>NC_090925.1:1074300127-1075770961 GCF_040938575.1 Ambystoma mexicanum
AGTGGAGGATAAGGAATGCGACTCTGCCCTGGAGGAAGTGATGAGAGACTATTGAGCTTGCTGCCTGTGTATATAGTTTATTGTGTGGATTTTCCATTTTTACTTTTGTTTATTTTTGCCCTTGGACATTTCCTCCTTCCACGTAGTAGTTTTCCATAGTGTACTTATTTATAATACAAATTTGCATTTCTTGATCACACAGTTGTTGGTGTCTCTTTGCTCAAGAGCTGCTTTTGTTTTACTTTGGTTTTGGTATGCATTTGTTCTGTGACTGTCACGTGGATTGGGGGCCTCACTGTGGATGTGTGTGATACGCTCATCACTTGTGCAGTTGCTATTCCATAGGTGTGCCCCTCACGATGCATTGCCACCCAAATACGCACATCAGCTACCACCCAGTGGATGCTCTCATGTCATGCTGCACATCTGCCACTGAAATGCTTCATCTTCACATGGGAGATTTTTAAGTCTGGCTGTTCACATCATCCATCTCCTTGGCTCACACACACTCAGACATCCTTCACATCACTCGGACACATGCCTGTTCAACTTTTGTTAGATGCAGGGGCTTTGACTGCTATTCTTTTCTTCCTGATTCCCTTCATTCATTGATTTTTACATGCTACTATGCACACACGTTACAAGTGACTCTGTCCTATCAGTGATGTCTTGGACTTGTGTCCTCCTAGGTCATTCAGATCTATGTAAATAAGCCACCTTTTTTTTGCTGCTATTCATTTTCAGGTACATTTAAATATACTTACTGGTTATTTTGAATAAGTCTGAAGTTTTAAGGGGCTATGTTTTCATGTTTAGGCTAATATATTTTTATCTATGTGGAATAAGGTTGCTGGTAAATTGGAATACATTTGCAAGTTCACCAAATAGGTTTACAATTCCCTACAACACTTTGAGGCAATTGCAATGGCACATGGGCACAATGATACGTCCCATTGCATTACATTGCTTTACTATGTCGCATGTACATGGTACGTTCACAGTGTAGCTGGTGCTACATTCTTCTGTCCTGTTGCTGTGCAAATGAGTGTGATGTACCAGGTAGTCCAGTGATTAGGTACAGACATGAATTTGGAAGCTGTGCCGACAGTTGTTCAGGCTTGGGGAGGATATGTGGCTGGTGTGCTTCATGTTGGAGGCAGGCCAGTGGAGTTGTGGTAAGTTGTTGGTCAACATTGGATGGTAGGGGTGTAATGTGGCAGGGCCAGGCTCGGGTGGTGTCGGAGGTGAGGGGAGCTGGTGGGTGGTGTCAGGACATGAGTGGGCTGCCTGGGGTTGGTGGCGGAGGTGAGGGGGGCTAGTGGGTGGTGTCAGGACTTGAGTGGGCTGCCAACGGTTGGTGGTGGAGGTGAGGGGTCTGGTGGGCGGTGTCAGGAATTGAGTGGACTTCTGTCGTGGTGGCAGAGATGAGGGGGCTGGTGGGTAGTGTCAGGGCTTGAGGAGCCTGCTGTGTAGTTGGGGTATGTGCCAGCAGTTTGGGTGCATTGGGAGTAGGGGGGATGGTTCACAGTTTCAAATAGGTGCAGAGGTTACTTACTGGCGCCCGCGCACAGAATCGCAGGGGTGCAGCCTTTACTTACATGGGACCTTGTGCAGAGTATCTGGGGTGCAGCCTTAACTTACGTGGGACCTCGCGCAGAGTAGCTGGGGTGCAGCTTTTACTTATGTGGGGCCTCGCAAAGAGTAGCTGGGGTGCACCCTTTATATATGTGGGACCTCATGCAGAGTAGCTGTAGTGCAGCCTTTACTTACATGGGACCTTGCACAGAGTAACTGGGGTGCTGCCTTTACTTACGTGGGGCCTTGTACAGAGTTGCTGGGGTGCAGCCTTTATTTACGTGGGACTTTGCACAGAGTAGCTGGGGTGCAGCTTTTACCTATGTTGGGCCTCGCAAAGAGTAGCTAGGGTGCACCCTTTACTTATGTGGGAACTCATGCAGAGTAGCTCGGGTGCAGCCTTTACTTACATTGGACCTTGCACAGAGTAGCTGGGTGCTGACTTTACTTACGTGGGGCCTTGTACAGAGTAGCTGGGGTGCAGCCTTTACTTACGTGGGACCTCACCAGAGTAGCTGCTGTGCAGTTTTTACTTATATGGGGCCTCGCAAAGAGTAGCTGGAGTGCACCCTTTACTTACGTGGGACCTCATGCAAAGTAGCTGGGGTTCAGCCTTTACTTAAGTGGGACCTCACGCAGAGTAGCTAGTGCGCAGCCTTTACTTACGCGGGACCATGCGCAGAGTAGCTTGGGTGCAGCATCTACTTACGTGGGACCTCGACAGAGTAGCTGGGGTGCTGCCTTTACTTACAGGGGACCTTGCGCAGTGTCGCCGCGGTGCTGGCTTTTGGGTGAGAGGAGGGCCCAGAGGTTTGCGGAAAGGTTGGTCTATGGCTTAGTATTTGGTTTGCGTGGGGGCATGTTGTAGGCATTCCTCGTGCAGCGCAGTTTTCTTTGCAGGCTCGTGTTGAAATGCGCTTTAGAATCTATGAATACGCGGAGCATGCATTGGAAATCTTGCGCATAGGGCCACGCAGAGTCGTTATCGGCACACAGACTTTGCAGGATCAATGCACACTTTTCCATGAATCTGGCCCTGAATGGATTCCTATATACGTTCAAACTTATTCTTTAAACCTGTCAATGTAGTCTCCAAAAAGTGCAAAACGTGCTCTGTGGACCATTTAGATCTTATTCTTTGATTACGCAAATGCATGCAATTACTTCCCCATGCCTGGAGGCATAGGCCACTAAATCTAAAAATAGAATACCATAAATATGAAAATGTATTTAGAGAAATCAAAAACACGAACCCACTCAACTCTGCACATTTTAAACCTATTCGGTAAACATGCAAATGTATCCCAATTTACCAGCAATCTTATTCCACATAGATAAACATTTGTTAGCATAAACTTGAAAACATAGTCCCATAAAACTTCAGACTTATTCCTATTAGCCAGTAAGTATATATAAATGTACCTGAAAATGAACTGTAGCAAAAAAAGTGAACTTAATTCCATAGATCTGCAAACATATTACCACAAAACAGATTGCCATAAACCTGCAAACAGGTCCCAATGAATGTGAAGAGACAGTAACATAACCATGTGTACGTATTACAAAGCAGCACAAGTATCCCTAGAAACGTTAAAATGTAGCCTCACTAGGGGGGGCGCTGTTGAGCAGCCAAGCAAGATGGCCGCTTAGCGTCGGAGCTCCGTCACGGCACACCTAATCCTTGCTGCACCAGCACGAATCCGGTTCGCTGCTACAAAAAAAAGTTAGCGATTCGACTAGCGGCGCTGCCCGCTGTACTCTCCTGTGATCCCGAGGCGAAACGGCGCCCGGGACCCGAACTTGTGCAGCCTGAGGCCGTCCGAGGCCTCCCGGATCCACTGCGGCCCAATCGCCGCCGGAGGAAACAGAGACGCCGCGGGCCTCCCGCGCCGCTGACCGCAGACCCGTTGCCCCGGGGGCTACCTGGAATCTACATGATCGGGAGGAGCTGTGGTCCCCGCTCCTCCCATGCCACCGCCCGCTGCCGCCAACGAAAGGCCCCCGCGAGGGAGACCGGCCCCGCCTCAGCCGCGTGAAGCTCCGGACAATCGCGGCTTGCGTCGCCTGATGGGCCCCGCGCCAGACAAAGCGGCGACCTGCTGCCTCCACGTGGGGGGGGCGGACCGCTCGCCCGCTCTCACTGGAGAGGGAGCCGGGCGCCGGCCCCTGGAGGGGCTGCGCGTCGCGTCCCGGGGACGCCGCTGCTGGGCTCCCCCGCCCCCCCAGCCTGCCACGAGGATCGCCTCGGAACACTGCTGCAGCTGTGGGCCCACGCCAGACACAGCATCCCTGGAGGCCTTGAGGTGGGTGCTTGGGCGCTGTCCTCCCTGACACCTCCTGGGAGGGACCATAGCTCACCCCGCGTGGGGGTCTCCCTCACCTGCTGCTGGGCTCGTGCCCCACCTGCCTTCTCCGCTTTGAGCTCGGGGCCTGACCTGACTCCTGGCAGCCGCACAAGATACGCGGGGGCCCTGGGCTCCCTGGACGATCGGGGCCTCTGCCCCCCCGCCGAAACTACACCTCCCGGGACCACGCATTCCCCCCTACCAACCCACACCACCTTGGTGGCCACACTATCGCCCGCCCCCCCATCCTACGGGCGCGCGGGTGGCCCCCCCTGTGCCTACAGTCCTGCCTTTGCTTCATCCACCGACTCCACGACTGTTGCCCATCTCTGACCCTGCCGGAGCCGCTGGAACCCCTCCGCCACAACAATGTCCCATCGGGCGGACCAGGCGTCGTCCTCCGCGACACAGGAGGATGGCGAAGCACTCCTGGACCCCCACCGCAACCTGACCTCACTACCATGATGGAGTCCATGGCCAAAAACTTTGCTTCCTTCCATGAAAAGCTGGACGATATTAATGCTAATGTCGCCTCCCTATGCGCCCAAATTGACCAGCACGGGTCCAGGCACACGGAAACAGAACAGCGGATAGGGACCAACGAGGACCACATCCACACCCTCCAGACTACGGTCTCAGAGCTCGTCCGCGACATGAAACAGGTCAAGGCCAAGAACGATGACCTCGAATCGAGATCACGGCGTAACAACATCCGAATAGTGGGGGTTCCCGAATCCGCACTCAAGGGCCGCATGGAGACCGCTGTTGAGCAGCTCATCAAGGACCTCCTAGGCAATCCTGAGCTCTCCCCGTTCTTCACTGTTGAAAGAGCACACCGCTCCCTGGCACCCCGCCCTAAGCCCGGAGACTTCCCCAGGCCCATCATCGCTAAACTACTCAGCTACAAAGACAGGGACCACATCCTCCGCTTGGCCAGGGAGAGGGGTGAACTGAGGTTGGAATCCCAAGTCATCAGAATTTTCCCTGACTTTTCGGTGGGAGTCCAGATGGAGCGACGCCGGTTCAGCGGGGTCAAGAAGATGTTGAGGGACAGAAAAATTGAATACTCTATGCTTTTCCCTGCCCGCCTGAAATGTATCCACCGCAACAAGAGCTATTTCTTTACGGTCCCAGATGAGGCCATCAAGTTCATCGAGGCTCAGGTCCCCCTGGTGAACCCGCCTGAGGAACGGATGGATGGCGACTGACGCCGTAATTTCTGGGCTCCTCCGCTGACCCCGGGTGGGAGACGAGGCCTTGCTGCGGCTCTTCTGGCATGGGGCGGCCCCCCCTCCCCCCGGTCGCCCCACCGGCCGGCCGATTAAGGCCCCTGCCAATTTTGCGAATATTTCCCATCCTGGGGGTGCCGCCTCCCTGTGCTTCATGACTCCATGACCAACCCAGGTCACTACCCCAGGGTCGGGGCCGCACCGCTGTCCACGGATCCACGATAGACTCCACGTCGTCCTTGCTATACTGTAAACTGCGGTTATCCGTTACCTGTAACCCCCACTTAAATTGTCTAATGATGCTGGTAAGAATATATATGTTGACATTCACTCAAAGCTCCATTATGGGTGTGCTTGACGGCAGCAGCAGCCCCCACTGCAGCTGCAAGGCCGTTGATGGCAGTTAAGTTGTGTTCGAACCCCCGTTGGGCTCCCTTCCAGGCGTTGCCGAGTTAGGGATGGCACGCAGTTTCGCTTCAGGGTGGTTGCCTATACACTGCTGGGTATCGCTGGGCAGTGAGGGTGGGGGGTGGGAATGTTGGGGTTTACTGTTCTCAAAAAGGCGGGTTGGTCGGGACCGGTGCGACAGGGCGGCAGGCCTGCTGCATTACAGAGCTCCATTTTAAGCTCAAAATGAGAATACACACCTGGGATGTCCCTTAATTCATTATCATGGCTATCAGAATACTGACATGGAATGTACGAGGGCTGACCAACTTCACCAAATCTCGCAGAATTACGGCTTATGCGCAAAGGCATGGAGTCAAGGTTCTCCTGCTGCAGGAGACTCATGCTAAGAAACTCCTGGCTTCAAACCTCGCACAGTCCTGGGGCCCCAACAGGTACTATACCCAGTACTCCACTCAGTCCAGAGGCGTCCTCACTCTCATCCACAAATCAATTAGATTCACGCTTCACACATCCCACATTGACCCCGAGGGCAGGTCTGTGATCCTACACTGCTCATTAGCTGGCGAAGAATGCTTGCTTGTGAACTCGTACGCTCCCAACATTGATTCTCCCGATTTCATGGACACGGTGCACGGCATTCTCACGAAATATGTTGAAGTTCCCATTGTGTGGGGGGGCGACATGAATCTCATTCTCGACGCAGCCCTAGACAGGACAACCACGGCCAAGAGACCGGTAGCCAGAGCGGCCAAGCGGCTGCTGACCCACATGAGCTCCCTGAAACTACACGATGTGTGGAGAACACTCCACCCCCAGGAAAGGGACTACACCTTTTACTCCACGGTACACGACAGCTCCTCAAGAATAGACCTATTCCTCCTGTCGAGTAGTCGGATGGGTAGGGTATCCGAAGTTAAGATCTACCGCGCACACTCTCCGATCATTCCCCCGTGCTGCTCCAGATCTAGCTGGGTTTCATTGCAGGGACCCGCCCCGCTTGGCGATTTAAGTCCGACGCCCTATCAGACATCGTTTTTAGAGCAGAGATACTGGCTGACATAAACCTATTCTTCGAAACCAACAAGGCCCCCGACACGTCCGCTGGGACCCGCTGGGAGGCCTTCAAAGTCTACATCAGAGGAATGTACATTGCCAGAGAGGCGGGGGTCCTCAGGTCCATAAGACAGGCCTTAAGCCGCTCCGAATCTAAACTCAAAACTCTGGAGCGGGACTATGCCTCCAGGCCAGTACCTGCCACCCTAGCGAAAATCAGAACGGAACTGGAACTATTTGAGACACATGCCCTCAGCAAAGTGAGATACCATACCCGCCCTGCAGCCGCCCGCAGATATGGCGAGGGAGACAGGCCTGGCAGAACTCTGGCCAGGTTGGCCCGGGCCGAGAGAGGCGGGACTCGCATAGATAGCATTATCGATAATAATGGGTCCAGACAATGGACAGACCAAGCTATTCTTGATACTTTCGCCTACTTTTATGCCACACTGTACGGTCCCCAGCCAGAGCACACGACCCACGACCTAGACGACTTGTTGGAATCCATCCCTATGACCCTGATCTCCCAGGACACCAGGGAAATCCTAGACGCCCCGTTCTCTTTAGAAGAGATAGTCCAGGTGATCTCAGATATCCCTAAGGGCAAAGCCCCTGGCCCCGATGGACTCACTGCTGAGTTTTACCAGGAACATGTGGCCATACTAGCGCCACCACTACACGAGGTCTGGACCGAATCACTCCGCTCACACTCCCTCCCCCCCTCCCTAAGAGAAGCACTAATCACTGTCCTCCCCAAACCAGGGAAACCCCCAGACGAATGTGGCTCCTACAGACCCCTATCCCTTATCAATACTGATATGAAGATCTTTGCCAAAGTAATCGCCAACAGATTCCTCCCACTAATGCCCCACTTAGTCCACGCCGACCAGAGTGGATTTGTCCCGGGCCGCTCTACAGCACTTAACATCCGGCGCCTATTCAACGTGATGTCGAGAATTGACCCGAATGCGGATGCTGCGGCAGTCACACTGGACGCCCAAAAGGCGTTCGATATGGTCTTGTGGCAATACTTGTGGGCCGTCTTGAAGAAAATGGGAATTGGGCCGAACATGATCGCCTACATACAGCTGTTATACACGGGACCGTCGGCAAGGGTACTAGTCAACTCCGTCCCCTCTCCCCCCTTCGCGTTGCATAGGGGCACCCGACAAGGCTGCCCATTCTCCCCCATCCTCTTTGCACTCGCCATCGAACCTATGGCCGATCATGTCAGGAACCGTCATACTAATAAGGGCGTCCGCCTGCAGGGCACACCGGAAATCATCTCGCTGTACGCGGATGATGTCCTCCTCTACGTCAGACAACCCTCCACACACCTGGACCCTATCATCCGAGACATAACAAAAATAGGCACCTATTCGGGCTTCACTATTAACTACTCAAAATCCGAAATTTTCCCCCTCACTATGACAACCCAGCAACCGACCTGCGAGTTCCCGCTGCGCTGGTCCCCGTCTGGGATTAAGTATCTCGGGGTTCAGGTGTCTAGGGCTAGAGTCTCCCTGCTGGCGGATAACTACGAAGCAACGGCGCTGCTCATTGAAACCAAGATGCTCAGGTGGCGCAATCTCCCTCTGTCCCTCGCTGGGAGACTCTCCCTCATAAAGATGATTGCGGTACCCAAGCTACTCTATATATTTGTAAATGTGCCGATTTGGCCTGGCAAGCAGTATTTCAAGAGGCTCCATGCGTCGTTCGCCCAGTTCCTTTGGCACTCGGGGGCGGTCCGCAATAAGTGGCAACACATGACCCTCCCGTACGAGAAGGGAGGCTTCACTGCCCCCGACTTAGCTTTCTACTGGAACGCCGCGCAGGCCCAGCATGCTACCCATTGGTACATACACCCCGACCCGCCCCCACATGTCAAGTTGGAAAAAATGGCGGGAGACGGCATCCACATTATGACCCTGCTACTGCACCATGGTTACCGCGCGGATGCCCCATGGGACCCGGTGGCATCCACGATTAGGGCATGGAACAATATCCTCTCCCCCAGTCCAGTACGGCGTCCATACTATAAGTGGCTCCCCTTATGGCAATTTCCTGGCCTAACCCCCACGCATGACCAACACCTCTCCCAGCGATGGGAGAGCCTGGGGTACCGCGCCCTGACTGACCTGTACCATGAAGGCTCATTCATTACCCCTCTAACACTACGCCCCGGGCACTCCGGCTCCGCGCTCGACCTGTTACAGTATTACAGACTGAGGGCAGCGGTGCGGATAATGTGGCCCTCCTTTCCAGAGGAGCCTCCTGACTCACCTGAACTCCTGTACATTGCGAACTCTGCAGGTTGTAGGGGCATAGTATCCTCCCTGTATAAAATGCAGATGGAAAAAATAGAGAATGCCTCCCCGGCGCCACGGGAGTCGTGGGCCAGGGTACTTGGAACAGAGATTACCGATGAGATGTGGGGTAAGATGTGTGCACACACGCAAAAGGTATCACTCAGTGCCAGGTTCCGCTGCATCCAATACAAGCTACTCAACAGACTCTACTACACCCCGTACAGAGTGGCAAAATTTACACTTAGTTCGACACATAAATGCCCGAAATGCGAATCGAACGCAGCAGACCACGCCCACATCTTTTGGTCCTGTGTGGCGCTGCACAGGTTCTGGAGGGAGGTGACACAGGCGCTCACCGAGATAATAGATGCCCCGGTAGAGATGGACCCATTGGCCTTGCTATTTGGCATGTGGACGGGAGAAAATGTGACGAAAATGTTGAGGTTCTTGAATGTCAGTGTTATGGTTGCCAAACGATGCATATTACAATGCTGGAAGCGCCGCACTCCCCCCACCCTCAGCATGTGGCTGAACGCCCTTACGTGGGTACAAACATGTGAGGAGGAGTACATCGGCACCCTGCCAGCTCCATCCCGACCTGCAAATGTATGGACTGAATTCCGTAGCTACCTCAACGGCAAGGATGGTGCCGAACGAACATCAGCCCCTTCCCCGGCACCACTCGACTCCTCCTGACACGCGCCATATGAGTACGAATCTGTCTTTTCTGATGTATGCTTGCCTCACTACAATGTGATTCTTTCGCTATCATTGTAGCAATGTATATGGATGCTGTAATACTGTTTTTTCTTTTGTTCTCACTTACATGATAAATGTACTGTACCTGTCTTGACCACCTGCCAATAAACAGAAGTTTAAAAAAAAAAAAAAAAAAAAAAATGTAGCCTTGCTAGCACATGTATGAATTCATAAAACCTAGCAAATGTATTCCCACAAAATGAAAAATTGCCCCGGGAGTCTGCAAATATATTCAATTAAATGTATTCATTTATTTCCACAACTTTGAAAACTCACATTCATAAACCCATGTAGTCCAGTAAATCTACATATGTAATTCCATGGACCTGTTAATGTAATCCTATACACCTCACAGCATGAAAATGTTAGAACACTTGAAACGAATGATTACTAACTTGCAAAAATATAGCATAAACTTCTAAACCTATCCCATAAAACACCAAATCTATCATATTTCCAGAACCTAAAATCACATTCCTATAAAACTGTGATTGTTTCTCTTGAACCATCTAGGTTATTCGCACCATCCGGCACATTTATTCCCATAAACTTGCCTCCCTAAAACGCAAGTGCAGGGTGGCTGAAAGGAAGTGGAGGACTTTGGGTGCATCCTCTGACAAACTGTCCTCCTGTCTGCTCCAAAGGCAATACAGAATATCTGTCTTCTCCAAGAAGAGGGTATTTATTCAAGCCCACGTCTTTTCGACCTCTAACAACACTGCCAAACTCTTTAAAATATGCAAGCATCTGGCCAATCTTACTGCAGTCTCTGCCTCTCCTGTTCCCTCCCAGACCCTCTGTATGACCCTGGCATCTCATTTCACCACTAAAACCCAGAACATCCTTCCCTCGCTTTCCTCTTCTTCTCTATCTCCATCTGCCTCTCCCAGGCCCTCTTTGGCCACCTCTCCCTCTCCTATTCCTCTTTCCTCCCTCTCTCCGATTACACCTGATGATGTTTGTAGACAAGTCCAATCTATGAAAGTGTTGTCCAAACAGGTGCTCCCCAGCTCTTCAAGAACTATTAAGGACCACATTGACTCCTTCGCTCCAGCCTTGGCTGATTTCTGCAATCACTTTTTTGCCACTGGCTCTTTTCCTTCTCTCCTCAAGCATTTCCTAGTGCAACCCCTCCTAAAAAGCCTTCTGGCAATCCTACCTGTGCGGCAAACATTTGCCTGATTTCAATCACTCCTTTCCTGGGCAAAGTCCTGGAAAAGCTGGCCATCTCCCAGCTTACACTCGTCACAGAATCTGTTGGTTGTCTCATGACCAGAAGTCTGGCATCAGAGCAGCCAGGGGCATGGAAACTGCTCTCCTGAACACCTGTGATGATCTGCTCTCTAATCTTGACTCCAGCTTTCCTGCTTTCCTCATCTTCCTTGACCTTTCCTCTGCCTTTGATACGATCAATCATGCTACCGTGATCAATCGACTCTGTAAGAACCTGGGCATCACGGATCAGGAACTGGCATGGCTGATCTCCTTCCTCCTGGACTGACCCTCCCAGGTCCAACTTGTGTCCTTTCCCTCCACCACCTCACCCTCCACATGTGGTGATCCCCAGGGCTCTGTCCTCTCACCCTGGCTCTTCAATGTCTTTCTGGCCCATCTGGCCCACCTGATTTCCACCTTCTCTACTAACTTTCAGTGTTATGCGGATGTCACTTAATTCTCTTTCAGGCTTCCCTCAGGCTCCTCTCGTTCCTCACTCATTCCTGAGTGTCTATCGGAGATTCAGGAATGGTGTGCCTCCAACAATCTCTGCATCAATGCCAGTAAGACTGAGATTCTTCTCATTGGGACACCTGCTCCCGCTTTCCCTCTCTCACAATGGCCGCCCTCCTTTGGCCCTATACCCTCGCCTTCCTTTGAGGCAAAAAACCTTGTTGTCATCTTCGACTCCACTCTCTCCTTCTCGCCTCACATCACGGCCCTTGCCAAGAAGGCCCACTTCCAGCTGCACCTCTGCAGAGGTATTCTTCCTTTTCTCACCTTCGCCAGTCTACAGAGCTCTGGTTCTCTCCCAGCTGGACTACTATACAACAGCCTCTTTCTCATTCTGCCTAACTCTACTCTTCGCTCCCTGCAACTAATCCAGAACAGGACTGTAAGACTTATCTTGGCCTCAAGCCCAGGGTCTGCATCTCTCCAGCCCTGAAATCTCTCCTCTGGCTACCGCTGGCTGCAAGGATCAAGTTCAAGACCCCCTGCATAGATCACAAGGCTTTCTGGGGTCAGGGGCCTAACTATATCCAACTCTCTCTGTCTAAATACCTTCCTTCTAGAGCCCTTTGCTTAGCTACCTCTAACTCTCGGAGGGTCAGACTCTTCTCCAAGCATGAGTGGGGGATACATCTCTCTCCTCTGCAGGTGCCTCCCTCTGGAACAGCCTCCCTGCCCCTCCTAGACTTGAGCTGGACCACTTGAAATTCCAGAAGCTGCCCAAGACCTTTCCTTTCTCATTTGCCTTCTCTCTCCTGCTTCCTTGCTAGCCTACCTGTCTGCTGCCATGACTGGTTGCTTGGTACCCTCGGAGCCTCACTGTTACTCACAGAGCCGGAAGGTGTGCATGACCCCAACCTGGATCGAGATGTAGGATGAGCCGTAGACGTCTCCAGAAACCCAGGTCCCCTGATTTCAAAGAATCAGGCTTCCTCTTAGAGAAGGGCTCTTTTTCACAATGTACCACTCTGCTATTTATGTAAAAACAGACAGAGCAGTCTATAATGCAAAAGAGCGGGATTTAGCGCACCGCCAGACCAATGCTGCAAGAGTTAGAGAAAGGTTTGAGTATTATGCCTAACTTGTGTTTTTAAATTATTTCTATTTAACACAATATAACTGCCGGTACCTGAGATAGTGGGCCTCATTACGACCCTGGCGGAGTGGGTTTACGCCAGCGGTATTCGCGGCGGACCCGTCCGCCCTACTACGAGTTCCCGTAGCGCCATGGAGCGTTTTCCGTCTGGTTTTTCCGGGCGGAGAAATCCATGGCGCTACGGGACCTTGTTGTTAATTACGCCACCGTATTTTACGGTGGCGTAATTAACGCCTTCCCCACTCCCATTATACCCTATGGGGCAAAAATGGGAATGGGGAAGGGTAAAATGGGGAATGGGGATTTACCGCCCCGCCAAGGTCGGAATGGGGCGGTAAATCCGCCAACCCCCATGGCGCTATCGGCAGCTTTCCGCCGTGCTCCATGGTGCATTATGCGCCACGATTTCCGCCAGGGTCGTAATGAGGCCCAGTGTATGTGAGTAGATCTGAGAGGGAATCCTCTGTACCAGTTTCAATAAGGAACACAAAATCCAAATGGTGGATGACAACGACAGGAAAAAATAATAAAGTGGGAAGGTTAGTATAGGGAGGACAACCCGAACGGCACGAGGGACACACTAGGGACGGGTTGGTGCATGTCCTGGAAAGCGTTAGTAAATGCACTTCAGTAGAAAAGACAAACAGTCTCCCAGTATGCGAACACAGTTAATCAGGTAGTTGGAGCAAAGGCAATCCTTGATATGCTGAACTGGTAGGATGGGACTTAATCTTCCAAATAGATGATTCAGATAGAACAGGAAGAAAAGGACCAACCAGGATACCACTTAAGCTGTTAGCAAAATCCCCAAGCGTCGCGCTGAAGCAGATCTCAGCAGGTGTTGATCGTAGAGCCGGAACTCAGATGGAAAGCAGAGGCGCTCGTGCAAGCGTAAGTTGTATGAGAGCTGAAGTCCAGTTTTGAGCGGAAGTGAAGTGCCGCAGAGCCTGTAGAACTGAAAGTTGAGCGGGGAGGCTCCTGCGGTTTTACGGCAGTAAAGGAAAACTGCACGTGAATAGAAAACGCTGTGGCAACAAGTCCGTAGGGTAATCCCGATAAGCAGAAACAGAGTACAAAGCCAAGGTCTGGTAACAAGAGTTCAAAGTTAATAAGGTTCACGGAGGGTAATCCGAGGAAGGCAAACAGTGCTGTAGGCGGGCTACGAAAAGGCGCGTAATAATGTACAATTAGCAGCAACGAAGTTCCCGCAGCTGAATGCTTTAAGGAACAAGGGGGCGTGGCTTCCGTGTAAGTGAATCACGTCCGATCAGCTGACCAGCATGTTTACGTGACCTGAACAGTTTCCAAGGCAACTTGTAATGATGCCAAAGTGGATTCCATGGTCGGGAAGTTCTTTGTAAGAAAGCCCTTTGTTGCCGTAGTGTAACAGCATCCGCCTCCAAAAACGCCGGGAACCCCCGGGCGGCATGGAATTCCCGCAGGAGATCGGGGCACTGCAGATTGGACAAAGGTTCCCAATCCTTGGGTCCAAACCCCTTCCAGTCCACTAAATAAAGAGCAGAACCCCTAGAGATCCTACATGCAAGGATGCGGGAGACCTCACACTCTTCCTCCCCATCCACCATGACGGCCGCAGGGTGTGCAGGCATCCGAGTGGACGGGCCAAATGGCTTTATTAGCGAGACATGAAACACGGGGTGAATACGCCAGTTCCTTGGGAGATCCAATTTAACCGCGACAGGATTGATCACAGAGGAAACACGGAAAGGACCAACAAAGCGTGGCAGCAAGGACTCTTACCCGCAATACGCAGGTTGAGGGAGGACAACCAAACCTTCATACCAGTCCGATAGTCCGGTGCCGGCAGCCGGCAAGCGTTTGCTGCCCTTTTAGCATGCTCCTGAGCCCGGAGTAGATGGCACCGTACATCCCGATGTACTTGGTCTAGGTCTCTTACAAATGCCAACGCAGCAGGAGAGGTCTCAGGTAAGGGAAGAGTCAACGGTAAAGAACTCGGGAGTAAACCGTATAGTGCAAAAAAGGGGGATACCCCCGTGGAAATATGCAAGGAATTGTTATATGCAAATTCCGATTGAGGCAGGGCTGTGTAACAGGTCTGTTGGAACTGGAGACAAACGCAGCACAAATACTGTTCAATAGTGGAGTTAAGTCTTTCAGTTTGGCCGTCTGTTTGAGGATGATAGGATGAAGAATACCTGTCTTGGATTCCCAAAGAGGTAGTAAGCGCCCTCCAGAATCTTGGCGTGAATTGTTTACCCCGATCAGACACAATGATGGAAGGGAGACCAAAATATCTGAAGACATTAGCCATAAACAGTCTGACCGAACGGGAAGCGGAAGGCAACCCCGAACAAGGTACAAAAATGGCGTATTTTGTGAAGTAATCCATGACTACCCATATGGTATCATGTCCCTGTACTTCTGGCAATTCCACAATAAAGTCCATCGATACCATATGCCAGGGTTTATGAGGAACCGGTAAAGGCTGCAATAAGCCCACTGGTCTGGACCTGGCTGATTTAAACTGGGTACATATAGCACAGGTAGCGATGTAATCTTGCACATCACGAGACATGTTAGACCACCAAGACCATCGCTGTAGAGATTCCAGTGTTTTCTTTTGACCTGGATGTGCGGCAACCACAGAATCATGTGCCCATTGGAGCGCCAATAAACGAGCCTGACCGGGAGGTATAAAAATACACCCTTGAATGATGGGTAGACCTTGAGACAGGTCCATATTGAGTTCCTGGACCTCTTTTGGATGTTCAATTGCCCATTGCTCAATGATAGTACGCAAGCAGGTCTGTACCATGCATCCGCAAACAACCTTGTTTGGGAGAAGCATAGGAGGCTCCGTCTTGGACGGGTCACCCTCTGAATGAAGACGTGAAAGCGTGTCAGCTGATACCTGAGCCCTGGTAGTACGATAGGTTATATGGAATTGGTATTGCGAAAAGAACAAATGCCATCTTGCCTGTCTAGCCGTGAGACACTTCATAGATTTGAAAGCCAAGAGACTTCTGTGATCGGAATACACAGTGACAGGATGACGTGCTCCAAGCAAATGATGTCACCGCTCAGCGAAGGCATCCCTGATCACCAGCAGTTCCCGTTCTGTGATGGAGTAGTTCTTTTCGTTTGCCGTTAATTTGCGAGAAAAGAATGCTACGGGGTGCATTTCCCCAGTATGTAGACATTCTTGGGACAAGACTGCTCCTATAGCGGTCCCTGAGGCGTAAGCTTCCACATAGAAAGGAAGATCAGGATCATGGTGTTTAAGGACAGGTGCAGAGATGAAGGCTGATTTTAAATGGTCGAAAGCCTGTTGTGCCGCAGGTGACCAATCGTAGGGCGCTTTAACACTGGTTAGTGAAGTAAGAGGCACTGAAAGAGCAGAAAATCCATGAATAAACTGTCTATAAAAGTTGGTGAAACCTGTTAGATGCTCCTCTGCACACCAGAACACTGCTAGCACCTCCACAACACCTTCCCCGGGTCCCCACACTACTCCCCCCAGGTTTCGAGACTCACGTGATGTGGTTGCCCCAAAGGACCGAAAGCTCCCTACCGGTTACAATGTACGTGCCCGGTTGCAGCCCTTCCTGCATTGGCAGTTGCCATGGAGAGCATACAGCAGGGGCGACGGAACGCTTCCGCATCGAACAATCATCTGCTCACGTAATTCAGAGCGGCGTTTCCCACGTGACGATGGAAGGCGTCACATGACTCCGAAGCGCACAGTACATAAAGCTTGATGCACGGAGCACTCACCGCTTCTCAGCTGTCTTCAACTCTGTTTGGCGCTACGTTTGGACTTGCTCTATTTGGTTTACCTTGACTTTGGATCACTCACTGGACTCCCTTGGATTATCCTTTTGTACCTTTGCTTGGAACTGTTGACTCATTGCTGAACCTCGGCCCGTCCCTCACCTACCTTCGGATCATCCCATGGAACTTTGTTTGACTTCTACGCCATTGCCCCTTGGGGACTCACGCTACGCCTCCAGTCCTAGATTCAGGTGGGCTGTCCTGTGTCCACGTGTGACTCTGGTCCCTGTTGTTCTGGGGACTGCCTCTCATCTGAGTCTCGAACCTCCCTCACTAGGTCTCCCGGGTTTTCCAACCACCGGATAGGTAAGATTATTCAGATCCTGTGATTCTTGTATTATATTGCATTTGCCTGGTACTTAATCCCGTTCTTTCTGCAGCAGCATCGGTGTTCCTGAGGTTCAGTGGATCCGGGAAGCAACATCTCCCACCTGTGGCTCCAAAGGTCGCACAGCGGGGTTCTATTGGTTCCCCTGTGCGTCACTTGGGGACGGAGGTCTCAACGGTCTACACGACACTCAAGTCAGAACAGACTGAGAAGCCGTATAGTTGTGTTGAACAATGCAGAGGTCCACGGAAGAACCCATAGCTGCTTTAGTACAGGCAATTACAATATTAAGTGCAGATATGGCCGCCGCAAACACTGTGATTCACCAAAGGCTAGATTCCATACAGAGTGTCCAGCATTCCCTCCTTGCAGACTCTGAATACGGGGATGCTGCCGCTCCAGCCACGCCTCCTCCAGTGGCAAGTACCTCAGCTCCAACCCCGGTGGTCCTTCCAGCCCCTTCTCCCCTGGCTGCTCCTGAACGTTACCAAGGCGACCCCAAGAAGTTCAGGACCTTCATCAATCAGTGCAAGTTACACTTCCTGTGCAGACCTCTGGCCTTCCCTAACTCCACTGCTAAAGCGGCCTTTAACCTGTCTCACCTGGCCGGAATGGCTGCCGCTTGGGCTAATCCTTTACTGGAGAACAATAGCCCGGTTCTCTATGATTTTGACCTGCTAGTTACCGAGATGTCCCGAGTCTTCGACACAAGGCACAATCCAGGGATCTGGAGCTGTTAGAACTAACCCAGGGTAGAGGAGCCTTGATAGACTACATCACCCGCTTCAACCAATCGGTCGCTGAGACATCATGGCCAGAAAGCAAGCGGGCGGTCGTCTTCTACAGAGGGTTGAGTAATCCAATGAAGGATGCCTTATCAGTGGTCCCCTCCGTGCCCACTCAGTATCAAGAACTAGTGGATCTTGCCCTGCAGGTAGATGCACGTCGCTCAGAGCGCAGGGCTGATTTGGGCTTTTCCCACCCTACAGCGGTCAATACTCCCACCTCCAGCACTGAGGAACCCATGCAAGTGGGAGGGTTACGTAGTCCCATCATGACAACCAAGAGAGAACGTAGGAGGGTGGATAATGCATGCTTTTATTGTGGCACCACGGGACATTATGTTAAGGAATGCCCCCGACGTCCCAAGAAGTCCCAGGTTTTTCGGACAGCTCGACCCTAGACCCGGAGACCAGGTCGAGCTTCCAGTCCTCATCTCCGGGTGCCTCTCCTGCTTTCGCTCGTGTCCAGCCCATCTCTGTACAGGCCACTCTTTGTCCCTCTGCGGGTATCTCCCACGCAGTCACGATCATCATTGACTCTGGTGCCATGGGGAACTACGTATACATTGCTTTAGCCCATTCTCTCAATCTACCTTTAGTGGTGAAAATCCGACTCGAACCAGTTCAGGCTGTAGACGGCACTGCCCTAGTCTCTGGTCCCGTTAGGCACCAAACTGCCCCTCTCTTATTGACTATACAAGACATTCACACAGAGACGCTAAGTTTTGACCTGATTACTACACCCCAGTTCAATATCATATTAGGAATACCCTGGTTGCGTGAGCACAATACTCTCATTAATTGGCAAACAGGCACGGTCCTCTTTGAGTCGGATATCTGCCAGAATATTGTCTCCCAACCCATCAGGAAACAGATACTCCGTCACGGGCCTTGGGAGCTCTCGCTCATCTCACATTGAATGGCGCTGGATCAATGGTTGTGAATTCCCATACTGTTGGAGGGGTAGTTAGCGGAATTCCCCCTGAGTACAAGGCATTCGAATCAGTGTTCGATCGCGGTTCTTCCGAGGTGCTTCCTCCACATCGGCCATATGACTGCCCGATTGAACTAATACCGGGTTCTACCGTTCCTTCGGGCAGGATCTATTCTCTGTCCCCCTCGGAAGAACAGGCTCTGAAGCAGTATGTCCAGAACGCCCTACGACTAGGCACATCCGCCTCTCTACTTCACCAGCCGCAAGCCCTATTTTTTTTGTTCCCAAGAAAGAGGGGGATCTACGTCCTTGCGTGGATTACCGGCGCCTTAATGCCATCACGAAAAAGGACAGGTATCCAATCCCTTTGATCACGCCCCTCCTGGGCCTCTTATCCCATGCCTCCGTTTTTCCCAAGCTGGACCTTCGGGGCGCGTACAATCTAGTGCGCGTCCGTGAGGGCGATGAGTGGAAAACTGCCTTTTGCACCCGTTACGGGTTGTACGAATACCTAGTCATGCCCTTCGGCCTATGCAACGCCCCGGCCACATTCCAGCGTTTTATGACTGACATATTCAGGGACATTCTGGACGTGTACATGGTTGTTTATCTGGACGACATCCTGATCTTTTCGCGAGATCTTGATGACCACGTGCAGCATGTCCGGGAGGTCTTATCCCGTCTAAGGAAACATTCGCTATTTGCCAAACCCGAGAAATGTCAGTTCCATAAAACCTCTGTTAAGTTTTTGGGCTTCCACATCACTCCTGGGGCCCTATCCATGAACGAATCCAAGGTGAGGGCGGTCCTAGAATGGCCGATTCCTCAGACATTCAAGGCCTTGCAGGCCTTTTTGGGTTTTGCCAACTTCTACAGGCACTTTATTTCGTCCTTTTCCACAATTGTGGCCCCACTCACGGCTCTGACTAGCCCTTAGGTACCCTATCAGTGGCAGAAGGAACATCAGGAATCCTTTGAGGCTCTGAAGACCGCTTTTACCACCGCACCGATCCTTCAGCACCCCAATCCCGAACCTCCATTCATAGTCGAGGCGGATGCCTCTTCCTTCCCCCTCGGTGCGGTGTTGTCTCAGACCTGTCCGACCACGGGCAAGTTGCACCCGGTGGCATACCACTCCCGCAAGTTTTCCAGTACTGAGGCCCATTATACTGTAACGGAGAAGGAACTTCTGGCTGTCATGGACGCCTTTCGTGTCTGGCGCCATCATCTCCTGGGGGCTAAGCATCCAATCACTGTCTACTCCGATCATCAGAACCTGCAGGACTTGGCCTCCCTGAAGTGCATCAACAGCAGACAGGTCCGGTGGCATCTCTTCTTTTCCGCCTTTAACTTTCACATCACTCATCGTCCTGGGGTCACTCATGGAAAAGCGGACGCCTTGTCACGCTCTCCAGGTGGGGTCTCGTTGCCAACCTTCCCTGATACTGTTCTAGGCAAGAGTCACATGATCTGTCTCTGTACTCCCTCTCTCTCCTTGTTGGATTCTGTGCGAGCATGGACGAGCAGTCACTCTGACCAACTGCGAGATTGGGATCCGGTGTATTGTGACGTCTTGCCTTTCGTGCATGATCGTTTGTTTCTTCCCACGCCCGACACCCGTAACCTGGCCCTTGAATGGTCTCATGATGCCCCCTTTAACGCCCATCCCGGCCAGGAGCGTACCATGGATCTTCTAAAGCGCTGGTGCTGGTGGCCCTCTAGGAAGCGCGACGTGGAATGTTATGTCAACTCCTGCTCTGTTTGCGCTCAAGCCAAACACCGAAGAGGCCGCCCAATCGGCCTGCTGCTTTCGCTACCGGTACCCCCAAGACCTTGGCACACACTGACTATGGATTTCGTGACCGATCTCCCCAGGGTGCGGGGTTTTGATACCATCTGGGTGGTGGTGGATACATTTAGCAAAATGGCTCGCTTTGTCCCCTGTAAGGGGATCCCTTCAGCCCGGTCCTGGCTGACTTGTTTTTCAAATCTGTTTTCACGTTGTTTGGGCTCCCTTCTGTCCTTATCTCCGACCGAGGGTCGCAATTCACGTCTCATTTTTGGAGAGCTTTGACTAAGCTGCCTGGCATCGATACCAGGTACTCCTAGCCTATCACCCTGAGACTGATGGGCAGACTGAAAGGACGAACCAGTCTATGGAGCAGTATCTCCGGTGTCTTATCTTGCAGCAGCAGTCCTCCTGGTTGAGTGTTTTACGGCTTGCCGAGTTCGCCTACAATAACGCGGCTCACTCTGCTACGGGTCTCTCTCCTTTCTACGCCCTCTATGGCCAACATCCCAAGGTCTTGCCCGTCCCTGACGCTTCTGTCTCTTTGAATCCTGCGGCCGCGGCTTGCCTTAGGGATCTGTCTGCTGTTTATGCTCGTACTCTGGTCCACCTTACTGAAGCAAAGGCCTCCATGAAGTCCCGTGCTGATGGCAAGCGCTTGGCTGCTCCTCCCCTTGCGGTGGGTTCCCGGGTGTGGTTGTCTTCCCGTCACCTTCGCCTGGTTGGTTGTTGGAAACATCTGCCTCGCTTTGTTGGGCCGTTTGTGATCTCCCAGGTTGTGAATCCAGTGGCTTTTCGTCTGGTTCTCCCGAGCACTTGGCGGATCCATCCTGTTTTTCATGTCTCCCTTCTCAAGCCTTGCCCTGATTCCTCCCGTCTCCGTGCCCCGGTGGCCCCGGTGTCCTTGGCCTCCCCTGACGTCTTTGAAGTGTCAGCTGTTCTGGGTTCCCGTTGGTTTAGGGGTGGGCTCCAGTATTTGGTGGACTGGACGGGTTATGGCCCGGAGGAGCGCTCTTGGGTTTCCGCCCTGGATGTTGACGCTCCTTTGTTGGTGGCCCAGTTCCATCGGGATCACCCGTCCTGCCCACGGGGTCGTGGGCCGGTGGGGGGGGCTATGTTAGACGCTCCTCTGCACACCAGAACATTGCTAGAACCTCCACAACACCTTCCCCGGGGTCCCACACTACTCCCCCCAGGTTTTGAGACTCACGTGATGTGGTTGCCCCAAAGGACCGAAAGCTCCGTACCGGTTACAATGTACGTGCCCGGTTGCAGCCCTTCCTTCATTGGCAGTTGCCATGGAGAGCATACAGCAGGGGCGGCGGAACACTTCCGCATCGAACAATCATCCGCTCACGTGATTCAGAGCGGCGTTTCCCACGTGACGATGGAAGGCGTCACATGACTCGGAAGCGCACAGTACATAAAGCTTGATGCACAGAGCACTCACCGCTTCTCAGCTGTCTTCGACTCTGTTTGGTGCTACGTTTGGACTTGCTCTATTTGGTTTACCTTGACTTTGGATCACTCACCTGGACTCCCTTGGATTATCCTTTTGTACCTTTGCTTGGAACTGTTGACTCATTGCTGAACCTCGGCCCGTCCCTCACCTGCCTTTGGATCATCCCTTGGAACTTTGTTTGACTTCTACGCCATTGCCCCTTGGGGACTCACGCTACGCCTCCAGTCCTAGATTCAGGTGGGCTGTCCTGTGTCCATGTGTGACTCCGGCCCCTGTTGTTCTGGGGACTGCCTCTCATCTGAGTCTCAAACCTCCCTCACTAGGTCTCACTTTGGATTTGCTCATACGCACCTCTTGGTTGGTAAGATCGTAACCCAGGAATTCTACCTCAGAAGCGTGGAATATGCATTCTTCAGCTTTCACAAAGAGATGATTCTCCCTTAGACGTTGGAGTACAGTTTTTACTTGTTGAATGTGTTCAGAAAGGGTGTGTGAATAAATCAATATGTCGTCTAAGTATATGACGACATACTGGTCTGAGATGTCATGAAACAAGTCATTCATGAAAGCCTGAAAAGTGGCCGGGGCATTACAAAGCCCAAAGGGCATCACCAAGTATTCGTACAACCCATATCATGTCTTGAATGCAGTCTTCCACTCGTCCCCCTCTCTCATGCACACCAGATTGTATGCCCCTCTGAGGTGCAATTTAGTGAAAATCTGTGAAGACCCCAATTGATCGAGAAGAACAGAAATCAGTGGAAGTGGATATTGATTCTTTATGGTAACTGCATTCAAGGCTCTGTAATCAATACAGGGACGAAGATCGCCTTCTTTTTTTGGCACAAAGAAGAGAGGGGACAACGGCAGTGATTTGGACGGTCTAATAAACCCCAGAGCAAGTGCTTTATCAAGGTATTCCTTTAGCACAGCGTCCTCCTACAGGGTAAGAGAATACACCCTTCCCACAGGAATCTTTGCCCCGGGCATTAAGCCTATGGGGCAGTCGTAGATCCTATGGGGTGGTAGGATTTCAGCCATGCCCTTGTCGAACACATCTAGGAAGTCGGCGTAGTCTGTAGGAACAGATGGTGAGGCGACAGTAGAAATAGCTCCTATATGCAGGGAAGAAGATGCAAGAGCATTAATAGGAGTATTCTGAATAATACCATGTAAGGGCGTGCACTGGAGGTTACATACAGTAGAAGGGAACTGTATCTGGTGTGTGACCCAGTCGATAACAGGGTTGTGGAAACGAAGCCATGGAATACCTAAAATGGCCCTATAATCTGGAGCCTTAATAACATCAAATGCAATGGTCTCGGTATGTCCTTCCTTAGTGCACATGACCATGGGCACCGTCTGATGGGTGACCATTCCAGAAACAAGGGTAGAACCGTCTACTGAATTGACTGCCTCAGGTTGTTTCTTGAGAATCAAAGGGATCCCTGCTACTGAAATGAAACCATGGTCAATGTAGTTGCCTGTGGCTCCTGAATCAATAACGGCCTGGGCCTCAATGGATGGTCCAGAAGTTAAAGAAAATGTGACAGGAAGATGGATGAGTTGAGACGATCCAAGACAAGGTGAGTCCTGATTTGGACCTCCCGACATAGGGACGCTATCTACTGTCGGGATTTGGCGTTCCCCGCCTTTCTTTTGGGTTTCTTTGGGCACTCTGGTAATAGATGGTCAGAGGCACCACAGTACATACACAGATTGTGGGACCTGCGATACTCCCATTGAGCTGGCGTTAAAGGACTTCTAACAGCACCAATTTGCATGGGTTCAGGGAGAGGCAGAGGTGCCGAGATGGCTTCTGAGGCTGGTAGTACCGGTGTGGTCTTCTTTTCTCCGCGTCTTTCTGCCTTTCGGTCGTCGATTTGTAGCACCAAGTTGAGCAACTCCCCGAAAGCTGTAGGCACCACGGGAACAGTGGACAAAATATCCTTAAGTTCCTCTGAAAGTCCTTGATAGAACACAGCCTCTTTTTTCTCCTCGGGCCAGTCAGTTTCCACCGCCAGCTGGTTAAACCGGGCAAGATAAACCAACAAGGAAGAATTCCCTTCTCGATGTTTGAGTAGCTCTAAATCCATGGCTTGGGCAGTGTATCTGGTATCAAACACCTTGCTCATCATGGAAAAAAGAGCATCGCAATTGTACAGTACATGACTATTGGACTCAAGCAGGGTATTGGCCTAGGCTGCGGCAGTACCACCCAAATGAGAAAGAACAAAAGCCGCTTTGGTGGTGGAAGTGGTAAAGGAGGTAGGACGGCATAGGAAATGCAATTTGCACTGATTAATGAACGTCCTGTATTGTTTGGGATCTCCCAAAAACCTTTCAGGAGGAGCCAATGGGAACTGGGTTGTAAGCAACACAGGAGCGCTTTCTTGAACGGGTGCTCGAAAACCAGACCCAAAAGCCATAGCACCAGTGCCTGCCTGTGCTGCTGGAGTAGTGACGAGAGACTGAATTGCGTCCATGCGTTGGCGCAATGCTTCTTGTGCATTTGTCAGGTCAGTCCGGAGATCCGTAACCATCTGCACAATTTGGTTTAAAGTATCGGTAGTCTCAGTCGACATCTTTCAATGCTGCTAATTCTGTTACTCACCGAGCCGGAAGGTGCGTGTGACCCCAACCTGGATCGAGATGTAGGATGAGCCGTAGACGTCTCCAGAAACCCAGGTTGCCTGATTTCAAAGAATCAGGCTTCCTCTTAGAGAGGGGCTCTTTTTCACGATGTACCACTCTGATATTTATGTAAAAACAGACAGAGCAGTCTATAATGCAAAAGAGCGGGATTGAGCGCACCGCCAGACCAATGCTGCAAGAGATACAGAAAGGTTTGAGTATTATGCCTAACTTGTGTTTTTAAATTATTTCTATTTAACACAATAGAACTGCCGGTACCTGAGATAGTGTATGTGAGTAGATCTGATAGGGAATCCTCTGTACCAGTTTCAATAAGGAACACAAAATCCAAATGGTGGATGACAACGACAGGAAAAAATTATAAAGTGGGAATGTTAGAATAGGGAGGACAACCCGAACGGCACGAGGGACGCACTAGGGCCGGGTTGGTGCATGTCCTGGAAAGCGTTAGTAAATGCACTTCAGTAGAAAAGACAAACAGTCTCCGAGTATGCGAACACAGTTAATCAGGTAGTTGGAGCAAAGGCAATCCTTGATATGCAGAACTGGTAGGATGGGACTTATACTTCTAAATAGATGATTGAGATAGAACAGGAAGAAAAGGACCAACCAGGATACCACTTACGCTATTAGCGAAATCCCCAAGCGTCGCGCTGAAGCAGATCTCAGCAGGTCTTGATCGTAGAGCCGGAACTCAGATGGAAAGCAGAGGCGCTCGTGCAAGCGTAAGTTGTATGAGAGCTGGAGTCCAGTTTTGAGCAGAAGTGAAGCAAAGCAGAGCCCGTAGAACTGAAAGTTGAGCGGGGAGGCTCCT
The DNA here is from genome assembly GCF_040938575.1 of Ambystoma mexicanum. Lineage (NCBI taxonomy): Eukaryota > Metazoa > Chordata > Amphibia > Caudata > Ambystomatidae > Ambystoma > Ambystoma mexicanum. Next base: position 1,074,325,207 of record NC_090925.1, read on the forward strand.
GCGGGTTTACGGCAGTAAAGGAAAACTGCACGTGAATAGAAAAAGCCGTGGCAACAAGTCCATAGGGTAATCCAGATAAGCAGAAACAGAGTACAAAGCCAAGGTCTGGTAACGAGAGTTCAAAGTCAATAAGGTTCACAGAGGGTAATCCGAGGAAGGCAAGCAGTGCCGTAGGCGGGCTACGAAAAGGCACGTAGTAACGTACAATTAGCAGCAACGAAGTTCCCGCGGCTGAAGGCAACTTGAAACAATGCCAAAGCAGATTCCATGGTCGGGAAGTTCTTCGTAAGAAAGCCCTTTGCTGCCATAGTGTAACACTCACTGGGTACTAGGCTCCTCCATGGCAAGACATTTCTACACTGCCTCCTGGCCTACTTCACACTTAGGGGCCATAACTGCAACTCCTACAGTTCCCCAGCCCCATTGCACTTCCCAGAGCCGCGCTGCCCTGGCTGCACTTATTCAAAGCCTTGTTGCCTGACCGCACTTTCCCCCTTCCCACTCCCATGAACTTCCACCCTCTCCCTTACCCCCACACTTCACGTTGTCACACTTGCATGATCTGAATGACACAAGGCCTTGTACGATTGTTTGTCTTGTCTTCCCACTGTCTCCCCTCCCTGTCTTGTACCGCCTAGAAAATGTGTGTACATGCATGTTATAAATACCAAATCATAACATATCATAAGCCAGTTAAGTACATTAAATCAATCAGCTACTTTATCCACATAAAAGTGCAACATTACTACTATGAACAGGTTCACTTATTCTAGAATAGCTTTAAATATTTTGCAAGTGTATTGTTGTAAACCTGCACATAGATTCCAATGAATTTGAAAATGTATTGACTTAAAACAGCAACGCATGTGTTATCAGAGCACTCAATTTCTCTATTGTTTTTGCACCAGTGTGAAAATTGCCCTAACACAAATATAAATACACAGGAGAGATACTTGTTTGCACTCAGGCAATTTGTGCCTATGTGCAAATGTCAGAGCATAATTGCACTCTGTCAGTATGACCCTTATGAATGTATATATGAAATTACCCATAAAACACAACGTTCGCCCTCGGCCCTAGGGCTTGGGGTTTCTTGGCGCCAAGAAAGATTGAACTATGAATAGGTGACGGGGAGCATGGCGATGAAGGGCTGAGCATTCGTATGTGGAAAGGAACAGCCGGATCTTCAACCCCTTCAGGAATGAAAGGTGGTCACTTAGGTGTGTATCAGAAAGGAGTTCCAGAGATTACTAGCCTGGGCTGAGAAGGCTTGGCCACCTTTCCTTGTCAGACAGAATTTAGGAGAAACCATTACTCTATTGTTGGCTTATCGATTAGCTGTGCTTGGTGAGTGCTTTTGGAATTTTTCAAGAGTGAAGATGGGGTAAATGTCATTATAGCCATGGTGGACAATGAATAGGGCTTTCAATTTGTGTCTCAATATCATGAGAAGCAAGGGCAAGGTTCTGATTGCAGGGAAAATGTGGTTTTAGTTCCATAATCCAAAGATGAGGCAATTTTGAGCCTGTGAATTCATTTGTTGAGCAGTCAGAGATAAATTCCATTATTATAGTCAAGAAAAGAGAAGATGAACGTGCATTCAATGGGCATTCTGTGGAGGGGTGTGTGGAAAAGGCTAATGTTGTGCGACAGGATTTGTATAGTGAATTGCTTTGGGTATTTAAAGTGGGTTCCAAATCAATAATAAGGCCTATGTTATGGACCTTTCTTTTACTGTGGAATGCACCAACCTATCGAACAAGGCCATATGTGTGAGGTCCAGGTATGTGGATTGCAGTTTAATGCAATTATCATCGTTCTGATTGAGTTGCATTTTCTGCTATAGTTCATTCATTCTGTGACGTTCACACAGTTCTTGAAGTTGGATGCGGACTTGTTAAAGTCATTTTGGAATCTTAGTATGATCTGAGTTCCATCATCATATGTAAAGGAACAGAGGTTGAAAGAACTGAAGAGATCGGCCAATGGTTTGGACTACATTTGAAAGAAAATTAGTGATAGAATTGAACCACCTGGTATTCCACAATGTAAGAGTACTTTTTCAGATTCAAAATGAAGTTGTGCCACCGATTGTGTGTGATCAGAGAATTGGATCCAGGTTAATGCAAGTTTCCACATTCCTGCATGATGAGGATGGTCGAGGAGGATAATGTTTTCAAGTGAACAAGTGATCAAGCAAGTGGTGTTTCAGTCAGAAAGTCTCCTAAAATCATTGCTTACTTCCAGCACAGATTTGGTTCTCTGCCAGGGCTAGATCCTGCTTGTGGTTGGGGTGCAGAGGGTGAAGAATTGTTGTCTTCAATGAATGGTTGTAATTGATTGGGTGATTAGCACTGTTTTGAGTAATATGCTTGGAAAAGGGAACCGTGAGATCAGATATCAGTTGCTTCGATGAGTTGGTTTGAAGGATGCTTTTTTTAGCCGAGAGTCGACTACTACATGTTTGAGTGCATTAGGTATGCAACCTAAGAAAAGCACAGTGTTGGTACAGAGGTCTTACTAGACAAGTGATCTGAGAATATTTGTCATTTCCAGGGGACATAAGTCTTTTGGCGAGCTGGGCGATTTGCAGTTATTGAATGTCCTGGAAAAATTATGTTTTTGTTAAGTTAGGTGAAAGAATGTAGGCAGTGGCCACGAGAAGATGTTTTTAAGTGGGGAATGATGGCATCTGGGCAGAGCTTTGGGTAGGCTGTAAAAAACATATTGTAGGATGTTGATTTTCTAGTGGTCACAGTTCTCTTTATAATTAAAGCATCTCTGGTATGTACCAGCTTTGTATTGGCCATTTTACTTTGTTGATTTATGTAGGTGTAAGTGGTGGAATGGCATCCTGGGCTAGTCTAAGTCATTTTTGAAAGTCATAAAGGACTAATGTTGAGTCAGAGGGGCACAGTGATGTGTTATGGAGCTTTTTGTTATTAGAGAACATTTCTTTCATGAGGGTATGTTTTCAGAGAGTTTCTGGGTGTTAGGCTTTTACAGGTAGTGTAAAGTGGAGTAGTATTCCATAGTGATTAGATCATGGTAAAGTGAGTGGAGGAGGTGCGGGCGTAAAAGAGTTAGGACTGAATATTCTATCCAGAAAAATATGTATGGCCTTGAACCTGTATGTCCAAAGTCAGAAAGACAGGTTAGAAGATGTTTGGTGTCTGATAAATTGCTACACTCCAGCCAGCAGCTGAAGTCACCTAGGACTATTTGTGTGTCAGCAAGAAAATATTGTGTGTGTTTCATAGCTCCAAAAGGGCTTGAAGGCAATTTGGGTGAGGTAATGTGGCTCTGTATACAAGGAGAGTACTTCAAAAAACAAGTGATTCTCGGTTTTAGGGAGGTGGTAAGTTTCATGTCCTTTTTGATATCAAAGGGTTCTTCCCCTGATTTATACGTGTTGTGTGTGCGTGAAATGCACGCCAAATAACACACAGGCAACGGCAGAGGGAACACATCTTCTTTATTCTCCTTCCTTCCCTACACTGCCGCGGTATGCGGCAAAACCCCTACTGTGCATGTGCACTCTAGGAGTCGTCACAAACAGTTAATTGTGTCCTCTGAGGATATGACATCTTCCCCTCGTGGGCAAACAAATACGCTCTACTCACAGTTCATCTTAGATCTCGTTGATCAATTGTACTTGCCTCTTGATGTACTGTTAGGGTCTTACATGTGTCTCTGGTTCTGGGACTACCCCCATGACCCTTGAGTCTTCTCCTCTTGACTTGTCCTGCTCCTCTTCAAACTCGCTCTCCTATACAGTCTTTTCTTCTTCTCCCTTACAATATAGCTTGAAATGAGATATATATCCTGCAACCACATGCACTGGAGATCGGACATGACCATTGACTCCTTTGACCGAGAGATCATCAGGTGTGCTGGGTCAAACTTGGATTCACATTTTCTCTTTTGTCTGCATTGCAGAAGCACTTTGTTCCTCCCTGTAGCGAGGATGCTCTGGCCCTTCTCCTCTCATCTGTGTATGTCTTCATTTCTTGCTTCTTGACAGCGTCCTCTCTCTGCAGCGCCATGTGCTCCTTTTCTCGGGGCTTCTCTCGATGGGACACCTGGTTCTCATTTTTGTCTGGAACACAAGCTAGGAGGGACATTTCCCCGTCGTCCCGTGCTGCAAGTTCCTGTAATCTCTGAGCATGCTACATACTGCTTGTTTCAGCAATACCCTGCTCAGTTTGTTCTGCTGTAGTACCACCTTGAGACTTCCCATAAAATTCTCCACCATTCCATTAGCCTGAGGTCAAAGCAGTGTTATCTTCCAATGCCGTATGTTCATATGGTTCATGAACCTTGCAAATTCCAAATTGCTGAACGGTGGTCCATTATCTGACTTGAGAACATCGGCAACACTCAACGTGGAGAACATATTGTCCAGCTCAGGGAGGACAGTGCTGGCTGCGGTAGAAACAATCATTTGTATGAGAGGAAACCAAGAGAATTCATCCATCATCCCCATCCAGTATTTTCCATATTCAAATGGTCCGAAGAAGTTAACTGCCATGTGCGTCCTTGGGGCATCCGGCATTTCAGACACCCTCAGAGGCTCTGGAGGTTTGCTTCTGTCCGGGCACTGACATAGGTGGTACCTTCTTACCATGTCTTCTACCATGGCATCAATACCTGGAAACCACTGTGTAAAGGGGGACCCTTTGCACAACCCTTATCAGCCTGAACATCTGTGGACAATGGCACTGGAACAAGAACAAAGGAAGACGGACGCTTGGATGTGAGTTCACAGTCATCTTTAATCTCGCTGGAAGCACACAGAGCTCCTACAATCAGCTTGCCTTTTATAGTCTTTTAGTAATGATGCAATACTTCATACAATTTTAGAATACATATCTGATTGGTCTTCAGCCAAAAATAAACCCCTTCTTGTCTGTGATTGGTTGGTTTATCTGGCACTCACCAAGCCCACATTAGCTCATCTTGGCAAGCATGGGTTGACTGACACATAAACTGATAAACCCATTCCAGACTTAGCTAAACATAGTTATTTATCCTTCAAATCCTTCCAGGAAACAGTTCTTATCTACTTTCTGAGACTCTGACAAATCTACTTGGCAGCTAATACTGTAAAAGCCTCCATGATCTAATTGTATTTGTTGCCAAGTAAACAGCTGTTCTAGTTAATTGTTAGCCGTCCCATGCTCTTATCAGATTTACTATCAATCATTGTCTGCTTTTTCTGCCAAGGAATTCTAAATATACCATACCAGATGTACTTATGTACAGTGAACTGCTGCCAATGAAATATTCATTATCTGCATGAGTAAGGACTTTTGAACTTTTGACACCTGCACCCAACATGCCAGTTTGTCTCTGGCATCCATCTTATAATCTATCTCAGCCTGTTGAGCCTAGATACTCAGTCATGCTACCAAATGGAAAAACAATTTACTTTTGAGCATAACTCCTTTTCTATCCAGTTTTCAGACTACATTTTTAAATATGCATGATATGTGAGTAATACTGGAGACACACTTTACTTCCTGAGTCATTCTGACACCAAAAATATATGTCGCCCTATATGCACTCATTTTCTTCAATAAGCACTATAATTCTGATTTTTGCAATACTGGAACCACTGATCGGCCCACCATGCCATCCGCACCCAGCTTGGGGGATGGGGTGTCTAGCACCCCCTGTACAACCTGGTGTCCCTTATCTGTCTCTTGGTGGCAACCATACCTTGATGGCCTTTGTGTGCTAGGTCCACCACTTGCTGCTGTAGATCCACCGGTATGATCATGCGACTCCCTCACATTATGATATTCTCAGCTGTCAATGCCAGCGCCTCATTCATATTTTTGAAGGATTACATGTCTTGCTTGCTCACCACTCAACTTTCCACATCCGACTCGCTCCACCTGCAAGACATGATAAGCTCTCCCACTCTCTGTGGTGTTCTGTCCATGAGTGAGTACTCCCACACCATGCTCATTGTTAGCAGTTTTGGTGCTCCTTGCTGAGTGAGAAAGTTAATGTCTCTTCAGCTATCGATGTCTCACCCCTCTGCTTCGGAAGGTTATGATGCGACATGAAATTCGCTGGATTGTATTCCTTCCCGGGCTGGTGGATTATTGAAAAGTTTAAGTCCTACAGACGTAATCCCCACCGCTCGATTCTGGGAGGCATCTTGCATTTTGGATTCCAGTATATGGTGGTCAGTGCTTTGTGATCTGTGACAATTGTAAATGACTTTCCCAGCAGGAACATCTGAAAGTGTTCACAGGCCCAGACTACCACAAGTCCTTCCTTTATGGGTTGTGAGTATCTTTGTTCTACTTCTGAGAAGCCGATGCAACAATTGTGCGTGGACTGTCCCTCCCTGGACTGTGCTGTGCCAGGATTGTGCCCAACCCTACCAGACTGGCATCAACCATTAGCTAAGTACATGTAGTTGGGTTGAAATAAGCCATGCATTCTTCCGATCCAATCCCCTTTTTGATGTGTATGAACGCTTCTTCACAGTGGAGATCCCATTGAAACTCCTTGCCCTGTTTGGTGAAATCCCTCAAGGGGGCATTGATGGTGGCAATGTCCTTCAGGTACCAGCTGCAATAACTGCCCATGCCCAAGAATGACAGCACATCACTTATATCCTGTGGGGGCAAGATATCAATGATGGCCTCCATCTTTCCCAGCTCAGGGCTCATTCCTCCTGGTGAGAACACATGCCCAAAGAATCTGAGGTCCTTTTTGTGAAACACACTCTTCTCTCGATTTAATGTCAACCCTACATGGGATGAAGCCATGCACACTTCATGTAGAGCTCAGTCATATTGCTCCCTGTCCTTTACAAAAATCAAAATGTCATCACTGTAATTGAAACAGTTTTTTACATGACAAATTAATCTCCTGATGTGTTCCTGGAAGATCTCAGCTACAGATGATATTCCAAACCTGAGTCTTTTGTAGCAAAATAGTCCTTCATGAGTTGCAAAAGTTGTTATGTATCATGATTTTTCATCAAGTTTGATCTGGTGATACCCTTTGTATAGGTCCGATTTGGTCAATATTGTGGCCCCATTCAGCAAGCTACTCATGTCGTCCAGATGCATTCCTGGATGCCTTTCAAGCTCAATGGCTTTGTTTGCTTGCCTCATGTCTATGCATAGATTAATTTTGTCAAATTATCCTTGTTTGGGCACAAACACCACATCCAAAATAATCCAAGGAGTGGGACCACAGACTGGTTCTATAATGTCCTCCTTTAGCAGACACCTGATTTCTTTCTCCACTTGTGATTGCAAATTATGTTGTGTTCATGTCTCCTTCTCGAGCAGTCACCACGTCAGCCATCATGTACGCATAGTCTCGTTGGCTTCTTTCTCGGGAAGGTGTGAGTGACGAAGATCAACCTGTGACTTGTCGGCCATGACTCACCAAATTTCTTCTCGCATCTGCATCTTCTCTGGGCACTGCCATGTGCATATTAGATTCGGGTCACCGGCCTGGGCTGCTACTTCCTTGCATGCGATTTGGTGGCGCGTTGCACATCCTGGCCATGTGATTTTCTCTTCCATAAATTGCACACTTGTGTCCAAATGCGGGGCACCTTACCCTTCAGCATGCTGAAATGGTAGGCCACATCTGTAACATCTTCCCGTTGTCGCGTACCTTCGTGCAGGTCAATTGATGCTTAGCATGGCTCATCCATCTTGTCTGACTAGGTATGCTTGTTCTCTCGCCGACCCCTTTCCGGTTTGTATGTGTGCTGCTTGGTTGTCTACTCTGGCTTCTGTATGCACCATTTGTAGAATCATAGCAAAGGATTGCCCTTGGGGTTGGAAAAATCCTCTGAAGGACCGGGAAATTGTGTTCATGGTGATATTCACAATTATTCCTTTACTCCAATCTCTATAATCATTTTTAGGGAAACACTAAAGTTAGAGGTGGCCGTTATCCCAAACCAACCTGAAGATATAATTCTATGCAATAATGTGCCCCAAGTTCATTGCTGGTTAAATGAAATTACCAAGTAGGAGGTTACTACTTATCCTCTACTTTTAGACATTAAAGAAAAAGAAACCAGCACAGCATCAGTGATTCCAGAAAAGGTGATTATAGGCCTAAATCTTTCCAAATGTAATAGTCTGTTGGGAAATTCTAAATATTATACTTCTAAATACTCTCCTCTTGATATATGGGAACAAGAGTTCATGAACACCCAACCCGTATGAGACTGGGAAATGGGTAGCAATATATCACCATAAAATAGTTATTTTCCTCAGGCTCTAACCCTACGTAAAGAAGGAGAAGGCAAGCTCTTAAGGGGAAGGCTATGTGACAAGTCATGCGATCTCATCAAATATCCCCACGGTGTAGCCCTTCTCTGTGACGCTAGGGAAGTGAGCCACTCACGTGATATTACCCCTATTGGTGGCAGAAAGCAGAGCCTCACAGGGAGAGACACCCCTCTCGGTGCCAATAACTACTGTTCCATCCATAAACTCCCTAAAGCCCCTCATGAGGAGTTGACAAGAACATCTGAAGACCCTTCAAGTCACTCTCAAACAGTCGCTATCTGTTAATGCAATACCCCCAAGAATCCATCTCCTCAGATCAAATATCAAATGTTCTTAGAAGAAGAAGAATGGAAGAACCATGCAGAGTACGCAGTGGTTGTGGCAGCCAACAGCAGTAGGACGAAGAGGATAGATCAATGAGCCATGAGGCCTCAAGTGAAAGAAACAAAGGACTGTACATCTATGCTGGGGAGGACCCAGCGTGGTCTAACAAAAACAGAACAAGGACCAGTGAAGAGTGCCACTGGAGTCTAGGAGGTTTGAACCAGGGCTATGGATGAAGCCAGGAGACAGTGATACGTCGCAAGCAAAGAGGATACCGGAGTACCAAAGAAGCAAACCCGGGGAAGGCAGAGAACCAAGCTGTCGACATGAGAAGAACCTTGTGGCAGCGTCATCACCAAGAGAGGTTGGACAGTGTGGTCCTTGAATGGCACCAAGACTGTACCAGGAACGGCTTTGCCGAGCCATGTGAGGATGAAAGAAGAAGCAAATAACTGAAACATGACTCAAAAGAGGTAACGGGAACAGAGGGAGTCACGGGTGGGGTACCGGATGGAAGAGAGTGAAGATTACCAAGAGACTAATCAAACTCGTCCCAGCATGTGAATATTATGAAAAGAGGAAAGATTACCAAGGGGTCTATCATACTCATCCCTGTACAAGTGATTATTATCAAGAGAGGAAAGATTACCAAGGGACTAATCATACTTGTCCTAGTGCCACTGAATATGATCAAGAGTGTGAAGATTACCAAGGGACTAATCACACTTGTCCCAATACAAGTGTATATTATCAAGAGAGGAAAGATTACCAAAGGACCAATCATACTCATCCCAATACAAGTGAATATTATCAAGAGAGGAAATATTACCAAAAGACCAATAATACTTGTCCCAGTACAAGTGAATATTATCAAGAGAGGAAAGATTACCAAGGGACCACTCATGCTCACCCCAGTACAAGTGAATGTTATCGAGAGAGGAAAGGTTACCAAGGGACTAGTCATACTCGTGCCAGTACCAGTGAATATTATCAAGAGAGGAAAGAGTACCAAGGAACTAATCATACTCATCACATTACCAGTGAATATTATCAAGAGGGAATGATTTCCAAGGGACCAATCATCCTCGTCCCAGTAGTACAAGTGAATATTACCAAGAGAGTGAGGACTACCAAGGGAACAATCATACTCGTCCAACTACCAGTGAATATTATAAAGAGAGGCATGATTGCCAAGGGACTAATCATATTTATCCCAGTACCAGTGAAAATCCTCAAGAGAGTGAAGACTACCAAGTGACTAGTCATACTCGTACCAGTACCAGTGAATATTGTCAAAAGAGGAAAGATTACCAAGGGACCAATCATCTTCATCCCAGTAGTGCAAGTGAATATTATCAAGAGAGTGACGACTACCAAGGGACCAATCATACTCATCCCATTGTATGTCAATATTGGAAAGAGAATAGAGACTGTAAAGGGACCAGTCAGACCTGTTCTGGTAAAGAGAAATACTATAAACTAAATAAAGAATGCCTTGAAAGCCATCCAGGGCACTTCCAAGATAAAACAGAGACACGGTAAGGTTTAAAGAAGAATCAGGAAACAGACCTTTCTTTGTGGAATCAAGGAACTGTTTGTGTAGAGAGCAAAGTGAAGCCTCGGAGGGGGAGAAGTCCCCTTGAAGAATTAAAAGAAATCTTAAAGAACATTCTCGGAAGCCATCCTAAGACAGAACTGTTGAGACAATAGGAGTTTTGATTATCAGTGGTAGGGATAGAGTTGGATAGTTTTGGGTGGTGGACGGACTGTTGATTTGGACAATCTCACTGACGATGAGCACCTTAGTTAATTTCGTGTTAGGTAGGGCAGACACCTTATTACTAGGGATAGCTAGGGCTTTTATTTATTATTTAAATAACCAAACCTGTACAAATGCCACCTATTGGGCCATCTCCTTCTTCTGGCCTATCACACGTCGCAGAACTCCACACCTCCTCCATATGGCCAATGCATCCTTCTGCCATGGGCACACAAGGCCTCCCATATGGATGCAAACACATTGCACTCCCACCAACCCAGACTGCTTAGTACCAAACCCACATGCAGTTAAACGTTTTTCAGAACTCAAACAACCAACACCATGGCAAAAGCATGTGTGAGCTCTCCCATTCCTCCCACTAACAAACCAACACCTCTTATTTTCAGATCAGCCATTGCACCTGGAGACCAGCAGAGGTGTGTGGAATAACTCCCATTAGCCTAACATAACATAAAATAACCTCAATGGTGTTTCTCATGTCTGGTGCTCCAAGGCAACTACAACCCATTGCGTCGTTGGCTATACGGAGCACCTGGCAGTACCTTCCCTCTATCCTTACCTCCATGACCCTTTTCCTCATCTTAGTACTTGCATAAGAGGAACCAACCTTGACAGGAAGCTCTTTCCAAATGTCACTTAGCCCTTATTCTTGACCTTTTGGAGGTGCAACAACTCCAGTATTCTATATTCTCCTTTTACAAAAGGGCCTGTCATTTGGACAGGGACCTAGATCTTCATCACGGCTGCTCGCCTGCACCAGATCCTTTCCCAATGTACAGGAACTGTGGGTGAAGTGAATTGAACATGAAGAGGACATCTCCTGGAATGCTTGAGGAGTGAGGAGTCTTGGTTCAAGGGAGGTGGAAGGAATGCTACGCCAGGTGAAGTATGCAGGGGCAGTGAGTTGTCCCATTGCCTGCACTCCTGGGAAAGGGAATACCCTTCTTCCAGGAACAGGTAAGGCAGGGAAGAATTGGGTCTGGCATGTGAGGCCCACACTGTGAATAGGGACATCAAAACGATAAAGATGTCACCTATACTGAGGGTTTCAAGTCATCAGTGGGCTAGGCATGACAACGTTTGTATTGAGATGTGCACATTGGAGGCTGCAGGGGTAAACTGCAGAAATACTGTGCAGCTCTGTAAGCGTGTGTGAAACGTAGGAATGTCATAGATGTATAGTACGTGTGCATCCGTGGATTCAGACTGAGGTGTGGCAGCAATGTGTCGGTTTGGGAAAACTAGAGTGAAATCAGAGTATGTACAAGTATGTTAGGAATGAAATGTAGGCAGTTGCTCAAAGTTGAATACCCACCACCATGCATGTGGCATATTTGTATTCATTCAGCCTAGACAAAGACTGTGAGGTCGAAACACGTGTCGGCTTGTTTCATTGATTAAATTGTGCTTTTGTCTTCCTTGTCTTTGTACAGTGGATTTGTGTACTTGTTGCAATAGTTTGGTTAGAAGAACGTGATGGGCATATGGTCCTGATTTACACGACCCCTTGCAGCAAACTCACACTCCCTATTGTGGTTACTCTATGTTTAATTGATAGGCAAGCGTGTCTGGTTTATGTATATTTGCCCTCTTTCTTAGTTCACTATGGAAATTGTGTAGCAGTAGGATAGTGTGAGAGGATAAAGGTTCCACCTTTGATTGTGGGATACCAGTGGTCTTCCCCACCGCCTCATGTAATATCACCATAAGGACCGGTGCAGTTACCCACGCTGGTGCTAAAAAAATAAACTTACCTTTCTTGTGTGGCTCCACGCCTTGCAGTGCTGTCATCTAGCAAATCTGTTTTCAATGTTGATGAGTTATGTCATCAACATTGAAGAGGGACTGCCTCAGCCACGGGATAAAGATATGTTTCTTTTTTCTATAAAAAAGACATGACATCATTAGCACCCATGTAAGGAGCTGCACGGGTGCTTACGTGAAAGGGGAGCACAGAAATTCTTGGAGCGTAGGCTTTCCTTATTGAATATAGCCCATGTTCCGAGCATTTTCATTGGTGGATGGCACCGCACAGGGTGCTAATGAGGAGTTTGCCCCTATCAAGGTTCATGGCTCATAGGGGAACTCCTCCTGGACTTACCTCTGTTTCTCAGTTCATTGCAGGTGGCTCCATTCACGCCTATCAGCTCCACCGGCATCAAATTATTAACACTGAAAACAATGTTCTAGGTGGCAATAACATCAGCAAACAGACTCCACAGACCCTCGATCAACACTGCAGCATCACTTATGGAGATTGTTTCTCGCACATCCAACCTTATTACGGACGGTGTGGTGTGAACTGACAAAGGACACCTCAAGACTGTTTCCATGATGTGTTGCGCGGTTTGTAGCACTCAAAGAAAGTATGGCATAAGTGTTCCCATCCTGCGGATTCCTTCTCTTACAACGTTGCTTAATCGCGCCTGTGGTTTTCTTCTCCGAACATCAGCCCATCAATTACGGGAAATTGTGGATCCCGTATGTGGACTACCCTTTCTGAAAGTACAGTCACATATGCAAGTGATGAGGTGTGATAAAAAACCTTTTTCTCCAAAGGAGCATCAAATATGTATAATTCTCGTGTCATTGTTGAGAAAAGAGGCATGGCAGTGTCTTGATGTTAAAAGAATTCTTCAGGAAAATTGACTATCAGTCACGGCTGGGACATTAGGGGCTGGCTGTGGTGTTTATGAGTTACTAGACTGGGTGCCTGTGATTACCATGGATTGCGCAATAGCAGGAAGGCAGATTCCGGTGAACATCTAAGGGTGGTCAGCCATGGGCATGCCTGGATCATGAGATAATGCACTGATGTAACCCTGCAGTCGATTTGCAGGTCAGGAACACGGGCGGATCCCGAAACGTTTATTAGACATTCTAGTCTGATGGTGGGCATTCAAGCCTCCAACACATTTGGCACTGGTATTCTGCTCTCTGGCATTTAAAGAGGGTAGTTGGTTGAAGACTGAGAATAAAGTGGTGATGGGATGAGTTGCAATATACTGTTAGGTCAGTGTAGGCGTAGATGGCGACTTTTCATTTTCAGTAAGGGGCAACATTTTTGATATTTTGCTCTTACTGAATTAATCTTAATCATAGTGCTGACAAAGTCAGGACGAATTGGACCAACACGTTGTATGCAACTTAAAATCGTTGGTTAAAACATGTGATTCTGTTGTAAGGTATGTAAACGAGCATAGCATTATGGTTTATGTTTCATTCAGGAGACTAGCACAAACAAAGCATCCGGAATGTAAAACACAATTTATTTAAATTCATACTATTTCCAGCAATCATTTCATGCAAATGTGTTTTCACTTACAGTTGACATCTGATAAATGCATCCATACTGGTGTCGATGGTCAAAAGCTACATTATATCAGAATGACACATTTAAATCAAGAAATGCTGATGACCCAAAATCTGCCAAAAATAGGTGGGTTGGGTGGGCTACAATGCACGCTCATTTAAGCCACTGCCTTGCAGCTGATAAAGCAAACCATGAGGTTCTGGTTGCCACCATTGTGCTATGATTTCATATAAAACACAGGCCCGCCCTCTGAGGATGGGAACTTGTGGCACACACCGAACGATTCCCGAGTTTTGATTGATACCTGAATAAATCAGAGACAAACCAGTGACTATGGGTCGTAAGGCTGGGAGGGTTAGAAGAAGTAAATACAAAACAATAGGAAACTACAGAGCTGGCTAAAAATATGCTACGGCTACAGGGACGTCATTTCACCAAAATGCCAAGGGTGGCAGAAGTGACATCACATGACCCTTAACCTCTGATTACATCACAGGAAGTGATGTCATCTGATCCCACCCCAAAGTGACATCATGGAAGCGATGGAGCATGACCTTCAACCAATTGACAAAACAGTGCCATCACATAGCATTGTTTCTAAGTACACTATGAAAAATATGGTTACGGTAACACTGTAAAGTGATATACATTGCATACAAGAATAGTTCACCATATGTGTCATTAACATCAGTGCTTATAGGTCCATATTACCAAATTACTGCAAATGCAAGCAGACTTTCCAGGCCAAATGATAATGATGTGTTATTATATATCACTTACGCTTAAGCGCTTCATATAGAACAAATAAACATACAATATCAACCAACCTATATTGGTACTCATTTATCAACCTCAGCAGGAGGAAAGACTGAGTTGATCTACCTGGGAGTCGAACCTGCAACCTGCAGATCACACACACATTGCAGCAGTGAGTTCTCTACCCACTAAGCTATCTTACTGGATATAGCTACCAGAAAAACAGCCACTCCAGAAAAGAAACAGCCACATGCTGCTGGCCACAGCCGAGGAGCCGCCATTTTTTTTAAAGTAGTAATTTTTTTCATTTTTTGTTTTGTTTTTAGGGGTAGCAAGGGAGACCAGAGGGGTAGAAAGGGAGACGCCAGGTGTTGCACTTGCGAACCCAGGCGACCCTTAAATGACGTCTCTGTAGGGCAGGTGGGTTCCAATTTCAAAATTATTTTTTTATCCCTTTTACCCACAGCTTGCAAAAAACATTGAAAGCACACATGGCGTGGTTACATCATTATTGAGTCAAAAGAATGCAGTGAGGAGGTCAATACCTGCAGATTATCATGGACAGGCAGAGAGTGGGGAGCTGAAACACTAAATATCCACTGAAAAGCCCCTAATCCCTCTTTGACAGCAGGGTACTAACGTGGAGGAAAATGGAGTACAATTACAAAGAGGTGATAAGAAGATTGCCAGATACTGCAAGAGGCCCAAGGGAGGTGATGGCCTGAAGTCACCCGCAGAGAAGCCAGAAATGTGGGTGCTGAAAAGCACACATTTACATTTCCCGAATTAAAGGAGCATGTTGATGTGTCATAAGACTGCCAAAATGGGGTCGATTATCGGGGGCCCGCTCATTTCAATTGAAAAATTTGAAAGGCCCTGATGCCTCCCAGGGAAACTGACAGGAATCTCTTGCTGTCAAAGTATTATTCAGGAGCTGGGATGAACACCACCATGATTGATTGGTCTTTTCTCAGCCCCTTTAGATGGAGGCCCTCAGAGAGGCCATGAGCTTCTGTGGTTCTGCTGCATTGGTTGAGGGGTGCAAAATCCCTTACTAGCAGGGGTACGGATTATTTTTCTGTTTTATACCTCTTGCTTCCAAGGGTTTTTGCATGTTGGTAAAGGTTTGGGGATGGTGGTCTTGCCCCAGGAAGGGACACTGAGTATTCACATCTGCCCCTCCACACTTGCAGTCTCTTACATCCTCCCACCTCACTTCTCCCACCGTCTGCCCTTTACTCACTCTCCATCTATGTTTTCATCTATCACTCCTTCTTCCCCTCCCTCTATCCATCCCTCAAATTCTTAATTTTGCTTCCCTTTGCACCTTCCATCGCACACTCCCTGCTTCTCCCTCTCTCCACACATTACTCCATATTCCCTCCCTCACTTTTTCTTCTTTGCTCTCCCCATCCCAACCCCACTTATCCGTTTGCTTTCTCTCCTCCCCTCCCTGCAATCCCTCCCTCTTCTACTTTCCACATCTCTATCTCTAGCCTCCTCCATGTCTCTTTCTCTCCCTGCCTCCTTCTCTCAATTTCTTTACCTACCTTCCTCCATCTCTCTCATGCCTCCTTATCTCCATATTTGCCTCTTTTCCATTCCCCACTGCCAGTCTCTTTAGCAGCTGCACCCTCTGGTTGCACACAGTATTCGACTTCAGGTGCACTGTCATGCTGAGCTATCTTATTGGAGTTTGAACTAGTGGCCTCTGCTTTAAAAAAGCCACCGACATGTGACCCAGGAGAGGGCGTGGCTAACAAACCATTTGAGAGAGGGAGACAAAGAGAAAGCAGCAACATCACAGAGAGCAGAAGGGCAGATGAAAAGAGAAAGTGAGGGGTGACAGGTCCAGGAAGAAAGAGAAAGTCAGGAAAAAAAGAATGGAAATAAAGTGTAATGCAAAAAGTTAAAGCAAGCACAATTAAATAAATGAATGGCAAATGTAAGAAAAAGCAGAAGGAGAACAACGAGTATGGTCTGTCCAACTGCTTTGGCATGCCCCACCAATCAAGGCTGAGGTAAGGATGAGGTGTCCTCCCGGCATTGGAGCGAGCAGCACTTGCTAATTTTGCAAGATGCATGCTAACACTTCCCCGAAACCTGAGCGCAGTAGCAGAGGAGCCAGAGGCCCTACCATGCCCAGTGAGGGGGTAGACAATCACAGCTTCCTAACCTTTTGAGACAGCCTTCGGCCAAGCCAGATGTTAGTTTTTTGGTTTTGGTTTTATTTTTTATTTCATTTAGCATTTATAAGGCGCTTTATACAACAGAATTGTGTTTCAAAGCGCCACAATTGTCATGTTGGTTGCACTTGCAAAGATCCCCCATGCAAATACTTGCATAATCTCCACTGGGTAAAATGACACTCCTGCCCCTGTTGTTGAAAGAGAATGGGGCAACTGCCCCCTTAAGCCCATTTACTCAGCACCTTTGAGTGTGTGTGTTGTCATAGCATTGGTATATATCATAGGTAAGTACAGTGATGAGGAAGATGATTGTGCGGATGTGATTAAAAGGTAGCATAAGATAATCTTCATTATCCTTAGTCCTACTCTTCCTCATCACTGTACTGACTTTCAGCTTCACGCTCCCAGCATATGCCAGGGTCCAGATCCTGCTTAGAGAAAAAGATGGTGGATTGTGTGATACTGGAGGTATTATACTGCCACAAGGAAATTGGGTGAGGCTAAATGAAATTGAAAATAAATTCTTAAAACAGAGGTTGGTACCTCAGATAGAAGTACTGTGACAAGGAAGAGTAGAACTAGCAGCAATGAAGAATGCAGCTAACTCCTCTTTTCACTATCCCCTTTGTGTAATAGAAATCAGCATTCTTGTATCTTCTGAAATGCAAAACAATTTGAGGAAAAAGAAAAGTTATTCAATTTATTGTTAACCCAGCCCTTGAGTAAGAGTTGTTGGAAGGTTTGGGGAAATTCTTCAGCTTCAGCTTTACAAAAGAGAGCCTAGCACACACACACATATCTTATACAAGCCATCCCTGGAAGCACTTCAGCTGGAATTCTCAGGGGTGGCTGGCTATAGGACATATTTAGCCATGCAGCTTGGATCCATGTTCACTCTAACGACAGTTTGTAATTTATCACAGAGCAACGGAAACCGGAGCCCGTGAGTAAGGGGATGGGGGACGAGGGCGCAGAACGCTTGTGCTCGTTTTTAGCTGGGAATGTGCCCTTGAAAGACACGTGACTGCATGTTTTTGTTCTGACTACTGTCCTTTGCATTCTGACTACTGTGTCTTTTTGCCTAACTCGTGATTAAAAAGACAAAGCAAAAGAAGCCCATTGAATTTCTGTGTAGGCATTGTCAAGCGTCAATGGGCCTGATGCTGAGCTCGTGATAAAAAGTGTGTGGAAAGCTGACATTCTCCCTTCGCGTTTCCACCACCATCATTCTGAGGTGGGGGGAATATTAGGGGCGAGATGCTGGCTGCTAAAATCACACGTTGTGGGGGAAATATGTGCTCCAGGAGCACTGCGAGCATTTCTTAATAGACTGCCACTTTTCTAATTTAAGGAAGTGTTCTTAAACTTTCATTAAACTAGAAAAGTGGTCCTGCAGTCTAAGAAACGAATTGTTTATAAAGGGAAAAAGTGTGCAGTGGAGTTGAACGGCAGCTCAAATGTACGGTACTTGTACACCTTTTTTTTGCCCTGCAAAACCAATGCTGCTAGGAGGAGAATCCTCTCCATGTGGCGACCCTGCATTCCTGGTGGCTGCTAGGGCTGATGTCAAGCCATAAATGAAGCTTTCATGTCCCTGCGCCACATTCTTCCTACATCAGAATATGGTGTTTGTCAGTAAAGTGTTCCTCCTTCATGGAGGAACACTTTCTTACATTTGCACGCACCTCAGAATCGGCCCCAAGGGGTGGCGAAAAATTAAGTTTCAAGTAGGCAACGCCATGCCTAGCGCAACTCTAAAGAAAGAAAAACACTACCACACTCAACGACGATATAAAGAAAGCACAAAATTGACCAATAATTTTATAAAAGCAGCCAATATACCTATTTTTTTCATCTTAGTCCATACTCCCGAAAATGTTGTCTTTGTGCGCCCTATGCCACCCTTTGTATTTTCAAAACATTTGCATAATGCATGAAAGCCGTCTTTTTTGCAGGCGACAGTGCCCTATTTACGTGGTTGTGTTTTTGTCTGAATCAGTGTCCCACTCTCTGTCTGATTGGCTGGCACAAGCTTGACAGGCGATCAGACAATCCAAAATGCAGTCATCGTCATGTTACCACAGCTGTTTGTTCTGCCGTTCTTTTTTTTGTGGTCCATCTTCCCGTGTGCTCTCTAGCGGTAATTTTGAAAAAATAATTCAAATTGCATGCAGGTGACCACCAGCGTTTGCACTTTTGTGTTGTGGGATCCCCTTCCTGCAATGATCAATGTTTGCAAGATGTAGGGGGGGAAGGGGGATAGTAGACTGAGTGGTGCAGAATTCTGAGGCATAGAAGGGCACCAAAGTAGAGTTTGCATCTTCACTTTGCTTTCCTCCTCCGTCTCGGAAGACCCCACTGTTTTACACCTGCATAAGATTTTCATTCAGGAATAAAACCAAAGGATTTGAATTAAATATCAGTGGATTACACTCAAATCCATTATAAAACAATGCATCCACAGCATAATTTTCAGACCTTGTTATATTTCTCACAACGCAGGGTGTAAACGTGAAAAGTAGAGATTTCACCTTGATTTACTCTGTGCAATTTCACTCCATTTTGTAAGTGTTTAAAATTGCACACAGAGGACCAGTGTTGGTGGCCCCCTGCATGCAATTAGCATATAGTATCAAATGACCCCACAGGGGCTCTTGTTCTATGGGGGAGTAATATTAATGGAAGGCCTTAGGCTTTTACGCCTTCCGCTAACGTTACCCCCCATTTTCATTCATTTGTATGTATGGCAGAGGGGTGGGGCGGAATGCAACTTGCAATACGCCGCCTCCCTTACTCTCTGCCATACAAATACTGTAGCATTTGTGCCAGCATGGATTTTCATGCCGGCGCAAATGCTGCAGAATGCTATGGGGTCTGCCAGCTTTATGCCCCAGTGTACATGCTTTCTGCTATGCTTGCACAGCAAGCAGCATATACAATTACAATTAAATGCTGCCCACATGCGAGCATGTCAGGCAGTGTTTCATTTCAATTGGGAACACTGCTTAGCATGCAGGTTTAATTGTAATTGTGAACTTGCCATGGAAGCATGGCAAGTGGCACTCACAATTAAAGGAAGATGCTGCCTCTCATGCAAGCCAGTGTACGCCATCTTTTGCCCTGCACTTTTGCACCTCGCCATGCAAGTGACTACAATTTGGAGGTGGGGTGCCGTTTACAGTGCAGTGCAAATGTAACGACTCTCCGATGCCAGATTACTCATTTATATACAATGAGCCCCGCTGAGTGCAAAAGTAAAGTGTTAAATAAGGCAAAATTAACTTTACTCCTTCCTTTTACTCTCTGCTTTGCAGAAAAGTGTACGACACCTGCAAATTACACTTTGCAGGCAGCATTTGCTAATGGATTCTTATGCAATCCGTTTGCACAGCCACGTAAATGTCTCCCCACCACGGAATGTTCGTAACACTCGTACCTCACCTTTTACCCTTTACATTTGAACCACGCAGTGGAAATGATGAACATTCTGTGGTGGCGAGCCGTTCATGCATGCATGGTAAGCAGTGTCCACAACTCCAATTAAAACCCTCCCCGACATGCCAGTATGTCGGGGAGGGTTTCAGTGTTACAGTACATTCTTCCTGCCAAACCCATATGGAAATCCATACTGGCAAAGATGCTGGAGCATTTGTATGGTGGAGAGGGAGGGAGCACTGCGAAGCAAATTGCACCACACCCCTCTTCCCCCCCATATAAATCCTGGTGTGCATTCTCATTACGGCTCAATTGAACATAAGCCCCAAGATGCAGGAGAAACGAAGCAGAGCGCGTCCTTCCTATGCCTTGCGTCAGCCTGCAAATGGTTGGAGCATTCCATTACGCCTTGCTTTTGCACTTTTATTTTAGATAACAATTAAAAAATGACGCCATAGGTGTGTCAATTGCAAACTTTCGTCTGTGATCTAAATGAACAAAGAAGCAGTCATTTCAATCTGACCGTTCAGGTTTTTGCAATCACAACTATAATTTGTGCACAAAGCAGAGCTAAAAAAAGGTGGTAATGTGCAGTAACACTCTTGTGACTATGCGTAGAATGGGATTACCATAATAAACTGTTTTGGACCCAAATGACCAGACGGACTCAAATAATATGGCAAAGTACTACTTTATTATCAGTACAATAAAGTAGGGCAATCTGGAGAACAACGAAATGTAGTCCACACACTCACAATGCAGATTGATTACAAAAAGGCTTTATACCTCAATATGCTTCAGCTATAACATCACCCTACGTGGCAAATAATAAAACCTACCAGGTTTTGGGATTGGTAAGGGGAACATATCTACTAACAGAGCCTATAAGTGTTAGTAACTATATTGGCTGTTCCTTCCCTGGTAAGCAAGCCTCAAACATCCCTCTAGCTACGTATAATACAGATCATAGCAGTATAGCAGTAGCGGATTTACTCATGCAACATTGTATACTCATCATTACATAGGCCCTCATGATAGGTTGGCATCCTCTCCCAACCTTGGACACTCGGCTCACTAGCAGCACATATGCAAAACGAAACTCAGGTTCAGGGAACAACATCAGAGTACTATCCTCTTGCCCAATTAGTCCATCATCTTTCATTGGTCTGGCCCCAAGCAAAGGCATCTTCTTTGTAGTTGACCCTGCAGACTGTTCTCTGCTCTGGAACTTTCAAGGGAGTGTACGTAAACCGTTATCTTCATCTGGAACTTAATGAATAGGCCTTGCTTTTGAATTCTGAATCACGTGTGAGGAGACCACGATTTTGTCAATTTCAACCTTTTATTTAGTGCTATTTAATTCAATCAGGCTGGGTGTTATTGCTCATTTTGGCCTCTGGAGACTTGATTGCTCTACCTAACATAAGCATTCTACATCTTTCATTGTCCAATACTTGGCACGTGCAGATGTTTTCTCCTTTGCTTAATCTAAGAGAAATATGTCTTACTTACATGGCTTATCCTTGTTACCTCCCCTTGTACGCTTCAGTAGCTTCTTGCTTTGGTATCCATGATCTCTGGCCAGCAGCTTTTCTTTGTTCATGCATGAATTAGTATGTCCAGCCTCTGTCATCTCTGCAGCTCTGGTCTCTCCCCTTCAAACTCTTTGCTTACTATAATTGAGAGCCGGCGTCCATCTTTTCAACATGGCCGCTTCACCCGTGTTATGTTTTCTACTGCAGCAAGCTTCTATATAGCTCATCTATTTTGGGGTTCGGTGTATATACATTCACTACTCATCCGGTTACTCATCTTTCTTGTATATACGGTTTCTTCTTATTTGTACGTATGTTTACTCTTGTTTCTTAAGTTACATCTTCTTTCTTAAGAATTCTTATATCATTTCAGTGCATCATTGTAATTTTGAAACTATCTTCTCATATTTATACACTTCTTACAAGATTTGTGGACCTTCAGGGCTATCCAAGAGTGGGTTTATCTGAAAAGACTTGGTTTCCTTAAATACACACATTTTCATACCATTTGAGCACTTGAACAATAATACCAGATCATTTCTGCTTTCCCGAGCATAGCGAGGGCCTTTAAAACATCCAAAGTGCTGATAACAGCCTTCAAGGGAGGCAATGATAGTTATTAGTACCGCGGCATAGTGTCTGGGATGCAGAGGGCAATGTTTTTGGCATGAGAACAAACATGTGTGGAGAGCGCAAGCCATTTCTCGTAGCAGAAAAGTGATAAAAGCAAAGACGGGCAACATGGAAATGGCAAGGGAACCGTAGAGCCCCTTTTACATTTCCCTGGTGCCTCATAGCAGAGAAGGGACAGGTAAAATGGTAGGTATGCTTAGCGAGGTATAGGAGTAGGTGGAAGGCAGCGCCATGAGGTGTGAAGGGAAATGGAAAGCCTCAGAGACAGATCATGGCTGGAAGCAGCAGAGGAGAAGCAATGCTAGATGTGCCGAGCTGATCCATGGTTTCACCACGCTGGCCTTATCAGTAGTTAAGGCCCGCATTGCTAGCTCTTTAACTGGTTATAATGCTCGACTCAGATGCTATTTAGTGAGTAACAGCTTCAGTCTACATTTCCTGTCTTAATGGCAGATTTACATAAATTGAAAGCCATTTTTTCTAATAAAGGAATATTTGTGTTATCTTCTTCTCCAGCATTCTGCAGATTTGAGTATGGTCAATTTCTTTCATTCTTTCTGGATAATCAAGATAATACATTTCAATTTTCAGAAGCATTGTTAAGGCAAGGATTGGTTTTGTTTGAAACAGAAAAATAACCTGGGTAGAATTATCACCCAGACTAGCATTATTGTACCTTGCTAGTTACACCTGAAGCTACTCCATTTCGTCAGCTGTCCTGTAATCATTTTGATCAACTCCTCATAATTTGCTGATGTCAAATGTCTGATTTTCTAACCACCTTGATGGCTACTTATCAAAATCTTTGTACAACACTGGAATCACGACTCCCCAGATTCTAAGTAGGGTTTCTTAAATATGAAGGCTAGTACTTTCCCCAGTTCTTTTAATAAGTCTTGAAAGTTCCTATGTTGCCGGGTCATTTCCTTTTGACACCTTAAATGGTGTGATGAGTGGTTCTACCTGGTGTTTCAGTATTGCAAAACTGAAATGGATGGAGATAGTAAAATCTTTAATGTTAGGTATCATTTTTCAACAGATTCTGACCTGTATTATCTGGTGGCTTAGGTGCACAGTGATATGAACCTCACACATCTACAAATAGAGAGACATGGAGGTCAAATGTTTGATCTGCATTAAGTTATTTGTTAAAGGAAAAGATGATGATACTGTTACTTTTGACCCTGTTAGTATGACAGACAATGCTTGCTCTAGGATTTGCCATCTTAGAGGACTAAACGTGCCCTACAATCATGATGCGCAGCTTTGTCACTTTCCTGACAATCACCCTACGTTGGACAGAAATGTGACTGAATGGTATGTGTGTCTTGTTGACTGATTTTCAGGCCAAACTAGGGAATAATCTGATAGTAATGTCATATTATTATATGTGCACATCATTTAGGTGGACGAGGACAACATTTTCACAAGAACTTTTAATATATCCATGGCTCCATTTATGAGAATCATCAAAAAACATGGACACTCCTGCTCTAAGTATGCAGATGACACTCACATTATTTTCAAAAAGACTAAGAACAATAATACTCTGCCCTCGCACAAGTACTAACAAACTAAAACCCAAAGAAAATCACAATCTTCTCATCCAATGCCACTCGATACAAGCCTACAGTAATGGTTACCTTCACAAAAGGTCACATGACATCAAGAGACTTGGGAAATTTATGGGCAATGCATTTAACCTGGCAAAAATCTTCAAATAAAGCTGGACCAACAGGGCTCCCTGTTAGAAATAATTGTAACAGAAGAGGCCTAAAACAGGGTTGCCCATTGCTGCCAGCCTTGTTTAACTTGTTCCTCTCAGACCTTCTTGGCACATTGAATAAAATCCAGAGTTTTCTGCCAAACATCGATGGGTGACGATTGACCATCTACTCTGCGCAGATGATCTGGTCTTGTTAGGCCAAACTCATGTGGGCCTGCAAAGGCAACTGAAAGCTTTGGAATTCTTTGTGCAGCAGAATGGTTTAAAAGTCAATGTGAAGAAATCCAAGACTTTAATCTTATTTCAGGCCAGGGGAAGGAGACCAAAAGAAAACCATGGTATTTGGACGAGGAAAGATTGACAGAAGTGTGTTCTATTGCATATTTGGAGACTAAAATAAACACTGCCATTGGAGCCCTTCCACAAGAAACTAGGTTGAGGAACAAAATTAAAGATTTAACCACGCAAGGAAGGTTAATCCAAAGAAGATACAGTAAATTCTCCATCATACCTGCACTACATTTCTACAAAATGAAAGTAGTTCCAATAGTGGCAAATGGCACTGAAGCATTTTTGTCACTGTCACTGAAGCTCCCAAAGTGTGTTTCTATAGCAGTGGTGAGACAAGAACTGGGGCTAATCTCACTCCAAGTGCACACTACATGGAAACATTTTAGCACTTTTTTGAAATATTGTCTTAGTGGACCTGATAAGAGGCTTTGGGACATTGAAAGGAGCAATACATGGTTGAAGAGAACGTTGGTTTCAGGATTGGAAGAGAACTTGTCTTAGGACCCTGGAAAGTACATCAGTGGAAGAACAACTACTGATTAACCCAGACTCAGTGAAAATTGGAATCTGGAGACAGGATTGGATTCTGACTCAGGAAAAAGTGAAAAGCCTAACATGCAGGCCCTACAGTGTTCTTCCTAAATACTTGGTAAGGAGTCCAAGCTACGCCACCAGAATAAAATGTATGATTTTTGTTTTTATACTTAATTTTATCTTTTACTCTTCTCCCTATGGCTCTTACATGTAATAGAACCATTAACTGCGTACAAAGTTGTGTAAAAGGAAGGTAAGAAACGTTTCTTTTTTTTAAAGTAATGATACTCTGTAAATAAAATAAAAAATAAAAAAATAAAAAAGCTATTACTACATCATAGACCTCAGCATTCCGGATAACAACACTAAGAAATGTCAGCACATTCAGCTCACAGACAGGACAATTATTGAGACTCAACAGGGAGGAACACATAGCACCAACCCTTCAAGCTCGCCAGCCACCAGTCAAAAAGAGGAATCCATTTCAGAGCTGTCTGCATTGCCCACACAGCTCGTCAGGGCCACAGAGCCGAATTTATTCAAGGAAAGATCACCCATTACCAACCAAGAAGGATACTAAAACACAGCAGTGATGTACTGACAGCAACCATGAGAAATGCAGAGGATCAGCAGTCTCCAATATGATGGCCAAACTTTAGATCATCCTGCAACAACAAAAACTGTGCGATCCACTATCATCTTAATTTCAGGAAATGCTAAAGAGCTGAACTGTCAATGCCTCCTCAACTAAGACCATGTACAGCACAAAAGGAACCCAGAATCTGACCTACAAATGTACAGATGTTTGAACAGGATGATAACGGGACACATACAACTATAAACACACACATATTGCCTTCATTTAATATTTATTTTATTCTGTAGTACACTGTCTGTATCTATAAACCCATTTTCATTCACACATAATTGTGTACCAGTTCCAGTCACCTAATCTCTTTAACAGCAAAAATATAGATAAGTATAAAAATACTTGTGCAGAAAAGCATATTTATTTATTTCCTTCATAGAGTGCACATACAGCCCGGAGGCATCGAGGCGCTGTACAGTTACAGGTTGTTTTCTTTCTGTTTTGATGTACAATACAATTGGGAATACAATTGAGTAGTGGGAGCAGGTCGCAGTAATGGTTATAGATTAGGAGTATATCATAAACGTGTACACATCCACAAAGTAAACAATTTCAAAAAGCTAACAAAGACACAGAAACCGTTTTCTTTACTGACAAATAATGACCCTTTCAGGCTGTTAACAGTGTCGCCTATATATATCACAAGTAAAGGGGAAAAATAATGAAAATCACAATATATGAGGTCAAGCCCCTCCGACTCATGATGTTGTAGATGCCTGGCAGACTTTAATATGTGAGCTTTTTTTACCGCCCTGAGTCACACTGTTGCGGAAACCAAGTGGACTTTAATATGTGAGACTGCTTTGCCGCTCAGAGTCGCAGAATTGCGGATGCCAGGTGGGTTGAAGATTGCAATAATGGGTACGCAAATACACCACACAATCTCTGTTAATCCTGTGAGGTTGCAAATCTGACTTTAAATCATTTGACTTCTGATGGTAACTTTCCCCCCAAGTCAAACTGAGCCACGAGAATATAGAAACAATGGGCCTCATTACACGGAAGGCGGTAATGGTTAACGGCCACCGTTAATGGTAACGGTGGCCGTTAACCATTACCGCCTTACTACGAGGTCCCTTAGCGGGTTGGTGCTTTAACGCCTGCTTTTTACAGGCGTTAAAAACCAACCCGCTAAGGGACCTCGGAGCTAATTACGGCACCGCAAAATTGCGGTCCCGTAATTAGCGCCTTCCCCATTCCCATAGAGCCCTATGGGGCAGAAATGGGAATGGGGAAGGGCAATGGGGGAAGGTGGATTTACCGCCCCACCAACCTTGGATGGGGCGGTAAATCCCCTTTCCGCCAAGGCGGTGCCGGTATTTTACCGACATGAGCCATGGCGTTAATAGCGCCATGGCTCACCGCCTTCCGTGTAATGAGGCCCAATATGTTTAAGGGCCATACGCCTGTGGATCCTGTTTGGATATCTACTTGGTTAAAGATGAAATGGTCTCAGAATGCATTGCTGTAGGTTGCATCTGCAGTAAAAGAATGCAGCAAAGGCCTTACAAACTGTCTTATCTTGAGGATGCTGTCACCAACAGGTGAAAGCGTATTCCACTCGTAATGTTCACGCAGATTCTGCACTTAGTGTAATGAGCTGTTAACAGACACTGGCTCATTATAACCCTGACTGTATCCTGGCGTTAAAGTCTCAGTCTGGTGGTATTACCGCCAGATTACGAGTGCCGATAAGGGTTGTAAATCCCTATTCCATGGAGTCCCATTGGACTCCATGGGGTGGGGGGGATTTGCCGGTAAGGTGCCCGACTTACCTCCAGCTCTTACATTAATACCAGCACATTAATTCTGCACCGGCCAACTCATAATGAGCCTGAATATGTGCTCTGTTTGCAATGCATTCAGGTCATGGGTGCTGCCTCCTGGATGTGAAGCATTAACAGTCACAAACGGTGCATTACCAGGCTTAATGATTTATATCTGGGTTAGGGCCTTGCACGAGTATGGTCCTACAGCCAGGCCTCTGTAAAGACTAGAGAGGGGTTATCTGCACTCCTGTCCTCTATACGGCAGAGTAGAAGCACAGAGCACCTCAGCCAAGGTTCTCTATAGGGTAGCAATGGATGAGCTACCAAGGCTTAAGCTCTAAGTAGGTGATGCAGGCTCATTTTTAAGTACAGTTTAGTCGCCAAGCCCCCCACAAAGGAATGTCCACACACTATGTTATGTGCTAACACAGTTCTTTATATATAAAAAAAGTCCAAACTATTTACACAAATAATAACACACTTTGTACTTTGGCAAATCTGATATGGCAAACATATACAGTGGGCCTCATTACGATTTTGGAGGTAGCCATGCCCTTAATAAGGGCATGGCTACCCCCAAACATGGGTCCGGCTCCGGGTCACGCAAAAGGGGACTTACCGGGCCATTCCGACCTTGGAGGGCCCGGTAATTCCCTTTTGCGGGACCCAGAGCCGATATGTCCCCATTCCGCTTGAGCCCCCATAGGGCTCAATGGGAATGGGGAGGATGGTAGCAGCGGTACCAATTATAACGGTACCATTGCTACCATCCTGTTCTGCTCGCGGGTGCCGCTCTGCACGCCTGGTCTGACCAGGCATGCAGAGCGGCCCCCGCAAGCTGGACTCGTAATGTGGCAGCAAGGTAACAATGGTGCCGGTAGCACTACCAGCGCCATTGTTGCCTTACCGCCACAGTTGTAATGAGGCCCAATGACTATGTGGTACCACTCTTAACTATTGAGTCCTTTACAATGCACCAACTGCTGACAGTTTCTAATGGCATACAAGTCAAACAGTAATGTGTATCAGCATAGGACATAGGAAGGAAGGCAAGTTAAGTTAAACAATGGCAGAATGCTTTCCACCTCTACCAAGGCACAATTGTGAGTGAGGATCCCCCCACCTGCGCAACCTGTAATAAAGTGTATTAACAAGCCCAGTCCATACATGTTTAAATTGTCTTGTTTCCTGGTCAAAATGTTTCACTACCCCAATGTACCTGAGTTAGCAGAGTTTCTTTGATGGCTCATCGACGGATCCTCCTGAGTGGATTCCCTTTAAAGCAGGAGCCATGGTCGTTGAGATGCTGGGAAGAAAATGCGAATACTGTTGTCGGACAGCAGCATCAAATTTTGCGGTGCTTGTTGACGATCGATTGTGGACTTCTTGCGTAGACGAGGTGTGCAGTGCACCTCGATGACAGAGTTTGGTGCCGCAAAGAGGACTCAGTGACGAGCGTAGGCCTGGCGTTGGAGTTGACAATCAGGACTCGCCATGGCTGGATCTTCACACATCAACGTCTTTGTGGACTTCAGGTGGCGGGAAACCCACCGGCGGATTCTCCTCGGTCGTCGGCGACCTCGTCTTTCTCTGGTAGGACAAAGCGGTTGACGGTGATGGCAAGGGAGCCCTTAGTTTAAATGTTCTTAGGCAATGGTGGAGAGTTGCAGCCATGGTCTTCGAGCAGCACAGCGTCAAGCTGTCCCCTCTTCTGGGCAAAAAGACGCTATGGGCTTCCAGCGGTCACGGAAATACTCCGAACCCCGTTCGACGGTGATGGACATCTACTGCCTCAATGTCCGGGGTGCTTTACTTCAATATTTCTCGGTGGACCCCATCTCCGGTCGACAGCTTTTTGGGACTGACTTCAAGGGTGCTTTGATGAAGATCAGCTTCCGCACGATGTTCCCTCATAGATCGGGGAGAGGTCTCCTAAACAGGTCCTATCTTGGATCAGTCCTTGACAGACACGACAGCTTTTGCATTTTGTTGACCGAGAGCAGCAGCAAACCTTCTTCTTCCAGCTGTGTTTCAAGGATAAATAGCTTCAAGTTTCAACTTCAGCTTCTGAACAATTTGGTAAGTGAGAGGTCCCCAGATATACAGATCTGTCCCTAATTCCCACTGCTGAGCCAAGCTCAGTCAGCCAATCAGTCAGAAGGGCATTCATGCATGCAGGCAGGCAGCCAATCAGGCTCACAGTGCATTCAGGCAATTCACTACCACCCAGACACCCATAACAATGAATGTGGATTGGGGCAATCACCCAGCCTTTCAGCACACCAGACTGCATTCATGTCAGTTTCAGGTCAGGGCTGTCTCATTCTTTGTGTCACACAGATGTCAGGCACCCTTTAGCATGGAATGCATATTGATCACACACTCCATTCACCCAGGTCCCACCCCAAGGCTGTACCCACAGCATACAGTTACTGGAAAGGCTCCAGACAGTCTGGGCTGGATTTACCCACAATAACATATATGGTTCTTCAACCCAACAGCAAGTCAGGGGAAGGGACAGAGTCAAGGCTTTTCAGGACTTTGGGAAAACAAGGTAAAAGGTAATAGAAACCAAGAGGCCACAGGGGTTATCTTGACTCCTATCAGGAATCCACTGATTCCTATAGCAGGGCCTGTGTCTCCCAAAATGGAGGATTCTCAGAGCACCTGTCAAATTCAGCATGCAGCTGCCAACCACCCACATACTCTGCTCTGTGGGCTACACACAGGTGCCCAAAAACATACACTAGGAGTGCAGGGTTGTACCCCCACCCATGGGTGCAATAAGGGTATCCCAAGGGTCTCTGTTCACCACAACCAAAAGGAGGAAGCGCTGCACTGCCATGATTCCCACGTGGACTCCTGTGCAGAAGACAACACACAACACACATGATGAGGGAGTAAAGGCCAAGGACACAGATGCCCCATCTCTCCAATGCATTTCCAGCATCACAGCCTCCCCCCCCAAAAAAAACATTAATGAATGAATAAGAACTGTTTCCATTAGAGCTGTCAAGAACCTTGTCTCTGGTGAAACATTTTAATCTCATTATCACTGTACAGAGCTAACGGGAACAATATTGTTGACTTATGTTTGTTTCTGTAGTATATATACTATAGCTTGCATACCAATGCAAATGCGGCTGCAGGTTAAGCTTATGGCCCCCACCTGGTCAGTCACTGTGAGAGATACACAGGTGCTTTAACTTGATAGAGTCCCTGCTAATTGTGGTAAGAGCTAGGTAAAGCTCCTCATAGCAATGAATTGATGGGCCATTTAAATGCGAGAGTGGGCTGTGCTTTGTGTAGCAAGAAAATACACTGATAGTTGTCAATATAAAGACTGTGTGGGTTTGAGAATAAGAACTCACTCATTTTGCTTTACTTGTCATTGTTTTTTTCTCAGTAATTGTTGTCTCGGGAGCAATGCCACGGTGGAACTGAATGGGTCAAACAGTACAACATGGGACCACCATTGGTAAGGTGGAGTGTTCCAGTGCACAAAATATAACCATGATGTTGAACAATCATGCACGGTTTCAGTTCGACATTAATTTAAACCCGGGTTTTCCGCTTCCAACCTATGGCATGATGATGTGCTTAAAGGCTTATACCATGGTATGTAAAGGTTTCCTTTTGGTGACCAAACAATACCTATAAACTGAGTAGGTACCAATGTGGCCAGCTGGCTGGTGTTAACATTGTTGTTGGTTCAAGGGTGCTGCCCCTCCCCTTGTTTTAGGGTACAAGCAAATATGTTCATGCTTTGTTTTCCGCAAATAATGCACTAGTTGCTACAACTGCGCCACACATTGTTGCACAAGTTAGCTGCTGTCTGATGGGGGAAGCAATGCAGGGATAGGCCTCGCTAGTACTTGGATGGGAGTCTACCTTGAAAGAATAAGCTTCTTGCATACTGGCCATTCCCAACCACAGACACGTACACTGTACCATAGTTTAAGCACTCGCAGGTGTGGGGTCTATCAAATTCTGATAAGTTGCAACATGAGATAACAACCCTTTCTTCCCTTCTCGAGCAGACGTTTTGCCCTCAAAGGTGTGATAGTCGGCACATGGGGATGCATGTGCTCCTTATTAACAAGATCTAATTTGAATAACTGCATGGTAATCCTTAGTCAAGGTGATAGAGCATGGGCGTCCTTCCTCAGAATAGTAGTTTTCCTGATCATACAGGAATCCTTGCTCCAGGAAAAGAGCAGTACTTTGAGCTATGGTGAGTATGGTTGTTCCACCTGCAAGGGATATCCAGGACAGGACAAATAAGGCCCCCAAGTATAGGTACTCTTATGCTGCAGTAATGCTCTGTATGATCTGCACTGGGTAAGTACACTAGAGGTACACCTGGCACAAGAGTTACAGTACATAGCAACAAACCTCTACCACAGAAGTGGTGGTCAGGTAAATTGGGCCACTCACTTAGGTGTGAACACAATATTTATAAGTATGGAATGGATTTTGATTCAACTAATATTCATCAGGTATAGAGGGTTTGTATCACCAAATCAGATTCTGCATGCAGTAAAGATGGAGGAAACTTACCAAAGTGCTGTGTTCTTGTGCATCAGAAGCTGGGACATCAATGTGGTATGTTTATGGATGCATACGATACTGTTTCATCTATAGAGAGATGAGGTGCACAACTAAGAGATATTTAGTTTGTAGAAGTGAGGTATAGTCACTAGTAAGAGTAATTTAATACCATTCTGTTATTTTGTGGTGGAATTGGGTAGGACCCCACAAACACATGGGACCTAAAACAATACAAACATCAGAAACTGCCCGTTGTTGTCAATGGGTACCCCCAAATGCACCCTTATGGGACTAACCCCAAGCAAAGTCAATGTATTTCACACTCAGTCAACTCATTTGAAAAAAAGGTTTAATTCATATAAAAGAGCTTTAATCAAAAAATGTCAAATGCAAAAATGCAAAAATAAATGTGGTTTACTTCATTTGGAACCAAATAGTTTACAGAGTGTTTAATGTCTCTCTTCCTATACATGATTCCACCCAATGAAGTGAAGTAGGGACTTTCCTTTACAATTTCATGTACATATAAATAACAAAAAAACCTCAAGGCATTTAAAATGTACTCAAGTTACACTGTTCAAAAAAAGTACAAACACCCAACAGTTACATAGGAAGTGCTCAGTCCTAAAGGTATTAATCGCTGACACTTCAGATACGCCGACGCGTTTTGGAGTCTAAGTCAATTTTCAAGGCTGTAAAACTGCTGGTTTTCTAAGTTCAATCAAAGAGGTCTGTGAAACCTAAAGGATATAGTCCACCAATACTATAACATTCAATGGAATCGCCAATTACTGAGCCATTAACATATCGGTTACTAACCTGTCAGGGAGAAGTCTCATCTCCTGGGTTTACACCTAAAAGGCAGAAGCAGATAGCCTAATCAAACCTTCAAGTCCACTATCCACTAGTCTATCAGTTTGTGTACCAGAAATAATGTACACTCACCCTCAGCTGAGTGTCAAGTTCCACACGTTTCAATAAGGAGCAGAAGATAGTCCAATGACAAAATCCAGTGGCATCTACAATGAATGAACAGGGGTTAGATCTAGCCCCGATTAGTAGTAAGAATCAATTGCCCATTTCCTCTCTAGTCACCAAAACTCTGTGGAGCATTACGCATGTAAAACTAAACGTAACGCGGGGCAACAGACCAGAGAACCGGTCAGGTGCCCCGTGTCCGTTTTATAAGTAAATAGTCAAACTCCACCCCCTCTGAGAGAAGGCAAAGGAGGCAATCGCTCAGCGGCGTATTAATATGTGCAGATGTGATGGCATCGCGGTACCCTAGTGTGTGTATTTTCTGGCACCTGCATGATTATTAATCAAGGAATAGTGACAGGGTGACCTTGCAGCCCTCAATGTTTCCATATGGAGAAGTGATAGGGCTGATGGAGATTGAGAGCTTAATAGGGTGTTAGAGGAATGAAAAAAATACCCAGTTAACAAAATCAAGTGATAAATTGCCACACATCAATTGATTTGCTTTTAAGAAAATCAGGGTGCACGGGGAAAGCAGCCAGTGGTTTCTGATTTGTCGTGGACAAAACAATCTGGTCAAAACAGATTAGAGGAAAGGAGGCAAGAGTGTTGATGTAAATGTCTGCACCATAAGGGAATGATTAGGAAATATTACTGAAAGCCATGCAGAAACCCCAAGTGCGTTTCTTCACATGAATGTGGACTTTTGATATAAAGAAAACAAAAGACTGGCCCCTAGCAGTCCACTTCCTTGCCTATGTGAGCAAGCATGGAGTCTGCTCTTATCGAGCTGGGTATCCTTTCCATTCCTGCAAAGCATATGAACTTGAGTATGGATGGTCAACATGAGTACTGATGTGTAATATTTTTTAAACCCTTCTTCTTGTTGTAAATATGAAACTCAGGAGGGAAAATTCTCATGGGGGAAAATATCGGCATATGCAGTGAGATTGCACTTAGCCAGCCACGCACACTTTAAGGTGAGGCGTTAAAATACATTTCAAGCTAAAATAGTGTGAAAAGGTACTCTCAAATTTAGAGCGCACTGTATGTTGTTGATGTTATGTCCAACTCACGTCCCCAGTGGTCGAAGTGGGCGTTAGCGGTTTGGAGCGGTGGTCCTCTACTTTTTTTAATTAAGTTTTACTGTTCCTATAATTATATTTTAAAAAGAAATTGTTCCATAATGGTTTTGTTTTAAAATAAAAGTAGGAAAAACTTGCGGGAGGGGATGTGGCGATGAGGTTTGTGGGGAGCAGATCAGCAGGGATCATACTTCTTTTTGTATACTTTGACCACTGCACGTCCTACATGCGCGGTGACGTGGAGGCGTAATAACCCGATCGCCAAAAGCCTGGCAGTTCGGAGGTATGCAGGCATCGCATGTGACTTGTTTTACTTAGCGCTGTGCAGCGCAACCTGCGGCCTACCATGCTTAGTGCACATCCTCCGATCCTTGCCAGCAGCACCGGCAGACATCACAGTTGCGTCCCAGAGAAGTTGTCACAAATGGCAAAAAGATTTCTTTGAAACAGCAAGTATTTACAACAATTTGCCAAGATGTGCCTGTGAACCGTCTTTTTTGTGGCTACTGTGTCAAAAGGGGAATCTGGCAAAAGGGGCAGCCTACTTCACTAAGCAAGCAAGTGCTTCTTGAAAAAACGAGTAGTTGCATTTGTGTCCTGGCTGTCTATATTTTCCTGGTGTGGGGTCTGCCTCTTCCACTCACTGGGAAGTGTCTATTGCTGGCGGCAAGGAAAGGTGGGTGAAGGAGGGGGCGGGACTATGAATGGCACGCACATCCCCGTTTTACACGCAAATATTTCCATGAATCAGGGTCACTAGGTTTAGCATTGACAGCTGACGCGCAAGCTTCACTCGCATATTATTGCCTATTTTAAGCATCTGGAAAGAAACTTTTAATTCAGTTTTTTCTAGTAAGTATAGTTATGGGTGAATATCCCATATTTTAAGGAATTATTTTCTAACTATGTTTTTACTCGTGTATTTTGTATGGTATTGTAATATTGTTTGTAAAAGGTGTAAACCGAAATAAAGTATTGCCTACTTGCGCATAGAACATGTGTAGCCGTAGTGCAGGCTGCCATTATTCACTACTCAGGGTGATATTTCCTGGACTCACCACTTGGAGCACCGCCGCTGGCTTTCACAAGTTTGGCACCATGTTGTCCACTCAAGTGTCTATTATCATAGAAAAGGGACTGGCCCTACATGACATGGAAAGCAGCGCATGGAACCCGGCATGAGTACCCTTCGCTGCACATGTAGAACCAATCTTG
Organism: Ambystoma mexicanum; assembly: GCF_040938575.1. Lineage (NCBI taxonomy): Eukaryota > Metazoa > Chordata > Amphibia > Caudata > Ambystomatidae > Ambystoma > Ambystoma mexicanum. The sequence continues at coordinate 1,074,360,252 of NC_090925.1, forward strand.
CAATCCCAAGCGCCTTCTCTAAACATTGTACTAGCACTGGTCAAACCACGAGAGGTTTGTAACCCCTGTTGCTCCCTCACAGTCAACTGTACCGTGTTTTTTATAAAATCGTCCCTCTCGCCCCTGATCGCAAGATGGTGCTTACAATCATGCCAATGCTTAATCCCCACCCTAGGGCTATCCAGATTTCCATAGACAACCCCAAAACAGGCCCTCCTTAAAAGATGCCCCATTCCCATTCAGGACCCGTTGTACTGATTCTGTACTATACCACACTGTACTATAACAGACGTATATCAACACTGAACCTGTGCCTGGGGCCCCAGAAACTGTTGCATCACTTCCTGCCATCGTCAAGGGGGCCCACTGCTCGACAGGCACCAGGACCACACGTGTTTCTGCCAATGCTTAATAAGGATTGCCAGCCAATCCGGCTCTCCGAACCAGGAATTATCACCTCATTATTTCCCATCATTGTCAATATGTATGTGAGGCTGCTAAACAAACCTACTTGCTAAATGACTCAAAGTGTTACAAAGTTAGGATGGCGACATGCAGCTTGAAGTCAAGACCCCTTGCAGCCCAACACACCATTCTACCAAACTAAACAGCAGATTGTGATGTTATGCCATGCCATGACATGCAGCTAACACATGTCCAGTGCACCAAGGACCATTTCTACCAATGAGGGAATAGCGGTGGGAGCAAATGTAAATGCCTTGGTTGGTACTTTAACATCTTAGTATGACAATGAACGGCTGGCATCATTAGAGAGGACCGGGTGGGATGGTGGAGGGCCCACTTATTTGGTATTTCTTGTATTTGATTTTCTTTCTTTACTTTTAACAAGCGGTGTTGCTAACAAGTGGGGTCACATAAAGGTGTGCGGCAAGAATGTCATCTTTGCAGCAAACAACTGAACATGCTTTCCATGTGTCTATGTCCCTCTGCTCTTGGAATTAGCACCTATGAAGGTCGCATGTTGATGATATTGTGACATACCTCACCCTGCCTTTCCTTGATCCCCATGCCTGGCAGAGTGAAAAGGAGCTGCCTCAAGGTTCCGGCAATGCCAAAATGAGATAGTGGAAAGCCAACTACTCTCTACTCTGCGCATGCAGCGCAGAAACCATAGGCAGAAGAAAAGTGCAGGGTCAAAATAGCCAGGAGCAATTACAGGGGCGAAGATTATAGACAGTTCACTCCACAAGAATCTGATCAAAAGACTGCACAGCACCAAAGCTCCTCGTTAGGAGTCGCAGCATGCAGTCACTTATGTGCACGTCTAATGATGCTTGCTACTCAGTTGACTGCAACATCTTGGAGTCATACCGAGAATCACATTAAAACAGAAGTGACAATATTAAACAATTCTTCACAGCCAGAAAACGCTCTTCCTTCAAACAAAAATCAAGCCCACAACAACTCGAAAACCAGGCCTTCCACCTCACTGCACAGTGGAAACTAGCCCCAGCTACAAGGTAGCCTTATTCCCTTGCATACGTTAGTGTCAGGTGTGCACTCCCAACAATAATGTATGATTGGCTCCCAGCACCCGCATGCCTGTTGGAGGCACAATTGACAGTGATGGGCCAGTCAAGCGACTGTTAACGAGAAATGTGCAGGAAAAACACAAACATTGCTTGCCCTATATGAATAGATCAAAATGTAACCAGGACAGCAGTGGTTCATACTGTTGCTCCAATGATCAGGTACAGCCATGGGAGCTGTCATGGCACCAGTTTATGCGAATATCTATATGCACTGGTTAGAGACTACTTTCATTTAGTCCCATCTGAGATGGCAGAAGCATTTTAAGATGTACAAGCAATATATTGATGGTATCTTTCTGATTTGGAATGGAAAAGAGGATAAATTCAAGACCTTTTTTAGTAAATTAAATGAGATACATACACACATTAAGTTTACTATGGCACGCAATCGTACAACAGTAAATGTTTTGGAGCCCAAGTCCTACTTGAACAAAATATGCTTCAAACAACAATTTCTGCTAAGGAGATAGATATAAACAATCTGTTACATGCACAGAGTTTCCACCCAGAATGCATTGTTCAAAGTCTTACATATATTAATTTTTTACAACGTTAAGTGTCTAGTGTCTAATTCATTAGAATGGCACAACCAAAATGTTGCGATACAGGAAAAGTTCAGAAGAAGAGGATATTCTGATCAATGTATACAAACCTGTTTAGAGAAAGCTTCCAAGATTAGTCGAGATTATTCAATAATAAGACTTGTAAAAAAAAGAACTATCAATGCTCTAGCTGTTAAATGCACTAGGTACCAGTTCAATGTACAATAACAATGGACACCAACCTGTTTGTGGTAGCGTCTAGTAACTGACGTAATGGAAAGCCTCCCACAATTCACACAGGTCCATGAAGTATAACACAGTGACCTGGGTAAAACCTGAGAACCCCTCCTGGGGAAGAAAACCCAATGTGGACTGGATTGTAGCCGTCTTGGTGTGCAGACGAGGGGTCGAAGGCAAACTGTCCTGATGTGCCACACTGGTGGCGGCACAAGTTAAACGTGTCTTGGGGCTCCTGTCTGAAATCATAGTTTTAGGATAGCCATCTAAGGAGAAAACGGTCCGTTGAACCTATTGCACCATTTGGGCAGCTGAAGGAACATGCGGCATTGATGTAAAATTGGCTAACTTGGTAAGAGAATCCATTGTAACCATAATGGTGGTGTGGCAAGAAGAGGGCAGTAGATCCACAATACTATCGGTGAAAATCTGTTGCCAAGGTCAAGTGGGAAGTTCAGGTTGTAATATAGTCATTAACATCACAAGACAATTGGGGCCACCAAAAATGTCAGGCCAAGAATTCTTGTGTGGCTCGTATTCCCCGATGTCCTGCAAACACTGTATCATGAGTCATTCGCAATACTTCTTTTCTTAGATCCAAGGTGGGTATAAAGACATGTTCCCCAGAAAAATAGAGATCGTATTCATGTGACAGGTTATGTTTTGTCACTTGCTCTTGTATGGTACCACTATGAAGGAGTGTTTCATTTCTACGCATGCACAGAAAATCTGCCCCACAAAATAAGAAGGTGGCATTGGGAAACATCGTTTTGGACGGAAACAGAGCATATGTACCTGTTGACTTACAGGAAAGAATGTCTGCCATTATATTTATCTTTCCTCGAACAAAAGTAAACGTGATGTTATAGGAGGAAAATAAATTTGCCCATCTGGCTTGACAACTGTTTTGAGTCTAGGTCTGCTGTAGAACCCTCAAATTATGATGATAAGTTCTGACCTCTACTGGGTTTTGTGATCCCAGTGAGAGGTGGCTCCATGCCTGTAATGCCCTTTTTATAACTAACAGTTATTTCTCAAGAACGGTGTTATTGATTTCAGGTGACGTTAATGTTTTAGAAAGATAAGGTATGGGGAATCCTGTTCAGTTTTTTCCTTTCTGTTTTTGAACTGCTTCAATGGCATTGCTTGATGCGTCTGACTCCACTATAAATGGTTTAGTCTGGTCGGGTAAACATAAAATAGGAGTAGTAGTGAAAGCGGTCTTTAGCAATAGAAAGCCGTTCTGTGGCTCTTCATTCAGATACGTTTCTTTCCTTTTTTCAGGAGTCTAGTAGTAGGAAGGATGGAGCATGAAAAATGTGGAATAAACTTTCTATCAAAGTTAGAAAATGCCAAAAAGCATTGGACTTCACATACAGTACCAGGTACCGGCCATTCCAAAACAGCCTTTACTTTCTCTGCGTCCATTTGGGTACCTTGGGCTGAAAGAATATAGCCTTAATAGGGGACCTGGGATTGGTGAAAAAGAAATGTTTCTAGCTTAGCAAATAGATAGTTGATTTGTAGAAGATGACAGGCCTCTTACACATGTAAGATGTGTTCTGAGAGCGAATTGGAGAATATTACAATATTGTCGAGATAGACGACAAGTGAATGGAATAATAGATCGGAAAAAACATGATCCATAAATCTTTGGAATATGGCAGGAGCATTAAAGAGGCCAAAGGGCATCACACAGTATTCATAATGTCTGAATGGGATCCTGAAAGATGTCTTTCATTCATCCCCCTGTCTTATGTGTATGCAGCTCCTCTGAGATCTAATTGGGTAACAATAGTGGCCCCTATAACAGCTTCTACAACGTCAGGATGAAGTGGCATGGGCAAAGTAATGCAAAGGGATCCTGACGTCCCGCAAAGACACCAGCAGAGTTGAAACATGGACAAAATGCTGCAAAGGAAATGGTGAATGTTTTGCACTAGTCGAATGGAGGAGAAGCAGTGATTTGGAGAGGGCGATCCAGAAATCACATGATGGGGGGAAGGGCAAGAGAGGAAAAGAAAGCAAAGATAAAGCAACAGCATAGGTGGGGAGGGTGAAACGGAGCAAAGGAAGGAAACTATTGGAAAGCTTGGAATGCAGCGTAAACTACTAGGAGCATAGCGTAACAAGAAAGTAGCGATGTGCCAAGATTACCGGAGCAGGCCGCTTTATACTGTTTGTATTTGTATACTTGTATTTTATTTATTTGTATAGCGCATCAGGACCAAGGGCAACCGGGCGCATATCTTAGAGCAACAGGTACATGAATGGCATGGATTACAGTTACAATCAATCAATTACAGTCACAAGAGCAGTAAAGTACATAGCAGTGCAGATAGGCGAGGAGGTAGTTGTTGAAAAATAAAAAAGATGGAGAAGATCAGATGGCCTGTGAAAGCAATTGGTCAAATTTAGCGGATAGCCATAGCCTGGCTTTGTGTTTGAATAGGGTAGGAGATGGCAAAGATCTAATGGTGAGTGGCAGTGTGTTCCAGAGTTTGGCAGCTAGGACTGGGAAGCTAGCACCTCCGACTGTCTGTAGTTTGTATCTGGGGATCATGAGGCAATGTGCTTGGGAGGATCTGAGTGGCCGCGATAAAGTGCCTTGATAAAGTGCTTTACAATAATCGAGTTTGGACATAACCAGTGTCCTAGCAAGAATAATGCAGTTCTGGGTGGAGAGAAATGGACGGCAGGCTGTGAACAGCTTACATGTGTAAGCAGAGGCAGCGAGGACCGCATTAGTTTGTCTATTGAGGGAGAGTGTAGAATCGAGGTAGATTCCCAGAGTTTTAGTATCTTTAGATACTTTGATGGAATTGCCATCGATATTGAAAGTGTTAAATGAGGGGTCAAGCTAATTGAGTCTTTGTTGGGTGCCCAAGATGAGGAGCTCTGTCTTGTCGTCGTTGAGACAGAGCTCGTGTTGGACCATCCAGGCTTGGACAACTTGGTAGATGTCATTCAAAGTTTTAGAATCTGCAATGTAGTCACCAGTGATAGGAATGAGTATCTGGGTGTCATCAACGTAGTTGGTGTAGGTGACACCCAGATAGTCAAGCACATCAAACAAAGGTTTGGTAAATACATTATAAAGTGTAGGGGATACACAAGACCCGTGTGGCACTCCACAGGGGACCGGAGTTGGATCTGCCAATGAGGTAGGTGAGAATACTCTCATATGTCTACTCTCATATGTTTATTGTCCAGGAAGGAGCTAATCCAATTAGTGGCTTTTTCAGAAAAGTGGGCAACTGATTTCAGATGATGACAAAGGATTTGGTGATTGACCAAATCAAAAGCTGCTTCGAGATCTGAGTTTTGAGATCTAATAGGGCTGTTTCTGTCCTGTGCTTAGGTCTAAAGCCAGATTGTCTTGTGCTGAGTAAATTGTTAATTTCGAGATACTTCTGTATCTGTAGGTAGGCTGCTCTGTCTAATATTTTTAGAAGGAATGGGACCGTGGTGATGGTTCTGTAGTTGGACAGTATCGAGGGGTCCAGAGTAGGTTTTTTTCAGCAAGGGGATGACCCATGCATTCTTCCGATTGTTGGGGACAATTCCAGAATGAAATGAGGAGTTGATGAAGGCGGTGATGAAGGGGGCAAGGTCGTGTGCCAATTCCTTGATGATGGGTGCAGGGCAGGAATCACCTTGGCAGTTGGAAGGTTTTAGATTGCTAATGATTTTTTCAACCTCTGGGATGGTGAGAGGCAAAAAGCTGAATGGGGTATGTGTGAAGGAGGTGGTGGCCGTCTTGGGTGCAGGGAGTTTAGTTTGGGAGGAGGTAAGAAGGGAGTTTTGTTTGGCATTGATTTTGGCTTGTAAGGTGGTTATTTTAGTGAGGACAGCATTTGATATTATTGCACCATGTGCTGTCTTTGCTACATGTGTCTGGGATGGGCGATGGGGGTTCTAGTTCTTTAAGAATTTTAAATAACTCCTTTGTGAGATCCGCTGGTTGTAAGTCTCTTTTTTTGCTTGTATGATCAGTTCCTTGTAATTAAGGGATGCGATGAAAAGGTTGTCTTTGTTAGTCACACATGGAAGACTTTTCCAGAGCGCTTCAACCTTAAGTTTTTCTTCAGCCTTACGTTGTCTTCAGAGTTAGCCGGTCGCCATATTGGAAAGCATTAGACTGCTGTGGAAGTTCCAAAAAAGGGTAGCAAGACAGTGCAATCGTGGATGAGGGAAATAGACATCTGACCCTCATTCTTTTCCACCTGTGCCTAATGGACGGTGAAGGGGTGTGGTGTATGAAAAGAACTGGATTTAGTTTTTGTCATGACTTTCTCAAAACAGAGCTTTCAAATTAAATTGTGTCAAAACATTGGAAAATCTTATAGTTGGATTGTCCTACCAATAATTTGACTATAAATCCTCCAGTTTTTGCATACAAAAAGAAGAATTCTATTTGTACTATGTTAGTGAGCACTGCCCAAATAGGTACAGCTAATGCAACTGTCAAGAAAGCAACATATCCATGTTTAAATTTACAACATTGCAATAATATACTGAAAGGCAATAAAATACAATATCCGTATACAGTGTGACAAATCTGAGGATGTCGTCCCTTCTCCCCTATGGGGAGTCCTTGGTATCAGGTAATAATATCCCTATATATTTGGTCGTCGTATGTAATCTTGCCGGGAAAAGGTTGTGGCAACATTACATAGGTGACCATATATATAGGGACAGGGGCAGTGGGGTTGCCGGGGAGTTCCCTGCTCCCCATGAAAAATAAAAAAGAGTTTGGGGGTTGCGTGGGTGTCCCCCGCATGTTGCATGTAATAATGTCCCCACAAAAAACAGCAATTTTTCGGCGATTTTTTGGCATGCCGATATTTTTGAGGGGACATTATTACATGGAACCAAGTCCTTTCCCATGGGGCCATGGCAGTGCATCCACAGTAAAATAGTCCCCGGGCGGTGGTGCACTGTTAGGGAGAATTCTCTGTTTAGGCTGAATTTCCTAACCTAGTGAGTCCCCCAGCAGCTTTGCTGGATTTCTGGAGTTTGTTTTTTTCCATCCTGCCAAGAGTGAGACTCTTTTCTCCCACTCTTGGACATGAATGTGGTTAATTCCTTTGAATATCAATGTGTTCGATGGGCTATGGGGTCTTTTACTCCATAGGGTCTCATATGTTTTGCTATGTGTGTTACAACGCACCCTCCGTGCCGTAACACCGGGGCGTCCTAGAGGACCCTCACCATAGACTCCATACCCAGGGACTGACTACTGTCTCCCCGGGCATGTAAAGTCACCATTGGCTTTACTAGACCTAAATTTACTAACAGAACTAGTACAAGCCATCCTATTGTGGACGTACTGGTAGGGGTAATTAAAGTACCCCTGGGTCTGTTATTCGAGGGGGCACTGTCCCGTCCCAACCGTCGAGTTTTGGCTGGTGGCAGTGGAAACTACTTGTTATATTCAACCCCGAATATAACCCTATGGGATTCTTCCCATTGTTGGAGGTTGATACTTTTTCTCGTTAATCTCTAACATATCACCGGTTTATTTGTCTTAAATAAATCTATCGGTTGGTATTTTCTGCCAGAACTCGGTTTTTAAAATGGCATCTGTGTTCGTCTCTGTGACTCCTAAACCAAAGGTTGAGTCCTTTGTTCCACTTTTGGCGGGCTTCTACACAGAAGCCCCCAAAGTGGTGCCATTCTGTCTGGGTACCACAGGGGGTGTGGGAGGGGGTTTAGGCACCTTGGACTAAGTTGCCTTGCCAACTCAAGTGGCACTCTGGTGTGATTGGCCCAAGTGGTGAGCCACCCCGCTCACCACTTAGCGTGTTTTGATTGACAGCTAGGCTGAATGAATGGGGGTTTTCTGCATAAAAGCAGGGCTTTTGGGACTGGATCTTGAGAAGTCACCACAGGACCTAAGAATCCGATGAGGGTAAAGCTGAGCCGACCTGCAACGATGACACCTCCGGTGGAGCCCTGCTGAACCGACTCACCACTTCCCAATGACAGAGGAGATCTCCCGGCTGGAGAGTCTTCTTCCCCTGACTGGTGGGACAACCAGTCCCCTTTGCTTTTTCTTCGTTCCAGAACATAGTGGTCGAATTGCCCGTGCTGGGCACCCCGGCAACCGGATAGCCACTACCCACTGTACCGCGACCAAAAGGTGGTGCCTTGTGACGGAGCACTCCGCGGCTGGTCTTTTCCCTGGTGGTGCAACGATCTTCAACTTTCCTTCGACGACGAGAGCATCTCTTCTCTTGGCAAAGCCCCGACTTGCATCCACCACCAGGAACAACTGCCCCCGCCGGAGCTGTCTCTCCACATACAAGGTACCGTGTCCGCCTGGCTTCCCTTGTGTCGGTTAGCGTGAGGTGTCTTAATCCTCGCCTCTCCATTGGGTCGCCTCAAGCCTTCTTAACTTTCTGTTCTGAACTGGTCCAATCTTTCTGTGACAATTTGCGCCAAAGACTCGAAGTGCATTTCCACTGTGATACTTTTTGGAACATTTCGAATTGCCTCTCGCCGAGTGGGCCTGGCGTCTGAACTTTGCGATCTACAGTAGACCCTGCCTTACTTGCCTTGCATTTGTTCGTAAAAGTGTTGGTACCGAGTTGATTTCATACCCTGCCTTTTCTCTCCCGTCCTAACGAATACTAGAGTGTTATCTAGGTTAAAGCATTCACCTCTGTCTGCAAATAAGTGGTGCCTTTGAACATAGACTTGTCGAACTATTGTTAGGGGGATTGATTTACTTATAGTGATTGTGATTGAAGTTGTTTGCCGTATTAGTGCCAGTGTGTTTTCCATAGATGTGTTTTTATAAATAAATAACTTTATATCTTTACACCGAAGCTCTGTTCCGTGTTTGCTTGTTCTACTGTGTAAATTGCCCTATTTTGTATACTCCACATACTGCCTAACTCTTCTTGAGGGAAGTCTGACTGCTCAGCCACAGCTACCAAGTGAATCTGTGTGGTGCAGACTGCTACCAAGTGGGTTTACTGCCAAACACCTGTAGTCCTAAATCTTTTGCAGTGGTCCCAGAGGGAACTGCACAGGTTTCCGCCTAACACTGGTGTACAGCGGCGGGATTTGTATCGAGTATACAGTTTAGAGTGCTTTTTAACACTTTAGGATAACTAACCACAAAGCTTAGCACTAAAAAGCAACTTTCAAAAACATATCTACTAAGTAAGTTTACAGTCAAGAGTCCTTGTCAGGTGAAAATACTGAGAGTTTGAGAGCTCTATGTAGACAAGAGAATCTTTCTGTAAGAGGCAAGAAAGTAGAATTGATAGCGAGATTGCTGGAAAACCAAAGTCTGGGTACTGGCTCAGAGGAACCAACTTCTCCAGCAAATGTAGAAAACAGTGATGGTATTGATCTGAATCAAAGTCTTGATAATGAGTCAGAAGAGGAAAGTGAACCTAATGAAGTTAGCCACTCTGAGCCTCTGTCTGCCTTACCTACTGTACCTACGGGGCCCATAATAGGTTCCACATGTAAACTTGCTTATTTTGAACTTGAAAAAATGAAGCTCGAATTAGAATACAAGCGTTTTTTAGCTCAATCTGAAAGAAACCAAGAGCTAGAGTTCAGACGGATGAATGCCCAGGCTGAGCAGAAGCAAGCTGAGTTAAGGCTCAGAGAAATAGAACTTAATCATGAGTTAGAGATGAAAAAGTTGTCTGTGGAAAATGCTTCTCTCTCCTCTGGTTCCTCTAGAAGCTCCAGTCCCAAAAGACCCCGGATGCCGAAGGAATTAGTGGGTATGTATGAACAGAGATTGGATGTGTTGGATTGGTTAAATCTGTTTGAATATAATCATGGGCTCCAGGACATCACAGGGAATGAGTTACTTCCCTGGTTGTTCTCTAGGCTTTCCCCTGTTGCGACTGATGTGGTAATGGAGTTGGGGGAGGTGGATAAGAAGGATTACGAAAATGTGAAACTAACTTTGATAGCTAGGTTCGGGAAGACCCCTTCCCAGTATCTTAAGAGGTTTAGAACCCTCAAAAAGCATGATGGTACCCCTTGGGCTACCTGGGTGAGTGAAGGGTTGAAAAACTTAGAGGGATGGATTAAGGGTTACAAAGTGAACACTTATGAGGGTATGAATAATCTTTTTATGTTGGAGTCTATTTATGATGCCTGTTCTCCTGAGCTCAGACAGCACTTGGCTGATTCGAAGGAATTGGATTCCAGGAAGCTAGCTAGGGCTGCTGACTTGTGGGTTGCCAACAGGGCTACTCATAAGGATTCTGGGGCAACTCAGAAAAAGGATGAGGGAAAACAGCCTAAAAAAGACTCAAAAGAGAATTCAGATAACTCAAATTCCAAAGAGAGCCCCAAACAAAACCAGAAGGGTAAGCCACAAGGAAAGCCACAGCAGAATAGTGTGTCTTCTGGTGCCAAACCGGAAGGAGGCCAGAACAAGCCACCATTCCAGAAAGCATTCGGTAAATGCTTTGTTTGTGGCTCGACTGACCACGTGAAAGGAGATCCCAGATGTAAGGGTAAACCTTCAGGGGTCCAGCTTGTCTCCTTAGCCTTCGCTCCAGAGGAGGAAGTCCAAATGGCAAGTGGAAACTTTCTACTGCTGGCTGATGAACCCATTGGAGTCTCAGACAGTGTTTCTTTAGTATCTCTGGGGTTGTGGGAACAACAGAATTTAGACGTCTATAATTCTATCCCCGATAATACTAAAGAGTATGATAAGGACAGTGTCCAGGTGAATGGTCAGGAGACTCCTGCCATTAGGGATACTGGGGCCAGCATAGCTGTGGTGGATAAATCTTTTTTTCAGGCTGAGGATGTTGCTAAGGCACCCAAACGCCTCACCAAGTTAGCTGGAGGGCCTGTGCAGATGCTTCCCCAATTACCAGTTCTCATCCAGTGTAACAACATGACTGTGAAGATACCTGTCAGCATACAGAGTGAGGTACCAGGACGCGTTCTGTTGGGTAACGACTTGAAAACTCTCTGAGTTGTGTCGCATACCCCCAGACCTCCTAGTAAACGGTTACAGGAGCTAACCAGACTTGCAAGGGAGAGAACCATGTGAGGTACTCTCCAGGAGATGATGAAGAAAGAGATCACTCCTGCTCCACTGGAATTGTCCGCCGCTGTCTCCAAGAAATCAGAAGCGAAAGGGAAACCTAAGACTTCTATACTGAAACCAGCCACCAGCATTTCAGTGCAGCCAACAAGGACTTCCCCATGGTTGTCCAAAGTTACACCCGTAACTCCACCTCCAGCTGCGACTGAGAGGGAGGTACAACCCTGTGTGGTAGAATTAGACTCTGAAGAAGAGCTAATGGAAGGCCAGGAACTCATTGGAGATCTGGATCCTGTTGACCATCCTGAGCTGCAGTCTTTACTGGCAGAAGGTGGACCCAACAGGGCAGACTTCAGTAAGGGACAGAGAGAATGTCCAACTGTGGAAGGTCTTCGCCACCAGGCAGAAGCTCAGGCTGAAGGGCAAGAGCCTGGGAAATACAGGTTGCACTGGGAAGATGGCCTCTTCTACAGTGAACCGACCAAGTCTGCACCTGGAGACTACAAACGGCTTGTAGTACTCCAAGAGAACAGACCACAGTTCTTGCAGTTAGCCCACGAGATTCCTTTGGCTGGTCACTTGAGTTTCAAGAAGACTAAGGAAAGGCTCTCTCTCTACTTTTATTGGCCGAAGATGGGGGCCGAAGTAGAAAAACACTGCAGGAGCTGCCACACCTGCCAGACCTCTGGTAAGGTTGGCTCCAAGAATGTGGCACCTTTAGTGCCTCTCCCAGTTGTGGGAGTCCCATTTGAGAGAGTAGGGACTGACATTGTTGGTCCCCTTGATCCTCCAACCTCCTCAGGCAACAGGTTTATACTTGTTGTAGAAGACCATGCTACTAGGTATCCTGAGGCAATTCCTATGAGGACTGTTACAGCTCCGGCTATGGCTAAGGCCCTCCTTGGTATTTTTACCAGGGTCGGGTTTCCTAAGGAAGTAATCTCTGACAGGGGGTCAAACATTATGTCCCACTACATGAAAGCCATGTGGAAAACCTGTGGAGTTGGGGGGCGCTGTTGAGCAGCCGACAAAATGGCTGCCTAGCTTTCTAGCTCCGTGTGCTGCCGCTTTATATCTGCTTCCATCTGCGGTTTGACATCTTGCCCTATCTTCAAACCCGACTCCTGCCTTCCAGACACCTGGAGCTACCTGCCTGTGAAATTCTGCCCCGATCCGGACCCTCCGAGCCCGGGTTTGACCGATGGCGCTGCCCCCCATACTGGGCCGACTAGGCCGCTGCGCTGCTGCCGAGCCGGAGACGAGGTGGCGCTGGTCGGGGCCTGCCGCTGCCTGCGGCCCTGCGGCTCACGTGATCCTGCTACCCGCCTCCCTCGCTCGGTCGCTGGCCTGCCATTGCCTGGGGGCTGGGGCTGTTCTAGAGCACGGGGGCCGCCTTCACTGCCCTGCTACGCGTGGGTGGATCCCGCATCGGACTTCGCCACCTGGGATCTCCCGTGGCCGTCCGCCGCTCAGCGCTCTCGTGGCGTGGTTGCCTGGCTCCCTTCCTCCCGCAGCCCCTGTGTCTCCGCGGGGCCCCCGAAGATGGCTCCCCCGCGGGGCCTGAGACGGGGGAACGTCGCGATGCACTGCTGTGCCGCCAGACGCATGTGACACGAGTGGAATCGCTGGGGACCCTGCCATCTGGATTGATCACAGGCTAAAGGTGAGGAGTCGGGGTGGCTGCCGCGTGCGTGTGTCCCTTTGATCTCCGCTCCACTTGCGGCCCTCTCGTCCTCACCTGTGCTATACGCCCCTGGGGCCTCGCGACACCGGCCCGTTCTCCTGTGACCTATTGAGGCACACTACATGGGCATCTCCCCTGACACTGCCTCCCCTGATAATACGCTCCGGACGATCCTGTGAGTTACTGCTACACCCTCAGTGGTTTCCTCCATTTGACCTTTACTCTGCATAGCCCCAGGTCATATATAGTGTCTAAGTTCTCATACCACATAATGTCCAACAGATCCAGGAATACCAGCAAGACTGGAGCTATGGATAAATTTGCAAAAGCCACCCCGAGATCTGAATCGGCCCATTCTTCATGCGACCAGACCGACACGCCGCTCCCTGTGGAGGGGCCTCAGGCGGACCTGACGGTCATGATGGAAACTATGGCCAGAAACTTCGCTGCATTTCATGAAAAGCTGGATGACATCAATGCAAATGTGGCATCGCTTAAAGCCAAGTTGGATCAACAGGGGACGCGAATCACTGAGGCTGAAAATAGAATTGGTGCCAGCGAGGACACTATAGCCACACTGCAGAGTACAGTGGCCACCCTGTCACGGACATGAAGTCAGTGAAGGCTAAGTGCGATGACCTCGAATCCAGATAGAGGAGGAATAACATATGTATTATTGGGGTCCCGGAAAACGCGCTGAAAGGCCGACTCGAACTGGCTGTCGAGAACCTCTTGAAGGATCTATTGGGCAACCCGGATATGTCCCCCTTCTTCACGATCGAGAGGGCTCACAGGGTACTGGCCCCACGTCCCAGTCCTGGGGACTTTCCAAGACCCATTATTGCAAAAATCCTGAGCTTTAAAGATCGCGACCAGATCCTCCGTCTCGCACGTGAGAAGGGCGAGCTCAGAATGGTCTCACAGGTGATCCGAATTTTCCCTGACTTCTCGATTGGAGTCCAGCAGGAACGTCGCCAATTCTTTGGAGTTAAGAAACTGCTCAGGGAGAGAAACATTCCTTATGCCATCCTATTCCCTGCACGTCTGAAGTTCACATTTAACAACAAACTTTACTTCTTTACGGTGCCTTCGGAGGCGGTGAAATTCATAGAGGCACACATTCCCCCTCATCCACCCGCTGAGGATATGATGCAGAATGACTGAACTCCATCCGAGGCTTGCTCCCTCTGATCGTCCTATGGCCAGTCGTCCTGATGGCTACACAAGTATCTGGTTGTTCTATTCACATTTCCTATGTAGCCCTGGCTGTACTCACAGCACCTAATCTCTCAGAAACGCACTGTCAAATTACCATATTGTTGAACTACTCATCTTGACCATGTTGACTTCCTATTGTTGTTGTTAAGTGTAACGTTCCTCTGATCCACACTCGGGCCCGGCACGGCCACTGATAGATGCAGCGACATGCATTCTTATACCGCAAACACTGCTTGTTTTCTCACGGATTCCACTGGGCTCCAAGCGTGCTAGCGCACGGCAATAGCGCACCCCATTGCGATTGCACTGTTTTTTATACGTTTGTTATGGGTTAGCCCCTGTTGGGCTCCTGCACTAGCTGGACCAGGTTTGGGTCGATCCGGCTGTGCTCAGGTAGGGTGGGTTGGCGTCTACACTACTAAATTTGGGTTAGTGGTGAGGGTGGTGGGTGGGGACGGGGGGTTATCTAAAAAAGGCACAGGAAGTTGCATGGTGCGAGCATTAAAGGTCCATGAATGTCTGTTCGACTTCAAATGTTGGGGCAAACACCACTGTTGGGTCTGGGATGTCCACTAAAAATGTGTGCAGTATGATAGGATATTTACTGCTGCAATGTCTACCGTCATAATGTCCTGGAATGTCTGTGGGCTAAGCAATCACACCAAGGCCTGTAAAATCATAGCTTACGCTAACAGACACAACTGCAAGTTACTGATCCTACAGGAGACGCACTCCAATGGCCCCATACCAAGAACTATGGCCCCTGCATGGGTACCGGCGAGATTCTTCACCTCCTATTCCACTCAATCCAGGGGTGTTCTAACGATGATCCACAAATCCATTAAGTTTACACTGCACAAAAGCTACACCGACCCCGAGGGACGTTATGTTATACTGCACTGCACTCTGGCTAACAAAGAATATCTACTTGTTAATACCTACTGCCCCAATGTGGATTCCCCCGAATTTTTCGACAATATCACCACCATACTGCTGGGATATGTGGGCGTACCTATCCTGTGGGGTGGGGATTTCAATCTTATCCTTGACACGGTCCTGGACAGAACCAGAACTGCTCCTCGTTCCTTGTCCGGTGCTGCACGCAGACTGCAAGCCCACATTATGACACTTGACATCTGCGACGCTTGGAGGACGCTATACCCCCAACGGAGAGACTACACCTACTACTCATCAGTGCACGATAGCTCCTCTAGGATAGACCTATTTCTGGTATCAAAAGGAGTCATGGGTGGGGTGATGGAAGCCCAGATTCTACCTCGCACACTGTCTGATCACGCCCCGATTACACTCTCGGCGAGGCTGGGGATACCTGTCCTGACGTTCACCACCTGGCGTTTCAAATCCGAGGCCCTTAGGGATGTTGTATTTAGGGCTGAAATACTTGCGGACATTCAGTCTTTCTTTGAACACAACACTCTTTCGGACACCTCGGCTGCAGTTAGGTGGGACGCCTTCAAAGTGTATATTAGGGGTATGTCTATCTCCCGGGAGGCTGGGGTGTTGAAATCAATCAGAGCCGCATTGGGTCGATCTGAAACTAAATTGAAGCAATTGGAACTACAATGTGCCACTGGGGCGGACCCCGCCATACTTGCTCAGGTCTCCGATGAACTCCAGGCATACAACAAGCTCGCCGTCAGTGAAACACAATACTTTACCCGCCCGCAGGCAGCCAGGAAGTATGGAGAGGGAGACAGGCCTGGGAAAACATTAGCGACGCTATTAAAATGGGAATCTGGCCGGACACAGATCACCTCTATTAAAGATAAACATGGCAACACACAATGGGCTGACCAACAAATCCTAGACACGTTCGCTGAGTTCTACAGGTCCCTCTACTCTCAACCCGCTGAACACACAGAACAACATATGCGTGAGCTCCTCGACCAGATCCCCACCACAGAGATCTCCTCCGCTGATCGTGACGAATTAGACTCCCCAATCACACTAGATGAAATTGTAACAGCCATCTCTGACTTGCCCAAAGGCAAGGCCCCGGGACCTGACGGCCTAACCGCCGATTTCTACCAAGAGCACGTCGCCATAATCGCCCCCAGGCTGCTTGAGGTCTGGGACGAGTCGCTCCGCGCCTCTATCCTCCCCCTCTCCATGCGCGAAGCAGCCATTACCGTGCTGCTCAAGCCTGGCAAACCTGACAATGAATGTGGGTCCTACAGACCCCTCTCCCTTATGAATCTCGACACAAAGATTTTTGCAAAAATTATAGCTAACCGATTCCTGCCCATATATTTAGTTCATGAAGACCAGGCCGGCTTTGTACCCGGAAGATCTACCTCCCACAATATCAGGAGACTGTTCAACGTGATGTCCCGCATTGATCAAAATGTACAAGCTGTGGCGGTCACGCTTGATGCCCAGAAGGCCTTCGATATGGTCTCCTGGAATTACACATGGCTAGTGCTGGAGACCATGGGCATAGGCCCAAACATGATTAGGTTCATCAAATTGTTGTACACTTCTCCTGTGGCGTGGGTTAGAACCAATACACTGACTTCTGACCTCTTCATACTCTTCAGGGGCACCCGACAGGGATGCCCCTTCTCTCCTATTCTATTTGCCCTAGTAATAGAGCCGATGGCAGACTATGTCCGTGCCCATCACGCCCGCAAGGGAATAAGACTGAAAGACAGTCCCGAAATTATTTCTCTCTATGCGGATGATGTTTTACTATACATCAGAGACCCTGCAACACACCTTGACCCCATACTAAGAGACATCACCCGCATTGGCACCCACTCCGGTTTCAGTATTAACTATTCCAAATCAGAGATCTTCCCGCTCACTACTTCCACCCGGCAACCCACCACTGAATACCCCCTCCGCTGGTCACCGAATGGTGTTAGATATCTGGGTGTGCAAATATCGCTAGACAAATCCACCCTCATCGCCGATAACTATTCTGCGATATCACAAATAGCTGAGACTAAACTTCTACGGTGGCGTGCCCTCCCACTATCCATTGCTGGACGGCTCTCCCTCATTAAAATGATCCTACTCCCCAAACTTCTATACACGCTTAGCAACGTACCCGTATGGCCCGGGAGGCAATATTTTACTAGACTGCACGCACTATGTGTACAGTTCCTCTGGCACTCTGGCGCAGTACGCAAAAAATGGACGGAC
This sequence comes from Ambystoma mexicanum, assembly GCF_040938575.1. Taxonomy (NCBI): domain Eukaryota; kingdom Metazoa; phylum Chordata; class Amphibia; order Caudata; family Ambystomatidae; genus Ambystoma; species Ambystoma mexicanum. Next base: position 1,074,377,691 of record NC_090925.1, read on the forward strand.
ATGGCACTCCCATGTAGACAAGGGGGACTCACGGCTCCAGACCTGTCACTTTATTGGTCCGCGGCCCAGGCCCAACATGCCACTCACTGGTACCATGGCACTCCGGTGCGTCCCCATATCAAACTGGAACGACTGGCAGCTGCTAGTGTCAACCTAATGTCCCTCATACTACATCGGCACTACATACCTGACTCTCCCATTGACCCAATCAGCACGACCCTTCAAGCCTGGGCTCGCTTGCTGTTTCAGACACCTGAAGCCTCTCCGTACTACAAATGGCTTCCTGTGTGGGCCTTCCCCGGCTTAGAACCCACTCATAATGCTGCATTGGCCCGACACTGGGGGACGCTGGGATACCAAGCACTGACGGACTTCTACCCCGAGGGCAGGTTCATCGACCCCCAAACTTGAAAACCGGGGCACACCGGGTCCGCTTTGGAGACCCTCCAATACTACAGACTGCGAGCTGCGTTTCGCACCAAATGGCCCACATTCCCCGATGAGCCCCCAGACAGCTTAGCCATTGCATATATTGCCAATTCTGGAGGGGCCCATGGAGTAGTCTCATCACTTTACAAGATCCTACAGGAGGCTACCCCTACTCCCACTCTCAAGGCATGTGATGAATGGGCTGGCGAACAAGATCTAGAAATATCGGACATGGTTTGGGGGGATATGTGCCTACACACTCAGAAAGTCTCCCTCAATTTCCGTTTTCGTGCCATGCAGTACAAACTTCTAAATAGACTTTACTACACTCCACACAGGACTTCGAGGTTCACCCGGGCTACGCCGCAACCCTGCCCCCGCTGCGGGGCGAAGGCAGCGGACCATTTACACATGTTCTGGTCTTGTGACAAATTGCTGGGGTTCTGGGAAAGCATTCTAGTAACTCTCACGGCTATCACTGATACAGTGATTGACCCTGATCCTTTAGCAGTCCTCTTTGGAGCCTGGAAAACGGATGACACCAGACACTTGGCTAAGTTTCTTAATATCGGGTGCATGATAGCCAAAAAATGCATACTTCAAAACTGGAAAAGTCCCCTCCCTCCGGCCCACCAGAAATGGCTCCATATGCTTACTTGATAACGGAACTGTGAGGAGGAATTTATATCCATGCTCCCCGTCACTTCTCGACCCAAGAACGTCTGGGTGGAATTCAATTCGTACCTTAACAGTCGTAGTGAAGACACATCCGGCTCTAGCTCATCCCCCACCCCTTCAGTGTCCATCACTACAACATAAACTTGTATTCACATGTGTCTTGTGTGATCATTGTCTGACATTACTGTGATTATGTATAACAGCTTATGCACTGCTCCACTTAATGTTACTCACTTCTGCTTATTGCCTTGATGTATGTAACATGTAACCTTCGCCGCCAAAAATAAAAGTTTAAAAAAAGAAAACCTGTGGAGTTACTTACAAGTTCTCAACGGCTTACCACCCCCAAACCAATGGGTTGGTAGAATCGGTTCAGCCGAACCATGAAGAACATGATAGGTGCCTTAGAAGAACCTCTTAAACGAAAGTGGGACCTTCTACTGCCATGCCTTCTCTTTGCTTATAGAGAAGTCCCTCAGGAGGGAGTAGGTTATTCTCCCTTCGAACTCCTCTATGGTCATCCCGTCAGAGGTCCATTGGCCCTGATTAAGGAGGGTTTGGAGAGTGCTCCTTCCCTCAAGCCAGTCAGAGTGACTGACTACGTGATAGGTCTCCGGAGGAGAATGTCACACATGATGACAGAAGCAAGCAATAACTTGAAAGCTGGACAAGCATTGGTCAAGCACTGGCATGATCAAAAGGCTAACATGGTTGAGTTCGCTCAAGAACAGCTCGTTCTCGTTATGATCCCAACAAGGCAGAGGGCCTTGCAAGACAAATGGATGGGACCCTTCAGAGTTGTGGGTAAACTCGGAGAGGTCAACTATCTGGTGGACTTGGGCAATCCCAAGGAGGCTTCGACAGTCTTCCACACCAACCGACTCAAAGCGTATGTCTCAAGACCTGATGTAGGAGCATTGCTTCTAGCATCATCAGAGGAAGAAGAAGAGAGTGAAGCTCTTCTGGATCTCCTCAGAGGCTTATCTTTAGACGAAAAAATTGAAGGAGCAGATCTCTCTTCAAATCTGACCCCTGAGCAACAAGAAGAGTGCAAATCTATGTTGAATCAGTTTGCCTCTCTGTCCTCGCTTTCCCCAGGCTTGACCCCTTGGGGCCAGCATGACATACTCACTGGTGACTGTCTGCCTGTCAAAAGCAGAGAAAACCGAATGTCAGAAAACGTACAAACCCACATCAAAGGTGAGGTCAGCAAGATGCTTGATCTCGGGGTAATAGAGCCCTCTACTAGTCCATGGTCTAGCCCAGTTGTGTTAGTACCAAAGGCCGGATCTAAAGAACTTAGATTCTGCGTGGATTATAGAGCTCTTAATGCAGTCACCAAGACTGATGCCCACCCTTTGCCAAGAACAGATGTGTTGGTGGATAAACTCGGCGCAGCCAAGTTCCTCAGCACATTTGACATGACGTCAGGCTATTGGCAAATAGCCCTGACAGACCATGCCAAGGAGAAAACTGCATTTTCTACCCCCGTTGGCTTATACCAGTTTAAGGTAATGCCTTTCGGATTGAAAAATGCACCTGCTTCATTTCAACGGATGGTAAACCAGGTTCTGAATGGGATGGAGGACTTCTGCATGGCATACTTGGATGACATAGCAGTGTTCAGCAATTCCTGGTAAGAACATGTAACCCACCTGAGAGATGTTTTGCAGGCTCTCGGACGAGCCAATCTGACCATAAAGGCGAGTAAATGCCAAATTGGACAGAGTAAGGTAGTCTATCTTGGACATGAGGTAGGAGGTGGAGAAATAAGGCCTTTGCTCAGTAAGATTGAAGCTGTGCAAAATTGGACAACACCTACTACTCAGACCAAGGTGAGAGCCTTCTTAGGCCTCACTGGGTATTACAGGAATGTCATTGAGAACTATGGGACCATAGCTTTTCCACTGAATGTCATCTCCTCGCCCAAATTTCCTAAAAAGGTTAGATGGAATGAGGAGTGCAATCAGGATTTTCAAAACCTGAAAAAGGCTCTTTGCCAAGGCCCAGTACTCAGAGCTCCTGATTACCACCAAACTTTCATTGTGCAGACAGATGCTTCAAATGTAGGAATAGGTGCCCTACTCAGTCAACTGGATGGGAAAGGTAGGGACCACCCCGTTTGCTTCATCAGCCGCAAGCTGAAGGATCCTGAAACAAGGTGGGCAACAATCGAAAGAGAGTGCTTTGTTATCGTGTGGGCTCTGAAGAAGTTTAGGCCATACTTGTATGGTTCTACTTTTGTCATTCAGACTGACCACCAACCTTTGAGATGGTTAATGCAAATGAAAGGGGAAAACCCAAAACTACTGAGATGGTCGATCTGCCTGGAAGGGTTTGATTTCACCATTGAGCACAGGTCAGGGTGTCACCACCAAAATGCTGATGGTCTCTCTAGGATGTATGTCATCGACTAGAGGTATGAGATTCATCCAGGAGTGGATTAAATCCTCCTGTCTCTTAGTCTGGGGGGGAGAGTGTTAGGGAGAATTCTCTGTTTAGGCTGAATTTCCTAACCTAGTGAATCCCCCAGCAGCTTTGCTGGATTTCTGGAGTTTGTTTTTTCCATCCTGCCAAGAGTGAGACCCTTTTCTCTCACTCTTGGACATGAATGTGGTTAATTCCTTTGAATATCAATGTATTCGATGGGCTATGGGGTCTTTTACTCCATAGGGTCTCATATTTTTTGCTATGTGTGTTACAACGCACCCTCCGTGCCGTAACACCGGGGCGTCCTAGAGGACCCCCACCATAGACTCCTTACCCAGGGACTGACTACTGTCTCCCCGGGCATGTAAAGTCACCATTGGCTTTACTAGACCTAAATTTACTAACAGAACTAGTACAAACCATCCTATTGTGGACGTACTGGTAGGGGTAATTCGAGTACCCCTGGGTCTGTTATTCGAGGGGGCACTGTCCCGTCCCCCCTCGTCGAGTTTTGGCTGGTGGCAGTGGAAACTACTTGTTATATTCGACCCCGAACATAACCCTATGGGATTCTTCCCATTGTTGGAGGTTGATACTTTTTCTCGTCAATCTCTAACATACCACCGGTTTATTTGTCGGTTGGTATTTTCTGCCAGAACTCGGTTTTTAAAATGGCGTCTGTGTTCGTCTCTGTAACTCCTAAACCAAAGGTTGAGCCCTTTGTTCCACTTTTGGCAGGCTTCTACACAGAAGCCCTCCAAAGTGGTGCCATTCTGTCTGGGTACCACAGGGGTTGTGGGAGGGGGTTTAGGCCCCCTGGACTGAGTTGCCTTGCCAACTCAAGTCGCACTCTGGTGTGATTGGCCCAAGTGGTGAGCCACCCCGCTCACCACTTAGCGTGTTTTGATTGACAGCTAGGCTGAATGAATGGGGGTTTTCTGCATAAAAGCAGGGCTTTTGGGACTGGATCTTGAGAAGTCGCCACAGAACCTAAGAATCCGACGAGGGGAAAGCTGAGCCGACCTGCAACGATGACGTCTCCGGTGGGGCCCTGCTGAACCGACTCACCACTTCCCAATGACAGAGGAGATCTCCCGGCTGGAGAGTCTTCTTCCCCTGACTGGTGGGATCAACCAGTCCCCTTTGCTTTTTCTTCATTCCAGGACGTAGTGGTCGAATTGCCCGTGCTGAGCAACCCGGCAACCGGATAGCCACTACCCACTGTACCGCGACCAAAAGGTGGTGCCTTGTGACGGAGCACTCCGCGGCTGGTCTCTTCCCTGGTGGTGCAATGATCTTCAACTTTCGTTCGACGACGAGAGCATCTCTTCTCTTGGCAAAGCCCCAACTTGCATCCACCACCAGGAACAACTGCCCCCGCCGGAGCTGTCTCTCCACATACAAGGTACCGTGTCCGCCTGACTTCCCTTGTGTCGGTTAGCATGAGGTGTCTTAATCCTCGCCTCTCCATTGGGTCGCCTCCAAGCCTTCTTAACTTTCTCTTCTGAACTGGTCCAATCTTTCTGTGACAATTTGCACCAAAGACTCGAAGTGCATTTCCACTGTGATACTTTTTGGAACATTTTGCCTTGCCTCTCTCCGAGTGGGCCTGGTGTCTGAACTTTGCGATCTACAGTAGACCCTGCCTTACTTGCCTTGCATTTGTTCGTAAAAATGTTGGTACCGTGTTGATTTCATACCCTGCCTTTTCTCTCCCGTCCTAACGAATACTAGAGTGCCATCTCGGTTAAAGCATTCACCTCTGTCTGCAAATAAGTGGTGCCGTTGAACCTAGACTTGTCGAACTATTGTTAGGGGGATTGATTTACTTATAGTGATTGTGATTGAAGTTGTTTGCCGTATTAGTGCCAGTGTGTTTTCCATAGATGTGTTTTTATAAATAAATAACTATATATCTTTACACCGAAGCTCTGTTCCGTGTTTGCTTGTTCTACTGTGTAAATTGCCCTATTTTGTATACTCCACATACTGCCTAACTCTTCTTGAGGGAAGTCTGACTGCTCATCCACAGCTACCAAGTGAATCTGTGTGGTGAAGACTGCTACCAAGTGGGTTTACTGCCAAACACCTGTAGTCCTAAATCTTTTGCATTGGTCCCAGAGGGAACTGCACAGGTTTCCGCCTAACATGCACTGAGGGAAGATCACATGGGGAAGGAAGCCCCCTATGGGACTGGGGATGACTATTCTCTAGAAACTCATTATGATCCCTCTTTAATACATCCATCACCTTCTCACATACCTAATCCTCATCCCCCTCTCTAAGTAGAGCAAATGTGCACTGTTGTCAGAACAGTTACTTTAATATACTTGACAAACCTAAAATACAAGAGAATACTAAGTATCTTGCATCTGAATTGAAATAAGTACTGTGAAGAAGAAGATGATTGAGAGCCCGTGGATCACTAAGAAGAAGCAGAATGTGTGGTCTAGCTATTCACGAGATGTCATTTGCCTGAATGAATAAACCAAACCCGTGCAGGAGTTCAAAGGGATCTCAGCTGGAGACAGAGAGAACGATCCTCTGAGGAGGAATGGGGCGAGCCGTGCACAGGGCAGGCAGAGAAAAGCCATAACGGGAGCTGTGAACCGAGGGGGAGGACAGTCAAAGGTACTCGAGTTGCTGCCAAGACGTACCTCTGGGCATCCCAGGCTCTGGCGAACCCTCTGCGAGGACATATGTGCTACCAGGCTGAGACAAATGCCTGCAGAACCACTGCAAACCCTGTCATTCACTGAATGCTACCGGAGCCTCGAGGAACAACATAGCTGCTGAGTAAACGCTGGTACCTACCAAGAAGAAGGGAACAGGTACATGGGTTACTGAGGAGGATTTGAAGGTCTGGGGAAGGAAGGAGGTAAAAACAGATATTTGAAAAGGAGGGTCTGGGACCCTGAAGTGTACGAGGGTCTGGTACACCAGGAATCAACAAGAGAGTGGAATCATATGTTTGGCAAGACAGTGAAATGAACAGATATGATAACAAATTGCGAATCTGGGACCCACATAATATGTAACGAAAATAGCGGAATTTGATGTTTTGCAGGAGAGTGAACCAAACATACATGATACCACAAGAATAAACAACACAAAGAAGTCCTATATTTAGTAGGAGAGTGAACCGAACAGATATGACAACGAACTGCGAGTCTGGGAACCGCACCCTTGTGAAAGAGAGACAGTCCATGAGAGGACATAAGCCTGGCAGGAGAGTGAAGCAATCTATATTGCGAGTCTGGGACCTGCACCCACATGAGCCTCCAGAGGATGTTAGTTTGGCAGGAGAGTGAACCAAGCGAGTTCAAGGACCCCCACCCATGTGAAATGTTGAGAGAAATTATAAAAGGGTCTGGAACGCATATAAAAGAGAGGACATTAGCCTGGCAGGAGAGTGAACCAAGCTGTATTGCGAGTCTGGGACCTGCACCTACATGAGGCCTGAGAGGATGTTAGTTTGGCAGGAGAGTAACCAAGCTATATTGTAAGTAAAGAACCTGCACCCATGTGAGACCTTGAGAGGAAGAATACAAGGAATCCTACACTTGATAACTGACTGCATCAAGTTTGTGGGATAAAGAACTGGAAATCCAAGAAACATAACCCTGTGAATTGTCCTGTGACATTTGCCTAAGCGGACAAAAAGGGCTCACAAGCCCAAAAGAAAGGAAAGTGACACAAGCAGAAATCTAGGGAAAAGGAAGTCAATCCTAGTTTTGAGGTCTTACATTTATGAAAATTGTTTTTGTTTCATCGCCTTTTTGCCTGAGAGACTGGGAACCTTTATATTTGTTTGAACTACCATAAATACTCTACTTTGCGAAGAGATCATCCTTCCACAGTTGTTTTAAATTGTTAGTGTTAGGGACAGAAGTAGGCCTTTGGAGACATGTATATTCTGACATTTTCACTTGTTTTCTTTGAGGCAGGAAAACCCCTCCTAGCTTTACGGATAGCGATCCCTTTTTCCAACCCTTTCTTGGTTAATAAAAGTATATAATACTCAGTCTAATATAAAGATGCACTCCAGTGTATTTAGTGTAAGCCACTTTCAGTTGTTTTAAAAAGAAATAGGTAGGAGGGTGCAGGGGAGATAATAGCAGCCCAGTCACTAGGCTGTAAAGTAACAAAATCCTACAAACCGGTGTCCACAAAGTGTGGAACACTCACATCCCCTAAACACCTGATTATAATGTACAACAATCAATATTTATCAATTTTGGATTCCCTCTGGGAAATATTCACTCATACACAATTTGTTTACCAAAAAGAATTCTTATTAGCGACAAATGAGGATTTTTAGGAACATAAATATTTATAAATTCATCACCACATGATCAAAAATAGTTTAAGGAATCCAATAGATCGATGATCTATGCGTTTCAGGGACAGTGTCCCTTCCTCAGGAGATCAAAACTTCAAATTTGCAGTGTCCATCAATCTTATCGATATTCAACAGATTCTAATGAAAAGTGACAAAAGGTAAAACATCTTTAGTATATTCTATTTCTCATCCAAAGGTGCTATAACACAGTTATTTATCTATCATGACCCATTTAGGTTGATACCCCAGCACCTCTCCGCTTTTGAAGATTAAGGATAGCTACTACATTTTGGATCCACACCAAGTGAATGATGATTGATGGGTCATGACAGATAAAAAAACAGTGTTATTGCATGTTTGACTGCAGGTCTAGATGTTACCTCTTGGAACTACGGAAATTGCTTATGCCCCTATAAGGGCAATGCAGGATTTGCCGATGTTTGGACCTCGAAATTTCACGTGGAGACATTTGCACAGTAAGAATCCATGGGATCGGATAGTGATTAATGAGGGATTGTGTTAAATGTTTAGAATTGACTTCAGTCTCTTCTTACTTAATTTAATTTTGAACATTTAAATGTTTGGGTCCTAGTTGTTTGTTAGAATACATGTTTTAGGTTTTTATTCTTTAGATAACTAAATGAGGAGAGGATTTATATGTATATATAAAATGTATCTGCATAACGACAGTCACATTGCTGGTAAGAGACATAGTAGAGGGTGTACATGAAGCCTTGTAATCTTGCTATAATCGTTTGGTTCTGGTAACTCAAATTGGGCATTTTTAATGTTGTTATTTAGGACAAGAGCATTATGGAAAGGTTAATGGCATTGGTCCTGGTGACTATGCAGTATTTTTGAGTGGTCTGCATGTTTGAAGTGCGGTCTCCAAAGGCGGTGTTCAGTGTCAATATTCAGGACCTGTTTCTATCATTTATACAACTAGAGAAATTAGAAATGATTGACCAATTTTAGGATTTCTATGTTGTTTATTAGCTTTATGGAAGTTAGAACCCCAACTCATGAAGCAGTTTGTAAACTCAGAACGTGTATAATGAATTTATCATTCCCAATACAAGACATCCAAAACAGAAGAAAAGCATCTATTTCATTGGACTAATCACCTTTGTAATTAATGATAGATATATATGGTGATCTAACAACATTGAATGAATCATTTATTTTTTTTATTATTTGTGAAATTTGTATAAAATGATTTGGACAAGCTAATATGTTTATTTTGAAATCTAAGATGCACATGACTAGCTGTGAAATGTATTTCTCTACAAATATACTTTACATTTGGTCAAAATGTGTTGATTTATTTAAACCTTTAAACCATGTTTTTCAACACAATACTGTTCATTACTGTATTTATAAAGAATGAATTACGTGTGCGGTATGGATTACACTAAATTGGTTAGTGCAATATTTTTTCAGGTTGCTGTCACACATTTTGAAGAAATCATAGAAGGGTCTCAAGTGGAACTCCCATGCACTGCACACCTTTCGATATCTGTTTCTGACAGATGCTGGCGAAGCCATCTTTTTCTGGCATTCTAAATTGCATCTGTTTGTGAATTTAGGATGCACTGTCTGTGCGTGATGTACCGACGGGTGTGTCGTGCGGACGGGTATATGGAGCGGACGGATATGTGGAGCAGACGAGTGCATAGAGAGAGTGTGTGGAGCGCACAAATGCGTCGAGATGACGTATGTACGTATAGCTGTCGTATGAGTGTGGAGCGGACGTACATTGTAAAACGGAATTATGTGTGTAGAGCGGACGTGGGTGTGTGCAGTGCGGACGTGAGCATGTATAGAGCGGACGTAGGTATGCGAGCAGAACAGATGTATGTGTGTCTGTAAAGCGGTTGTGTGTTGTGTAGAGCGGACGTGTGTGTGTGTGTAGAGCGGACGTGTGTGTGTGTAGAGCGGATGTGTGTGTGTGTAGAGCAGATGTGTGTGTGCGTTGAGCAGACTTATGTGTGTGGGTGTAGAGCGGACGTGGATGTGTGTAAAGCGGACATAGATGTCTGTAGAGCGTGACGTATGTGTATGTAGAACGGACATGGATGTGTATGTAGCACGGACGTGTGTGCGTGTGTAGAGCAGACGTGTGTGCATGTGTGGAGCAGACGTCTATGTATAGAGCGGACGTGTATGCACGTGTAGAACGAACGTGTGTACATGTGTAGAGTGAACTTACGTGTGTACAGAACGGACGTGTGTGTGTTTAGAATGGATGTGTGCGTGTGTATAGAGCGGACGTGTGCGTGTAGAGCGGACATGCAGGCGTAGAGCGCACATGGATGTGTGTCTGTAGATCGGACGTGTGTGTATGTATGTGTCTGGAGCAGACGTATGTATGTGTAGTACAGACGTGTGCATGTGTGGAGCAGACGTATGTGTGTATATAGAGCAGATGTATAAATGTAGGTGTAGAGCAGACATGGGTGTGTGTAAAGCGAACCGGAGTGTGTGTAAAGTGAACAGGAGTGTGTAGTGCGGACGTATGTATATGTAGAACGGACGTGTATGTGTAAGTAGCGCGGACGGGTGTGCGTGTGTAGAGCAGACATATCTGTATGTGTAGAGCAAACATGTGTATGTATAGAGCGGACATCTGTGTGTATAGAGCGGACGTGTGAGTGTGTATAGAGCGGACGTGTATGTGTAGAACAGACGTATGTGTGTGTAGAGCGGACGCGCGTATATGTGTTTGTGTATAGAGCTGACGTGGAACAGACATGCACGCGTGTGTGTGTAGAGCAGACGTGTGTGTGTGTATGTACAGCAGGCACCTGTGTATAGATCAGAAGTATGTGTGCGCAGACCAGACGAAGTACCAGCTAGTAGAGCCGGTGATTCCTTAGTGCAGTTGAATGCATGATCGAACGAACGCATGAGCGACGAATTAGGAAGTATGTAGATATAATCCGATCTCATACGCATCATATCACATCACCACGCTTACTCTCTTCTTTTACACCATCACCCAACTAGAACACAGCGATACTATGACACCATTCGGTATAGCTGTTCTCATACCAACATCTTCCTCATACTACACATCACTCTAACTAAACACTGCTGGTTACACCCTCCAGCCGGCGTTCTCCTCAGGCCTAACGCAGCCTCAATCGATCTGGATAATCCGGCCAGAACGAACACATACTCCTCAACCCTCAACCACCACACCTAATGCTAAGAAGCTGCCTCCACATGAATGCTACACCTGCAGCACACTTATACGGTGCGCACACGCATCTTTGACGCCTTTATACTCTCTCTACTGACTTGAACTTCGGTTCCCGAGGGCGTTCAACCTACCAGCGCCTTGAGACTATACCAATGGTACATAAGGCGCTATATAAATGCAAAGTAACATCACATAACATAACATAACATGCCCAGATTCTGATGCAATGTGCACATTTTTTTGACACACGTTAGGGGGCTGTGCATCCCTTCACTTGCACACACAAAAGTGTTTCGAAAATCAGGTGCTTTGTCACTCTGAACTGCCATTGTACTCTATAACAAACAGATGTAGAGAGATCAAGAAGGAAACTGCAGCTTTCACCAATGTGCTTCATGCAGGGAAAGATAGGCTTTTCACAAAGTTATCCTGCAGCGCCTCTATCAGGAGACTTCTGTAATCACAGCTACAGATGCACAGCTTGTTTCCATGTTCCCCAAGGTTGCCTTTCTTCCTAAATCGTTCATTTAAAAAATGCGATGTATGATTAAGTAGGTATTAAACCATGTAACATCAATCCTTTTCCTATGTTTTGACGTCAATTTATTTTTGTATCAATGTGTTCTTTCCCTAAGTGGCTCCCTGAGTGACATCGTGGTGAACATTTTACCACTGTTTGCAATACTTTACATTAGCAAAGCATGTTCCACTTTTCATTGTAAATTGGGTATAATATTGATAGGGCCCACATCGCTCGCAACCCCACATTCTGTCTTCGACCTTAACATCATGGATAACCCTTTGCACAGACTTCCGGTTTCTTTCATCGTCATATTCTTCCTAACCCTCTCTCAGAGCCTAACCCTAAACCGTGTTCTCAACCCCATCACTAAGGGCCTCATTACGAGTTGGGTGCAAAGGGATACCGGGCACCGGTAAGGACACTGGTGCCGGTAATCCCTTTGCGCCCTATTCCGAGTTCCCTTAGCGGGTCCCTTCCTTAATGCCTGGTTTTACCAGGCGTTAAGGACGGGACCCGCTAAGGGACTTCAGAGCTAATAACGGTACCGCAATTTGCAGTACCGTTATTAGCGCCTTCCCCCTTCCCATTGAGCCCTATGGGGGCTCAAATGGGAATGGGGAATGGCTTTTTTAATGGGGACTTACCGGTCCCGCAAAGCTCAGAATAGACTGGTAAGTCCCCATTGAACGAGGGCGGACTCGGTACTGATATACTCGGAATGAGGCCCCAAGCCAAGCCTACTAACCCCGTACTTAGCCGTTATCTCTATGAATAGGGTGCTTAAGATCATTTGTTTATTTATTTATTTCATTTTTATAGCGCGCATACAACACGGAGGCATTGAGGCACTGTTACAGGTACAAAGCTCATAGTCATGCTTTCCGTCATGCAATCATGTTTTCGTCATGCAGTAACATGGTAACACACGTACATAGTAACCAAGTGGCATTATACATATTATAATTGTAGGGTGTGAGGAAAAACACTCGCAAAATACACAGGGGATAAAACACTTGAGCAATTGAATAGAATCGGAAATAACAATAAAAAATCTCTCGAAATAAACATGTTCCCATGTTTCCATTATTCCTCTTACCTAAATCAGCGCAATTTGCGAGTTTAAAGCATTAACGCCACAGCATAACAAAATGCCAGCGAAGAATGTAATTGTAATTTGTTAAATTTAATATTTCAGAATTTAACATTGTTTTTAATGCAGTTTGCTCTTACTATATAAATATAAAAGTAACAAGAAAATGGCAAATCAATCTGAAATTGGAGCTTTTTAGATTCAGGCAGGCCAAGTTCTTACACATCGCATGTCATCAACTTGGAGTGGATCTGTCTCTGAGGCAGTCACGACCATTTTGTGACAGGAAGGTTGAAAGTCCCTTTCCCCAGTAGTGGGAGTGCCTGGGAGGGAAATTACACAGAGGGCCCTATTTGTCAGGCCAAATCAGGCCAAATATGTCGTATGTTAGAGTTGGCAGATTGTTCCTTCCCGGCATTGCAGCAGAAAGCAGTCAACTAAAGTGTGTCTCTTGTGTTTGTTACAAACAAAGTAACACACACGCAGAAACAAGATGTTAAATTAGAACCTGTCGTCTGCAGGCAAAAAAAAAAAACAGCAGCTGACTCTCAACCCACTGAGTTTTCTCGCCAGTTTCACAAAGTCATTTTACTTGCAAGTGTTGGGCAAATGCATCGAATGCACTAGGCAAAGGAAGGGACTCCGCTTTTTCTACCTATGTTTACAGTTTTTTTAATTCCTGATTGCATATGAGTCTAAACCTGATAGAGCTGCAGGCGTAACGCCATTTTGATTTTATATCATGCACAGGAAATACATTGTTGCTAATGCAGTGTTAGGGATAATTCTCAAAAATAAGCTAATTCCCTTCAATTTAGAGACTTGTTTTTTTTTACCTGGAGAGAGTGCGACCCTTTTTCCCACTCTCTCGTATACTTTAATATGTGTTTTACCTCTGTGTTTTCTTGGTTATGGAGTCTAACCAACTCCATAGGCATCATCTTTTTCATTTGTGTCACACAGCACCCTCAGTGCAGTGACACATGGAAGCCTTTCAGGTTTTCCCAAGGTTTAACTACCTTATCTGGGATAAACTACTCTTTCCCAGAACTGTGGCATGACATTGACTTCACTTAGTCCTGTACATTTCTAGAACCTTCACAACCTATCTTCCTATAGAGTGCTGCAGGGGTTACCTAGTATCCCCTGTGTCTAGATACTCATGTAACTGTCAAATGTTACCCTTTCCTCTCAGAATAGCTGGTGGCCGTGGTTTTACAATTAACTACCATGTTTTTTCCCGACCACAAACTATTTGTAGCTCCGGTAACGTCAAATCGCGGGAGCCATGTTTTTCAAGATGGAGTCTGAGCCTCCTTTGTTAAAACAGGTCCCGGTCTTCTTTTTTTCGCCATTTCTTTGTGGAAAGGTCCTTCTAGAGTTTTTCTCTGCGCGCCAAACCAGGTCTGGTCTCTTTGTTCATTCGCCTTTGGCGGGCTTTAGGAGTGAAACCCGCCTCTGGCTCCAGAGAGTCTGGGGTAGGCAGGACGTGTAGGAGGTGCCTGAAGCTCCCTGTGCTTAGTCTCCTAGGAGACCCAAATGCACTATGTATTGATAGGCTGGCTGACTGTCCGGCAAGGACAGCCACCCTGCTGGGAGAGTGGCAGCTAGGCTGGAATGAATGGGAGAGAACTGAATAAAAGGCGAGTCTCTTGGCTTGGAAGGCAGAGTCGACCACTGGATGAAGGAACCGAAGAAGAGCTTGAAGAGGATGGCTGCTGCAACTCCTGGACCATTGGTTTGCCCGGTGAAGCCCTGCTACAGGTCTGAATCATCAAGTTCACATCGACAGAGAACCCCTGAAAAGGACGACTTCTCCCTTTGAGTTGGTAGGACCAATCAACTCCCTAGTAAGCCACCTGAACACCTATCTCAGAGTTGGTTGCATTTCCTTAGAGTGCTGTAGGAAACCATAGAGCCAGATTGTGTGTGTTACTTGTAAACTGGCCTAAAGCGTTTGAAAGATCCTCCGGACTCAGCTGAGTGTGGGACCTCTGAAACAAGGACAGTCCACCTTGACAGCCAGGACCAGCGTTGTTACAAGTGTGGTAGCTGAAACGGGAAACAGCGACTGAAATTGGAGTTTGGCTGTTGTGAGATTTTGACCAGTCCCAGTGCAGTGCAGGAGTACCCTGATGTCCTCCCTCTTGTCCCCATGACTGAGGCCCAGGCACAGTGAGATCTGCAGGAACTGCCAGGAATAGAAGTCATCAGCTGCATATTTTTCTTCATTGTAAGGTACTGTAAAACAAGACTGAGAGAATTTACCTCGCACGGTGAAAATACTTGAAACTTTTGCAGCTCGCAGGCCTAATCAGCTTGTGACCCAACATATGATTCTTCTTTTTACAAACTACTTCTAAGAACTTGTGCAGAGACTTTTCCGTTAACTCACGAGAACCGCTTTATCCTATCCAAGACTTTAGCCCACTGACTTTGGCCTAGCCTATTGAATTGTATTGACTCTTCTTGTGAACTCAAAATACTTGCACGGTCTAAGAATAATTGTAGTCTTTTATGTTCTGATAACCTTTACCTTTCGCTCCTCTTTGAAATGTATTGAAGTATATTTGTGTGCCATTATATAATTGCCTCCTTCTAATGAATGTTTTATAACTGACTGATAAATAAATTAATAATTATTTATCCAAGAAACCTTGAGTGTAAGAGTTTATTTGAACACCTGTGATTGTAGACCTCTGTGTAACATCATTACTACTCACATTCTCCTCTTGAGATAAGCCTGGCTGCTCAACACGCTACCAAAACTGTGTAGTTCAGACTTACACCAAAGGTTGGTTTGCTTATACCTGTAGTAATGATTGTGTGTAGTGTTCCCAGAGGGTACTGCATGCAGACTTTGCCTAACATGCAGTAATACGACCGGTATTAGGGATCTACATCCCATATCGAATTTGTTGAAATTTGAGTGATGTATCATGAGGGACCAAGCTTGAAAGTTAGCTCGGCAGGTAGAGCAACTGTTGATGGGATTTCACGTGTTCAGTACTGTCTCTAAATTATATGGCTTAATTCAATGTTTTCTGAGAAATTGCAGTAAAAAGCACTGTTTTGCCTCAGGCAGGATCAGGCTCCATTGCTTTACCCCAGCAATTGCTTATTTTCATGGAGCAGGGGATTATTTTCCCCTGTAGAGAAAATCAAAGGATAGCTAGCGCCCATGCAGTGTGAGTGGCACATAGACACCCATTAGGATGCATGCAACTTTTTCAGCTCCATCATTCTTCTGGAGATGTGCCTGTACTTGCCACCCAGCAATACAGCTCCATTAAGTCTCAGCATGGGTGAAGTGGTGAAGTGACACTGGTTACAGCGCTGGTGAGCCACACAGACGGGGAATGTGCTGGCACTATACAGAGATTCGAGGCACTAGTGCATGTCTCTGTCCCTTTGACGGCCGTTTTCATCCTTTGTGAGATGGTGATGGGGAGCCCAGAGCTGGGGCAAGCACTAGGTAAACTGGGTTTTTGCATACGGCCGCACCATTCAGGGGGTGGGGGGAGCACCATTGAATATGCTGTGGCTGAATCACTTTTACATTTGATTATACTTTCAAGCCAAATCAGCAAAGCTGAAGTCTCATAAAGGCAATTGTTACCACTAGAGGGCTCCAAATGCAGGCTGCTTTCATGTGTTTCTTGCCACTGTCTTCCATTTCATGAGTGGGGTCCCCCGTGGCACATTACGAGATTGCATCGGGGTTCGGGGTTGCTAGATCCTGGCATAGACTTTTAGGAGAAAAGCCCTCTTAGGTTCCATCTGCCTTTAACCAACCCCTGCCATCCCCTGCTTTGATGAATGTAGCCAGTGTACATGACTAGCTACCCTGCTTTCACACACACAGGTCGTTACTGTCCACCAGACAGTGCACTGTAATACTGAAGTCAATTATTTATACAGGTGGATGCCAGGTCAATTTCAGTAAATACATATTTTAATAGATATACAAATATAACATTGAGCAAAAACTTTAAAAAAAACAAGCCACACATAACCAAATGATTGTATCTGGACAAAACGTGTTATATGGGACATTAGCAACACAGGCGGCGAGAAAACCAAACATGTTTTAGTTGTTTTCAATTACTTTTGTGAAGTTAGTAACAAAAGTGAGATACATTTCATATCTATCTCCATATCTTGTTCTTCTCTATAGGGCGTCTACACATGCTAGTGTTTCTAGGTCTAAAAAGAACACTATTATGACCTGATCTATCTTCGATGTGTCTTCAAATCCGTCTTCATGGCGCTTCTGCAAGTTGGCATAGAGGCTAATTCACACGTTGCTTCATGCACAAAGCCTTGTGCAACGGATACTTTCGAATTTCCGGGTAGCTGGTTGTGGAATCCTCTTTATTTGACTGTACTACTTTCCTCAGCCACAACAACCCCCTTATATAAAAAAGGGGAACCCATTGCTCAACTTTATTTGCCCTATGCCAGTGTACATGAGACAAGCTAAAGTATATAGTAGCACTGCTGGCAAGTACACCTGGATGTGCATTTGGAGAGTACAGGTCAGGGAGAGACGAGTCTCTGCCCTCTGGCCTTTCAGTGGGTGCACCCTGGTCCAGGGTGGTGTTGGTCAGGAGTGCACAGTATTAGAGAGGGAGATGGTAAAGGGACTCTGGGAAGTTAAGTGATCTTGAACAGTCACAAGGCACCTGCATACATGTTTGCTCAGCCTGTGGCTCTCATGGGCAAGCAGCATAATAACCATTCAATGGGCTATTTCAGAAAGTAACGGGTTGTACTTATTTAATTGCAAATCACTCCCCAGAACAGAAAGGGAGATTCCAACAGAACATTTGCCAGCAAATTAACTAGCGTCATGCTGTTTCCAGTGTTAAAAGAACATGGATTGTCACCTCCATAACTTTACATGTACATCCCTTGCAGGCAGTCAAAAGGGTACCATTTTCTCACACTGCAGGGTGTGCCATCTTAATCACTGTAAAAACACATCTTCAGTGCCAGGATCCTGTGGTCATCATGCATGACAGAAGAAGACTCTGAAGAATGCATGTGCCACTTACAGTTTTTGAGGGTCTGAAAGAAATGTTTGTTTATTTTCAAAAGTTAGGAATTAGTCTATAACTTTTGGTGTCTGCTTCCTCCGCCCATTTGTGTTTCTACAAATAACAAACGCTGGAAATAGGTTTTTTATGTTGTTTTACCATGTTGTTTGATATAATAATTAAAATATGCTAAACACATTTCTTTGTCTATGGTGGGAGATATAATCCTATGAAATTCCTACTGTGAGGTACATTTCTGACAAGTAGCCACCTTTCGGTGTGTTAGAGGTGGGTAGCTAGTGGTATATGCACTTTTTTTTCTGCTTTATACTACACTGGGCACACCAGATTTCAACACTAATTGCACTGAATACACCCAGAATCAACACTATATATCGTGAAATTATAATTATAATTATAAAAATAAATAGTCCACACAATAACAAACCACCACATAGGCGTTCACAATTCTGCCCTTAGGCACCTTTATACCAATTCAGCAGAACAAAAAGAAATTGCAGGAGAGAAACATCAGTGTAACACTCTCATAGAACACATGCAATAAGCAGAACACACTTTGCATTGGAAGAAATATGAATGATGTTTGCAAACCAGCGCTGCCTCAATTACCATTACCATTTCTCACTTGTATAAAATTATTAAATTGGAAACACAATTGGGATCCATCTTAGCATGCAGTCCAATGGTTATTGAAGCAATTGCACATTAGAAACCAGCCCCACTTATCATCTACCGCCTTTTCCCTGTTAGTCAGATGTCAGGTTAGTCTGATGTTAGCAATGGGATTTCTTGCAAAATATAATTCTTCTCATAACCAATTTAGATGAAGAAAACTTCTGTGTCTTTCGGGTACCGTGAAAGACCAGGAAATATTTTCTAAGTCAAATTTGACCTGAGCAAATCAGGATTCCCTTGCAAGAACCCCCAAAACAATTATTTGGCAATCTCCATTTATACTTACATCACTTAGATTAAAATGCTATTCGATCCAGCCGCACTGGCTTAGTTGCAATCTCGGGCTCATCTCCCTCGGCTCACAGCAACCTCCACATTTCAGCACAGCTTGGAAACCTGTTACCAGACACACAGATCTCGGGTCTGTTCGCAGCCTTTAACACCACTGCCAGGCTTGGCACAATGCTTTAGGCTCCAAGGCCACAGCTACGGCCTTTCCAAAGTTTGAAAACACAGCTTCAAGTCTTTGCTCAAAATCAAAGTTTGCTAAATCCGAAGCCCTGCTCTTTTAAATTCTGAGAAATTTGATAAACAAATGAGGCTCTGTTAAAAAATGAAAACACAGCCACAGATTTATGTGGAAAGCCTGGGTTACAAATGCTCCATGCAAAAGTCACTGGCCCACCAAAGAGCAAAAGGCCTAATGAAACAGCAACCGGCAAAAGCCCCTCCTAAAATCTGTAACTTGCAATCTGTACATCAAAGAAAAGTAGCTGCAATGAGCTATTTATCTAAAGAGATTGAATGAATGAGCAGTATTTCAATTGCATGCTTTTCATTGTTGAAACTCAGCCAAACGGGCGTAGTGTGGTATTGTACATAAGGTACCACAGGAAGGCATGAGCCATCCACCCAGAGTGTATCAAGTCCAGCATTTTGTTTGTTGTTAGTGAACCTGGTAAAAAAAATAATTATTAGGCAGTGTTCTGAAATTACTCTCACCACTATGAAAATACCCCAACAGGTTACCACAATACATTGCCAAGGATTATAAAATACCACCAAATACCACCATAATAAAAAAATACCATGAAGTAATAGATATAACCCCAAAATATATCCAACATTCTCCTCCCACGTTGCATGGGCTGCTGTGCCATCATCTGGATTTCTCTTCTTCACCTGCAAGTCTTCTTTCATTTTCTCCCCACTTTTGGCCCCAGGGATTCCTTTCTCCATCCCACGGCCTCCTCCGTGGACACCTGGCTCCAGGGAACGCTGATGAAGCAAATGAGTTAAATCTGTAAAAATAATGTTTATTTACAACTCCTCTCTTATTTTTGCATCTCCTGGAAATAAAAACATATATTATATATTTTAACATTAGATTTAAATATTTCCCATGTTCAACAATATACTTCTCATTCACACCTTCAGGTGCACCACGTCCTACAAACCTACTTACCTGCTCCGATGAACCCCTTTCATTCCATGTGGGAGTTACTTACCTCACTGCCACTCGCTGTCTTACTCACCTTGATTTCAATATGACCGTTACACCTCTCACTCCCTACTGATTTCTCTGGACTGTTCTAAAGTTTTGACCTCATGTTTTGGGGTGAAACAGTTTGATCTTGTTTACATGGACACACTATTTAACAACCAGACCACCTTCCTTGGTCATTAATCTGTAAACAACAGGCAAAACCTTGCCACAATTTTGAATCAACCATACCAGGATGCCATGAATTTGGCACTTCAATGTTGTGTGCCTTTCGCAAAGTTGAAATTAAATACCTGGGCACCTACTTCATACTGCTTAAAAGATGATTTCTTGTCATAGAATGATTTTGCACCCTCAGCTGCTCTTTCCACATTTCACTGTGCAAAAGCAAATGCATGTTGCATATTCATACAGTGTGGAGGCATTTATCAAGACTTGTTCATTATTCCTGTACAAAATGAAACCATTTTCCTGCCTGTCATGATCTCATGTGGGCTAAGATTTGTAGACTTCAATGGTGTTAACCTAATTACTGTTAATACACAAGAGAGTCTCAAATCCCAAGAAGGCCCTGCTTCATCCACAAATATTTTTAGGATATCAATTATTGATCAGTTGCAATGTTCCACACCAGCACTAGACGATGGCTAATAGGAAATATGTAGCTTCCTTTTTACTCCCAGAATATGCCGCATCTTGGTCATCACTGCACTAGTAAAATGACTTCCATGGTTTGATTCTATTCTTTGAGGCAAACCAAACCTAGAAAATATGGGATTTACCACCAAAGTAGCTGCCGTATGTGCACTGCAGTCAGGTGCTGGTATGCACTCCAACCATTTAGACATTATACAGGTAACTGTTAACATGTATTTCTTTCCTGGTGATGATCTCTGAAATGGGACAATAAAATCTCTTAGCAAGTCTGACCAGGGTCGTTCCATACCTCTCTTCATCAATGGTGCCCTATTTGTTGGGGATGCAGGCTGAAAGTGTGAATACACCAAACACCCTTGAGTATATATATATAACTCCACATCTTTGGACATATGTGGGCAATAAGCATAGTCTTTCAATATTTCTATTGTTATCAGTTAACCTCTGTGTCCTGCTGGTACTGCACCATGGGCATGATGTAGCATTAACCCCTGAAATGACATAGGGACCACAGTTGGATCTGACCTGAAATGGATTCACGGATCAACAGTCTGTCTTTTAATTGAAATGTCTTTTTCTTTTTTAACAACACCCTCAATTCTTCTCTTACTTTGCAGTCCTCCTCTGTTAAAGGATTTCGCTCTTCATCTGCCAAATGATTATATAAAAGATCTGTAATCAGGTCTTCTTTCTGTGCTTCGATCAAATCCTGGTCAGGGGTATCAAAGCTCTATTGCACCAAGGGCTGATCACTTGCTTCCTGACATTTGGAACGTGTCACCACATCCACTTGGATCTCACAGAGCAAGTGCTCAATGGGAAATAATTCCCCCATCACTCTCTAATTTTGGCCAATTGATCAGCTTTGTCATTCCCTGTCTTGTCTTCCCCTGGTATTCGGAGTGTCCTTGTATCTTCTGCCAGTGATTTGTCATCTCATTTATTGAAATCAGATTGTCAATGGCCTGAATTATCTTTCCCTGTTTAAGTGTTTTGTTATTACATGTGACTATTCATCTCAACTTCCATCCCGGTAAATATTCTTGAAAGCTGTAGGCATAATCAGTGTCGGTAACCAAAACTATTTCTTTTAAATTGTTTTCCACTGCTGTGGATACTGCTTTGTAAATTGCAGCCAATTCTGCCACTCAACTACTTTTGGAACCTATCCTTATGCTCAATCTTGGGATACCTTCACATTTGACCTACACATTCCCTATTTCTGCCACCAAGTATTTTTTCAGGCTCAACCCCTACCTGTTATGCACACCCATCCACATACACAGTTGGGAGATCCCGGAACACTTCTTCATCAAAGGCTTTGTGTGGAGATTGTTCATATTCAGTCAAATGTGTCTCCAATTCTGCATCATCTGTAGCACCCACAGCTGTGCATTCATGTACGTCTGCAAGCCCTTAAGCTACGGGATTCTTCTTATTCTGCCCATATCTCACTTCCACTGGTAATTCCTGCAATGCCAATGTCCATGATGTAATGAATGACTGGGCTAAGTTTCCTGATATGATTCTTTTACTCTGCAAGTATTGCAGGGGCTGATGATTAGTTTCAACAATCACCCACTTCCCCCTGAATAATAAAGCAGAAATGCTGTAATACCCACATAGTGGTCAACAATGCTTTTTCACATTCATTACATTTTGTTTCTACTTGTGACAATGCTTTGCTAGCATTTGCAATGGTTTTGTTATTTGAATCATGTTTTTGATATAAAACCGCAGACATATACCGATCTGTCACCCCTATCTCCAGAAAGAAATCTTGGTTCTTTTTTGGCTAAGCCAGACTTGGGGCCTTTATCAGAAAATCTTTCAATATGGCTACTGTTTCACATTGTTCCTACCTGCATTTCCAGGGCACTCCCGGCTACAGTAAATGAGTCAATGGTTGTATGATTTTTGCATATTATTCAATGAAATTTCTATTGTAACTTTGTCATCCCTAACCAAGTCTTGATGCCCTTCAGATTTGTGGGATCTTTTAGCTTCAACCTTTTTCTTTTGTGGTTTCAACCCTTCCTCTGTCACTTCATGTCCCAAGAATTGTACCCTTTTCCTACACCACTTCACCTTCTGCAATTACACTCTTGACCCAGCCTTTTGTAATTGGCTGAGCAAAGGCTTTTTAGGTCTTCATTTTTGTCCAGGATATCATCCACATAAAACACAGTTCCCCTCTCGGCTGCATCCCGGAGTGCTTTGTTCAGGAAGATCCCAAACTCACTTCCACTACTGATGAACCCAGAGGAGGTATGATTTCACGCGTAATGTAGGCCATTAAACAAAAAGGCAACTAGATTTTGTATATCTTTGGCTAGGGGCAAACACCATTACCCTGCTGTTAGATATTTGGTAGTAAAAGCCTTTGACCCATGGACCTGTGGAAGGACTTGATCAATAAATGGAAGTGCCCACCTTGACCCAGACACCATTTTTTTTTAAATTTCTCAAGTCTGCACACAAACACCATTGGCCATTGGGCTTCAGCACACCTAATGTAGGTGTGTTTGAAGTACTTTGAATAGGTCTAATAATTCCTCTGGACTCTATTTTTTTAATTATTTCTGCCAAGGACTCTAAGCAAGCCAATGGTAGCCTATAGTGTTGCGCTAATACAGGTTCCCTACCATATCTCTCTAATAGTGTAACAACATGCAAGTCATTATGCCCACAATCATAGGCGTCTTTGGCAAATACATCTTTGAATTCACTGAATATTTTTCTCAATTGGTCTTTCTCTTCCTCATTGGTACAGGCATCTGCCACCTGAATTTGCTGGTCTACCATTTTAGAACATTCTGAAAAATCCTTCAAAGGAGGAGGAATCTCTGTGCTTTCTTCTAACTGCGTGCTAGTATCTCTTTGAGAGATGCCACCCTCAAGTACCTTGCCATTTCAACCTCCACCTCAATTTTCTATTTGTCTTCCTCATGTTCATCCACCTGAAACAGGATGCAATTGTCCTCATGACAACAAATCACATCTTTTGGTTCATAAAGGAATAATGACTGAATCCTGAAAATCCCTTTTGTTTAGAATCTAAAGACTCTGGCAGTTCACCCTGTGAGGTGACATATCTTTCAAAGGGCGAACTGCCTGAGTTTTTAGATTATAACTAAAAGGGATTTTCCGGATTCAGTCAGCCTTATGAGTCACTAACCAAGGATCCCAAAATAAATGAATTACAGTAAATAGGTGGTTATAGACTAATTCCCTACCTTTTGAAAACAAGCAAACATATCTTATATCTCCACACTAACGGTCCACCAGTCATGCACGCAGCTACACAGCAGCAGGAAGGGCTGCATCCGTATAAGCTTCATAGAACAGGCACAACAGAAGCAATGCTAACTTGTCACACACACACCCTGATGCAGCCTGCATAGAAGTGGTGCAAGTTCACTCACATTCACAAAACAGCCCCAGAAAGGCCAGAATCAGTGCAAGCTTCTCACATACACATATCATGTGAAGCACTGGCAGCACTGGTGCTGCCTCCGTGTTTTATGTGGCATTAGAACTCGAGGGTGGGGGTCTCTGACGTGTTGCAAAGCAATATTTGGTGACAGGGCCTAGTAAGTGTCTGGGGCAGCCTCAGAATCTCAAAGGCTAAGGCACATTTAAAAGACGCTGGGACTGTGTAACTAACGGATGCAGTCAAGTTTTCATATATGGAATGAAAAGGAGCAGAAACTTTCTTTGGAACGAGTGTTAAATATCATTAATGGTCAGTAAAAAAATGGACAGTGGTGTCAGTGAAATATTGCAGTGTGGATTTAGAAGTTCACTTGTAAATTTTGTATGTTGTTCCTCTTCTCCAGAAAGAGAATGTTTTTCTGTGAGTCGCGTTCTTAGGTAGCTCAGACCCTCTGTGCTTCACATGAGGTCCCGGTCTCCTTCGGGGACACAAGTTCATTACCGGGATGCAGCTCTTTAACTTGTATATACGTATTCTGAAATTGTTCAGAGAGTAAAGGGAAGAGGGCTCTTATGTGTTCACCACAACATCTCTAAAGTCGGGGTACCGACCCTTTGACAGCTGCGGTCTCTTCAGCGTTCTCATATACCTGCTCCAAGGAGCTTGCGTTCGTGGTCCTGGGACCCTAGCAAACAGGTTACACAGACCTCGCCTGGTCTTTTCATAAAAATGTTGATTTGACTTTATCCCACACAGAAGCAATGCAAGCTTCCCTCACACAAGAAATGAGTGTAGCATGAACCACAGTATGACAGCATACCAAATCTGAACTTTTTTGATTTCTGCTATGTGAAACGATCATTGTTTTTCCTGCCAGTAAGTGAGCCCGACTAACCAGCCCTCACTTTTCAATGCTACATGCTGAATGAAATGTATACTCAGCATGTGTACTCTTACTGGCCCATGTCTTCTGACATACGAGCAGGTGCAATGGGATCTGACAACATTGCAATCACAGAATAGCATGCACACGCCTGAAAAAGCCTGCTGGAATCCAATGTATTCCAACAGCAATGGGCTTCCTTTAACAGCAAGCACTAATAATTTAACATATACATAACTGTGTATTCCCGTGTGTGGGTGGCTGAATTTTGGTTAACTATCAAATTGAAACTATGCCTAGAGGAAGCCCAATAATACATGCGAAAACCCAACAGATGTCATTTTAGTATCAGCTAGTTTCCTGTGATTCCTGCAGCTGTCAGAGCCCTCTTTATATTACTGCCTGCAGCTGGGACTTTCAGCCACCACAGATGTTGGGCCAAACCCTAGGTGCCCCTTGGTTCTCTGCTGGGAAGGATTGGCAGCTTCATAGGACATACCCCCAGAGAGTAGGGGGATAGATAACTACTTCAAAATGAGCTCTGCAACTAAAATGGGATTGTCAATGGAATAATTACTGCACTCGTTTTCATCTCAAGAAGACATGAGAGAGGGGGTGGTTATAGTCTAGGCCACACTCTCCTGCATTGCCCCCTCCTAACTTCCCACAGACAAGACACTATGGGACTGATTCACAGAATTTTTTCCTATGGGATTGTGCCATTATAAAACACTTCCATGAATCAGGCCCTATGGGAGCTAACAACAGAAGACAAAACAATTGTTACAGCAGCCATGATTGGCCCCTTACAAAAGGCTTGGAATGGACCAATCCACTGAAACAAAATGACTATACAAGAGGGTGAGAACCAGCGGCCCTTTGTTGAAACATCTTTGAATCATCTTGTAGGAACATCTTGAAGAGGATTTTGCTGGAAACCTGTCGGGGTAAGGATACACTTCACTTACTTCACTATTGTTGTTTAGATGCTTCTTTGCTGGTGCAACCCCTTCTGAAGATTATTGCCTGCCCTGGGCTCATGCTAACCTAAAGAGAAGAATGACCTATTCCTGTTGCACCCGTTTCACCTTTATGATTGAGAATACTGCTGGTTTAATAGTAGTGTGGGGCCGAGTAACAGTTTGGAAATCCCTACTTATCCATGTACTTCTGCAGAGCAGTAGTCATTTTGTCATGCACTGTATATAGCGAGGGTCTGCAACATTTGGCCTTGTAGAGGTTTAGGGTGGCAGCTCCCAACAGCCCCCATCGATATGGTGTGGGATTATTGGATTTGTAGGCCAAAACATCATACTACACCTATAGTACAGACCATGCATCTGGAACATGCTTCACTCTTGATGTTTTGGCCTACAAGTCCCATTATCCCACACCATATTGATGGGGGCTGTTGGGAGTTGCCATCCTAAACCTCTACAGACCCAAATGTTGCAGACCCTCGCTATACTACAGACCAAGCATCTGGAACTTGCTGATCCCTTGAACAGTAGCAATGCAAGCTTTCCTCGCCTACTGAACAAGTACTGCACTGCCGGCCGTGTGGAACCACAGCCATAACCATTGCCTTATGAGCAGCAGTAGTGCATGATGCAGTCACCCTAAAGTATACTGCATGGGCAACATTCCAGCAGGTTAGCACTTATATTGCGTTTACTTGTCCTGGCAAGTGCTTCAGATTATCTGGGAGCCTTGCAGGACGTGGTGTAAACATGCATGGTAAAAATACTTTGCATTGCAACAGAAATACATTACATAACAATATACATTCTGATTATAAGAGATGGCCATTTTTGACAGAGAAGACTAGCACTGTAACATTCTATTGAGCACGTTGTTGTGTTTGGTGCACCGTGCTGTGTGATTTGTTATATCAGTGAAAAGGTGATTGCTGGCCTAGGAACCGAATTTGGTGTGTGAATCAGCCAACTCATAGGGGGTGCTGCAGTAAACGATGGGGTAAGCTACACATATATACATGACCGGGTTACTGTGTTTTCCTCACAGCCATTTTAGCCGTTTGCATATTTGCCATGGTGTTTTCACCCCCGCCATTTTCGACGCATTATAATAATACATGCATTGTGGATTTGGGGTACGGGATTAGGGATTTGGGGGTGGGTGGCCGCGTGAAGTGGTGAGAGTGCATTAGAAGAGGATTGGGGGGAACCACCATTAAGAAAAAACATGGGAAAACGGCCGCAAATATGCAAACGGCTAAAATAGCTGCGAGGGAAACACAGGAAACCATACATGACTGTTTTCCCTAGAGCATGTAGGTTGCAGTTGAGGGCACGGCAATTGCATGTTAGAAAGTAATTTACATCACATTGGGCATCATTACGAGGTCGGCGGTAAGGGGTTAACGGCAACGGTAAGGGTGAAATTACCGTTAACCCCTTACTGCCGCATTACGAGGTCCCTTAGCGGGAGCCGCTAAGGGACCAGGGAGCTAATAACGGGCCCGCTATTAGCTCCATCCCCATTCCCATTGAGCCCTATGGGAGCTCGAATGGGAATGGGGAATGGTTCTAAGAATGGGGACTTACCAGGTCCTCCAAGGTTGGAATGACCCGGTAAGTCCCTATTCTGAGAACCCGGACCCAGAATGCGGTAAGGGGGTAGCCATGGTGCTAATAGCACCATGGCTACCTCCAACCTCGTAATGAGGCCCATTGACAGTTAGTAGATATTCTATGTTAAACGGTAGATTGCATTGCATGTCAATTTGTTTTAATCCAAAACTTGGCACTACAGTTGTGGGAGAAATATTTGTTAAACTTAGAAGACATGTTAAAATGTGTCATTAAATTTTGTGCGTATATTTGCAGAGAAAACTCTAAATTGCGCTGCATTAGTCAATGACTGTACCCTAAAATCAGTGAAAATACAACAACCGCACACAAAAAACACTCTTCAAAAGCAATTAACAACAGTCCTCGTGTGTTGTGTTTGGTCTCTGCCCATTTCATCAAGTCTGTGGAAAAGTGAAGGATATGGTGGGGTGATGTAGACCTGTTGCAGTTATCAGTCAGGTCTAGTATGCGTCTCCTTAACAAATCGGGTCAGGGATTCACAGAGGTAATATCACATTTTAATATCCATTCCATATTAGCCTTCCAGGGTTTCAGGGTATGTTAGGGAGCAATGGTTAACTCATGAAAGGGTGCATTGTGTTATAGTAAGAAGCCTGTATTAGTTGGTAATATTCAATACCATTTATGTGACATCGAAGGTATTTTAATTTTTCAGCATTGGGTGGCAACTCGCGAATGAGAAGTGGTGGGGCGGGGCTTATCAAATTAACCCATGTACATTACTATCAGATTCAGATTCTGGGATTGAAGGTACTTGAGGGAGCAACGAGGGACCCTGTGAAAGGGTAACTTGTGTTATCATCATTCTGTGTAAGATGCCAATGTTCAGTAAGAATTCTGCAAAATAGAGGTGGGGTTACAGCAACAAGTTGGGAAGCGGGAGGGGGCGAGTGAAGAAGGCTCATTTGTTGAAACCATGTACATTGAATAAGCATGTCTATCAATATTTATCAGATCTCTGTCAGTATTAGACTCTACTTGGCCACATTGAAGAGAACCCCAAGTGGTGCTGTAGTTCTGCCGTGATTCCTCTTTGCACTTCACACTGTGAGGCATTGTTCCCTGTTGTTCACCCAGTCATCTAGAAATGAGTAAACATGTAGTGCTTGTCTGTGTAGATTTGCTGACACCACAGAAAACACCTTTGTAAACACGTTTGCTGCCAAGGTTATCCCACATGGCAGTAGTTGAATTGATACCAACGAACACTTTCGATCGTAGCTACTCTCGGATCTTCCTTGATCCCCCTCCCCCGTGTCAACAGAGAGGGATATGCTCTGTATGTTCTGTCTGGGTTTGGTGGTCTTTTCCCTTCTGTACCATGTTTTTTCTTTTTAATGTTGGACTTGTTACGGCCATGAGGGACTGACCCCTTTAAAAGAAAGCGAAAGCACGGACCGGCGGAGGGAAGAGGGAGGAGTGGGAGAGGGGCAAGGGAGGGGAAAGGAAGTCAGTAACGAGAGAGAGAATAAAGAAGTAAGACGTCCCCCCAGTGTCCATATGTTTATGTATGGATGTGCCGTGCCAGAACACAATAACTGGCGATGAGCAACTAGCCCACGCTATCGTCCCAGGATGAAGGGACGTAGCTGGCCCAGAGTGATGGAAGCCCACGTGGAACTAAAGTCTGCAGCCCGAGTTACTGGCTGTCGAGGGGATGGACAGCCCAGCGGTAAGGAGGTCCTTGAAGAAGCTGGCGGTGAAGAGGACCGTGAAGAAGACCGCAAGGAGGACCGACGGAGAAAGGGAAAGCCAAGCAGAGCGTAGGACCGCCGGAGCAGCTGCCGACATTGGAGGAACCAAGCGCTGCAGCCGGCGACGGAAAACAAGAAGGTACAGAAACATTCCAAAAGGCGGAGTCAGGCAGTGGGATACGCCGCATGAAATGAGGTGCACGCGACTTGCACCTTAGAGAGTAAAATCCACTAGAATGCCAGGAGTGAAAAAATTAATAAAAATAAATATAAATCCTGCAAAACAACTAGCAAGCGAGGACTGGCAGCCCATAAACACAACACAGCAGCCATTGAAGAGTCCACTAGAAAGCGAGGACCGACTTTCCACGACTGCGACGTGGCAGCAGCAGGAAAGCAGAGGCTACCCAGCGGCCCACGACACATATCAACACACCCATCCCAAGGAGGAGCATACCAGGCCAGATACACTGCCAAGACACCAGCAAAACAGCGGCTCATGCACCGATGGAGCGCAACTGACACAGATAAAGCAGACTAATCAAGCCAAGAATGTCACAAGCAGGAGCTGCAGCAGGAGATGGTGCCACACCACTTCCAGCAGGGGTAACACCCACAAATCAGGTGTCATTTCTACACCGCCCCAACTCCTTCTCACAGGAGCCACAAGAAAACCAAGGTCAGAGATGGCAAGAATTGATGGATATATTTGAAGAATTCATGAGGGCCATAGGAAATCAAGAGGCACCCAACAGGTTGGACATCATTACCAACCTGTTGGGAAAGAAAATCAACAGCGTCATCAAAACCATCCCTGCTCAGGAGAGAACTACTTACCCACCCCTCATCACCACGATCAAAGTCCGCCTAGTCGTCCTACCAAATAGGGACTACGAACGATATACATTCAACCAATGTACCCAAGCACCCCACGAGAAGATAGGGCAGTTCATACTAGGTCTTCAAAGAAAGATAACGTACTGTGACTTTGCAAACTTTAGCGATGATGAAGCCATCCATCTACGAGTAATTGAAGCGTGTCTTTCATCCCAATTCAGGAAACACCTGCTAAAGAACCCTCTCCGACTACAGGAAATAGCGCGACTGGTAAGTGTCTATGAACGGGTTGACGTCCAAGCAGCCATTATTGAAAATCCAAGGAAACTAGACACAGTCGTACCCATAACCAACAACCCACAAGGGAAGATCCGACCCCTGGGCACATCGTCCCACCAGGACACCAAGGACATGTCCTCCCACCAGGACATCTGGAACACAACCCACCGGGCACAACCCGAGAGACAATGCTACCGCTGTGGGCTCGAATTTCCCCACAAAGGACAGTGTCCCGCAATCGCCCAGATGTGCATGAGGTGCGGCCAGGAAAATAATTTCCAGAGCATATATCGAGAAAGGGCACCACCACTACAGGCATACAGACCACCTACTCAATCTAAATCCGCGAGGAGATACGAGCAAACAAGGCAACCCAATCCAAGACCATAAACAGAGAGGAACAACCCCAACTGAAATGTAACGCACCCTGGATTCATTATAGCTCTGGAGAACCTACAAGTCAAGGCATCGAGTGGGGCGTACACCAGTCCGGAACACCTCTATCACATGCCACCCACTCCCATGCGGGAATTCTCCACCAGGGACCCGTACGAAAACCCTCCCGTCGAAGAAGAACCATCAGGGACGGAACAATACCAGGAATATGATCGGTAAGCAGAGAATATGTCCAGATCATATACGACGTGTCTCATGACAGCACCGCACCCCGAATGACTGTGTACCTCGGAGGACACGACACATCGTTCCTCATCAACACAGGAGCCATTGTCAACATAATGAATGAGAAAACATATGAAGCATTGACTGGGACATATCCCTTAAAACCATCTCAAGCGTACATTTTCCAGTGGGGTGCAACTGTACCCCTGACATCCAAGGGCCAATTCCTATGCGATCTGGTGCACAGAGGACGACGAATGTCAGTCACGATTCATGTAATTCATAGCCCGGTGACCGGGAGGTGCCTTCTAAGGTACAAAACAGCCATTTGTTACACATTTTTGTCGCTGGTCATTATGGCAGCACCGGGGATTGTGCAATACCGTTTGGCTTGACTCACCTAACATGGCCGACAAATATGCCATCTGTACTATTAACAACGGAGCTGCCGACGAACGTCTACTGAGCACGCACAAACAAAATCACGAGACCCCCATATACAGACATCAGGAAGTCAAGCAAATATGTTGCTACTTTCCTACACGGCGCTTCGTAAGTTCGCACCTAGACTTTGTGAATTCTATAGTCTATTACTCTCTCCTCTCGTCAGGACCTTCACTGTATTCTCTTCTTTCCAATTCCCTCTTTAGACTTCGTCCACTTGTTAAAGTGCCAACCCGCTTTCTCATTCCATATTCACTCCCTCTCGCAGGTCTCCCTTCTACTTCTGAAAAGTGAGTTCCCCGAGTTTGTATCCATTCTACCTCTTTATTCCCAGTCCATTTCTATTTCCTTGCTAACTTCCTTTCTTGCCATACTATCAGTGATTTGTTTTCAGCATCTGAGGTAGAGAACGGATTATTTCTTCTTTAAACTAAGAAACCATTTCCCTCCTTCTTGACTGTAAGTTAAATCTATCACCACCTTCTATCTACAGTCCATTCACTCTCCCTGCGGAGTACTCACCTCTCCTGTCTCCTACGTAGGTCGTCTCTTATCATCATCCAGCAGTCTCCACGAGCCCGATTTCCAGGAAACGACCGACTGATCAAAACCTCCAACGCTTCGGCTCAGGGTTTTTCTTCCCCGGAGGGTTTTCCCTGGGAGTTGTGTTTCTTCCTCCACCGAACAGTATACATTGGTGAGGAGGGAACAGGATTTTCCGGGAGATCTTCCTTATCTGCAGAGTTGCACCTTTTGGATTCGGGTGACTGCCCAGGTTAGTGTCAATTCTATTGCGGGATATATTTATTCCTGTTTGAAAGTACATCTGAGCGTAACACCATTGCCCTCCAACTAATTTACATACAGTACGAGCATTTGGAGACGATCCAAGGCTTTCCACCACATGCTCACTCCATACGCACCCTGTCCCAGAAAACAATGTACCTAGATGCCCTAAAAGAAATGTTCCCCAATCTGACGATTCGACCCTTCGATACGTCCCATACCGCAGCACCCCAGGAGGATATGATTCCTCCTACAGGACAAGGTGACTCATGAACTACAGTTACTGCTCGACAATGACATCATCGAGAGCGTAGAAGGGCCCACCCCCTGGGAGTCCCCGTTGGTAGTTGTCCCCAAAACTGATGGACGCCTTTGCCTTTGCGCCCAGCAACGCGATCCCAAGGGAGAGACACCCAGGGCCAAACATTGAGGACATGCTGGTAAGGCTTAACCAGGCCACCAGATTCTCGAAGCTGGACTTGAACCAAGGCTATCACCAGCTAGTCATCAACCCAGAGTCAGGACCCATAACAACCTTTATGACACACAAAGGCCTGTTCCGCTACAAACGATTGAATTTAGGAATATCTTCAGCGGCCGAAATCTTCCAAGAGAGGATACGCAGGCTGATAGCTCTGGTTACAAATGCATTCAATCACAGTGGAGTCTCCCAAGACCAACCCAATGATGCACTAAGACAGGTGTCTTCAAGAAGTCGGCCATTTGTGTGCTTAAATGAATCCATGAAGCAGCAAGGGCTAGAATGTGAATATACACCATTGGTGGAGATTGGGGAAGGGCCCATCAAAATTATGGTGCATAACAAAGGGTGCCAAGACCTTTATTTGGTGGAATATTCTGTGTTAGGAATGGCAATACAAAAATCACATTATACTGCAGATTTCAACAATATGGTGTTTGGGAATATCCCTGAGAGATATGTAGATGCGCAGGGTGTGTTGCCAGAGTCTCTGGATTCTCAACCCAAAGGGATGTTCAAAATTCAGTCTGTGCATCCTTATGATTCCAGTGAGACAGTATACTGTCATCAGGAAAATTGCATTTATTTGATTTAAACAAAAATGAAATAGGAAATCAACCGGTTGAAATGGAGGCTGACATTCCAAAATATTTAAAAGTGTCAACTCTGCAAAGAGATACAGCCACACAGTTAGAAGAAAGCACAGAGGTTCCTCCATTGGAGGATTTTCCAGAATTTTCAAAAAGTGGTAGGGGTGCAAATTATAGTAGCAGATACATGTGATAATGAAGAGGACAGGAATGAATTGAGAAAAACATTTATGGAATTTAAGGAGGTTTTGGCCCAAGATGCATATGATTGCGGCCTAACTGATTAAAGTCACTGGCAGAGTTAATTAAGAATTTAGAATCCAGAGGAATTATCAGGCCCATTCACAGTACCTCAAACACTCCCATTTTGGGTGTATTAAAGCCAAATGGTCAGTGGTGTCTGTGTGCAGACCTGAGGGAACTAAATAAAAGGGTGCTAGTCTCTAGATGGTTTGATGAAGGCCTTGCTCAGGTGCATGGACCGAAAGTATTTACCACACTAGACCGTACATGTTACGCTCACCTGATATCCCCGGGGGTGTCTGGACGGCTCTGGGATCTGGAACCCTGGATGAGTAGTTACCCAGTGCTGAATAATGAATCTGCAATTACAGAAGGGAGGATTTGTGATAACTGTCTCTAATGGGTGAATCTCCCACCTCGCTCTGACCGATTCCCTTCCCACTGGGTTCTTTTCTCACCTTAGTTATTTGTAGGGTGAGCTATCTGTCCTGCGTTTCTCTTGCAGGGGCGCTTGACGTTTGTTGGCGAACTGCCCTAGTTGCTTCACTGGTGCAGTATGCCTTCCTTGGGCCCAGGCCTGCTGTGACCCCGAATCTGCTGCTAGACAAGTAGGTTTGTTATTTGTAAGCCTTTGTTCTGTTTATGGTTGGAATTCATTAATGTCTTTATCTCCTTCTTTTCAGGTGCAAAGGTCTTGATGCTGGCTTGCCGGATGCCGAGGCACGTTTCTAGGTAAGTGAAAGCGCGACGCGAAGCGCCTTTATTATCTTTTAAAGCTAACCTGTGTTTTCTTCTTCTTCTCCTCACAGGCCGCTGTGGTGCTGCGAGTGGATAAGAGCGCGATGAAAAACAGGCCCCCAGAATCCGTTAAGGTAAGTACAGCGCTGTGCGGTTGCTTAATATTGAAAGTGAACCTGAATATGTCTCTTTTCCTTTGCAGATGTTGCTGTGGTGCTACGGATGGAAGCGTGGCATAGAGCGATGGAATTCAGGTAAGAATGGAAGAATTCGATGTTTTGGAAGTGCACGTTCTAATAATGTTTTTTCATTTCTCGTTATTGCAGGTCCCAATTTTCGAACAGCAGCTCTGGTAGCGGTTCACCGGAAGTCGTTAAGCTAGTACTCACAGGTGAGTGATGTTTCTTCTTCTCTCGGTTTCCACAGATTGCAGCCCAGTTGAGATGCTGAGCGCTGGGTGGTGTTTTCTCAGGTAAGACAGAATAATCTTGTTCTTGTTCTTGCAGGATTACAGGAAGATGCTGAAGACCAGGAGCTGGACATGGTGAGCATCACGCTGCTGGTTCCACAATAACGCGAAGCACGTTCTGCAGTCAGGGTGTGGTTTATATAGCCCAGGTAAAGTAGTACCAGGGAAAGCAGTTCCAGGCCTGCCACACCCAAAACACTAGACCGCATGGCTTGGTTCTTAGAACTAGACTGTGTGCGTGCTTCCATGTTGGATTTAAAGGCCCATGTACATAAATGGGACCTAGTTTGAACAGCCCTTCCTTCCTACATATGAGCCTGGTGCCAAAGGTCCCAGGACTGGCTCCAGGAGCCCTTTTGCAGTGGTTTAAGGTCCTCAGGGTTCCAGTGGGAGCCTGCTTGTGGCACAACTTGTGCCCCTCACAGTGGTCATGACAGCACTCTCCCCAAGCGCTCTCTCATGGTATCCTTCCTGTCCGGTCCGGGTTTGGTGGGGTTATCCAGGTGAAACCTCTTAATCAGACGTGGTGCGTGAATATGTTCACTTGGTTCCCAAGTTCTGTCTTGAGGCCCCTACCCTTTCCAGTCCACTAAATAGTATAGCTTAGATCTGGTACGTTTCAAATCCAGGATGTTTTTAACTTCAAATTCAGGCTCTCCATCAACTAGCACAGGTTTTGGTGGTGTTAAGACTCGGGTTTCTGGTTGTACAGGTTTTACAAGTGACATATGGAACACCGGATGAATTTGCATGCTTGATGGTAAGGCTAACATGACGGCCACCGGATTTATAACGATTCGATGGTATAGGGTCCTAGAAATCTTGGACGAAAGGTCTGGGTACCTTTTATGGGCACATGTTTTGATACCAACCAGACTTCATCTCCAACTTGGTAATCAGGAGCTTTCTTTCGATGCCGGTCTGAGAATTTTTTTGTCTATCTTTGGCTTACAGTAAATGTTCATTTGCCGTTATGGAGGCTTGTGTTATGCTTGTGTGTAGAGTCTTTACCGCTGGCATTTCCAAGGTCGTGGGGGAGTCTAGTTCAAAGGTACGTGGATTTCTTCCGTATATTGTGTAGAGCTGGCTTTGTCCTGTGCTGGTGTGTATGGAGTTTATTGTATGCGCATTTCGCTATCCATAACAAGTCTTTCCAATTCTCTTCCACTTGATGCAGCATGCAACGTAGATACTGTTCAAATGTCTGGTTTGTTCTTTCTGTTTGTCCATCCGTTTGGGGGTGATAGCTAGTGGATAATCGAACATCGATTTGTGCCATGGTACAACATTTCCTCCAGAAGTTGGATACAAATTGGCTTCCACGATCTGAGATTAGGACTGATGGGAAACCATGCAGTTTTAGAATCTGTTCAAGAAATGCCTTTGCCAGACCGGTAGCATTGGGAAGTCCTTTAAATGGAATGAAATGTGCCATTTTAGAGAACAGGTCTACAACCACCAGAATGGTATTAAAACCTTGACAGGGAGGTAAGTCCGTAATAAAATCAAGAGAAAGAGTATGCCAGGGAGCCGGTGGAACATCCAGTGGTTGTAGGAGGCCAGCTAGTTTCTGTTTTTGTGATTTATTCTGTGCACATTTCCCACAGGATAGAACGAATCAAGCAATGTCCTTACGCCAAATTGGCCACCAATAATTCTGTTTAATCTTGGCTAGAGTCTTAGCAATTCCGGGATGCCTTTCGATCAGGGAATCGTGATAACCAGACATGACCAATACTTGCAGATCTTTACTTGGTAGAAATAGTTGTTGCCTGAAGTAGGGTAATCCTTCCAGAACAGTGTGTTTGTCATTTTCGGAATTCCATTTCTGCAAGATCTCAGGGTTCATTAAGGTTTGAATCTTATCTTGAAGTTCACTCAGAGTCAATGTGGTGGTGAGTCCCAGTAGTTCATCACTTGGCTTGATGGCAACAGGGTCCAGGGTACTGTTTGTTTTCTCTTCAACACCCATACGAGACAAGGCATCGGCCTTCCCATCGGAACTCCCAGTCGGTATGTTATTACTTAATTGTATTCTGCGAAGAATAGAG
Organism: Ambystoma mexicanum; assembly: GCF_040938575.1. Lineage (NCBI taxonomy): Eukaryota > Metazoa > Chordata > Amphibia > Caudata > Ambystomatidae > Ambystoma > Ambystoma mexicanum. The sequence goes on from NC_090925.1 coordinate 1,074,414,448, forward strand.
CCCACCGCAACTGTCGTGACGATTGGTGTTTTGCTGACTGTAGGTATTGAAGGTTTCGGTGATCTGTGATTACTGTGATGGTATATCTGGCACCTAATAGATACTGCCACCAGGCTTTGAAGGCTGATTTTATTGCCAACAATTCTTTGTCTGTAATTGCATAGTTAAGTTCTGCTAGTGAGAATTTACATGACCAAAAGGCCACGGGATGTAATTGGCCTGTCTCTGGAACTCTTTGAGAGAGAACTGCTCCCATAGCTAAGCTGGAAGCATCAGTTTCCACTACATAGGGGAGATCAGGGTGAGGATGTCGTAAAATTGGCGTGGAGGTGAATCTTTTCTTGAGTTCTTGAAATGCCTGTTCTGTCTCTTCAGTCCATTGGAATTTTGTGTTGTTTTTTCTCAGTAACGAGGTGACTGGGTGTACTATCTGTGAGAAATTGGCAATAAAAATTTGCAAAGCCGAGCATGCTTTGGGTTCCTTTAAGTGAAGAAGGTGACGGCCAATTAAGGATGGCATCTACTTTGTGTAAATCCATCTTGACTCCCTTTGGCGAGAAAACAAAACTGAGGAACTCAACTTCGGTGACATGGAAGGAGCATTTTTTGAGTTTAGCGTACAGTATGTGCTGGCGAAGTTTTGCAAGGACTCAGCGAACATGTTCCACATGGTCTCTTCTAGAGGGGGAATACACTAGGATGTCGTCAATATAGACCAGGGCACAGACATCCATTAATTCTGGTAAAACATAATTCATGAAGTATTGGAACGCTGCAGGAGCGTTGCACAGCCCGAAAGGCATTACCTGATATTCATACAGGCCATACTTGGGGTGAAACACGGTTTTCCATTCATCCCCTTTCTTAACACGTACAAGGTGGTATGCTCCTCTGTGGTCTAGTGTAGTGTAGATTCAGGCATCCTTGACTTGGTCCAACAGTTAGGGAGAGGCTGCCGATGAGTTTGATGGGCGGATAAACCCATTAGCCAGGTATTGATCCAGATAGGACTTCAAGTGGAGATTTTCAGTTGCCGTAAGTGCATACAATTCAATTGATTAATATTTTATTTCTATTGCGCTTGTACACCAGTGGAGATGGGAAAAAGAGCAATCTGAGGCAGTTACTAAATTGAAAGAGTGTCTGATGAAGGCGCCATGCTTAGCTTTTCCCATAAAGAATAAAGATTTCTTTGTAGAAATAGGATTCACTGAGCAGTGTATGTCAGCTGTGTTATCTCAAAAACATGATTTGAATCATAAAACTATCACCTATGCAAGCAAGTCGTTATCTCAGGTTGAAACTAATTTCAGTGAATGTGAAAAGTCTCTCCTGACCACAGTTTGGGCGTTACAACACTTCCATCCCATTATTCAAGGAGAAAAGGTGATCATTGAAACTAATCATCAACCGTTACAGTTTTTACAAATTAAAAGGATTAGATCAGGCAACCTAGCGCAGTCCAGGATTACTTCCTGGGCATTGGTGTTGCAGGGATTCCCTGTAGAAGTAAGATATGGACAGAACAAAAAGAGCCCGGTTGCTCAAGGAATAGCAGATCTGCATGATTGTGCAGCTGAGTGTGTGTCTGATGAAATAGAAGTGGAGCCTAGTTTGAATGAATTTGAACAATCACCACATAACACTTTTAATGAAAATGTGTGCAAGGAGCTGCCAATTGTGTATGCAGATGGGTGTGCTTATCATATTGAAAATAATAGTAATAAACAGCTGGTGTCAGAGATAGGACATGTTTGGATATGCTGTGAGGGCATTCCTAGTATTGGAATGAGAAATGGGGCCAGGAGTAGTCAGATAGCAGAGTTAGCTGCCATTTATAAAGCAATTACTACTGCAGTTGATAACAAGTTCAAGGAGATTGTCCTGGTAACTGATTCTGATTATGCACAAAATAGCTTCGTAGAATATTTTCAGTTATCCCTACAAACTACAGGCCTATCACAACGGTCCCATTCCTCCTTAAGATAATAGATAGAGTGGTCTATCTTCAAATTCAGAAATACCTTCAGACCAATCATCTTCTAGGCTCCCGCCAATCGGGTTTCAGACCCCAGCACGGCACAGAGACAGCATTAATAGACCTTAAAGCTCAAATTGAAGAGCTCAACGACAAAGGAAACACAGCCATGCTACTCCTCCTTGATCTGTCAGCAGCGTTCAACTTGGTGGACCATGCAGTACTATGCAAACACCTTGCATCGGCTGCCCACTTTTCAAGTGAAGCCATAGCTTGAGTCCAGTCCTTTCTAGACAATAGAAATATGTAAATAATTTCCACCTCAGCCTCAGCAGACCCAATTCAAACAACATGTGGCATCCCTAAGGGCTCCTGTGTCTCAGCAACCATATATAATATCTTTACTAAGCCTTTATTTGACAAATTAGATAGACTGGGTGTCACCTACACAAATTACGCAGACAATACCCAGATCCTCATTCCCCTTTCGGGCAATTTCACCTCAGATACAACCTTAGTAAATGAAATATACATCCTCATTCAGGCATAGATGGCAACCCATGGCCTCTGCCTGAATGATGATAAAACAGAGATCCTGATCCTTGGCTCAGCTAATAGTCTAGAAAAACTCAAAACTAAATACAGCGCCTTCAACATTGATGGCAATATAATTACAGTTGCCAAAGAAGTGAAGACACTTGGCTTCTATCTGGACTCCAGGCTAACTCTAAAAAAAGATGTAAATTTCTTGGCCTCATCCACTGCGTATACTGGCAAACTAATTAGAGCATGTAGACACTTACTCTCACTAGCAAGCTGCATTGTTTTAGCTAATGCTCTCATTTTATCAAAATTGGACTACTGTAATGCACTGTACTTAGAAGCCAACAAATACATCATCAACAAATTACAGACACTGCAAAATAATGCACTCAGAATGCCCTGAACCTCCCCACTAGAGACCACATATCCAATGCTACGAGAAACCACCACTGGTTGAAAATTAGCGATAGGCTCCTTAGGAAAACTGTGTCATTAACCTTCAAATGTCTCAATAACGCAGCCCCTCCATACATGAAGGAAAGAATAATTAGAAACACTTCTTTATGACATTCTAGGACATCCAATTCCTACTTACTCCAAATACCTAGGTTCAGACTTTAAAAAAACAGAGGCAACAGCTTCCCATTAAAAGCAGCCCAGCAATGGAATGCACTAGCAGTTGAGCTCAGAAGGGATCAGTCTTATTACAGTTTCAGACGCAACACCCTCACTTGGTTACGCCTTAACAACCATTAAGACTTATAATTGCAGTTGTATGTTTATGTGTATGCTTCCTACCTGTACATCTCGACATTTGTAACTAAGCCTCCAAGTACCCACTGTACCTGTCTATTCCTGTAACTAAGCTTTAAGTTTTCTTGTTATGCTCTGCACCCAGTTACCTAAGGGTTTGGTGCGCTCTACAAATCAATAAACAAACAAACAAACAAACATTTGCCTGGCTGGTAGGCGAGAGGCATGATCACATATAACAAAAAACCTCTTAAACATGGGAAGATGATTCAAGCTATTAACAAATTAGTGTCGAGAATGATTTAACAATACACTGGAGGAAAATTTGTGGACACTTAGAGACAACAGGAGAGGATAAGGAGGGAAATGATAAAGCAGATCAATTGGCCAAGATTGAGGGCTGTCATGGGAGAATTGTTGCCCATTGAACATTTAATTGGTGAAATACAGGTGGATGCAGTTACACGCTCTAAGTCTCCAAAAGAAGTTGAACAACCTATTGTACAGTGGAGTTATGACGCGCCAGATCAGGATCTGATTAAGGCACAAAAAGAAGACCTATTGTTGGGTGTTTTTATAATCATTTGGTAGACCCCGAACAAAATCCATTAAATGAAAATGATTGAAAAGGAAAGGAAGAACTGAGAGTGTTGTTAAAGAACAAAAAAAGAATTACACTACAAGATGGTCTGATGATTAGGGACAACCTAACACAAAAAGAGGTAGGAGGATATTTATACTGCTACACCAAACGTCCCTCCAAACTAGGGAAACGACCCTTTACAAACATACAAAAGGTTTGGTGAGCAGTGTGTTGTACAGGTGTTGCATCTATCTAAGGCCAGAGCAGTTCTTATGTACTATGCATCAAGAACATCTGTTCTTCAAAACCGAGTATAAAAACACCTAGCCTAGTAAGTGCTACTCATTAGGCTTTCGAAGAAAGGATCGTGTCACAGTATAAAAAGAGTTTTTATTCAATAAATTATCGATACTTAAAAACAGAGAATTATTCTCAAACACAATTAGTATTTCATAAACACAGTACAATGACAAAATATAAACAGTGCATAAAACAACCTCAAACAGATACTCTATGAGTTACAGTGGTATAAACAAGGAACCGACCTAATCGGGTTCCACCCTACAGAATACAAAAAGGAATCTGTAGTCATAGAGATGTATTCGACTGTGTAAGCTAAACAGTTTAGGGTCAATTAATTCGCCCACACTGTGCTCCACGCTACGTTGCACCAAAGTACTCACACTGTATCATATCCAATCGACCCAACATGTTTCATTCCACATACACATTCACATTCATCAATCAAAGTCAAGGGAAATTCATCAGGGGCTCATATTCAAGGACACACACTATTCACACGGAAACAAAAATGTGTATAGCTTTAAAAATTAAAGCAGGACGGCTCAGTGACCGTTAATTTTATGAAGAAAAAGGCCAAACTGAGCCTTCTGGCATAGTCCAGGGCTAGCCGCAAAAATGCACTAGTGTTGTGCTATCACGGTTCAAGGGCGAGCTAAGATGGTAGATGTAGTATAGTTGCTCTTGTCGCCAGCTCCTCAATTACCGAACGGGCCAAATGAAGATGCATGCCACCTGTAAACAATCGAAAAATAGGATGTGGGTAAGTAGAGATCTCAAATTATGGGCTCTAATTCCACCAGAATCTTTAACAACTATAGATCTGTGGAGAAAAATTAACGTAAATGGAAAATACTCCAATTCCAAAACACTACGTGAGCCTAATGCCATTGTCATAGTTGAATCTAAAATTTGAAAGTCTTCCACTCATGGTTGTGGAAAATTACAATGAGACAGAAAAAAAAAAGGGGGGGGGGGGGTTTTACCTTAAGGATGGGTAGAGAAGGGAGAGAAAGAGGAACAAATACTATTCCACATGGTTGGAGTTAAGTTAGTCATATATACAAAGCCTTGCATAACTCGCTCGATCCAACTTGCCCCACACATACACATATCCCTCTAGCTCGAGGTAGAGTAACGAAGCCAAATCCTCCCACTGATGATTAGGGAGCCTGTGACAGGTCAGATACAGTGGGTAGTGCCTCTTTCATTTAGAGGGCTAATGCTACACCATGCGCATGATGCCATAACTGCAGGACACAGAGGTTCACAAAGACTTTAGAAATATTGAAAGACTATGCTTACTGGCCACATATGTCCCAAGATGTGGAATTATACACCTGGGGGTGTCTAGTATGTGCACAATTTAAACCTGCTTCCACAATGCATAGAGCTCCATTAACGGAAAGGGGTATGACTCTTTGGTCAGATTTGCAAATCGACTATGTTGGGCCTCTAAAACTATCAGCCAGGAGAAATAGTTATTTATTGACAGTGGTATGTCTCATGTCGAAGCGGGTGGAATGCGTTCCTGCGCCAGATTGTAGTGCACAAACAGCCACCACCTTGTTGGTAAATCATATATTTTCAAGGTTTGGGTTACCCCAAAGGATAGAATCAGACAGAGTCATTTCATGAGCACTTTGATGAGCAAGGTGTGGCAGATATTGGGGGTAAAAAGGAAATTGCATATTTCCTACGGGCCCGCCTCGTCTGGGAATGTGGAGAGAAGCAATGGGCCTGTAGTGGAGATACTAAAGAAATTTGTGGCAGAGGCAGGTTCCACTTGGGATCTATGGTTACCTTTGGTATTAATGTCCATTAGGTCGACACCTACTAAAGCGACAGGCATCAGACCTCATGAGGTATTGACAGGAAGAAAAATGGTGCTGCCACAAGATTCATTGTACAGGACACATGAGCAGACACTGGTAAGTGCATCCACAGTTCACGAATATGTGGAAGGATTGAGGAAACACATATAACATGCATTTGCATTTGCACAGCGGAATCTGGAAAGAGCTGCTGAAAGTGCAAAGACCTATTATGATAAAAAGACATCTGTGAAAGAATATAAGATAGGTGATTTAGTATATTAATATCATTTTGGGAAGAATAGACATAAAAATGCACAATTTCTTGCGGCATGACACCAGCCATTTGAGATTGTAGATAAAATATCCAAAATATCCCCTATAGTGTATAAAATCTTGAGGACAGAGGGTGAGATAGTGACAGAGCAATTTGTCCATGTCAACCAAATTTAGCCCTGCCACGCAAAGCATGCGATCAAGAAACTTGAGCAAGTGGAGACCAGCTAAATGTACTGATTGCATGGGAAAGAAAGCTGACAGTAAAGTGAATGATAAAAGCACAGTATGTTTATCTGTTGGCGGATGCATTGAAGAAATGTTGAAAGTTTCATAATGTATAAGGGCAAGTACAAGATGGGGTATATTTCACTCTATGAATAATCAGATGTATGGTCTGATGAGTAAATAAAAACAATCAGAAAAGGCCATATATAGCCTTTGAGAAAAAATGTGGTGTTAAGTATTCATAAAAGACACTGAATCGGATTAGGCTATTCTAATACAGTGTGGTAAGATTTCTCTGCATGGGGATTACTGAGATGTATAATGATGCAAGATGTGAAATGTTGTTTGTTTCTGTACAATGTGTGTTTAATTGCAAGTGTCCAGAAGTGGCAGGTCCTGTGATGTTTTGGGGCAATTTCTTTTCCAAGCCAAGTAGTGAAAGGAATAGAAAGTCATTTTGTGCTAGGTGTTTAACCTGTTTCTTTTCTATTCAATTTAGATTCAACTAACCTATTGTCCTGGCAGGGACAGTTCCCAGAGACGAGGGATCAGAGTCCACGGGATTGGAGTCCACGGGAGGAAACCCCAGGAAATCCTCCAGACCGAAGTATGGAGGTGAAGATAAACAGCCCGGCATGCCAAAAGAGATGACTTCTGTGAAGGAAAGTCCATGAGTGCCAGGGGAGATTCCGCTGGGAAGGATGCAGTATGGAAATCTGGTGGTGAGGACATCTTAGAGGTGTAGTCCTGGAGGATTGTGGATGGGAACATAATTCTATGTTCATAATAAATATACATAATAACATCTGGTGCGAGTAATTTTGCTTTCACATTATTGCTGATGGAGCATATGAATGTGCTTGGTTTTACCAGTTGGACTGGAACTGGAGATAGTGGAAATTGTCTATTTTATTTCAATTTATTTTATTATTTTAGTTTATTAGTTATTTTGTCCGTACACACTGATGAGGAACGTTTACTCCATAAAGTACATGGATTGAGACTATAAATCAGAAATATTTTGGAGTTGAACAATCCATGGACACATAAACTGTTGGAGACGTATGCTTCAGGGGAAGTGTGCATGTATGTTATTCCATCACACATGCACATGCACTTGAGGACTGACTGATCACTATATTTATTTTATTTCATTTTGATTTACACTTAAGCAGTTATTGATTGTGAAGTATGTATCTGTTCATTTTCTTTAATGTGATGTTATTTCAACAATTTCTCATTTGGCGGCAATGGAGAAGAAGAGATATCCTGTGACACATACATTTTATAAATTGATGTGCGTTGCCTCCAATTATGAATTTACCAGTCATAATTGTCAGAAAAAGGAGGGAATATGTAGGGATATATTCATTTCAATATTTCTGCAAATAACAACACATGTGTACAGGTAACTGTGTTTCCAAGGGAAGTAACAAAATGGGTGTAAATGTAGATGACAGTTTTTTTTCTCAGATGCAGCCAGTAAAATGGATGCTTATTTTAAAAGCACTCAGCAAGATGTTTTCAGCAACACGCCAGCAAATGGGTGTCCATTTTAAGAAACACCCAACAAATATGCATTCATTTTTAAATGCAGTGGGGACAATTTAGGGATACAGGTCAGGAGGTTAATGGTATTAGCCTGAAGGTAGAGAAGAGATGTGAAATTACATTGGGCCTGCAGTGACAAAGCAGAGTATTGGCAGAATTCAATGTGCATTATACATTAAGATTATGAGGATTCCAATCTGTGTAAATTGCATTGTGAATAAACCTATATAATGAAACTAATTTCCATTAACAGAATCCCCACTAATTAGAATTCCTTACTAACATGGCAATAGAATTAAAGCAGACTTGGATAGACCCAGTTTAATATTCTTCATGGAGAAGAAATAGGCACAGTAAAAAAAAACAGATGAATAGCTGTTTCTTGCGCAACTGAAGCTTTCATTGTTCTCGCAGGAAATGATTTGTTACATGCAAGCCCTTGTAATGTGAATGGCTAATGTGGTCAGAAGTTCTGGAGGTGTCAGGCACGTCAAAAGAAAGGCAGAGCTAGCTTTGAAGGACAGACAGAGAAAATATAGGCAGCTGAGCTGAGGGGTGTGGGCAGTTCTTGCTGAGATTCAGTTCCTATCGGTGCCATCCTGGGATGCTGGGCTCCGGGCTGCAGTTTGAAGATAGCTTGAAAACAGTGCAGAGGGAGGTGTCCTTCTGGCATCGGAGTGACTGAAATTCCAAAGGCTGTGCCTGTGGGCTGTGTGAGGGTCACGCAGATAAGCTCCGGCAGTGAGAGACCCAGGCTTCACCCACTATTGTAAGTGAGGAGTGGGGCTGAGTGCATTGCATCTATTGGCAGTCAGCATAGGGATCTAGGTGTGAAAACGAAATTATCATTTTTGTTTCTTTCTTACTGCACTTGTTTAAAAAGAACTGCATACCACGTTCACAATCTCTTCCATGTTGCCATGTGTTTGTTTTGTTTTATCTCTTAGAGGGTTGAAGCTGTGCTCGCTAACGGTAAGAATACATATCTGTAATATCATGGAATGTAACATTTTCTTTCTCTTATTGTGCATTACTGAGTTCCATGTAAAAACAAGAATATGTATAATAAAATGAACAAGGCTGGTGTTTGGTGTATGTGTTTTATTTGATGCATCTGATGATCACTGTTTCAGGGGGAAAGATCATTGTGTGATCCTAATGTTATACCACCGTGCTAAAAATTCACTACCTGATTTACCACATGAAACAATGTTAGGAAAAAGAGAAAATACATACAGATGAGCCAGGTAGAGTGTATGTCTATGGATATGAATGTGCTTCTCTGCATGCTGAAGAGAAAGAAGTGCCCTCCAAGGCACATAGGTTTCTGGTGTAAATAAGCTAGTAACACGAGCTACATGCAATAAGTTGCATTATGTATAATCTTACTGAGTTCCATAAAAGTGTACAAAGTCCACTGGTTATCTTTTGTCAGGCCAAGGTGTGTCATCATTATAAAGAGGGAAAGTTTGTCTTACTATGGGGCAGTATTATAGAAGTCATGCTCACCACTATAATACAAAAATAAGATACCACTAAAAAATACCGCCAAAGTAAGCTGACATTAAATTACCACCAAAATAATATAGTACTGATCTATTACCAAAATAGGGTAATACTGAATTACCACCAACGGGAAAGCCAATTTACTGCTAAAATACAGCCAAAATATCATGATACTAAAATACGGCCAAATCAGGAATTAGTCCCAAAGACAAAGGGCCTCATTACGACCCAGGCGGTAAGTTACCGCCTGGGTCGTACCTTTACCACCATGGCGTAAACTACGTTTACCCCATGGTGGTTGGCGGACTTACCGCCCCATTCCGAGGTGAGTGGGGCGGTAAGTCTCCATTAACCCATTTACCCTTCCCCATTCCCATTTTTGCCCCATAGGGCATAATGGGAGTGGGGAAGGCGTTAATTACGCCACCGTAAATTACGGTGGCGTAATTAACAACAAGGTCCCTTAGCGCCATGGATTTTAACACCTGCTAAAAGCAGGTGTTAAAACCTCCATGGCGCTAAGGGACCTCAGAATCAGGCGGTAAGGGTCGGCGCTGTTTACGCCGCCGTAAACCCCTTACCGCCTGGGTCCTAATGAGGCCCAAAATCTCTTACAGAGGAAGGTAAAAAAAAGAAGAACTCCATGGACACCTGTGGCCCCCTCTGGATATGGCGCCTACATGTACTGGAAGTTGTCATGGCCACTGGACAAGGGTCCAGTCATCCTCACCCCCAGGGTCCAAATGAACCCAGTCCTGGTGCCACTGGCACCAGGCTCATGAAAGAGTGTGCCTTGCACACTCTGTTCCTAAGGCACTTGCTGCAGTGCCGGGCGTACCCATAGAACATCCCTGGAAGGCATGTGCAAGAGTCCCTGGGAGGGGCAAGGTGGAGCCACTAGGTGGGACTAAAGGGAGGGGCCAAGGCCAGCCTATATAAGGCCAACCCATCCACATACCTTTGCTTCGCGTTAGTCTGCTTTCTGCAGTGTAACGCTTACCGCTGTCCTTACCTGTGCATCCACTTGATTCCAGCTGCTCCATCTCTGAAGACATTTTACCTGATTCCAGCTACTCCACCGCTGAAGGCGCCTCTTACCTGAATCCAGCTACTCCACCGCTGAAGGTGCATCTTACCTGATTCCAACTACTCCATCACAGAAGGCGCATCTACCCGATTCCAGATAGTCCTTCAATGATGGTGCATCTTACCTGAACCCAGGTACTCCACCACTGAAGGCGCACCCTATCTGCTTCCAGCCGCTCCATCACTGTGCGCGCTTCTTACCTGCATCTCATCACTATCGGCGTCAGAGCCTTCTTCTCACCTGATCATGGCATCCAGCTGCTCGGAGCCCCGCTTCTTCTCTTCTCCTTCGCCGTACCTTCATCCTGCAACCGCGGGGCTGCGTCGAACATCCAGACTTTGCTCTACGCCGCCGGCCTCCTCCTGCAACGGGGAAAGAACACAACAGCTTAGAAATCATATAGATAACGAACTCTTGGCCGCGCCATACTTGAGACGAGAGTTCCATCATAAAGGCCAACTTACCAGCTAATTTGGGAGCTCCATCATCCTCAGGGGATTTCCCAGATTCGCTCCATGGCTCCAATCTGCATTTTCACACCTATTGGGAAGAGATAAGACATTGCAAGAATTACTCTTAATGATCAAGATAAAGACATTATAATAAACAAACTATAATCATAACCAAAAGACTTACCTTCTAAGTGGATTGGTCGCAGCCGGTCTGGATCAACCCTTCCAAGGACCAGTGAAGCAACTAGGTCCACTCTACGCACCCCTGCTATAAGAAGCAGGCTGGATAGATCAACATTACAACACAACAGGTGAGCTTGCATGGGAAAATGCTTGTGCACATAATTTTGGCACGAGAGGGTCGAGGGAAGTCACAACACCACAACACCATTCTCATTGCCTCTCATCTTAACTCAGGGTCAATACCAGCATCCAGAACAGTAGGCTGGGCAGCAACAGGGAGAGAGAGGTGATCCAGGGGAGCCGAGTCGAGGGAGGACTCCAACCGTGCCCCAACGTCCCCGCAGAGACCAGGTGAGCTTAACAGAAGTATAGATATGGAGCTTGCTCACTTAAAGGAAAGAAGCCCCTTCCTTCACTCCAATGAAAACCCTGATGAATGGAACTGAGGCAAAAGGGTAGTCATTTGAACTGTTTAACTTGGCTCATTGTGGCAAACCTGAGCAACAGGCTATTGAGTGGGCATAAAGAGATGTACATGCATGCGCCCTACATCTTCAATGCACCCCACATCTTCAATGAGCAAAGTGACCCATCTCCTGGGGCACATAGGCAGTTGGGGTTGGTGTGGCTCTATTGAATATTTCTGCAAGCAGGCTGAACTGCAGAATATGTTGCAGCCTGGCACTGGCCTTATTTAGGACAACAAAGATAACAGATTATAAGGCATTAGCATTGTCCAACAGTGAGGCTACTTCCTTTGCATTCCTTTGAAGCAGTTTGAATACCTTTGTATCCGGAGAATGAAGTGTTGGCGGACCAGAAGGAGAATAGAAATCTGTAGTGGTTAGCTGGTGTGCAACCATGGTCTTGTTTTTGTCATAGAACACCTCAATAAAGTGGTTAAAGATAATGAATGATATGATATGATATGATTTGGCATTAATAACGCGCCTGTACACAAGTGTTTCAGAGAGCGACAAGGCAAAGGGGCCTGGGGAAACAGAGGGAAGACAGAGACAGCGATGTTACTAGGCCAGGGGAGAGGGGAAGGGGGAATGTGCAGTACATAAGATAACCGTAATAAATAAATAAATAAATAAATAAATAATAGGACAATATCTAAAAAATGCAGCCAGCTGGTAGCAAGTGCAAGGGTAGGGGTAGACATCAAGTGTCAAGTGCTGGTAGGGTGCGGTAGGGATACAAAAACAGTTCTCGAGTGCAGGGTTGCCAGGGGGGCAGTGCAGGTGTGCAACTGGCGGGGGCCTGGGCCCGAGATCAGAGGGTAGCCAGGCAAACCAGTGCAGTTTCAGTTTCAGCCAGGAGATCAGCAAGGGAGCAGCAGAGAGAAATCAAAAGCAAAGAGGAAGGTATTGAGGTGCTTCCGGAACTGGAGATGGTTCTCCTCAAGTTTCAGAGAGGCAGGGAGGCTGCTCCAGAGGGAGGGTACAGCAGAGGAAAGAGATCTGCCCCCAACTCATTGCTTGGAGAAACGACTGACTCTGAGGGAGTTGGAAGTGGATTAGCGAAGAGCTTGAGAAGGAAGATATTTAGGAAGACAGAGTTGAAGGTATTGCGGCCCCAGGCCCCAGAAGACCTTATGGACAATGCAGAGGGTTTTGAAATTAATCCTCGCCACTACAGGGAGTCAGTGCAGCAATTTCAGTCCTGGAGAGATGCGATCCATGGGCATGAGGCAAGGACAAGTCTCACAATCCCGTTTTGGATATGTTGCAGAGGGCGGAGAGTAGAAGCAGGCAGATTTAGAAAGAGGCTGTTGCAGTAGTCCAGCCTAAAGAGAACCACAGCTCTGAAGACAGTGAGCTTCTGGAACCCTGGCCTGGTCCAAAACTGTCAAGACTAATAGTTACTGTTCATGCAAGTGTGTGGCGAGACAAAGCTTCTCTTCTTTAAGGATGAAAAACTTGTTTTTAGTTGTTCGCTTAACAAAATGGGAAGGCTGAGATCTTTTTGGTCTTCACAAGAGCATGCTGGAGGGGAATAGCTGTATTGTCCACCTTCATTCTCCAAATGCGGCCCAGATACTACTCTCAATAGGGGGAGGCTATGAAGTTTGGAGATCAAGTGCCTGCACAATAGCATGAACCTCTTGAGGAAGTTCTTCTGCCTTGTCCATTTCCTACCCTTTGTAAACTGTTGGTATCCGATATACTCATGGGATTGCTGAAGGCTGAGCTATTAGGCCGCTAGTGGTAATTCTGAATCCACCAGAGGTGTAAGTACCTGAGGAGAAGGTAAGGCTGGAAGCTGCATCACTGGCTTAAAAATAGTAAAACCATCGATTGGGTCAGAATAAAGAATCTCATCACTGGGACCGTGTGTCAGTTGTATTCTTCATGGGAGCCACCTGTGAGGGGTCAGAAATGCAAGACGGACACAAAAGTGTAGTTTTCTTAATGTTGCCATTCTATTAAAACTAAAAGGGTAAGATACACACCTATCTTTCCCTATCCTAATCAGAATGTCCCTAGATAGCAAACTAAAACTAAATAAAGATGACCTTGTGTCCACAAAGCATCTGACCCTCACACTAATACATACAATACAAATGTATGAGGAATATTTGGCTATGTTGAGTTCAACAAACCAGTACAAATGTTCAAACTTATAGTTTTTAGAAAGTACTTACTTGTGCCTAGGGTTGGGTTCACTTCTCCTAGATCAAATCAGGAATATCCTTAGACAAGTTCAGATTTAACAAGTATCTGTTCAGTTCAACATAAACATTTCCTTTCCATTCACTGGTCTTTCCACTTGGTAAAGAAAATGTCTTTTCCATAAACATTTGTTCAAAAACTAAAGCAGTAGTTCTCCTCCACAATATCCTTTTTGATAAGGCAAACATCTCTTTCATAAATATTAGTTCTTAAACTAAGGACATTGTTTTCCTGCAAAATATGTCTTTCTCAGGTTTCAAAGTATATCTTAACTCATCACAAGTATTCTTACAATGGAATGCTTTTGTCAGAATAGCACAACCATTACTTTTGAGGATGTAGCTCTATTTAAAAATGATATAGGTATCAATAGCTCTACACAACACCCTTTTACCACAATCAAATTTCTTACAATCAACTGTTTCTTTCCTTGTCTACTCGCATGCAAGGACTAACTATAAATGGTTCCTTTCCTGGTTCACTCTCCTGCCAGGAAGAACACTCCTACTACTACAGTTGATCTCTTCTTAGCAGCAATATGGGTTACAGGTTTCTCGAAGTTGACATCGCAAAAATTGAGAATTGTGCCCTTTTTTATTCTTGTTCCTTCTTTTAGATAGCCTCTTGGCTGTTGGTAATGTGGGTAACAGGTTTCCCCAATTTGACTTCTCATAAATGGATAATTGTGTCCTTCTTGCACTCTCACATCTAACCAATTGAGCGGTTGATTAGGAAATCATCCCACTCTCTTTCCCTCCTCCTCCTTAGGGCACTTTGCTTTCAGACGCCCCATTACTCAATTGCAGAATCTGTACATGATCCTAAGTGCCCCTTGTGCCATGTGTCTCTTCTGAGGCTCACTGTTTACTGTTGGCAGCTTCGGTGTCCTCCTCATGTGCTGCTCATCCCAGCAGTTCTTTGCAGCATCTTGGCATCTCAGGGGTATTTTCGATTCTCTCACTGCTTGGATCTCTCTCTTTGGGAGTATCTGCTGCTCCACCTTCATCCACCACGGATCTCTCAACCTCCTGACCTCTTGGCATGCACTGACACATCTGCTTCCACGTCTCTCTGCACACCTGCTGCGCTGTACGCAATCTGACCCCAAGTCGCAGTCTAGGAGAGTGGAGTCTCTCCTGCTCCTTGTTCTTCCAACTCTTCCACACAGCTGTGGTCTACTTTCAGATTTAAATATCAAGCTCAGGTGCTTTGCCTTCAACAACTAGACCACACATTCTCTTCAGTGGTACTTTTGATCCTCATGAATTCCTGGTCCTTCTTCCTCGTCCTAGTACCACAGGCATTATGGATCTTGAAGTTCCTAATGAATTTGAGCTTTTTAGGACTATTCATTTCTGCGTAATTGCTGAGATGAATGTTATTAAAGTTAGAAGATATTAAATGCATTGCACTTACATTGCTTTCCTCTACTTTATAGCATGCCATCAATACTTCAGGGAGGATGGAGGAATCATGTGTTCAAGAGGTCACCAATCTCCCCTGATATGACCCCCCTCCCATGTGATCCTCCCTTGTAATACTGCCACCCAGAGCCAGGGTCAGGTAGTGGCTGCCTTCCCCTGTCCACATGCGAGGAGGCCCATAATGGGTCTCAGTGATGATCGCACTAGATTCACATACCACAGACTATTTCTTAAGGTGAGGATCCCTTCTAAAGGGGCTTTCTGCATCCATCTTGATGCTCATCGGAACAGGCCCTTCCTGATCCCAGTATACCTATGTTGGGCATCTTTCATCAATCATTCAGGTATTACGGAAACTCTGTGGGGAGGTGGGCAGTGGAGAGCTGACTCAGTCTTACCTGTTCTGACTTTGTGTTGTTGTTCTTTTATTTCAGTCTCAGAGAGAGCCAGGAGGCATTTCATGATCCTTTGCCTTATTGGCGAGCTCGGGAAGTGTTTGCATATCTTCACTTACTGGCATATTAGGAGGAAATTGTTCTAACCCTTAAGGGGGATCCTGCTTCAAAAAGGATGTAGTGTTACGCTCACCTGGCTCCCACAGGGGCGTCGGTCGGACCCGACTGCTGCCTCCACCCATGTGATGCGTAGTGCAGCGATGACTGACTGGATCTGCCCTCCTAATCTTGTCAGCTTGTCCCGTAGAAATATTCTCCTACAATTGGAGAGATGGATTTAGCAACTTGTGGATTCAAGTGATAGCACCCCCACTGTACTCCCCACTAATCACCTCTGAAGCGCCCTCTCAGCAATCTCACCTTATATTCTTGAAGAATGAGCCCTCCATCCTACGAAGCATGCAGGGGCGCGTTGATGACCAGTTACTTCACTGGCCTGAGGATATTGGAAGAGTTGTAGACGAATCCTGACTCCAAAAGGTCCTGGCGAAGAGCCGTAAGTATATAGTTCGTAAGAGTTCAAAATGTCTGCAGTTCACTCCTGTCCAATTCCTCTTTTATTTTGCAGCTTTGACCCAATAAGATTTACAGCTGTAAGTGCTCCGGTAAAAGTCTGTGTTACCCAACACTGTCCGGTAAATAATGCCAAGGATTAAACTTGCTGCTTTCTCCTTATGTTACAGGTGCGGCATAAGAAGATGTGGCGTGCTAATGAATTATACCTCCGGCGGTAAAATCAGGTAAGCATATGGCGGCTAAAGAGATTGTCTCTGTCTTTTCTCTCTGCTCACCTTGTTGTTTCTTGTCCCCCTTAGGTGCCGGGATTCGGCGATGTAAAGATGGAGACAGCGCCGGACCGAAGAGATGCTGCGTGGAACGGTGAGCATGGCGCGGCGCTGTTGCTGGCAATGCGACGCTTTTAAAACAAAGTCTTTCCTCTGGTTTGAAGATGCGATGAATCCGGAATCAGGTAAGAAATCAGGTAATACTTTTGTTCTAACATTTGCTTCTTTCCTTCTTTCTAGGTGCTCCAGGTTCGAGGCGGGTGTGGCAGAAGGCTGGATGCTGCTGCTGGCACGGTGAACGTTAAGCTGCCGGATGCAGAATAACGCGAAGTGTGTGCTGCTCTTCGGGCGTGGTTTAAAAAGCCTTCAAAGTAGACCCAGGTAGGTATTCCTCCCCGACCACACCCGAGTAACAAAATAGTCCTTAAGGTAAAGTAGTCCCTTCCAGGCCTCACATGGGCTTGGATCTTCTTGCAGCATGGTCTGCATCAGGAAAGTGTGCACTTATGAGTCTGGCGCCTATGGCACCAGGACTGATGTCCCATATGAGCCTGGCGCCTTAGACGCCAGGACTGAACCCAGACAGCCCCTAACAGGGGTTGCTGGGTTTTCTCAAGGCAACATGATGCCTGCTCCTGGGTCTGATGGACGTGGTCTGGATGCCCAGGGGTATGCATCATGACATGTAGGATTAGCAGGCACTAGAAAGAATGTTATATTCCTTTCTGTGTCATCTTTTAAGCCTCTACTCAACATTTAATTCTCTGGAAACCACTATGTTTTATTTGCAGCTTACTACTTTCCAGATATTTAAAGTTTCTATCATTGAGTTCCACTCTACCATTTTGAGCTGAAGATTTGAATAGTTGCTCCTCTCTGAGATGTGCACCCTGGCGTCTATCCATGCTGAAGTTTTATCTCTTCCCACTCTGATATTTGATGCTTGTCAGTTAGGAAGTTCTGCCCCCGATGAGAGACAGACATACTGTGAAAGTGGCTTAATGGACCTACTGCTTCTGAAGTTGTAGGAGACGAAGAATCTGTATTGTGACCCACTAAGAAGGAACATCTCACATGCAAGCAGAAAATCTGGAGACGGAAGCCCTGTGCCCTGCTTTATTCCAGTTGAGAGTAGTCACTTGAAACAAACTACTTTCAGTAACGGAGATCAAACAAATTCTGTGGTTGGTGCAATCTCTCGCAGAAATAACATTAAATATTGATTTTCGCCACTCTGCCTAAAAGGAGGGAGAAGGCCTGGCTTTTCTCCTAATGTCTAAAAGAAAGACAGTTGCTTCCCCTGACAGGAAGGCTTGGAGCATTAAAGCCCCATACAGTCCAGGAAGCAACCTTTGTGAGATGTGCCATTGCTATGCAAAGTCACACTCTCTCCCTGTTGGCTGTTGAGGCAGAGCGATTGCCCAAAATCAGTCCAGGTGGTCCGAATGAGCATGACAACAGCACAAAAGGACTACTCCACCCCTTCCAACACTACCATGCTAGCAGTAGCAGTACTGAGGCTGGAGGCCCTGCATGCCGGCCTACTACTTGAAGAGGCAGATCGGCAGAGGCAGAGGCGCTTGAGGAGAAGGAGGGCCATCATGGCGCAGCCAAACTCCAATGTCCTCCAGACTGCAGCCTGCAGACATCCCCCCTTTCCATGCATAAGGGCCACACCTTTCAACCTGAGCCAGGGACACCATCAGTACCATAGCGACCTAATCCGTGACAACCTGGTCAGCCTGGTACATATCTGTACAGCCATCCCACCCTTGCTCAAGGTAGTGTCAGTACTACACTTCTTAGCCACAGGCACACGCCAACACACTGTGGGTGAACTGCATGGGATATCACACCCTGTATTTCGCATGTCCTATTTCAGGTCATTGATGCACTCCTGCGTCACAACCACATTAGCCTACTTGGCTGCTGGGTGAGCGTAACTACAAGGCTTGTCAGGACCGGTCTTTGCGTCAGGCAGCCCAGGCGGCTGCCTGATGTCAGTCAGCTTCTAGGGGGCGCTGCACCAGCAGCAGGGATGGACAGGGAACTAAAAGAGGCCCTGCAAATAATTACTGGAGATCAACAGAGGCCCTGGAAATAATTAAGTAAGCCCCATTTGACACATTTTAAGCAAGCCCAATGCTTTTCCTATGAGAACATTTGGAAATACCACACAAGAGGCCCAGGGTGCAGAGGCCCACCGGGAAATCTCCAGAGTCCCCTATAGGCCAGTCCACCGCTAACCAGCAGTCCACAGTGCCAGTGCTAGAATACATGTGTAACAGGTTCATTTCCGAACATTATAAAAATGAATGTGCCTGTTCATTTTTATAATGTTAGGAAACTAACGTGTTACACGTGTATTCTACCACTGACACTGCTGCAGGCTGTGGCTTCAGCCAGGGCAGTTTCTAGTCCATTTGGTGCCCAGGGCGAAACACTAGGAATGCGCCCCCCACGCCCCATCCCATGCGCCACTCCCACTGTACCCCACGCTCCACTCCCGCTGCACCCTGCGCACCACTCCCATCGCACCCCGTGCACCACTCCCACTGCACCCTGCGCGCCATTCCCAAACTACACTGTTAAGGGACTCCTACCCAAAGTCAAATAGTCCATCACACAAGGAATGAATTGCCATTTGCAACGGTGGGCCACTTTTTCACTGGTGCCCAAGACAATTGTATGCCCCAGTCCCACTTAGGCTGCAGATAACGAGGACTGGGCACATCAAGACACCATGAATATGGCATACGATGCAGTATATACAACCAACAAAGAACACAAGATGCTGAAGGGGGTTTGAGGCAACCTAAGCCAAAAGGGCAATGACAAGGAGACACCTGAACCCAATAAACAATAACTTTAACATTCTTTGAATGGGAATCAAGTGTATGCTTTGATACAGGACAGTCTTGACTCTTGTAAGGATACATGGACCAGGATTATTTCTTTATTTATGCAATGTTTGTCGGGCACCTGCATATTTATTTATTTATGCAATATGTGTCGGATACAGGTATCCGACAAACATTGCATAAATAAATAAATTATCCGTCTCCATGTACCCGACAAACATTGCATAAATAAATAAATAAACCGGTTCCTGGCTTAAAGAATATATACTCAGCAACACTGGTCAAAACTATTATCCGCATAGTGAATAGTGGGGCCGGCTGGTGTTGTCGGCCCCAGCCATTACAGAAAAGAGGAGCGATTGGGTCACTAAATCCTGAAGTTGTTCCCATCACAAGCACACACTGCCAAGCAGCAGCAGAATCAGCAAATACAAACAGTTACTGCATCCTGCCCTCGCTGATTGGGCCTTGTTTCAGGACACCCGGCAGTAACTACAGCCTGCCAAGGTAAGCACACTTCTTTCGTCCTGCTCCCGTCCTCGCAGATGAGACCTATTGCTGCATAGGCATTTTATTTATTTTAAAATGGTATTGCGGAGATGACTTGTCCATCCAAGAACAGCCTCTGGAGTCCACAAAGCTAGACACTTTTGTCAAGGTTCAAGTAGTCATGAAAAAGGAAGCGAGCACTGGTGGTGGACTCTCCTCAGGAGATCAAAAGGCCGGTTCTCCGATGACCTGGGCAGAGTGTCACCGGCACTAGATCTTAGACAGTTGCAAGTTCCAGCAGGGTTGGATTGGTCCATCTGTCGGCCATTCGGCCCGTGGCCAGGCCAAAATCGCTTTGAGGGCGAGGCCCTGGGGGCTGGTACCACGCTTGGGCCAGTTTGGGGGTTACGACACCCCCCTTGTTCCCGCTCCTGAGCATATTGTTCGCCGTTCCCTCTTTCCTGGGCATGCACTGCTGATTTTATTTTAGTGCAAGAGTTTAATACAAATCACTGTTCGCTCAGACTTGTCTTATACTCTTCTTTGTCGTTGTGCTTCTTTTGTTTGGAATAACAATCATGCTAGTCTAACGAGATAAACAAACACCTACACGAACGCGCCTTGTGAATGATGGTGTGAAGGATGGATGCAGGCGCTGGACCAAAAGCTGAGCGAAGTCTGCGCAGCAGCTGGCCTGGGAAAGCGACTCAACAACTACAGTAGAAACCGTCTCCGTGGACGGTTGGGCCATCTTCCGTATAATGCAAATACCCAGACTTGCAGGATGCATGCGCTTCACTTTCTTTGTTCCATTGGGGGCGACATGCTGTAGCATCAATTCATGGAGCCTCATTACGAGTCCGGCGGTAACCAGGTGGTTTTACCACCTTGGTTACCGCCGGACTCGTATTACCATTCCGCCTCCGTGACTCCCGGAAATACCAGGGCATTACGACCCTTGTGTCCCGGGAATTCCGGAGGCGGAATTCGGTAAATCCCCATTCCCATTGAGTCCCATAGGACTCAAAGGGAATGGGGAAGTGGAAACGCCGGCACCATCTCGTGATGGTGCCGGTGTTTCCACGTCCACCTGCAGGCAGGCGGTGTTAAACCCGCCAGGTCAGATCTGGCGGGAAGATCACCTCCCGCCTGCAGGTCTCGGGATCGGGCGGTCCGGAATTAACAGTGGCGGCGGCTTTACCGCCACTGTTAATTCCGGACCACCCGACCTGTAATGAGGCCCATGGCCTTTAAAATACACAAACACTGGGAAATGGCCATGACTTGCTAACGCCACATTACTTAAAGCAAGGTATGTAAAGTATGGTTCAAGTGTTGGGGAATCACCTGCTCACACTTTCTGTCGTGTGACCAACCAGTGCGCAAAAGATGTTTCAGAGCGTGGGGCTCTTGATGCCACCCATTTCTGCATTTGATATACCAGCAGCTAAACACACCCTGGGGAGGCAGCTCCTTCTGATAGTCCATTTCTCTCCCAATCTCGGGACAATGTTCTTTACCATAATGGAGAATGTGAAAAAGCGCAGGGCTGCAAGGCTGGGGGGTGAGGGTGGAGGGCAAAGCGCACTACGCTTGGGGTACACTGGAGATGCTTCCCCTGATACCAGAAGTACTCCAAGTCTCTTGAAATGAAATTTGTCTATACACTGCACAATGTGCAAGGGCCGCTGTTATTCAAGCAGCACGCAACTAGTAATTTGCAAAAAGTAAACTTAACGAGTCCCAAGAAAAGGTTGCATTCCACCCTTTAAGAATTTGATTGTTTTTGTTTTTATGTTGGGATGGTAGACATAGTTTTTCTTTGGGATCTTACAGTTTGATGGTGCTGTCGGGAGCTAAAATGAGTGATCACGAAGGAAACATTTAAGAATTTTGAGAGTTCACGAGCATGAGCGAAACAAACCCCAATACTCGAACTTCCATTTCTCTCCCGCGGTAATGCACTGCAGTGTGTTTCAATGTAAAGTCCACATGTCATAATTTTTTAACGCCACCTCTTCAACATTAACATTGGGAGCTATGTTGAATTGTACATGCAGGTCAACTCTCTGCATATGTTTAAAGTACACTTTACCACTCACATGGAGTGGTGATATTGTTTACGTGTGTCCCTCCTAAATATATTTAACTTCATGTGAAATATTTGATGCAATACATATTGCATAAATACATGTATTTTAATGCTGAGATAGATGGACTTGTACGGCTATCGGTGGGTATGTTGCTGGTGCTTGTTCTTGGAGGTTCGAGTAATTTTCAAGACCAGTTCATCACCTTTTGAGTGGCTAAATGTTTGAGGTCATACGAATGCCATTAGTGTGGATCTGAAATTGTCTATGCTCTGACCTGAGTCACAGCAGCACACTGGTCATTGTTACTAAAAATAAAGAGCAAAAGCAGACTAACATAACCTTGTTTGAGTTTGACCCTCTTATTTCTGTTTTCTGAGGTTCATGAAATTTAGCAGATGCCAGCATTGACAATTTTGTTAACTCATAGTCCCCACTCCCGCTGCTCAGCCCTTGACACATTCATGAGATCACAGGTCGGGGTAGGGGGCGCCAACGATGCTTCCCGCCTGGGGTGCAATCTGTTGTAAGACCAGCCTTGAGGCATGTGCACTGTTGAATTGGGAGTGGGCAGAAAACACCATAGCCTACCTGGCTGCTGGGTGAGAGTAACTACAAGGGCATGTGCCCTGTTGAATTCTGGGCATGTATAACACTGATCATCAGTGGCTGTGACAAGTGTATGCATTAATTTATTTGCTGTTCAACTATTATGCGCTCATACAATTAGCAAAACACCCTGAAAGTGCACAGAGGGCAAACAGGGTGGGTAATGGGGAAGGTACACCATGAATAAGAGCAAGGATCAATAATTGCTACAATAGTACAAGTAATGATAAAAAAAGGTAAGGGGAGACAAACTTACTATGGCTTGTAAGTGCATTGAACATGCAAGTGTAGATGGGGAAATCAAGGTGCAACACAGTAACAGCATGTCTGTGGGCAAGGCCTTGACAGGCGTGTCTCAATTGAAGAAAATGATCCAGTGCATGCATAACAAAATCAATTCCATACACCAATACAAAAAGCACTACATGTACCAGCATGCACCACACCAAAGTGACAAAAAGAAGCAAAAACACAGTCAACAAAACCCCCACCACCTGATGCACAGACAGAGAATACTTATTCTCCCACCTACATACCACCATTGGCCTCCACACCAATTAGTCAGGTCCCCTGCCTGGTAGAAGTGCACAATCACATATGCTTTGGATTGGAATTTGAAATGATTCGCATTACATATCTATTATTAACTGTCCTGGTATTTTTGCATTGTAACAGAATAATAACACATACATCCGTTCAATTTTTGAGAGTTGTACTGAAAGGGTTAGTAGTCATGTTGGCTGTGAATGGGCCATGTCAAATCACTGCACACCACACACCCACCACGCATTATCACAATGTGTATTTCTAGTACCCAAAATAGAACATATGCTAACTAACCTGCATTTTAGATGTGCATTATTGTATTTTTAAGTGAACACTATGCAGCCTGCACCAACATGATATGGCCAGAAGTATGACATTGTACACTTTCTGTTGCTCCCGTTCAGGTGATGCTGGTTATCCCCTGATGCCATGGCTGATAACCCCGTGTGGCAACCACACAACCACAATTAGCAGGCATACAACCGTGCCCATATCCGTACTCGGTGCACAATGGAACAGACATGTGGCCTGTTAAAGGCGAGGTTCCGCTGCCTGAATAGATCGGGGTAGCACTAATGTACAGCCCTGTAAAGGTGGGAAAGATAGTCCTTACCTGTGCCATGTTGCACAATATGTGTATCAGGCGCAACGTCCCATTCGCATCCACTTCTCGGAGAGGGCAGCCTCGACACCGTGACTGCGGTGTGTACACGCTGCAGGAGCAGCTGTGCTATCTCCATCAAGCCAGAAGCTGTGACCAATTTATTCATGCAGCAGGAGCAGCATAGCCGACTTCCCTGACCCTGAAGCCGCGTATTGCACACCCACAATGCCAGTACTCCACTGCTACATGTGTGCACACTGCAGGAGCAGCGGAGCCTATCGTTGCTTCCTGCCACCCGCCACAATTAAGGTGCTATTGAGAAGTGAAGCACCACAACAGAACTCTCCTTTTGGCCTCTCATGTCCTCAATAGATTTCATGCAGCGTTAGCCCGATGTAAGATGGCCACCCCTCCTATATCGAGCTTGGCATCTCATTGCTCTGCAATGGACTCCATTTCAAATACCTCACACTTCCATCGGGCAGGCGGAAGCCGGCCTGCAACAGACAAGGCCTGCATAGCTAAGGCCCCGTTTTGCGCCTGTTTGCTCACTGATGCGTGATGCGGCTCTACACTTTGTAACCACAATACCAAGGTAGGCCAGTCCTCATTATCTTTCATATTCCCGCTCTGGTGTATAACCCCTTCCCTAACCCGCTTGCGCTACCTTCCTTATTGCTATTACCTCTAGCTATTTATCAAACACTATCTACATTCCTCAAAAACACTTTTTGCACCAAACAAAGGGTCTCCCCCCTGCGGACAAGAAACCCCATTATCGGAGTGACCACACTGCAGCTTACTGTACCCCTTGCCGTGGCCAACGCGTATATGAACTACACGTGCTCTCCACCCAACTGAATCAATCTCCACCCAAGTACTGCTGAAGATCTACTTACTCTACGCTCATCACGGCCTAATCGTAGCTTCAATAGAATTCGCCTTCTAGATTGCCCAGTCACCTGATGTACTTTAAAGACTCTTTGTTTACATTGTCTTCCAGATAGCATTTATTACTTTAGCACAGCCCAAGACCAACCTCCATCGATCTAAATATCCCTTTTATGTTGCAGCCTATGCTGCTCTCCTACGGCCACTCAGCGTTGCTGTGAGCCATAGTGACACTTCTTCTCTCAGTACCACAATGATTTTACTCACTGCTATCTAACTAGCGACTAGTGTTATATGTGTACAACTGGTCTGTGAGAACCACATGCCTGTGTAATATCTGCTCGATGCGCCCTAGCAATTACTGCCTACCAGTACTTGCCTGTCCTGTGTAATGCATGTTAGCCTAGTTCAAGTTCTCCGATCTGACTTGCCTGTATAACTTGTACCAGTCTACTCAGATTATAGTCCTAATGTGTTTTGTAACCACAATTTTCAACCTTATGTCATGAATATTATATGTATGGTGTGCACTTGAGGACATGTATTAGTACCAGCCTAGTCGTAGATTGGTGATTTTGCTGTTCTTAACTTCATGTGCCTGCCTAATGTAAGCATACTGCTTTGATGTCCTTGAATAACTTTGTACTAGCCTTTGCAAACTAAAGTTCACGTGTGCACTGTACCCATTTGGCACTAGCCCTCCAACTGCCTGTGACCTAAGTGCTCACAAGCTACAGGCCCCAGCATATTCCTGAACTCGCTACCCATTAGAATCTAGCTTTCGGCGACTATCGTACAGCACTCCTCTCCCACCCAGCTCACCAGTCGCTTTGGACTATCCGTCCCTTTTTTTAGTTCCATCTTGCTCTCTACCTATGCCAGATCATCACTATCATGGCCGCGTTCCACAGAGTCACCCTCTCCATGGCCTCTTCCCTCCCATGGTTCCATACCATCACGCCAACAAACTTCCTCCCTCTTCTCAAATGCATTAAAAAATATATCCCCATAAATGGCACCTTCACCAAGAACATAGCCTATCCACCACTCAGCACATCTGAATGGATTCAGCGCTTTGCTTCACCTTCCACCCCACGCATCCCATGTCTGGCTGACATCAGAAATCAGAGACTAGGTTCTCGCTTCCCCAACCACTAAGTAACCTTAAGGTTGCCCACTCAACATATACCGCCTAAGCCCAAAAAGCACCTACCAACCCTTCGCCCAGCAGAAACCTCCCAGCCAATGATTTCACCGACCCCCACCACCACCTTGACGGCCCCCACTCTGACCTTGGCACCATCCTCATCAGGAAATCTGAGACCAGGAGATCCCTCAGACACACAGAGGCTGCCCACCTTTATAGGAGCACTCATTAACGCACGCTCTCTAGTTGCCCACACCCTCAACATTGCTGACCTTATCACAGCCAATTGTCTGGACCTCTTGGCTATTACCAAAACGTGGCTTCACCAGGCAGCAGGCCCAGCAATCTCAGTAGCCCTCCCTGAGGGATACACTATCATTAGGGCTGACATAAAATCAGGTAAAGGAGGAGGTGTGGCCTTTATAACGAAAACCCACTTGGACCTCAGAGCCACCTCCCACTCCAGCCTTCCCTCTGCAGAACTTCTATCAGTCAAAGTAGCACTCTCACCCACCCATTCGATTCTTATGCATCTCATCTACTCCCCTCCTGGTCCAATCTCCTCTTTCGAGGAAGACATCACTGACCTCCTCTCTGACAACACTAAGCTGGGGTCCTGAACTATCCTCCTGGGGGACCTCAATTTAGGACGTCTGGATCCTGATGATACTCAGGCCCTAGCCTTAGAAAATTCCATCTCCCAACTTGGCTTCAAACATAGAGTCACAGAACCTACTCACATCAAGGGCTGAATCCTGGATTGGGTGTCAGACCTCAATTTTTCCATGACTATACTTCAGAATGAACCTGTTGCTTGGTCGGACCACCACTTCATATCGTTCACTATCCAAGGGATAGCACCCCCTCCCCCTACCTTGGCACCCCACCCTTTTCAGAAACTGTCGAAACGTCACTATCTCGAGTCTCCGGCCTCTTATCAGCAACATCCTCGATGGATCTAATTATAAGAACCTAGACTCAAACAAGCTAGTGGACCTATATAATGACACCCTTGAATCAGCTCTCAACATCGCTGCACCACTCAAGCTAAAAAAAGCCAAACCAACTGCCCACCTCAATAAGTGGTTCATGCCTGAACTAAAAATCCTAAGGAAAACCAAAAGGATGGCTGATCCACATGGCAGAAAGCCATGTTTGTTACTGCAGCGGCATCCTACAAATCTGCCATCATGTCCACAAAAAATGAAGCCTATAACACCAGAATCCTCAATGCCAAATCAAGCTCTAAGGAGCTATTCAGCATCTTAAAGGAACTGGAATCACCAGCACCTCCTTCGGAGGACTGCATCGAGGATGTGGCCTGGTGTACTAAAATCCAACAAGCCCTATCTGAAAAGATAACACTACTACAAAATAGGATAGAGGCTAAAAAGAGCACCCCCTCGAGCAACCAGCATGCTGTTCCAGCCCAAGAGCAGTTACCCCCTCAATGTCCACCATTTGTTTTCTCCCAAGTGACACCGAAAGAAGTGGAAGACATTATTAAGAGCCTGAAACCCTCTCGCTGTCAAGGAGACACTTGCCCAGACGCCATCATTAAGGAAGGAGCCAAAGAACTATCCCCTTTCATTGCTACTTTGATAAATACCTCCTTCAAGACAAGCCAAGTATCCATCAATCTTAAGGAGGCCTGGGTCATGCCTCTCCTAAAAAAAATAAAACTTAGACCCAAACATTCCTACAAATTACAGGCCGATTACCACCGTCCCCTTCCTGTTAAAAATCTTGGATAGAGTTCCATAGTTGCAAATCCAGAATCACTTGGAGGTAAACAACCTATTAGGCCTCAGACAATCTGGTTGCAGGCCAAGATATGGAACATAGACAGCACTCTTAGATTTGAAAATCTAGATGGATGAGGCGAAGGACAAAGATAACTTAGCAATCCTTCTGCTGTTAGATCTGTCTGTGGCTTTCGATCTAGTCGACCACCAAATCCTCCCCAGACATCTCTCCTCAGCAGCAGCTCTAACTGGATCAAATCCTTTTTATCACATCGAACCACCAGAGTCTTCTTACCTTCATACTCTGCTACCCCGATCCCTATACACTGTGCAGTCCCTCAAGGTTCCTGCATATCGCCAATGCTTTACAATATTTTCACGAAGCTCCTCTTCGACTGCTTGGATAACATGGGTGTCATCTACACCAACTACGCAGATGACATCCAGGTCCTCATGCCGCTTACTGGCCACTACGATGAGGATTCCAAGTTAATTAATTAAATCTACCTAGAAATCCAGCTTGGATGGCCACCAACTTTCTGTGCCTTAACAACGAAAAGACCGAGCTTCTGATTGTCGGCACACAGGCGCGCCTAAATTAACTTGACCAAAGGTAAATATCCTTCAACATCGATGGGAATTGGATCAAAGTTGCCAAGGAAATAAAAACCTTGGGAGTCTATCTGGAATTGTCTCTGTCCCTAAAGAAACAAGTCAGCTCTGTGGCATCCTCTACCACCTACACAAACAAGCTAATTTATAGTTACAAACCCTTCCTATCTACTAGCAGTTGCATAACTCTCTCCAGAGCCCTAGCACTATCAAAGATTGACTATTGCAACACGCTCTTCCTAGGATCTTCTGAACAGAATCTAAACAGGCTACAAGTCTTACAAAATAATTCACTGAGAGCAGCACTTAATCTTCCCAGATCCAGTCACATATCAACTATCAGACGAGAAGCCAACTCACTTGCTGTTCGCGATAGAATCACTCTTAGCTCCCAAATATCTGTTAGATAAATTCTGCAAGCACCAACCATCCTGGCCTACGAGACTGCCCCCTCTAATCGCCTCGTAGTACCAAGGTACAACCAAAAAACTGCAGGAGGTGCCAGCTTCCCTGTCCAAGCAGCCAAGTGCTGGAATTCACTGCCTCTTTCTTACATACTAGAACGTTTCTTCTTGACATTCAAAACCAGAGTAAAAAGCTGGCTTAGTGACAAGCATATCCGATGAGGCCTCTCCCTTCCACCTTTTGCTCTCACTTGTAAATGATCATCATCAGACCTAACTGTAACCCTTGGTCTTCCCTCCTCTGTCAACACTTTATTCATGTCTGTAACACTCACCTGTATCTCATTGTCCTCAGACATAACTGTAACCACTGGTCTTCCCATCTGTTGTCAATGTTTTATTTATGCCTGTAACACTCAAGTTTTCCAGCGCCCAATTACCTCAGGGCTCTATACAGGGCGCCATACAAATAGTAAACAAATACAAATACAAATACTGCCCCCGACCTGGACATGCACCCACCAGAGGCAGAGGAGGATATGAGTGATGAGGAGCTGCCAATTACACAGCGCTGTGATGGCATGGAAGGACGTGTAACAAGAGAGGAACTTATTCACCACTACTTCTGATCACCTGACACTTAAAAGCGGCACAAGCGACCTAGTGCACTTGGCATTGCACATTAATAAAATGACTCACTTACACTGAAAAATCAATGTCCAGTCATGATTTCTTTGCAACACCAACTGTAATTTGTGCTATGAAAATATATGCAAATGTGTAACAAATTAACTGTCAATACTATCCCTCCCTACTGTCCCTCCCCAACTATCCCTGCCCACTCCGCCTCCCCACTCCAACTCCCCCTCCCCCTCCCCAACTATCCCTCCCCAACTGATTCTAGGCAACTCCTGTCATGTTTGCCAATGATCATTTACACAAGTCACAGACAGGGCATATATGTGTCCATGGCCTATTTCTGTTCTCTTTTCGGGTCAGGCGTGCGGCTGTGTGCCGAGTGGGACAGCCGCATCGAACAGCAACTTGGGCTGCTCTGCACCAAACTAGCAGGTGCTGTGTTTGTCGATGGTGAAGGGGGGTGCCATGGACCGTCAGGCCAGGAAAGCCTGTAGTACCATGGCCATTGTCTCTGCTATAGACGACATAACACTGTTCCCCTCCCATACCCTCTTTGACATCTGTACGATAGCACGTGTATAGCGAACTAGTGCACGTGCATTATGGCGTCCACTAGCCTGGATGCTCTCACGCATGAGCTGTGCCTCCTGAAGGTTCTGCTGCACCAGGACTGTCAGTGCATCCTGGCGTTGTTCCATTCTGCATAGTCGTCCATCATTTTCCCTCACACTGGGGAAGGGTGGGTGTTTTGGACTAATTGGGCCCATGGGGCTGAATTGCAGGGGCTCATCAATGCTGTGGTCGGTGGTATCTCCCGTTTCCACAGCACCATCTTCAGCTGGGTACTCTATAATGCACGCATGTGCATGGCCTTGTTGGTGCGGTGGTGGTGGCAGCACTGCTGCATCTGGAGCTGCCATGGTGGGTGCAGTTTGTGGGACCTGAGGTTGCTGTGCTTGTTGTACCACTGGGGAATGAGTTGGCTGCGCTTGTTGCACCACTGGGGAAGAGGTGGCAGGGCTTGTTGCACCACTGGGGCATGAGGTGGCTGGGCTTGTTGCACCACTGGGGCCTGAGGTTGCTCAAAGGATGCATCTGGGGTTGCAGTTGCAGTTGCGCTTGTTGAAGCTGTGGAGTCCTCGGTTGAGGTGATGGTGGTGCTCTGTTGTGTTCCTCGGTGTCAACGCCTGGTGCCTCTTAAGGTTCTTGGATCGGTGTCCTCATTGTCAGATGATGTGCCTGAGGGAGACAGAAAGGGGGGTCATCAGTGATGAATGTGGATTGATGAGGCAGAGATTCATGTTTTGGCTTTTTTTATGAGAGTGCTGTGTGAGGGACATGGCATGGGGGACACATGCTTGTGTCATGCATACTGTGCGAGTGGATGTGTGATGTACGTACATGGTGGGTGGTGTGCCGGAGATACTGTTGTGGTGTACTGGTAATTGCTGTGAAGGGGGTTAGGGGTGTGGCACACACTTTGTGTGATGTCTTGTTGGGGACAGTTGTGCTATGGATGGGGTTGCCATGCACCTGTTGCCTGTAGCACTTATAGGGATAGGTGGCAATTAGTGCTCATGGGTCGGGCTGGCTGGGACAAGGGAGTCACATGTTTCCTTGGTGTCTGATAATGGTCATTTGCGGGTGGTGAAGGTGCTTGGCACTGATGTGACTTTGTCCCAGGGCTAGCATGGCAGACACACACCAGTTTTGCTGTGGCAGGTGTGTCTGAGTGGCAGCAGGAGCATACCCTTCTCCAAACAATGGCCCAGATATTACTTTCGATAGGAGGAGGCTCAGAAGTTTGGAGATCAAGTGCTTGCTAAATATCATGACCCTCTTGGGGAATGCCTTATTGGGGAAGGCAGCTCTTCTGACTTGTCCACTTCCTACCCTTGTAAATTGTTGGTACCCGATATGCTCATGCGATTCCTGCAGGCTGAGCTACCAGGGCTGCTAGTGGTAATTCTCAATCCACCAGAGGTGTAAGTACCTGAGGAGAAATTGCCAAGTCCCCCAGTTCTCCTAGTATATTCCGTGCAGCTCATCGAGACCCACTTTAAAATGGGACTATGCGTTCCCAATGATACTCATGCACAGACTGAAATCATGCAACAAGGTGACAAAGGCAGTGACCACATGACACACAAGGAGACGCGCTGCGCCCTAGGCAACAATACGTGGAAAGATTTGGTAAGTAAAGCTCCCATGATTTTCAGCTGAATTTCTCACAGTTGCAGTAGCACTCTTTGGTTTCAAGGATATGATATATACTTATGCTTGGACTGTTTCTAAAAATCGTGTTTTGGATTTCTATTTGTTGCACTGTTATGGACAAATTGAGCACAGAATCTGGATAGTGTATGCACTGAGTAAGTGTTCCACTGGAAATTGGAACTTTTGATGTTAGACTGTTTTGGCTTTATGGGTCTGGATTTTGGATTTTGAATTGTTGGTTGTATTCTACATGGGAGGTACCTGTGAGGTGTCAGAAATGCAAGACAGAAACAAAGGTATCGTTTTCTCAATGTTTGCCATTTTATTAAAATAGAAATGGTGAGATAAACACCTGTCTTTCCCTATCCTAATGAGAATGTCCCTACCTAGTAAACTAAAACTAAATAAAGATGACATAGTGTCCTAAAGGTATTTGACCCCCACACTAATACATTCAGTACAAATGTATGAGGAATATTTGGCTATGTTCAGTTCAACAAACCAATGCAAAAGTTCAAACTTATAGTTTTAGGAAAGTACTCCGTTTGACTAGGGTTGGGTTCACTTACCTTGGATCAATTCAGGAATACCTTTAGACAAGTTCTGATTCAACAAGTATCTGTTCAGTTGAACACAAACATTTCTTTTCCATCCACTGCATCTATCCATTTGGTAAAGCAAATGTCTTTTCCATGAACACTTGTTCAAAAACTAAAGCAGTAGTTCTCCTCCATAATATTGTTCTTGATAAGTCAAATCGCTTTCATAAATATTAGTTCTTAAACTAAAGAAATTGTTTTCCTTCACAATAGATCTTTCTCAGGTTTCAAAGTAAATCTTAACTCATCATAAGTATTCTTCCAATGGAATGCTTTTGTCAGGATAGCACAACCATTACTTTTGAGGATGTAGCTCTTTGTAAAAATGATATAGGTATCAATAGCTCTCCACAACACCTTTTTACCACAACCACATTTCTTCCAATCAACTGTCTCTTTCCTGGTCTACTCACCTGTGAGGAAGAAAAATCCAATTACTACAGTTGATCTCTTCTTAGCGGCAATATGGGTTACAGGTTTCCCCAAGTTTGCATCTAAAAAATTGAGAATTGCGCCCTTTTTCCTTTCTTGCTCCTTTTTTAGATAGCCTCTTGGCTGTTGGCAATGTGGGTTATAGGTTTCTCCAAGTTGACTTGTCATAAATTGAGAATTGCACCCTTCTTGTACTTCTTTTAGGTAGCCTCTTGGCTGTTCGCAATGTGGGTTATAGATTTCCCCAAGTTGACTTTTCATAAATTGAGAATTGCACCCTTCTTGTACTTTTACTTCTTTTAGATAGCCTCTTGGCTGTTGGCAATGTGGGTAACAGGATTCCCCAAGTTGACTTGTCATAAATGGAGAATTGTGCCCTTCCTGCACTGTCATATCTCGCCAGTTAAGGGGTTTTATTAGTCATTCATCCCACTCTCTTTGCCTCCCCCTCCTTAGGGCACTTTGCTTTCAGACTCCCCATTACTCAATTGCAGCAGCTGCAAATGCTCCTAAGTACCCTGGTGTCCTGTGTCTCTTCTGAAGCTCACCAGTTACTGTTGCCAGCTTCTGCGTCCTCCTCATGTGCTGCGCGGTCGAGCAGTTCTTTGCGGCATCTTGGCATCTCAGCATTCTCTCACCACCTTGGTCTCTTTCTTTGGGAGTTTCTTCTGCTCCACCTTCATCCACCATGACTATGTCAACCTCCACGCCTCTCTGCACACCTGCTGCTCGGTACGCGATCTGACCCCAAGCCGCAGCATGGGAGAGTGGAGTCTCTCCTGCTCCTTGTTCTTCCAACTCCACCACACAGCTGTGGTCTAATTTCAGTTTTAAATGACCTGCTCAGGTGGTTTGCCTTCGAACAATTGGACCACACATTCTCTTCAGTGGTATTTTTGATCCTCATTAACTCCTGGTCCTTCTTCCTCATCCCGGTACCACAGGCATTATGGATCTTAAAGTCCATAATGAATTTGACCTTTTTAGGTCTATTCATTTCTGTGTGGTTGCTGAAATGATTGTTATTAAAGTTAGGAGATGTTATATGCATTGCACTTACATTGCTTTCCTCTACTTTACAACATGCCATCAATACTTCAGGTAGGATAGGGGAATCATGCATTAAAGATGTCACCAATACCCCTGATACGAGTCCCCTTCCATGTGATCCTCCCTTGTAATACTGGCCCCCAGGGGCAGGGTCAGGTACCGGCTGCCTTCCCCTGGCCACATGAGAAGAGGCCCATACCGGCGTCTCCGTGATCTCACTAGATTCATCACATACCACAGACTATTTCTTCAGGTGAGGATCCCTTCTAAAGGGGCTTTCTGCATCCATCTTGGTGCTCATCGGAACGGGCCCTTCCTGATCCCAGTATACCTAGGTTGGGCATATTTCATCAAGACATTCAGGTATTGCAGAAACTCTGTGGGGAGATGGGCAGTAGAGAGCTGACTCAGTCTTACTGGGTCTGACTTTTTGTTGTTGTTCTTTTCTGTCAGTCTCAGAGAAAGCCAAGGGGCATTCTGCCTGCCTTTTGCCTTTTTGGCAAGCTAGGGAAGCGTTTGCATATCTTCTCTGACTGGCAGATTAGGAGGAAAGTGTTCCAACCCTTAAGGGCGATCCTGTTTCAAAAAAGATGTAGGATTAGCAGGCACTGGAAAGAATGTTATATTTCTTTTCTGTGTCATCTTTTCAGCCTCTTCTCAACAGTTAATTCCCTGGCACCCACTATGTTTTATTTGCAGCTTACTACTTTCCAGATATTTCAAGTTTCTATCATTGAGTTCCACTCTACCATTTTGAGCTGAAGATTTGAATAGTTGCTCCTCTCTGTGAAGTGCAGCCTGCGGTCTATCCATGCTGAAGTTTTATCTCTTCCCACTCTGATATTTGATGCTTGTCATTTAGGAAGTTGTGCCCCTGATAAGAGACAGACATACTGTGAAAGTGGCTTAATGGACCTACTGCTTCTGAAGTTGTAGGAGACGAAGGATCTGTGTTGTGACCCACTAATGGGGATCATCTCACATGCAAGCAGAATACTTGGAGACGGAGGCCCTTTGCCCTGCTTTATTTCAGTTGAGAATAGTTACTTGAAACAAACTACTTTCAGTAACGGAGATCAAACAAATGATGTGGTTAGTGCAATCTCTTGCAGAAATAACATTAATATTGATTTGTGCCTCTCAGCCTACAATGAGGGAGAAGGCCTTGCTTTTCTCCTAATGTCTAAAAGAAAGACAGTCGCTTCCCCTAACAGGAAGGTTTGGAGCATTAAAGCCCCATTCAGTCCAGGAAGCAACTTTTGTGAGATGTGCCCGTGCCATGCAAAGTCACACTGTCTCCCTGTTGGCCGTTGAGGCAGACCGATGGTCAATAAACTGGTAAATCCAAGTGTCAAATTGGTAATGACTCTGGGCCTCATTATAAGTATGCCGGTCCGGACATGGTGCTTCTGGTCGCTCCGCACCAGCGTCTTTTTCTGGACCAGCATAGTCTGAGTTGCGATGCCACTAACTGCGGCACCGCAAGTGACCCACTGTATCCAGCAACACCGTTGCCAGAATCTGCAGAGAGACGCGTCAGCCATGCCTGAATTACCGGCATGGTTTTAGTAAGTGCACATTCCGAGCTCCACACACACGCAAATACCGGCATGGACAATACGGTAGCACTGTGAAAACTGCACCAGGAACAATGGCATTGCTGACCACGTGTTAAGTACACTCAGGTGTGTGGAAACATACCGGAGGTGCCCACAATCAGGCCAGGTGGTCTGAATGAGCACTGCAACAGAACAAAAGGACTACTCCCACACCCCCACCCCTTCCAACACGACCATGCTAGCAGTCGCAGTACTGAAGCTGGAGGCCCTGAATGTAGGCCTACCACTTGAAAAGGCATGGAGGCAGAGAATGAGGCAGAGGCACTTGAGGAGAAGGAGGGTCATCATGGCCAAGCCAAATCCCAATGTCTTGCAGGTTGCATCCCGCAAGCAGCCATCAATTCCATGCATTAGGACCACACCTTTCAACCTGAGCCAAACCCAGATCCACACCCTGTATCGGCTGGACAGAGACACCATCACTACCATAGTGGACCTAATCCATGACGACTTGGTCAGCCTGATACATATCTGTACTGCCACCCCCCCCTTGCTCAAGGTAGTATCTGTGCTATACTTCATAGCCACAGGCAGGTACCAACACACTGTGGATAAACTGCATGGGATATCGCAACCCAGTTTTTCGCATGTCCTGTTTCAGGTCATCGATGCACTCCTACTTCACGTTAGAGATCACATTAGCCTACCCAGGACTGCTGACCAGGCCAATGCCACGATAAACTGCCTCCCATGCTCTTGCAGGCATGCCAAACGTGATAGCTGCATTGGACTGCACACACGTGGAGCTGGTGGCCTGGCATACTGTGGAGGCAGTCTAGAGAAACAGAAAACTCTATAGCTCACTGAGCATGCAGATGGTGTGTGATGCCCACCACCTCATCACCAACTGCTGTGCCAGATTTCCCGCTTCAACCCTTGACTCCATGGTGCTGCCCAACTCCACTCTGCCTGGGTACATGGTACGTCACAATGGACAGCTGGGTGAGAATAACCACAACGGCATGTTCACTGTTGAATTTGAGGGGGGACAGGAAACTCCATAGCCTATCTGGCTGCTGGGTGAGAGTAACTACAGGGGCATGTGCACTGTTGAATTGAGGGGAGGGCAGAAACACCATAACCTACCTGGCTGCTAGGTGAGAATAACTACAAGGGCATGTGCACTGTTAAATCCTGGCCATGTGTAACACTGCTCAGCAGTGGCTGTGCGCAGGGTATGCATTCATTTATTTGTTGTTGAACTATTATGCGCTCATACATTTAGCAAAACACCCTGAAAGCACACAGAGGGCCGACAGACTGTGTAAAGGGGAAGGTACACCATGAATAAGAGCAAGGATCAATAAATGCTACAATAGTACAACAAGTAATGATAAAAAAAAGGTAAGGTGAGATTAATATACTATGGCTTGTGAGTGCATTGAACATGCAAGTGTAGTGGGGGAAATCAAGGTGCAACTCAGTAATAGCATGCCTGAATGCAAGGCCTTGACAGGCGTGTCTCAATTGAAGAAAATGATCCAGTGCATGTATGACAACATCAATTCTGTACACCAATATGAAAAGCACTACATGTACCAGAATGCACCACACCAAAGTGACAAAAAGAAGCACAAACACAGTCAACAAAACCCACACTACCTGATGCACAGACAGAGAATATGTATGTTCCCACTGTAAGGATATTTGGCGTGTTACAGTACAGAGTACAGTAATACTGCACAAGTAGCACATTTTTTTTTTGCAGCACCACCACAAGGGTGCGGTGCATTGCTATATGGGTTACCAGATTAACAAGGAAAGACAGGCTATTCAGTCAAAAACGATTTTAACATATAAGATGCAAATCTATTTTTACAGTTAAAAGCACACGTGCTCATTTAAAAATGCACACTATTTTTCACCTGAAATGCCTATATTGCTAGAGACACATTTGAAAATTAACAGCTAACCTATTAACAATTAACCTGACTAATAAAACCTTATTTAACATAACCCACTAATAAAATGTGTTCTCCACTGCAGAATTAGGCATACTCTGAAAACCATTTAAATGCGTGTGCAGATATTTTTCTTCTCTTCTCTGCCTGATTCTCCGTGTTTTTGTGCACAGTAACTGCAGGAAGAAGGAAGTCAGATTTGCAACAATTGCAAATGTATAAGCGAAGCTATTGTTGAAGAGTAGGAGGATGAGAGATGATGGATTTCATTGGGACACGTCATACAGAGGGCTGAGAGGAGAGTTTTAGTGGGCAGTATCAGGGAAAAAGACAGGCAGACATCTTTCTGCACTATTGGGGAGAAGACCTGGCTGTGGGGCTCCTGACTGAATGCAGATTCCTGTGTCCTGCTGCAGTCGAGATTGGGGAGAGCTGAAAGAAGGACCTTTCCACTGGCTGAGGCATTCCTATCTGCAAAAGCTGAGAATTCCAGGAAATGACCCCGGTTTGAGAAGGCAAGCGTTCCTTTTGCTGGAGTTAATCCAAGAGAGCCACATTCACAAAGAGAACAACTAAAAAGATAAGGTAATGAGAAGTGTGGGAGCTGAGTGTGTACGGTAATATGCAGTCAGTGTAGGATTCCTGTGCGTGTCTTAATCAAGTGCTAATGTTGCAATTTGAGTTATGTTCTCCGCCACTATCTTTGCAGTGTGTCACAGACAATGCTTTGACTGTACCATTTTATTTCTGTAAAGAATGAGATCGGGTTTAAATACAACTTTTATAATACAGAAAAATATTTGAAAACAGACGGGTGATGTTTATTGTTTACCATTACAATGCTGATGATGTGGGGAGATTTTAAACAGTGCAATGGTCATTTTAAGACAGATGTGTGCATGTCAAAATCAGTATGAATAATTGTGAGTGACTGTAGCATAGCTTGTTGGAGGTACATGAGCCAACGGGAAGAGAGACTCTCTGAACATAGCTCCCTACCGTATATAAGGTAGTGGAAATTACCACAAGACTACCACATATAGCTCTCTGTCGTAAATAAGTCAGTGAGTTCGCCCATGGTGGCACACCAACACTATCACTGGAAAATGTGGTATTCCTAGAATGCAGGTCTGAGGTCTCTCTAGTGATCACACGAAAAATCTAAGCAAAGATAAGGGATTCTGGACATTGGGGCCACAAATAAAACAAGGGAATTATGCTCACCAAAATACCACCAACCACGTATACCAAATATGCAGGTCTGGGTGCTGAAATAATGCATGTCCATTGTATTATTGTTGCACATGGCCAAATCTGAATACAAAGAGTGATTATTGCTAAGTTATTTTTCGGCGGTAATAAAATACCGTCAGGCCCCAAATCTCCACAAAATACCCTACATATTTATGGTGCGTTGGCCGGGAAAGTGATCATAGAGTACCTACTGGGCGTGGCAAGCGTGTCTCACACTGCCATTTGCACATCAAAGGGAACCCATTTTATAATAGCAGAGTGCCACTAAAAACGAATTTCAGAATGTCACAAAGGGAAACCACATTCTCAAATCTAGTGCAATATTTAGAGGCAAAGTTATTTGCACATGGGAATTGGTCTTCGAATAGCACGTTAGAATGGAGTAACCGCATTCAGGGTGAGGTGCAGAAAGAAAAACTAGACAATATTTTTGCAGAAGGCAGCATAATTCAGGTCTGCCTTACAAGATTATTGAATGCAGCCGATAAAAGTGCAGAGAAAGACTGTTTAATACGGCTATGCGGCAAAATATGGTTTATTTTAAACAAGTCCCTGCGAATGCAAGAGAATGATACTCAGCTAATTAACAGGTTAAAGACTGAATTAGATGGGGCAAGTAAAAATCAGGAAATGTTGAGAGCAGAATTGGATGTATGCCAAAAAGACATGCAATTAAAATGCAGAGACTTTGATACTCAGTTATCCAAAAGCAAGAAACAATTTGAAGATAGTGAGCAAGAATTGACACACTTAAAAGCCTTAGTGGATCACATTAGGCAGGATAAAGATGAGGTTGTTTCAGAAATGCAGATTTTACAAAAAGAACATTGCGAAAAAGAAGGTGATCTCCAGAGTGCAGAACAAGAAATGATTAAAATGATTCAAGAAAGAGACAAGAGAAATAAAGAGTTCAATGAATGCCAAATGCAAATGTGCGATATGCAGGAGGCGATTAATAAAATGAGCGATGAAAATAATTATTTGCAGAATGAAGCAACCAGACTCCTTAAAAAGTGTAAGGACTTAGAACAGCAAATGTGCATTCCCAGGTCCCAAGAGAGGCGGCAGGGTACCACATTCAATGGAGTGGAGGTGAATTCTAGCTCTGCCCAAAGAGCTAGTGCCCTAGTGACTGGGCCGGTGACTGAACTTGGTTGCAGCGCCCTTGGGGGATTTGATACTCCCATTGGGGGCAGTCACCAATCTCATACACCTGAAAACAGGATTGACTCACAAAATAGTGCAATTCCATGTATTGCAACAAGTAGCCCCATAAAAATAATGAAATCCATTAAAGCCCTGATCAAACCATTTAAAAAGGGAGGTGAATGCTGCATTGAGGATCACTTAGAAGCGGTGCATGACATTTTTAAAGCACTCCAGATACCTAAGGAACAGTACAGACAATATTTTCATTTAACTTTAGATGCCCCGACGGCCAGCATCATAAGGGGATTAAATGAACAGCAGAATATGACATGGCTGGAGTTTGAAAAAGAAATTAGGCGTCATTTTTCTCCTTTTCAGTCATTGCAGGAGGCAAAGAAAGTCGCGTACACAATTACTGCTGGACCTAATACATCCCCTCGCCAATTTTTACAAGACTTAAAAAGAGCATTCTCTCGCTTTGATGTATCTTTTGACTCAAATTCCAATGAGTTTAAAACTGCATACTTCTATGGGCTACAGAAAGACATCATATCCCAATTGGTCCGTGAATTTGACCGTGACAAGTCCCTTGAATGGATTGTACATCAAAGCACAAAGCTATATGAGGTACTCTATTGTCAGGGTAGAGAAAGTGATAAAATGAAAGATACCAGGCATAAATCTAAAGAACCCTCAGCCACAGTAATGGAAATCAGGTCAGCCAAAATGTCCCTTGAGTCTGCTCAAAGTCAAGGTAAAAATAATGTGACACCTGAACAAAGGGGTAATCAACAAAGATCGCCATTGCCTGTACCAATGTTCCAAACACATGATCCTAGTAATAGAGAGAGCTACATCAGCCCTAGGTACTTAGGGGATAGACCCCGGGTAAGATACCGGTCTGATATGGCAGGTATGAACAATAACCAGAGACAAAATCAAGATCAAAGAAATGATGGTCCCTACCAGTCATTGGGGACACAGAGTAGGTTTGATCCCAACACCATGATATATGGTAATCAGGATAGGCCCCGATATGTGGATCGATTTACTGATAATGGAAATCAACATAGGGGCCAGTACCCACAATCTGAGAGACAGGACATGAGGCAAAACGTGAACTACAGTCCACGCCAGTACGATGATTCCCCACCAAGGGACTATAATCAAAGGATGGGTGCAACCCGCTCCCCTCCACAAATGAATCAAGAGTTCAGAAACCATCCCACCCGGTATCAATCACCTGAAAGGTATCAGAATAGATCCAATCAGGGGGAAAACAACCAATATCGACCTAGGCCACAGAAAGAGGATCCTAGAGAGATGGAAAGGTTCCAGTGCCTTGAGGCCCAAGTGAAAATGTTAGCTGAGCAAATAGGAAAACTCTATACAGCGCAAAAACAACCTTCCAAAGAGGGGGCTGATGGCCATAGCAATGACCGGGGGGCTTCCGAAAAGTGACTAAGTACTCATGATAACTGCAGTGCCAAAATGACAGATTGCTCTGATATAATTTTGCATAACGACTCTGAGATGCCTAATGGATTAAAAATGAAAGTACCAGTAAATGAAATTGTGACAGAAAGTGCAAATACTTCTAAAAAAGAGGTACGGTTTAACTTAGAGCTAAATAAAACAGTAAAGATTTGCACAAATGAAAAAGAAACATTAGGAATTCCAAAAGAACAAAGGAACAGATTTAAGAAAAATGACTCATGCATGGGGAATACCAGTGAACAGGGAGTAAGTGGGGATGCCATAGCTCCTTCCCTGGGCAATCAAAACAATGACCAAACACAGACAGAAAAAGGAAATACTCACAAGGAGGGTACAAGTCAATCACCTGAAGAATTCTTTGAGCCACATATTTTTGAAGAGGCTGAAAGGGCTGGTATTACACTAAATGATCACAAATGCACAGAATTAAAAAATGACAAATTGCTGAATGATGTTGTTACACATGTTCAGTTGGAAGGTTGTAATGTGGTCTCTGATGTTACCCAGATGGATGGGCGAACAGTGGCCACACTCCAAAAAACTTCTGATCATGGAGAAATGAATAAAATATCTCGCACAGAAATGGGTAAAAAGGAGGGAAAAATGACTTTTCATTTACCAATGTGCTTAGCCAAAAGTGAAAAAGACCTGAGAAAGGTGAGCCCTGAAATCAGTAAGAATTCACATTTCTTATGTGTATTAGAGGAAGTTGAGGACAGATATTATGCACCCATCACTGTAGAAGAAAAATGCCACACCTTCGCTATGATTGACACTGGCGCACAGGCCACAATTATGTCCAAGGAGCTGGTAAAGAGTATCAATGAAGGGAGGCCTCCACAGAGTCAGATCACAGTGAAGGCAAATCAAGGCCCAGTGCATAACTT
The DNA here is from genome assembly GCF_040938575.1 of Ambystoma mexicanum. Lineage (NCBI taxonomy): Eukaryota > Metazoa > Chordata > Amphibia > Caudata > Ambystomatidae > Ambystoma > Ambystoma mexicanum. The sequence continues at coordinate 1,074,456,286 of NC_090925.1, forward strand.
TAATGGGGAGGAGGTGCCCATCATAGGTGTAACTGAGGTTGACATAAAAATAGGAAAGCACAGAATGAAACAAGAGGTATTGATCACATCTATTTGTGAAATTCCATTTCTGATGGGGACAGATTGCCTGAAAAGATTGTCTCCTCTCATAGATGGGGTGAATGGAATGCTGTGGTCCTTAACCAAAAAACCATTGAGGCCTAAGAAACTAAAATCACAAAACAGCAATATAAAAGAATGTCACACCGTTGCCAAAACAAATGATGCTGTGGAGGTATATCTCCAGAATAGCTGCATACCTAGTGTCACTGTTATATTGATGTGTCAAGACAAAGATCAGAGCGACAATGAAAAAATACCTGTACAAATATACTTGGACCCAAGGAAAGATTGGCAGACTGCCATAGATGAGCACACATTACGTTTCTATTTAAAAGAGAAAACATGCAAACAGAATATTATTCCTAAAACAGATTCAGAAAAACACATTACCACTCTGGCAGAAATACACATGGAAGATGAGCAACCATGGGTTCACGTTGGTATAAATGATTATCTTAAAACAATGAAAGCCACTTTAGCGCTTGAACATGAAAGGAGTTTCATTAATGAGAAATTGTTGCAAAAAATTATGGAGAGGGAAGAAATCCCGAAATTTAGGATTAAAAACCAATATGTTTCTGGGTTGGACAGTCCAGACTTTGAAAACCGAATTGCAGGCAGATGCATGCTTAAAATTAGCATTGGGCAGAAAACAATTTACCATAATGTATGGATAGTGAATGGAGCACAAAATGAATTTTACATGGGCAATGACATCATGCACAGAATGTGTATGGTGTTAGATTTCCTTAATCAAAAAATATGGTCACGCCTAGGTGGGCCGGCACCTGAATTTGAAGACAAAAAAAGGGCTTATCATTGTGCACAACTGGTTCCTTATGCCATCGAATTACAAATAAGGAAAGATACTATTATTCCTGCATTTACAAAACAGTTTGCAATAACACTGAAATGCAAAAATGGGCAGCAGATGAAAGGCTCTGATGCATTTGTATGCCTGAATGAATCCATAAAACAGCAAGGCCTGGATTATGAATACATTCCATTGGTAGACATTGGTGAGGGATCTGTAAAAATCATGGTAAATAATAAAGGTTGTCAGGATATTCATTTAGAGGAAAACTCCCCATTAGGAATGGCCATACAAAAATCACATTATACGGCAGATTTAAATAACATGGTGATTGGGAATATTCCTGAAAAATATGTAGATGCCAAGGGCGAGTTGCCAGAACACCTGGACTCTCAGCCCAAAGGAATATTTAAAATTCATTCTGTGTATCCTTATGATTCAAATGAGACAGTGTGCTGCCATCAAGAGGATTGCATAATATTTAATTTAAATGAAAATGAAACAGGAAATCAGCCCATTGAAGTGGAAGCTGATATGCCAAAATATTTAAAAGTGGCAGCTCTACAAAAAGACACAGCCACACAGTTAGAGGAAAGCGCTGAGATTCCTTTACCAGAAGAGTTTCCAGAATTTTCCAGAATGGTAGAAGAGCAGATCTCCTTAGCGGATGCATGTGACAGCGATGGGGATCGAAACGACCTGAGGGAAATATTTATGGAGTTTAAGGATGTATTTGCAAAAGATGCTTATGATTGTGGTTTAACTGATTTACATGTGGCCACACTACCAGAAGGTTGTAGCAGAAATCCAGTGTTTGTACGCCAGTATAGACTACCGCTGGCATGTTTAGAATCATTGGCAGAGATTATTAAAAATTTGGAATCACGGGGAATAATTAGGCCCATTCATAGCACATCCAATACGCCTATTTTAGGTGTGTTAAAGCCAAATGGTCAATGGCGGCTGTGTGCAGACTTAAGAGAGTTAAATAAAAGAGTACCAGTATCTAGATGGCCACTACCATTCATTGATCAGGGCCTAGCTCAGATACATGGTTCAAATGTATTTACCACGTTAGATCTCACATCTGGATATTGGTGTGTGCCATTGGCAGAGGAGATACAACACTTATTTTCCTTTACATTTGACAGGACTCAATATGCCTGGCTAAGAGCTCCGTTCGGGTACATCAATAGTGGGAGTGAATTTGGCATGTTTTTGAGAAAGGCCATGCCGGATGCAGCGGAAAGAGGGACAATAGTTTATGTGGATGATGTCCTGATAAAAAATGAAAGCCTAAAAAGCCATTTTGATGAAATAAGACATGTACTTGGCCAATTGCAGAAAGCAGGCGCCAAAGTATCTTTGCAAAAAGCACAATGGTGCAAGAAAAAAGTGAACTTTCTAGGGCATGAAGTGACTGAACATGGGCTAAATCCACGAAGGAAGAAAATAGAGGCCATACAAAGATTAAAAGATCCTAAAAATGTGAAAGGAGTAAAAAGTTTATTAGGGATGACAGGCTATAACAGAAAGTTCATTGAGAATTATGCAGAAATCACTCAACCATTAACTAAACTGCTTAAACTAAATACTCCCTGGAGATGGGAAAGAGAGCAGTGGCTAGATTGAAGGAATGTCTTGTAAAGGCACCATGTTTAGCATACCCCATACAGGACAGGGATTTCTTTATAGAAATAGGTTTTTCTGAACATTGTATGTCAGCAGTGTTATCACAAAAACACGATTTGAATCACAAAACCATTGCATATGCAAGTAAGGCATTTTCCCAAGTTGAAATGATATTTAATGAATGTGAAAAGGCCCTATTAACCACTGTGTGGGCGCTACAACATTTCCGCCCCATTGTTCAGGGAGAAAAGGTGATTATTGAAACAAATCATCAACCTTTGCAATTTTTAGAGAGTAAAAGAATTAGATCAGGCAATCTAGCGCAATCCAGAATCACTTCATGGACGCTGGCATTACAAGGTTTTCCCGTAGAAGTGAGATATGGACAAAATAAAAAGAGCCCAATTGCTCAAGGGTTAGCTGACTTACATGACTGTGCAGCTGAACAAATACCAAATGAAATGGAAGTGGAAACTAGTTTGCAGGAATTTGAACAATCATCTCACAAAGCTTTTGATGAAAAAACATGCAAGGATTTGCCAACTGTATATGTGGATGGTTGTGCTTTTCACATTGAAAATGACAATAATAAACAATTAGTGGCAGGAATAGGAAATGTCTGGTTGAAATGTGAAGGCGTTCCTAGTATAGGGATGAGGATTGGAGATAGGAGCAGTCAGGTGGCGGAATTGGCAGCCATCTATAAAGCAATTGCTACTGCAGTTGATAAAAAGTTCAGTGAAATTGTCCTGGTGACTGATTCTGACTATGCACGGAATAGCTTTGTGGAGTATTTGCCTGGTTGGAAAGCAAGAGGCATGGTTACATACAACAAAAAGCCACTTAAACATGGAAAAATGATACAAGCCATAGACAAATTGGTGTCAGAAAATAATTTAACAATATACTGGAGAAAAATTTGTGGGCATTTAAAAACACCAGGAGAGGATAAGGAGGGAAATGATAAGGCAGACCATCTGGCTAAGATTGGGGCTGTGATGGGAGAATTGCTACCTATTGATTATTTAATGGGTGAAATACAAATTGATGCAGTCACACGTTCTAAAGCACCAAAGGAGGTAGATCAACCGGTGGTGCAGTGGAGTCATGACACGCCAGACCAAGATTTGATTGAGGCACAAAAGAATGATCAAATTTTGGGAATCTATTATAATCATTTGATAGATCCTGAACAAAATCCTTTAACAGAAAATGATTGTATGGGAAAAGAAGAGTTGAGGGTGTTATTAAAGAACAAAACACGAATTAGATTACAGGATGGACTCATGATTAGAGAGTCCATAACAGGGCAAATACAGTGGGTAGTACCCCTTTCATTCAGAGGACTAATGCTACACCATGCACATGATGCCATAACTGCAGGCCATAGAGGTTCACAAAAAACATTAGAAATACTAAAAGATTATGCTTACTGGCCTCATATGTCCCAAGATGTGGAATTATATACTAGAGGATGTCTAGTATGCGCCCAATTTAAACCTGCTTCACCAATGCATAGAGCACCATTGATGAAAAGAGGCCTAACTCTCCCATGGTCAGATTTGCAAATAGACTATGTAGGTCCTTTAAAAAGGTCGAGCAGGGGACACCGTTATATTTTGAGTGTGGTATGTTTGATGTCAAAGTGGATTGAATGCATTCCTGCACCAGATTGTAGTGCGCAAACAGCAGCCACATTGCTGGTGAACCATGTGTTCTCAAGGTTTGGGTTGCCACAAAGAATTGAGTCAGACAGAGGAAGTCATTTCACAAGTACTCTAATGAGTAAGGTATGGCAAATACTAGGTGTAAAAAGGAAACTACATATCGCATATCGGGCGGCGTCTTCAGGTACAGTTGAAAGAAGCAATAGGTCTGTTGTGGATATTTTAAAGAAATTTGTGGCAGAAGCAGGTTCCAGCTGGGATTTACGTTTACCGTTGGTTCTGATGGCAATCAGGTCGACTCCTGCCAAAGCAACAGGTGTTAGCCCCCATGAGGTCTTAACAGGTAGGAAAATGGTGTTACCACAACACCTACTATACAGAACACATGAGCAAACTCTTGTGAGTGCATCCACAGTTCATGAATATATTGATGAACTGAGGAGACATTTGCAACATGCATTTGCTTTTGTGCAGAGAAATCTGGAAAGAGCTGCTGACAGTGCAAAGTCATATTATGATAAAAAGACATCAGTAAAGGAATACAATGTAGGGGATCAGGTGTACAAGTTTCATTTTGGAAAAAGTAAACAGAAAAATTCTAAATTTCTAGCAGCCTGGCAGGGGCCATTTCGAATTATAGATAAGGTTTCTCCTGTAGTGTATAAAATTTTGAAAAATGAAGGTGAAACAGCAATAGAGCAGTTTGTCCATGTAAATCAAATCAAACCATGCCATCCCAGGCATGAGATCAGGCAGCTTGAGCATGTAGAAACAGATAGAGTCCCTTGAGAAAATAAATGGGTGTAATCAGGAGGCAGTGACAAAGAAGTTAAAAAAAAGTTGATTGTTATGATGGCACATAAACACTGTAATATATGTAAAAATATATAATATAAATAAATAAATAAATAAATAAATGCACATATAACGGAAGCTCGTGGTTGGTGTGCAGAGAGAAAGTGTATTAAATATTGAATGCTGTTTTATATATGCTTGTTTTCTTTTAACTTGTATTTGATTTCAGAAAAAAAAAACAGAAAAAAAATATAAACGAAATATTTTTACCAAGCATGTTTTATTTTTGGCAAAAGGATGAAGTTAGTATCATGCTATGTACTTAATTTGTTTATTTTCTATTTTGATTTAGACAATTAACATTATTTGATCGGAGGTTCCGAGATCAGAGCCCACGGGAGAGACGATGGAGTCCTGGAGTCCCCTGGATGAAGACCAAAAGATGCCTGCCTCCAGGTGGAGGTGAAGACAAAATAACCGGAATGCCAAAAGAGATGACTGCTGTGGATTCAAGATTGCCAAGATGAAAGAATACTCGAATGAACCGAATAACATCGCTGGTCGGGACATACCAAAAGAGACAAAACAAAAGTTCCGGCATATGAAGTTCCACGTATTTATTATTTTAATTATTTATTTTAACTTGTTATATTACTTATTTGTTTTAGTTAGTTGTTTTATTTCATTGTTTTTAATTGACTTGGAAAATTTTAACTTAAAGTAATGCCACTTCCACTGAGAAGGCAAATGTGGAACATTTTATGAACTGATGGACTCAGATGAAATGTTGATTGCAAATTTTCATTGATGCACATGAATATTCATTTTGTTGGATTGCTATATTGTAAAAAAAAATAGAACAAGTTGTTTTTAGGAATTGGCTTGGATTATAGCCAAGTTCTAAAAACAAAAGGAGGGTATATGTAAGGATATTTGGCGTGTTACAGTACAGAGTACAGTAATACTGCACAAGTAGCACATTTTTTTTTTGCAGCACCACCACAAGGGTGCGGTGCATTGCTATATGGGTTACCAGATTAACAAGGAAAGACAGGCTATTCAGTCAAAAACGATTTTAACATATAAGATGCAAATCTATTTTTACAGTTAAAAGCACACGTGCTCATTTAAAAATGCACACTATTTTTCACCTGAAATGCCTATATTGCTAGAGACACATTTGAAAATTAACAGCTAACCTATTAACAATTAACCTGACTAATAAAACCTTATTTAACATAACCCACTAATAAAATGTGTTCTCCACTGCAGAATTAGGCATACTCTGAAAACCATTTAAATGCGTGTGCAGATTTTTTTCTTCTCTTCTCTGCCTGATTCTCCGTGTTTTTGTGCACAGTAACTGCAGGAAGAAGGAAGTCAGATTTGCAACAATTGCAAATGTATAAGCGAAGCTATTGTTGAAGAGTAGGAGGATGAGAGATGATGGATTTCATTGGGACACGTCATACAGAGGGCTGAGAGGAGAGTTTTAGTGGGCAGTATCAGGGAAAAAGACAGGCAGACATCTTTCTGCACTATTGGGGAGAAGACCTGGCTGTGGGGCTCCTGACTGAATGCAGATTCCTGTGTCCTGCTGCAGTCGAGATTGGGGAGAGCTGAAAGAAGGACCTTTCCACTGGCTGAGGCATTCCTATCTGCAAAAGCTGAGAATTCCAGGAAATGACCCCGGTTTGAGAAGGCAAGCGTTCCTTTTGCTGGAGTTAATCCAAGAGAGCCACATTCACAAAGAGAACAACTAAAAAGATAAGGTAATGAGAAGTGTGGGAGCTGAGTGTGTACGGTAATATGCAGTCAATGTAGGATTCCTGTGCGTGTCTTAATCAAGTGCTAATGTTGCAATTTGAGTTATGTTCTCCGCCACTATCTTTGCAGTGTGTCACAGACAATGCTTTGACTGTACCATTTTATTTCTGTAAAGAATGAGATCGGGTTTAAATACAACTTTTATAATACAGAAAAATATTTCAAAACAGACGGGTGATGTTTATTGTTTACCATTACAATGCTGATGATGTGGGGAGATTTTAAACAGTGCAATGGTCATTTTAAGACAGATGTGTGCATGTCAAAATCAGTATGAATAATTGTGAGTGACTGTAGCATAGCTTGTTGGAGGTACGTGAGCCAACGGGAAGAGAGACTCTCTGAACATAGCTCCCTACCGTATATAAGGTAGTGGAAATTACCACAAGACTACCACATATAGCTCTCTGTCGTAAATAAGTCAGTGAGTTCGCCCATGGTGGCACACCAACACTATCACTGGAAAATGTGGTATTCCTAGAATGCAGGTCTGAGGTCTCTCTAGTGATCACACGAAAAATCTAAGCAAAGATAAGGGATTCTGGACATTGGGGCCACAAATAAAACAAGGGAATTATGCTCACCAAAATACCACCAACCACGTATACCAAATATGCAGGTCTGGGTGCTGAAATAATGCATGTCCATTGTATTATTGTTGCACATGGCCAAATCTGAATACAAAGAGTGATTATTGCTAAGTTATTTTTCGGCGGTAATAAAATACCGTCAGGCCGTAAAATCTCCACAAAATACCCTACACCACCCACATGCCACCATTGGCCTCCACACCAATTAGCCAGGTCCTCTGCCTGTTAGAAGTGCACAATCACATATGCTTCGGATTGGAATTTGAACTGATTTGCAGTACTTATATATGATTAAGTGTCATAGTATTATTGCATTGTAACACAATAATAACACATACATCAGTTCCATTTGTTTGAGTTGTACTGAAAGAGTCAGAGGTCATGTTGGCTGTGAATGGGTCATGTCAAAGCCACTGCACACCACACACACACTATGCATATCACAGTGTGCATTTCTAGTACCCAAAATTGAACATATGCTAGCTAACCTGCATTTTGCATGTGCATTATTGTATTTTTAAGTGAACACTATACAGCCTGTACCAACATGCTATGGTCAGAAGTATGTCATTGTACACTTTCTGTTGTACCCGTGCAGGTGATGCTGCTTATCCCTTGATTGATCACTGCATTTTTCTACAAGTAACAGTTGGGGGACACTAGCACAATAACATCATGGTTCACACAAAATTGGTAATATCTTCTATAGGTCTGAGCGCTGACTAGACCTTTTATTTGAATTTTTGACTCATTTGACCACAGAGAGCGAGTCCCATTTAGGGTGTCTTTCCATGTTGGCACACTCTCTTTGACACAGGCTTTGGATCTAGCTTCGAATCACCATCGAAACGTGGACACTCTGCCGGACGTTTCATCAACTCGATGATTTCCGCGCACTACACGGCAACTTTTGCACTCCGTGCTTGGCCGCTTGCAGGACTGCCTTTCGGCTACAGCAGAGATAGCAACTTAATTCAACCTCACTGGCTCTGTAAGCACCAGCTCGCTGTCAACATATGCTTACAGCTTTTACTAAAACAATGTGGGCAGCATACACTTATAGCGCACCTTCGATATAACGCTTTGCTTACGCTTTTTCTCTAGACGCCTACATTGAAGAATGCGCGTAGCTGCAACCGGGACACGAGTGAATACGAGAACACGCAGACATTTATGTTACCCTTAGTCTGCAGCACCAGGTACAGCCAATTTTCATTTGTTATACTTTTTGGTCTGGAAATACTGAATGTCCTTTAAGACCTTAGGGCTACTAGAGGGACCCACGTGTATCTTGGTTGATTTTTATCTCCTCTAGTCACTCGGATCGGATGCAGACCACATTTGGTGTAGTGTGTTCCGGTGCCTCCCAGTGAGTCGACACTACAGTGCTATCATTGTGGATTGCTGGGCCCAGCCATCTGCTTTCAGCCCCATTTGAGGTAAATAATCTCTCTTCGATTTGGGCACACTTTGTGTGCCTTCTGACCTCAATTGAACTGATTTTTCTGTTCCTCTTGCTTTACTCCGCACAGGCGACCTTGTCTGCACACGGGACTTGCTTCCCTGAGGAGATTCTAGTGTGGCAATTTAAATTTACTAATTCATTTATTCATTTACTTTGGATAATGAGGTATATCTTTTATTCTGCTTTCTGGAAGCACGATTTTTTAGCGAATACTGAATGAATACACACTTTTATTCGGTGTATATTCTCTCTCTTTTTTTCTACTTTCAGACACTATACTGACTAGCTGTTTCTATTTTGTCACTTTTAGTCCTCTATGGGAACTAACTTTGGGATAGAAATGGTTTCTGTTTAAACATCATACTAGCTACTTTTGGGTTGTGTTTACTCTTGGCCCTTTTTCATTTTCTAGGGGTTTATTTCTTACACATCTGGCCTTCGGTCCTGAGGAAGGCGTTTGCTGTCTTAGATCATCACGCCGAAACCTATTTGACTACGCCTGGTTGACCCATTCAGCGCCCACGGCTGGTGCTTGTGCCTGTATTTGTAAGGCCTGGCTCCATATGTAGACCCCAGCAGAACTGTAAGAAACGACGTGTGAGTGTGAATACATGAACTAATCTACACTAGCCAGCCACCTCCAATCCCTAAAAGGAATAATAACTGGAAACTCTTTTTTGGCAACCTTGGAATATATACTTGTGGACTTCCATAATTGAAGTAGGGTGGAAACTCAGCAATCTAATAACATCCGTTTAGATAGGAGAGGAATTTAACCTTAGCGATACTAAGTGGATTTGCCTATTTAATGGAAAGTTTTTCCCTTTTTCTTTCTTCTTTTTTCTAATTTTGCAGTTTTTTTCTCTTTTTCTGTTTTATTTGTCTTCAACCATTACTGTGATTTATGGTTCAGGATTCATTCAGATGTTGTTTGCTTTTTTGTGATATGTTATATACTTGAAGTTGAGCCCACTTTAAAAGAACATTGCCAAATATTTTGCAAAATGCTGTTGAGGCTCTTGTATAAAAGATTGTTTTATGATTTATATTAAATAATGAAAAACATTTCTGAAGCCTCTGGTTAGAGTTTATGTTCAGTCAAGTGACAAAACTGAAGGATATGACTTTTGACAATGACATGATGTGTACTACTATATACATGTAAGAACAGATAGATAAAATTAGGACACCATCTGGAACTACGGATTAGTCCACTCAGAAAGCAGTGATCCTTTAGTCTGAAACATTCTTTTGCAAAACCTTTTTGCTTTTTTGGTTCAGAGAAAATGAAGTGTGCATAGCTAATAGATATACCGTATCACCGACAGATTACAACCTGTGGGGACATACTTTGTTAGGTTATCCCTTGATGCCATGGCTGATGACCCCCGTGAGGCAACCACACAACCATCATGAGCAGGCATGCAACTGTGCCCATATCCGTATTCGGTGCACAACTGAACAGACATTTGGCCTTTTAAAGGCGAGGTACCGCTGCCTGAGCAGATCACGGGGAGCACTAATGTACAGCCCTGTAAAGGTGGGAAAGATAGTCCTTGCCTGTGCCATCTTGTACAACATGTGTATCAGGCACACCATCCCATTGCCACCCAACATGGACATGCACCCACCAAAGGCAGAAGAGGATATGAGTGATGAGGAGCTGCCAATTGCACAGCACTGTGACGGTATGGATAGATGTGTAGCACGAGAGGAACTTACTCACCACTAGTTCTGATCACCTGACACACACATGAGGAACAGGCCAGCTAGTGCACTGGGTACTGGGCACTGCACATTAATAAAATCACTCACTTACACTGAGAAATCAAGATCCAGTCATGATTTCTTTGCAACACCAACTGTAATTTGTGCTAAGGAAATATATATAAATGTGTAACAGATTAACTGGCAACACTATCCCTCCCCACTCCCCGTCGCCAACTATCCCTCCCCACTGCCCCTCCCCAACTGTCTCTAGGCAACTCCTGCCATGTTTGGCAATGACCATTTACCCAAGTCACAGGCAGTGCACATATGCGTCCATGGCCTATTTCCGTCCTCTTTTCGGGTCAGGCATGCAGCTTGTTGCCGAGCGAGACAGCCTCATCAAACGCTGCTTGGGCTGCTCTGCACTGAACTAGCAGGTGTTGTGCTTGTCGATGGTGTGGGTGGGGAGTGCCATGGGCCATCGGTCCAGGAAAGCCTGAGTAGCATGGCCATTGTCTCTGCTATAGACGACATAACACTATTCCCATCCCGCACCCCATTTACATCTGTATGATAGCACATGATCAGCGACCTAGTGCCTGGACGCTCTTGTGCATGAGCTATGCCTCCTGAAGGTGCTGCTGCACCAGGGCTGCTAGTGCATCCTGGCGTTGTTCCATTCTGCATAGTCGTCCATCAATTTTCCTCAAACTGGGGAAGGGTGGTCGTTGTGGGCTAATTGGGCCCATGGGGCTGAATAGCATGGGCTCATCAGTGCTCGGTCGGTGGTATTTCCGGTTTCCACAGCACCATCTTCAGCTGGGTCCCATACAATGCATGCATGTGCACAGCCTTGTGGCTGTGTCTTTGAAAGGGTATTTCTTCCTCGGGACCAGTCCTTATTACCATAAATTACCCTATTTCACCCATATACAGGTCCAATTGTGCTAAGCAATGAACTCATCTCTAGAGAAATCACACCTTCAGCCTAAATTTAGCATTTAATAGACATAAAGCATAATATAACAGACCAGTAAATATAGCAGAAATTTGGGAAGTGAGTGAATTCAAGTTAGAGACATCACACATAATTAGAGAAACACAGTCTTATGTCCCTTGGATGTTATTATCAGCGCTGGGGACCCAGGTCATCTACAACAAACTACCGCCTAAGTCAGGTCTGTAGATGACAGCGCCACAAAGAGCCGCCTAGGGTATCATGCTCCTGGCACTTGCTCTACAGCAGTCTGCGGACGAATCTCCCGTCTGGGTCATGTGTGCATGCATAGTTATGCCTTCGCGCTGTCAATCAGCATGACGCACTGTTCCAGAACGTTCTCAGTGCACAACATGTTGACTGATGGAAAAGACCCAGCTCAGTAAGTTTCCAACGCACTCCCTTCTCTTCCCCTCCCAACTTGGAGCCTCCATCTTCGAAAGCGCAGGAATGTTTCTTATCAGTGCGTGCAAGGCCGTACCATGCCTTCTCAGGTGAAAGAGGGCCTTTTTACCAAGCATGGCAGAGCCACTGGGGCGAAGAGAGGAGCTGAATTAATACGCATCGCAATTAACCCCTAGCGAGCAAGCTTCAGTGGCCCTGTGCTTCACTAGCTAGTGTCATAGTGCTACAAGGCAGGCGCTCTAGGTGCTATGATGCTTCAAACACTCAAATACATGTCTCTATTACCTATTAAACTTGGGCATCTACCTTGCCTTTCTATGCACAATGCAGCCTTCGTTTCCTTTGAGGCCTGCACCTTCAATGTAGCTCCTTATGCTACTAATGTGGGCGCTACTAACAAAACAATTTCATATATAAAAATGTGTTTCAGCATTTAGCACATACTTTGAATAAACAATTAGTCTTAGCTGTTAATGCAGCCATCTAAGGCCCGAATATGCAAATATGGTTAGCTCAGCAGGCTAATGCACCCATGAAAATGCATGAAAATGCATTTTCCTTTTCACTACAGGCGGTGATGGCAGCACTGCTGCATTTGGGGCTGCTGGTGTGGGTGCAGCTTTTGGGACCTGAGGTGGCTGCGCTTGTTGCACCACTAGGGCATGATGTGGCTGTGCTTGTGTAACCACTGGGGCATGAGGTGGATGGGCTTGTTGCACCACTGGGGCATGATGTGGCTGGGCTTGTTGCACCACTGAGACATGAGGAGGCTGGGCTTGTTGCACCACTGGGGCCTGAGGTTGCTCAATGGATGCAGCTGGGGTCACAGTTGCAGTTGTGCCTGTTGAGGCTGTGGAGTCCTGAGTTGAGGTGGTGGTGGTCCATTGTGTTCCTTGGCGTCAATGCCTGGTGACCCTTGAGGTGCTTGGATGGGCATCCTCATTGCCAGATGATGTGCCTGAGGGAGACAGAAAGGAAGGTTTTCAGTGATGAGTGTGGATTGATGAGGCAGAGATTCATGCTTTGGCTTTTTTATGAGAGTGCTGTGTGAGGGACATGGCGAAGGACATGGCATGGTGCATACATGCTTGTGTCATGCATACTGTGCAGGTGGATGTGTGATGTACGTACATGGTGGGTGGTGTGCCAGAGATACTGTTGTGGTGTACTGGCAATTTCTGGGTAGGGTTTTAGTGCTGTGGCACACACATTGTGTGATGTTGTGTTGGGGAGGGTTGTGCCATGGATGGGGTCGCCATGTGCCTGTTGCCTGTAGCACTTACAGAGATAGGTGGCGATTTGTGCTCATGGGTCAGGCTGGCTGGGTGACTTTGTGCCAGGGCTAGCAGAGCAGACACACACCAATTTTGCTGTGGCAGGTGGATGTGTGCGAGTGGCAGCAGGAGCATGTTCTGTTGGCGATACAGGGTGCCTGTGCTATGTGGTATGAGTGTGGGTTTGGGGGACGGTGTATGTCATTGAATGCACACAGGTTGCCGGTCTCGGGGGAGCGGCAGGGTTGTATTGGTGTTGTGCACGGCGCACTTGACATATTTTGCTGCTGTAGTGACTGCAGGGTGGACAGGGAGGTTGATGTGACATTGGGGTTACGTGTACTCACCAGCTTCCTCAGATTTCAAGGCTCAGGCCTCCGCAGCACCGACCCCTTCTATTGACTCGAGGTGCAGCACACCGATGCACGTCTCTTCCCAGGGCAACAGGTGGATAGGGGATGAGCTGATGTCACCTGTGGCCATGCCCTGTCTCCACTAGGCTGACAGGAGGTTGGCACCCTCAAGCGCAGGTCATCCCACCTCTTGTGGCTGTCACGCACAGTGTGGGTGGTTGTGCCAACTGCTGTGACTTTCTGAGCCTACTCTCAGATTATATGATATGATATGGCATTCATAACGCGCCTATATACAAGTCTTTCAAGGCGCAACGAGGCAAGGGAGGGGAAGAGAGGGAAGACAAAGACAACTTACTAGATCTTACTAGACCAGGTGACATTGAGATTGCACAAGTGCACGGGAGGGGGAGGGGAAAAGTGAGAGCGGAGGGGAAGTGCAGTACATAGGATAAACAGAAATAGATTTTAAAAAACTATAAATAAGAATAGCTGCCAGCTGGTGGCAAGTGCAAGGGTAAGTGCAGACATCAGGTGTCAAGTGCTGGTGGGGGCTGTAGGGATACAGAAACAGCTGCCACAGAGTGCAAGGGTTCCCAGGGGGGTAGTGCAGGGGTGCAACAGGCGGGGAGGGCACCTGGACCCGAGAACAGAGGGTAGCCAGGTGACCAGTGCAGTTACAGTTGCAGCCAGGAGTTCAGCCGGGGAGAGGAGGAGAGAAAGCAGAAGCAAAGAGGAATGTCTTGAGATGCTTCCGGAACCGGAGATGGTTCTCCTCCATTTTCAGATAGGCAGGGAGGCTGTTCCAGAGGGAGGCCCCAGCCGAAGAAAGAGATCTACCACCAACTTGTTGCTTGGAGAAGCGACTGACCCTGAGGGAGTTGGAGGCGGGTGAGCGAAGAGCTCGAGAAGGAAGATATTTAGGAAGAGAGAGTTGAAGGAGTTCAGGCCCCAGGCCCCAGAAGGCCTTGTGGACAATGCAGAGGGTTTTGCACTTAATCCTCATAGCCACTGGGAGCCAGTGCAGAGATTTCAGTCCTGGAGAGATACGATCCCTGGGCTTGAGGCCAAGGACAAGTCTTGCAGTCCTGTTTTGGAAGAGTTGCAGAGGGCGGAGAGTAGAGGCAGGCAGATTAAGAAAGGGGCTGTTGCAGTAGTCCAGCCTAGAGAGAACCAGACCTCTGGAGACAGTGAGCTTCTGGGGGAAGGAGAGGAAAGGAAGAATACCTCTGAGGACGTGCAGCTGGTAGTGTGACTTCTTAGAGACATCAGAGATGTGAGGAGAGAAGGAAAGTGTGAAGTTGAAGGTTTTTGGTGTCACAGGAAGAGTCCCAAAGAGGCTGGCCAGAAAGTGACAGTAAAGGAGAGCGCGGGTGTGCCGATGAGGAGAATCTCGGTCTTCCTGGCATTAAGGCAGAGATCATTGGTGGCACACCACTTCTGGATAGCAGACAGACAGTCAGAGATGAGAGCAGGAGATGAGGTGGCTGAAGGGAGCCTGAAAATTAGCTGAGTGCCATCCGCATAGCACTGAAAGTTGGGGCAGAGAACGGCAATGCAGTGGGCAAGAATTGCCAGGTATTGGTTGAACAGTCAGGGAGAGAGGTTAGACCTCTGGGGAACACCACAGGTAGAGATAGAGATAGAGGAGAGGAAGGACCCAAGTTGCACCTGGGAGGGTCGATCAGAGAGGAAAGAATGCAGCCAATCCAGGGCCTGATCGGTGATACCCAGGTTATCACAGAGACAGTTGAGCAGGATGGCATGGTTGACCATGTCAAAGGCAGAATACGGATCAAGTAAGATGAGGGCACAGGGGGTGTTGGAATCAAGGTTGGAGAGCAGGTCTTCGTGGATGTTCAGGAGAGCAGTTTCTGTGCTTCTGGCAGCTCTGAAGCCAGACTGATGGTCATGGCGACAACCAACAGATTCTGTGTGAAGATTAAGCTGAGAGATGGCCAGCTTTTCCAGGAGTTTGCCCAGGAAAGGAGTGATGGAAATTGGGCGATAGTTGGCCGGGCAGGACGGGTTGGCAGAGAGTTTCTTAAGAAGAGGGTGCACAAGGGAGTGCTTCAGGGCTGAAGGGAAGACTCCAGTGATGACCGAGTGGTTTCAGAAGTCAGCCAGAGAGGAGCCAGGGTGTCAATGTGGTCCTTGGTAGTTTTGGAGGAACAGGGATGAACCTGTTTTGACGAGACTTTCATAGATCAGACTTGTCTAGAAACCTTGTCAGGGGAAAATAGGGGAAAGGCAGAGAAGGAGGGAGGAGAGCTTGCTGAAGAAGGGCCAGAGGAAAAGCAGGGAGTAGAGGGAGGAGGGGGAGAGGAAGAGAGAGAGGACAGGGTGTTCTGAGTTTCAGAGATGAAATGAGAAGCCAGGGCCATGCAGAGGGCCTGGGAGGGGACAGGAGAGGTAGAGACTGCAGCAGGATTGGCCAGTTCCTTGCATATTTTAAAGAATTCAGCCGAGTTGTTGGATGTCGAGGGAGGCGCAGGCTTGGATGCAAGCCCTCTTCTTAGTGCAGACAGAGAGCCGATATTGCCTTTGGAGCAGGCGGCAGGCCCGTTTGTCAGAGGATGTACCAGAAGCATGCCATTTCCTCTCAGCCACCCTGCACTTGCATTTGAGGGTAATGAGGTCTGAGTAGTACCAGGAGTTGCACTTGACTTTGTACTTCAAGCCGATCCTCATGACATGGGCAAGAACATCAAGAGTATCAGATATAGCAGAGTGGAGCATTCTGAGGACTGTGTCAGGGTGTGAGTCAGCCAACATGGCAGGGGGGGTGAGAAAGTGGCGGCGGAAGCCTCAAATGACACACGCTTCATGGGTCGGACAACCGAGAATGTGGGTGGCAGTGCTGGAGGTGGCTTAGCCTGAGGGTAGAGAGGGTGAGCTGGGAGGAAAGGAGAAGGTGATCACTCCAGGACAGAGGAGTGGTCAGAGGGATAGAAAGGGGAAGGTCTGAAGAGATCAGACATCCAGAGTGTGCCCTGCTGTGTGATTCAGGCCACAGGGTAGAATGGAGAGTGAGAGAGAGTTGCAGAGGTCACGAAAGAGTCCAGAGGAAGGGCAGGAAGCATTCAGGTGGATGTTAAAGTCTTAAAGTCTCCAAGAAGGCGGAGTTGAGTGGTCGAGACCGGGAGGGAAGGAGAGAGGTCCACCTACTCAGAGAGGAAGGAGGAGATCTGGCCAGGTGGCCGATAGATGGTAGCCACCGTAAGATGGCCTTCTTACGCAGCTGGGCCTTCCTGCGCTGGTCAGTCACAAAAGTTCATAAACATGTTGGACCATATGTTTTCTATATATGAGCATTTTTTTACCTCACTCCACTATATGCAGTAACAATAACATCTAGGGAAACTCATAGTGAAGTGAGGATCGTCTTTATGTTGTTTTTTCAAAAACACAACTTGTGAGGAGGCACAATTTGTGTTTGGATTGGTGTTGCCTTCACTTGTTTTTTTAAAAACTCGGGTGTGTGGGGTTGCTACACAATACCTGGGTCATTAAAGATTTGACAACCCAGTGGATGTGCACACACTCAACCACCACACTACCGAGTGCTATCTTGGTTATTGGTCTCTTCCAACACAGACACATAGTGGAAGAGAGTGGTTGAGGAGCATGATTTCAACAAGGCTGGATGTTATTGACAACAACTAGAAGTGAATAGTTTATCTTCTTATTCTGTCTCCTATTTGTAGGAGATACACCAGTGCCACACAGGGACAGATTTGGATAGGAGGAAGGGATATTTAGAAATGTAACTCTATCCCTTTTCTGTCCTCTCTCACAGCCTTGTTCCTTTTTCTGCAAATGGTTAATACCAACATCAGATTTCTGTTGTCCTCTTCAAAAATAATTCTGCCCTCAACCACAGTAGTTTTTATCCATAAAACAGGCAGTTTTGCCTGTTGTTTGGTCATCAGATATGTTTTGGTTTTGACCTAAGTAGAAATACAGTTGGCAATTGCCCTACATTTTGTGGTATCATGTTTATAGAGTAAGGGCACTTCCCTGTTAACTCACTCTTCAGCCCCCTCCCCTTTGTTTGTTAATTACCTTCTAACGGCGATAGCAGTGGGCTTAAGATTTCCCACATTTACTGGGACTTAGAATTTATGTTTCTAACTTAAATTTACGGGGTGTATCAATAACATCCGGTCTTTGTACACAACATTGGAGGTTGATTCACTTCCAATTATCACACACAGATTAGACAAATGGCTGATGTAAGCATCAATATGATGACGGAATCTAACTATTTGGCCTTCGCGGAAGACCTAGTGGAAACCATCCTAGCAGCCCCCTCACTCATAGGAGATACAACAGTACCATCAGTGATGACAAATAATGATGTATGGAATGCACTTGAAGGTTTAAAGAAAAAACTAATCAGGACAGAACTACACGGTTTAATCATGACGGAATACTTACGCGCGCAAGCCGCACCGGACGGACTAATCATCCGAATAGAACCCAGAATCTTCCTAGATAAGATACAGTTCCGGAAAGACTGGAGTTTTATTGCCAACAAATGTACAAGGGATTGGCTTATACTCATAATCAACACGGCCAAAACCGTCTCGATAAAACTGATGAGTGAAATCGAATTGAAAATTGACCAATTAAAGACAACAGAAGTTTTAGAAAGCTTCAAGAAAAAACTGGATGACTTGAATGCCTTAATTAAAGATTTCAAAGACCTGAATTTGAGTAAAAAAATCAATAAAATATAGAAAGATATAGCATCCTTCACACATGATAAGACATACCCATACATCGTAGACAGCTACTATGAGGAATCTCAAGCAGGAATGGGACCATGGTGTCCACCAACATGTCCAGCTCTGCCTCGCTGAAGCGTGACTTGCACCTCCGGGTCACACAGACTCTGGATGTCATGTTGACGTTTGTCTTTCTGTGCTCAGGATTCTTATTTGTAGCCTGCACTGTGAGGATTGCAAAGGATTGTGTTTTACTAATGGCCACCAGACGATTTCCTGTTCCGGCCAACACTGTATTTCCGGTCACGGTAATTGTAGCACCGTTGGTAACGGTGCCGGTGGCTCCCGGAGCATGTTCCCGGAATCAGAGTCACTAGCACCGAGGTCACCAGTGTTGGCATTTCGGGTGGGGTTTGTTGGTATTACCAGCATGCCAGTGCCACCGTTTCCTGCATACTGGAATGTGCGTGCACGCCAACACGGAATCATCCAGAGTTTCCGGCATCACGGGTTGGCGGACAGGGTGACACTAGCATACCAGTATATGGGATTTCTTACTGGCAACCTTGTAATGAGGGTCTCTATCTTTTTCTAATTGTCATTTTCCCTAAGGGTTGAGCAAGGTCTAGCTTGCCAAAAATCGGTAGAAGAAAATCTAACACTTTGCATCTTACTCTGCCTTTGCACAAAAATGTCTTCTGCTCCTTCACCCATTACCAAGGCTAATGACCTTATCATAGAGATCGAATTCCAAGTTTAAGGTATTTGCCCCAGAAATTTTTTTGGCTTCAATGAGCTTTACTTTGAATAAGCATGCACCTACCCGCTCTCTGAGCAATTTTATGCAACACACTAATGGTAATCCTGTCAAAATAGGCGAGTATTAAACACTTCTGACTTATTGGCTCAATATGAGGTCTCTAGACTGGATCATCAAGAATGGGGTTGTGTCCTCAGCTATACTACAGCAATCCATAAACCCATAGTGACAAACCAGCCAATGGGCAATGATTTTCACCTCCCTTGGACAGTCAATTATCAAAGGCAGAAGATATAATCATGCATAAAATAGAAGAGGACATATTGGCATCTAATTTATTTTCGATCCTTGAGCCAGCTAAACTTAACATCAACCCTGGCAGAAACGATCATGAATGCACAAATGCCCCATTATGGACTGTCTTGAAGGAGGCTCAATGCCATAGGAGTAATGTTGTGGATGAACAATAGACTTTCATACCCCCAGATGATTTGAACGCAACAAAGTGTGGATTCTCTGACTCTATGCTTGAGAAATTGATTTCAACATCATCAATGTTCAAGTCTTGAATTCCCTTAATAACTGAACTCTGCTCGGAAATCAAGAATTGTAGGATCTTGTAATACCCAAGTCTACCGCACAACCTGATTCTGCAATCTCGCCCCAGATGCAAGGGAGTTCAAAGCAGGATTTAATTAAATCGAGCCAAATGAGTCCTGCAAATAAGGTCAGAGAAGGGGGTACACCAACAACCTGGCGAGACCCAGTCCAGATACAGAGAGGGGGTGAGAGGGGGTGAGAGCACTGGGAACATATGGCTACATATGGAACATATGGCTACAGCGCTGAACTTATCTACTGGGGAACATTGCGTAGGAGCAGCCGGTTGCAGGAATCCGATGGGGTAGTGCTCAGGTGCCCAGGCAAAGAGTTGCAGATTGAGTGTTGGATTCCCATGTTATTGGCGCTGCGCATACACTTCGTATGCAATTTACATTGAAAGTTCTGTTGATCAACAACAGAGAGGAGACAGCAGATCGAGGCAATCAGCCTACGAAGAAGCACTTTCCAAAACACATGTCAGCACCATCAGTAACAATAAAGACCTAATGGCATAACTTTTGAGCTAGCAGGCTTTCTTTTTCAATTAATTGTGATCAAATAAATCAAAAGAATTTTCAACGTAAATTGCGTACGAAGTGTGTGCGCAGCGCAATAACGTGGGAGTAGGACACTCATTCTGCCAGTCCAGATATATTTTCCTCCTTCTGGTATAAGTAGAACTCTTCCTTCCTGGCCTTGCGGGAAGCAGCATTGATTATCAATCATGGTGATTTACCTCCTAGTAGGACGGAGGGGAGCAAGATAGATATTGCTATGAGACATGGTGATAACAGAACCTCTTCCAACCAGAGTTTCCTGTTGAATCGTGACGCAAAGCACATTTTTATGGTACATTTTCCAAAACTGGTTGGCTTAAAAAGAGAGTACACAGATGAATTTAGCAACAAAGACATACACTGGATTAGGCACATTATGGGGGGTTGCTCGATAATCAGCAAATATATCTCCTCAACCTTAAGGCATCCAGATCCAGGGTTGTTCGGGTGACATCTAGCCTTGTTAATGGTCTTCTTCCTATTGATTATAGGGCTTATCCTCCTAGGGGTGCTAATGTTGCTATTCGTAAATCTATAGATAGATCTTTGGGCACTAATCCTTCGGGAGCTCCCGACAATTCCAGCCTAACATCTTTTTGACTTTTTATTCTTGGATCTATTCTACCAACACCAGCTGCAGTTGCCCGTAACTTGAGCAAAGTCTCGCAGAATATCTACTGACATCTCTCTCCCCCACGTGGTGTGGGTTGTTACCATGTGACACAGCGCACTTCCTTCACAAACTGTCTTCATATGTCCATTGCTTCATAGATTATATCTGGGTTACCCTAAAAAATTGGTGCTACTGTCTGGTCCAAATGTATTGCCCGGGAAGACATTTGCTTGAAGAAAGGTTGGATCGTTCTTATACATTAAAGTGCATTTTTCAGTTAATTCTGTGAAGGAGTCAGTGCGCCCCCATGTGCGGGATCTGTCAATCTGGGTCTCTGTAGCACATAGTTATCATTGTGAAGAGTATGTTACTGACTGGCCTGGTGTGTTTAAATCTTGTTACGTCTTCAGTTCTAAAATGTCATATTTCTAATATTTATGTTAATGTTATGTTAAAGGACATTTGTACCGCGCACTATCACCATCGTAGTGGTCCTTTGGGGCTCTGGCAGTTCTGAAAGAGGAGGGGAGGTTGAGTTAGTGGGAGGAAGCAGGAAAAGTGCTAGAGAGCAGTGATGTTGTCATGATCTCTGCTTCCAAAAGGTCAGGGTTTTCCCAACTCCCTTGGAAGCAGATCCATAACCCAGGTTCCGAGTGCCAACCAGTCCCAATGGGGACCTTTTGGACCCAGTCCTGGCGCCAGTGGCACCAGGCTCATAAATATGCCCAGTCCCAGCGCTGGAAGCGCCGGGCTCATAATGCTTGGGTGGACTTACCTGCAGCAGACCATGCTGCTTACTTGCCTGCCAGTTGAGCCTCTGATCCTCTTCTGTTTGGAACTACTTTTCCTGTTGGGTGGGGCTGGAGCCACTCCCTAGATGCAGAACACTGGAACTCTTCTGGAAGGCAGGAACTCTTTTCTTACCAGGAACTCTTTTCTTACTTAGGCGTGGCTGTGGAAGGAGACACATAAGCACTACAGGAGGCTATTTAAACCACACCCGGTGGATGAATCTTGCTTTGCGTTATTCTGCATCCTCTGCAGCAGAACGCTCATCGTGTCTTCTGAATCTGATCCTGGGCCTAAGGAAAAAGGCTTACCATCCTGAATCCAGTCTTCAGCAACACCTATAAAGACAAGAAAGAACAGGTTAGCATTCCGGCATCTAGAAAGGCAAAGGCTTACCTACTCTTCGTGCGCTCCGGAGGTCTTCACACTGTATTCCGGCATCTGAAAGACAAAAGCTTACCAACTCTTCGCACGCTCCGGAGGCCGTCGGCGCTGCATCCCGCATCTGAAAGACAAAACAAGGTGCGTTTAAAGACATTGGGGAACTTTAATACTCACGTGCCATTACTCCTTTCCACATCTAACCCAGTGGGTATCCCGGCACCCTGCAGCCGCTCCGAACTTGTACCTGCAAAATAAAAAGACAGTTCGAGCGCATTGTGAAGCTGGCAACAAGCGCTTACTTACATGCTTCCAGGCGCTTCTATTCATCACACGGGCTCCATCTTCAAGGCACTTCAGCCCGTCATCCGCCATCGCCGGAACCCTGCAAAACAAGAGACATCATTATTAAAGACTTTAAAGACATTTGAGTTACTCGAAACTTACTGTTCGTGCAGTAAACGACGGACAGCAGTCCTCTGAAGTCAAGAGGCCTGCGCTACCTATCCGGTGAAGAAACTGGTTACAGCACC
Source organism: Ambystoma mexicanum (assembly GCF_040938575.1). Lineage (NCBI taxonomy): Eukaryota > Metazoa > Chordata > Amphibia > Caudata > Ambystomatidae > Ambystoma > Ambystoma mexicanum. The sequence goes on from NC_090925.1 coordinate 1,074,478,883, forward strand.
CTGCCCCGAGGCAGATGGAGAGCTCGGCATTCACTTACCTAAGGTGAGAGCGTTAACCTGTGGGGGTCTACAGGAGAGGAGAAGAGGAAAGAGATAGGGACACCCCAATAACCCCAGTTCATTAACCCCGTATTTTCTATCTGCAGACATCTTACTCTGCACGTCAGGCATACAGGGCACAGGGGTCCAGCCCAAAGAGCCAACCGGGTGCTGCACATCACCTTTGAAGATACGGTAGTCGCCCAGTCAAGACCGGCGCCTCTGCGAGAATCAGGTGAGCGTTACAGAACGCAAAGCCTACCGCAAAACTCTCGCCCAGGCGCTATGGAAACCTCGGATACTGACCACCTAGCCCGGTTACTTGGGGAACTAAGGGCAGAAGTGCATGCAGCTCGTCAGGAAACGAACGCTCTAAGAAGGGAACTAATTATTTCCAAGGAGAGAACAGATGATCTTGCTAGACAATTGCTACAGTCACAAGCCGGACAGACCATGCTACCCGCATCAGGGGCAAATCTTCCTTCAACATCCTCTATGAATCCAGTGCAGATCAACCTACCTGGGAATGTACCTCTGGCTCCGCCCGAACGATTTTCTGGTGACCCAAAGAGGTTTGCGGTATTTATCAATCAGTGCCGGTTGCACTTCTTATGCCGGCCAGCAGCCTTTCCAACTGATCAAGCTAAAGTAGCTTTTGTACTTTCGTACCTTAGTGGCAATACGGCAGACTGGTCGATCCCTCTAGTTAATCAAGATGATCCGGTTCTCCATGATTTTCAAGCCTTTCAGCTTAGTATGGAAAAACTGTTCGCAAGACATGCACAGGGGCAGGCCTTGGACAATGAGCTTCTTTCGTTGCGACAGGGTAATCAAGACCTTTTGGCTTATATTGCATCTTTCAATAGACTAATAGTGGAAACTCAATGGCCTGAGGACAAAAGGATTACGCTGTTTTATAGAGGTCTACGTGGAGAGCTCAAAGACGTTTTAGCCCAAGTAGTGAATCCCCCACAAGACTGTTCGGATTATATAGACTTGGTCGTTCAAATAGATCACAGACTGCAGAACAGGAAGGCCGATCATTCCAAGTTTGATGCCCGAGTATTTTCCAAACCGCCAACTCCTTCCAAAGGAGTAGACTCCGGGGAACCCATGCAAATAGGGGGTCTGAAAGGTCCTCTAACACAAAGGGAGCGGGAAAGGAGAAAACAGTTGCAATTATGCCTATATTGCGGAAACTCAGGGCACTTTCTTCGAGACTGTCCGGTGAAACCTGCCAAGAAGGCAGTAGGAGCTGCAGTTACCCCAGTTACAAACTCTGAGCAGGGAAACGATCTCGCCCGACAAGAATAGAGGTCCTCTTGCCGAGCGTGAAAACCAGTTCCGTGACCTCGCATTTCGTGATACCTATGGTCCTCATTAGCCCTGATAATCCGGATCGATTACATGCAATTGAAGCTTACGTCGACAGCGGTGCCATCGGCAATTATGTGGATCATGAAATGGTTTTGAGGATGAATCTAACTCTTTGTCCCAAGGATGTAAAGGACGTCATTACTACGGTGGATGGTACGGAGATAGCCTCCGGGCCAGTAACGCATACCACTCAAGAGGTGACGCTAGTAAGTCAAGATGGACACCATGAGAAGATCGTGTTCGATGTGATCAAGGCCCCTCAGTTCCAGATTATTCTAGGAATACCTTGGTTAGAGAAACACAATCCTCTGATCGATTGGCGAGCAAGAACGGTCCAGTTTCCAGAATGTGTCTCTACTTGTCACCCTCCACCTGGTGTTGCACTGGCAGCAATTTCTTCAGAGACTCCCCAGTTACCTCCCGAATACCTAGAATACCAAGATGTTTTCCGGAAGGAGCAGGCTAACTCTCTACCTCCTCATAGGTCTTATGACTGCCAGATAGACCTGATACCTGGATCTACTCCTCCTTGTAGTAGAATTTATGCCCTCACCGAGCCTGAGAACCTTCACCTTTGACAATACTTGGATCAATACCTGGCAAATGGGTTTATTCGTCCTTCCAAGTCCCCTGCCTCTTCAGCTTTGTTCTTCGTTCCAAAAAAGGAAGGAGACCTTAGAACTTGTATCGATTATCGCTCCCTGAACCAGATCACCGTTAAGAATAGATATCCGTTACCTTTGATCCCTGAACTCCTGGACCAAGTCAGAAAAGCATGCATATATACAAAGCTGGATCTTAGAGGAGCTTACCACTTGGTACGAGTAAAAGAGGGCGATGAATGGAAGACGGCCTTCCGCACCAAGTATGGGCTATTTGAATATCAGGTCATGCCCTTCGGACTTTGCAATGCCCCGGCCGCCTTTCAATATTTTATGAACGATGTCCTCAGAGAGCTCATAGATGTGTGTGTTGTTGTTTACATCGACGACATTCTCGTTTATTCTTCATCGGAATCTGAACATCGGAAACACGTGAAAATGGTCCTCGAAAGATTGCGTCAACACAAACTTTTCGCTAAGTTGGAAAAATGTGTTTTCAACGTGACTGAAGTTGAATTCTTGGGATTCATATTATCGCCTGGCGGAGTGCGTATGGATTCAAAGAAGGTCGATGCAGTTCTCAAATGGCCATCACCATCTTCCGTAAAAGGTGTGCAAAGCATGTTAGGCTTCGCTAACTTTTACCGCAGGTTTATCCCCGAGTTCTCTCGAATAGTCCAGCCCATCACTGCCTTGTTAAAGAAAAACAAACGTTTTGAATGGTCTACCGAGGCGGAACAAGCTTTCCAGGATTTGAAGACTAAATTTATCTCTGCACCAATCTTAAAACACCCTCGCCCCGAACTCCCCTACATCGTGGAAACTGATGCTTCAAGCCTTGCAATGGGGGCAGTTCTATCACAAAAGGACCCGGTAACCAATCAGTTGCATCCCGTGGCATTTTGGTCCCGCAAATTCTCGCCTCCTGAAGTCAATTACACGATTACTGACAAGGAACTTCTGGCTATCAAGTCTGCCTTTAAGGCTTGGCGGCATTATCTGCTGGGGGCCCGACACACCGTTACTGTGATTACGGATCACCGAAACCTGCAATATTTGAAAACCGCAAAAGCCCAATCCTCTAGACAACTCCGTTGGGCATTATTCTTTGCCGAGTTTGACTTCATAATTACCTATCGACCTGGTACAAAAAACGGTAAAGCCGATGCCCTTTCTCGGATGGGAGTGGAAGAACACTTGATCAACCCTAAACCTGTACCAATCATTCCCGAACAAAGAATTCTGGGTGTAATCGCCACAGAATCCATAGAGGAAGTCAAGGATAAAGCCAGGCAACTTGTAACTCCAGCAGACATAAAGAATTGGCATCTGCAGGGAAAGGACTTTGCAGTAAAGGACAACTTATTGTATTTCCAAGAACGATTATACCTACCCAGCACAGATTTACAGAAAAAAGTAATCTCTTGTTATCACGACTCTTTAATGGAAGGTCATCCCGGTATAGCCAAGACCTCAGAAAAGATCAAGCGCTACTTCTGGTGGCCGTCTTGGAAAAAAGATATCAGAGACTTTATAATGTCCTGTGCAGTATGCGCCCAAAACAAGAGTCAAAAGGAAAGACCAGCAGGCCTCTTACGCCCTATTGACATCCCACCACGCCCTTGGCATACGCTTTCTATGGACTTCATCACCGATCTACCTCCATGCTCTGGATACAATACGATTCTAGTAATCGTGGACTTATTCTCCAAGATGGCGCATTTCATTCCGCTCAAAGGCTTGCCAACAGCAGCAACTCTGGCCCGAGAATTTCTCGAAAACATCGTCCGACTGCACGGTTTTCCTTCGGTTCTAATTTCGGATCGAGGTAGTCAATTTATTTCTCATTTTTGGCGAAGTTGCTGTCGGTCGGCTCAAATTGATGTGAGACTATCGACCAGTCACCACCCTCAGACCGACGGACAAACTGAGAGGACCAATCAAACTCTGGAACAGTATTTACGCTGCATGCTGCAACAAACTGAAAAAACTTGGAAAGATATCCTTTGGATAGCCGAGTATGCCTACAATAACTCTGTCCATTCGGGAACTGGGAAAACCCCATTTTTTCTTTTGTACGGCAGTCACCCTCGAACCTCGGAGTTGGATCCCCTCCAAGATCTTGAAAAACCAGCAGTAGACTACCTGCATTCTACAATCACCCAAGCCTTTAAGGAAGCTGTTTCTCACCTTCAAAGGGCTAAAGAACAATACAAGAAAGGAGCAGATCAACATCGGAAGGAAGCCCCTCACTATCAAGTAGGGGATCAAGTCTGGTTATCCACCAAATATCTATCTCTAAAAGGGCCACGCACATTCAACCCAAGATACCTTGGTCCCTATTCCATCACTACCATAGTAAACCCAGTAGTGGTCAAGTTGGACTTGCCCCCGCACATGAAGATAGATCCGGTCTTCCACGTCTCTCTATTAAAACCCGTGCAACCTCAAACCCGACTAACCAAATCTCCAAAACCTATCCTAGTTGATGGAGAACTCGAGTTTGAAGTCAAAAGCATTCTGGACTCCAAGATCTCCAAATCTAAACTATTCTACCTAATTGACTGGAAAGGCTACGGCCCCCAAGAGAGATCCTGGGAACCTGCTGAATATGTCCACGCTCCTCGCCTAATCAAAAGATTTCACCGAACATTTCCTGACAAGCCAAAACCCCCGGAGAAGCCCGGTTTGGGAGGGGCCTTGAGGGGGGGTACTGTCATGATCTCTGCTTCCAAAAGGTCAGGGTTTTCCCAACTCCCTTGGAAGCAGATCCATAACCCAGGTTCCGAGTGCCAACCAGTCCCAATGGGGACCTTTTGGACCCAGTCCTGGCGCCAGTGGCACCAGGCTCATAAATATGCCCAGTCCCAGCGCTGGAAGCGCCGGGCTCATAATGCTTGGGTGGACTTACCTGCAGCAGACCATGCTGCTTACTTGCCTGCCAGTTGAGCCTCTGATCCTCTTCTGTTTGGAACTACTTTTCCTGTTGGGTGGGGCTGGAGCCACTCCCTAGATGCAGAACACTGGAACTCTTCTGGAAGGCAGGAACTCTTTTCTTACCAGGAACTCTTTTCTTACTTAGGCGTGGCTGTGGAAGGAGACACATAAGCACCACAGGAGGCTATTTAAACCACACCCGGTGGATGAATCTTGCTTTGCGTTATTCTGCATCCTCTGCAGCAGAACGCTCATCGTGTCTTCTGCATCTGATCCTGGGCCTAAGGAAAAAGGCTTACCATCCTGAATCCAGTCTTCAGCAACACCTATAAAGACAAGAAAGAACAGGTTAGCATTCCGGCATCTAGAAAGGCAAAGGCTTACCTACTCTTCGTGCGCTCCGGAGGTCTTCACACTGTATTCCGGCATCTGAAAGACAAAAGCTTACCAACTCTTCGCACGCTCCGGAGGCCGTCGGCGCTGCATCCCGCATCTGAAAGACAAAACAAGGTGCGTTTAAAGACATTGGGGAACTTTAATACTCACGTGCCATTACTCCTTTCCACATCTAACCCAGTGGGTATCCCGGCACCCTGCAGCCGCTCCGAACTTGTACCTGCAAAATAAAAAGACAGTTCGAGCGCATTGTGAAGCTGGCAACAAGCGCTTACTTACATGCTTCCAGGCGCTTCTATTCATCACACGGGCTCCATCTTCAAGGCACTTCAGCCCGTCATCCGCCATCGCCGGAACCCTGCAAAACAAGAGACATCATTATTAAAGACTTTAAAGACATTTGAGTTACTCGAAACTTACCGTTCGTGCAGTAAACGACGGACAGCAGTCCTCTGAAGTCAAGAGGCCTGCGCTACCTATCCGGTGAAGAAACTGGTTACAGCACCCTGCCCCGAGGCAGATGGAGAGCTCGGCATTCACTTACCTAAGGTGAGAGCGTTAACCTGTGGGGGTCTACAGGAGAGGAGAAGAGGAAAGAGATAGGGACACCCCAATAACCCCAGTTCATTAACCCCGTATTTTCTATCTGCAGACATCTTACTCTGCACGTCAGGCATACAGGGCACAGAGGTCCAGCCCAAAGAGCCAACCGGGTGCTGCACATCACCTTTGAAGATACGGTAGTCGCCCAGTCAAGACCGGCGCCTCTGCGAGAATCAGGTGAGCGTTACAGATGTGCTGTTGGCGGCCTCAGCCCGGTGGGTCCGTTGGCTGGGCCTGGGGTGTTTGCGGCCGGTAGTCATTGTGTACTGTTGTGCAAGGCTATGTGTGTTTTTGTTTTGTTGTTGCAATGTAGTGAAGTTTGTGCGGTTTGTTGTGCTGTAGGTTTTGGTTGTGTTTGGTTTGGAGTTTGAGAGGTGTATGCAGAAAGGGAAATTGTTAGTAGGGTTGGGTAGTTTGCGTCTCTATCCTGAATTGAAGTGTAGTCTCCCCTGTTGCGGCTCTGTCCTGATCTGGGTCTGACTGGCATACAGGTTCCATACTCCTCTAGTCCCCGCCTCTAACATGCTCTCTGATAGCTCCCCTTATCCTCCATTTAGACTCTAGTGGCCAGTGCACCTGCCAATGACATGCTAACATTCACAATTCCATCTAGATGCGACGCAGGCTAGTGTTCACAATTCTATCTAAGTGTGGACATGCAAGTATTGACGGTTCTATCTAAGTGCAGACATGCTAACTTCACAAATCTATCCAGATGCGACGTAGGCTAATGTTCGCAGTTCTATCTAAGTGTGAACATGCTAGTATTCACAGTTCTATCTAAGTGTGGACATGCTCACATTCACAGTTCTATCTAAGTGTGAAGATGCTAGTATTCAAAATTCCATCTAGATGCGATGCAGGCTAATGTTCACAACTCTATCTAAGTGTGGACATGCTAGTATTCACAGTTCCATCTAAGTGTGGACATGCTGGTATTCACAATTCCAACTAGATGCGATGCAGGCTAATGTTCACAACTCTATCTAAGTGTGGACATGCTAGTATTCACAGTTCTATCTAAGTGTGGTCATGCTAATATTATGGCACTCTATGTTATTGGGAAGTAAGATAGAGTGGCAGGGGTTTTCTGGAGTAGAGTGATTGCTCTACTCCCCACCCATGTCACACTCACGTTTTTTGTTGGTGTCTGTTGGCTACTGGCTTCCTTGGTGTCCCCTGCGCACACCTGCAGACACATCTTGGGGCCGTCCTTTGCCTCGGGGCCTTCGCCGCAGGGCTGCCAGGCAGAGGGCTGCCCTAGGGTGTCCTTGATGTGGGGTATGCGGGCCAATCCGGATGGGGTGGGCGTGTTGGGAGGCGGGCAGAGGGATACCAGGAAGCGGGTGGGCAGGGGTTGGGCTGGGAGGCGGGCTGAGGGAGGGAAGGGGAACCCAGGAAACGGGGCTGCAGGCCGGGGCAGGGGGCCCCAACCACGCGCCAAAATGGTGCCTTTAGAAGCCCAGGAGGGTCTTCTCGAGCCCCAACTCACCTGCAGCGCCGGATGGAATGGCGGCTGCAGGGAGCGGGGCTCCCAACAGGCCTGGCGAGGCTCGGCAGTTGTCTGCCCAATCAGAGGCCAGGGGCTGGCCTGGGAGGCGGGCTGAGGGAGGGAAGGGGAACCCAGGAAACGGGGCTGCAGGCCGGGGGAGGGGGCCCCAACCACGCGCCAAAATGGTGCCTTTAGAAGCCCGGAGGGTCTTCTCGAGCCCCAACTCACCTGCAGCGCCGGATGGAATGGCGGCTGCAGGGAGCGGGGCTGCAAACAGGCCTGGCGAGACTCGGCAGTTGTCTGCCCAATCAGAGGCCAGGGGCTGGCCTGGGAGGCTGGCTGAGGGAGGGAAGGGGAACCCAGGGAACGGGGCTGCAGGCCGGGGCAGGGGGCCCCAACCACGCGCCAAAATGGTGCCTTTAGAAGCCCGGAGGGTCTTCTCGAACCCCAACTCACCTGCAGCGCCGGATGGAATGGCGGCTGCAGGGAGCGGGGCTCCAAACAGGCCTGGCAAGGCTCGGTAGTTGTCTGCCCAATCAGAGGCCAGGGGCTGGCCTGGGAGGCGGACTGAGGGAGGGAAGGGGAACCCAGGAAACGGGGCTGCAGGCTGGGGGCCCCAACCACGTGCCAAAATGGTGCCTTTAGAAGCCCCGTTGTGGGAGCTATAGCTGGAAAATTTGACTGTAGACCCTTGGAATTGATGGACGAAACAATATATGATTTTGGATCATCTGATAATTGGGATCCTACTATTGTTATCATTGTGGCAGGGTATCTAAATATTCATTGTGAGTCTTTGCCTGAATGTGTAGATGTAACCTTTGATGAAGATGAGGATTGGAATATCCCTGAAATTTAGGCTGGTCCTCCACGTTCCCGTCATCCTGAAGCCTCAATAATGTTTACGTAGGTGCAGTGCCAACATTTGTAAGAGGTATGGTAAGGACACAGATAGAATTTATCATCCTTAATTTGGAGAGTTTGTACTTGGCAGAGTAGAAGTGATTGTAAGATCCAAGAGTGGCCACGATCCTGTGCGTTTAACAATTCAATTAGTGTCTTATCACCCTGGGCCCGGTCCACATGTGGTCATTTAAAGATCAGTAATAGGTGTCACAGGAAACAAATTAAATAGCAGAATTTAGAACGGGTTACTGTTTTGCCAGGAATATATGCAAGGTTAACCAAAGTATTTGAGACTTATTTTTCTAACCTAAATCCAGGCAAATCGCATTTCGACCAATGCTATAATCACATCTGTAGCTCCATCAGTCTATGGGCAATGACCATGGTATCTCTGGCTAGGTTAAAGCAGATATATAGAATAGGTAATTCATGGTTTGATCAAGATTGCAGAGATCTGAAGTCCTGGCTATATTCCGAGCTGATGAAGGGCAATGGTGCTAATATCGGCAATGTACAGGCTTTTCGTTTTGAATGTAAATCTCTCATCCACCAAAAAAGCAGATTTGAGTAGAAAGACCTGGGATGCGATCAGGAGAGCAGCATCTAGAAAAGATTCCAGGATATTCTGGAGTCTAATGACTAAACACACTGCCTCTGATAGCCCATCGGTACCTTTATCGTTGATCTCGGAATTCGAGTGGATGATGTATTATTCTAGTTTATATGATGATTGCACACTCTCAAGTAATAATAATTTGACATGCTTAAGTGCACAAATGAATAATGAACTAAAAGAAGATGTGCTAGAGTTTAATCTTACTGAGGTTACTAGTGGAATAGTTGAACAGAAATGCAGAAAACTTAATTCCAGGAAACTTGATGTGTGAGCCATTATTTGGATCCTTTATTAACTTATTTTTATTCAACCTTTAATTTAATGTATTAAAGTCACTAAAGTCAGTCCTTTCCTTCTGGCATTCTGCCGAAATTGTATTGATATTCAAGAAGGGCGCTAGTCCTTCCCATGTGAGCTAGAAAAAGCATATACTTCAGGGAGCTGCATCAAATGGAAGAGGCATTAGCACACAATGGGGACTGTACACAGCCAGGTTCTATTGACCAAGGAGTGACCCCAAGAAGACCCTTCATCACCCTTTCAGTGATCCGGGTACCTGGGTGGTCCTGAGGACATTTTAAAATAATGCAATATTATGTATTGTTACTCAGCTTTTATACTACACCAACCACCCCAGGATGGTCTTACAGTGCTGAGGTGTGTCTGAAGTGTGGCCTTTTGAGTCTCCTCCCTGATTATACAGACCTTGGTTTGTGGAGGAAACGGAAGTGGGGGAAAGAGAGTGCAGGTATAACAAAATAGAAAGGAGGTTAGAGGGGGAGAAGAAGGAAGAAGGACACTTGTTTTGTCTAATTTTGAGAGGGCATATAGATTGAGGTGCTGGGACATTCAATCAGGGTTGCAGAAAGTAAAAAGGTATATTCTAATGTTAATGCAGGTAAAGGGACTGTGCAAGGGAGGCAGATTTTAAAGAACAATGAGTAACTCATACCAAGTAGATTTTGACTGTGTGATGGACTCGGGATGCGATCAAGTTGGCACTTGCAGTTGTATGGCTTTTTCGTCCTGTTTACCTTAATGTTGCTCAGAGCAAATCTGGAAAATAATTCTGGGACTGCAAACAGACAGGCCAAAAATGGTCCAAACAGCAATAAACTGTGTGCAATGTGAATGAAGGTAGATAACACCAGAGATAAGAGATGTTCTTTAAAGGATAAATTAAATTCCAGTCGACCGCAGAACTGGCTAGACATACTCCTCAGATCACAAGTTGAACCCAATGTCGTTAATAATTAACAATAATTGCAACTAACAACACAGCTGAAATCAGGAAGAGTCTTGCTTTAAAAAAAGCCGATGACGAAGTAAGCCACGGTGTTCTTTTACACTAAAGAAACAACATTGTCAGCAAAATCGTTTAACTGTTGGATTAGGTATTAAAGACTGTGACCAGAGTACAACTCTGTTTTCAAGTATCAAGGGTAAAGGAAGGCATGGGAGAAACAAAGGAAGAAATTAGCAGAAGGAAAAGAGTGGAAGAGTGGAGAGGAATTATGGAGAACGGAAAGGTGCAGGGCGGAATTAAGGGAAAGGTGGAGGAAAATATATTATAAGGAATTGGAGTAGAGAAACAAAGGAGAAGCATCACAAGGGAGGGAAGGAAGGAAGGAAGGAAGGAAGGAAGGAAGGAAGGAAGGAAGGAAGGAAGGAAGGAAGGAAGGAAGGAAGGAAGGAAGGAAGGAAGGAAGGAAGGAAGGAAGGAAGGAAGGAAATCAAACTCTGACTTGCCTTTTAAGACTTATGAAAACACCATCTCAGGCTCTACCTACAAGACATTCAGAACTGGCTTTCCCTTAAACATCACTGAGAACAATTACCCAGACTTTATGTGCATCATAAAAAATGACCTCCGTTCCCATAAACTAGCGGATACTGGGATGAAGATGGATGGAGTAATGCAGATCAAAGGAGGCCAAGAGAACAAGCTGCGCTCTAGTTGTTGCAAGCGCTTACCTGAAGACAGGACATTTAAACAGGAGCAGCCGCTGACTGAGGCGTGCTGCTGACATGAGAAGACTGCTCCTTTCGGTATTGACCAAGAGACCATAGGGCTGGAGAGTATTCCGTAGAGCCAACCAGCTCATCGAGAAGAAGAAAGGGAAGCTGACCGCGAGCAAAGACACGCTACAGAAATGGCAGAAGCCGTCAGAAGGCTTTTGGGTGTTTGCAGGTGTTAGGAGGCAGCATCCACCTTACCAAAGCCCGAAATGACACAAAAGAGACCAGCAGAAATGGCAAGAGGCAGAGAAGCCGGGAAACTGAGGCGGCGAGAAGGAAGGAAACACTGAATGACAGTCACTGGCTTACTATGTGAGAAAGAGAATAGGCCGGGAAGAACCAGTGAGCCCACCCAGGGCAAGCGTGGGCACTGGGGCGTATTGGCAGCCATGTCAAACTGAATAATTGTCGATAAAGCATATGAAAGTGAAAAAGCAAGTGAGCATTGCTTCAAAAGGGAAAACAGAACCAGTATCAGAGACTTTCAAGTTTTTGAGTGTATGCAATACACAAATAAGAGAAGCCCTGGCAGGATAATATACCAGGCAGATACAATACAAGATGAAGCAAATATAAGAGACTATCAGGTTTGGAAGTGTGGGTAGAGTCCACATGAGAAAAGCTCTGGCAGGAGAGTATGTACAAGGCAAATGAATGTGCTAGAAATTAAATAAGAAAGAAAGCCCTGGCAGGAAAGTATACCAGGCAAATTCAAATGACAAGGGTGTATATGTATGGAAAGCCCTGGCAGGAGAGTAAAGCAGGTAGATGCAGGTTGCATGTGTGTTCATGAAAGAAAATCCCTGGCAGGAGACTATACCAGGCAAATGCAAGTCATGAATGTGTTTATATGAGAAAGCCCTGGCTGAAAATCACACCAAGCAGTGTCAAGTTGAACAGTGTGTAAAAGACGTTATGCCAAGATGTCCTAATAAGAGCAGACCAGGACTAGTAAAAGGCTGTGGAAAAATATTAAAGGAGAGAGAAAACCTAGCAGGAGAGTACACCAGGTATTCTTTCAAAACAAAGACCAAGAGCCAAGTTGTTTTGTGTACCAGTTGTGTTGTTGATAAAGAGAAACTCAAGGAACTTATATTCTTGAATAGAAATCAGAATTTTTTAAAACAATTTTTATTGATTTATTCAAACAAAAACAATACAAACCAAACACGCAGTACAAATATCAACAGTTCCATTGTACATTGCTTAATTTTAGTCACTGCACCCCTTATCCCACCCTCCCTTACGAGCCTATTTATTCCACGCTTCCTGTATCTGCCTCACGTGGTGGGGTCTCGCATTCCATGGATTCTGTCAGGTCTTGTGTCATTCCAAACAATTCCGCTATTAATGATTTCCATGCCATCAGGGTTCCCGCCTCCTCCTCTCCCCCTACATTGCTCGCCTCTTGCCATATCATGGTTTCGGCATCCTCCCATTTCTGCAACTCCCCCCCACCACACCTCCACCCGTGGCCTGTGACATGTCTTCCATCCCATGGAAATTCTTCTTTTCGCGACCACATATGCTAGATCTTTCAATTTGCTAACATGCTTAAGTTTCTGCGATCTGGGGAACCCCCCCAACAAGCATGCCCAGGCTGTATCAATAACAATCGTGACCCCTTTTTCCGCTAGTTTCTTTGCTACTTCACCCCAGAAACGCTCAATTACTGGGCGTGACCAAAACATGTGTACAATGCCAGCCTTTTCTTCATCACATTTGGGACATCCTTGTCTTCCAGCATTTTTAAACCTAGATATCCTCTGGGGTGTCATATATGCCCTGTGTGTAATATATAGTTGTATATGTTTTAGCATTTCTAGACACCTTCTTGTGGTACCCCAGGGCACGCTCCCACATCCCATCCTCTATCGAGGTTCCTTCTTCCTCTTCCCAGTCTAGTCTTAGTTGTGTTAATTCCTTTCCATCCTTGGACATTATCATCTCGTATAGTCTAGAGATCTTGTGCCCTCCCTCCGTTATGTCATAAATCGCGTCTATTCTAGCATCTGGTTCTTCTTCCAGTACCGTTTCGGGCCATGTTTTCCTAATTATCTGCACCATTCTATGATACGTGATATACTGGCCCATATGTAACCCCATTTCCTCCCCCAGCACTTCAAAATCTGTGATGGCCCCTCTTGCCAGATATCTCCCATCGTCACTAGCCCCACCGACTCCCAGTGGTTCCTATTTATCATTTTCAGCTGCCTATCTCCCCCCGTAAGCGTGACTAGTGGCACCTGCAGGGAGCATGGGAGTGGGCTTCCCATCATCTGGCATGCTCAGCGCCACATCTTCCACCCCAACATCATCATCTGAGGGCGCCCGTCCATTTCTGTCTTGGGCAGCCAGATCATCTCTCTTAAGTAAAACGGGGCACAGTCCTGTCCAAACAACCTGGATTCGGGGGTCTGTTCATCTGAGAGCCACTTGGCAATATATTGCAGCTCGCTCGCTACATAGTAAACCTCATAATTAGGCAGTTTTATCCCCCCTTTTTCATAGAAAATCTGCAGTTTCCATAGTGCCACCCTATTTCGGGTACCATGCCACAGGAAATCCCTACACAAGCTGTTCAGTCTAGTAAAGAACTTCTTGGGTATCATGTATGGAATATTCCCAAAATAATGCAGGAGCCTAGGTAGGACCACCATCTTAAGCATTGCCCCTCTTCCCATCATTGCTAAGGGTAACTTCACCCAGAACTGCATACACTTCTCGATCTTCTGAATGGCTACCTCAGTATTGTGCCTGTGCTCTTCTTCCACTGTGTGGTACACTTCTATCCCAAGATACCGGAAAGTACCAACTGACCATGGTGTTTGTAACACCGGCAACCGTCCCACCGGGATTCCCTTGTAACTGCCTAGCGGAAAAATGCTGGATTTTTGAAGATTCACCGCTATACCAGACAACCCTGCATATCTTTCCATCACTTCCAGGATGTACAGGAGATTTTCCTCCGTGTGCCTCAAATACAGCAGCAAGTCATCTGCATATAAGGAGATCAAGTGTTGTTCCCCTCCTATCTCAATACCAATGGTATCATATTGTTGTCTAAGGTATATTGCCAAGGGCTCCAGGGCCAGTATATAGAGCATTGGGGACCATGGGCACCCCTGTCTGGTGCCTCTACTAATTTGCCATCTTTCAGATATCACTGATCCCGTTTTGACCCTGGCCAGCGGGTCACTATATAGCATCTTTGCCCACCTTATGTATCCAGGCCCCATACCATAGCCCACTAGGGCCGCCAGCAGCCAAGGCCATTTGACCGAATCGAAAGCCTTTATCTCGTCCAAGGACACAATTGCCACTTCACCCTCGTTCTTATTCCCCCATTCGACGACCCGTTGGAGTCGTCTATGATTATGTGTTATATTTCTATTCTGGACATAGCCCGTCTGATCAGCGTGTATTAGTTTGCCAATAACTCTCCGCAGCCTGTTTGCCAAGACAGCCGTCAGTATCTTTCTGTCTTGGTTCAACATCGTCAAAGGTCTGTAGTATCCACAGCTATGCCCCGGCTTGTTGGGTTTGGGAAGCGGTATTATAATCGCCTCTCTGAGTGACTCCGGCAGATGTCCCACCTCAAACACTTCATTTAACATTTCTAACATTGGGGGGAGTACTTCCTCTCTATATACTTTGTAAAATTCACTTGGGAGCTAGTCCGCCCCTGGGGTCTTACTAGTAGGCAGCTGCCTCACCACTTCTCCCAACTCCTCCAAAGTAATCGGTGCGTCTAGCTCTTCTCTTTCTTCAGCACTTATCGTAGGCAGTCCTATGTCCCCCAGCATTTCTGTTATCTCCTCATGACTACTTCCCTCCTTGTCTCCATATAATAACCTGTAATAATCTGCAAACTCTTGATTAACTCCCTCTTGGGTATCGGCTAAGCTACCATCTTCTCTCGTTATCGTTCTAATCGTAGGTCTGGGGGTCTCGCTCTTGTATGACCATGCCAAAAGCCTTCCTGTTTAATCCCCTCACGCATGATGCCTCTCTCTATATATTTTATAGTTGAAGTTGCACAGTCTTTCCCAGAGCTTCGCACATTTCTGCTGCAGTTTAAGTATCAGCTCCATGCCGCTCTCTGTGTCACCTCCCCCCTTCAATGCCTTTTCCAGTTCCCTTTTCATTTCTTATAGCTCAGCCAAGATCCCACCTTGCAGGCCCTTTGATTTTGCTATGGCTACACCTCGTACCACAACCTTAAAAGCTTCTCATAATGTGCTCGCCGAGTCCACACTACTCGTATTTATCTCTAAATAGTTTGTAATCTCCTCCCTTATGTCTTCTCTAAAAAAGGGATCCTTAAGTGCCTCTGCCCGGAGGCGCCATGTCGGGATCCTTTCTCTCGGGGGGCAGTATTGCCATCCGATAACCAGGGACGAGTGGTCCGAGAGGACCCTCGCCTTGTATTCTGCCTGAGTAGTCTCTGTTATTACCTCTGATGTAGCAAAGACATAGTCCAGCCTTGTATGCAATTGCTGCGGGGCGGAATAGTGCGAGTACTGCCTGTCTTGGGGGTGTCTTGTCCTCCACACATCTGCCAGCGCAAAGTCATCTAGTGTCAGCAATGCTTTAGCCGCTGGGGTGGGTCTATCAATCTTTCCATCTGACCTATCCATCCTAGGGTTTAATACACAGTTGAAGTCCCCGCCCCAGATCACTGCACTCCCCATACACATGCTAAGGTTAGTACACAGAGTTCTGAAATATGCTGCTGTATTTTGGTTGGGGGCATATGTATTTACAATGCTTATCTCCCTATTCTCCACCAATCCCCTCAGTATGACCATCCTCCCATCCGTTTCCGCCTTTTCCTGCAACAGTTGAAACGGGACATGCGGCGCCAACCAGGTGAGCACTCCTCTAGCATAAGCAGAATATGTCGAGCCCACTACAACCCCTTTCCATTTCTTCACTACCATCTCCATCTTTGCCCGTGTCAGGTGAGTCTCCTGCAACAGTGCAATATCTATCTTTTGTCTGCACAGGTACAACATAACCTTGCTCCTCTTGAGATAACTATTGAGCCCCTGACATCCCACACAATTATTTTAAGGTCCCCCATGGCCCATTAGAGTCCCCCTTCCCCTCCCCTCGGTGGAGTCCAGATCCCACTTCCATCTCAGTTCATATAAGCTTGTATTCCCCTTAACCAAAAACACACCCAACTCCCCAGTCCCCCCTCCCACCTCCCTTCCCAACCCCAACATCACCCCCCCAACTGTTGCCCAGCTCAATCCCTGGATCTCAAGCACCCCCACATCTAGCTCTTTCTGGCAATAGCCTGTACTCGAAGCACTGCAGGGTGAGGTCGCCCTTATGGCTATCCTGTGACTACTACTACTACTACGCAGGGGGTAGGGTGCCTTTGTCCTGCCACTCCTGTTAGCTTAAATTCAACCATACATTGCTACTTTATTTGCTTATATATTCAATCTTCTATATTCCAGTCCTTTAAGTTCAACAAAATCGCAGATATCCTGCCACATGTCAGCATTAGTCGATCGCACCCCTTTATCTTATCTCTATCATAGTCTCTATTAGGGTACCCGCTCTGCATCATATCAATATCAATACAATATCCCAATCACTTATCGTGCTCCTCATGTGCCTTCTCCGCATCTCGTTCTGGCAACCTCGTAGATCCAGCCATGCGGCTGCTTCCTCTGAGGTGTCAAAAAAGAACATTCTACTGTTGTGCAACACTTTCAGTTTCGCGGGGTACAGGAGCATGTATTTGATTCCTGCCATGTGTAACCTCCTCTTGATTGCCACATAGCTGTACCGTTGCCTCTGGACCAACATTGTGTAGTCAGGATACGCCGTGATGGTACTCGAGGCCCTTTCGATCGTTCCCCCTTTGCAAAAATACTCCAAAATCTTCTTGCAATATTTGTAGTTCAGTATCTTGGCAATTATCACACGAGGAGGGCCCCCAGGCTTCGGTTTCCTCATGAGGGCTCTATGTACTTGTTCCACTGTGAATCCCTGCAAGAGTTTGTCAGCTCCAATTTCTTGCAAGATCAAGTTCTCCATATAGTCTGTAGTGTCTTGGCCCTCCTCCCCCTCCGGCAGTCCAACCACGCGGATATTGTTTCTTTGTGCTCTTCCTTCCGCTTCTTCAGCACGGTTCTCCAAGTTGGCCACCTGTTGCTTCAGTATGTGCATCGCTTTTGTGTTGCTGGTGCTGGTGTCTGTGTTGGTTTTCACCGCACTTTCCAGGCTGCTCATTCTCTCTATCAGTGTTCTAACATCTTGTTGCAGTAGGGTGACTTCTATGCCTACTGCGTCTATTTTAGCCTCCAAGGAAGTTCGCAGGTCCGCCATCGCTATCCCCCACGAGTCTCTCAGCTCCATTATAGCCGCTAGTATCTGGTGGTTTTCAACCGCTGTGGTACTCTCCGCCGATGCTGTCACACCGCTGTACGTTGTCGTCCCAGGAGACTGCTGCGTCTTGGCAAATGCTTCCATCGTGGATTGTTTGTTTTTACTCTTACTAACGGTTCCTCGCCCCATCATCTTGCAATCTCTGTTATGTATCTGCGGTTACTTGGTCTGTGGCGTGTCCAGCCTGCCTCTCTTTCATGGTGTAACACCAGTGTGTCACTTCAGGGCCAGGACAGTTGTCTCAGAGGAGCCCCTGTATGTGTTCGTGTTTGTGAAGCTGTGTCTTCGGGCAGGCTGTTTCCTCCCACGTTTCTAGTTAACTTACTGCTAAGGTTACTTTGTGTGTGGCACAGCAGCTCTGGCTCTATATCATGCTTGTCGCCAGTGAGTCACTCTAAGCCCTGGCTGGTACCCTTGGTGTGCCCGTATGGATTGCTGTACACTGAACTTTGTCATCGGGCAGATTATGTCCTGCCGCATTTTAAGTTAGCTTGCTGCTTATTCTGAAGTTGCGCCATGCCAGTCCCATTTTATCCTTCTCACACCACCGCTTGCCATGCGGTACTTGTTCCCAAGGGCAATGAACTGCTTATCAATGCTCAACAAGCAGTTGCAGTTGCGGGCTCGGTGGTCTCCCGATGTCCATATGAGGATTCATCTCCTGTTAGCCGCTGGCACTCCTCACTAGTACTCGGCGCAAGAGCCTCTTTGCCACGGCCACTTCACAACAACATTGCAGGCTGGTATCCTTGGTGTGCCCGTGTAGATCCAAATGCATTGAGCCTTGTCCTCGGGTGGGTTTTGTCCTCCCACGTTTTAGACTGGCTTTACCTCACACTAAGATTTCCATGTGCCAGTTCCTTTTATTCCTCTCACAGCACTGCCTGCCAAGCATCAATTATTCCAGAGGGCAGTGGACTGCCTGACACTCCTCAACAGTGCTCGGCGCAAGAGCCTTTCCACCACGGCCTATTCTCCCACTATTGATCATATGTGGCCAGGGGCACCTCATAGGAATGCCCACGTAGTTGCGCTCCCACTGGTGCACTAGTAACGCTTCCTTACAGTGCTTGCAGTCGATTCCACCCACTATATGGGGAAATGCCCAGCTGACCGCTCTGATCCACTGTATATTCGGTCGGGCTCCCGATGATTCGCATGGATCAGCAAGCCTTGCAGCAATAGTTTCCTCGCACAGCGCCTTCAGATATTCATAGAGCGCCTGCCGCGCGTACTCGGGATCTCCGCTCTGCCTTGATCCTGCACCCAGCGGCTGCTCCTCGCGCGGGCCCTCGCCACACCTTCGCTTTCAATATGCAGCCCCTTTAGCTGCCAACGTATTATCCCACGCAGGCGGCAGGGAGCCTTATCTTCTTACGTGACTGAGGGGGCTGCGCAGTCTCCGAGCTCCGCTCCCCATTGAACCTCA
The DNA here is from genome assembly GCF_040938575.1 of Ambystoma mexicanum. Lineage (NCBI taxonomy): Eukaryota > Metazoa > Chordata > Amphibia > Caudata > Ambystomatidae > Ambystoma > Ambystoma mexicanum. The sequence continues at coordinate 1,074,497,707 of NC_090925.1, forward strand.
CATACGGCTACCACGCTCACAGCCTGGGTCCATCCGCCTCACAAGCCCCACATAAACACACGGCCTCGCCCACGGTCGCCGCTCACCTCTTCAGGAGCAAGGATCAGTATGATCTCCAAGTGGTGTTAGGAAAGATTTCGTAATTGCAGGTAATTTTCCTTCCATGTGGCAACCCCTAAACTTTTTGCTGTTGTTTTTCACCTTGTTCTTGACTTTGCCAGAGAAGTGCAGCCTTCTGCCGCACTCCTCTGGGCTTTCGCTCCTTTCTTACGGGGAAACTGACATGCCCTTAAGACAGTCAGTACCGGGGAACGCTGTTTCCCGTAGTTTCTTTTATCATGTTGCGGCTTTCGTGCAACATGACACAAGAGGGCACTGTAAGCTAAGTTACAGCTCTCTTGGGTCTCTAGCCTTCTACGGGCCCTAGATACTCGTTTAGGATTGTATCTGATCGGTGCAAGTGATTCAGGGACGGGAATGGTGGCAGCGATCGTTTCTTGTGTTTTGAGCTCCTTTTGGCGTTCTAAGCGCGTTTCTCGCGCTTAACCCAAAATGGTGGCCTGGCTCCCAAAATGGCCAGACCACGAGGCTCCTTTTTCCTGTCCGCTGACCGTCTTGCTCCCTTCACCTTCCCCAGGTCGAGCCGACCCGGGGCCTTCCTTATTTGGGCATGTACTTTCCCGCGAAACACAGATACTTTCGCAGGCTTCTACATGTCTTGTGTGTGCCTCCAGGACGTGGGCTGGGATGTCTGGTCCCAATACACATCCTGGGTGCCAGAGAGTCTAGGGTGGTATGAATGCCTGGGACCACCGTGGTCCGTGATTGGTCCACGAATGGTGTGAGTGTTGATGAGCGGATCTCCCATTGGGTCCCCTCCGTTTTGGCGCGAAGGGAACCGTGGATAAGAGGGGGCTGGAAACACCACTACCATGTCGATCTCCTGAGTTCTCACGAACGAAGGAATACAGGAGCCAAGTATCCTGCAACCAAGAGGCTGGACTGAGGAATCACTGGTGACCCGCTGAAGGACTTCTCCTCTGCACTGCTGTCGCCTTGTGAAACCCTTTTCACCTTCGATCGAACCAGAAGGCCTGTACTGGTACTTCGACCCTTGGAATAGCGGGAAGAGCTATTCTCGGCATCTTCACCATCTCCTGCCAGTAAGCCTTCGGAAGCGTCTCTGGGCCATCCAGCTGACTGACCAGCTTACACGGGAGTCTTGCTCTGTAACCGCCGCCAGGTTGTGTAGTATTTCGAGTCCTTGTCACTCTCACACGCTTCGTACACTTGGCGTTCCCAGGTCTGAAGTGAGTAGTGTACATTTGGCTCAGATACACACGGCCGCTCTGTTGCCCTGCTGTGGTAACAAACTGTGCGGGTTTCTTCGATTGGGACGTCTTTTTAATCAACACCACGACGAGGCGTTCCCTGCTCTTCTGAACCTGCCAGCTGCTGAAACTGACGCGGAGAAGCCTGGGTCTGCTTGCATTGGGGACCGGTGAGTAGCATAGCTAGGATCTGGTCACCCTCCTGCAGGAGCCCATTGCTTTTCCCCGCTGTGTCAAACAGCACCCTTTTCCGTACTCGCGCTCTGCTTCTGCCCACTGTGGAGGCTGCGCTTGAGTCGCGGAACTTGTTCTTCTTTTGTGCACTAAACTGAACTGCCTGATTTCCCTCGAAGAGCTTCTCCTTTTGCCCGTTGGCACCAGCGCGTGCAGGTACTTTTGAGCACAAGGCTCCACTCTTCGCAGGGCTCGGACTTCCATCTAGTTAGGTGCCTCTGAAGGCGAACTGGGTCTAAGCATTATTTCGCACTGCCTTGTCTTCCTTCCCTTTTAGGTGGACTACCCATTTCGTACATCTAACGCTTGAGACTGTCGTATTTCTATATATATTGTGTTGATATGGTATGTGTTGGTTTACTATCATTATATTGTGATTTTCTCGCTACGGTCATTGTTTTAAAGGCCTTGGAATAAATGTGTATATATTTTTAATATAACAACTGTTTGGAGTAGTTTGTAAGTGGTCTTGCTTCGTGTGCTCATTGCGGGCTTTCAGTCACCCTCACCCCTCCTGAGACCTAGTCTTGACCGCCGCGATCGCTACCTTGATTGGTCTGGCTCGTCCAGAGGTTACCCTGTTCCAAGTAATTAGGTTGGCCTTCTGAACTTCTGCGCCACCAGGACAGAGTTCAGAAATCCGTCTTAACAAGTGGCAATGTCTTTTTCATGCGCTGCACGCTCGATCCCATACAGCTGCTCTTATTGCCACGGCCGTCCTTCCTTTGTTAGCCGCCATCTTGGATACTTTGTATCAATGTGGCCAAATGTTCCGAAGTCAGTTTCACTTCAGCTTCTCGCACAAATTGCTTGGTTTCCTCAGACGTGACAGGGCATCTGTTCCCACACTCGTGCGTCCATTCTTAAAGCACATTAGTCATTTTTAATGCGTGTTCATTCGGATCAAACTCGGATCACTGGAGCAGCTCTCATAGGCACATCCTAGTCCATGGCAAGTTAGCCACGCCCCCCCATAGAAATCAGAATTAATAGATATCCAGGGGAAAATACCACCCCCTGGAACAAGGAACTCTATCCTTTTGGAACGTTTTGTGATGGAGTTACAAATTTCCTTTTTGAACATTTATACACCACTCAAGGCCGAAGTTATTTTCTCTTTTCAGCTTACAGTTTTTTGTTAGAATGTTAGGGCCAGAATAGTACTTTGGACACAGGAACTTATTCTTTGGACATTCTGACTGCTGACAGACCGTTAGTTTTAGTTTTAGGTAGGGCAACACCTCTGGAGCAGGGACAGAGAGGCATTTCCGAGAACCATTTTTATTTTAATTAATGTTTTGACCCAAAATATGAACCTTTGGGACCGAGTCTCATTCCTGGCTCCTCACAAAAGACTGTGAAAGAGAGACATGCAGCTTAGCGGTATTAAATCTGCACCAAGGTTTTATATTGCCTATGATGAGTCTTACAGCATTACAATATTACAGAGATCATCCCTTCTCTGTAGGTGGATAAACTCTGAGGAACCTGAAAAAGTGGTGATTGCTTAATTGCTACTAAAAGGATAACTTCAGGGGCAAGGCATTGCTGCTGCAGCCACTGATAACTTGAAAAACAAAGAATATTTTCTGATTCTACAGGTGGTGCACCAAAATTAAAGGGGTTTAATTTCTATATATTCAAAAATCAAAGAAGCGTGATACCATTTCATATAATTTCATAGTCTTGTGAATAAGGGATGTGTTCAAGCAGTTTGGGTAGGACTGCCCTTTTTGGTGTGGGACCAACCCTGATTTGCATATGCTCCTTCCCCTTTCTGTAATGGCTTGACAGGCTGAAGAACAATGGTCTGGTGTGTTGCCCAGAGATGCTCCAGAGGTTAAGATTAATTCTAAAACATACAGCCATCACCTCTATTGTGTTGCTACGGCTTCCCCGAGTGGGAGAGGTATCCCCAGACGAAGGACCGGTGCCTATTTGGTGTTGAGACCCAAGCCACATCTCACTGATGAGGCCCAATGAAGCCAAAACATGTGTGGGGCTGCTTGTGGTTCCGTGCAGACGGAATGTGACAACGCAGTTCGGGCTGAACTGACCCCTTTTGGGGTAGGACCAAGACTGATATGCATATGCTCTTTACCCTTTCTGTAATGGCTTGGCAGGCAAAGAACAATGTTCTGGGGGGTTGCCCAGAGCAATGCCAGAGGTTAAAGGAATGGTTCGGTCAAAAATGTTGTTGTCCCTACGGGTCGGCCATGTGTTTTTAAGCCTAAGTCGCTCGATTTTAGAAAAATTTCCTATGGACCTTACCCGAGTTTTCGTCCATTAAACGCATGCAAAACAGGCATCAGGGAGCTGTCATTTTGTGATAATCCTATAATTTCCCCCATCGCCCTGGCTGACCTGCTTTTGCGGCACTAAATCATATCCCCTGCCTCTGAGCCTGACATTATCAAAACATTCATAATCCCCGCCTCTCTCCGTGATGTTTCTGTGCTGCGTAGGCAAACGCGCCCAGTCGTCTTCTACGCGACTCCACACAGAACCCGGAAACCAACACAGATCAACTCACAACACAGTGCGCCACAATTCGGAATATGAAACTGTACTTTAAAATCAAACAGCAACACGGTACATTTGGTAAAATACATTTATTTGACATTAAATGTTTATAGAATATTCAGCAATCGCCATATAAACTCCGAAAGCCATTTATTTTCTTTTATCTGTATCTGCAAATCCGTAAAAGTTTATCGTGAGTCACGTACTGTTCCTTTATGGTACACAGGGTGTTGGTTTCCATTAAAAGAAGCACTTTGCTCGCACGTTGAACTGCAAGGCTGTTCCATCAAGTAGGCACTAGGCCAGCGTAAAGGTTGATATGTTGCTTCTAGCCGCTAGTACCGCGTAAGGGCATATGGGCCGTTGGCGATCGTCCCATAAAATAATCAGAATTGTGCCTATAACTGGTGGCAGTAGCAAAAGGGAAGTATATACCTGTTTTGAAAACATAAAAATTATAATTAGTCTAGCCAGCCGATCTTTATTAATATTATTAATTTTATTTATTACGGCCGAGCTGAAACTATTTGCTTTCAAAGATAGTGCAACGGAGTATGTTCGGCTCTGAAATCAATGTGAAAAGTAACAAAATATATCGAGGTTAGTACACAATGAGAAACGACTTTTTGTCTACATGCGTGTGGAATGTGGACCTGCATGCCCATGTGCCCGCTACAAGGACGATCCTACAAACGTTTACCGAGCTCTTCATTCATTCATTTATTCATGCATCCATTCATTAATTCTTCATTCCGGTATAAAAGCGTCTAAAGAGTTAACTTACATTATATTTTCAATTTCCATTGTGTCTCTGCGTAATGCAGTCCGTAAATCCCACTGTGCTCTTGACAACGATTTTTCGTATACTGAACTAACATGAAACTCGGTCTAGTTTCAGAATTTTCTTGCCTTATCGTCTCTTACGTAATTGCACCCCCCCCCTTCAAATGAAGTTCTTTCGGCATGGTCCCTGTCTCTCAAGGTCAAAAAACAATAGAACCTTATACTGCCAGTGCGAGTTGTGGGCCTGTTCAGGGCGCGAGCTGAAAATCAAAGCCGCTGACCTTCACTAGAAATTAGCATACATTCTTTCTTTGCAACATCCCGTAGTAAAGCCCTCTGTGAGAACTTGAAGTTTCGAATCCATCTATGTACTGCGCCTCAATGTGCAAATGCGAACTGGCCTCTCTCCCATCTGCAACGGCTCGCTTGGCGCGTTCTAAGGCCCCCAATTTTGTCCTTGTTGTCTGCGAGCTTTGAAGCCCCAAAGAACCACAACTATTGAGACTTTTAATTTTTTGGGGAAGGTTAGGGAAAGTATAAAGTACCCGAGGAGTTGAGTTGAAAGTGAGATTTATTGTTTGTTTGTTTTATTATTTGCAATACGCAAGCCTCCCCTCGGTTAACAGTGCACAGCATTTACAAGAGATTGCAAAAATTAATTACATCAACAAAAATATATACATACACATATAGAAAAGGTCAGCAATATGAGGTCAATTGAGAGAGAAGTCAAAGATGACACCCAGGTTGTTCGGCACCACCCAGGATGGTGAAGGTAGGGGTTAGGGTTACCGTACTTTGTATGCACACTGTACAATAACATTTATTTACAAAAAGACAATCGTGTTACAATTATTTAAACTGGGATTTGTACTTCACAAACAGCTCTCCTTTCGGTGGACATGGCACAGTGGCAATGTTGGGTGGCAATGGATCAGTGCTCTGCACAGAAACGTTCAAAATTCCATATCTGTGCTTCTCTAATACAGCAACAATAAGGCTTTTGACAAAGTCGAACTCCATTTCCTCATAGACTGGTTTGATCACCCATTGCTTCCTTCGTTTTGAAAAGGCCTTAGTGTAGCGAGGCATCCTTACATTACCCGTAGTCCTAGATTGTTCACGGCCGAGATTCTTGTTATGGGCCAAGACGGCAAGTAGAGTCCTATTTCTCATGCCCTGCGGCTACCGCCAAACTCGTAATGAGGCGCAGTGTCTGTTTCATGATCAGGTGCTTTACTTGATCTGACGTTTCCAGTAACTTGAGTTAGAAAACCAAAAAGACAAATAATCTTTACCATCTGGTAACTAGACTTCTGGTGAAAAATTGATGGATATGTTGCTACAGAATAGTTTCTCCTTAGGAGCTTTTGATGTCCTTTTTTAAGGGGGAGGGAGGGATGGTGGTTTTCATGCAAATATTTTCAAGCATGAGAGATATTTGGAGAAGGTGCAACATTTGATTTTTGCATCAGCACAAATTCAAGTACAAATGAACCAACAATGATTGCTTGCTATTGTTGGTTTTTGTGTTGTATGTGGCACACTGAGGCCTATAGGTGTGCTGCGCCTTATAAGAAATAAATCAAACCAAATCAAATATGAGGCTTCTGTCTGTCCTAAAAATGCCTGTTGGTGCTCCAGGATTTCTTTGTAGGCACGCATCCATCAGTGGTCGTAGATCTAGCAGTGTGCAGCTGTTAGCTCTAGGGTGAGCAAAAGAGTAAAGCTGCTTATTGCACCAGAGCAAACAACATCTTTAAAACGCACACATTAGGTAATTAAATCAGTGTAATGACTGCTGAGCTATGTGTGCAGTAAAATAAAGTCCCCAGAGGAAAGTACATCAAGCAGCCAGTCACTATCACAGCTGCTGCTTTTGTCCTACAGACGATTCGAGGCAAGCCGGGAATAGCAGGTCCAATCCCCCCCCATCCAGGCCTGACCTAAAATGCAGTGTGATTGCTGTTTACTGCGCTGGCGCCGCCATTCCGAGCTTTCAGGCCCTGGACCCCCACAGGCAATGACAATATTGAATTACATTCACTTCTGCCTACCGGTTTTCAAGATCTTGATTTTTGGCCCATTAATGGTAAGATGTTTAGTAGGTAGTAAGCCTAAAATCCTACTAGGCTCTTATTTAAGCCATTTCCAGTTTGCATTATCTGCAAAAAGTAATATGGGGACAGTTTTCAGTAATTTTCCACCAACCCCAAATCAGGTGCGCACACCTTTGTTTTATTCATTAAAGTTCTTTTTTTATGACATGCCAGTTTTATAGCATTGATTCCCCACAGCCTTCCTCACCTTTCGGGACAAGAAACACACAAGTTTGCACAGAAGGTAAATTCATTAATAGAAATAAATCAATCAATTTTCAGAATATTCACACTATACCTCTATGTAAACCCAATGTCAGTGGTTACCACATTGACAAATGGTCACTAAGCCGGTCAATTCACTTGTCTTAAGCTGCAATTAACTTCAATGTAGACTTTTTTTTAATGCATACACCTCACCATATGTGGATTCGTTTTACCCTGAGCGCACATACACCATGGATTGAAAAGTGTATAAGGGTGCAGGATAAAGCTTTCATTTTATAGAAAACAAATGAGATAATTAAATCAGAGCAACCCTGCCTACCTAAATCTCTCAACCTCTCCTTTACTGAAAATAAACACCCTCCCCCCTACACAAAGGTTTTGTCAGTATCTCAAACAACATTTTAGAAAACAATGTACAGATGGGATACTTGACATTGCCTCATGCAAATTGCTTGCAAAAAGAACACGCATTTGCAATCCCAACAGTTTGGGATTTTGTGTAGTTATGGGAAAGGGACTTGCCAGGCACAGCCATAGTGGTATTAACTGGCCATTGATGGTAGCATGTGCAAAATGATGCAAGTATCTGGGCATCTAATAGCAGTGCCTGGAAAATGGCCAATGCTTGTTTTTAACAGGACTTCAGGGAAGGACACGAAGAGGGCTTATAAAGGCAGACCTGGTAAAGACACGGTTTTATCACACCAGTAGCTGGTTTGCACCTCCAATTAAGGGCCTGATTCACAGAAGCAATTTATAATGGTGCAATCCCATTTAAACATGCTCTGCGAGTCAGGCCCTAAGTGTTTAACTCTCATAAGACTGTTTTAAAAAAACCCTGTCAGGCACTTTCAGTGCAATGTTTGATGGTAAATCTTGTTTAAGGTTAATTTCCAAGAGCTTTCACGGGGCATTGTTTTGGGCGGGGATGGACAGGAACTAGGTGGGAATGCAATAGGGATTAGCATCACCATGGGTAGTCAATGGGTGGGCAAATATCCAAAAACCTACAGGCTGTGTATCCCTCCTCATACGCCATCCCTCCCTATCCATTCTCTAATGCAATGGTTTCTGCTTATAGGTGTCACGAGCGACACCTAATAGCCCAAACTAAAAATGCATGTTTAACATGTATGTTTGCTAGATTCCCTTTAATGTTGTTTCTATTGTATTGATGTGTTAAAGTGTACATTTGTCAATTTCAATGGGCTACTTAAAGATGAGACATTGAGTAGACGTTCATAACCCTTTCTCCTAAATATTGAGTGGTTCAGCCCTAGTCACAGAACTCAGCTTGTTGATGTAACCAGGAAAGGACTTCAATGACATTTTTTTGTAGGTATGTGAACAGTGATATATCATTTAGGTTTCCAAGATAATTCTTCTGTTTGTGTGCATTACACAGAGTAGGAGTCAGAGTATTTCCCAAGATACACACCATTGCACCTATTTTAGTAAATCAATGATTCCAGAAGTACATAACCATCTGAAATATTTAATAATTTGCCCAGATGTATAATCAATTTATGGGCATCAGTCAGCTAGATGGCGTTAACTTCCCTTCACAGCCCGTTTTCTCTTACAGAGCACTGCTAGTAATCGAAAATGGGTCCAAAAGGAAGCAATCCATTCTATTCTCCTTTCTTATGTTGTCAATTCCCCTTGCTTTCCTGCTTCGCATCAATCAGTCAGCCAGTCAATGAGTGAGTGAGTTAGTTATTGAGTGAGTGCCTAAAATCTATGGGTTTTTGATTTTTATAGATTAGAAACCCCTTCCTTTACAGGTAGGTATCATTTCTCCAACCTATTTGGTCAGTGTATATGAATGGGCAATCTTCCAAAAGCAACATCACGCTAAACCATCCCCTTCATACTAAGTTGGCATTTTAACGAAGAGGACAGTTTTATGGGAGTAATTTCTAAACCCAGTTTCCCTCCATTTCGATGGGACGTCATCTTGTATATTTCTACATTAAACAATTGTGACTTTCAGAAACATCATGTTCCTCTTATGTTACTAATCCATTTGGCAGCTTGCCCTTACTCAGATAAATCCAAAGACGCTAGTCTGATTTCAGCACGGCATGTGTGTGACAGGTTTTTACTTTTTACACTCTGATACTTTTACACAAAACTGCTATTCCCAGCTCAGAATAACAGCCTAGCCAGCACAGATGCTAAGATATCTGAATCTTTGATGTGCAACGTTCCTGCACATAAATATCTACATTTGTGTAATTTGCATAGTTAAACAATTATCAAAAAATATTATTTACATTCCATAGTTTTTCACTCTGAACAAGTTTCCATGAGCTTCCTGTCAGAAGATATTAACGGAAATGTGATTCCATATTTAAAATGTATATAATGCAATTTTATCTGTTACATGTATTGTGATACATCATAAATGGCATTCCATTCCCTGGCTGAAAACAGGAAATTTGGTGTAATTCTCTTTTTAGCACAGAACTGGCCATTTCTGACATCTGTGAAAGTGGTTACCAGGGGACTCCTTTTTAGAAGAAGGAGCCTGCTCCCACCCTGTGAGGCTAGGGAGGTGAGCCTGCTGTGCAATACCTTCTCTAGTGTTCAAGGAAAGCAGGACCTCACCGGAAGAGACTCCCCCTGTGCATACAAGGGCTCCCATTCCTGCAAGGAACTCCCTAACGATCATTTTAAGCTTACCTCTTCAGTCATAAGATGCACAAACTGGTACGAAGAAGGAAAGAAGGAACAAGTATGTGCTATTGTATATCAGAAACTGTGAATATCCCTTTAAATGAGTAACTGTATTTAATTGAGACCAGGATGATGAATAAAAGAAACAATAGACCTCAACAGGCCAAGAGAGGGAGATACTGAGATATGCTGGTGAAGGCCCATGGCTACGTAACCTCAGAAAGGGGAGGAGACAAGGAAGTCAGAGAAGCCTGCAAATTACAAACTGGTTGGCGAGACGAAATTTGAGTGTTGGACGTGCAGCGTCCTGTCAGCTGGTGAGAGAGAGTGAGTGATAGACCAGCAGTCCTGGTAACCATGCAGAAACCAATACACGGCTGCGACTACATAATGGCACGCTACCTGAGATACCCGAAAGCAATATGAGAGGAAGATACGGAGTACAAGATATCGAGAGAGAAAAAGGTGTCCAACGACCATAGGCGAGAACCCGAGCCTAACCAAGCAAAACATCAGTGACGTTATCCCGGAAAGAGTCATGTAGCGGGGAAAACGGGAGACCTGGGAAGGACACAGGGAGTCATTATGGGAGCATGCATACTCGTTTCAGTCAAGATAAGGAGATTATGACAGTGAGAATGGGGGGTGTGGCTACAAGGCCATCTAAGCAGTCATGTTCCTGGAGGAGCTCCATCCGATCTTGTAAAAATCTGAATAATAGCTGCATACAGAGATATTTATGATAGCTGAAATTGAAGGTGCATGTATCTGAAATTGCGGGGCGAGTCGGGAAGGCGCTCTGAAACAGGAGGACACTGTGGCTCACAAGAATTAAGCCTGAAGAAATTCCAAACTGTGTGTGGACAAAGGATTCATAATGGCGGAACGATGCGGACAAAGGACCGGAGCTCGCAGATGAGATACTGAGACAGACTGATCCACACGAAGGCTCTGGGAGCAGTCTTGCACAGATGCGAGAGCACAGCGGTGGATTGGACGTATGAGGCCACAGCAGGCTGGACAGAGCGTACATAATGAGGCCCCGCGATAAGAAGGGATCTGCAGTGCCCGGAAGGCGGACAGAGGAGCACACAAGTGGAGGCTGGAGGTGCGGTCCACTGTGGGCAGCAGACATTGCAAAAGCTGCTCTTCCCCTAATGTACAGATGCACAAAATGTGGAAGTGAGAGGAGCTGACACGGGACAAGCGCCGTACAGAGGTGCCCAGGATAACGAGATATAAAGTTGCAAGAGAGCGCAAATTCAGCACCAGAGTGCGCCCGATAACGAATACTGCAGCAGGCTGGCAGACACAGTCTCACAGGACTGCAACAATGCTACAGTGTTGCCACAGAGAACCGAGGCTGGTGGATGTAATGTGGTAAGGCGAATGGAGAGGCTAACGGCAAATGGTGCTTGGAGACAGAGAAAGGCAAGTGCTTATTGAGGACACAGAGTGAAAGAGGAGCCTGTGGCAGCAATAAGCAGTGTACCATAGTGTGGAGACCGGGAGCGGCCTATATGAGTGTAAAGGCCACTGATCACAGAGAGGAAATATTGGAAGTGGCATAAGCATGCTGCAGCGAAGTGCCTCCTGATGAGGCAGAATGGGCATGAATATGTACAACAGCCACCTGAAAACTGCAGTGGCGCCTCGAAAGGCACGCTGATGGGGGTATGCAACATCCTGTGGGCAGACGCTTGGGAGTACCGATGGATAACTAGGGAACCACGAGGGATCGGGCCCTAACAACAAGCCTGTACACCAGGTGACCAAACACCCACTCGACTACGTGTTAGCGGACCCACTACCACTTGTCACATAAGCCCGACTCATAACCTGTCCCAGAGGAGGCGAGCCAGAGCCCAAACTGTCGCAAAAGAAAGTCACTGCCCCCTTGTCGGTAGGCGACTCTGGCGGTGACGCAGACGCCGGCTTCTTCCACATGGCATGGGATTGGAAGCTAAGAAAGCAGAAACGGACCAGCTAAACCGAAAACGAGATGATGGCAGGATAGCAACGTGAAAGGAGGTCCACACTGGAAAACAAGGCCACACCAAGAAGGAGTTGCAGAAGGAGAACGCATTGGTCCTGGAGAAGCCAAGGGAAACTATGTGACATACTTAGTGACACTAGAAACAGGTGGAGATTATAGCGCCAGCAACCAGCTAGATAGATCATCGCTGGGATCTGAAGACGCATACAGTGACCGGAAAACAGTGAGGCATTATAACTCCCATATTGAGCCTTGTCGGACACCGCCTGCTTGGACACAGTGGACACAATTAGTCAAGTGGCCTCGGATGGTGGAATACTTGGCGAGAATCCTGCTGAAACACCTGGTGCACCTGGTAACCGGCACAGCTGCATTTCTGAAGGCAGCAGAGTGATCAGCGGAGGAGTGATGGCGTCCAAACAGGTTAAATCGAAAGCGAAACAATCATCCCTAAACATTTTTACCAAACCACACCAGACTGATGATGTAGCAAAGTTGGTAGAACAGCATACGCCGGGGTGAGCACTCCCGCCAAGGGGAGATCAACAAATCCTAGATGCCATCGCCAATCTGAAATCTGTATTGGAGTTCAAACTGGTTGTGGCCATTGCAGAGTTGAAAATGTCCCTTGAATTCAAGATTGATGCTATGAGTGTAGATGTTAACCTTCTCAGGAAAGACATTAGAGCCGTGGCTGAACGCACAGGAAAATTGCAAAAGGAGGTAAAGACCAACACTGAGTCCTGCACAGGAAGCGTGAAAGAAATCCGCACATTACAGCAACAAGTGAGTAACCTGGAAAGCAGAGCCGAGGAGGCAGAAGGAAGAGCATGCAGAAATAACATACGTATAGTGTGGCTCCCTGAAGGAGAAGAAGGCCCCGACTCAACGAACTACATCGAAAACATGTTGCTGCAAGAAATAGGCGGTAGAGCGCTTTCTCAGGGGTTCACCGTAGAAAGAACACATAGAGCCCTGTCCAGGAAACCACTATCTGGTGCTCCGCCTAGGCTAATCATCTCCAAAGTCTTAAACTACAGAGACAGAGAGAACATTTTAGAACATTTCCGCAAAGGAGGAACGATAAGCAGAGCGTCAGTGTCTATTACAGTGTACCCAGATTACACATTGCTAGTACAAAAGCAATGCCTGGGTTTGATAGCAATCAAAAGGAGGCTGTGGGACGCAGGCCTGAAGTATAGACTGCTATATCCAGTGAAATTGAAGGTCCTACATAATGACAAAGCATTTTTTTCGAGACACCAGAGGACGCAGTGAATTGTATGGACAGGATGAACTGCTGGAAGGCACAGCAGACCAGCGATTGAATGGAGAGGATAAGGGAATCAGCGTTCCTTCCATGACATGCTTTGGGACTGATGGGTTGGGGTAGTATAAGATTAGCCGGGTATCAATGACTCTGAGACTCAGACGTAAACCAGATTCCAATTAATAAAGTAGGGGTGTGGACACCCCCATGATTTTGCACCAGAAGGGTGGCAGAATGTGCAATGCACTATGATTATACCATGGGAAAAATCAAGGAACATGGTAACATCCCCAGTAGATAGTTTAGTTGGGATATTAGTAGTATAGTATCTCCCTGCTGCGAACAAAGTACCAGGGAGTCTGGGAAAAGTAAGAGATGCGGGGTAGCCTTAGATCCAATAGGGTAGGAGCTGCGCAGGATGGGGTAGTTGGGGAAGGGAGGGAGGGAAGGGGAGTTGGGGAGAGTGGAGCCTGCAATTATAAGCCAGTTTTGAAAAAGAGGAGGGCGGGAGCGGAATCGAAGAGAGTAGGGAATGGCTGACATGGAAGACCGGAAGATAGTGACCTGGAACGTGAGAGGGCTAAATAGTTATATCTAATGAAACAAGGTAATGATATACCTGACGAGATAGAAAATAGACATTGCATTGCTACAAGAAACCCACCTGACCAGAGATAAACTAGAAGTGGTGAAGAGGAAATGGAAAGGGACCACAGTAGAAGCAACATACTCCATGTATGCCAGAGGAGTCATCACGTGGATAGCACCACATGTCCCATTTAAACTATTACAACATAATGCAGAGATAGATGGCAAAATGGGGTTATTAAAGAGACTGGTAGGAAATAGGGAGGTAAACATTGTTAACATATATGCCCCGAATAATGAAATTACGATATACTTTAAGCATTTATATGTGAAGATCAGCCCATATATGAGGGAGCAGTCATACTGGGGGGGGATTTAATTGCACATTGGACCCCAAGCTTGATAGATCTGATAAGAAAGTTGCCAGGCCCACCCCAGTGGTGAATGCCCTGGGGACACTTTTACATGATTTTCGATTGGTTGATGTGTGGAGGATGTTTCACCAACAACACAGGGAGTACTCACACTTCCCAGCCCCACACAGCCTACACACCCAGTTGGATTACATATTTGCTGCCAGTGTATTAACGGAAGGCATGAAGAGTGCAGAGTAAAAAGCAGCAGTTCACTCAAACCACGCACCGCTGATTGTAACGTGGCAGATCTCACCTTGTAGGTCGAGAATCACAACATGGAAGCTCAGAGCCGAGGCATTGAGAGACATAGTATTCAGAGAAGACCTGAGGGGAGTAATAAAGGAATACTTTGAACACAGTACAGGGAGTGTGGAATCAGTCGGCATGCTATTGGAAGCATTTAAGGTGGTAGTGAGGGGGGAAGCAATATCTAAATTGAAAGGATTACAGGGCGGCATAGTGTGGGAATTGCAAGATATGGAAAAGAAAATAGGGGCTAAAATGCAAGAGGAAGTAGGTTCCTTGGGGGAGGCAGAAGTTATACTACAACTGCAGGAGAAATGAGAAGGCCACTGGGAGAGATTAAGCAACTTGAACTATAGGAAATACATAGAAAGGCAACATGCAGAAGGTGACAAACCGGGCAGGTTACTAGCTTGGCTATGTAAGAATGAAACCCCCAGACTGGCAATCAGGGAAATGCAAGGGGAGGATGGGTTGATGGAGGACACTCAAGAGGGGGTGAATGAATGCTTTTACAAATATTATCAGAAATGATATGCAAACAATACTGAGGAAGAGGAAATTGACAAATTGGATACACTGACAGAGATCAATTTGCCTAAGGTCAGTGAAGTGGACAGGTAGAATCTAGAGGCCCCACTCAAGCTAGAGGAGTTGGAGAACGTGATCCGGACACTTCCTACTAATAAGGCCCCAGAGGCGGATGGTCTCCCAAGCGAGTTTTATAAAACATATAAGACAGACTTACTGCCACTGGTGTTAGCCATGTTAAACGAGGCCTTTGACAAGGGTAGGCTACCGGGGACCCTCAGGGAAGCGATAATTATTCCGCTCCTGAAGCCAGATAAGCTGAGCAATGACTGCGAATTTTATAGACCGCTCTCGATGCTCAACCAGGATAGCAAGATACTCACCACAGTGATGGCAAACAGATTAAGGCCAGTAATAAATAAACCTTTACATCCGGATCATACGGGGTATGTCCTACGCAGGTGTATCTCTGACAACCTCAGGAGGCTACATAATGTCACAGACCGGATTCTGTCCTGAAAGAATATGGGCTGGGACCAGTGTACTTGAAGTGGGCCCAGTTACTATACAGTGAGCCGGTGGCTTGAGTCCGAACAGGATCGATCACCTCGGAACAATGGAAACTGGTCAGGGGCACCAGGCAAGGGTGCCCTTGGTCCCTGATGCTCTTTATCTTGGCACTGGAACCTCTGGCAATATATCTGCGACAACAATATAATGAGGTGGGAATCAGCACGAAAGGAGGACAGCATCTGATATCATTATACGCAGATGATGTTGTTATATCTGAAATATCCTGAATAAAATCTACAATATATCTTAGAGTTAATGGAACGATACTCAATACTCTCTGGCATAACAATTAACCCTAAAATGTCCACCATATTGCCCATAGGCAGATATGCGGAATACCACGACATGAGCTACCAGTGTTACAGATAGGACAGACAACGGACGGATACTTTTAGGTACCTGGGAGTGGATATATATCATAAAGTTGAGGATAAACATAATACGGAGAAAGCGTTGATAAAAATCAAATGTAACATGGCATTCTGGGCCTGGTTACCCTTAACTATGATGGGCAGAGCGGCCTTATTGAAGATGATAGTACTACCCAGGCTACTACACTGCTTTGCGAATGTTCCGTACATGATACCTAAAAGGTTTTTCACCAAGAGGCAGAGTATATGCAGGTGGTTCATCTGGCGTAACTCCAGGAATAGATTAGCATTTTGGAAACTGCAGAACCCGTATGACCAAGGAGGGATTAGACTGCCTAATTTCGAGGTGTATTACTTGGCTGGCCAGCTTCAATGTGTGGCAAGATGGTTATCTGAGGACCCCACACCAGAGTCTAAACTGTTGAGGGTGGAATGTCCCCCTTATTTTTTTAATGAATGGACATGGTTGACCACCAGAAGGGATCCAAACAGATTGGAAACACAAGCAAATTATAAACCTTGTCCAATTTTGGTAACGTTGATGGAAAAGCAGGCTTATCTCCAAAAGGTTGTGGATCACTGGTTAGTTGCAACACAGCAAAAATACAATTATTATCCAATGATAAAAGGGACGAACCAGTCAAGGTTGTATAAAAAGATCTACTTTATTAATATCACAACAAACAGTTATACCACACTACAAAATACAATCCACCCTGTAAATGAATGCAGAGGACAGTTTCAAGGAAGGAAGAGGGATGCACTCTGGATACTGACAGGAGGGTAGTCAGTATAGTAATTAATCGCAATAGTTCAAGGATACTTGGTTTCAACACAAATGTCACTAGGAGCCTTCGGAGAAGGACCGGGGGACAGACACAATATACCTTGTGCTGTAGGAGCTCTTGGTGTTCGACAGGGTCGAGTCAGTTTCAGGGTGCATTGCAGTTTCTGCGACAGAGTTCAATATGGGAGACAGTTGCAGGTATCAGACGGCAGGCGGTTTGGCGAGGAAAGCTGGACAGATGTCTGCAGGCTGACCTGCATGGCGGGTCGGGGTCAGGAATCGTTGCCTCAGTGCTGGTCTGCGGTTCTGAAGCAATGGTCAAGGCAACTCAGACGGCTGTAGCAATTGCAGTGTAACAACAGTCAGCACTGCAGCCTGTTTCAGCTCGAGGGGCTTGAAAAATTTCCTTTAAGGTGGAGGTCGGTAGATGCTTGTCGATGCGCTCGTCCTAGCTTCTTCACTGGATTTGTGTCGTCCTTTAAGGGCGACAGTCCAAAGCTGAGGAGACTGTTGCAGGCAGCTGACTTGTCCTTGGTTTGGCTCAGAGATTATCTGGTACTTCCAACCTAGGAAGCTTGCTGCAGAGCCTAGCAGGTCACACTGTGTGCTGACTGAGTACCAGTTCTGGAGCTGCTGGAGGGTCCTCTGGATTCAGTATCTCCTGTTGTTCCCTGGGAGACGTTTAGGGGAGGGATCTTGCTTCCCTCTTGGAGGTCCTGACCTTCCTTCACTGGTGGAAGATGGAAGGCAACTTGTACCTTCAGCAGGGTCCAATGAAGAGTTATTCTTGATACTCCTTACAAAGTCTTCAGATGATCTGCCAAAAGAGGGGTTTGGTCCTCTTTCAAATGCCAAATGGACCACAGGGATTGCTGTAGGCTAGTGTCGCCCTGAGCCTTGGCCGTTGATCTGCGGAAGCTGCTGAACCCCACCAGACCCTCAAAGATGTGAAACACTCAACCCTTATTACCACAGTTAAGCATCTCACACCCTCTGGGGAAAGGGGGAATGGAGAAAATAACAAAGAACAGACTCCTTCCGGACCTCCGGACCCTCAGAATGATCTGCAGCATAGGAGAAAAGCACAGGTTATGGCAACACAGAAACAATTACTAATTGCATTTCCCACATACTGGTGGACCACTTATACTGCATAACTGTTATTCCTCTGCACATTGCCCAGAGGATGAATGTTAACCCTTGTTTGACGAAGCACTCAAAACAATCTCTCCTACTATTAATAATCTTAACTTCTTCAGTATTGAAATTGTTCATATAAATCCTGCTTTCTGAAATCTGAATGTTCCTATTTTAAAATTCAGTTTTCAGTAGACTCCCACACTTATGGACTGTCAGCAGTTTTCAACAACTCAATAAAACATCTTGAAAAGAGGCATGGGTTACACTAATGAATGTTAATACTTATTGCTATGGTTGTAGTCTGACAAATGTTAACCCGCGCTCCTGTCTCCACGGATAAAATGGGACTGTCACTGCGCAATCAAATAGTCCTGAAATCCCATTTCAGTTAAAGAATTACAAATGTGCCTCCAAGAAGAAACAGTTTACAATGTCTCCTGCTTCTCAGATTTTAACAAGTGAAACTGTACCCTTTCCACTCAGCACTCTTGAAATGGAAAGGATTTTTCCAAGAAAGTAGTTCACTTATTCAAGGGACTCTTCTCTTTTGTCCCATTAAAAGCAATGGGGGTCATTACGAGTTTGGAGGCAGCCATGGTGCTATTAGCACCATGGCTGCCTCTAAACTTGTGTCCGGGTCCGGGTTCTCTGAATGGGGACTTACTGAGTCATTCCAACCTTGGAGGACCCGGTAAGTCCCCATTCAGAAAACCATTCCCCATTCCCATTCGAGGCCCCATGGGGCTCAATGGGAATGGGGAGAGAGCTAATAACGGGCCCGCAAATAGCGGGCCCGTTATTAGCTCCCTGGTCCCTTAGCAGCTCCCGCTAAGGACGGCTGGTTTAACCAGCCGGCCTTAGTGGGACTCGCTAAGGGACCTCGGAATGCGGCGGTAAGGGCTTAACGGCACCGGCATCCTTACTGGTGCCGTTAACCCCTTACCGCCGTACTCGTAATGAGACCCACTGTGTGCGAAGACTGAAAATTCAGACCGCAACAAGCACAGCTGAATATCTGCTTTAGCTCTCAGCAAGCGGCGCGTGCGGCAACGAAAACCCAATTAATAAATAAAGAGTCCGTGTATGCCTGTGAGCCGCACAGACTGAATTACAGCCATTTTGTCATGCCCCAGTGTTCGATTCCCCCGTATAGCCGTGGGATAAAAAACAATTGGAGGTTGGCGTGGCGCTTGTTACAGCTGAAAGCGCAAAAGAACTACATCATCCAGCATTCCCTGTCTAAACACGGTCAAGTGACGCGGATTAGACTAATCAGTTAGGTCAGGTCTCGCTCAACTAACAAACAGCACAACGTAACCAGCGCTTATAAATCTTATTTCTACCACAAGAATCAAAGTACATTAAAAACAAAATGTTTCGAAAGTGAGTTTCACAAAAATGTACGGCAAAGGTTTCCAATCTCAAAAGCTCCCAATTGGACTCAGCTAGTAGTTCCTTTCAGTTCTGAATTTTTTTTTGCTCATGAAAACTCCTGTTCCCGTTGAATCTCAGATAAAGGCCCAAAACACTGGATCGCCTGTAACACTAGACCTGCTTAGCTGTTGGCAAATGATGAAAGGCAGTTGGAAATCCCTTTCCACCAAACAAAAGGAATTCCCAGCCAATCAGCTCACTGACTTGATCCTCCATCTTGGCTTGTGTTCTTGTCAATACACTAAAGTAACCTTCTCTAAAAATGACACCACAAATATGTTTACCTAATCTCACTACCAAAACAAATTAACCCTTACACCAAACCTACCATAATATACATAACCATTTCCAGATGACAATCCTGACAGCTAGCCAACCTTAATGAAACAATCCTGGGTCCCCACCAACAATCTCCTGTATGGATGAGGTCATAGCCAGAGTGCTTTGCAACAGAAAAGGTAAGGGGTGAAAACATGTAATTCCAAGTCCCACCTATCTTCCTGTCTGTTGTGGATCAAAGGTTCCCCCTGATTAATGGAGCTCTCTGTGGTTCCTGATTAAAATGGCACGTCTCTCTTGATGCTGCAGTGAGACCAGATTTTTGGCTCTGGCAAACCACATACTTGTAACTTATGAATGGGGTCCCACTGCAGGGATAACTGCTGTAAACACGCAGTCCCAGACATGACATTTCAAGGTCAATCGGTACTGAGGGCGGGAGCTGGCATCAGGTTGACACAGTGAATATGAAAGTGTTTTGGGGTTTCCTCTCTCCTTTGTTAGCCTCTGCATCCAGGCCTCACGTGGGCCTGTTTGAATTAAACTCATATTAGTATGTGAATGCTGCCACCAGCTACAGGGCTCAACAAACGGACAGAGTGGATTCATGGAGCATTTGTTCATTAATTAGGCTGGGTATGACAGTGGGAGGGTTTGGTCTTCCCCCTTCTAGAGATCCATCGTGTACACCACCTGTCAGATCCCAACTGAATATGATAGGGGGGACTGCGCCTGTAGACTGTGTCCACCCAGAGTACACAGTTCTATGTGTATGTCTTGCGTTGAGCATAGGAAAATGTGTGCGGATTAGCACCACACGTATTATGGAGGTTGATCTATCATCATTCAATTTCATTTAAAATTTCAAAAAATCCCAGGCACGTGCACACTGACCGTTCAGATGGTCGAATTCCTCACAGTCTTCCTATGATCTTTCAATGTTAAAGTGATCAAATAACATTGGTCAAAACACACAGTGGAACTTTATGAGCATGGCAGTGGCTCTTTCGACTACTTAGTAATATTTCACACTAGACAGAAGGTATTTCACTATGCATCCAAACACTGCACTGATGCTAACATCTGACCATACACTGTGCTACACAGTTGTGACATTTAATGCTAACTAATATGTATCTAAGCAGGATTTGATATCATATAATTTGGTGTACGGCTAGCCTTACCCTTGCTGCAACATATTCTGGCCATCCACTAGCAGGCAACACCATCATCGCAAGAGCAATTATTATTCTATCAGGCTGTGATTGAAGGATATGGATGAATAGGAAAACGTCTCTTCAGTTAGAGTGGAAAAAATGCTTGTGTCCTCCCCGAGAATTACATTGGTTGTGCTCAAAACATATGACAGAAAACGTCATTCTCCTTGCAGAGGAGCAGCCATTAAAGCGACCGAATACTATTTGACTGAAGCGATCAACGAATCAGGAGTGCCTTCTTATGTCACTCGTGACATGCCATCAGAGCTGGGAGATCACGTAGAACTGTCAGCGAAATCAAAGTCCACACAACGATATTTGATATGCAAGAAGAGACAGGGTTCGTTTATTTAACTGCAATGCAAAACAATAACATGCAGCATGTCCGTTTCAAAACTAAATGCTGCCATTTTAAAAAATCCCATGTTTCTGACAGTGGGTCACTTATCATGTACCTCATTTGGCTTGGAATCGTTGATACAGTCCTGCGAAGATGCATGCTCTCGCTCCAATAGGTGTACTGCTACTTGTCCATTATTTACGTCTATTGAACCTGCTGCTTCCCATTAGGCCACGTGTCCATATGCCACATTCATTGTCCCATCTCTGAGGCATCTTTGAGAGGCCACCAGCAGCATTCTTAATCACGAGGCATTTGTGTAAACCCTTTCACAAATGTGTGCTTCATCTCTGCCCTTTTAATCATTACTAATGCCCAACCCATGTTGCATATTGATGCTAGAGCCCGCCGTGTGCCATGTACTGTTGGCAGGGCTCACATCTCAAAATAAACACCCACTTCATAGTGCCAGCAACCATGGTGGTTGAGAGGCTGCCTGTTGCCTCCCCACATTTAAGACACCATCACCCAAGTAAGGGGGTTGGGTGGCTGGAAAATGCACACGGTACACTGTGTGTTCTCACCTACGTTCCCAGCCACATGACTGGCTGCGAGTCCTTCTCCAGGTGTACATTTGTTTGTTTTTTTCCTTCCTCTTTATTTTTATCAGTATCCTTTTTTGTGCTTTGAGGGACATCTACTGAAGCCGCCCTGCGACAGAATCTCTTTTTCACTCATTGTCAATTGGCATCTCCTGCTACAAGTATGCAGGTGGTACACAAAGAAACTATGCATTTGTAAACATCGGTCACCAAGGTCTCCAGACATCAATGTTGCTTTACATAGGGTATGGATGGATGACAGCAAACAGACTAAAATGTAATCCTTCCACAGCACAACTGATGCTCTTCAATTATAGAGGTTCTAATTCAAACAATCCCTTAGCCTGAAGAGATGGGTCCTTGCCCAATCCCATCAAACACATTAAGAATTCTTGGAACCACATTGGACAACACCCAAAATCGTGATCCTAAAAACAGAGCGATTGCCAGAATCTGTTACTGCCAGCTGCTCTGTAGAATTTTACCTTAATTAACATTCACTCACAAGGCATTAGCCACAATTCCTCCAATATATCAAAACTAGACTGTGTGAACTACCTGATTGCCTATTGAGAGAACATCAAAAAGTAAAAAAATCAGTGGCAAGACTACTTCTCAGAATAAAGTGATTTGAACATATCATTAGTATTCGCAACTGGCTGCCCATCTAAAAAAAGAGTGAATTTCAAAACTTTGTGCATTGCCGATCATTCAAAACATGGAAAGGGCCTTTCCTACTTCAGAAACAAGTTTCCTCACTGCACTCCCTCCAGAGCACTTAGGTGGAGCAATGCTGCATCAGTACGATTCCCTAACTTCAGAACTGTCTAGCAGGATTCTATTTTTCATTTCTGGTCACGTAACTCTGGAATATCCTACCCAAACATCTCTGCCTTGAAGTGAACCACTGACCTTCAGTAAACAGCTCAAGATTTGGCTTTTCAACCATCCACGTTGAAAGAAATTAAAGATAACACAATAGTATAAAACTGAGTACCAGAAACGTGGGATACATCATGACAAGCAATGGTGAAACTCTTCTCACTAGCAACCGTTTCAAATCATTTTGATGTATGGATCCTCTGCTGTGAGACACTAATCCACACCTGAATCTCCACAACCAAGAGCCTGGAAACGAAAACACCCTAATGCAACCCTCTCCACTCACCCCTCTCACCCCTCAACTAACTCCTCACTACTAAAATCTTGCAAACGTACACTTCCAAACCCCTTGAGACGACCAACCAGGCCTAGTGTATTTAACAGACTCAGACCTTATCCATCTTCTCGCATCAACCTTTCTGTCAATTCTGTGCGCCACAACCCGGGGGCTGCCCAAACGACTGGTCGGACCTCGCCCATACCAGCCACACAGAACATGGAGATTTTCATATCTGCACACAAGTAAACGGTACTTTCAACCAGCATTTTGGTAGCAATTTGTATACCAATGTAATCTTCTAAGTCCTGTTCTTGGCCATTTTGTTTAAGGGGCTTCCTTTGCTCAGGGACAAGACGAGGTAGGTCTACAATAGCTGTTGTGCCCATTTGGGATCTTTGTGAGCCCAGCCATGCAGCCTCTTTAATTGTTTCAATTGGTGTAAACAAGTGCCTGGTCCTTGGGTGGCCATTCCACATCCTGTGGGAGTGGTCTGGGGTGAGAGGCAGATTTAGGGGCCAACTAGATTGGCTGACCGCCTAACCCTTTGTTTTTAGCCTCCTGGGTACAATTGGGCTGGAATAGGACAGTCCATGTTGAAGTCAGCTTACTTAATTACCTGCTGGGGGATTCTTACCATTTTCCTACCGTTGCTGCATTGTTAGGAACAGATCTGGTCATACTGGCTGGGCCCTGTGTCTTTGGCTGATCTCTAGTTGGGATTTTTAGCTGCTGATCATTATTCCTTTGCCTCATTCAGTCTCAACTTTACTTTCCTCATGCCCTGGGCCAGGCTGTCTGTGTTGCAGCAGTCTTCAGGCCATTTTTCCACCAGCTTGCCACTTTATCTCTGTGGTGATCCTGTCCTGGTGTTGTCCACTGCTGTAACTGAAAAGGGTGTTAAAATCCCAACACCCAATCTCATATGCTCTTTGGACTGTTCTGCCTCCCCCCTTACTTCCTCACCACTGATTTTGCTTCTGGCTTGAGGGTCCCACTCCTGGATCATCATTGGTCCGGGTTCAAGTCCTTGGTTGTTCGGATCCTGTAACCTGCAACTGAAAAGTAAAATGTCTTGGCTCACCGAGTTGTGTGAGACTTCCGCAATCAACTTTTCAGAACTATCATCATGAGTATTTACCCCTGGCCCCTAGGTTGTTGGGCTGTTATGATATGATAAGCCATTTATAATGCAACGGTACACAACTGTTTCTAGGCAAGACAAGACAAGGGAGGGAAGACGGAGGGAGGACAAGACAAATGATCTTACTAGGCCTTGCGTCATTGAGATCATGCAAGTGTGAGAACGAGAAGGGCAAGGGGAAAGGGAGGGGGGAGTGCAAGGGAGATGGGAGTTGAAAACAGGGCATCAATGCTCTGAGTGAGTGCAGCCAGGACAGCGCTGCTCTGGGTAGTGCAAGGAGAACAAGGGACTTTTGGGTTACAGTTACAGCCACTAAGTGCGTGGTAGGCCCAGAGGCAGTGCAAGAGTGAATGATCAAGAAAAAGCCTGGAACTCAGTGAGACTCTGAGGGTAGCCAAGCCACCATTCGGTACAAAAGACAGGTAGGTCAGCAGGGGACGGAGAGAGAGAAATCAAAGGAGAAGGGGAACGTTTTGAGCTGCTTCCAGAACTTCAGATGGTCTGGCTCAAGTTTAAGAGGGGCAGGGAGGCCGTTTAAGGGCAGGAGAAATACAGCCTCTGAGCTTGAGGCCAAGGATATGTCTCGCAGTTCTATTTTGGATTAGTTGCAGAGGGCTGAGAGAAGAGGGAGACAGATTGAGAAAGGCTGTTGTAGTAGTCCAGCCTAGAGAGAACCAGGCCTCTGGAGACATTGACCTTCTGGGGGGGGGGTGGAGGGAGGAAGGGAAGAGTCCCTTTCAGAAGATGAAGCTGGTAGTGGGACTTCTTGGCGACATCCGAGATGTGAGGAGGTAAAGAGAGAGTGGGGTCGAAGATGACACCATGGTGTTTTGCCTCGCAGGAAGGCAAAGGAAGAGGGCCCAAGGCGAGCAGCCAGAGTGAGAGGGAACACAGGAGCAGGGGTCCCAATAAGAAGGATCTCCATCTTATTGGCATTAAGGCAGAGATTGTTGGAGGAGCACCAATCCTGACAGTCAGGAATGAGCGAGGGAGGAGAGGAGGCTGAGAGGATCCTGAAGGAAAGTGGAATGTCATCCGCATAACACTGAAAGTTAGAGGAGAAGGTAGAGATCAGGCGGGCCAAAGGGGCCAAGTAGAGGTTAAAAAACCAGGGTGAGAGGATAGAGCCATGGGGAACACCACAGGTAGAGGGAGAGGTGGCGGATAGAAAGGGACCAAGTTGGGCATGGGAGGGGCAGTCCAAGAGGAAGGAAGTCATCCACTCCAGGCCTGATCCATGATGCCCAGCTCTCACAGAGTCGATTGATCAGGATGGCGTGGTTGACCATGTTGAATGCAGAGGAAAGATCAAGGAGGACGAGGACAGAAGAATGCTGGAATCACAATTAGGGAGCAGATCTTCAGAGGTGTTCAGGAGAGAAGTTTCCATGCCTCTGGCAGCTCTGAAGCCAGACTGATGGTCATGGAGACAACCAACGGATTCAGTGTGGAGATTAAGCTGGGAGATGGCCAGCTTTTCCAAGAGTTTGCCTAGGAAAGGGGTGATGGAGATTGGGTGATCGTTTGCTGGGCAGGTAGGATTGGCAGACGACTTCCTGCGGAGGAGGTACACAAGAGAGTGCTTAAGGGGAGAGGAGAAAGTTCAAGTGGCGAAAGAGTGATTACAGAAATCGGCCAAGGCTGGAGTGAGGGTGTCAATATGGTCTTGATGGTTCTGGAGGAGCAGAGCAGGTGACCACCTATCTGGACGACACTTTAATAGATCGAACTTGTCTAGAAACCTTGTCAGGTGTCGTCAGAGAGAACGAGGAGAAAGGAGGAGAGGGAGAGATGGCCAAAGGGGGGGGCGAGAGAGGAAGAGGGAGAGGAGATAGAGGACAGGATGTCCTAAGTTTTAGCAGAGAAGTGAGAGGCCAGAGCCGGATAGAGGGCCTGGTAGGGAACAGGAGAGGTAGAGATTGCAACAGGATTGGCCAGTTCCTTGCAGATTTTAATGAGTTTGGCTGTGTTGTTAGAGGCTGTAGAGAGGCGGACTTGAATGTGTGATCTATTCTTGGACTATATAGAGAGTCTTTATTGCCTTTATTGGAGCAGTCGGCAGTCCAATTGGTCAGAGTATGTGCCCGAAGCCCTCCACTTCCTTTCCGCCATCCTGCACTTGCGTTTCAGGAAGGCGAGGTCGCAATCATAACAAACGTTTCACTTGGAGGTAGGCTTCAGTCGGATTCTCTTGATAGGGGCAAGGATGTCCAGGGTGTTGGAAATAGAAAGATGCATATTAGAAAGGGCTCTGGCAGTTGGTGAGCAAGTGCAAGTGGATCTAGGCCACCTGACCTAAGCCCCACCTTCCTTCTTAGCCCTGCCTCTTCCTTTCTGCTCTTAACTCTTAGATCAAGCGCGTCCTTCACCCAGGCACCCGAAGTGAAGGGCAGACGAAGAAAAGGGCAATTCCTGTTTGGTAGTTCTGGGTGATTGAGATCCAATAATCTGCAAAAAGGGGCTGGACAGTGGTTCCTTAGTATCCAATGAGTATCAGTTTCCACACACGTTAGGTGTTTGCAACACTTGTTGATTTATTTTTCCTTCAAAGATTCAAACATGGTATGTCACTCTTGTGACAAGCATATTCTTTGCTTAATATTAACATGTGTTACAGAGTATGTAATACACTTCTATTCCATTGGTGCCGACATGTGTTTCAACCTATGAGGTCTTTCTCTAGGCTGCATATTTGTGACATGAGTGAAAAAGGTGCAAAGTGGGTGGTGATAGAGGAACATTCATTGTCATTAAATAATAGCCAATAGTTGGTTGTCAGCATTTGACGGCAAGACCATAGTTGACATGTTCATAGACAGTGTTCATAGTCCCTTGACATTTGTCCAGAGTGACATATTCACATATTAGCAGTACATTTGTGTGTATGGCAATTTAGCCAAACGGGTTACATTACAGTGGTATTTACACAGTTGTCAATCAATTTAGTCATATTTATTCAATTGTTATTGTACCATGGGGTTAATCATAGAATGCAGTGGGGGGAAATTATATATTTGGGGAGGTAAAAAAGAGAGCGAGAAATGTTTCTTTAGTTCCTTTGTCTGTTTTTAATTAAAGATTATGTAAGATCATGATATTGGGTGTGTGAAGCTTACCAAGTGTAGGGTTTGCGTGTTCCTGGATGGTTGGAATTGTATCTCATATAGTCAGCAATGGTTGAGGGTGGTACCTAAGTGGAGATATTTTTGTCATAAGGAATGGAGGAGCCAAGAAGGGATAACTGGCTAACGGCAGCAAAACCTAAAGGTTTTTACAAATGTGGCATTTGTTCTATGTGCAGTTTTGCACAGGACACCAAAACACTAATATTGCGAGACAACCTTAAACATAATATAACTGATTTTGTGAATTGTAAAACCAAGTATGTTATATGTAATAATATGTGTATGCAAACTCATGTATATGGGCAGTACCATCAAGGAACTGCAAGTGAGGCTACATGAAAATCTAGGATCACTAAAGTCACAGGATGCCAAATTCCCCCTGGCGCAAAACTGGCAGGAACGTCACCAACTGGAAAGAAAGGAGGACGTTGGCTTTGTTCACTCTTAATGGGCTGATCGCTCCTCTTCTCTCCTTGCCTGTACTTCTCAACTTCTCCTCAGAGATCTCAACATCCACCTGGATGCTTCCAATTCCTCCCCTGGACTTTTCTGCAACCTCTGTAAGACTCTC
This sequence comes from Ambystoma mexicanum, assembly GCF_040938575.1. Lineage (NCBI taxonomy): Eukaryota > Metazoa > Chordata > Amphibia > Caudata > Ambystomatidae > Ambystoma > Ambystoma mexicanum. The sequence continues at coordinate 1,074,525,370 of NC_090925.1, forward strand.
TCTTTCCATTCTGCACTCTGGCCTTACACACTCTGCTGGACATACTTTGGATGTTCTCATCACCTCAGTCAACCCCCTCACTACTCCTTTCTCTTGGACTGACCACGTTTTACCCTCCTCTCATCTGAATCTCTCTATCCCTCAGGCAAAGCACCCCCCTGCACTGCCACCTACCTTCTTGGTCATTCGACCCATGAAGAGTGTGTCAGTGGATGCCTTTGCCTCTACTTTCTCTGCTCCTCCTACTCTTGCAGCTGACTCACACTGTTCTTAATACTTACCCCAGCGGTCCCCGAAGTCCATGGAAAATAAATTTGCAGGCAAGTTTGTACTGCACTTCCGATTGGTCCCGATTACTTCCGTGCTGCATCTTCTCTCAATGCTGCAGGTTCTCAAAACCATGACTGAAGAGCTTTCTAAGGGTCTCCTTCGTCAACCTCTGCGGTTCTTTGCTGTCAAATCCATACCTGGGAGGTAATACTTTGATTTATCTATTTTTTGCCAATTGACAGTGTCCTGCTTATTGCTATGAGAATATTGTACTCACCTCAAACTCTTCCAAAGTGACTATGGTGGTACTTACACACCCCTAGACAGTTTTCTTGCATCCAGTTTAGGTGCAGTCAGTTTTAAACTGAAGACTAGAATTATAGCTTGGACCTATGCAGTGCGGGCCAGCCACTATGGGTGGAGGGGCACTGCCCCCCACCTGAGTGGCAGGCCACCACCTCCGCCGAGTGACAGACAGCACAATACCCTGTGTCCTTTATTTTCATGTGGACTGAGCTGCCTGCCTCCCTGCATGGGTGCATCCCCCGCTATGTTGTTATTTTGTGTTTGTTTCTTTATTGCAGAGCCTCTTGGCTCTGAAACAAACATAGCGGCAAATAATAGGTGCTAGTGGGGCATCGGAAGGCTGGCCCTGCCGGCTCTCATTATTACACCATCAGGGTAGACACGCTGGCTGACAGGAGAGGCATCCTCTTCTATCAGGCAGTATGTCTATGTCCCCAGAGGAGGAGAGTGCTATCCTGTCCTCCCTCTGAAGGCACGGGCGTTTGTGGATGCATGCAGGCAAGGCAAGCATTTTAGTTTTATTTGATGGGTAAGTATGCATGCCTGTATGTATGTATTTTGGTGTTTGTTGTATGTGAATTAAGTTTGAATGTGCAGGTCAAAGTGTTTCTGTGTGTTGCATGTGTGTGAATGTCAGCCCCCACCCCTAAATGTAGTTTGGCATGGCATTCTTTTTGCTTTACCCTCTATGCACACAGTACCATGCATCCAGGGTAAAGCAAAAATGGTCAGTGAAGTGCTATTACGTGGAAAGGCTGGCCTACATTGAATGTAGGCAGTCCATCCACATGCAAACACATATCTTTGCCTTACCCACGATGCACAGTTACCGTCCATCAAGGGTAAAACAAACATGATTTGGCTAGAGTGGCCTGCATTCAGGGCCGGCTTTAGGCATGGGCGCCATAGGTAATCCATAGCTTCTGCGACGCCAGCATGGAGCAATATTTACAAGTTCCTTTGTGATGACGTGGCAGTGGCTGTGGCACCCTCTGTAAAATAAAAGGGTCCCCCATGCTGGTGCCCCAGTGGTGGCCTATGTCGGAGAAATGCCCCATGGGAGGAACTTTTCACTTACTTTGGGTGTAACTGCCACCCCAGTATGGTGGGGGGCAGATTTTCTATTACAAAGGGAACCCCTGCCATGCCATCTCGGGGGCACCTTTCAAGGGATTCCCCTATCTGGCATGGTGGAGGCACCCTATTTAAATGAAAAGTGCCCCACTGTCGTGCTGGCGACAGGCACTCCATCACAGGAGGGGGGAGCTTTTCATTTGACTAGGGCAACGCTGCCATGTCAGCACGGGGCAGCCATTGAAAGGCTCCCCCAAGCTGGCGTGGTGGCAGTTACCTATTTAAGTGAAAATCACCCGGCTCCACTGCTGGAGCAGAAGTTTGTCACATTATTAGGGGTTCGCTGCCACACTAGCATGGGGCAGCCTTTTAAAGGCTTCTCTGAGCTTGTGTGGTGGAAGCACCCTATTCAAATGAAAAGTGCCCCGCTCTGGTGCTAGGGCCGGGCGCTACAGCACGGTAGCAGGGAGCTTTTAATTTGAATAGGGCACTGCTGCCATGCCAGCATAGGGCTACCTATAAAAGCCTTCCCCTAGTTGGCGTGGTGGCTCCCCTCTCCAGTGCTAAAGCGGAAGCATTTCATCTTAATAGGAATCTGTTGCCACACCAGCATAGGGCAGCCTTTGAAAGGCTCCCCCAAGCTGGCGTGGTGGCAGTTACCTATTTAAGTGAAAATCACCCGGCTCCACTGCTGGAGCAGAAGTTTGTCACATTAATAGGGGTCTGCTGCCACACCAGGATGGGGTAACCTTTAAAAAGGCTTCACCGAGCTGGCATGGTGGCAGCACCCGTATAGCTGCCATTTCCCGGCCCTGACCCAAACCATGGAGCAACTAATCCTGGCCTTGGTTATGGAAAGTTCCCATGAAACCCTCCACTCCCTTGGTAGGGAAGGGTGTTGCACGTGCTTAAATTAAATCACTATTAACAGGAGATGGGCTACAACCTGAGTTCTTAGATCACTAAAGGACACAGACACCAGAGCAAACTATATAGGGATCCCAATGGTGACCCCCATTTATTTAATAAAAATACTAGGCGTGAGCTCCAACTGACTCAGGACTGAATATGTCAGCTCACCCTTCGTTGGAGTGGTCTTAGGGACCCTTAGGGGGAGTCTGGCACAAGACACCACCTACCTAAACTCAGGCAGCACCCAGGTGGAGTCTGAAGCCAGAGGATGGATTCTGTGGGTGGTCACATGTTGCTAGGCAGCCTCACACAGGCCTCCCCCTTATCCTATACCTCACGCCAGTGTACGTCCCCTCTACCCCCTCATTTAAATAATGTCCATCTATATATATTGTCCTACCCCTACTTAATACTTAACTCTACTTAGCATTGCCCCTAACATTTACCCGAAACACCATGCTTCCCCTACATACTAATTCCCCTACATAACAGTACTTAAACATATTCATATATACATTGACTTCCAACATATATAATATGCTGCCTGTGATTGTATATAGTCCTAGGGAGCCCCCTGATTGTGTGCCTATGCTCATCATAGGAACCTGTGGACCTTTGTTGTCTGCAGGATGGGCCCTGTTGGCTGGGGGGCCTACCAGCACTCACTGCCACACCCACAGCATATTTTGTATATTGTGGATGGCCCCTCATTGGCCGCGGGGGTTCAGCCGGTATCACTTCCACGCCCGCTGCACCATTTATATATTCTTCGGGTGCCCCATTGGCCGAGGGTGCCACCCGACATCACTCCTGTGCCTGTGGCACCAATTTCACTTTGGCTGCGTCCCCGCTGTCATGGGTGGCTGGATGACAGTTTTGAAATCTCGTCAATATTGGGATAAGGTATTGATATTGCCTGGGTGGGATTTTGTCATCTGCCACTGTATGTTTATGGTTATGCAGTAATAAAATTGCGGCAAAAATGTCACCTTTACAAAAAATTGTGGCAGTGGCAAAAATGCTGTGGTTTCACCTGGTAAAGGTGTACCCCATTATACCATTTAGGAGGAGCGGGGGTTGTGGGGGTGTCCCCCCGCTCCCCTAAAATGGTATAATGGGTCTGGGGCTTGCGGGGGTGTCTCCGCATCCTTTACATGGATTGCGGCGGCAAAACCACTGCATTTTTGGAGCGATTTTTTTGTGTAAAAAGCCATTTTGCCGCGATTTTAACACATGCAACCGTTTTATGCTGCTACCATGTTAAGGAATTCTTAAATGTAAATAATCTGCTCTCCGAGGGGAGAAATCTGACAGGATCTTGGTAGCACCCAATTCCCATGAGAGCCCAGGGCTTTGCACTCAGACATCAAGGTAGCGTGCTGACTTCTTCCTGCAACCTCTTCAATGTGGTAGGCTTAAGCAGGGGAAAGACCCCAGCACCCAGGGTGCTGCCGGAGCTAAGACCTTCCCTGCATACATTGAATGAATGTCAATCTTTCCACATAATAGCACTTGTCTTTGCTTTACACTTGATGCACAGTAACTGTGCATCAAGGGTAAAGGAAACATGGCAAGTATTATTACCCATAAATGCCAACATTTCAGTGGGCTTGAGGGTCACTTATGCGTTGCTCACACTCACACGCCAAAAATGTGCATCATTTGTAGATCTCTGCCCGCCTCACTAAAAGGACAAAATGCACTGTGAACCCATGACATTGAGGACAATTCTGTTAGAATTAAAAGCAAGCACAGTTCCCTTTTGTTTACATTTTTATAATAGTGTTTAGCATACATATGTGGATTTGCCCAATTATAGCTGACAATTAGATATGATTTGTGATTAGTTTGATAGATAAGCATGTCATCTTATTTGATCACTCAGCTAAAGTGTGCACTGCATTGTACTTTTGAGTTACCCTTTAGTAGGTAATTAAAAGTGCTGGAATTGCACTGGAGTGCATTGTGATCTTTGGCAAAACTGTTATGGGAAATCGTGTTTACTAGCAGTTACTTTCTTAACAAGTTGAAACATCAGTAATTATGTAGTGATGGGGCAAACACAATTATCTGGACTTGAAATTAACCCAATTGTAAACTGTGGGGTGTAATCAAAGGCCAAAACCAATAGAATTGTAGAGCCCACTGAAAAAATAAATTACCTGCCAGACTTAAAAAAAAAAATAATAACAAATCCTTCACACTGAAAACGTGCCTTTGGGGTTTCTGCAAGTAGCACAAGGAAGTGCCATCTGAACAAGTAAAAATTAAAAGCAGCATTTTCATTCAAAGTGGCAGAAGAAATTCAAAGGTCCCTTTCACATGAAAAACAGGATTTTCAAACACTGACACCAAAAAGATTTTGCATGTGTGTTTTCAGTTTAAAGCAAGACATGAGAAAAATGTTCCCCAGTTAACATAAAGATGTCAGGGAAAAGACAGTGTATGTTGACAAGATGTTATGTATATTATAAATACCGACAACAATTGAAAAGAAAAAGCCACTATGTTTCCATGGGTCACATGAACATTTCCTGTAGGCCCGAGGCAGACCATTTTTCTTGCTGTTGGACGAACTTTACAAAGGACTCCCTCACTGAAAGCCTAGTTTGCACCCCAGCTGTTTACAACTAGAATAAAGTGTGGCCTTCTAAGGGGTATTTAAAAGAAACTTTCCCCAGACTTTGTGTCTCTGAAAACTAATTTCTGTGCCAGCAGTGCATGACCGGAATGTACGGGGGAGGTATGAAACCAGGGGCTGCAATCTAGGCTGAACTCTGAAATACATAAAGGAAAATAGCAGATTTCTAGATCGAAATGGTGGTACCCTTGAGAAAAGAGGACAGGATGCCACATATCTGCAGTGGGGGGGGGGGAATCTCTGTGTTGGTCGGTGTATCCCAAGTATTTACGATCTGCAGCCTACACTTCAAAAAACAAAGACTTATCAAATAAAAACTCTGGTCACAGGCTGGCCAAGAGTGGCAAATGGCCTGTTGACCGGAGAGCTACAATTTGCATAACATGAAGATTTCTTATTAATTTAAAAGGACTATTATCATTTAGGCATTTTTCTCAGCAATCATAAGTCATACTGCCTTCATTTTTGTTTCATTTATTAGATAATTTGCAGGCAATTTTGTTGAAATAAAATTATTCATCCACCAGCAACTTAGGGATTTGTAATGGGCAGTTGAAGGATGCTCCAGGCTGTGCTGTACATGTCCTGAATTTGAGAATTGGCATGCTGGTGGTGGATACAATAAGGAATGTGGGGAGTAAATTGATTGTTCCTAACTATTATGCTTTTTGTAGAAACTGCAGAAAATTGCCACACAGCCTTGCCATATGGTGCAGACCAGGCTGCCATTTTATTAAATTCCCCATGATTAGCTTAATCGGAAAATATATACATTATGGCAGTGTGAGAACCCAGAAGGTGTCTCACCCGCTAGTCCCTGTGGATCTCTCTCTCAGGTGGCCAGTGCACAGCCATTGCCTTTGAATCTAGACCCTGGGGGTGGTCCAGTGTGGGGGGGGGGAAATCACCTAGGTGGGGGGTCTTCTGGGAGTGGGACACTGGATGGCGAGATGCAGTATCCCCCTCCCTGTAACACCTTAACCCCATCCTACCGATAGGATATTTAGAAACTCAACCCCCTCCCCTTTTCCTGCACGAGCCCTTTCACACAGACAACCCACTCTGGGAGAAAACAGACTCACACCCGAGCCATGTACCTGACATGTCCCACTACTATGGTCAGGCAATTACTGACACTCACTCACACCTGACTTCCATTAAACTTCCCCACAGAGACAAAAGGTGGCTCATGAGAGCACACGCTGAGTGAGTCAAAGCACACAAAAGGTACAGCAGTTTTGAGTCGGCAGCTGAACAAAGGGAGAAAGACGGCAAACCAAGAACGGTTCATAAGAAGGGAGTAAGCCTCAACCTTTTTGGCAAGACACTGATACTTTCAAGAAACCTTCAAGGCAGAAAGTGTAAGGCCAGGAAACCAGACTGAAGAATCCTGCATTGTGTGTAGGAGATACTGAGGGCCCTCCAGCATAACTGACCAAGGTGGGCAGGAGCAGCAGATGGTGTGGTATCCTGCTTGGCTCCAAGAACAAAGTAGCAACAGAGATCAACACAGTCAGTGAGTTGGGGATACCGATGCAAGACCAGTCTGTGTTGAAGTCAAGGTTATAAGCAGCAACATTGTATAATGAGTGCTGGAACGAACGTTAAACACGTGTGATGAACGACGCGAGTAAAGCTAAACTGCTGATGAATGTTTGAACTTGAGAAGGAAAGATACGATACCGTTGACAGAGTGGTCGGCACCTTGAATGTGCTCAATCGAAGGTCTCTGTAAGGTATCCCGGCAAGAGAAACAAAAGTAGAAGATTCATGAGAACAATTCTGTGAAGTGAATCAAAGTGGTGCTGAGACCGCTTAAACAAATCCCAATGCACATTTGAAAGTCTTTGATTCTGATATCAAGAGGATCTGAGCCCGAACGAGGGGGATCCATGGTCCGAGCCCAAATGAGGGAGACCAATTGTGAACGAAAAGGGGTCTGAGCCTGAGCGAGGGAGACCCGTGGTCCAAGCCCAAAGGAAGGAGACCAGTAGTGTACTTGTGAATGTGAAAACCCTGACAAAGGAAATTAACTTGTGTGTTTTGTTTGTTACATCAGGCCCTCTGCAATTTAGAGACTGTCATTGGGAGAGAGACTTTGGCAGAAGGCCCTAATGCCTATGATTTGAAGTGTTACCTTGTGGTGAAGAAGCCAGAGTGTGTGCGAAGTATGCTCAAGCTCCTTGTCCCATGCTGAAAACATGGGGGAGGGGAGCCAACTGCTCAACAGTCCTGACATATTATTTCTTGAACACTTTTCTTTTGCATACACCGTTGTCCCACACCCTTTTGTATTTAGAAGTAAAGATTGGCAATAAGTGTATTAGTATAGGCCCTTTTATTTTAACAGAGACTCAACTAGGACTGCTTTATTATTATGTCATATACCGGTGAACCCTCCTGAGCCACCTCCTAACCTTGTTCATCTGTGGAGCAGGCCCAGGTTTCTGACTGTTTCTGCTTTCTTGATTTTCTGGGTTCCTTATTCTTCTTTCCTTGGATTTATTTTCCTTTTTATCTTGCAGGTAGGGTCTAGCTCCCTCTGAGGCCACCTTGACCGGCAAGAACCGCAAGCCAAAGTGAACCCCAAGGAGCCAGCCCCCTAAACCAGGGAAAAAGCCTGTGGGCACCAAAATACCCGGATAGGAAATACAGGAGCAGCACCAATGGTTCTTCGGATGGTATGCCAATGGGTCTTTGGTAGGTAAGCAGAGATGACAAAGTCACTGGTAAACAGGGAGCACTTATGTAGTCCAGGCGCTGGATGAGGTACAAACTATTGCACAGTTTGTACTGTAGTCTGGCAAGAACCCTGAGTGTGGAATCCACACCCGAGGTAGAAGACAGAAAGAACACGGAGGAACTCCTATCAAGCAGAGCACAATGGTGGGTCAATGTGCAGTTCAGCAATCAGAGAGAGTACCAACTGCTATAAGGATCGAGACCCAGAGTGGGTAAGTAAAGAAGAAGAGCTTAGAGGTAAGCAAGGCTAAAGAAACCAAAACGGGTAAGTGTGAGGGCAAAGGAACGCTGAACAAATGCACAATAGAGCGGGAGAGGGTAGCAAGATAAAGGAAAGTCAGAATACCAGTCTAAAGGACGGGCTGAATTCGGACAGGGGAAAGATAAAGATCAAGCCGCCAAAGCGCCGAAAAGCAAGATTGCACACACGCGAAGAGACGGATGTGAAAGCCGGCAAACACTACGAACCCCGAAGTGAAAGACTGCAGAGCGCAGTAGATAAAGGGAACAGACAAGCGTAAGAGGGAACAACAGAGGAAAGAGAGGAGACAAATAGACAGAATCCAAAGGAATTAGCAAATCTATTGATGGCAGAGGGATCTGTGAGACACAACAGCGAGGTCCAGAGTGAGAGATGGGTACAAGGCACCATTCCTATGGTACAGTGCATGAATATTCTTGCGGCGGCCATGTTGGATGAGGACTAGACAGCAATCTCTGCTTGATGGAGTGACTGAAACCCAAGGCTGGAACGTCCACCTTTGGCAGAGCTTCCAAGGGCGCCACATGAAATATTATTTGATGATCATAGCTTGCCCCCAATGCCTTCCTTACAGCAGGTATTAGTAAATCACAAGGTTTTAGACAAATAACTCGATTTTAGCCAAAGTTGACATGAAAACAAAAGGGGATTTCAAATGGGGGTTGCCATATGTCTGTGCAAGACTCCTAAACCAAACCTTAGAGAGAGGCTGGATTTGAGAGGAAAGATAGGGGTAACAGTCCAATCCTGATTGCATGAACTCTTGCAGGGCACTGCCCAATACTGAAATCTTGATGGTGTCATCACTGGTATATAAAGTGGATGCACTATGAGAGAAGGTAGCAAACTGCTGAAAATTACCATCGGACAGCCACAAAGGAAACACCAAATGAAGTTGCATCTGGGTGGACCTGTCTATTGCTGGAAATGCCTAAAAAAGTGCTGGGGTCCATTCTTGAGAGTGGAGTGACCAGACCTCTGCGCTGTCCTCCAAGAGAGTTCGAAAACACAGCTGGCTTTCCTGTATTTAAACACAGGTTTTATATGGAGGTAGAATTAGGCCATATGAAACCAAAAGGTGGGGGAGTCTGCTTGCCTTAAATCCTTTCCCTTTATAGTGGATAGCAGGGCATGGGGGGGAAACTGCATATCCTTAGCTTAGTTGACTACACATATTAATTTAATTAATTCCTCATTTGGCAGAACACCACAGGATGATTTTCGATAACATTCAAAATTAACAAACCTCGTTCCCAGTGTGCACTGAAAACTATATCCTGTAATTTAATTGGGCAATCTTTCTGTTCAGCTTTCGCCAACACAGGCGTTTATGTGGATAGAGATCTGAAGTCCAAAATTCCAAAATCATCCTGATTTTTCTGTCTAGTTTCTCCAACACAAGCCTTTAAATGGAGGGGGTCTGAAATCCAAAATTCCCAAATCATTCTAATATTTCTGTTCTACTTCCCCAACACAGACCAAAGAAGGGCCTGAAAAATAAACTGCTAAATCACCCCATATTTAATTTTAAAGCAAAAATTGTGAGTGAAATAATAATTGCCATATACATTTGTACAAATCTGTAAACCAAACTGCTAGCCTTTTAAACGTGCAGGAAAATCGAAATTGCACAGCAATACATATGTACATTGCTTTTGTTCATTGACCAGTGTTGATTATTTCTGAAGTGAAATCCCAACCGAATTGTGTGATTTATTTGTGTAACAAGAAGTTTAACTGTGAGCCACAAAGAAGGTGGCGGGTGTTTTAGTGTGATCGCCATTATCTATCATTCAAATAAACACAAATATAGTTCCTGTACACTGGCTCATTGGTAGCACAGGGGGAGGGATCTAGGGGGAATTAGATGAATCAGAAAAAAGGCTGAATAAATAGCTGACATTAAACAGTTTTTTGTGTGACACCTGGCTTAGGGAGGGAAGGAACTCCCTGTGTTGAGGGGGCCTCTCAATGAACCGTTACACATTGGGGGTTCGCGGCCAGACTTTGTATGGCTATTTTTGACTCATGACAAGTGCATTGTGACAGACTATTAATTTTGATGTTATTGCATTAAGGTGGAGGGAAAGTCATCTTTGCAGTTTTAAAGTGATGCATGCAAGGACTTGACCCCTGAGTTCCAGGGAGGTGCACAGGTGAACAATTAAGATTGAGTAAAAATTGATTTTGATTTGGCATTGTGAGTGGAAATGAAGTGGGAACAGGGTGATACTGACCCCGCACAAAGAAAATTCTAAAAGAATTGCAATAAGGCCATTTTTTAAAAATGAATACTATTGAATTAGATGATGGCAGGAGACATTTCCATACTAAGCTGTTCATTCGTGGTTAGTGGACAGAGGCAGATGAAGGGAGCTGGCAAGCTAAAATGATGCAAGACAGTAGTGACATCTGGTGTGAAGGCAGGATATAGCACAATGCAAATGCTCAAGAAGAACTGAGTCAAATGGCTCAGCTGACAGCTTATCTATACTTCCTCTTGCAGTTAGTGGAAGAGCGAGTGCAGAAGAGTGAGGCCTGTGCACAGAGTCAGTCTGAGATTCTAAATGAGGAGCAGAAAGAACTTTAAAAGTTAGAAGAGCAAGCACAGCAGAGCCAGATTTTCGACTGTAAAACAAGAAAACCTCATGGAACCCAAAGATTAGTTAAAAATCCAGCAGCAAGAGAGTGCAGAGCGTGAAACAGTTTTCTGCACTGTAAGATGCACATAAAGAGTGTGTGGAAAATTTGAGCACACTGCAACATAAGGTCAATGATCAGAATAGTTATAACAGAGGGCTGTTAGGTGACCTTATGGCCTTTAAATTATAAATAAAGGAGTTGAAAAATGAAAACAGTTAATTATAAAAGGGGTTGATTCCCAAAATGACTTTGATCAGATATGTTAGACGGTACATACTCTAAAACAGAAAATTCAAATGGTGAAGGAAAAAGACCTCTTGTACCAGGAGTGTAGTGACCTTGCACAGAAGTTGCAACAGTTGAAAATGGATACAGAAAAGAAAAGAATCAGTCACGTTCTCAGTAACTGACTGGAAATAGGCAAGAAAATATAGAACTCATGGAGCGTCTGAGGCAAGCGGAAGCTGACCTGTTACAGGCAGCGCAGTGTAGAAATGCGCAAAAGAAAGAGATCGCTATTTTGAAAGCAAACCACTTTGAATATGAGCGCACAATGCAGGTTGCACAAAAACGAAAATGAGATAGTCGTGATGAAATCAGGGATCCGAAAGATCGATAAATGGCCCACAGTAAAGTGCTGAAGGCCAATCAATCCATGGTCTCAGAATTAAAAAGAGAGAAGCAGGTATGACAGCATTGAGGCACCCTGACCAATCAGGGTATGGGAAAGGGCACTCTAATCCAGGAGTGATGCCCTCCCTATCAGGGAACTCATGCCAGTTAACCACAACTTCCTATGGGCCGACTGCAACTGACCTCATGCTTTCCACCTACAAAGCTCAAGGAAACATGAGGCACCTAGATTTACCCAGGCGTATGAAGGTGAGGTGCCCCCCACAGGCCTGTCAGTGAATTACCAACAGAGTCAATAAAGGTACATCCCAAGAGGCAATAAGACCAACACCAAGTGGGAGTGCGGTTAAAGGCTTTTTATCTAAAGTTAGGGCAAACAGAATCTACTCTGCTCACGCTGAGAGCGCTCTGCAGGAAACATGTTACAATTCAGTTATATACAAGAAAATCATCTTCAGCTGTGGGAAGGCCTAGGGGGCACATGAATGATTGGGATTGGTTGCTAAGAGCAGGCACCAATGGGTGCTATATGGTCAGTGATGGCTGATTGGTCCATGGGCACGTGGTGCGTTGACATCATGATGTGATGAGTGGGGTCAAAAGTTCGGCTGGGCTCATCTGTCCGGCATCCGATGGGTTGCTACATCAATGTCCTGTCTCTATCGCATTTTGCCCTTGTGGCCACACATTCCCGTTCATTCATACGTTTGATAATTTCGTCCGGCAGCAAGGTCAGTAGGTTGCACATGTAAAAACAAGGCATGATTCTCCATTACTGAACATCAATTATTTGTTTCTACCAAGGATATCATTTTCATGTTCAAACACATTCAAATACTGGGTTGGGGGTTCTTGTTTAATACTGGCGACAAGGGGAGGCTGGAGTATATGGTTGCCATGACTGGATTACAAGAAATATATTTCATCTTAGACGTGTCTTTCCTTCGAGGGGTTTCAATGACCAGGTGTTCAAACAACATCACTCAATATTAGGCCAGGGTGTTCATAGATGGGCTTAGGCCCCCCTTTCATGGCTTTTGGTCTCATGCCACATAATGGCTGGGGTATTTGGCATTTACACGTAGTGTGTTACCGCCTCATATGCATTTTAGCCTTATTTGAGAGAAATATACATATAGCATTGTGCACGCTTCATACAAGTTGAGCAATATCATAACACTAAGACAGAGGGTGGTAAAGGAGGAGCAGCTGACACTTCATCACACGACATGAATAGCTGAGTATGACCGATGGTTCACCTGACATTGTCTAACGATATGCATGCAATTACATTCTTCATTATCGATAGTGAGGTAGCATTGTGCGAGCTTGTATAGGTCTAAGGTCTGATCTCTTGTTATGGGAGTATGATTAATCGTGTACATATTTCAGTGTTATATGTCAGCATACACTCTACCATCACTATAACAGATTAGCATAACAACTTCTAATAACACACGTATATGTATTTACACTGCTTTACCCATCAACTCGCTTAAGGCGTCAGCGGGTTTATATGAACTCTTCGCACTATGAGAGGGCCTCCTTTTGCAGATACAAATCGGAAGGAAAAACATATTCACTGATTTAAGGGTCGCTTTCGTTGTTGACTCTGCTCTGGGGTACACAGAGATTAGGTTTCTATGGCTCAGGTCTGAGGGGTGCAAGGCAGGTTTACGGAGACAGATAGCCCTGGCCTTCGCTCTCTCCCCCTGCGCTTCCTCTGAATCAAATAGAGGGAGTTTGGACAGCAAGTGATACAATGTGCATATTGTTGCGTTTCTGCTGTCAGCCTTCTCATGGGAGCCAGGCAGTTACGTGGACGGCAGTGAGGAGGTGGCAGGGGGGCGGCTGCGCTGGCTGTGCGCTTGACAGAAACGGCTGCAGTCTGGGGTGAAATCTGGATGGCCTCTCGCTTGTTTGTAAAATGGAGTCTGTATGTTACAAAATGGAGTCTTGATTTTGCTATACAAAAGTATACATGGGAATATGGCAGCAGCCAGTGATGTGGTTGTACGAAAAGGGTGATGGTTTCCTGAGGTGTTCCCACATGAGTGCCTCAAGTCCGGGGCCCTGGACTCGAAGCAGCCACGACTGGGACCACCTGGGAAGCACAGGAATAAGGGGCGGGGGGTCTTAAATGTCCCCTCCTTCCACTCACGTAGCCAAACTGATCCAGAATGTCAGTCCTAATCTGAGATTTAGGAGCACTCACCTCTACCACACAGAAGGGAATGTGGCCAGACCAGTGTGTCCTGGGAAGCAAAGAATAATCCTGTGTGTACTTCAGACCATGAAAACTACCCTGGTGATAAAATGAGGGAATTGTAATAATAAGATTGCAGAGAGACCACCTAGCTCGCTTCGCTGGAGAAAAACATTCAAAGCTTCAGCCCACGAGGGGCATCTTAAAAACCTCCTTACATTTAGGGGATCGGGTGAATTTCCCCAGACTATCTGGAAGGGGTGAGACTAAACAGTTGAGTCATTGTGAAGAAGAGACTGAGTGTTACCCTTTGCCAAAAGGTGACTACAGGGGAAATGAGCCTGAGAATTCACAGCAGCACAGGCTAGAATATTCCAGACCCGGTGGATCTGGAAGGTATTCCTAGTCTCACAGAGAAAGAGGGAGCGCCTACAAGATAGGGAATGGAGTACCAATATAAACTCTGAGTCAAAAGATGAATGGACTGAGGTGCAGGGAAAAAGGAAGACACGGAAACAAAGAAAGGGTTTCGTCAAAGAAGCAATTAGACAGATCAAGCCATAAAGAGCTTCATGAACCATACTATAAAACGCTAAGTAGTCGGTGTGGGATATTTAGAGTTATATAAACAAATGATATCCTCATTTGGAATTAAAAATGACGTAAATTGTATGGAGTTTGTGAAATGGACGTTCTCTCCTGATTACTCAAGCTACTTTTCGGGAACGTAGGACCAGAATCACTATAAATGGTCCACCTATAAGGCGGTCATTTTGAAAAGAAATTTAACACATAGGAACCCACAAGAGGCCAGTAAGGCTGTATATATTTTGCAGTGTGGAGAGGATCAGGCGCCAATGGGGTTTGTGCAGGAGTTAAAGCAGGGATTTGCTTAGAATTCCCAGTGGCTGAACACAAATAGTAGGGATGTCAGAACTATATATTTTCATGCACTCCCCAAGTACATAGTGACTCAGTTGGTGCCTGATTTTCAGAAGCACAGGACCCTGGATCGGGTGATTGAACAGGCCACCAGGATCTGTGAGTTCCAGAAGCACACTGAAGGTAACCCTCTACCCCCTTAAGCTCATAAACCATCTAACACCCCTGCAGATGTAAAAGTGGCAGAGGTAAAAAAACGACCCCTCCATCGGATCTGGAGACAGCAGGGTAAAAATACTCCTTCTGCAAACAAGCAGAATGACAGGCAGAGGAGACCCTCAGACCCAGACCAATCTAATGGTAGTTAGGCAGGTGCCCAGAACAATGATCCCTCTGACGCTGCCACCTATGTAAGCCCTAGGTACAAGGGTACCAAACCAATCCTGGGGTATGGATATATCCTGGGGTATGTATACACTCCCCTGGACCAAAGGGGGGGAAGCAATCAGGTAAGTACTGCCCCGGGAAACTTCCCTCCAAACTTCCCTCAGGAGAGAAGTATCACTCCACCTCCCAACCTGAACTTTTTCCCCAGATATCCCCCGAGCCAGAACTTCCAAAATAATCTTCCTCTCTCTCTCCCCGGTTCCAGGACAATAGATCCCATAACCCGAGAGAATGGAGATTCAGGATGAAAAATTGTGGGGGAAACTAACAGTACCCAAGCAACTCCGGGTGAAGGGACAGTTACCCTTTTAGGGAGCCGCACAGGTAGGACTCAAGGCCTCCCTACAACTCAGAAAAGGTCTCACAGCTGAAGCGACAGGTCCAGCAACTGACTGATGACTTAGGGTGCATGCTGAGGGCTCAGTCCAAATTGCAACCTAACCGTGCTTCCCAGAATACCCCAAAACCCAGGGACAATGCTGCAGGGAGGGAGGACAGGCAGAAACTTCAGACAAACCACAAGTTCCTGTGGAGGGGGCCCGGATGGAAGGGAGATGCCAAGCCATAGAGCAGGCTTCCTTTCTCACCCAGACAGAACCCCTAGAAACCTCTGAGCCTGTGACTCTTCAACCCCCAAAATGTTAGAACCCAAAGGGTAAGTAGGAGAGGCCAAAGAAAAACTCACTTTGTGGAGGAACTCCAGATCATCCCCTTTAAAAGGGAAGAATACCTGGAGGATTTGGGTAAGGACATCATCTCTTTCAGGAATGGGGGGATCCCAGCCAAAGAAAAATGGGTCCCAAAGACCCTGAATGGACAAGGAAAGTATGGAGACTGATCCAAAACAAGAAACTATTCAAACCCCAAAATGTGAGCCAGATAGAATGAAAACCGAGGTGTCCTTCCCCCAAACATGTTCTGAGAATTACCCTAGGAAATGGGGGGCAGCAAAGAATCAGAGGAGAAAGAGGATTGCCCAAATCCGCCCACTGTTAGTTGTAACATTTTCTTTCAGACTGCCGATCTCCAACACAGATTTCCCAAGATCATACAGTGTCGGAGTTCAATATTAATAACATGAACACCAGACTGGCAAATAACTCACACTTTATTTGCACCTCGGAGGAGAAAGAAGGCCGATTCTATGCACTAATCAAGGTGCAGGGTCAGTGTGAATCATCAGCTCTGGTGGGCACTGGGTCGAAAGCCACCCTCCTGTCCAAAAAGGCCTTTGACCAACTTATTTCAAGATAGGGGGAGGGCCACAAAATTCCCCTCACACCACTTCCCAGACAACCCCAAATGTTGACGGGAATGACATTTCTGTTGAAGGGACTGCAGATATGGGAAAAAGAATTGGGCGACATCGACTGAAACATCTGGCGATAGTCATGAAGGCACACCTTGTTTACTAGGGAACAATCTCCTGAGCAGGTTATCACCTATGATCAATTGTGTAAACAAGGTCCTCTGGAACCAGAATAACCGGCCAATAAAATAAATAATGAGTACCAATTATGCAATCATGAATGGTACCTGCCATTTAATTGATCAACTTTCTGAGAAAGTAGAATTCCATTTCAAGAATAACCAAGTCCTAGATATCACTGTCATCTCTGTAGGAGAACTAAATGGTGTTGGGAACCTTTCGCCATTCTTGAAAATCAATCTTCCTCCCAGTTTTAAGTGGCAATCCACAATGGAAGGGAACACCCTAAAATGTTACACCAGTGCAAAATCAGAAGAAATCTTGAGTCCCGTAAAACCTGACAAGGAAGAACCCGCTCAAAGTCTGACGGACATTCAGAAAAAGGGCAAACAGTCGTTTTCCCATTCAGTTAAAATGAGGCGAGGAGCCGGTGCTCACCAGAGTATGCCTGCATAGTGGAAGGACCTTCATCAGCAAAGGATTATTCAGGAAACTCCCAAAAGATCAGACCATTCCCACATTTAAATTGATTGACAAATGGGAAGTAGGTCTGGAATCTCCAAATTCCAGACATCTGCTGTCTAGCAGGTGTATGCTAAACATTTCCATTGGTAACAAAAGCATATGTCCCTTCTGCCTTTTATCTGAGATGTGTCATTCTCAACTGATTCACAATCAATTTGGACCTAAATAATAAAGGCTGGGCCCTGCTATGGGGTAGCCCCATGGGCTTTGACAACACAGATAAAGCATCCCAGACAGCTCAATTGCTGCCTTATGCGGCTGAAGTTAAAGGGTAAGAAGAGGTTACCATCCTAGGACAGGTGCATCAATTCACTATTCCCCTCAAAATTAAGCGAGGACAGAACCTCAAACATCAGGACGCCTATATACATTTAAATTCCCATCTCCAACAACAAAGTTTGTTTTGAAATCTGACACCTCCAGTAGACACCACTGACCTAACCAACGGCTACTGGACAGTGCCTGCGAGTAGGGAATACCAGTACAATCTTACCTTTACGTTCTGGGGGCAGCAGTACACGAGAACCCGAACCCCCTTTGAATACATAAACACTGGCAATGGGTTCAACATCTTTCTACATAAGGCCATGCTCAACTGGAGCAAAAGGGGAAACCTGGCCTATGCAGATGATGTCCTGATCAAGAGCTCAACTGTGCAGGAGCATGTAGCAGGGATCTGCTGTGTTCTAACACAGTTTTGAAAGCCAGAGCAAAACTGTCCTTTCAGAAGGCACAGTGGTGTAAGACACGAGTGAATTTCTTAGGACACGCGATCACCCCGGAGGGTCTTAATCCCCAGGTGAAAAAGGCAGAGGCCTCTTTGAAATTGAAAGACCCTACCACTCTGCAAGTATTAAGAAGCCTTCTTGGACTCATTAATTATAGATTGAAGTTTATTGAATACTACGCAGAGGTGACTTGACCCTGGGTCCATTTATTAAAGGCTGGAATCAAGTGGAAGTGGGGTTCAGGACAAGCAGAGGCAGTTAAACAGCTGAAACTAAGCCTTTGCCAGGCTCCTTGTTTTGCTTACCCCATTAAGAACAAGGAGTTCTTCCTGCAGACAGGGTTCTCAGATACTAGCCTAACCGCACTGTTATATCAAAAGCATGACGAGGTCAACAAAGTAATCTCGTATGAGAGCAAGAATTTGTCCTCTGTGGAGGAAAAAAATCAATGACTGCGAGAAGGCACTCTTAGCAATGGTGTGGGCATTGAAAAATTACTGCCCATTCATCCAGGGGGAACACATTGTCAAGACTCCTCACCAACCCTTGCAATATTGCAGAACCTGGCAGGGAACGTTAGTAATTCCAGAATTACTTCCTGGATTATGTTGATGCAAGATTTTCCTGTGGAGGCCAGATATTTCCAAAGAAGATTAGTCCCAAAGCGCAAGGGTTGCGGACTGGCATGATTGTGTTCAAGAAAACTGCCTCAAGGACGAAAGTCTAATGACCAACAACAACATTGCGGCATACTTAACTTCCCCACACAAGGTCTACAAAGAAGATACGTGTCAGGGGATACACACAGTTTATGTGGATGGATGCTCATACCAACTGGGGTCTTGGGGTCTTTCCTCTCTTCTATCTCTCTCTCTACTTGTGATGTTCCCCAGAGGTCGAACCTCTCTCTCTGGCTCTTCAACCACTACCTGGCACCTCGTGCCCACTGCATCGCTACTTTCTGCTCCAATTTTCAATGTTATGCGTATGACACTCAGCTCTCTATCAGGCTCCCGTCAGCCACCTCTGCTCCTTCTCCCTGTCTGGCGGCAATTTAGGAATGGGGTGCCACCAATGATCTCTGTCTTAATGCCATTAAGACTGAGATCCTCCTCAATGGGACACCCGCTGACTCCTTTCCTCTCTCTAGCTGCCCACTCTGGGACTTCTTCATGCTCATTCCTGTGAGGCTAAGAACCTTGCTGTCATCTTCGACTCCACCCTCTTCTTCTCTCCTCACATCTCTGACGTCTCTAAGAAGTCAAACTATCAGCTGCACCTCCTCAGAGGTATTCTTCCTTTTCTCACTTTCCCTCAGAAGCTCACTGTCTCCAGAGTTCTGGTCCTTTCTATGTCAACAGCTTCTTTCTAAATCTTCGTGCCTCTACTCTTCGACCTTTACAACTTATCCAGAACAGGACTGTGAGACTTGTTCTTGCCTCAAGCACAGGGATCGCATCTCTCCAGCTCCGTAATCTCTTCATTGGCACCCCATGGCTGCAAGGATCAACCTCAAGACACTCTGCATTGTCCACAGGGCTTTCTGAGGCCTGGCACCACTCTACCTCCAACTTTTACTTCCAAAACATTTTCCTTCTCAAGCTCTCCGCTCATCCACCTCCACCTCTCTAACGGTCAGATGCTTCTACAAGCAGAGAGTTGGGGGCAGATCTATCTCCTCAGCTGGTGCTTCCCTCTGGAACAGCCACCATGCCTCTCTCAAACTTGAGCAGAACCACCTCCGGTTCTGAAAGCAACTCATGACCTTCCTCTTCGATTCCGCTTTCCCTCTTCCTCTCCCCTGCTGATGTACCCGGCTGCTCCGCGCGCTGGTCACACTCTGAACTTGGGCCCAGGCTCCTGCATGTCCAGTTGCCCTTGCACTTCCTCCGGACTCCCCAGCTCTTAAGTGTCTGTACCTGCAACCCTACAGTCCCTTCTTTCTGCACTTATAAGCCACCCACTGGCTGCACTTGAGAGTTAACTGCACTTCCATCTTCCCCTGGCACTTCTCCCCTTCCCTCTTGCACACGCTTGCACAATCTGAATGACACAAGGTCCAGTAAGATCGTTATTTTTTTCCTCCCTTTTCCCCCCTCCTTGTCTTGTCGCGCCTAGAAACATTTGTGCACAGACGCAATATAAATGCCACATCCTATCATGTCATGTTGATAACAACAGGGAAAAAGAACTAGTGGCTGGCATTGGGAATGACAGGGTGAATAATACCCCGGATTACCCTCTGTTGGTTACAAAATAGGACCCTGAATTTGCAGAGTTGATGGTTTTTCATCAAGCCATCCTCACTGCAGTGCACCACCAACTCAAAGGACTGGTCATAATCACTGACTCTGATTATGTCACAAATGGGATTGTAGTGGAGCACCTGACTAACTGGAAGAATCATGGCATGCTTTGTGCCAACAATAAACCCTTAAAGCATGCCAACTGATCCAGTCAATTGATGATCTGGCGACCTCGAAACGAGATGACCATCAATTGGAAGACGATAACGGGTCATTCCAAAATAGAGGGGCCAGATAAGATTGGGAATGACCTGGCTGACCAGCTGGCTAAAACCAGAGTGCTGCAGGGGGACTTCAGAGAAACAGAATCCCTGCT
This sequence comes from Ambystoma mexicanum, assembly GCF_040938575.1. Taxonomy (NCBI): domain Eukaryota; kingdom Metazoa; phylum Chordata; class Amphibia; order Caudata; family Ambystomatidae; genus Ambystoma; species Ambystoma mexicanum. The sequence continues at coordinate 1,074,545,692 of NC_090925.1, forward strand.
GTGGGAAATCCAAGTTGCTGCTGTCACCAGGTCATGATCCCATGCGAATAGTGAACTTTCCACTGCCCAGTGGTGTAAAGATCCCTCAGTAGCAGATTTGACCACTGCACAGAAAGAGGAGCCGATCATTGGAAAGATCTATCAACACATTGAAGATCCTGTGAGCTTTCCTCTAACAGAGTCAGATTATACGGGTGTTGATGATGTTTTCAAGATGTTCCAGATCCAAGATGGTTTGTTGGTGAGGAGAGCCCTATCTGGCCAGTGGGTGGTACCTACCGCATACTGAAGCCTCATGTTGAACAACGCCCATGACGTAACCACTGCCGGTCCACAGGGGGTTTCACACAACATTAGAAATCTTGCATGAGGTTTCTTACCGGCCACACATGGGCCAGGACCTCAACACATACATAAAGGGGTGTATTGTTTGTGCTCAATTTCAACCCAGTTCCCTCACACAGAGTTACCCTACAAAAAAGGGGAATGAAACCGACTTGGTCAGATTTCCAAGTTGACATCAGGCCAGTGATTCGATCCTCTAGTGGAAACAAGTACATGTTGACTGTGACATGTTCATAAAGTGGGTAGCATGTCTTGCAGCCACAAATTGTTAGGAAGAGACAGCTGCTGCACTAATGATCAACGGATTTAGTCGTATCGAGGAAGTCATTTTACCAATGAGGTGATGGTGAAAATTTCACACTGCCTACCACCCGGTCACAAGCGTGGGGTAGATGGATACAACAAGACAATTGTGAGTATCTTAAAGAAGTTTGTGCCAAAGTGTGGACCCAGTTGCAACATCCAATTAGCGTGTGTCCTGATGGCAATTAGGTCTACACCATCTTCTGCAACAAAGATGTCTCCATTTGAGCGTATGACTGGCTGAAAAATAGTGTTACCTCAGCATCTGCTCTACAGAACTCGGGAACAGACAATGATAAATGCATTCACTACTAATGAGTACATTGAAAATGTAAGGAAGCAAATCCAGCATGCTTCTGTTTATGGTCAGCGCAATTTAGAAAAGTCAGCTGAAGGAATTTATGTAATGGGATTTATGAAGCACAACTAAGGCCTTTAGGTGGCTAGGCGCTAAACACTAAGCAGACATTCAAGGGGGAAGAGGCCCAAGTAGTGTAAAAAAGAAATAATTTAAAGAGATAAGTTTTAAGTGCCCTGTGAAATAGCAGATACTCCTCAATTTCTCTCAAAGGAAGGGGGAGCACATTTCATAGAGTAGGAGCAAGCACCAAGAAGGAGCGTTTGCCTAGCTGGGCTCTCTGATACCTCGGTACTTTAAGGCGTGCACAAGAAGATGAGCGAAGGCATCTAGTGGGATGGTAGCACTCCACCTTCAAGTGCCCGATGAGTGACACAGAGTTTTGAGCTCAACTCGGGCCTTCACCTGTAACCAGTGAAGATGACGCAGCAAGCCTCTGATGGAGTCATTCTAGGTTCATTACGGGCCAGCCTGGCCACTGAATTTTGAAGTACTTGCAGCCAATGCATCCGATGTTTTGTTTACCCTAAAAATACCCTATTACAGTAGTCCAGCGATCCCATGCTCATCAAAGTGACTATCGTCGTCCAGCAGTCAGCAGGGAGAAACAGCAGAATCTTTCTCAAAACTTTAAGTTTTCCAAAGCCATTATTGCAGACAGCCGCAATCTGTGCTTCAATGGAGATGGTCAGACAAAGCCTCACCCCTAGACTTTTCACGGGCGTACTGAGAGTTGGGCAAGGAATAAGAGAGTCAGACCAAAAATGGGAACTCCAGGAATTGGTAGCCACCTGTGGGCTGTACACAAGTACTTCAGTTTTTCCCCCATTGAGTTTCAACCAATTGGAAGACATCCTCCTGCCTATAGCGGATAGTTTCTCAATTTGCAAGTTGATTCAGTAGAGGGGAGTTAAGACAAAACACCAATTGTGTATCATCAGCATACATGTAAAATAGAACACCTGACTATGAAATAAGGTATGCAAGTAGATGCAAGTACGGATTTAAAAAAAAGAGAGGGAACAAAGCTGACCCATGGTGCACACCACAAGGAAGAAAAGAGATGGGGGGGTTACAGGCATGGTAAAACACAGTTTGAGTGTGCTCTGCAAGAAACAAGGTAAAAAAATTCCAGTAGTGCCTCTGTGATAACCACCTGCTCCAAAAGTGCCAACAGAATACCATGATCCACTGTTTCAAAGGCAGCGGAGAGATCAAGAAGAATCAATACTCCAACCCCTCCATGGTCCTGAAGAAGTGCAAGATCATCCAAGAGTGAGATCATGACTGATTCAGCACCCACTAGGAGCATAAAACCTGATAGGAATCAATACAGACAGTTGTTTGCTTCCAAAAAAATTGAGAAAAGCAGAGTGACCACAGCCTCCATAAGCTTCATCAAGATCGGCAACAGGGATGTGACCCGGTAGTTATCCACTACAGTGGGGGTCAAGATGAGTTTTTAAAAAAAAGAGGAGTAACCAACACATGCTTCAAGGGAGTAAGAATATCCCCGGAAGAAAAAGACTACTGCCGCTGTAAACATAGAAATTGCCTTTGAAGGGAGCGTATGAAGAATGTGATGAGGAAGTGGATCAAGTGGGATGCCAATTTCAGCAAGTTCAGAGTCCTGGCAATGGTTGTATCATCCATAGGTTCCAGATGGAAAACACCAGCTGGATTGAGTGTAGCTGGCTCCATAGGAGGACTAGTTATCAGAGTGTCAGCCCCAAACACCAGGCTCTTATCAATGATGACTTGCCAGATACAACTAATGTTATTCGAAAAAAGACATTAATAGTATTGCACTGCGCTTGAGATTCAGGCATATTGTCAGTCAGCTTTAGGGGGAGGGAAGAAAGCTCTTTCACAACTTTAAAAAGCTCCCGAGAGGAGCATGCTGCTTCTGTAAAACGGTTAGCATTACATTTTGATTTTTCTGTGACAATCATCATATGGTAAAGTGATAGTGCATGCTTGTAGGCAATATGAGCTTAACAGGTTTTGGTTTGTCCACCATTTCTGCTCGAGGTGGTGGCAAACTTGTTTATAGGTACGCAGAATTATGATCGTAAACCAGGTGCGGACGGCTTCGACCATCCAAACCGAGACTTCAGTGGGGCTAAAGAGTCTGCTACCTTCTGTCAAGGCATTAAGAAGAGCAGTACATGGATCTTGCCCATCCACCACTATAAACTGGTTGTTAATCTCCACCATATGGTCTGCCATAAGAGGGGTCCACCCCACTCCAAAACAAGCAGTGGGTTTTCAAATAGTGGGTAGCCTTTGATGGGCAGGATAATAAGGTAACAATAAAAGGTACCAGAAAATGAGACCATAGTACTGGAAGACGAGTAAAAGTGGCAATGAAGACCTATTATGATCTAAAGACAACCAAGAAAGAGTATGAAGTAGGTGACAAAGTTTACCTGTACAATGTTCAAATGAATCAGGGCAAGTTGCGGAAATGTCTGTCTTGACGTGGTGCGTTTCAAATTGTAGATAAAATATGAACTGTGACCTGTAAGTGACTTCAATCTAACAATCACACTAAGTCAATGCCTACTCTGGAATGCCCAATGGAAGCCCTTCTTTATATATTTTTATGTCAAGTTCTTAAATCTGGATGATAAACCCTTATATAACATCCCTCTCTTTGAATCCCCCTGACCTCACTGAGCCAAGAAGTAGGTTTGTTTTGCAAATTAAAAGGTTTGGAAAAATTAAACAATATATACATCACACTTTTATGAATACATTAATACTTGATAGCACACTTATGAGTATGAACAGTGATCAACAATGGATAATATTACAGTAGCACAATTCCTTAATTACTTAGGAGTTGGTATAGAAAGATAAGGTAGCAGAGAATACTTTTTATGGTTTCAAGGAAAAGCAATGATGGAAAGAATGCAGCACAGAAATAAACTGGATATGGTTTCAACAAGAGATAATCTGATCACTTTTTCCTCACTCCCCCCTAAGCAATATGAAGAGATGGAAATGAGGGCACACAGGTTTTCAGGAATACAATCAAAAGCAGTTCAGTCTCGTTTCCCCCAGCCAGCTTAGAGAAACAGGGATGATTTTAAAACACAGGCCAAATACTTTTAAATGTGGTTGCAATGAAGTGAAAAATATGCTAAACATGATTTTAATTCCCTATAGGAGATTCAGGTTAGGTGACAGCTACTTTGAATTAGTTCAGGTCAACACTAGGTTAATGATTCAGGAATGATTATCAGAGTGGAAACGAATTTCAGCAGTGGAAAGCAAAAAGCAGCTATTTTTACAAGTGGTGAAATTGAGCCAGTTTGCAATTCGCTGCACTTTTTCTGAGTGCGTTGATCGCGATTACGGACAAACTATAAGGAAGGTTTTGAATCGACAGGATGGACACACAATTCTAAATGCAGTTCTAGACAGGTTGAATGGATGGGATAAGATTACTTTAAACTAAGAGATTGGTTCTGTACAGTTCTGGCTGGATAGTTTTGGACTGGAATGCGACTTTGTCACGGATCTGGTCAGGTGGGCTGCGGTTCTCTCGCCCCGGGACAGTTGCTGGCACTGGTTCTGCTCACAGCGGTCTGGTCTGGGTCTGCTATCGGCACTGCACAGCGGTCTGGTCTGGGTCTGCTACCGGCACTGCACAGCGGTCTGGATATGGTTCTGGCACAGGGTTCTAGCCAGAATCAAATCAAACAGCTTGCCCGGCTGTTGAATAGTTTGGTTAGATTGCTGGATTCTGAGGCCCGCTGAGAGGGATTCAGTTTTTGGTTCAGCCCTCTCTGCTTCAAGTTCTGGAGTCTATGGTCCTTCTGGATATTGTCTGGTCCGGCAAAGTGCTGCTCAAGAAAGTGGAAAGAGCAGTCCCTATCTGGCTTTCAGTGGTTCTTTTTATGTCTTTTGAAAATGGGTGGGAAGCCTGACTTTCTATGGCCAACCCACTAAGGGTTCTGATAGGTTAAAAGATTTACTGTCCTCTGACTTGAGAACGGAGTTGTGAGTCATCCGGTGTCATCAGGTATCATTTTTATGTCTTTAAGGAAAGAACAGTCCCCTTTGGTTTCTTATAGAAATTCAATTTTACCCAAAACACATATTTCCCAGATACACAAGTTGTTGAAATTACATGTACACATCATAGATTAATTAATACAGGTCTCTGTTCAACCCTGATCTTTCTAAGAGCTTGAGTTCAGAAATGACAAAATGTTTCTCTTTTAGTGGGTTTCGCCATATTGGTTTTTCATCAAATCTTCCACGGAGGTACACCCCCTCTCTGCGCATATTACTGTAAGTTTGCACTGTCCTAGCATAAACACAGTGTCTACAATATTAATAAATCCAGGGTTTTGCCTCAGAACATCCCACAACGTCCAACTTCGTCTTCAACTGTGAGTGAATTTTTCATGTTAAGAATCCCCAAATTGTACATTTCTGTCAGCTTGATACAATATTTTATAAGCAATTTAATAAAACATACATTTGCTCTCAATTCAGTACACCCATTTGTTTGCCCCCGCCCCCGGGGACTTGGCTTGACTCAGAGATCATGTGTCTTGCCTTCCCCAGAGCAGTGTTGACAGTTTACACCCAAAATCAGCATATTCTACTCAGCTGAAGGCATCCATTGTCTCTTTCCTCCATGCTGCAGGGAAACTCTCCTCCCCTTTTAATCAACAGGATCCTGTGCTGTTGGTGTAGGGCCTGGGAAGAGTAGGTGTTAAGAATTCTCATTGACCAGCGAGCCTTTTGAAGTCTCAGCTAACTTAGGATGCTGTTTAGCTTCTGAAATACAGTTCTCCTGTCAGAATTTAGATCGCTACCGCCGGTTAGTGTCAAGCACCGGTATTGCAGCCATTTTTGACAACTGCCTTACCAGTAAGCAGTTCTCAAATTATACTTTGTTCAAATATAGGTGCACTTCTGTGGACCTCAGATTCATGTAGATTCTTGCGGGAGAATGATGTTGACCCCCCAACAAGGAGGTGGGACCTTTTTAGTGGTTCTGTGAGCCATGATTTTGGCCATTTTTGACATCAATTCAAATGGATTTTGACCAGCACTATATTCCTTTGCACTGATTTTGCTCTGTGTGCAGCCAAAGGATAGGGTCTGGCAATGGTCTCCTGTATTAACACTGACAGAGGCAAAAGTGGATGGTGGCCTTTCTGTCAGGTTTTCACTGCGCATTATTGGATGACCTCTGGCGAGCAGCATGCTTTCCGGCGGCCATTATGATGTTTCCCATGTCAGTAATGCACAATGATGTGGTAGGGCTTGGATGCGTGGATGAAAACATTCCACAGGCCTAAAAAGAACTGCATCCCAAAAGGAGAACGGACAGAAGAAAAATGGGTCCACATTAATCAGTTAAAAAGCTGTCATCCCAGACCAGCTTTACATCTGATTGATGAGCATAAAGATGTCAGGGAAAAGACATTGTGTGTTGAAAAGATGTAATGTATATTATGCTTCACATGCCAAATACCGGCAACAATTAAAAAGAAAAAGCCACTTTGTTTCCATGGGTTACATGAAAATTTCCTGTAGGCCCGAGGCAGGCCCTCTTTCTTGTTGTTGGGCAAACATCACAAAGTGTGGCCTGCTAAGGGGGGGTTGAAAAACAAACTTCCCCCATACTTGGTGACTCTGAAAGCTAATTTCTGTGCTGGCCTAGCAGGGCATGACCAGAATGGATTGGGGAGGTGTGAAAACAGGGGCTGCAATCATGGCTAAACTCTGAAAACAATACAGGAAAACATAAGTTATCCAGATCGAAATGGTCATCCACTTCAGATATGAAGACAAGATACCAGATGTCTGCAGTGGGAAATCTCTGTGTTGGCCGGTGCGTCCCAAGTATCTGGTCACAGGCTGGCCAATGGCCTGGAGACCAGAGAGCTACAATTTGCATAACATGAAGATTTCCTAATAATTTAAAAGGACTATTATCATTTAGGCATTTTTCTCAGCAACCCTGAGCTCTCCCTACTCCTCTGTGTACGTTCCAATTACCTACTATGTATCACCTACTGTATAATCATTTTTCACTCTTTCCTGTATAACTCCTGCTGCCTACCTTTCTCACTGTGTAACCTAAGCTTAAAGTATTCTTGTATTGGTTGTGCCCAGTTACCTCTGTGTTCGGTGCACCCTACAAATAAATAAACAAACAAACAAACCATAAATGATACTGCCTTCATTTTCATGTCAATTTCCAGGTGATTTCTTTGGAATAAAATATATCCACCTGCGATTTAGGGCATTGTAATGGCTAGCTAAAGGATGTTACTGGATGCGCTGAATATGTCCCGAATTTAAGAATTGGCATGCTGGTGGAGGGTAAAATTAGGAATGTGGGGAGTAAATTGCATTTTTCTAACTATTATGCTTTTTGAAGAAATGGTGGAACATTTCCACACAAATCTGTACAATGAGGTGCGGAGTCAGCTGTCATTTTATTAAATTCCCCATGATCAGCTGAAACAGAAAATATATACATTATGACAGTTATTCATAAAAGTTTTTGACACATAACTAGATTATTTCCAAAAGTGGACATGAAAACAAAAAGGAGATTTCAAATAGGAGTTGCCATATGTCTGTTCCAGACTCCTAAACCAATTCTTAGAGAGAGGCTAGATTTGGGAGGAGAGAAAAGGGTAACTGTCCAATCCTGATTGTGAGAACTCTTGCAGGGTACTGCCCAATACTGCAATCTTGATGGTGTCATCACTGGGATATAAAGTGGATGCACTATGAAAGAAGGGAGGGAACTGCTGAAAATTACCATCTGACAGCCACAAAGGAAACACCAAAGTAGATTGCATCTGGGTGGAGCGGTCTATTGCTGGTGAGGCCTAAAAAAGCTGACTGGGCTCTATAGAGAAGAGCTGGGGAGCATCCTTGAGAGTGGAGTGACCAGACCTCTGCCGAGTCCTAAATTACAGCTGGCTTTCGTGAACTTTAAACCGAGGTTTTAAATGTAAGTAGAATTACTCCATTTGAAACCAAAAGGTGGGGGAGTCTACTAGCCTTAAATCCTTTCCCTTTATAGAGGATGGTGTGGGAGGGGGGCAGATGAAACTGTGTAGATTCTTAGCCTATTTAAATACAAGTATAGATTTCATCAATTCCCCTTTTGTCTGAATACCACAGGGTGCTTTTTGTTAAAATTTGAAATTAACAAAGCTCATTCCCAGTGTGCGCTGAAAACTATAGCCTGTACTTTAATTGAGCCATCTTTCTGTTCAGCATCCCCAACACACACCCTTACGTGGAGGGTGGTCAGAAATCCAAAATTCCCAAATCTTCCCAATCTTTCTGTCCAGCTTCCCAAACACACACCTTTAAGTTGAGGGGGGTCGGAAATTCAAAATTCCCAAATCATTCCAATTGTTCTGTCTGACTTCCCCAACATATACCAAAGAATGGGGGGCCTGAAAAACAAACTGCTAAATCGTCCAGTGTTTATTTTAAAGCAATAAGTGTGGGTGAACTAATAATTGCCATAAGCATGTGTACATATCTGTAAACCAATCTGCTAGCCTTTTAAGTGCACAGGGTAATCGAAATTTAACCGCACTTCATATCTAAATTGGTTTTGTTCATTGACCAGTGTTGAATAATTCTGAAGTGAAATCTGTATAAAGTATTGTGATTTATGTTTTGGCCAACCAACTTATGTGATTTATTTGTGTAACAAGAAGTTTAATTGTGAGCCACAAAGAAGGCGGCTGGTGTCGTTTTAGTGTGATCTCCATAATGTATCTTTCAAATAAATACACATATTTTTGGTACACCGGTCTGGTTCTTGGCTCTTTGGTGGCACAGGGGAGGGATGCAACGGGTATATATCAATCAGAAATAGGGCTGAATAAAGAACAGACATTACATTTTGTGACACCCGACTTGGGGAGGGAAGGAACTCCCTGTGTTGAAGGTGGCCTCTCAATAAACTGTTACAAAACACTTGCATATCAGTGCATGGTTTAATTTAATAATTTAGCATTTTATCAACCTAGACCCACCAATAACATGTGTGCCCAACTCCAAAGCCCTTAAATCCTTTCGGGGGGGGGGGTGGAAGGAGCAGAAAGATGTGTCCGCAAGGCTATACATTTCTGGGCTGTGAAATCTGCCAACTTTAGGAGATCACAGGGGGTCAAAGCTATTGTCAGGATTAGTCAGGCGAGTACAAAGGCAGCGAATATGGCAAGGGAAATGTGCACCCAGGAACAACGACTCAGGTATGCTAGAACCCAGGAGTGCAAATAGAGTGTGACATCAAAACCAATATATGAAAAGGGATGTGGGGTAAGCACCTGACCGCGAGGAAAGTCGGCAAGCGCCTTACTCCCAATTGCTGTTACAGGTACTGACAGCGCTAAACCCACGTGGAGGGCAAGCAATGACAGGATCTGTGTACTAACACTCTTGATGGTATTACATAAGGGAACTTAAGAACTGTACTCACGAGGACGAGATACACCTCTTGAATGTCAGCTAGCCCACGAATCCTGTTGGTGAATCTGGGACCCAGAAAGGCTATAACAGCAATGGGAGAAGTAGGGAGGTCCAGAGGACAAGGGCTGAAGGCAGCCGGAGTGAGGCAGGCTGCCGGGCAGGGCAAGGACGTAGACTGGAAGGCAGCAGAGCGTGATCCGCTGCTATGTGGAGAGCCCGCAGGGCAAGGGCGGAGGCTGGAAGGCAGCAGAGTGAGATCCGCTACAATGTGGAGAGCCCGCTGGGCAAGGGCGGAGACTGGAAGGCAGCGGAGCGTGATCCGCTGCAGAAAACTAAATACCTAAGTTGGAATAGGGATTACAACTTAGTGGGGAAAACATAAGCATTCACACAGGAGCTAGCTACCACCACACACCACACCTAATGATCAAATGGGAAATGGATGCAGAAGTGCAATGGAAAACATGGAATGTATCCTCTAGAAAGTAAGGATCAGGAGCAGGGAAAAAACGAAATAACCTATGCAAACTTTTCCCTACCCCTCCAAGGAAAAGACAGGAAACTAAACTAAGAGGAAGGCTAAGGCAAATGGGTAACAGCAGCAAAGGACAGAGTCAAAGAAATATAGAACACAGACAAACTGGGCTGCAGCTAAAAGGGGAAAGCACTGAGAATAGCTGCCTGCAAACAGGGGAAGACAAAAAGGGAAATCAAGGGAGCAGAAATCAATTAGCGCATGAATCCGAAATTCAGGGCGGAGGAAACAAGAAAACAGGAACAAGGAAGTAGGTGCAAAGGCAAGGAACCAGGAACCAGGGACTAGTCAAAAACAGGAACACTGCAATCGATGACCAGCGCTGGACTGAAGTGAGACTGAGGCTTTTAAAGCTGTTAAACGAGCACACGCCTCTGGTGTGCTGACTGCTGCACCTGCAGCCACAGGTGTTGCCTAGCCTCCACCCAACCTTGTCCTGCAAGGGTGGAGGTGGAGCAGTGGGCCAGGCATTCTGGGAAGCACAGTCATTTGGTTAAAGAAGCATGCTGGCTGCCAAAAACCTGGAATGGATCCGGAAGGGAAGTAGTTTGGAAAATAGGGATTTAGCGCTCCCAATTCATTACAGCACTGTGGCATTAGGTTCGGAGGAAATGTCCAGCAAGGAATAAGCCCCAAAACATGCCCCCAAGTGGCGGGAACGGGAGCGAAGGGAGCGAGTCGTGACAGTATACCCCCTCCTACGGCCCTCTTCGGGTGCCCGCCACCCGTACGAGACTTTTTCTTTCCATGATGGGAGTGCTTTTTCTTTGGAGGTGGCACTGATGGAAATGGTGGCTTGTGGGCAAAGGCAGATGGGCTTCCATGATAGGAGTGTGTTGTCTTTGGAGGTGATACTGATGGAAACGGTGACTTCTGGTGAGGAAGAGACTCATGGTTCGAAGAAAGGCATGAAGAACTTGCAGGACCTGGAGCAGAGTTGGAAGGTCCAGGAAGCTCAGTCACTGGGAGTGGACCCTTGTAAGTCTTTGAGGAGGGAGGCAGGCTGGTGCAACTTGCCTTAGACGATGGTAGAAGTTCTGTTAGCCTTTCTGCCGAGAGCGGACATGCGGGAGGTGAGGAAGTTGCTGGCTTCAGGAAATGTTCATGTTCAGCCATTAGAGAAGGTGGCGGCTGAGGTAGAGGTTCAGATCTTTTTCTGTCATCCATCTGGGAAAAGGCTTGTGGTTGAAAATGATTAAGGTTTGACTGCACATATTCTACGCCTTGGATGCCTGGAAGTCCCATGGGTTGTACGAGGCTGGTACTCCTGGTGACAGTCGTGTAGTCACTTTGTTGCACGTTGGATACAACAGCAGGGACGTTTGGCATACTGATAGGAGTGATAGACACAGTACTTGGTATTTCAGGCACACTCGCAGAAGAAGCAATAACAGACACATCTTGAACTGCAGCAGTCATTCCCTTCCTTTGGCTACTAGCACCCAACTGGTGCTTCTTGGCGGAATTCTGTTGCACAAGTTCTGTAGGTAATACGCCGGTCTGCACCACCCCCTGTGCACACCCAGGTGAGTGGTTCTGACTCACCACTTGGTCCAGCTTGATGACTCTGAAGCGGGAGCTGGCAAAAGTCTCAAACTCTGATGCTGCATCTTTAGGAGGCTCTGATGCTAAAGTGAAGCAGTTGGGAGAATCGTCCTGTGGAAAAGGCAGGCATTCTGGTGCTCCTCCTGAAGCAAAAGAAAGGCAATCTAAACGTTCATCGACAGTAAATGTTTGGGATTCAGGAGGACTGTCTGGAGCAGTAGACAATATAGCAGGATCTGATGGTGTAGACAGGTATACCTCTGATGTTGGAAGCGAAGCTAAGCAGGATACCGGTGTATCATGAACTGAAGGCAAACAAGCAATAAACTCTGGAACTGAAGACATGCACATATGATGGACTACCGGAGGCTCTCTGGCTGAAGGATGATCTTCTGGATGAGTCACTGTAGCTGAAGACAGGCAGGCCAGAGGAAACTTTGAAGCTGAAGGCATGCGAGTTGGAGCCATCTCGGTAGCTGAATCCAAACATGTCAGGGTCTTTGGGACTAACCCCGTGCATGGTGGAGGCTCTTGATTAACTGGCAGACATGGCAGCGGTTCATTGATTGAAGACACGTGTACCAAAGATGACTGCAGGGCTGTGGATTGGATCATAGAAGAGTCAATGGTTGTAGGAGGACACACAGAAGTCTCAGAAGTTGATAGACACATTAGTGGCTCAGGAATGGAGGGCACCTTTAGGGCATTAGACTCCTTGGCTCCAGTAACCAAGGACTGAACTGTACCCTTGCAGTCCTTTTCTTTAGTGGGTGACACAGAGTCTCTTTCTTTGTGGAAGTCAAAATCAACCAGTGGAATCACCATAGTAAAGTCTCTGTTAATCAGGATTTCGTCAATTGTCCATTCTTCTGTCTTAGCTTCTGAAAGAGGCAGATTAACAATCAACAGTTCAGGAATCGCCTGCTGGTCTTTTGGTTCTGTATACTGTGGAATGAGTTCATCAGAACATGAAATCTGTACTGTCTCTGACTGTTCGTATTGATCAGAATTGGCAGAAGGAAGAGTGAACCCAGAGGTAAGATCGTCTTCCACATCAGCTTTAACCTCTACTTCAGTCTCAGCAGCTGTATCAAGAGCAGGACCTAAGCCTACTGTAGTGACTGAATCTGTGTATGCCACCTTTGTGTATTGTGCTTGGAGATCAGAAGCTTGTATGTGTGCTAGCTCAGAATTATGACAGACTGCTACACAGGAAACTTTAGGTAAAGGAGTGGCTTGTACATCTTCAGCTAACTGCAATCCCTGACAATCAGCAGAACAATTGTTAGAAACTGTGCCCGGATTGAGCGCTGTGCTAGACGAAAGACCTTCACTCCCAATAGATCTAACATATCGACAAATATCATGGTTTACCAAAGTCTCTACCCTCAGGGGCTGAACAGTGTTCACTTCCTCCACATCAACAGATAAAGTCTGAGGTGTATTCAGTAAAGAGTGTAAGGTTTTGTTTTCCTCTTGTGCAGAAATGAGTTTTTGTCTTAACTCCTCAAGTTTAGCTCTTAGCATGCCCTGCATTAACTGTACATCACTATCAGTAGGCACAGGGGGAAGCATAGTGGCATCAGGGCTGGATCCTGCACTAGCAATCTGGATGTGCATCGATTGTACATTGTCCTCTACTGCTTGCAGGTTCTGTGATTTATAGTTCCTCTTACCAACTTGGTCTGTGTTTCCCTTAAACAAACTATTGACATTAGACCTCTTGGCATTAGGGACTACAGTATGTACCTGTGCAACGGAGTATGCGTTAGACTGAGGGTAGAAAACAGAAGTTATGCAAGAAACCCCTCTATTCTTTATGTTGGTATCATGAAACTGTTCCATCTGAGGTGAAGCACAACTGGAATCATGGGTTTCAACAACCGAGGTACTCTCGTATAATAAGTCTAACAGTGTGTTGTTTTCTGCGGCTAAGGCTTGTGCTGACATAGAATCGGGATCAAAACCAAAGATAGAATTAGGATCAGGCCATGTAGGGTGTGCCATCCTATGGGAAAAATACTTTGCACGTAAATGCCCATTCGTGACAAGGAGTTCATTGGAGTCAGGCCTAGTGATTTGATTGTCACAGGTAAATGTAGGGGAAGCCTTCTGTACTAACTTGTTAGAGGCCTTGCTGCCTTTCTTTCTTAAACTTGCCATATTCAATGGGAATTTTAGGCTGGTCATTCTGTCAGGATTAGTCAGGCGAGTACAAAGGCAGCGAATATGGCAAGGGAAATGTGCACCCAGGAACAACGACTCAGGTATGCTAGAACCCAGGAGTGCAAATAGAGTGTGACATCAAAACCAATATATGAAAAGGGATGTGGGGTAAGCACCTGACCGCGAGGAAAGTCGGCAAGCGCCTTACTCCCAATTGCTGTTACAGGTACTGACAGCGCTAAACCCACGTGGAGGGCAAGCAATGACAGGATCTGTGTACTAACACTCTTGATGGTATTACATAAGGGAACTTAAGAACTGTACTCACGAGGACGAGATACACCTCTTGAATGTCAGCTAGCCCACGAATCCTGTTGGTGAATCTGGGACCCAGAAAGGCTATAACAGCAATGGGAGAAGTAGGGAGGTCCAGAGGACAAGGGCTGAAGGCAGCCGGAGTGAGGCAGGCTGCCGGGCAGGGCAAGGGCGTAGACTGGAAGGCAGCAGAGCGTGATCCGCTGCTATGTGGAGAGCCCGCAGGGCAAGGGCGGAGGCTGGAAGGCAGCAGAGTGAGATCCGCTACAATGTGGAGAGCCCGCTGGGCAAGGGCGGAGACTGGAAGGCAGCGGAGCGTGATCCGCTGCAGAAAACTAAATACCTAAGTTAAATACCTAAGTTGGAATAGGGATTACAACTTAGTGGGGAAAACATAAGCATTCACACAGGAGCTAGCTACCACCACACACCACACCTAATGATCAAATGGGAAATGGATGCAGAAGTGCAATGGAAAACATGGAATGGATCCTCTAGAAAGTAAGGATCAGGAGCAGGGAAAAAACGAAATAACCTATGCAAACTTTTCCCTACCCCTCCAAGGAAAAGACAGGAAACTAAACTAAGAGGAAGGCTAAGGCAAATGGGTAACAGCAGCAAAGGACAGAGTCAAAGAAATATAGAACACAGACAAACTGGGCTGCAGCTAAAAGGGGAAAGCACTGAGAATAGCTGCCTGCAAACAGGGGAAGACAAAAAGGGAAATCAAGGGAGCAGAAATCAATTAGCGCATGAATCCGAAATTCAGGGCGGAGGAAACAAGAAAACAGGAACAAGGAAGTAGGTGCAAAGGCAAGGAACCAGGAACCAGGGACTAGTCAAAAACAGGAACACTGCAATCGATGACCAGCGCTGGACTGAAGTGAGACTGAGGCTTTTAAAGCTGTTAAACGAGCACACGCCTCTGGTGTGCTGACTGCTGCACCTGCAGCCACAGGTGTTGCCTATCCTCCACCCAACCTTGTCCTGCAAGGGTGGAGGTGGAGCAGTGGGCCAGGCATTCTGGGAAGCACAGTCATTTGGTTAAAGAAGCATGCTGGCTGCCAAAAACCTGGAATGGATCCGGAAGGGAAGTAGTTTGGAAAATAGGGATTTAGCGCTCCCAATTCATTACAGCACTGTGGCATTAGGTTCGGAGGAAATGTCCAGCAAGGAATAAGCCCCAAAACATGCCCCCAAGTGGCGGGAACGGGAGCGAAGGGAGCGAGTCGTGACAGCTATGTCCCTGGCAGAAGCAGACCTCAGTAAAGCCATTGTACAGAGATGAAAGTCTTGCTTTGTGTGTAAAAAAGTCATTACTTTTGGAAGTGAGGACCGTTTTTCTCAGCCTGCCCTGCTAGTGGGTTTTTGTGGGTCACATCCTACATTGAATGTAGGCCAGTCTATCCACATAATAACACTTGACTTTTCTTTACTCTTGATGCACTGTTACTGTGCATCAAGGGTAAAGCAACATGACATGTGTTGTTACTGCAGTCTAGCTAGCTGGATATACTTTATTCTGTGGCATGGCATTTCTTTACAGGCTGGTACTCTTTATGTGGTAATACTAACAGATTGGTGCAGCATGCATGAAGATCTATGAACACAGCCAGCATGACAAGATTGATTATACTAGCGCATATTGTGGGCAAAGACGTAATGAAAGTGCATTGGGAAATGCCCTGGGCACTGTTGGTAACGTGCTTCATTTGGGTTTTTCATGTGCTACCATACAAAATTAAATGCAAACTGTATGGCTTTTTTTTTCTCCGTTTTTTCACAAAGTGCTGTAAAATACACAATTGTAACCCATTATTTTAAAACATTTCATGGGGAACCCTCTCAACCTCCCTGGTTTGGTTAGGTCTCTCTCACTGAGCTTGGTCGCTCACACACATTAATCACATACTTGTAGGCCCCACTAGTTCAAAAATTCACCAGCCATCGCTGGACCTGTGATTTAATATGTATTTTTAAAGGCATGTCTTCCACTTCTACTAATGTGAATGCCTGATTTCAATGTAACTACTACTAGTAACACTGTATCTATTTTTCCCTGAAGTGTGCTTTCAGACTTAATGTATTGTGTTATTTGGTGGTCTATGGCTGTGTTTTAGAAATGTTTTCCCTTCTCTGGCCTTAACTCCACTATGAGGTGTACATTTGTATTTTCAGATACTATGATCTAAAGGTCTAGACACTATGCGACTTTGTTGTTGGTGTTGGAAATTATAATATGCCCATCTATAGATTGGAACCCTACAACACAGTATAGGAGTGTGTTGCCTTTTTTATGACAATTTACTGTTTTTGTATATACCCAAGTTATTTCACTGTGTTATGTCTTCTTAAAATATATATGAAACTAATGGAGAATTAGAAGTTAAATTTAATAAAGGTATACATTTTTCACATTACCAGTGTGCTGCATTTTCTATGGATAAGTGTGCTGACTAATTATCTCTTTGTCAGTCTACTTCCCCTCCATTGAGTTAAGCCTGACAGCTGTGCCACACTACTTAACTCTAAGAGAGATTTGGCTTCCCTTTTGCATTGGATCTACTTTCCCCACCTTAAGGTTAGTGGTTGTACAGTCCTCAACAGAGGCATTTAGTTTAGTGGTAAAAGTGCCTTGGTAAAACAAATAAATAGCAGAAATAAATTTTCAGCAGCACGTCATCAGCCATTTCATTATGTATTGATTACATAACTAGAAGATTACATCCTGAGTTGGCAACATGTATCGAGACGGGAGTTATAGGAGCAATGGGCGGGAAGCTAAAGAGCCCAATTATGGGGAAGGGATTGTGTGTTCCATTTGGTCGCATTTGGTTGACCTTGCTGATTTTCACTCCTTATGTCAATGGTGGGTCTCGGTGGGATGCTACAGTCCGGACCCTAGCCATTGTTTATCTAAATTACCTTTTGCCTATGTATGTTGCTGTCATATTGTCATGCCGCGACCCTGGAGTCTGTGGTAGAGGTGGAAGTTTCAGAGACATAGAACCATATGAGCTATCTGCAGAACCAAAGATGCGGTCTAGTCCTCATTCAACGTGGCCACCATTTCTATAACAACGCCCTGTGCCGTAGGAACGGTACATTGTATCCGTCCTCTGTGGAACTCGCTGTTGCAGTTCGCTCCTAGAGAAACTTTCTCTCTCTACCTCTTTATTATGTGCTAGCCCCTCTTTTAGTAGACTCTTGTGTCTTGCTTTCTGGTAGGATTTCTATGCTTTTGTCTTACCACGCTTCGTGGTTTAATCTGACGGCACCCTGCCGGCCAGCTTTCAGGATCGTGTTCTTCCAACGCGAGGGTCCTCCTTTTCTGTCCTCGGGCTGCTTGCTTATTTCTTCCATTCAGACTATCGGTCCCTTCCGTACTGATATTCGGACTATCCTTCTCCTTTGCGCCCCCTCGTGCTCTGTCTTCCACAAGTCTTCGCTCTGACTGTTCTTAGCTTCCTTTCCTGATTCCTTCCACTCGCTTACAAACCTTGTACCTTCTTACCTACCTGCTCCGGTACCCCGCTCTTCCAAGGATTGGTTGGAGCTGATCTGACATTGGTGGTTCAATCCAGCTGCATATCACTTCTAAAATATACAACCCAAAGGGCTTCCCTTCTATCCTTGGAAGCATGCTACCTCTGTATATTGGTGGTATAAGGAACCTGGGCAGACTACCGATTGGGATCAGAGACTTACCTCAAGTTATTTGTCCTACTGGAAACCATCCTTCTGGGTTGGTTAAGCCAAGAGACTGCAAGCAGATTTCCAGATTCAACATACCAGAGTTTTTTGTGCTTCCGAGCTTTTTCCCTGGTGTTGGGCTGGCTCTTCGGAGTTCCCTCTGGCGTGGGTTCCATACCCGGTCAAGGTGGCCTCTGGGGGAGCTTGTCTCCACTTGCACGATAAAAAAGAAAAGAAGACAAGGGAATAGAAGACCAAGGAAACAAGGAAACCAAAAAGGATGGAACAATCAGAATCCCGAGACAGCTTATCGGAAAATAGAGGTGAGGAGGAGGCTCGTGAGGGTTCCCCTATTCAGGACACATATTGATTGATGCCTCCTAGAGCCTACCTTTGATGCTATATAACTAAGCTTGACTTTTGCCTCGTGTGACCTACTCAAGTTGTAGGTATACTGTCACGTAACTTACCCTAGTAGGCAACCAACATACAGATGTCTTTGCATTCATTGACTTCTATCTTTGATGTTTTTTTGTGTGTACCTAATCATTTAAACTGCTTATTGTCTTGTCTGTTTTTTATTGTTCTTTTGAATTTAAATAAAATCATCCAACTTTAGATTTGACTGTATTAATTACTAATTTGCCTTTGATTGCTTGAACACTCTAAATAATGTGTTTTAGTGATATTTTGCATGACCATGCTGCTTAAGGACTCGTGATTCATTCTGTCCAAACAAGTCTGTATGGGAACAAAACCCCCCTCTTTGTGTATACAGTCCGGAACTATATCAGGTGTCACTGTCCAATTAGGATTTAGCTTTTTTATCAATTACACCATGCGCAATGCCATCCAATTGAAATGCTGTGTTTTGTGCTGACTATGGCAATAGGTCATGTATGAGGGGTGGTACGAGCAGCCAAAGGAAATGTTAGAATTTTAATTAATGATGCATTTCATTAACTTGTCGCTGTGGTTTCTCAAGTTTCCAATGCACTCAAACTCCTGTATTAATAGTGGTATGAAAAAAGAATATTTCAAACAAAAAATACATCATCAACATATACATGGATGATATCCATATTTAATATTGCTAAATGAAATCTAGTAAGCTTGAGGTACAATGAGCCAAAGAGCCGACCTGTGTGTTGAGATTTGTTTTTCATAACAAGGAAACTTTCAGAATAGCAGATACAGATGTCAGGTCACCAGTGACTTCACAATTCAAGACCTACTAGCCACTAAATTAGTACTCTCCCTAGAAGAGGGTAGAATTATTGAAGATGACATTCTAATGCAGCAATTAAACACTGAATGTGACTTACCATATCCCAGTAAACTGACGGAGACGTCCAAATGTATACACCTCACATTGCGGAGAATAACATGATTGATACCGTCTTCAACCTGATCACCAGAGATTTAGATAACGTGCACACTAAAATCCACAATATACCATTTAAAGACAATCATGCTGAAATTGAGAGGAAGGCATTGACTGAGATCACAGATAACAAGACTCTGGTCATTAAAAAAGCAGACCTGGGGCGGTAGGGACGGGACATTTTTGTGATGAACCACAAAGATTATATTGCCACAGGTATCCAACATCTAAACCGCCCAGGATGCTATCAACGTTTAAATACGAATCCCACTAAAAACATTCATAATGCACAAACCGTAATACAGAAATGGTACCATTATAGGCTTTTGGATGATGAAGAAAGATTTCCTCTTCTGTTAAACTCAGATAACAAAATCCCAACAATTTACCTTTTACCAAGGAGCATAAACAATTCATACATTTTCCAGAAATGGGACCAATTCGGTCAGGAATTGGGTGGGTGACAGAAACCATGTCTGAATTCATTGATACCCATTTGAGAGATTGTTATTAATTTGCCCTCTTACACAAGGGATCTTAAATTCCATTGAATGGCAACACAACTATGTATTAGTGACATACGATGTAAAGGCATTGTACACCTCCATCCGACATGATATGGCACTGAATACAGTTTGTTTTTGACTTCAACAGAAGTCAGCATCCCATTATAAATTTAGTGAAATGCTTACAGAGATGCTAGAATTCACATTAACTAATAACTGCTTTCTGTTTGATGGAGAATTTTATATCCAAACTAAGGGAGATGCGATGTGCCCCAACTATAGCCAATCTTTTGATGGGCCAACTAGAGATTACACATGCTGTTAGGGTAAATTCAGGGGTCGGCAGAGCCGTACCAAGGGTCCCCAGACCTCCAGCTCTCAGAAGGCCCGAACTCCTTCCAATGTCCCAAAGAAGTCGAGGTCCACACAAGGAGCAAAGGGTTACTGCCGTTTTATTATAATAAACAATCAGGGTCATATACTTGGAGCAATTCAGTCCAGGCACATCTCGCTGATTTTAGGCTCGCAGGCCACTTTTGGGCACTTGTGACATTGCAATCACTGTCACTTACCAAGATCCGTCCCCGAACCTAACGCCACTCCGGTTTGGCTCCCTGAGTGGTAGGTCCAGTAAAGGAACATATAGTGTGCGTTGTTATTGGTGGCCATTGTGCCAGGTGTTATACTTGGATCATCCCTAAAAATTGGTACCTGAAAACTTACATTAGATAGGCCAATGATTGGCTGGGGATTCCCGCCGTCAGCCCCTAGTACCTAGTGTCCTCATTGGTCAGGCTGCGGGCCCCCACACCTGGGACTACCGTTGTTCCCAGCCCGCAAGACACCTGCTCATGTACAGTGTGTATCAACAAGGAGTGACTATGTGACAGTGTGTAACAATGGGGTGTTTCTACTAATGCCATGAGAGCAGTCCATTCCCAGTGCATGCTGTCGGTGGATCCGGTCCCCGTCATGAGATGGCCACATCTTCCCAGCTTCCAGGCCTTGGCACTGTGTCAGTTCAGCCAAGTCACATGTGAGGAGACTGTCAGTGAGGCCGAATTACTTCAATTTGATTTGTATTTTCGCTTGGCATATTCTCTCCTGGAGCCGGTCTCACCGTAGCGCGGTGGGTGAGGAATGCCACTTACAACACCATGGCCTTGCCATTTGCAGTCCCTGTCAGGGCTATTCTGCTTGCACAGCATCTTGCGGCTTAAGAGTTCTGCAAGACAATGCTGGATTGCTGATTTTCCTAAGGCCGACTGTGGCTCTGACTATGTGCTCAGCGTAATTCTACATAGGTTAAGGTGTGTCGTGGTTGGTCAGGTCCTGTGAGTGCTCCTGTTCTTCCATAGGGTAAATAGTGTGTAGTATCGGCAAGCATGTACACAAGCTCTTCTGGAATCTTTCGTTTCTGCGGTGCTGTGGTGAGCCTAAGAGGCAAAATAATAAACATGCAGGCAGTATGTATATGTCACTATCCTCCAGCAAATAGAACTGTATGTGTGGGTTCTTCGTGTGGATTGGTGTGTGAGTGTCCCGAATGTGCAGATTGCACGTGTGCTTCCCGTCTAACGCAGTTATGTCGTCATGACGTCTCTAACGACATGCAGCATGGCTGGTGGAGATGTCAGTCAATTCAGTCCATATAGTCATCTCCAGCTCGGTCTTGGTCATCCTGGCTTGCTCTAGGTACAGTTTGCACCATCGCAGGGTTGTATGGTCAGCTGGCCAGGTACCGCTCTGTGGTGCGTGCCTATGGTGTGAGCGGTGGGGATTGGTGGAAACTCATACGTTAGTGGTTATTCTGTCGGGGTGCTTCTTCCGGTTGGGGGGCCCATCGGGAGGGAAGGGACATTCAGATTTTACCTCTTCAATGCCCCTTCTGTTGGACTGGTCAACCACAAAATTATTGCTCTGTTTATCATCTCTCAGGCGCCACACTTACGTTATCCCAGCCAGATGTTGTAGTGATTTACATGGTCTTCAAATGACCAATGCATATACACACATCCTCCTACAGGCTTGCAGTAAACCCTTTTTCCAACATAAATTTTCAGATTTCTTGGATTTTCTAATTTCATTGATGGTGGATACATGTCTCATTCCATTAGCTGTTGCTGTAGTTTCTCTCGTTCCATATGTACAACATCAGTCTGCTGGTCGTCCTCTGCAGGCAAGAGTAAATTCATTCCGATCATCTCTGCCGTTTTGGATTTTGCCATGCACGCTTTTACCCCAAATAGTGAGGCCCTCCCCATGATCAGACCTCCGGACAGTATTTTTAGGCCATCCGATATCCAGGACGGCATCGAGGACCAAAAGGTATGAAAAGCAGCTTCCACCCTTCTTTTTGCCTTTGGAACCTTCTTCCATTTTAGCGTGCATATTTGCTAATTGTGATGCTGCTTCTGATAACGTGCCGTTGTCTTCATCGTTTGCCGGTCTGAATGTGCAACAGGAACTTCCAATCTTTCTGCAGACTTCTCCCTCTGTTGCTGTGAGGAGGTCCAAGACATACCTTGGAGCTCTTCTTTTATTGCATTGAATACATTCACTGTTTAATTTATTGTCATCATTAGTTCCCATCTTGTGATTTGACGCCCTTTGGCATTGGTCTATGTTTGAAATCCTTGATGTATCAGTGCTGAGAAAAACATGACAGTGCTGCTGAAGAGACTGTGCGATGGTGGTACTTCATCGAGGGCCATTTCAGACTTTCCCCAGAAGTAATTTCCTTGTCTTTTTTAATCTCCTCAGTCTTCCATTCTTGGCAGTGATGTTACATGTACAGCGTTCTGTTGGTGATATCGATCTTTTCTTTCTGCTGCTGAATTCCTACATTTTTGGAAAGTCGTCTATTTTAATGTGTTTGTTTGGTACCACCAGTGAAGGTACATTGATGTGTGCTAGGGAGCATATCCCTCCCCAGTTTGGTGGTAGCTTGTCGTATGCCTTTGAACTACAGGCGTAATAGTGGTCCATGAGCACCGCCATACCTGTCCCCATCTTAGCAAGTTTCTCAGTTCTTTTGCACCCCTCATTGGTCCCCACTTCAAGTTCCCCATCGTGTTGGCAGCACAATGCAGGTGTTGTTAGGGGTATTATTGTCAGTGGCCCATCTTCTTTATCCAATCATGTCAGCAGGCTTGCGCGCCTGGCCCATTCCTTAAGACACTTGTTTTCTTCCTGAACTTTACTCACAGCAGCTTTTGCCAAAGTCAATGGTTTGCTCCCCACCACTCCAACCACCCATCCATCCTTAGTGTACACCTTTCCAAAGATCAACATTTGTGGTCGCTCCCAACAGCCAGGTTCTCCGCCTGTCTCTTTGTCGTTCCATTTGCATGGCAGGTAGTCCAATGTTACTTCCTTTATTTCTCCCTTTTCTGGTCCGTCTGTTATATATCATAGCGCTTCAGTATGTTGCCAGTAATTATGGAACACGGGTAGTGTTTAGATGAAACTATCTTCATTAGGGCATGTTGCCTTGGATCTCCATCTGAGTGTTGCTGTTTTCCCTTGGAACCTTCCTCGCGTCTGGAACAGTTCGAGATACAGGAGGCATTGCGCTGTCGTCGCTGGTACTTCTGCGGCTATGAAGGTCCTGGCGGCGCTCATGGCATGTGGGATCAGCGAGCAGACATAGCAGCTGTCCCTTGTGTGTCCTTACCAATTTTAGACATGTGTTTATACCACACGTTGTTTGTTGTGTGCAGTGCCGGTGAGATTTGTGTCAACTCCATTAACATCAGTTCCAACACTACGCTTACCTCTCCTTAGCTTTTCAGCCGTACCACCTGACACAGTGCTCCTTGCTGCTTGGGTAGGGGAAGGGTTAGTATCAGAGGTTGCAGAGACAAGGAAGACTGTATCGCTGCCAAATGACAGTGGCTAATAATCCAGTGGACAGCATTAACCATACAGTTGTCAGAACACATTTTATTATTACAGCCATAAGAATTACATGGCCAATACTCAGCAAACTTTGCAAAAAAAGTATTTGGGTCACTCTTTTTTGCAAAGTTTGGTGAGGATTCGTCCAGGGGGGGCAAAGTTATAGGGGGGGTCCCAAAACTTTTTTTTTCCCATAGACTGAATGGGAAAAAAAATTTGCTTGCGTCTACAGCCCAAACCGCAGGACAGATTTTCACCAAATTTGGACCAGGAGCAGCGGCTTGGTCCCGAAAGCGTGCTTTTGCAAATTTGGTGAAAATCCGTCCAGTAGTTTTTTTTTTAAATGACCAAAAAGTAGGTCAAAAGAAATTAGTGATATCTGCGTTCGGTCCGCAGACACACTTCCCTGTTCGCTCCGCGGACAGTGTCCTGATTGGCCAATCGGCTTGCGTGATGTTCGCGGACATGCAACGTGTTCGCTGATTGGACGGCGTGGAGCTTGAAGCGCATCAAATTATCGGTAGCGCCCGCCATCTTGGATTCGCAGTCGTCCGCGGACAGCGCAGTGAAACTTTGTTCAAAATTTGTATTTAGTAGAGTGTGTTGGTGTGCAGGAGTGTTTGGGGAGGGTGGAAGTGTATGAGATAGGATGAAAGTTGTGTTTTTTTTATGTGTTATACATTCTTTGTGTGTTCGATTTGTCTGCGGACATCACGGGTGTCCTGAAATGGTCGCAAATAAACAAAATGGGGGTGTCCTAAGGACGCTGTCCGTATTGTTCGTTGTCAAGTTGAATATGTTCTAAGAACACTCGCGGTGTCCTGAATTGTTCGCAAATATGAATGGGGATGTGGCTGACAAGTTGAATGTGTTCTTAGAACACTCGCGGTGTCCTGAATTGTTCGCAAATACACAAAATGGGGGTGTTCTGAAGACGTTGTCGAACACTCGCTGTGTCCTGAAATGTTCGCAAATATGAATGGGGTTGTGGCTGACAAGTTGAATGTGTTCTAAGAACACTCGCGGTCTCCTGAAATGTTCGCAAATAAACAAAATGGGGGTGTTCTGAAGACGTTTCTAAGAACACTCGCGGTGTCCTGGAATGTTCGTAGGGGGGTGTCCTGAAGGCGTAGTCCGTATTGTTCGCTGGCAAGTTGAATGTGTTCTAAGAACACTCGCAGTGTCCTGAAATGTTCGCAAATAAACAAAATGGGGTGTCCTGAGGACACTGTCCGTATTGTTCGTTGTCAAGTTGAAAGTGTTCTAAGAACTATCGCGTTGTTCTGAAATGTTCGTAGGGGGTGTCCTGAAAACGCTGTCCGTATTGTTCGCTGGCAAGTTGAAAGTTTTCTAAGAACACTCATAATGTCCACGGACATTAAAAGTTTCCATAGACCATAGTTGAAATGTTTGACTCTATGGATGTGATATGCTGCGGTGGCCATGCACCCAAGACTGTATGCCCTGGCAACAACCACCGCAGCATATCACATTCATATTTGCTTATAACTTTGGGTGAAAAACAAATGTATAAGGAACAAAGGTATTAGATACTATGTATGTGATATGCTGCTATGGTTCTCCTTATTATTGTATACTTACTGTTTGGTCTAGTAACGGGAGTCCATGTTTTTCTTGTTAATTTCTGTGATAAAAGAAAATAGCATGTTAGTATTAGTATTTTGTAATGACTGATTACATTGTATAATCAATATACTTTTTTTTTTTGGACCCTTATATTTAGTAGATTACAAATCAGAATACTGTGCAATTTGCTCAGTTTCTGTATTTGTTGCTAAAATCATTGGGTCTGTGGGAGAAAAAAAATTCCATGTTGGATTAAAAAAAAACCTTTTTCTGTTATGCTACAGTTTATTTGTTTGTTTTCAGTGTTCACTTGTTTCTGGCTAATGCTTTATACTTTGGCTTGTATTTTTTTGGAGCAGTAACATATTTATTTGTTTTGATATTATAAAATTTTGGAGCAGTTAGATACCAATTGGCATTTTTCTGGTCCAATTTAGTGGTATTCATTTATCTGATTAGTTGTTGTAGAATCTTTGAGCAGTTAGATAGCTTTTGGAGTATTCTAACAGTTTATATTTTTTAACACAAGTGTACTTAGGGTTTAAATACAGTTTAGTTATCAAATTTTGGTTTTAAGAACATCAAATAAGCGTTTGTAAGATTTCCTGTTAATCTCTGCTTTAGAGTAATGGTACTATCATTACATTGAAACCATCCACATTTCTTTTTTATATATGCAGTGTAGTGCCCTGAATTGGTTGTGGCTCCTGCGTGGTACATTATACCTATTGTTGTGAAGGTTTTCTTACCAAGTGATATTTGACCATGTGTGAATCCAGTCAGCTTGCAGTTGTTTTTGGTACCATCTGCATTGTAACGTAGAAGCATTAGTATTATGTATTTACTATGTGTTTGTATAACTAACATGGAGCGATTATCTGAATTGCAGGTAGAGCATAATCTACCCTGGTTTGCATTTTGTACAAGTCGCTGAAATGGAATGGATTCACAATTTGGTATTGATATATATATGAAGCGTTCATTGGGGATTTCTTCTTGTGTCACATTGTTGCAGAGTGCATGTATGTTTCCACATGTATGAAATCTGGAAGATTTCATTTATAGGTATGTTTTTGTTTTCCAGTACTTGTAGCAAGTACATTAGAAATTCTTGTGGATCTTCCTGTGAATTTATAGTCAATGTCACCATTCCAGCGCAGTAGTCCAATTGTTGTCTTATTCCAAAAACACTATACGTGTTGTCAGGATTGTTTGCTGCATTTCTGTGAAGTACTAACATTTGCAAACACAATGGGTCTGTACTGTGTAAGTAAATGTTGTCAACAATTGGTGGTAATTGAAATAGAATATGCATTGCTACATTTGCATAGCAACTTACACCAACTATATTTGAGAATTTAAATGGTCCAGGTAGTTCTGTATCTAACTGCTTTTTTTGGAGTTTGTCTTCTTTCTTTAAAGAAGTACTTGGTTTACTTTCCCTAATTGATTCTTTTTTGCTTGTGGTACTTGATGAAGTATTAGTTTATTTTACTCTCTTTGGAGGATTTGCAGTGACATCCTGTTGCATTTCTGTTTGATTTATTTTTCTTTTATAACGTTTTACTTTTTGTGGAACAGAATACGTGTTTAGGTGGGGGGTGTATAGTGAGCGAAGTCTATTGTATTCTAAAATGCAAGGAATATCAGCGTTTATTTTACTTGCATCAAAGTTGATTAGAAATAGACCGTCAAGTGTACGTAAGCGTGATAGTGCTACATAGCTCATGCCTGCTTTAAAGACTGTGTTACCAATATGTATCATTGCTTTGTCTAGGGTAAGACCTTGTGATTTATGAATCGTGACTGCGTATGCAAGAGTTAGAGAAAATTGTTCTCTGCGTACATACATATATTTGAAGAGAAGGAATCTAGCTGTTGAGCGTCCTATCCTTTTTACTTCTGAAAGTTTGTCAAAGAGTATATTGACAAACTGAATTTTGTTGTCGCGTGGGTATGTTTGAAAGCCAACAACTGTACCCAGTGCTCCATTAACTAGTCCTTGGTCCACGTCAAGGTTGCGTTTAAGCATTACTCTGCAATTTAAGGATAATTTTAATATCTTTTCTAAGCCTGCTGTGTTTGAGATTGATTTTTTCTAAACTATTTAGTCTTGTTGTGGCTTGGTCACACATGGGTAGTGTCATACCATGTACATCTAGTTTGTCTGTGGCGCTAATTTCCATGATTGGTTGCATTTCTTTACTTAGCATGATTTCATTGAATTTGAAACAGCTTGCAAGAGTTGGCATTAAGGCCATACAACTGACATTTTTGTGGGCTAATTGTTCCATAACATCTGTAGCACATGCATTATCGCCATAAAGTGCATTAATGTGCCGGGTTTTCAATATTGCTTCTGCTTCTTTAGAAAGTATACCAACTCTGATACTTTTTAAAATGTTGGCATAAGTGAGATCTGCAGATTGCCGCATGTTTTCTGTTAATTCTCTGTATTGGAAATGTTGCCAAAGGTTGACATTTCCAATGCTGCCAACAGTTTTACGGCAGAGTTTGTGTCCTAATGTTTTAAAAATAGGCTCACCTTTTACTGGAGTTAATTGAAGCAGATCTCCAAAAACAATAATGTGTTTTCCTGCAAAGAGCTCTTCATAGTCTGTTTTGAGTACTTCTTGTAATCGGAGGTGAATCAAAGCTAACATCAGGTTGGAGACCATGCTCACTTCATCTATTAGTAGCATTTTCATTTGTTTCAATACGCTGCGTAGTTCCATTGCAGCTTCTGCAGAAAGTTTGTAATAGTCTAATTTGTTCTGGTGTTCTACTGGTAATAGTAGTAATCGGTGTAATGTAACACCACCTATGCTGTAGGCAGCTAAACCTGTGGGGGCAGTGACAACAGCTGACAGTTTGTTGTTTGTCAATTGTTGAAGGAACTTACTAATGATTTTGATTAGGAATGTTTTGCCAGAACCAGCTTCACCACTGACGTACAGTAGTATAGGTTTATAATTATGGCAGGAACATTCTTTATTTTCATGTTTTACACCATGTGCAATTTGTTTTATTACTTCTTGAAAAATGCTACTTTGCTCATTGTTTAGTTTTGATTGTAGTATAGTTAAGTCTTCCTTATCTTCATACTGCCACATGGCGTTTTCTACTTCTATCATAGCTAATTCTGCCTCATTTATTATTAGTGGTTCTCTCAGTGGTTCTTGGCTTCCTGTTACAGAAGGTTGACTACTGTCAGGAGTGTCCTTATCTAGTTGGGCTTGGAGTTCTTCTTCGTGTTGCTGTTCATTGTGCAACATTGTTTTGTACTGTGTAAAGTTTACATCAGTTATAGTGCTTTCATTTGCTTTGAAAGCATCCTCATATGAGTCATAGTTATCTAGTAATTGTTCTTCTTTTCTCCATGGTTTGGAGAGTTGTAGCAGGGACATGTAATATACTTCTTTATGTTGAGGAGTCTTTAATGACAATTTGATATGATTAATTACATTTGGCTTAGTGAGTTTAACTAAGCTGCCTTCACAGTTTGTTTCTCTATATTTACCTTTTTTTTCCATCCGGTTTCATATTATTTTTGTATGTGTAGTTTTGGGCTATGTGTTATAGACACATGTTTTCCAAAGTATTACTTCTGTTTGGGTAGTATGTGTCCAATAAATTGTTTTTTAAAATGTCTTGGCTGTTGGGATCATGTTTAGCTATTGTTTCTCTATCTTCATATGATTTTAGAACTCTTTTTCTAGATTTAGCTGGACCAAGACTTACCCATACTATATTTTCAGATTTACCATACAATGCAGTACCAGTTAAACGATCAGCTGCTTCATATGATCCACATTCTCTATGGGTGAGCATTTTTATGCCCAAGCTGTATCATTTCTGAGATACTGTTTTATCTGATGACAGGTCATTCCAGAGGTCTTGGAGCTCTGTCTTTTCTGCTTTAAGTATACTGTGACATATCGTGCAACTGCAGTAGAATTGTCTGCAATGTACTGCACATATATGTTTGCATTCCATAAGTGGGCAATGATTGCATTATAATCATTGATATATTTTTCTTCTTCTTTTCTTTTTATGTAATATGTATTTTTAGGTGACTTACCTTTAACACTATGTCTAACTGAAGACATGAGGTTGTTCACTTGACCTGCATTTGTAACTGGTCTAGGGGAACCAAATCGGCATTTGGTGTAGTATTTCCCTTTGTTAGTGTATTTGCGACGACACTTGTGTCTTTGAAATTGTAAAATTTGTGCATGAAGATCACTATTTGTGGCTTCTGATGGAATTTCACAAGTGACATATTTTTCAATAAACTGTAAAACAGTGGCATCACTGTCTTGACCAAATTTAGGAGCATCTTTAATCCATAAAAGCATGTGGATATGTGGTGCTCCTCTGGCTTGGTATTCTTTTCTCCAAAAGAAGCGTTGCACTTCTCCAAGGGGAAGAACAGTTTTATTACAAATAAAATGTGGCATAGCAATGAAGCTATGGTGAAAATATCTTGAAACATTAACAGGATCCAAAGAACAAAGTTCTCCAGGTGTTAGTATCTCTTTGTTTGTTTTGTTTTTATTTGATATGCGTAGGAAATCATGTAAATCTTCCCATGCATATTCTGCACAACTTAATGTAACAAACCAAGTGGGTGGGCCAAGGTTTCTGATCATACAACGTACATCTCCATGACGTCGAAACCAGTACTCTTTAGTACCACGTATATTTGCTAATAGATTTGTAATATTTGATTGTAAAACCTCATCCTTTTGTTGCACTTTTTCTAATAATTGTGTAGCTGTCATATTTTGAAAGTGTGATCCTGATTTTAATATGTGTGCAACTCCGTAACATAAAGTTGCTAGTTCACTTTCAAAGAGTAGGTGGAATATGTATTCCACATTTTGTCTAAATCTGGGATCTTCAGAATACATCCGTAATGAGCGGTATTCTGAAGCTGATATTTGAATAGGTCTATCATCATACCTTCCTCCTTTGCCAGTAGGAAAGAATAGAGGAAAAGCACGTGCTTCTATACTTTTTTCCCATATGCTGATTGACGATCCTTTTGTTTGACGCATTTGGTAAGTTTCCAGTACATCTTCTACGGTGTCATTACAGTGCAAAGGATGAATTGTATAATGGTCTAAAGTATTTGATATTGTAGCAGGATCTAGTAGCTCAAATAGACCAGCTTCTTGTGTTTCTTGAATTATTTCAGTTGTATCTTTCAAGTTTTCTTCAATATTATTTTCTTTGTAATATTCATTATTCTCTAAGATATTGGAAGGCTTGTCTAACTTTATATAAATCTACCAGCTGTTGCCATATTTTTTTGTCTTTTGTAGGTACTCCATTTACTAAGATAATTAAAGATTGCTGCATTGGACGTTGCACTCCTAGAGTATGCACATTTTCTTTTAGATCTAATGGTAAATAAACTACTTTTCCACGAATGCCTTTTACCAATTCAGAGGGAGGTAATTTTGCTGTTTTTGGTTGAAGGCGTATTATTGCTTCAAATGGGTGTACTGTTTGAATTATGATGCTCTCATATAAATTAAGTTGTTGTAGGGGTTTTGGTACTGGGTATAATTCCAAATTATTTGTGATGGCACGTGAAGGAGTTTGGTTGTTGTCAAGTTTTGTAGTGCAGTAACTGCAAAGTATTAAGGGCTCAGTTATTTCGTATTTGTTTTCTGCTACAAGGTAGAGAGCAAATTCAAACCATTTAGAATCTTCATTGTCTTCTATTTTGTATGATAGGTCTACAGTTTTTGTGTTACTTTTATAAAAAGTTCTACGGCAACATACACATACATGGTTTGGTACTTCAGCTGATGTACTTTTAAATGTTAGTATTTTTTTTTGTATGTGTTTAGCAAAAAGTTGCCATGTGTAGAATTGTTGCTTAATTGGTTTAAAGCTATTTCATTCTGTAAATGGCTTTCACTTCCAAAATATTTTTTCTGGATATAGTGAATTTCTCCAAGTAGGTCTTTTGTTGTACCATGTAGAAGGATGTTATTTAACTTTGCTAGTGCTAAAGGTGGACTTTTAGCATAGTACAGTTTATAGACTAGATTTCATGTAGTTGAATGATGTGTTGATATCCTTTTGATATCATGGAAAGTGGTTTTATAAGTAGGTCCTGTAATGCAGGCCAATGAATGTCCTTGTAGTTCTGTGTACTTGCGCACTGGACAGGTATCCAAATTTAATTTTGATTTTGGGCCTCATTACGACCCTGGCGGTAAGGGGTTAACGCCAGCGTTAGCTGCGCCGACCCCTTACCGCCAACTACGAGGTCCCTTAGCGCCATGGCGCTTTTAACACCTGCTTTTAGCAGGTGTTAAAATCCATGGCGCTAAGGGACCATGGAGTTAATTACGCCACCGTAATTTACGGTGGCGTAATTAACGCCTTCCCCACTCCCATTATGCCCTATGGGGCAAAAATGGGAATGGGGAAGGGTAAATGGGGATTGGGGACTTACCGCCCCGCCGACCTCGGAATGGGGCGGTAAGTCCGCCAACCACCATGGCGTAAACGTAGTTTACGCCATGGTGGTAAAGTCACGGCCCAGGCGGTAACTTACCGCCTGGGTCGTAATGAGGCCCTTTGTCTTTGCTTTTTACACATTTATTGAGGAATTGGCGTAAAGATTTGAAACATTGTTTGGGAATGTTACACATTGACGTGCATCGCCATTTGTACACTAAACGTTCTGATTCAGTTTAATGGAGGGGTAATTCTAAGTTTTCAGAGCATATTTTGTAACGAGTACTTCTTGTTCCATTATGGTATTATTCACTTTTTCATAACCTCGCCCACTGCTATGTATGGCAATTGTATTTGTTTGCTTTTGTTTGTACGCTTCTTCATTAAAATATGGTTCTGTGCTCGTAGTGTGATTCCATTCACCTCCGCAGATACTTAAGAAGTTCTTTCTGTTGACATTTCGCTTATTGAGAAGTCTTTTTTGTAATTTAGTTATTAGTTTTGTTAGTGGTTTCATTTTGTTTAACAGTAAAATAAATAACTTTCTTTGCAGAAGAATTGCACTGTCCATCAACGCTTCTAAGATTAATTTCCTACGATAGGTTTTAAGCATTGAACCTGATTTCTCTCCTGTTTTTATAAGATTTTGAAGGACTTTGTGACGGTACATTTTGGCTAAAATACTTTTCTTGGTATGCTTACTTTGTACTATATTAAAATTTGAAGAAGTAGTTTTATCTGTAGTGATAGCCGATTTTCTGTTAATTGTTTTTTGGTTTGTTTTACATTTTGATAGAGGAGGCAACGTTTTTGTACTTGAAACTTCTCGTGTTTCACTAAATGACTGTATTAGCTGTTTTGTTTCAACTCTTTTTACAAATTCTGCTAGAGATGGATGCTCATCTTGGACACTTTTATTTTCATTTGCTCTACTTTTGTGTTGCTTTCTACGGACTTGACTTTTGGTAGGCATTCTTTAGGGTCTGTTGAGAAAAATAAAGAAGATATGGGTTGGGGTGTTCTGGAATGTATGTGTGCTGTGTGCATGAGTGTTTGAGTAAGATGATAAAGATGTATGTAATGGTGCGTGATTGTGCATTGGGAACTACAACTAGTAGGGATAGGTATTCTTGAATTTATGTTTTACTAAACTGGTGTTCAGATGACAAAAAAAAAGTAAGCTAGTGGTGTGGAAAAGTACAAATAGTAAATCTAATGTATACAATTAAAACAGTTGTTTGTTCTATAATATGAAAATTGTAGCGGTTCAGTTGGGTAATTTGTGTGTCCAAAAATAGGAATTTGTGGGCCATTCTGGCTGTAAATCGCTGTAAGACATGGAGATTTTTGGACAAAATGGTACACAATCTCTATTTTTAGGCACCAAAATAGCTTGTATTAATGTTATAGTATGTTTGATTAATAATACAAATATTATGGTGATATTCTACTTACTTTTTTTCTTAAATTAACAGGTAACTTCTTAGTTCTTCTTTGTTCTTCGAATTTGGCTGCTTCTTTTCAGTAGACTGGTCTTCACTGCAATCGTAAAAGCTTCAAATTAGTAACTTTGTTTGTATATAGTGCTGTTTTTAATTTAGATATTGATTTTTTTAATTGAAATCCTCAGTGCCTTCTTTAAAACCATTAAACTAATTTATTTACATAAGATACATTGCATCAGTTCAGTACATATGATATGTTCCTAATGAACAAATTGTATTGAATGACTAACTGGAGCAAAAAAAAATATCTTTACTATGTCTTGTGAAATTTATAATATACCAGTGAATACCACTATTTCTGAAAGTAAGCTGTTCTAGGTAATAGCGCCTCAATGTCATGTCTAAATTAAAGTAATTAAGTAAATAAATAAATTAAAACAGAAATATATGAAATTGTACAAGTATTTTTTTAAAGATTTAAACATAGATTGTGCTTGCATGCAATTTTGTTTGAATATATGTAGTCTATATATTTAATTTAATAAATGTTAGTTTAACATGATTTGAGTGTGTGTGTGTATAAAGAAAGTAAATAGTATAAAGGTTTATAAGTGATAGTTGATTTTAGGATATTGGAAAAAAATACAGTAAATTCATTTTACAGATTATACAAGCTAAAAGTCTGTTTGAAAATGTGTTCATCTACTGTACAGAAAATATGCATTCCTGAAGTTTGTGTTCATGCATATGGATATGCATGGAACTGCACGTAGAAATCTTGGAGACTTGTACAGTATTTCTGGTAGATGGTGCTTGCCAATGATATGAAACTCAGAGAGATTCACAGCACATTTGCAGTGCTGATCTATGATGATGCAGTTAGATCTAGAGGTCTTGAATGTGATTGGTGCATGGTCATGTGATTTTTTAGCGACATCCAATGAGGGAATGGCAGAGAGAGTGAAGTGGAAATGGTAGAAGGGCTGTTCATGTTACGATATGTCAGCGGACATGGCAGCAGTTCGCGGACATCGGGAGTTACATCTGGGGATTTTTGGGTTCAGAAGTCATGCAAATGAGAATAAGCACTGAAAGGGATTGGTCGGGAATGTTTAGTGGGTGTGTTGTGCCAGGAGAGAGTTTCTCAGATACTCTTTTTTGCTGAGAGAACAAAAGATAGCTATGGCTGTGTGTTTCAGAAAACAGATTGTTTGGATTTTGGGAGATTCGTGGATACATTGGTTGAAGGTGCATTCTGAAAGCTGTGAAGTAGCTGTAGATCTTGGATTCCCACATGTGGAAGTACACTGGCAGGGAGTACGTGGAATGAAGTGGTTGGACTTGCTACCTCTTTGTGCTACTTTGGAGACAGAGCAACATCCAGACATAATTGTAATTCATTGTGGAGGGAACAGTTTAGGACATGTGACTGGATATTTTTTGCAATTTGCTATGAAAGAAGGACTTGGGAAGGTTATGGACATGTTTCCTAATTCTCAAGTGATATTTTCACGGATTGCGCAGAGACAAATGTGGCTTTGTTCTTCTTCATTTGGTCCACAAATGGAAAAAGTAAGGCGCAATGTTAATAAGGCTATTTGTGCCTTTCTAAGAGATTTTGGCATGTCCTCTTTTCACAATGAAAATATTATGTTTCGTAGTACATACATTTTTCGCAGAGATGGAGTCCATCTTACTTATGCTGGCAATCAGATTTTTCTGAGAAATGTACAAAATGCATTGTGACCTTTTTTGGAATTACAACAACCATTTTGAAGTAGGTGTTAAGCATTTATAATTTTTGACTTACAAACACCACCCAAAGGCTCTTTTCAGAGCCACCACTTCTTCCCAGAGAAAATTGCAATGTTTGTGATGGGGTAGCAACCCAATTTTTTAAATGTTCGCGAACTGTCCGCGGACTTCTAAAAAATACAAAGGGCCCTGCTTAATTTATTTTCACTTCTATTTTTTATTATTTATTTATTTATTTGTGGTTTATATAAACCTTTACAAAATAGAACATCAAGACAAAAAAGGAAACTACATTTCAAAATCAAATAAAAAAACATATCGTACATTTGATACATAGTTGAAACAAACAGACATTATAAACACCTTCAGATAAAATTTCACAATTTAAGATCACAAGATAAAAACAAACAAATAACAATTAGATCATGAAAACTATAATAATTACAAAGCGGATCAGAAACAATTCAGATAAAGGTGATCCTGTAAACCTTAAAAGAATTCTTCTATTTTTTAACTGTGAAAGGCGGCTCTGAAAAGAGCCTTATTTTGTTTTTGATATTTTATATTTTTTGGGGTTTTTTATACACGACACACTAAGAGAGGAGGGGAAAGGAAGGTAAAGGGGGCGGGGGGACACCAACCACAGGGATAAGAAAGGGCGAGCTGAGAGAGGAAGATGTAGAGTGGGTTTTATTTGGGTAGTGAGCAGATCTTCTCGTGCTCTGAGACGATAGTCTCAAAAGCACTACAAAGTCGCTCCCCCCTGCAGAGTACTGTGTCACAGTACATACATACAACTGTGACCCTCGAAAGGTAAGGGTCATCAGCATTCTGTATGGCCTGTGAGGCAGCTTGAGGAAGACGCTGTCCCACAGAGGTGGTCCTTGTGGTGACAGGATCAGAAACAGAGGATGAAGTAGAGGAAATCAACCTGCTACGTTCTTCGCAAGGTACAACCCTGCAAATAGCCCCAGAGTGAAATGACCTCAGGTGTCGCTTCATAGTAGTGGTCCCAAAGCTGTACTTACTGTGCTTCCCACGACTGAGTATCATTTTGCACTCATTGCAGGTAACGCGGTTCGCACGAGCCTTAGGAACATTACCAAGAATGGTAAATAACCGCCACACGCAAGACTCACGCCTAGTGCGGGTAGTAGGGTTTTCCTCTACCTCATTCTCATCATCCTCTTCTTCCTCCTCCGCATCCTCACTCCTGTTCCCCTCTTCAGGCCCTTGGGGAGGTGGTGGTGCAGGGGGTGGGGGTGGTGCTGAAGCAGGTGCAGCACCAGGTGGCAGTTCTGCAGCCAGGGATGCCATCTCGATGGTGTAATCAGCAAGTTGCTGGAGAAATAGCTGTGATCTGAAGAATAGCCAGAAACACAATGAGAATAAGCTCTAGGGTGTGGTCTTTTATAGGGGTGCTTGTGCGCGGTTCGCAGACATGCGCGCTGTCCGCGGACAGATCGAACACAAAAAAAAGTTTGAAAAGTTTCAAAAAGGTATGTAGAAACTCAGGATTACTATGTGGGACTTGTGCCATGGTGAGATTTTATTGAAAAATATTATGGATTAATTGAAAATGTACTTTTAATTTGTTCGGGGACCCGAACAGTGACCTCATTCAGAACACGCGATCAGCGTGGGCGCGGTCATATGATCTGTTCGCGAACAAGTCCGTGAAGGAAGCGCATGTCCACAGGACACCAAATGCACAGAGATTGGCTAGCGCATGCACGTTGATGTTCTACGGACACTGTTTGGGTCCTGAACTAATTAAAATTGCGTCACACGTGAAACGAACATTGCAGGACACTGCGTGTGTTCTTAGAACAGTTTAAATTTGCTAGCGAACAGTAAGGACACATATACTGTTCTTCAGGACACGTTCAATTTCGTTTATGTATGAACATTTCAGGACACCAATTGTGTTCTTAGAACATTTTCAAGTTGCTAGCGAACAGTACGGACAGGTATAGTGTTCTTTAAGACACCTCCATTTTCGTGTAATTACGAACAATTCAGGACATCGCGTGTGTTCTTAGAACAGTTTGAACTTGCTAGCGAACACTACCGACAGATATAGTGTTCTTTAGGACACTTGAATTTTTTTTTTTACGAACATTTCAGGAAACCGCGTGTGTTCTTAGAATAGTTTCATCTTGCTAGCGAACAGTACAAACAGGTATAGTGTTCTTCAGGACACCTCCATTTTCATTTATTTACAAACATTTTAGAACACCTGCACAGTCCGCGGACACCTACATTGTTTTTTTTTTTTTTTAAATGAAAGTATTTACAACACAATATAAAAATTAAACTTTATTTAACATATATTAATAATTTATGACAAAGAAGGTGAGGCAGAAACAGAAACAAAAACAGGAGAATTAGGGGTTTCATCATGATTGTTATTAGGTGAAGAAGGGATGGAAGTCTCATCAAAACGTTTTGGGTTATGGAGAGGGATTGGGGATAATTGACTGGGATATGGTGAGGGGGACAAGTACATGTGGGCAATAGCATGACGTTTTTGTTTTAAAATGATCTTCAACAAAAGTTTTCAAATTATTAAAATTGGTCAACAATATTTCAATTTTTTCTTTTATGCTGTCAAGCGTGTTTTCCATAACAGCTTCTTCAGATGTAGTTTCTATTTTGTTATGCTCTGTACAAAAAAAATATATATATGTTAAATGTATACAAAATAATAATAATTAAATGCTTGATATTATAACGCGTTTACCATTAGTTTCACTATCTTGTGACATTTCTTCATGTGGGAAATGTTCCTCTAGCCATTCCAGAGTACTAGACATTTCTATGAGAGAAAAAAAATTATATTTTTTTATCTAATACAGAAAGTTTATAAATATATGAATAAAATTAAGTACACTTACTATTTCAGGTAAGATATGTCCCATGTACTGAGTGGGTCTGCTCTTGTTCTCAGTTCTGTTGTGTTTGTGAGGTAATTATGTTGGAAGCCAATTTATTTTCTTGTGGTATATTCCATTTTAGAACATAGTGCATTTAAATGAATGGTTAGTGTGTTGTATATATGGGTTACATTTCTTATGTATTAGTACATATAATGTGTTTGTGTGCTTTTTTTTGAATTTGTTAAATGTTCCTATGTTATGATATAACAATCAAACATACCCCCCCAGAGTTTTTTAGGTAGTGGTACTGTTCTTTGAACTTGTCCGCAAACATTAAATGAGTTCGCAGACATCAAGTACAGTAGAAGAGATTCAGTCAGTTCCATATGATATGTATATAAAGTGAAAGTCATTATTGTTAAGTTGCACTACTAAAAACCTACGAAATTCAATGAAAAAACCGTTATGGTTAAGTTGCGCTACTAAAAACCTATGAAATTCAGTGAAAAAACGTTGTCAAAGGGACGTTATGGTTCCAAGTAAAACCGAAAAACCCTTGAAATTCGCCAGTTATGGTAAGCTAAGCAACCATAACTCGCGCCACCACCGTGCACTGCTAAGACTAACACCCAGGACATCAAAGATGACATCACAAATGTCATTGATGACATCACTGATGACATCACATGTCTGGCTCGCTATTTTTTCTTTTGCTGACATGTCTAGGCCACATGGTTTTCTTCAGTAACAGTCAGAAACTAAAAATGTTATTTTATTTGTAGACGTATCCTTCAAGTAGGTTCTTACAGTAATTCCCTTAGAGTCCAGTCACATCATATGAAACATATACATATAGGAAGACACAAGCCTGCAATCCTTTTTGTGCATAAAGAAATCAATAGACTTATGAGCAGTTCCTGATAGTTCTGTTTTTTTTTCATGGCTGTACTTTCCCTGTGGGTCCAATCACATCAAGTGATACATATACATAGGATAAACAGCAGCTTTGAAACAGAGCAATCATTTATTTGCATGAAAATAATCAGTTAAGTTATGAATTGTTTCTGCTACTACTTGTGCTTTTTTGCTAACTTCACTTTCCCTGTATATACCCATATTGGTATGTGTTCTTGTGTCTTTGTGTTTTGTCTATAGTAATGCAATTATGTAATACATGTGTTTTATTAGCTATGTATTACATATTTCACAGTACACAAAAATCTATTAAGAAAACAATTATCATTTCATTATTCAACATATTAACATTACGAATATTATACCTTCATCTTGTACGCTGCACACAATGTTATGTTTCTGTATGAGTAGCTTAGTATACCAGATAGAACCCCATAATAGAATGCTATTTATATCAATGCATCGTTCAGTGCACTAAATAGGGTATGATATTTATTGCAATGATCCTTGACACTTGTTTCGCAACATTATAATAAGAATCCCTTGTACACATATTTCATGAAAACTACATGCACATGTGATATCATCAGTGATGTCATCAATGACATTTGTGATGTCATCTTTGATGTCCTGGGTGTTAGTCTTAGCAGTGCACGGTGGTGGCGCGAGTTATGGTTGCTTATCTTACCATAACTGGCGAATTTCAAGGGTTTTTCGGTTTTACTTGGAACCATAACGTCCCTTTGACAAAGTTTTTTCACTGAATTTCATAGGTTTTTAGTAGCGCAACTTAACCATAACGTCCCTTTAACAAAGTGTTTTCACTGATATATATATATGTATATATATACTGCTTACTGCACTGTCCTGCCGTGGATGAGATGATAAAGTTGCCTGCCTGAAAATCACGATCAAAAGCGTTATTATGTTAGTATTTGCAAGTACTTTAGGCCTGGTGCACTAAATATTAGTTCAATGCCCATGCAAATAATTCTTCCCAGATTTTACGTATGCATCTGTTTCTAGGTGTGGGTAGGGCGTGGTGGAGTTGTGGGTGGCCTTCATAGAGCATGAATATTTTGGTGAGACAATGCTTTAGGGTGTTCAATGGGGGGTAACATGTCAATCACATTTTCAACCTATCTCTAACATTCATTCATATAAATGTATCAAATGCAGAACCCTGCACGTGCTTATAAAAGAGAAAAAGTTGAGACATTGTTAACACAGTGTATTCTTAATGAGATTGTGCATGTCGTATGGTCATATCTACATCATGCAATTCTTCATCAGTTCCGTGAGTACTTGTAACAGCAAAGTTCAGTGATTGATGCAGTCTCGCTCACTTGTGTTTAGGGAGGTACCTATGCTTGAAGTTGTTGCTATTGGACTATTACTACATTCTTGTGTGTCGGTCATCGCTGCAGCGTTGGCCCTGTCGATGGTGCGTTGGGGGCGAGGTCGAGGCTTCGTAGGGCTTGATGTTGTGGAGGTGGTGCCAAACTGTTCTACTTTCAAGCTTAACTGCCCTATCCGTAAAATCGGGGTGAGGTCCACTTCCTCAAATAATTCTTAAGGAGGACCCGGTCTCCCTTTTTAATAGGCAGAGATCTGTTGTGGGTTCCTGGATGTCATCTGTTTCTTGGCTGTCGTTCTCCGACATCCCCTGTGCCCTTTGAATCTGTTCAGATAAAATAGGCGCTAGAAACAAGTGAATTGACATATTCATGCATTTTTGTACCAAATATGTCAACCGCCCCTTCACAATCCCTGAGAGCCCTTGTGGGTGGAGCTAATGGGAGCTGCATTTGGCGTCCGGTCACCACCTCGTGGGGGTGTGAGGTGGTGATCTGACCAGGGCTTGTTCCGTAGCTGAAACAGAGCCAGAGGTTGGCAGTAAAGCAAGTTTTTCTTCGTGCTTTGCTGTGTTTAGCTATGCTTTCTTTCAGAAGTCTGTTGAGGCATTAGCAAACGCCATTTGCTTGTGGATGATATGCACAGGAGAACGTGTACTTTATCCCTAGCAATGTGGTGATGTGTTGGAACTATTCATTTGCAAAATGAGGGCCGTTGTCAGACCGCAGGACCTTGCAGACACCCCACCTTGGAAATGCCTCTTTGGTCAGAAATGTTGCTGCCCTCAACACATCAGCATGGGAGCACGGGCCTGCCTATATCCACCTTGAGAATGGGCATACCACCACAATCATGTAGCGGTAGCCTTGACATACGTTGATCATATCAACGTAGTCGATGTGGAGGTGTAAGAATGGACCTTCGGGCCGGGGTATTATTACTGTGATCACCCTTAGTGTGTGGCCGGCAGTAAATTGCTGGCAGATCAGGCAATTGCTGATAAAGATGGATACATGGGCATTTAACTCAGGGCAGAACCATGATTCTCCAATGCGTGCCCGCAATCGCCTCTTTCCCTGCATGTGTCGGATGGTGTAGTTGTGCTAATGCTATTTGCAATAGTGCAAGGGGCATGACTAGTTTCCCAGTGTTGTTCTGCCTCCACAGGGCAACTGTAGGGGACATTGAACACCCCCCTTTTACCCAGAGTTCCTTTTCTGTCATTGGTGCTGTTGCCTGTAATTCCATTACTTGAGTTTCCGGTAGGTGGTTATAACCTTCCTTCATTAGCATCTGTCTCGCCCCTCCACTCTCTTTGTTTTTCTTTGAGGTTCCACACTTCCCCACAATATGAGGTGTGTTTTGCATGAAAAGTCTGCTGTTCATTCCCTTTTGATATTGGGTCTTCCCCATTAGTATGTGCTTGGCACTTCACTAATGCGAGTTCTGCCAGGTATGTTACATCCTCTATATTAGTTCCCCTAGTAGGAGGGCGTGTTGTACTGGTGCACCATCCGCTCTTCTGAACCCCCTGCTTAACGATCTTGCTAGGCCAGAAGGCACTGTTGATGTTACATAGGCACTATCCGAGTAGATAGTGACCCTTTTCCCTTCGCTTTCTCTGAGGGCTAATATCAAGGCCACTAGTTCAGCTGCTTGTGCCGAATACTGAGGGGGTAATTTAACACATTTTACTACCTCGATTGTCCAATCCTCTCTTAATCTTACCACTGCCCCCCCTGTTCCCTGTTCTTCTCACCCCATCACCTTGATCAATTGTTGAAGACCCATTAATATAGAGCACCTCTCCCCCTGAAGCGTATCTTCCTCTACTTTGCGTGTATCTGTGTAGTACTCAATAGCTTTTGTACCATCATAATCTCCTTCTTCAAATTCTTTTGCCAGGAAATGTGTTGGGTTGACAGTCTTACACCTCACTATCTTTAGTTCAGGTCGTGAGAGTATAATTTCATATCCTGTTGCTCCCTGTGTTGTCAGTTTGCTTTTTGGCTTGTGCAGAATCGTAAAGAGGGCATGCTCCACATAAAGTGTGGTGGAACATCCCATAGTTATTGATGATGCTTTTTCCACAGCAAAAGCTGCAGCAGCCAAGTGTTGTTCGCAAGGTAAGTGCCCTGTCATTACTGGGTCTAGTTGCCCGCTGTAGTATGCAATTGGTTTGTGATCCAGGCTTGTCTTTTGTGCGAGTTCTGTCTTCATTACCACCCCATCAGAGTGTGAGAATATAAAGAACTCTTTTTTTGTAATTGGGGATACCCAGGACGGGTGCGGTTGATATTGCTCCCTTTAGCTCATTGAACGCATATGACATTTCCTGTGTCCACCCCAGCTTCTTCCCTCCCCTTTGTGCTTCCTTGAGGGCTATAAGCAGAGGACCTGTGTATGTGCTGTAGTTGAATACCCATACTCTACAATAATTGCATAGACCACAGAACTGTTGTAAGTCTCGTACCGTTTTTGGTTGGTGTGTGTTGAGTTGTCAGGAATAAGGGTAGGAGTGGAGGTCAAGGACCAAGGAGGCGCCCGAGACTGGATAGATAGGGAATTGGTGAACAAACTACGATTCCCAGCAGTACTTGGAAGGAGTGTGTAGTCATCCGTCGTGCACGCGTGTGGCCAGTTGACTGATTAGTAACTGCTTATAAAAAGGGCCACCGGCGCACGGCAGGTGTGGCTTATTTTGTGTGTGTGCCTCATGTAGGCGGAACGAAGGAGCTTCATGGACTCGTATTAAGGAGCGGCGGTGGCAGAAGCTACGGAGAGTTGCAGCAGGAGGGGAATGGCGAAAAGGCTGCCGCTGCTACGAGCCTCACTATACGGCGTCCGGGAGGGCTTCCGAGCCTCCCAGACATAACATAAGTAGAGAT
The DNA here is from genome assembly GCF_040938575.1 of Ambystoma mexicanum. Taxonomy (NCBI): domain Eukaryota; kingdom Metazoa; phylum Chordata; class Amphibia; order Caudata; family Ambystomatidae; genus Ambystoma; species Ambystoma mexicanum. Next base: position 1,074,588,525 of record NC_090925.1, read on the forward strand.
GTGTAAACTGTTCTCTGCATTTGTTTGAGCGCATGAACAAGTGTCTTGTACACCGGGAGGGGCCATGTTCAATGAAGGCAGTATTACAATATGCTAGAATTTACTTTGCTGAAGAGCACAACTGCACGGCAGACAGACTGATTCAGCTACAATTAATGTGTAAACATTTATGCATATGGGCACGTGTGCACCAGGCCCTTCCTCTCAGGGTTTTGGGCGGACAATGCTGCAATTAAGAGTTTTGGTTTAGAAAAGACGTTGGGCTGGAATGATGAATGGTCAAAATGCTGATGTGTTATAAACCCTGACCATGACAGGAAAAAGAACATAAGTGTTGCTTACGCCAGCTCATGGGGCCATGTGTTATGTTTTTTTCACAGTGCGATCATTCCCAATTTTATGTTCCATCCTGCTTGCTATGCATATTTTTCCTACTAGAGAATGAATGTGGTACATGTATCAAGGTGTATTACTTAAGTAGGTGGTAAAGGTTTTCAAGGAGTGCAAGGAGGACATGTCAGAGACAGGGCTAACCATTGAGGCTGTTACAAGGTCTTAGGCAGTGTAGGGTTTGTTCCTGTTACGTTCCCAGACCTATCCAAACTAGGTTTTCCCTAACCCTCTATCCGGTGTTCCTAAACTGCCCCACCCTGTCCACAACTTCTCCGTAACCCTCTTCCCCCTACTGGCTGCCACGTGGTGTCCTGTTCACTATACCAGGCACCTGTGCCAACCACGGTGGGAGGGTCGACTTCATTCGGCTTCTGTGGTTAGGGGGAGAGGGTCGACCTCTCTTCCCCTTTTTGGTGCATCTTGACATGAGTATTGCCTGTGCCTTCTTTGGTGCCATGTGCCTGCCCTTTTGAGATATTAGTTGGCCTATGTACAGTACCTCCTCCTGGCAGTATTGTAGCTTTGCCTTGTCTACTTTGTATCCTTTCTCTGCTAATACAGAGAGCATTTTAACAGAGTGTTTCCGGCACTTTGCTTCTGTTGTGCTGCAAATGAGGATGTCAGCCATATATTGCAAAATCGTACTGTATCTCAATATTGCCTAGTTCTGGATCACCCTGTTAAAAATTGATGGTGATTTGCAGTACCCTTGGGGCAGTCTAGTGTGTTTCCATGTTGCGTTGCGGTACATAAAGCTTGTTAGATCTTGTGAGTATGGGTGCAGTAGTATCGAGAAAAAGGCGTTTTTTAGGTCAATCACAGTGAACCGTGTAGCCTCAGCTGGAATGCCGCAGAGTATTGTGGCTGGGTTAGCCGCTACTGGGTAGTCTACTTCCACAATGTGGTTGAGAGGTCTCAAATCTTGTATGAAACACCATGAAGCTCCATTTGCCTTGCAGACGGGGTACACAGCAGTGTTGCGGGGGATTCTGATGGGACTAGGATGTCTCTTTCTATGAGAGCACTTATTGTCTCATAAATGCCCTCATCTGCTTCTTTTGACAGTGGGTATTGTCTAGCTCTAGGCAGAATTGCTCCTTTTTTCATTTTTATTTTCACTCCCCCTATGCTTTTGATGCACCCTACATCATAGGGACTTGTCCATAGGGATGTAGGTACCTTTGCTAAATCTTCCTCGCACAAGGGAGGTGTGTGAGGAGGGGTGCTTCCAATGCCATTGCCATTTTCTGTCCCACTTCTCTGTATGGCAATCGTAGCCAGAAGTACACACTCAACCCTAGCATCATCTCACTCTTTTTTTCTTGTGAGAAAAGTTCCTCATCTGACACTTGAGTCTATCGACACCATTCTGATAGTGCTATTACTGCCTTCCATGCCTTAGCTTCATCATCTAGAGCGTGTACTGCAATCCAATACTTCCATGCCACTATTACTTCTCCACACCTTCCCTGCGATCCCGGGCAGCCATGCCAATGCCATGTCTGTCCAGTACTGAAATAATTCGGAGTCTACTGGCTCCCCCCTCTGTAGGCTTTTACTGCAATAAGCCTGAAGCATTAGCATGTGGATGCTTGGTGTGGAGCACACTATGCCCTTGTCAGTAAATGAGATAATCATGTTCAGTCTGCTCATTATGTCACATCCTAATACATTTACATGTCCTTGTTTGGAGTAAAGTAAGAGTGCAGCTAAGTCGTGATCTCCTACTGATGGGAGATGTTATCAGTAAAGGCAACCACTAGTCGAGCCCCAGAAAATCCCCGAGTGTTCACGGCATTGCTTGACCAAGTATATTTTCCTTCCCGTACGCATAACCTAGTGGCCCCTGTGTCGACCAGAAAGGAAAACGTTTTGTCACCTATCGTCACCTTTACGCAAGGTTCCTCCTCAGGGTTAGATGTTACGGATAGAATGGGACACAACAAGTTCGTCTATGGGCTGTCACATTATGGAGATCATTCTATTGCTTTCATTAGTCCATACGAGGATCACATTCATACTAGCAACCACTTCCAATCATAATAGCCAAGTCTGTTTTAATCACAAAAGATTCAGCTTACACTTGGAAAAGTGTGCACTTTGTATTCTCATAATTAACTCTCATTACTGATGTTTGAAAAGGTAAATCAATATCATTCATGGTTCTAACTTAATCACAAATAAAAGACATAGGCTGGTACATTAATACAGAAAGATACGTACCTAGGAGGGCCAAGATGGTGCCCGCTGATCTGAACGGCAAGATATTCAGGTCCAGTCAGTCCGTCATTTGTTTCTACAGTGCGTATTACCATGGAAACCTCTGGTTACAAATCGGTTGTTCTTACAAGCACGTCCGCATAGCATACACTAATTTATGGACATCTACGTTGGGAAACCAGCCTATCAGTGATCAAGGTAAGCGACAATGAGTTTATGGTGACAACTCAGTTTCATAACCGAATTATCGGATTCTTAGATTTTATGTAGCAATCGGTTTGAATGTTTAACTTGATTTCGCACTACATGTTTTTAAGAACCGCCCACAGCACTGTAAAGATATAGGCTCATCATGATTATTCATATTCTTTCAGCACGCCGTGATGAAGCGTACGAGTACTTGAAAGCCCATTATCACAGGCGACAAGACATAATTTGGAAACCCGCGTCAACACACACTTTATCTTTATATGGATTTTCTTTCATCACAAGTGCAACACCATTGAAAGCAAGCCACAAGCACTTATGTAACTTGTGAAGTAACTGCCTGCTTCACTTTGGTCAAGATTAATCATTATGAAGTATTTTAATATTAACTGTTCACCGCCATTTTATGTGCAGCACACAATTCTCTAAAAGCAAACATACCACTTATAACTCAAGTGGTCAGTATTACTCAATGTCAATTTAACTAATTGGATAGCTTAAAGCATAGGAGGTTCAGGTTTAACCTTCATGGGCTTTATCACGGGTGCACGTCCAATTTATATGGCAATCTTTTATTCTAAGGTGATACTTTCACAATTATTGCCTTATCATTGGCCAATTTCATTAATTGGGGTTTTATTTTTATTTGCACTGTTCCCAGAGCAGTCAAGCACCACGCGACTATGGGGAGCCTTATTGGAAGCCATTTTTTTACTACATTTGTGAACTTTAATGTAAAGGTCGATAGACCAATAATGAGAAATGTTTATTTTATTTCATTTGAACATATGTAACATTTATTTTTCCTTGTGTTCTGTCTGTGTGTCCTTTTCCCATTATCAAATTATACATATCTTCATGATTTCATGTCTTATTGATATTTTCTTTTTGCGTTAATAAATTTTTTTTTCCAATCATTGTGGTGTATGATAATGCTAAGGGCAGTAGATGTTACACTGACAGTATAGAATAGCATCATGATTGTGTAGAGATTGCACACAATACTAACATCACTAATATGAAACATTTGAGATTTGTCTATGATGAACAACAACCTTGAAGAAGGGAAGTATTTCTCGAAACACCTGTCGGCTCATTGGCTCCTTGTAGCACAGGCTCATGAGATTTCAGTTTGCAATATTAAATATTGATATCATGCATACATATTTTGACATTGTATTTTTTGTTTGAAATATTCCTTTTTCACACCACCATTAATAAAGGCGGTTGAGGACATTAGAAACTTTAACATACAGTGATTATTTCGTTCAATATAGAATGCTAGGGAAGCACCCCATACCACAACTCAAGCTTCATGCAACACGAGTAAAGACTATAATTAGCATCCCAGCACATTCATCAGGATCCCTAATTTGTTGGTTTTCATTTTAGGAACATGTGTTTTCTGCTTTAAATATTGTAGCCCTGAGTGGGCGTGTTGAGATGGTGTTGTTCAGTTCTATGGAATTGTCTTGTTCTCCCGGCCAACATTTGAAAAGAAAATGCTGTTCTTTCTAGCAAGTTGTACACTCTATTTTTGATTACTTCCATATCATTTTTTAGATTACTGTGGGGGACAGCACCTTTACATTTGGAGGCTCCAGCGAGATCTCCAGTACCCCCGAACAGCTGGGGACTCCCCAATGCACACCTGGGGGGGTTGCGCCAGACAGCAAAGACCAGTTCTTCTGTACACAATCAAGGAGGTGTGCAGACTCCGAGTTTCGTGAAGGTCTGCCTGATCCCTTGGGTGGGTACGCAGATCTGGGTGGTGCAGGCAGTTGAGAGGGGAGACTCAGCATTGAGGGGACTCAGAGTTCCCTTATCACATGAGTATACATTTGCATGAAAGTGCAGTATTGCGAGTATATTTTTGTATGAAAAAGTAGTATTATGGATATTTTCTGTTGGTTTAATTTGTCAATTATCTTATTAGTAGATTTAATTGAAGGGGAACTCCTCCATTGGGAGGAAGATGGCGCTGTGCACTATTGCATGAGGTTTTCTGAGATATTGAAGGAGTTCTCCTCCATTAGGGCGAAAGATGACATCATAGTAGTATAGAACTGTAAGTTAAGGAGATATCCCTCCGTCCCAGATTAGGGGACGTGAGGTGGAGTAGATTCCTTCACTTCAAGTAAAGGAGGATGAGGAAGGACTTAAGTCATTGTTGTATATAGGTGTGATTTCTTTATTGTTTGGATGTGGTGTAGTGGTGGATTTAGTGGTTTTGTTGCGAGATGTGAATGGTTTGTTGGTATGAGAAAAGTCTGAGTAAGAAGAATAGAGATTAATGTGCGAGTATAAGCGCTTTTGGGGGGAAAAATGGTAGACAGTTGGATTTTTTGCAAATTGTTTTGTTATAATTGGATATTCTGCAAAGTGGCTTATTAAAGTGACATAGAGGTTTGGGAACACAGGATGCTGCTGAACCAGTCTCAGTAGATATTTAGTAGGGAGGGATGGAACTTATTGGCATTATCGTGACTCCATTGGAGCACATGTGCAAAAGACTTCTGCAGTATAGGGAAAAATAAAATATCACACAGTGGGTACAGGGCACCGCCGAAGAATTTTTAAACTATGGCACGTAGATGGCACACATGAAAAAGCTATTTTAGGGTACATGTATACACATTTATAGTCCAACACAAAGGGAAAAACTCAAAAATGGACAAAGCATATTAGAACCGTGGAAAATGTTTGAGGAAGTGGATGACGCCCCTATAGATGAGACAGCTAAAACTAAAGAGAAGGTTACAGTGGCCTCAGCTCTGCCCCTTTAAGGTCCTTTCCTATACAGTCCGCACATATACTGCCTGCTGTAGGTTACACCAATCCAGTTATGTACCCACAGTTGAAGATAAAAAAAAGGCTGACAAAGAAACCAACAGAAACTAATAGAAACACAACAACATATAGAAACCACAGCAACAAACACTGCTAGAAACCCATTACTTTCTGAAATAGGAAAAAGTGTGTGAAAACAGATAAATGAGGTTTTGAAGGAAGCAGAGGAAGAGCTTGTAAGAGCAGCACAGGATCAGGAGGCGGGGAGGTGCGCAGCAATAGCAACAGACCAGTGAACGACAGGACAGATTATGTTTAAACTCGATAGTAAACCTGTTATAGACCTATCCACCCTAGAACAAGTAGATAGTGACTCGGCATGTGGTGACCGACAAGTGTGGGTAACAGAGGAGTCAAGGGACAGTGTCTTATGGAAGGACTGAGATATGTCACCATGGTCAGAGCGGCTTAGGAGACAGCCCAACTGAATAGCTGTAGCAAGCAGCAAGAAGTGAGAGAAGACAATACCGCCTCAGCAGCAGGGGACTTGCTACACCTGTTACAGAAAGGAAGAGGGGGATTTCAGTATGTACCTTGGCCAAATATGTAGAAGGACCATTTAATGAGTAGCTTGTCATCCCTCACAGCTGGTGCAGGCAACTGAATGTATGCCCTTGAGAAAAGGAAGGCAGGGATTACCCTGGCCGTTGGTGACATTAAAAGCTTGTTCGCCTCTTTATTGGGGAACAGGTGGATGGAGATTGGAGGAAGGCATGATATGATGGGGTAACACTGAGCGGTAATGCCCATGATGGTGTGCCATTCAATAACTTTCTAGCACACGTATGGAAGGCACTGAGGGAAATGTACCCAGACACATCAGACATGCAGTCCATTCGGGTTTGCACAATAAGGTCAGACGTTATCCTTCACAGTATATTCAACACATACAGGGGAAGTGGCAGTTAGAGATGGGACAACCATGGGATAGTGAAGAGGGAAGGTCGGAATATGCCCCCCCCATCCTGGAAGACCCTCCAACCGGAAGAAGCACCAAAGACAACATGGCCGCCGGTCATACGAACTCATGCCTGTCCCCACTGTTCCCCCCGTTGGACAACTACTGCGAAAAGTACCCTCTCAGCAGACCCTACAACCCTGGAGCAGTATGGACACTACCCAAAGTGGATGAAGATGTACAAGAGGGAGCTGGAGACAGAATCCATGCCTCAAGTCGTTAGACACACCACCACGACATAGCAGCATCAGACATGAAGCACACGTGCCATCTGCACATTGGGGACACTCAAACACCCAACTACACGAAGAACACATGCATACAGTTCTATGAGCTAGAGGACAGTGACATATACATACTGTCTGCATATTTATTTTCTACCATTAGCTTGTCGCAGCAACGCATGAACACAAGAAAAGCACGTGTGAATGCTTGTAGATGCTTACATGCGAATAATCTTATGGAATCACAGGAGCACTCAAGGGACCTGACAAGCCATAACGCACTACGTTATGTATACTAGTGAAGGACACATGCAGTAGAAGCCAGAGTATGGCTTAGGAAATCACAGTAGGCTTGTTAGATGTAATAAACCTCAGTTGTACCTTGCTACTTGTCTGGACCGTGCGTTTTTTTGGACTGGGAAGGAGTTAGGCCTTCCATGAGTTCAGCATCCGCAGACTCCTAGCAAACGGCTCTGCCTGCCTGGGAGTTCACCCTAAAAATAGGAACATCCCTGGTTTTATCACATATTGTCTAGGGGTCTCCCCACAAAGGTACAAATGGTATCGGGAAAGGTATTGGGCATTGAGACGAAAGAATAGGCCGAGATACAAGCCCACAAGGTACACCATTGCAGAGCAAAACAGGATAAGGAGAGGCGCAGAAGGCTGAGGCACATTTGGTACAGAAGGAATGATCTAAATTCAGTATGAAAGGAGCAGTAATTACCAGCATCACAGATGGGCAAAATATGCCCAACCCCTCGCAGCAAGGGGGGGGGCGGGGGAGGGATGGGGTATATTCCACAAGGGGGATATCTTCAGCAGGGGGATATTTCCCACAAGATAGGTACTTACCACAAGGGGGGTATTTTCCACAAGCAGATATGATCCACAAGGAAGGGGGAACTTTCAGAGAGGGAGGGGAAATGGATTTAGATATGGAGGGATGAGACCAGGGTTGGAGGACAGTGTTGGGTTTGTGGGAGAATAAGACTCTTTACACAAAAGTGCAGGAGCAGAAATCAATTACAGTATGGCCCTGGTTGTATCCCAGTGTTTCAGACTCGCCCATCCCCTGCAGATGAAACCCCACCGATACAACCTCTGCAGATTCAATGCCCATCCCCCAGTACACAAAGCGCCCCTCAGCAGGAGCCCCCTGTAGCAAAAACTGTACAGAATACAGTCCAGCAGCAACAGTTATCCCAATACCCACTGCCAAATCCTCTCCAAACACAAACACAAGTCCCTGCTCAATAATGGGACAGAAATGTGTTACCCAAGGGCACAGTACCACACTGCACAGGAGTGACAGTGTTCAGAGGAAGCCCTTTCACATTTCCATGCACAGACATGAAGCCCCAATAGGACAGGCCACAGAGGGCTGTGACGTGCCCAATGCTATCACTAACTGCAGACCCGGAAGAAGTACCACAGGTCGCAGTGAAGATACAAGACAGCAATTTTTCATTTTTGGTCGACACAGGAGCTACCAAGTCTTGTATTAAGGAAGGAAGGTTTCCTTTGTCGAACAAAATAACGGGCAAACGGGGATTTTCTAGCGCTGTTGCACCAGTTCCTTTCACTGAAGATTCACCCATCACCATAGTGTAATGCGTGTGTGAAAATGAGCTAAATAAACATGGCACCGGGGCGTCAAGAAGGGAGTCAAGAGTTGTGCAGATGCAGTGATAAGGGGTGCTGGAAACCTCAGCGCGGGAGACAGTGTTTTTCCACTATTAAATTGATTTTTTCTCTGTGTGCTCCCCATGCTTGTTTTCTGTCCTTCAGCCGGGGACAGTTGGCAACCTGAGGTGGGCAGGGATTTGTTCCCCATAAGAGAGGAGGTATCCGGATGGTAGATAGATTCTTGTAAACCCGGGTGATGAAGTCTCGCTGAGAGGAAGGACGCTCTGCTCCAGACCCCGTTAGCATGTGTGGTCCCTTTGTCCACCTGCCTTGGGACTGGGTAGTGTTGAGGTGGACGAGATGAAGTTTTCTCCTTCAGCTGCACTAACGGTGATGTGACTTGTCTATTTTCACTTATGTATATGTCTATGTATAACCAGATCTATTCATTTTCAGGGTTGTTTGTATGCTTATATCTAATGTGAACAAAGGGCCTGTACAGAGCCAATTATATTCCAATTATTTGTCTGAGTGTGTGTGATTGCCTTCCTGAGTTCCAGAACTTTGGGTCAGTGTAATAAGGTGAGTGGTTCTGAGTACATTACACGTGACAGAAAAGCAAAAAATGTTGGCGCTGTGAGCAGCTTCTTTGTGCTGCTATTGATGCCAAAGAACCCGATGAATTTGGAGCTTGGACTCAGAAAGGTAATTTTCTTTGTAGCTTGTAAATGACAGTGGGTGTGTTTTGCGGTATTGGAGATAGGAACGTGAAACATTAATTGACACCATGAGTTCCCTCTTTAGGAAAAAAAGAAAGCTCTGCAGGCGGAAACTGTCCTGAGGTAACAATCCTAGGATGGACAAAGGGTTTGTATGATAAACTGGCACAGACTTGGGCATGGGGTGCAGGTTTGAGTGAGACCTGGGATACAGGTATAGGAGAGGCCAGAATGGCGGAAGTGGCGGGCTGCCTGCAACATGTACCTGTGGAAAAGGGAAAGGAGTGTTCTGCTTTAGGTAGACAAGGGTGGATTTTGTTACATGCATTCAGAAGGGTGCATCAACAGAATGTAGAGTTGCAGGAGCGTGTCCTCAGATTGGAAAAGGAGCTGGCTGCTGAGAAACAGATTGCGTTAATGCAGCAGCTTCAAATTAAATTGTATCATGACAAGGCAGATAAATATCAAGCAGTGGCCAATGAGCTGCTGTAAGGGTCGCCCGATATAAATATCGGACTTTGAGATGGAGTAGGACTGTGCTGCTCAAGAAAGGGAGGTATGTGGAGCCATAGCCTCGCGAGATCTCGCAAGACTACATGCAGGAAGCACACGTGAAGAGAGGAAGCAAACAGATGGAGCCGGGAGCACGGCAAAGAAGCACGCTCACCAGGGGGCTCACACAGAAAATTCCATTAAGACATAACATTTCTTCACCACCCCCAGTGGGAGCACAGTGATCGGTGACTCAATGCAGACTCTAATAGCCCTATTCATTGCGCTTGCTTCCTGCTGCATTTTGTACTCGAGTTGCATGAAAGATGAAATACTGTATTCCTTCACAAGTGCAGTGTTTTAGTCCCGGGAAGATAGCTCAGTGGCAACGTGCTTTCCTTGGAAGCAAGACGACATGAAGCAACACAGGTTCGAACCCCGGGTATTTAAGCGCATTATAAATACGCAACTAAGACAAACAAATAAAACAATAATTACGCAACTAAAAATAAACAATACAAACTTCATGTAACAGCGCCTCGATGCCCATGGGCTGTGTGAGCGCTTTAAAAATGCAAATGAATCAAACTAAATAAGGCCACTACAATCATTTGGATTAAATGCTGCCCAAAGGCCCATCGCCGTGCGAACGATGCATGTTCTCCGAGCTCGTTTAGGAGACCCGGGGCTTCCAGGAGAGGTGGCAGCTTCTTGTTAAAAATAAATCAACCGGCCCGTTTATGCATGTTGCTGTGTTTTTCCTTCTCCGGGAGGAAAAAAAAAACATGTCAACATCCGGAGAATCCTGCGAGCGGGGTTGTCTTTCTCAGGCTTGTTTACATGCTGCAGGGCAGGCTGTACGCGTGTGCACTACACGCTGCAGTCTGGGGAATGATGAAATCTTCCTTTAAGTTACACCAAAGATGGCTGCCGAATGAGTAAAAACATCTGGCGAAACAGTAGCCTTCCAAGGGCCATATGCCTAAGGATTCGTGCGCGGAAGTGCGTGCGTTTGGTATGCTCCGACAATCAGCAAAACAGCGTGCTTACGTACGCATTTTTCTCAAATGATTGTAATAACGTGGTAATGGAAATTGCAGTGCTCATCCGTGCATTAAGGTCATAGTCCAAGTATATGGACGTTCTGTGATGTGTTGAATGCATTAATCGGTTCCGAAAAACAGTTTACAATGCCTGCTGTTGAGGGTGGTAAACAATATCTGATGATGTGGAATATAACGCTTCCCGAACTAGAGGAGCGCTGTTAGGACATAAGCAGCTGGCCCCTAAATAATGCAAGCCTCGAGTATTATTGAAAATTAATGCATGCCAAACATGCACGTTTAACCCACTTTAATAATGTTTCAACTTTGCAAGATCATTCATCTGTGTTTTAATTTTCTCACATTTGGTTTCATCTTGCACTTCCGTAACTGCACTATTACAAGGAACAACATGTGTCACATCGTGATAGAGGTTTTTCTATGGTTTCATTGTGGGATATAGCGGTTATGCTTTTTAAATTAAATATTTGTGTTGCCATTTCAAATTACTCTCATAAACAACAAGGACAAAAAGTCACCAATCTAACTTCTTACAATGCCCAGTGATACTTTCTGGCCAAATCTTTCACATGTCAGATTCCACATACCAAACACCATGAATTGCACATGTGCATTTATTTTGGTCCGTTTGGAAGTACAATCTGAAGTGACACCAAGCTTTTAAAGCGCATCATGCATCCGATTTAAAGTGATCATTGGTGACATAGATAGGTTGTGGCAGCAGGCTCGTGCAACAGTTTGACACTGACCACTACTGGCATAGACAGATTGTGGCAGCAGCCTTGTGCATGTGATTTACACACGGACCATAACTGTCAAAGATAGGATGTGGCTGCGGACTCAGGCAAATCATACAAAGACCTACTATATAGGGTACCCGTTTGTGAAATGGCATTTACTGGATTTTTTCATGTATTAGCGTAGAGAACCAAGTGTACATTGTATGAGTTTTCACCTAATTTTTCTCAAACATTGTGCTGCAAAATGCATAATTTTAGCACATTATTTTAAACAATTTCCCCCACATATTCTGCACTCCCTCGCGAAGCTTGGTTGCTTGCAATATTTTGGAGGACATATGTAGGCCTCGTAACTGAAAATATTCACCAGGCATGATTGCCCATGAAACCTACTGGATGTTATTGATGTTTGCCTAGAGAAACAATCAAACATTTTATAGCTTTTCATCCCATTTTTCTTCAAAATCGTGCTGCAAAATACATAATTACAGAACATTATTTAAAAGAAAAAATATATCACTAAAAAAAACTTTGTTAAGGGGACGTTATGGTTACATTGACCTACCAAAAACCAGTGCACTTCACTAAAAAAAAAACTTTCCAGCCTGCCATTACGGTTCACATTACAACCTAAAAACCCTTGAAATTTGCCAGTTATGGTAGGATAAGCACCCACTCCTGCCATTAGCACTGTGCACTGCTACCACTATCCCCAAGAACATGAAGGAAGCCATTACAAATGTCACAACGCTAAACAACTATAACTCGCACCACCTACGTGCATTGCTAAGACTAACACCCACAACCTTAAAGATGACATCAGGAATGTCATTGATGACATCACATGTGCTCTTAATTTTCATGCAGAGTCTCCACAAGTGATTGTCATTATAATATTGGCAGCAACTTGTCAGAGATTATTGCAGAACTATCTTATGCTGAAAAGTTAATTACCTAATATTGGTCAACAATTCCATTTCAACACTGTTTTTACCAGTGCATGCTATTTTCCCACAACTTACTAATATCATACCAAATATAACAATATTTGTGTCCAATTTATAAAGTGTCACGTTAAAACTCTGCCATTTCCCACCTTCTAGAATCATTGTTAACACTTCTATACACGTTTTGCAACTATTTCAACTAGTTTTGCATCCGTAGATATCTACGAACATCTGACTTCATTGCGGACCTTCTGGACAGTGCCACATGACCATACGCTGGCGCGCGGCATGCTGACGTGTCCGAGAACCCGTCTGCACTTCACGATAAGATCCATCCTTCGAGGACAGTTTGGAACAGCATTTTCTACTGATCTAGGAACTTTCAACTTCAAAATTTCCCTTGCACACCTTCGACACCTTTTCGTACTCATTATCCATTACCAATCTAGTACACAGTACATACTTGGAAGAATTTTATCAAAACTGCCATTTATCTTAAAAATGGCATCAATTATTGCCATCCCTCATCCCAAAGAGCCACAACCACCACCAGCTGGAGGACCTTCACAACAAAAAAAGCACAGTACTTTCAAAGACAATGAAGAGGACCAAGAAGATGAGGCAGAGGAAGTGCCTACTTCTAGCACCAAGATCGAATCATGGATGTACCAGTTCTTTGCTACTGTTGGGAGTGTACCAAAGGCTGAAGCTACCAAAGTGAAATGCACAGAGTGCAATTTTGTACTCAGTCGCAGACTACCTGGACAGTACTCCTACCGGACCACCTCCATGCACCGCCACACCAAATCCAGAAAGGTTATTCCTTTCTCAGCAAGTTAAGCTGTCTTCCTCCACCTCATCTTCCTCAACAAATACTGTAACCACACAGTCTGATGTTTGCGGGCATTGGTGCATTATAAATAAATAAATAAATAAATAGAGGGCTACGGACCATATCGTCCATTGAAGCCCCTGAAATGGGGGATAAAGGCCATTAGCACCCCTGGTTCCCAAAGCGGGAACCGAGGGTGCTAAAACAGATTTTTCTTCCTGTAGCGGGACGCCTGCAGCGTCCCACAGTAAGAAGTAAGGACAATCCTTTTCCAAGACAGCCAACATGGAAAGAGAAGGCGGGGCTCCATACACAGCCCCTCTTCCCTTGCCATGGCAGCCCGCAAAACCCTATGAACATATTACCACAAGCACTTTTTTTCCCTTTCAAACCTATCCTACCTTCGAATATCTTTACCACATAGACGGTCCCAGGTAGACATAGCCACTTTAACACCATTTTTCGTCCCTAGCGGTCATGGGCAGTAGCCAGATTGTCCGTGCAATAACCTTATGCCATGACCCAGACAATCTGGCTACTGCCCACGGCCACAGGCTAGACCTCAGTCACCAAAGGTATATGACTATTTTTTGTACCTACATTATTACACTTGTCAAAAAATAAAACACGGGCACATTTGCAAAACCATGCTTTAATGTCCTTGCCATGCTCCTCACGAGTTTGCTGGAAATCCGCCTATGTTTTATTTTTTAAAAAGTGTCAAAATGTATGTACATACAATAGTCAAATAACTTAGCCCACACTCGACGAAATCCATTCAGTCTTTACACAAACATTGAAGGTTTGGTCTATAATCTTTTTCAAAACTTTTGTCCACATTCGTCAAATAGCAACAAAGTTATAAGCCATCAAAAAATGTTGAGAACCCCCTCTAATTTGGCCCCCTCTTGAGAAAATCCCACCAAACCTTAGAAAACCATTTATATCTAGATCCAAAATCGTTTTGCCAAATGTTGTGCAGATTCGTCAAATGACGCCACATTTATACGCCTTTACAATATTTTGGGACGGTCCCTCTAATTTTGCCCCCTCTTGACAGAATCCCCACAAAATTTGCAAAACCATTCAGGATTAGTTCTAGAATAAAATTGCAAAATTACATTTAGTTTCATTGAGTGGCGCAAAAGTTATAAGCCATCCAAAAACGGCTTTTCCCCAACCCTGTAATGCAGAAATAGGTACAGGTGTCCTAGGACATCTGAATTGTCTGCAAACACCACAGGACTGTCCCAGGACATCTAGAGTGTTCGCAGACCTTCCGGGGGGGGGGGGAACAACCCGTTTTTTGGCTTCTTATGGCCATATCCAATCGAATCCTCACCCCACCTCCCCAGAGATTGTTTGTCGAGTTTGACAAGTGAAAAGCTGCTTTTAAAAAAAGTTTTCACCGCGCTGTTCTCGGAGCCCAAAAAAGTCTGCGAATCCAAGATGTCGCATTTCACTTTTTCTCACCATCCAATCAACAAACGCGTCCCGGTGTTCACGGACTATGCAAAAGTCTGCACATTTTTCTGGCCAATCGGAGGCCAGTCCGCAGACAGCACAGCTAATCAGAGGCCAGTCCGCGGACTGAACAGAGAAGTGAGTCCATGGAGCGGACATAGGTATCACTAATGTTTTTGCTTTACATTTTGGTCATTTAAAAAGAAACTACTGGACGGATTTACACCAAATTAAAAAAAGCACGCTTTCGGTACCAAGCCGCCGCTCCTGCCGCAAATTTGGTGTAAATCTGTCCAGCGGTTTGGGCTGTAGGCGTGAGCAAAATTTCTTCCCATTATGCCTATGGGAAAAAAATAATTTTGGGACCCCCCCTATAACTTTGCCCCCCCCGGACCAAACCTCACCAAACTTTGCAAAAAAAATTCAGAGTGGGCCATATACTTGTTTGCAAAGTCTGGTGAGGATTCGTCCAGGGGGAGCAAAGTTATAAGCAGCCCAAAAAGTGCTCTTCCTATGGAAACACCAACTTAACCATAACTACATGGACGCTACTGTGTCCATATATATATATATTTTGAACAGCCCTTAGTTCTTTTGGCCTCCTTCTTTATGGTTGGTTGCTTACACTAATTTGGTGAACTATTTTATTTAGGACCCTTCACTGAAAAGATTTACCACCCCATGCAAGCTCACCCATGAATCGTTTAAAATCTTGGTGCCCCTTCAGGAGATATCTGTCCCAGCACCCCCCCCCCCCATCCCATCTAAAGATGCCTCTGACCCTTAGATGAGATGGACTACATTTCCCAAAGTGCCCTTCTCTGCCAAGCAGAAAACCCAGAATGGATGAGGGAAATGATACATCCCTTATTATCCCTTCAAGGACAGGGAGACCATAGGAAAACCCTTCAAGGACAGGCAGACCCTGGGGGAAACCTAAAATCAAATCCCCTAGAGCTCCCCTAACACTTGCCTTTCCAACAGCAGGATATCTTCCAGACGAGCAGCTAGTTCAGTCTCTCAATGAACACAGATTTTCAAAATGGCTGCCAGGGTTCCTTTAGGATCATCAAGGCCCCTTCAAACTCATTCTGACCATTAGGAAGTGAGAGAGCCTAGCCAATACCATCCATCACTCTTGTTAGGATCACACATGCAGACTTTCATCCCTAGTTCCAATCAGCGGAGGGAGAAGGTCATGTTACTATATAATCCAGACAGCCCACTCCAGTGTTGTGGCTGACAGGAAGCACCTTTTTGGAGGCTGACACCAGGAGAGAGTCAGAGGAAGGGGATGGGTGCTGGTGATGATTTCTTAAGAAAACAAGAAAATGGTGAGGGTAAAAGAGGAGAGAAAGGCGTTAGTAGGAACAGAAGAAAGGAGGGAGGAATAAACCAAGAGTGGAAGGTGGTAGTAGGAACAAGCAAACAGAGGGAGAAACTAAAACCTGGAGTGGAGTTGAAGAAAGGAGTAACATTAGAAGGCTGGGGGTGTGGAAGTAGGGCCATGAGTAGAATGTAGAGACTGCAGGCCAAGATGTAGTAAGGAGTGCGTGAAAGATCGGCAGGAGGTGTATAAGAGTGAGGAGACTGAGGTGGAAATAGCTTCAGATGAGGAGAGGGAAAAAGATTGGTCAGGAGTTGATGAGGAATGGCAGAGAGAAAATAAATTGCTAGAGAAAATATATTATTTTATTACGGTATTGAAAAAAAGAGGCAAATTGCCAGAAGCCGGTTAGTCAACTAGATGTTGGAGGTTCTGGAAGGGGTAATCAGGCCCTAGGCAGGTCATTTAGGTGAGGGGAGGTTTCAGAAGGGGTTGGGGACCCTAGTGATAGTTTAGAGAGCGGGTGGGAAGAACAAGGACACCAAGGAAGGTGCGACTCATCGTGGTCCCCATTCCCCAAGGAGAGCATGAGGGGTCAGAAAGGCGAGACAGACACAAAGGTAACGTTTTCTCAAGGTTTGCCATTTATTAAATTAAAAAAGGTGAGATAAATGCCTATTGTTCCCCATCCTAACAAGGATTTCCCTACCTAGCAAACTAAACTAAGGAAAGATGACCTAATGTCCAAAGGTCTCTGACCCTCCCACTAATACATGCAACAAAATAACAAATATTTATCTGTCTTTTATTCAACACAACAGGCAGCTCCATATCGTGTCTGCAGGTATCAGCATGGGAAGTGTGGGATGTTTTTATCCATGCATCCGAGCCCTACCTCAAAAACTGTGTAATACTGGCATTGAAAACATCATGATGGCCAGAGCTTCCCAGAAAATGCCCAGGCAAGTGCATGAAGAATAGGCTGCCACCCATTTTGCCGATGTTCTGGGCACAGAGGGGCACTGCCTAAAACCACCATTGGACTACCCACACAGTAGCCTGAAACCATTGGGAATGGCAATGCTGATTGCCAAAAGCAACCTAGAATTGTGGGGAACTCATTTTCTTAAATCCCAAAAATGGGTGCATTACCAGTACTCACCACTATCAGAAAGCCGGCGTTTTAAAACACCAGACTTTTTTTTTTGGGTAAAACTGAATAAATGAACCCAAAGCAGGCCAAAGAAAGACTTACTGAGAGGTGGATCTAATGTAAAGTTATATTCTGAAGTGACTTGAAGGTTTATAACAAGACTGGCTGAGCTGTGGATTTCAGCAGTTTAAGTAAATTTGGACTGAAAGACACTAAAAACTTAAATGTTTAAAAGAAATGAGTGACCTACTTTTGAGTGTCACATAGGTTGCAATTGTTTAAATGTCATAGTTTTAAACTTAGAATCAGAATTCTAGCTGCATATGTAAAAATGGTTAGTTTTATTTGAATGCAGAAAACTGGGTAACTAAAAGTGACATTAGCTGGGGCCTGGCTTAAGGAACTGAATTCTGCCCACCAGCTACCCCCGACAGGAGTTGAGACTTGCACAACTGCTGTGTTCCCAGGCCTAGCCACCTTTTTGCTGCTCCCACCAAAAGGGATCTGACACTTCTCTGATTGAATTATCAAGGGACTGCTAGAGACTAAACATAGGACCCAGGCAGAGGGTTTATTGAAGTGGCCATAAATGGCTTCCTCTTGAACAATGGGCCTTCCAGGGCCCAGGCAAATGTTTATTATGGGGGCCGTAAAAGTGGTTTCCTCCTGGAAGGAAAGGGGAGGAGCACTGCATGTGAGAGCAAGCTGGCTTGGCAGAAACTGGGAGGGGGAGAAACTGGAGACAGAGGCTGAGCTTGAAGAAAGTGAAAAGACTGGTTTCTGTACCATGTGACCTGAAAAGACACACCCCTGTAGCCAGAATATGCTTTTAGAAAAAGATGAATAACTCATAGTACGGACTTGTCATAATTATTTAAATGATACCATAATTCTTGTGATTTTTCTGCCCACATTTTAAGAGGTTTTTAGAACCGGTGGCATGATCTGGGGGCAAGCTAGCAGTTAAGAGGGTATTACTTAAAATGTCTGCATGTGAAAAGTCTGATACTTCATCAATTAATGCCTGCATGCCTTGCACACATTTGGGTAAATTTGGGTAAGAATCTGATATTGGTAACTTGACCAAAAAGTGAAATATGTTGCCATTTCTGAATGCAAGCTCCCAGGAAGAGCAGATTTGGACAGGGTATACCTCCTGTGATATGTGATGGGTGCATGTAATTTTAAACAAATGTGTACCTGTGCAAATATGTTTTTTGAGCAAATATAGATTGTGTGTAAAGTTGACAGGGGTGGGTTCTCTGTATCATAAACAGACCTCATCATGATGACACTTCATTTCATTCCCCCAATCAAGGGGAAGAGGAGGAAGTGGCCAATGACAAGTGGAGAGGGGTAGGGCCTAGGAAGCTAGCCTCTCCACCCATTTTCAAAACACATAAAATCAGACGGTCACGACAGATAGGGACATTCAATTCCATTTGCTGCGGAGCATGCTGCCGGACCATACCACATCCAGAGATCCAGACTTCAAATCCATCAATCTCCAGAGAAAGCTGTGCAGAAAGATCCAGAAGCAGTGCTGTACCCAGAGAGAGCAGATCTGACCCAGACCACTGTTAGCAGAACCAGAGAGCTGACCCAGATCACTGTGAAGTGCCGAGACCAGACCAGAGTCCAGTGTCCAGTCTAAAACCTGACCAGATCCGTGGCGAGGCCCATTCTATTTCTAAATATATTGTGAGTACCTAGCAGAACTGTGCAGAACCAATCTCTTAGTTAAAATAATATAATTCAATCTATTTTAATCTAAGTAGAACTGCCTCCTAACTGTCACCTGTCATTTGCAAAGCTGTCACCTGTCATTTCTAGTTGCTGTCACTTGTCACTTTGAACTTTAAAATTTCAAATCTGAAAAACGACCTTTACCATATCGCTCATATCTCCGTGACCGTTTGTCTTAGAGACTTGCAGTAACTTTCCTCTGAAAGCTGGGAATCTTGGCTTTTCAACGAACCTAGAACCGCATTCCTATTCCATACACTATTGCCGCAATCGCGAAAAACGCACTCGCGAATTTTGCCGCGATTTGCAAATTTCTCCACGTGTGAAAACAACAGTTTCCTTGCTTTCCTTGCTAAAAATTCGTTTGCCTCTTAAGAACCATCCCTGAATCATTGCTAGAGTGAGCCTGGACTAATAATAACTAGATACCACTCACCCGGAACCTCTAGAGGGAATTAAAAGCATTTTAGCATATTTTTCACTTCATTGCCAGCACATATAAAATCATTTTAGCATATTTTTCACTTCATTGCCAGCACATATAAAAACATTTTGGGCCTGTGTTTCAAACTTCGGTAGTCTAAGCTTGCTGGGGTGAACTGAATTACATTTGATTGCATTTCTGAGAACTGTGTGCTTTCCTTCCATTTCCTTGCATTGCATAAAGGGGGGAGGGGATTGCCAGAGAAAAGTGATTCCATTGTTTTGTTGAAGTCATATTGAGTATTTCTATACTGCATTTCATTCATTCAACCTTGCATTTCCTTGAACCCTATAAAGCATTCTCTACCACATTATTCTTCCGTCCCTATTTACCAGTGTTGCTATCTTATCCATCCTATAACCACTCATCATTGATTATAAAGAAGTGTGCTAGTGCCAGATTCTCCGTTGTTAATCTTTATCATATCAGATTAAGTGTGATATTCAATTATTAATTATTATAAAGTGTGATATATATATATATATATATATATATATATTGTTTAAATTATCAAATAAACCTTTAAACTTGCAAAACAGAACTACTTCTTGGCTCAGTGGGGTCAGGGGGATTCCAAGAGAGGGGTGTTATATAGGGGTAGTCATCCAGAATGCATGAACTGGACATAAAGATATATTAATAAGGGTTTCCATTCAGTATCCCAGACTAGGCATTGACTTAGCTGTAGTGTTGAATTGAATCCTCTTACAGAAGCCAGTTGCCAGCCGTAAACCAGCAGCTACTAGTAAGGTATGAGTGACCTTGGTAGAGAGTAGAGCATAGCAATTACTCTACCCTAGAAGCCCGGCCACTTAGCAAACGTACCCACACCGGGACAAAATTGTGATTGCTATCCTCTGCTTCCCTCTCTCCCACTAAATGGGACTCTCAAATCTAACTGTGTGCTCAAATCTAGTTGTGTTTTATCTTGTACTCGAACTGCATTGTGAAACATAGGATTCTCTCCCACTATATAGGGCTCTCAAATCTAGCTGCGTTCTCAAATCTAGTTGTGTTTTATCTTGTACTCAAACTGCACTGTGAGACGTGGGCCTCTCTCCCACTGCACACGATTCTCAAATCTAGTTGTGTTCTATCTTATACTCAAACTACATTGTGAAACTTAGGCCTCAACCGCGGAACAGTCACCTAGGTGGCATGCCTTTCACAGGCCACAACAGAGCAGCATGCTGGCGCACCACTAGGCCCAATGAGACCCACCGCAGTCATTCCCTACCCCCACCATCACACAGCCCACCCCTGTGCCAAAGTGCAACTTCAACGTGCATCCCTCACACCCTCTCTTCTCCCACCCTCACCACACCTACCCCCCTCAACCTATGGTAATCTTTTATTCTAAGGTGATACTTTCACAATTATTGCCTTATCATTGGCCGATTTCATTAATTGGGGTTTTATTTTAGGCTGCCACTGTTCCCAGAGCAGTCAAGCACCACTCGACTATGGGGAGCCTTATCGGAAGCCATTCTTATACTACATTTGTGAACTTAAATGTAAAGGTTGATAGACCAATAATGAGAAATGTTTATATTATTTAATTTTAACCAATGTAACATTTATTTTTCCTTGTGTTCTGTCTGTCGATTTCTCATTATCAAATTATACATATCTTCATGATTACATGTCTTATTGATATTTTCTTTTTGCGTTAATAATTTGTTGTTTGTATGATAATGCTAAGGGCAGTAGATGTTACACTGCCAGTATAGAATAGCATCGTGATTGTGTAGAGATTGCACACAATACTAATATGAAACATTTGAGATTTGTCTATGTTGAACAACAACCTTGAAGTAGGGAAGTATTTCTCGAAACACCCGTCGGCTCATTGGCTCCTTGTATCACAGGCTCAATAGATTTCAGTTTGCAATATTAAATATTGATATCATGCATACATATTTTGACATTGTATTTTTTGTTTGAAATATTCTTTTTTCACACCACCATTAATAAAGGCGGTTGAGGACATTAGAAACTTTAACATACAGTGATTATTTCGTTCAATATGGAATGCTAGGGAAGCACCCCATACCACAACTCAAGCTTCATGCAACACGAGTAAAGATTATAATTAGCATCCCAGAATATTCATCAGGATCCCTAATTTGTTGGTTTTCATTTTAGGAACATGTTATATTGCGGTTTTATGCTTTAAATATTGTAGCCCTGAGTGGGCGTGTTGATATGGTGTTCAGTTCAGTTCTATGGAATTGTCTTGTTCTCCCGGCCGACATTTGAAAATAAAATGCTGTTCTTTCTAGCACATTGTACACTCTAGTTCTGATTACTTCCATATAATTTTTTAGATTACTGTGGGGGACAGCACCTTTACATTTGGAGGCTCCAGTGAGATCTCCAGTACCCCCGAACAGCTGGGGACTCCCCAATGCACACATGGGGGCTTTGCGCCGGACAGCAAAGACCAGTTCTTCTGTACACAACCATGGAGGTGTGCAGACTCCGAGTTTCGTGAAGGTCTGCCTGATCCCTTGGGGGGGCACGCGGATCTGGGTGGTGCAGGCAGTTGAGAGGGGAGACTCAGCATTGAGGGGAATGAGAGTTCCCATATCACATGAGTATACATTTGCATGGAAGTGCAGTATTGCGATTTTTGTATGAAAAAGTAGTATTGTGGATGTTTTCTGTTGGTTTAATTTGTCAATTATCTTATTAGTAGATTTAATTGAAGGGGAACTCCTCCATTGGGAGGAAGATGGCGCTGTGCACTATTGCATGAGGTGTTCTGAGATATTGAAGGTGATCTCCTCCATTAGGGCGAAAGATGACATTATAGTAGTATAGAACTGTAAGTTAAGGAGATATCCCTCCGTCCCAGATTAGGGGATGTGAGGTGGAGTAGATTCCTTCACTTCAAGAAAAGGAGAATGAGGAAGGACTTAAGTCATTGTTGTATATAGGTGTGATTTCTTTATTGTTTGGATTTGGTGTAGTGGTGGATTTAGTGGTTTTGTTGCGAGATGTGAATGGTTTGTTGGTATGAGAAAAGTGTGAGTAAGAAGAATAGTGGCTTATTAAAGTGACAGAGGTTTGGGAACACAGGATGCTGCTGAACCAGTCTCAGTAGATATTTAGTAGGGAGGGATGGGACTTATTGGCATTATGCTGACTCCATTGGAGCACATGTGCAAAAGACTTTTGCAGTATAGGGAAAGATATTAAAATATCACACAGAGTGGGTACAGGGCACCGCAGAAGAATTTTTAAACTATGGCACGTAGATGGCACACATGAAAAAGATATTTTAGGGTACATGTACACACATTTATAGTCCACACAGAAAGGGAAAATCTCAAAAATGGACAAAGCATATTAGAACCGTGGAAAATGTTTGAGGAAGTGGATGACGCCCCTATAGATGAGACAGCTAAAACTAAAGAGAAGGTTACAGTGGCCTCAGCTCTGGCCCTTTATGGGTCCTTTCCTATACAGTCCGCACATATACTTCCTGCTGTATGTTACACCAATCCCGTTATGTACCCACAGTTGAAGATAAAAGAAGGCTGACAAAGAAACCAACAGGAGCTAACAGAAACACAACAACATATAGAAACCGCAGCAACAAACACTGTTAGAAACCCATTACTTTCTGAAATAGGAAAAAGCGTGTGAAAACAGATAGATGAGGTTTTGAAGGAAGCAGTGGAAGAGCTTGTAAGAGCAGCACAGGATCAGGAGGCGGGGAGGTGCGCAGCAATAGCAACAGACCAGTGAACGACAGGACAGATTATGTTTAAACTTGATAGTAAACCGGTTATAGACCTATCGACCCTACAACAAGTAGATAGTGACTCTGCATGTGGTGACCGACAAGTGTGTGTAACAGAGGAGTCAAGGGACAGGGTCTTATGGAAGGACAGATATGTGACCATGGTCAGAGCGGCTTAGGAGACAGCTCAACAGAATAGCTGTAGCAAGCAGCAAGAAGTGAGAGAAGACAATACCGCCTCAGCAGCAGGGGACTTGCTACACCTGTTACAGGAAGGAAGAGGGGGATCTCAGAATGTACCTTGGCCAAATATGCATAAGGGCCATTTAATGAGTAGCTTGTCATCCCTCACAGCTGGTGCAGGCAACTGAATGTATGCCCTTGAGAAAAGGAAGGCAGGGATTACCCTGGCCGTTGGTGACATTAAAAGCTTGTTCGCCTCTTTATTGGGGAACAGGTGGATGGAGATTGGAGGAAGGCATGATATGATGGGGTAACACTGAGCGGTAATGCCCATGATGGTGTGCCATTCAATAACTATCTAGCACACGTATGGAAGGCACTGAGGGAAATGTACACAGACACATCAGACATGCAGTCCATTCGGGCTTGTACAATAAGGTCAGACGTTATCCTTCACAGTATATTCAACTGATACAGGGGAAGTGGCAGTTAGAGATGGGACAACCATGGGATAGTGAAGAGGGAAGGTCGGAATATGCCCCCCCATCCTGGAAGACCCTCCAACCGGAGGAAGCACCAAAGACAACATGGCCGCCGGTCATACGAACTCATGCCCGTCCCCACTGCTCCCCCGATGGACAACTACTGCGAAAAGTACCCTCTCAGCAGACCCTACAACCCTGGAGCAGTATGCACACTACCCAAAGTGGATGAAGATGTACAAGAGGGAGCTGGAGACACCTACATGGACAGAATCGATTAAAGTGCTGAGAAGCCATGCCTCAAGTCGTTAGACACACCACCACGACATAGCATCGTCAGACATGAAGCACACGTGCCATCTGCACATTGGGGACACTCAAACACCCAACTACACGAATAACACATGCATACAGTTCTATGAGCTAGAGGACAGTGACATATACATACTGTCTGCATATTTATTTTTTACCATTAGCTTGTCGCAGCAACGCACGAACACAAGAAAAGCATGTGTGAATGCTTGTAGATGCTTACATGCGAATAATCTTATGGAATCACAGGAGCACTCAAGGGACCTGACAAGCCATAACGCTCTAACCTATGTATACTAGTGAAGGACACATGCAGTAGAAGCCAGAGTATGGCTTAGGAAATCCCAGTAGGCCATAATCGTCTTAGAGAAAACTGGAACCATGCAGAATGCTGTGCAAGCAGAACTACAGTAGCGGGAACAAAGCCACTGCCAAGGTCGCAATGTTGCAAGTGCCATTCTTCACCCCGAACCAAAGTAATGCCAGCTGCAGAAGAGACCCATTCCCAGTAAAATACAGACTAATTCAGAGCTCCCAGCCGTGGTCTCCAAGCACTTGTCTCGGCCGAGCTGATACTGGGCCAAGACTTGGTGACTAGGAAGAGCAGCCGTCTCATGGACCCGACAATGATTGCAACCAAATTGTTACACTCCAGCTACAGTTGTGCGCTGGGAAAGGAACGTGCTCATGGCAATAATGGGTTACACACGGTTATGATGCTGACACATAGTTGCACCTCACGGAGACATAATTGCACATGCACCGTGAACAGGTGGCTTGCGGGTTGGGAACTGATTTTGTCCCAGGCTTGGGGGCCCACGGCTCAAACAATCAAAAATCTTAGGGGTGGGTAACTAAGGCCACTGACCAATCATTGGGTTCACATACTGTAACAAGTAGTAAGTAGCAGTTTTCGGGAATGGTCCAAGCCTGACACCTAACGCAGCCTTGTCAAATGAACTAACCTCTATATGGGCTCCTATAGGGGGAACTACTAATCAGCAGCCTATCCAGAGTGGAGTTAGGTTTTTGGAGAAGGGCAGGAATGTGACGGAAGTTATGACATCACTTGTTACCAAAACTGACCTGCCAGCCAGAGTTCTTCGAGATGTGCCTGGACTTCCCTCCATGCATGTGATGCCTGCGGCTTGTTAGATGTAATAAACCTCAGTTGTACCTTGCTACTTGTCTGGACCCTTCCGTTCTTTGGGACTGGGAAGGAGTTAGGCCTTCCATGAGTTCGGCATCCGCGGACTCCTAGCAAACGGCTGTGCCTGCCTGGGAGTTCACCCTAAAAATAGGAACATCACTGGTTTTATCACATATTGTCTAGGGGTCTCCCCACAAAGGTTCAAATGGTATTGGGAAAGGTATTGGGCATTGAGACGAAAGAATAGGCCGAGATACAAGCCCACAAGGTACACCATTGCAGAGCAAAGCAGGATAAGGAGAGGCGCAGAAGGCTGAGGCACATTTGGTACAGAAGGAATGATCTAAATTCAGTATGAAAGGAGCAGTAATTACCAGCATTACAGATGGGCAAAATATGCCCAACCCCTCGCAGCAAGGGAGGGGGTGGGGAGAGGGATGTGGTATATTCCACAAGGGGGATATCTTCAGCAGGGGGATATTTCCCACAAGATAGGTACTTACCACAAGGGGGGTATTTTCCACAAGCAGATATTATCCACAAGGAAGGGGGACCTTTCGGAGAGGGAGGGGAAATGGATTTAGATCTGGAGGGATGAGACCAAGGTTGGAGGACAGTGTTGGGTTTGTGGGAGAATGGGACTCTTTACACAAAAGTGCAGGAGCAGAAATCAATTACAGTATGGCCCTGGTTGTATCCCAGTGTTTCAGACTCAGCCATCCCCTGCAGATGAAACCCCACCGATACAACCTCTGCAGATTCAATGCCCATCCCCCAGTACACAAAGCGCCCCTCAGCAGCAGCCCCCTGTAGCAAAAACTGTACAGAATACAGTCCAGTAGCAACAGTTATCCCAATACCCACTGCCAAATCCTCTCCAAACACAAACACAAGTCCCTGCTCAACAATGGGACAAAAATGTGTTACCCAAGGGTACAGTACCACACTGCACAGGAGTGACAGTGTTCAGAGGAAGCCCTTTCACATTTCCATACACAGACATGAAGCCCCAATAGGACAGGCCACAGAGGGCTGTGACGTGCCCAGTGCTATCAGTAACTGCAGACCCGGAAGAAGTACCACTGGTCGCAGTGAAGATACAAGACAGCAATTTTTCATTTTTTGTCGACACAGGAGCTACCAATTCTTGTATTAAGGAAGGAAGGTTTCCTTTGTCGGACTAAATAACGGGCAAACAGGGATTTTCTAGCGCTGTTGCACCAGTTCTTTTCACTGAAGATTCACCCCTCACCATAGTGTAATGCGTGTGTGAAAATGAGCTAAATAAACATGGCACAGGTGTGGCAATTCACTTCCAAAACCACAATGGAAATCTACGTTTCTGTGAGCTCAGTCAGCAGATATGGGTTCTGTCATGGCAGCGATATTTGGAAGCATATGAGCTCATTATGAAGGATAGCTTGCATATTGTTCAGTCAAGGACGCGCCAAGAAGGGAGTCAGAGTTGTGCAGATGCAGTGATAAGGGGTGCTGGAAACGTCTGCACGTGAGACAAACTGTGTTTTTCCACTATTAAATTGATTTTTTCTCTGTGTGCTCCCCATGCTTGTTTTCTGTCCTTCAGCCAGGGACAGTTGGCAACATGAGGTGGGCAGGGATTTGTTCCCCATAAGAGAGGAGGTATCCGGGTGGTAGATAGATTCTTGTAACCCCAGGTGATGAAGTCTCGCTGAGAGGAAGGACGCTCCGCTCCAGACCCCGTTAGCATGTGCGATCCCTCTGTCCACCTGCCTTGGGACTGGGTAGTGTTGAGGTGGCCGAGATGAAGTTTTCTCCTTCAGCTGCACTAACGGTCATGTAACTTGTCTATTTTCACTCATGTATATGTCTATGTATAACCAGATCTATTTCATTTTCAGGGTTGTTTGTATGCTTATATTTTATGTGAACAAAGGGCCTGTACAGAGCCAATTATATTCCAATTATTTGTCTGAGTGTGTGTGATTGCATTCCTGAGTCCCAGAACTTTGGTCAGTGTAATAAGGTGAGTGGTTCTGAGTACATTAGACGTGACAGAAAAGCAAATAAAATGTTGGCGCTGTGAGCAGCTTCTCTGTGCTGCTATTGATGCCAAAGAACCCGATGAATTTGGAGCTTGGACTCAGAAAGGTAATTTTCTTTGTGGCTTGTAAAAGACAGTGGGTGTGTTTTGCGGTATTGGAGATAGGAACGTGAAACATTCATTGACACCATGAGTTGCCTCTTTAGGAAAAAAGGAAGCTCTGCAGGCGGAAACTGTCCTGAGGTAACAATCCCAGGATGGACCAAGGGTTTGTATGATAAACTGACACAGACTTGGGCATGGGGCGCAGGTTTGAGTGAGACCTGGGATACGAGTATAGGAGAGGCGAGAATGGCGGAAATGGCGGGCTGCCTGCAACATGTACCTGTGGAAAATGGAAACGAGTGTTCTGCTTTAGGTAGACAAGGGTGGATTTTGTTACATGCATTCAGAAGGGTGCATCAACAGAATGTAGAGTTGCAGGAGCGTGTCCTCAGATTGGAAAAGGAGCTGGCTGCTGAGAAACAGATTGCGTTAATGCAGCAGCTTCAAATTAAATTGTATCATGACAAGGCAGATAAATATCAAGCAGTGGCCAATGAGCTGCTGGAAGGGTCGCCCGATATAAATATCGGACTTTGAGATGGAGTAGGACTGTGCTGCTCAAGAAAGGGAGGTATGTGGACACATAGCCTCGCGAGATCTCGCAAGACTTCATGCACGATGCGCGCGTGGCAAGAGGAAGCAAGCAGACGGAGCCGGGAGCACGGCAAAGAAGCTCGCTCACCAGGGGGCTCCCACAGAAAATTCCATTAAGACTTATAACATTTCTTCATCACCCCCAGTGGGAGCACAGTGATCGGTGACTCATTGCAGACTCTAATACTCCTATTCATTGAGCTTACTTACTGCTGCATTTTGTACTCGAGTTGCATGAGAGATGAAATACTGTATTCCTTCACAAGTGCAGTGTTTTAGTCCCGGGAGGATAGCTCAGTGGCAACGTGCTTGCCTTGGAAGCAAGACGACATGAAGCAACACAGGTTCGAACCCTGGGTATTTAAGCGCATTATAAATACGCAAAAATAACTATTACGCAACTAAAAAAAAAAATGACTTCCTGTAACATCGCCTCAATGCCCATGGGCTGTGTGAGCGCTTTAAAAAAGCAAATGAATCAAACTAAATAAGGCCACTACACTCATTTGGATTAAATGCTGCCCAAAGGCCCATCGCCGTGCGAACGGAACTCCGATGAGCTAGTGATGCATGTTCTCCGTGCTAGTGCACTCGTGTAGGAGACCCGGAGCTTCTTGTTAAAATAAATCAACCGGCCCTTTAATGCATGTTGCTTGTGTTTTTCCTTCTCTGGGAGAAAAAAAAACATGTGAACATCCGGAGAATCCTGCGAGCAGGGTTGTCTTTCTCAGGCTTGTTTACATGCTGCAGGGCAGGCTGTACGCGTGTGCACTACACGTTGCACTCTGCAGACCTTCCAGGATTTTGCGGCATGAAATGGCAAATTTTGCGGCATGAAATGGCAAATTTTGCGGCACAAACCTTTATTTATTGCAGCATTTTTGCGGGACATTTTGTATTAACTGGAGGGTGTAAGATTGCCACATTTCAGGAAATAGGTAGAGTGCAAGGCTAGAAGAGAGCCAGGGTATCATTATTATGTGTCTTTTGTATTAATTTAATAGGAAGAGACCCAGATGTCTCTGGCTTGGCAGAACAGTGTTTGATTTGGCTACATTTCTGGTTTAATGTTCATGCCTATTTAATAGTATTAACTAAATTGATCATTATCAATTGTAATGCTGAAAATATTCCCCTTCTATGTTCTCCAATCCCCCAAACACCCACAAACATCTCACCAACTCTCCATCATAACTTACATTCCTTAACCTCTCACTCTGTCATACAAATACTCACGTGCTATGTCACACTGTCAAGTCACAATCTGCACTGCCCAGCCCCTGCCACACTCCAAATCATACTCCCAACTCACACCTTACACTCTACAATTCCTCCCTCAATATACAGTCCTTCATTCTTTTGTGCTGCTTCTGCATCTTGCATCTTTTCTCCCATTCTATCACATTCTTCCCTCATCCTTTTTCCCAATCTGCAGCTCACTGCCTCTTTCTGGCCAACCGCTTCCTCTACTTTCTGTACCTCTGCTAGCTCTCAGATTTCTGGCCCACCGCATCACTGCTTCCTCTGCTCTCTTGTGCAGCACTTCCTCCTCTGACCCACTGCTCTTCCTCTGCTTTCTTGCCCATCACTTCACATCTCACCCATCACTCTCCCTCTCTCTCATAGTGTAACCATTTTTATTATTTTTTTTTAAATGTAGATTTTGTCCCAGTTCCTCAAATGAGGGGGCATTTAAAAAAAGAACGGAGGATATGCTTTTTTTAGACAACCCATTTTTGGAAATGTGTCACCTTATTCTCAAAGGTGACCGGCGCATTTCCACAGGCTTGAGCTGTAGCGCAAATTGTGCGCTGACAGCTGCCTTGAATGGTGTTCTGGGTTGTTTGACCGAAGTGTAATTATTTGCGGCGGAATTGACCGTAGTCAATTTTGCTGCAAATTGATTTGCACTTCAGCCAAACAACCCAAAATGTACCTTTCACCACCACCCGACCCCCTCCCCAACTTAACCGCTTGGTCGCTGCAGCTTCCCCTGCAACCCTGCGGTGCCAGATCCGTCCCTCTAACGCGGGTCGGATCCGTCCCTCTAACGCGGGTCGGATCCGACTCTGCAGGGTCCTTTTTTCGTTATTTTCCTTTTTTTTCTGTCCCCGCCTCCAATTTTGAGGAAAAAGGGGAAAACACTTCTGCAACCACCCTAGACCAAAAATACTAAACAAGGGGAGCGGGTGACACCCCCGCAACACATGTTCAGTATTTATAAAAATCGATCGAATAGTACTGCACGTAATTGGTCAAATTGTAACATTCGATAGATTTTTGTCATCAAAATGGGGAGTACTTTGAATAGAATCGCTCTCCCGACAGTGTTCTGCAAGCTCCCAGCGCCTTTCACAGGGACAGGCACTCTAGGTGCCTGCCGCTGTAAAATGTGACCCAAAAAATGCATTTTTATCCTGTTTGAGGAACAGAAATGCAAGCGACTCAGCAGCGGTTCATACCTTAAAAGAAATGCATGACAGGGCCAGGAAAGACCCTGTCATGCAGTGGCAGCCCCACATCCCGTGCGCGTAGGGTTGCCTACAATTTCTGCACATTTAAAAGTGCATCTTGCTTGGAAATGAGGGATGTGCTTTTAAATTGACAGAAACGCCACTTTATTTGATCAAGGAGGTGAAAAAGGCCATCTGAATGGGCGCGCATATAAAATGTGCCCATTCATGTGTCCCTTGTGGATTGGGCTGCAATTTTTGGGGCGCAAGTGATTTCATTTCTTGTGTAAATAAAAACAAAAAAAAAAGTTGAGCACCTGGCACCCTGAGGATTCTTTTTTTCAAAACAGTAATTTTTGCAGATTACTTAAAAAAAAAAAAAAAAAAAAAATTTTTTTTTAAAAAGATGCTGTTTTTGCACAAAACGGCCATTTTTGCGGCATTTTGCGCAAAACGGCCGTTTTCGCGGCATTTTGCGGGATCGCAAAATCGCAATAAGCTGGAGGGTCTGACTCTGCGGTCTGGGGAATGATGAAATCTTCCTTTAAGTTACACCAAAGATGGCTGCCGAGTGAGTAAAAACATCTGGCGAAACAGTAGCCTTCCAAGGGCTATGCCTAAAGGATTCGTGCGCGGAAGTGCGTGCGTTTGGTATGCTCCGACAATCAGCAGAACAGTGTGCTTACGTACGCATTTTTCCCAAATGATTGTAATACGTGGTAATGGAAATTGCAGTGCTCGTCCGTGCATTAAGGTCATAGTCCAAGTATATGGACGTTCTGTGATGTGTTGAATGCATTAATCGGTTCCGAAAAACAGTTTAGAATGCCTGCTGTTGAGGGTGGTAAACAAAATCTGATGATGTGGAATATAACGCTTCCCGAACTAGAGGAGCGCTGTTAGGATATAAGGAGCTGGCCCCTAAATAATGCAAGCATCGAGTAATATTGAAAATGAATGCATGCCAAACAGGCACGTTTAACCCACTTTAATAATGTTTCAACTTTGCAAGATCATTCATCTGTGTTTTAATTTTCTCACATTTGGTTTCATCTTGCACTTCCGTAACTGAACTATTACAAGGAACAACATGTGTCACTTCGTGATAGAGGTTTTTCTATGGTTTCATTGTGGGATATAGCGGTTATGCTTTTTAAATTAAATATTTGTGTTGCCATTTCAAATTACTCTCATAAACAACAAGGACAAAAAGTCACCAATCTAACTTCTTACAATGCTCAGTGATACTTTCTGGCCAAATCTTTCACATGTCAGATTCCACATACCAAACACCATGAATTGCACATGTGCATTTATTTTGGTCCGTTTGGAAGTACAATCTGAAGTGACACCAAGCTTTTAAAGCGCATCATGCATCCGATTTAAAGTGATCATTGGTGACATAGATAGGTTGTGGCAGCAGGCTCGTGCAACAGTTTGACACTGACCACTACTGGCATAGACAGATTGTGGCAGCAGCCTTGTGCATGTGATTTACACACGGACCATAACTGTCAAAGATAGGATGTGGCTGCGGACTCAGGCAAATCATACAAAGACCTACTATATAGGGTACCCGTTTGTGAAATGGCATTTACTGGATTTTTTCTTGTATTAGCGTAGAGAACCAAGTGTACATTGTATGAGTTTTCACCTAATTTTTCTCAAACATTGTGCTGCAAAATGCATAATTTTAGCACATTATTTTAAACAATTTCCCCCACATATTCTGCACTCCCTCGCGAAGCTTGGTTGCTTGCAATATTTTGGAGGACATATGTAGGCCTCGTAACTGAAAATATTCACCAGGCATGATTGCCCATGAAACCTACTGGATGTTATTGATGTTTGCCTAGAGAAACAATCAAACATTTTATAGCTTTTCATCCCATTTTTCTTCAAAATCGTGCTGCAAAATACATAATTACAGAACATTATTTAAAAGAAAAAATGTATCACTAAAAAATAACTTTGTTAAGGGGACGTTATGGTTACGTTGACCTACCAAAAACCTGTGCACTTCACTAAAAAAAACTTTTCCAGCCTGCCATTACGGGTCACATTACAACCTAAAAACCCTTGAAATTTGCCAGTTATAGTAGGCTAAGCACCCACTTCCGCCATTAGCACTGTGCACTGCTACCACTATCCCCAAGAACATGAAGAAAGCCATTACAAATGTCATTGATGACACCAATGACAACATGACATGTTTCGCCCCTTTGTTTTTCTTCACTGCCATATATGTATATAGTTCACAGTAAACCCGAAAAACAATCCACAATCCCTACATATGGGACGCTAAACAACCATAACTCGCACCACCTACATGCATTGCTAAGACTAACACCCATAACCTCAAAGATGACATCAGAAATGTCATTGATGACATCACTGATGACATCATATGTCTAGCTGCCTCTATTGTTGTTCACCGACATATCTAAGGCAGGTGCATTTCTTCACAGTCAGTCAGTAAGTGAAAAAGTAAAAATGGCTATATTTGTAGTCCCAACCCTTGTTATATGTTCTTACAATACTTTCCTTAGGGGACATTTACATGATGGCAAACATGAACTTAGCAGAAGAATAAATCTTCTGTTTACTGTGCATAAAGGAAATGAGGGCGGGTATGAACAGTTTGTGGTAATAGTGCACGTGTGTTCGCTTAGTTTGCGTTCCCTGTATATGCTTATATTTGTAGGCATTGTGGTCTCTTTGTTGTTTGTGTTTAATAGAGCAATTGTACAGAAAGGTAAAGATGCGTAGATGCTTATGTTTCACAGTATGGAAAAATGTTGTAATGAAAGGTTATATCAATTCAGTAGCTAAGATGGGAAGATTTAGAATATTGCACCTCTACAGCACATGCTGTAGACAATGTGTACGTGACGTTATGAGGTCGGTCATGCAAGGAAAGAAGTCAGTTTTGGAATGGAATTGTTGACCAATGTATTAGGTAATGAATTTATCAGCATAACAGTTCTGCAATAATCTCCGACAAGTTGCTGCCAATATTATAATGACAATCACTTGTGGAGACTCTGCATAAAAATTAAGAGCACATGTGATGTCATCAGTGATATCATCAATGACATTTCTGATGTCATCTTTGAGGTTGTGGGTGTTAGTCTTAGCAATGCATGTAGGTGGTGCGAGTTATGGTTGTTTAGCGTCCCATATGTAGGGATTGTGATATTTTTTTTTTTTCGGTTTTACTGTGAACTATAACAGCCCAGTAACAAAGTTTTTTCACTGAATATACATATACAAATATATATATATATATATATATATATATACATATACAATTATATATATATATATATATATATATATATATATATATATATATATATATATATATATATATATATAGCAGTGAAGAAAACAAAGGGGCGAAACATGTCATGTCGTCAGTGGTGTCATCATTGACATTTGTAATGGCATCCTTCATGTTCTTGGGGATAGTGGTAGCTGTGCACAGTGCTAATGGCAGGAGTGGGTACTTAGCCTACCATAACTGGCGAATTTCAAGGGTTTTTCGGTTGTAGTGTGAACCGTAATGGCAGGCTGGAAAAGATTTTTTAGTGTAGTGCACAGGTTTTTGGTAGGTCAACTTAACCAGAACATCCCTTTAAAGTTGTTTTTGTAGTGATATATATATTCAATGAAAAAACTTTGTTAAAGGGACGTTATGGTAAAGTTGCATTAATAAAAACCTATGAAATTCAGCAATCTTTGATGTCCTGGTTGTTAGTCTTAGCAGTGCACGGAGGTTGCTTAGCTTACCATAACTGGCGAATTTCAGCGGTTTTTCAATTTTACTTGTAACCATAACGTCCTTTTAACAACTTTTTTTTACTCAATTTCATAGGTTATTAGTGCAACTTAACCATAACGTCAATTTAACTACGTTTTTTCATTGAATTTCATAAGTTTTTATTAGTCCAACTTAACCATAACATCCCTTTAAAAAAAATGTTTCAGTGAATTTCATGGGTTTTTACCAGTGCATGCTATTTTCCTACAACTTACTAATATCATACTTACCAAATATAACAATATTTGTGTCCAATTTACAAAGTGTCACATTAAAACTCTGCCATTTCCCACCTTCTAGAATCATTCTTAACACTTCTATACACTTTTTGCAACTATTTCAACCAGTTTTGCATCCGTAGATATCTACGAACATCTGACTTCATTGCGGACCTTCCGGACAGTGCCACATGACCATACGCTGGTGCGCGGCATGATGATGTGTCTGAGAACCCGTCTGCACTTCACAATAAGATCTGTCCTTCGAGGACAATTCAGAACTGCATTTTCTACTGATCTAGGAACTTTCAACTTCAAAATTTCCCTTGCACACCTCCGACACCTTTTCGTACTCATTATCCATTACCAATCTAGTACACAGTACATACTTGGAAAAATGTTATCAAAACTGCCATTTATCTTCAAAATGGCATCAGTTATTGCCATCCTTCATCCCCAAGAGCCACCACCACCACCAGCTAGAGGACTTTCAGAACA
Organism: Ambystoma mexicanum; assembly: GCF_040938575.1. Lineage (NCBI taxonomy): Eukaryota > Metazoa > Chordata > Amphibia > Caudata > Ambystomatidae > Ambystoma > Ambystoma mexicanum. The sequence goes on from NC_090925.1 coordinate 1,074,623,563, forward strand.
GAAAAAGCACAGTACTTTCAAAGACAATGAAGAGGACAAAGAAGATGAGGTAGAGGAAGTGCTTATTTCTAGCACCAAGATCGAATCATGGGTGTACCAGTTCTTTGCTACTGTTGGGAGTGTACCAAAGGCTAAAGCTACCAAAGTGAAATGCACTTTGCACTCAGTCGCAGACTACCTGGACAGTACTCCTACAGGTCCAACTCCATGCGCCGCCACACCAAATCCAATGACCGCAATTCTCTCAGAAAGGTTATTCCTTTCTCAGCAAGTTAAGCTGTCTTCCTCCACCTCATCTTCCTCAGCAAATACTGTAACCACGCAGTCTGATGTTTGCGGGCATTGGTGTGTTATAAACAAATAAAATAAATAAATAAATAAATAAATAAGGAGGGCTACTGACCATTATCGACCATTGCAGCCCCTGAAATGGGGGCTAAAGGCCATTAGCACCCCTGGTTCCCAAAGCGGGAACCCAGGGTCCTAAAACATAGATTTTTCTTCCTATAGCGGCACGCCTGCGGCATCCCGCTGTAGGAGGGACAATCCTTTTCCAAGACAGCCAACATGGAAATAGAAGGCGGGGCGCCATACACAGCCACTCTTCCCTTGCCATGGCAGCCCGCAAAACCCTATGAACATATTACCACAAGCACTTTTTTTCCCTTTCAAACCTATCCTACCTTCAAATATCTTTACCACATAGCCGGTCCCAGGTAGACATAGTCACTTTAACACCATTTTTCGTCCCTAGCGGTCATGGGCAGTAGCCAGATTGTCCGTGCAATAACCTTAGGCCATGACCCAGACAATCTGGCTACTGCCCACGGCCACAGGCTATACCTCAGTCACCAAAGGTATATGACTATTTTTTGTACCTACATTATTACACTTGTCAAAAAATAAAACACGGGCACATTTGCAAAACCATGCTTTAATGTCCTTGCCAATGCTCCTCACGAGTTTGCTGGAAATCCGACGATGTTTTATTTTTTTAAAAGTGTCAAAATGTATGTACATACAATAGTCAAATAACTTAGCCCACACTCGACAAAATCCATTCAGTCTTTACACAAACATTGAAGGTTTGGTCTATAATCTTTCTCAAAACTTTTGTCCACATTTGCCAAATAGCAACAAAGTTATAAGCCATCAAAAAATGTTGAGACGCCCCCACCCCTCTAATTTCGCCCCCTCTTGAGAAAATCCCACCAAACTTTAGAAAACCATTTATATCTAGATCCAAAATCGTTTTGCCAAATGTTGTGCAGATTCGTCAAATGACACCACATTTATATGCCTTTACAATATTTTGGGACCCCCCCTCTAATTTTGCCCCCTCTTGACAGAATCCTCAGAAAAGTTGCAAAACCACTCAGTTCTAGAATAAAATTGCAAAATTACATGCAGTTTCGTTGAGTGGCGCAAAAGTTATAAACCATCTAAAAACTGCTTTTCCCCAACCATGTAATGCAGAAATAGGTACAGCTGTCCTAGGACATCTGAAGTGTCAGCGAACACCATAGGACTGTCCCACGACATCCAGAGTGTTTGCGGACCTTCGGGGGGTGAAACAACCCGTTTTTTGGCTTCTTATGGCCATATCCAATCGAATCCTCACCCCCCCACCTCCCCAGAGATTGTTTGTCGAGTTTGACAAGTGAAATGCTGCTTTTAAAAAAAAAAAAAAAGTTTTCACCGCGCTGTTCGCGGAGCCCAAAAAGAGAATCCAAGATGGCGGGCGTTTCAAGAAAACAGACGCATTTCATGTTTTCTCACCATCCAATCAGCTGACGCGTCCCGGTGTTCGCGGACTACGCAAAAGTCCACAAATGTTTCTGGCCAATCAGAGGCCAGTCCACTGACAGCACAGCCAATCAGAGGCCAGTCCGTGGACCGAACAGAGAAGTGAGTCCGCGGAGCGGACATAGATATAACTAATTTTTTTGCTTTACATTTTGGTAATTTAAAAAGAGACTACTGGACGGATTTACACCAAATAAAAAAAGCACGCTTTTGGGACCAAGCCACCGCTCCTGACGCAAATTTGGTGTAAATCCGTCCAGCGGTTTGGGCTGTAGGCGTGAGCAAAGTTTTTTCCCATAATGTCTACGGGAAAAAAAGAGATTTTGGGACACCCCTATAACTTTGACTCCCCTGGACCAAACCTCACCAAACTTTGCAAAAAAATTCAGAGTGGGCCTTATACTTTTTTGCAAAGTTTGGTGAGGATTCGTCCAGGGGGAGCGAAGTTATAAGCCACCCAAAAAGTGCTCTTCCTATGGAAACAGCAACTTAACCATAACTACATGGCCACGGTTGGCCATATAATATATATATAGGAAGGTGGTAGAGATATATATATATATATCCCTCAACGTGAACAAGCGGTCTGTTGCCGCGAAACGCGTTGTTGTTTTCGTGTTGCTATCTCTGTCCTGGACATTATATTAATTAAAGCCATTTTTGTGCCTGCAACACCCTGGCTTCCCGTTTATGTTTTTGGTGAAGACTACTAGCCCCAAACTTCTTCCTGGAGTGCCATCCACTTTCTTTGTACCTTCGTACAGGGACTTTTCTGAATATTTATATATATATATTGAACAGCCCTTAGTTTTTTTGGCCTCGTTCGTTATGGTTGGTTGCTTACACTAATTTGGTGAACTATTTAGGACCCTACACTGAAAAGATTTACCACCCCATGCAAGCTCACCCATGAATCGTTTAAAATCTTGGTGCCCCTTCAGGAGATATCTGTCCCTCACCCCGCACCCCCATCTAAAGATGCCTCTGCCACTGACCCTTAGATGAGATGGACTACATTTCCCAAAGTGCTCTTCTCTGCCAAGCAGAAAACCCAGAATGGATTAGGGAAATGATACATCCCTTATAATCCCTTCAAGGACAGGGAGACCATAGGAAAACCCTTCAAGGACAGGCAGACCATGGGGGAAACCTAGAACTCCCCTAACACTTGCCTTCCCAACAGCAGGATATCTTCCAGACGAGCAGCTAGTTCAGTCTCTCAATGAACACAGATTTTCAAAAACGGCTTCCAGGGTTCCTATAGGATTACCAAGGCCCCTTCAAACTCATTCTGACCATTAGGAAGTGAGAGAGCCTAGCCAATACCATCCATCACTCTTGTTAGGATCACACATGCAGACTTTCATCCCTAGTTCCAATCAGAGGAGGGAGATGGTCATGTTACTATATAATCCAGACAGCCCACTCCAGTGTTGTGGCTGACAGGAAGCACCTTTTTGGAGGCTGACACCAGGAGAGTCAGAGGAAGGGGTGGGGTGCTGGTGATGATTTCTACAGAAAATAAGAAAATGGTGAGTGTAAAAGAGGAGAGAAAGGCGTTAGTAGGAACAGAAGAAAGGAGGGAGGAATACACCAGGAGTGGAAGGTGGTAGTAGGAACAAGCAAACAGAGGGACAAACTAAAACCTGGAGTGGAGTTGAAGAAAGGAGTAACATTAGAAGGCTGGGGGGGGGGTGGAAGTAGGACCACGAGTAGAATGTAGAGACTGCAGGCCACGATGTAGTAAGGAGTGTGTGAAAGATCAGCAGGAGGAGGTGTATAAGAGTGAGGAGACTGAGGTGGAAATAGCTTCAGATGAGGAGAGTGAAAAAGATTGGTCAGGAGTTGATGAGGAATGGCAGAGGGAAAATAAATCGCTAGAGAAAATATATTATTTTATTACGGTATTGAACAAAAGAGGCAAATTTCCAGAAGCCGGTTAGTCAACTAGATGTTGGAGGTTCTGGAAGGGCAAATTGGGCTTCCTATGCAGGTCATTTAGGTGAGGGGAGGTTTCAGAAGGGGTTGGGGAGCCTAGTGATAGTTTAGAGAGCGGGTGGGAAGAACAAAGTCACCAAGGAAGGTGCGACGCATCCTGGTCCCCATTCCCCAAGGAGAGCATGAGGGGTCAGAAAGGCGAGACAGACACAAAGGTAAAGTTTTCTCAAGGTTTGCCATTTATTAAATGAAAAAAGGTGAGATAAATGCCTATCGTTCCCTATCCTAACAAGGATTTCTCTACCTAGCAAACTAAACTAAGGAAAGATGACCTAATGTCCAAAGGTCTCTGACCCTCCCACTAATACATGCAACAAAATAACAAATATTTAGCTGTCTTCAATTCAACACAACAGGCAGCTCCATATCGTGTCTGCAGGTATCAGCATGGGAAGCCAGTTGCCAGCCGTAAACCAGCAGCTACTAGTAAGGTATGAGTGACCTTGGTCGGGAGTAGGGCAGAGCAATTACTCTACCCTAGAAGCCCGGCCACTTAGCAAACTTACCCACACCGGGACAATATTGTGATTACTATCCTCTGCCTCCCTCTCTCCCACTAAATGGGACTCTCAAATCTAACTGTGTGCTCAAATCTAGTTGTGTTTTATCTTGTACTCGAACTGCATTGTCAAACATAGGCCTCTCTCCCACTATATAGGGCTCTCAAATCTAGCTGTGTTCTCAAATCTAGTTGTGTTTAATCTTGTACTCGAACTGCACTGTGAGACGTGGGCCTCTCTCCCACTGCACACGATTTTCAAATCTTGTTGTGTTCTATCTTATTCTCAAACTGCATTGTGAAACTTAGGCCTCAACCGCGCAACACAGTGACCTAGGTGCCATGCCTTTCACATGCCACAACAGAGCAGCACGCTGGTGCACCGCTAGGCCCAATGAGACCCACTGCAGTCATTCCCTACCCCCACCATCACACAGCCCACCCCTCTGCCAAAGCGCACCTTCAACGTGCATCCCTCACCCCTTCTCTTCCTCCACCCTCACCACACCTACCCCCCTCAATCTGTCTCACTCTCCCCCACCCCGTAGATCCAGCTCTGTGCAACTAAGAGCGGCAAGATGTAGAGACGGATTAGAGAACAAACACCAGAGAATGCGACACACCCAATATGCCCGTCACACTACTGCGCCAGCAACCAACCCACGACACCGCCCGTTCACACTTTCACCAATCAACTACACATCACCCCCAACTCTCACTTCCCCAGCCTTTGCGCAGCAAGAGACGCTCTAGCTAATACCCCAATCACCAAAAACTGCCCACTCTCTCCCACACACCCATGACCGCTCATAATGCAAGGAAAGGGCGAGACCACAGGTACCCAATGCCCCCCCTAGCATTGCCCATCCTCTGACACAGTTCGCAACCACTGCAACAGAGTATAGGAGCGAAAGCTCACCGCCCTCACCCAACCCAGTCGTAGCTCTTTTCCCCTCCGCTGCCTGTCCCCCCCACTCCAATTGCTCCCTCATCTCCACACTCCACCTACCACCTGGTCACTCCCCCCCCCCACACTGCCAGTCCTCACATTAGACCCTGCTGCCCCCCCCCCAACCCTATCCACAAAGGCATCCCACCAAATACCTTGCACCTCATCAACACCAGGTCAGTTTCCAAAAATAAACTCCACATCTAGGACCTCATCACAGAAAAAAACCCAGACATCCTATTCATTACTAACACCTGGTTCTCGCACATGAGACCTTCCCAGCTGGTCACATTCTCACTGTCCGGAACAGATCACGAAGGAGAGGGGGCTTGCAATATTACATAAAGACCAATTCAAGCTAATAACCAAGGACACCTCCACAAGCACCACAGACTACGAATCCATCCTGGTAAAACTCCAACTCGCACCCTCCACCTCACCCAGCTTCCTACTCACCTGCAGGCTCCCCGGCTATAACAAAAATTTTGCAGACACCTTTGGTGAAGCACTGACTGCCAACCTCATCCTACACCCAACCCTCACCATCCTAGGAGACTTCAACATATGGTTCGACTCCCCATCAAACTCGATGACCAGGTCACTCACAGACAGTCTAAAACCACTCAACCTGAAACACCACACCTCCATTCCCACCCACATGAGAGGCCACACCTTCTACGAAATATTCAGCACTGCAAACATATCTTCCCAGCCGCCATGCCACCTGTCATGGAGCGATCACTCAGCACTGCGTTTCAACATACCACTGAACACTGTAGCCAGCAACCAAGGCCCCACAAGACCACCACCACCCCCCACCACCTCTGCTTTCCCACTATGGAACAAAGTGGAAATCACCCCAGATCTTGAATTCTCACTCAGCAACTCTGTCAACTCACTCTTCCTTGCGGATGGACTCCCAGCAATAGATTCCATTTACCTCTGGCTTACAAATACCCTCACGACCCTCACCCTGTCAAAACGTACATCGCAGAGATATGGACCAACACCCATGTGGTTCACCCCCAATCTCAAACCACTAAAAACTCTCAAGCAATGTCTGGAACGGGCCTGGAGAGCTAAGCAGTCAGCCCAGAACAAAACCGCCCTATCAAGTACAACCAGAATCTACAGACCGGAAATCAGAAAAAGCAAGAAATCATTCTATGGGAACCGAATCCAGAATGCTTGCAACCCAAGTAAGGAACTACATAAAATCAAAGCAGAATTCAAATCCCCCTTGTGCCGGTCCACTCCAAGCTCCAAAGCCTTATGCAACCCCTCTCGCTCCACTTCCACAATACCGCCAATAAAAGACACACCGCCATCATCGCAAAACTAAAACTGTTACCGCCATCTCCCACTCGCCCGCAGTCCTCCGCCCAAACCTTTCTTTTGACTCTTTCTCTCCCATTACACACCAAGAATTCCTCTTGCTTGTAGCAGTTAGCTGCCCGTCAGGCTCCCCTGAAGACCCGTGCCTACCCTCAATGCTCCAAAAAATACTAACCTCCACCTGTGCAGGTAATGTCGCACGCGCAATCCTTAATCACTCGCATCAATTCCTCTTGCTTGTAGCAGTTAGCTGCCCGTCAGGCTCCCCTGAAGACCCGTGCCTACCCTCAATGCTCCAAAAAATACTAACCTCCACCTGTGCAGGTAATGTCGCACGCGCAATCCTTAATCACTCGCATCAGGATCTTTCCCGAAAGCCCTAAAAACATCCTAGACCAAACCCATTCTCAAAAAAACAACTCTTGACCCACTCCTCCCCAAAAAACTACTGTCCTATATCCAATAAGCGTTTTATCGCCAAACTGATTGACTGCGCAGCTCACAAATAGCTTGGCCAATTTGTTGAAGCCAACAACCTTGTAGACACAGCGCAATCAGGCTTCAGACCACTAAGGGGAACAGAATCTCCCTAGTCTCTATCTGGGGTGACCTAAAAAGAACAGTCGACGCAGACAGCTGGGCTGTGCGGATCTCATCCTGCTAGACCTCTTCAGCCTTCGATACCATCGATCACTCAAATCTATTAGTCAGACTACAAACACTAGGAATCAAAAGCACAGCCCTTTCGTGGATCTCATCCTTTATCTCTAATCGGTCGCAAATCATGCACCCCGACCAGTAAACATCCATATTACGACCAGTATGTAAAATTATTCCCCCAAGGAGCATCAACATCACCCCTTCTACATACAGCCCATTCCTGCAATCATCTGCTCGATCAACCTAACCTGCTACAACTACCAGATGATACCCAGATCATCCTCAAAATCCCAAATTCTGAAGACTCTGGCAGCCCAGACCTGTCATTGTGCCCCTCTGACATTGACCACTGGATGATGACCAACCATCTCATCCTCAACCCTGGGAAACTCGGAATCCTAGTCTGCGGGAAAACATCTCTCCTCCCTCAACCAATCCCGTGGCCCAAACCACTAGGACAAACACCGGCACCCTCTAACGTTGCAAAAAAAACCTTGGATGCGAGTTGGACTCAGATGTATTACTCACCCAACACACTAGCAGCGTATCCAAAACCTGCTTCTTCCACCTACGGATTCTCAGGTGGATTATCCCCTACCTCACCTATCCTCACGGTTTCTCGCCCATCAACTCCATCCTCCTGTCCCGCCTAGACAACGCAAACTGCCTCTACCTAGGAGCCCCAGCATCCCTACTAAGGAAACTCCAAAGAATCTAAAACGCAGCAGCACGCCTGCTCATTCATCTGCCCGCCAGCGAACACATCAGCCCTACCCTGAGAGTCCTCTACTGGCTCCCTATTTCTCGATGCACCACCTTTAAAGCCATGTGTATCACCCACCGTGCACTCCACAACACCGGCCCGGTATTCCTGCAAGACAAAATTGTCCCCTACCAACCTTCCAGGAACCTCAGATCTTGCACAGCATGTCGCCTAGTGATCCCACCCCACAGCTCCACAAGGCTTGCTGGTTCCTCCTTTTCCGTCCAAGTGCCAATCATCTGGAATTCCCTTCCCCTACACTGAAAACCACCTGAAATTCAGGAAGGCCCTTAAAAATTGGCTTTTCCCAATACTCTCCTAATCCATTACACCCAGAGAATAGACCACTAATAAACTGCCCTGCATCAATCACATCACAAGGGCCGGCAGCTCTCGCAGCGGTTTCACCGACGCACCATCACCAATTGCTCAACAACACTGCCAGACGACAAGTACTCCAGGTAAGCCAGAAGCTTTTGCTGTGGCACACCCACAACATTCTCACCGCGCCCCACACCCGCCGGTCTACATGAGAGACCACACCCGCCGGTCTACATGAGAGGCCCCCTTGTGACTGTCTTTTTTTAATATAATGGTTTTGTAGCCCAGGGTAGCACACGTCCATCATTAAGGAATCTGTGATTGTTAGAACTGCATCACTCACTCAGGGAATTCTCAATACTAGCAATCTCCCACTACAAATGTACTCCCAAATCTAGGTACAGCAAACCAACTGTACTATATGCTGAAACCTATGGCCTTGTGAAGCCTAGGCCTCTCTCCCACTATGCAGGATTTTCAAATCTAGGTGTAGCCTCCGTCTTTGGGATTCTCAAATCTAGGTGTAGCCCCCGAATTTGTTTACTATATGATGAAACCTACTGCATTGTGAAACCTAGGCCTCTCTCCCACTCTAAAGAATTCTCAAACCTAGGCGTTGCCTCCATCTTTGTTTAATATATGCTGAGACCCGCTACATTGTGAAATCTAGGCCCATTGGTATAGGACTCTCAATTCTAGACCTGGACAAATATCGCCACAGCCAAACAATCTCGCAGCTTACTGTACGTATATCTCACACCACTAGTGTGGACACAGGCCGCAGGCACGCCCATGCATTGATGCACGATAGAATACGGCTATGCACATCCGGTTTAGCTCCACACAGAGCCGACAAGATTGAAACACCCGACGTACGCCAACCCCTCTGCCACTAGCATACAGCGACTACCACCCGAAAGGAACCCCGTATAGATGACCTCACATAGACTCTCTCAACAATAGCATATCTCAAACCCTCAAAAGCACACACCCATGTGTCTGCCCTCTTTTGGGGCTGCTTAATCAAGCCTGGCCAGCCACCCATGTCTTAGAACGGTAACATGCTGACATGCATCTCTTAAACTAAATTCCCTAGAATTGCCCACCACATTGACTACAGTCACCGAGGGCGTTCCAACCGGGAAAAAGCATTTGGGAAAAGAGAGCTATATAAATAAACAAACAAAGTAAAAGTTCAACCGTATACATTTTTTTAAAGTACTTCTTGTGACCAGGGTTGGATTCCCTTCCCACGGATCGATGCAGGAATACCTTTGGGAAAGTTCTGGTTTAACAAAGTTCTACTCAGTTTAACACAAAAGATATTTTCCTTCCAACACGACCTTCCACTTGTTAAAGCAAATGTCGCTTTCATGAACACTTGTTCCACAAATCGAAGTAATTGCTATCGTTCCCAATATCCTTCTTGGTAAAGGAAACATGTTTTTCTCTCAAGTTCATAAATCAAAACAAATATCGGCATATCACATTTCTTCCTCATAGGAAATACTGTTATCAGGATAGCACAGCAACTACTTCTAGTAATGCCTCACTTGTTCTTCAAATGAAATACTTTTATCAGGATAGCACAACTACTTCTGGTAATGCCACAATTATAATGCTTCTGTTCCCCTCGCCTGCCAGGACTAACTACTATTTATCTCTTTCCTGGTTCACTCGTCTGCCAGGATGTAAACTCCAACAACTACAATTATACTTTGTGGCAATAGTTGTTCCAAGATTCTCCACACCAGTATCCTTTGTGGGGAGGGTTGGACAATGTCTGCCTCTTGTTATAGTTTCTTAACTCTTGGTAATGCGGGTTAAAAGGTCCCCTCAGTTGGTCTTTCATATAAGGGGAGGTATGCCATTGTTGCCTTTCTTCTGCACTTTAACATCCTCTTGGCTGTTGGCAATGCGGGTTACAGGTTTCCCCCAGTTGATGCCCGCAAAACGGGAAGTTGTGCCCTTGTTACCTTCCTTCCTTCTCCTTTATTGGCTCTTGGCTGTATCTAATGTAGGTTACAGGTCTCCTCCAATCCGTGTCTCAGATAAGGGGAATTACACCCTTGTTTTGCTTAATTGGTTCAGTATTCAAAAGTAGAGGTTTCTGATAAATGTTCTATTCGGAGTGTCCCGAGGTTACCTTTTAGATTTAGGCCAACTCACCAGTTCTCTTTGGCATTTCCTTTCCCATGGTCTCCACAGCTTCTTCCCAGAGCTCCGACAGATCCCACTGGGGTGTGCCCGCCCTTAAAGGACAGGAAATCGCTAAATAGGGATTTAAGTTATACTCCCTTGTCTCAAGAGTGTAATGAAGGCATAGTATCAAACAGTTAAGACAGACACAAGTGATCACAGTTCAAAGGTGTTTATTAAACTTCAATGGGTTGGTAGAACGCCTATCTAAACCTAAATCTAAGAATGGGAGCAAGCTATGACCATAAAAAAAATAATAAACGCAGTCCTAATGGCCTATATTAATAACCCTATTGCCAATCCTTACTTCGAAATACAAAAGGGTGTGGGGCAATTGTGTATGCAAAAAGGAAACCGTTCAAGAAATAATGTCAGGATAGTTGAGCAGTTGGTTTCCCTTTCCCACGTTTTCAGCATGGCACAAGGCGGCACTTGGGCTTCACACACTCTGACTTCCTGGCCACGAGGAAACCGTTCAAAACTCAGGTCTCAGGGCCTTCTGCCAAAGCCTCTTTTTCATTAACAGTCTCTTACTGCAGAGGGCCAATCGTAACAAATATCAAAGTTCCATTCTTCTCAGGATTTTCACATGCACAAGTTCTCGCTTTCAATGTTCATCATGGGTCTCCCTCCTTTAGGCTTGGACCCCTTTTTATCACAATGTTTACACTTGGTCTCCGTCATTCAGGCTCGGACAATGGCTCTCCTCCGTTCGGGCTCAGATCCCTTTAGCAAAATGTTCACATTTGGTCTCCCTAACTCACGGCTGTGTTGATCTCTCTGGTGCTAATTTGTTCTTGGAGCCAAGGACGATACCACGGCGGCGGCTGCTGCTCCTCCCTCCTTGGTCAGTTATGCGGGAGCGCCTCTGATATCTCAGACACACAATGCAGGATTCTTCAGTCTGGTTTCCTGGTCTTACGCTTTCACTGTTGAAGGTTTCTTGAAAGTAACAGTTTCTTGCCAAAAAAGGTCAAGGGTATGTCCCTCCTTGCGAACGCTTCGTGGTTTGCCGTCTTTCTCCCCTCGTTCAGCTGACGATTCGAATCTGCTGTTCCTTCGTGTTCTTTGCCTCGCTCAGAGTGTGCTTTCATGCTCTGCCTTTTATCCATGTAGGGATGTTAAATAGAGGTCAGGTTTGGGTAATCGCCAGTAATCGCCTGACCTCGTCTGACCATTGTCATGTCAGGTAAACTGCTTGGGTGTTAGTCTGTTTTCTCCCAGAGCAGTCTGTCGGTGTGAATGTGTTTGTGTAGGGAAAGAGGGGGGAGGGGTAAAATTCCCATGTATCGTACATGGTAGTAGGATGGGGAAAAAGGTGTTACAGGGGGAGGGATACCACATCTCGCCTTCTGGTGTCCCACTCCCACGAGACCCCTTACCAAGGTGATCCTCCCACACTGGTCCACCCCCAGGGTTGGGATCCAAAGGCAATGGCCATAAGCTGGCTACCTGAGGGAGAGATCCACTGGGACTAGCGGGTGAGACTTTCTGGTGTCTCACAAAAGCCTAATAGTTTTGTTGGTTATGTAGGTGTTAAACTTTGTAATAACTTCCAACATAAAAGACTGGTATAGTAGGCACCATCCACATCTTAGAGGAGAGAGCCGGGGAAAGTCCTACCCCAGGCAGCCTAGAGGATAAAGACCCAATCAGCATTGGAACAGAGGTAAACAACATGGGGAGCTGCAGAGAAGGAGAGATCCCCTCCTGGGAGGTGTAGCAGAGAGAAGCAAGCCTATAAATGAAGGAACTCTGGGGCGGGGCGGGGGGAAATTAAGAAAGACATCTTGTGGTACAAATAGACTCTGACGGTACAGCTCAATACAATGGCTGGCAACACAGAGCGGTAAAGTTAGGCACATGTCCCTGCAATGTTCAAATCAGAACCCCTCACCTCAGAAAGGCAGTAAAGTTACAGAAATCATGGCAAGGGAACTTCATGCTGTAGCCATACCTGCCTACATTTGAAAACCAGAAACCCAGAGAATGATGTCACCGACACCCCACCCCCTTTTTTTCTGCCAAGACTCCGCCCACCTCCTCGACCACATTTTTTACAAATAAAAAACCCAAACTTGAAGCATATCATGTTGAAATGGCCCTCTGCACATTTTCAGCCGGGCCTGGCAGCATGACTTCTGAAAACACAATAGAAAAAGATCAAGTGGCCCTGTGGCTGGCAGAACTCATGGCATGGTCAACGCCTGCCATGGCAGGCTGACAGGTGTGCCAGGAAAACGGGTGCATGGACCCAAGATTATTCAACTGGCAGGCACACACACCACACGCAATAGGGTCAACAACATGCTGCCCAGACACATCGCACCCAAATGTGTGCGCACTGGGGGTGTCCCTGAGCAATCTCAGGCTAGAACCAGCTTTCCAGCAGATGGCAGAAATCCCAGAGATTCCACGCTCTTCTGCTTAAAGAAGAGCTTGAAAACCCTGAGTCGGACTAGGCAGGTATGGCCGTAGTGCTACCGCACCCCGCCGGCGTGGCCGGTACTCTTAATCCAATACCCTGGGCTGCCACTGCACCCATCCCCCGCTGCGCTGGCGGCATATATATATCACCCCCGGGCGCAGGAGGGCTCAGCAGCACCAGAGGCACGCATGTCACATGAGCCTGTGCAGCAGTGCACAAAAAGAAGAAAGCATGGGGCTGTGGTAAAAATGGGATGGACATGGGTCTTTATTTCCATCTGGGTAAGTGCATTGCTGTTCAAACAGAAAAAGTCGTGTTGCGCAGATAAAGGTGAAGAAATATGGCGTATATACTGTACAGTATTGTAGAAAGGCCGTGATGTAAACCCGTGATTACAGAAAAAAATCCACTGCCATTTGGAGGCCCGGGATAATACTTACCAGACAAGAAAACACGCTTTTACCGCAATCAAAATAGGAAAAACAAACGCACCGGCACCTACATATACAATATACATGGCGCTTCGAAACATTTCCGAGATGTATAAGCGCCTTGTAAATAAAAAATACATAGGTGTATGGCATAGAGTACTCCTTCCTCCATGATTCTCTTCCTAAACACGTAGACGTGCTACGAGGAAACGTCAAGTCGACTGGAAATACGTGCGGAACGTCGTGATGGCGAAAGGCATTGTTGAAAGTGTCGGCCAACTTTAAAACAAACCCACAATGCTATCGGGTGTCATAGGGACTTTAAATGTGTGTTTCAATTGATAATGAAAGCAACATAAGGCCTCCTTTTACCAAAGGCTCCTCTTCAGTTTCCAGGCAGCACCAGGTGAGTGAATGCGATCCAGCTGTTGTAGTAAATTATATATGCATTTCTTTTAGCATCGATTAACTTAGGTCGTTCTCACCCCTTTGTTGTTATATTGATAAGAGGAGCCCCTTTGCAACCTCTGGACATGCACGTTTAAGTAAGAGACTGAAACTGTAATGTGCTGTATTGTACTTGTCATATGTTGAAATGAAAAATGGGAAGTACGTGAATTTCTGAACATCTAGTTTTGAAATTACACAGGGCAGCCTGTTGTTGGTATTATAGGCATAGTGGCTGCTCCGAAGCTCATTTACGGTACAGTTCGGTCTCTGCAATGCTCGCAGACGGTTACTACACAGACCGTGGTCTGTTGCAAGTGACCTATATAAATACCTGCGCCGTCTATTGATTACAGACTCGTGTTGTCTCCAGTTTCACTGCCTACTCTGAGTAATGATTCCCCAGGGCTAATGACTGCAGATTCGGTCTACTGACCCTTCTGTGGCTAATAACTGCAGGCACGGTGTCTGTTCTAAGTCTAATGGCTGCAGACAACACCCCGATGAATATCAGCAGACAATACCTTCTCTCGCGGGTTGGAGCGAACGAGTGCAGACGCAATACATGCTCTGGAGCTAATGTCTTCCGATACATCATGTACCTGCTCATCAGCTACACCTGACAATACCTGCCCTGGTGCAAATCATCACAAAGTACCGGTTCAGGGATACCGATTCCAGACACAGCACCTACCCTGGAACTAATGACGTTTGATACTGTATCTGCTAATCCGTTACATATGACATAAAACCTGACTGATACGTACTCTGGAGCTAACTATTCCAGGCACAGTATCTGCTCTGGAGCTGATGTCATTTAACACAATACTTGGTCATGAGCAAATCTGAGGTCATTAACTGCAGAAACAATAAAAACCCCATGCACCCTTTCCTTCTCGTGTGTCCTTTCCCATTTCTAACCCCCATCTGACACCTCTAACCACGCTCTCTGAAATGAACGTACAGCGTAAACAAGGGATCAGTATGTATAAACCATTGTGCCACGATTTTTAAAACGTGTTTGATGCAACTGATGGGATGCTCCTTCACTTGTGCCAAAAAGGTGGTGAACTGTGCACAAAGGACAATTAAATGTGTGCATCATATTTGTGCACCTTAGGCGCTCTTTTCCTACCAAATGCACAACTGCGCAAGGCGGGAGGTTGGAAAGTGGGTTCTGGGCATTTCAGTAAATCCCGATTTTCAAAAGAGGTGCACTTTTCAAAGCACAAAGGGACATTTTTTTTTCTTCCCTGTGCCTATTTGGAACAGGTGCAGCGGGATATGAAATGTATGGGAAGGATATGTCTGATCCTCTCATGCAATGAGTGAGTGAATGCTGTGTGTGAATGAGTCTAAGAATGTGTGTGTTTGTGCTGGGCCAGGGAGCTGATTTTGGCTGGTGAGGGCAGGCAGCACAGTAACAATGCACCATTTCTTTTTAAATGTATTTTATTGGCATTTAACAGTAAAAACACATGTAACCCCACCCCCTTTCTCTCCTCCCTATATCCAAACACATTAAACCAACAACGCACCCAGTCCTGTTCCTCCCCCTCCCACCCCCAAGTTCACAAACTCTGTAGATGGCTCCCAGGTTCCTGTGAGTGGACAGCTCTCTTACCAGCCAGTGTACAGTCTCTTGCACTGTTTGAGAACCCCCCACACCCGATGGGCCTTACCACCCCTAGAGACGTCAGCCACATCACCTCCCAGCTTCCAGGTAAGACAACCTCCTCAAGTGGAGGGAGTACTCTCACCAGCCCCAGCAATCTTATTTTCCTTAGGCACCATGTACCCGCGAAAGGTGATGCTGGTGATGCTCCCAGTCCAATAGAAACCTTTGGTGATCCCCTTGATTCGACTAGGTCTCCCACTCCAATGCCACAATGTTCCAGATTTTACTAACCCATTCGTGTTCTGTGGGGGCAACTATTTGTTTCCATTTGTGTGCTGCCACTATCTGGATGGCATATGTCTTTCTATGAGCTTTCAAAGGTAGATTTTCCAGAACCCCGCCCATTTCCAGGATGGCCATCCCTATGTTGTCCGGCCTCTGACTCCCAAAAATACAATTAATTGCTACAGGGATCATGTCCCAATAAGGCTGTATGACTGGCCATTACCACCAGATTCCCAGTTCCGCACATCCCCTCCAGCAGAGCGCTAACACAGTTGGTTAGAATTTGTTTTTTTTCTGGGGTGAGATGCCATTGGGCCATTATCTTAACCCACATCTTCTGAATCTGGATGGCCTGCGTGAGCTTGGGGTTATCTGCCTGTGACTGAGTCCAAAGTTCCCCCTCCAGCGGCTGCTCCACTGCAGTTTCCCACTGCTTCATATAGTGACATGCCTGGCTCCTTGCCCCTTCCGCTATAATCTCATATAATGCTCCTACCAAATGCCTGTCCCTGTGTCTATAGTTACGAACTGTTCAAAGGGAGTGAGATCCTTGGTGGTCACTGACATGACCATTGGGTTCGTAAGCCAGTGCCTCATTTGAGAGTAGCAATACCTCTTCCCCCTCATCTAGCCCGAAATCCTTCTTGCACTGTACAAAGGATTTAATGTCCTGACCCGAGAACATTTCACATAGTTTGCGGCACCCTGCCGCCTCCCACCCATTGAAAGCACCCATTTCCATACCTGGTGTGAACTGGGTATTCCTAAACCGCAACATCAGTGGGGAGATAAGGTGGTCAAGTTCACGCTCCGCAGCAGCTCATCCCATGAGTTTGGCCCCCCCACGTCCGCTATCCTGCTACGGTACATGTTTGCAGGTCTAGTCCCCCTTGGGTCGCCACAACACCTCGTCCAGCGGCAAGCCCACCACTGCTTTGTCAATTCGTCACCAGACCTTCCCACGATCGCCCCTGAACCAATCCCGGACCACTTTAATTCGAGCCGCAAGGAAATGGAGGCAGAGTGTGGCGCTCATAGCCTTCCCTTGCTTCTGGGAGATATTAGCATCTGCATAGCTACCCTGGGTCTCTTGCAGTTACAAATGTATGACCCCACATGTTTTTGAAGGGTCCTGAAGAAACCATGGGGATACCCCACTGGCAGGGCCATTTAATAGTACAGGATTGTTGGCAAAATCACCATTTTAAAGGGATTTATCCTCTCCATCCAGGATATTGAAAAGGGCACCCATTCCGCCAGCAGCAGGTGCAGCTGTTCTGCTAATGGCGGGTAGTCTGCACAGTACAGAGCGGTACAGAGCACCCAGAGAACCAGTAATCTGGACCCCCAAATAACTAATGCTGGTTTCCGCCGATCTATAGGGTGCTATATCCTGCAATTACTGAACCTTTTCTGAGGGGCGGACAAGTTTAATAACCCTGACTTGTGGCCATTTATTTTGAACCCTGCCACCTCCAGCGAGATCCTGGGAATGAGGTTTCTGGTTCTGTGATCAAAAGGAGCATGCTGTCTGCAAACGCTGCGACTCTATGCTCCTCACTCCCAAAGGGAATCCCCCTAAATCCGGCGAGGCCCTAATGCTGGCCAGGATCGGCTCGAGGTCGATGGCGTGTAAGAGTGGGGAGAGCGGGCAACCCTGCTTAGTGCCTCGTGAGACTGTGATCCTCTGGGAAAGTTGCCTGTTGATTGCCAGGCGCAAGGAGGGAGTTTGGTAGCTTGCTCTTACCATTGAAAGGAATTTAGAACTGAATCCCATAACCACCATGGTATGGAAGAGGAATGGCCATTTGACCCGGTTGAATCCCTTCTCGGCATCCAACGCTAGTATAAGTGCAGGGGTTCTAGATTTATTTATTTTTTCAATCAAATGACAGACCTGCCGAAAGTTATCCGAGGTCTGCTTATGCCTAATAAATCCCGACTGGTCGGGATCAGTCAGTTTGGGGAGGAGATTATCCAGGTGTGGCGCCAGACCCTTGGTGTAGATCTTTGTGTTTCGAATAATCGAGACAATAGGCTGGTACAAAACGCATAGTGACATCCTTACCAGGCTTTGGCTGCAGCACAACTTTGGCTTCTCCCATTGTCGGGTTGATACACCCACCCCCTGACCCTCCGCAAAAGAGTTGAAGATCTGGACTAAGCGCAGTATCAGTGCCTCGCTAAAGGTTTTGTAGAAACACTGGAAAGCCGCCCCAGGGCCTTTCCTGATAGCAGGGCAGCTATAGCCGCCCTTAGTTCTTCAGGAGTTATGTCTCCCTCAAGCTCTTCCCATTCTTGAGGAGTGATCTTGGGGAGAGGGCACCGGGATATGTATTCCCTTTGAGCTCTCTCCTCAAGGGAATCTGATGTTTACAGGAATGAAAATAATTCAGTGAAGACTGAAAATGATGTCTGGTAGAGCAGTGCTTTCTTGCCCCCCCCCTGCCTTCATTTTTAGGGTTGTCCTCGAAGTTTATTTTTTCCTAATCAACCTCGCTAACAGGTGATCCGCCTTATTGGATTTGACATAATAGCTCTGTTGGAGATAGAGCAATGAACGCTCTGCAGCTCTAGTATGCAATACATATAATTGCCCCCTAATTAGCCGATATTTCCTTTGCAGCATACTACCTGCGTCATTTTCCATTTGAGACCTTATTTGTTTTAAGTTTAGCTTCCAATTCCTCTAAGAGACCTAGTTGTTTTTCCCTCTGGCACTTCATCGCAATGAGGTCACCCTTCAATGTAGCCATAAACGCGTCCCACACCACCTGGTCGCATACAACCTCTGTTAAGTTAAGTGCAAAGTAATCCAAGATTATATTCTTTGTCCTCACATAGGATTCCATCCTTAATGATGTGGCTAGGGAACTTCCACCGCCATTAGCCTGGCTCGTTCCGCCCCATATTTAGGATGTTAATGGTATTTATACTGTGCAGCGTCGCCAACGGAATTGGTCCCCAGGCACTCAGGCGGATCTGTAAAACAAAAGGCGGGCGGGTTTTGTTAGTTGGGTGAAGAGGGAGTAGGAAAGTGCAAGAAGTGGTGTGCTGTTGGCAGATTCAGTTTGTTTTTCACTGTGTGCAGAGCTTTGGTGTGAGTATCGGACCGATGCAAGACCTCGTGCGCTGTTGGTGCGGTTTATGTGTTTGTTGTTGTTGCAGTGTGGTGAAGTGCGTGCGGTTTGCTGTGTGAGAAATGGTTGTGTGGTTTTTTGGGTGAATTAGGTATGCAGAGATTTGAACTTGGATTAGTAGGTAATATATCCTAGTCCTTGCAGATCTTCTATTTTTCTAGCATTCCTGTAGGTAAGCTTAATTGCCACTTTCCTTTCTTGTCCATCTAATTGTTGTGATTGGCGGCGTGGCGCGTTCCCGGCTGTGTTGTTTTTGAACTTAGTCAAATGGGACGGGGTGTGTCTAATGCCCCCTCTGGTATTGGGGCTGTTGATTAGCAGTCTCCTACTCCCTTGCTATCTATTCCATCGGTGTTCTGTGCTTGTGTGTAATTTGGAGGCCAGGGTGCTATTGATAAATCGCCTTTGTCCTTCCGTCCTGGTCTAGCTGTGTATTCAATCTTTAGTTTTGTCCTGTCTTAACTATCTGTCAGTTGGTGAGTTTGGTACGTCATAGAATGTCTTTCTTAGATTCTGTTTGTAGTAGGTTGCTTAGCGGGATCGGTTTCTTCACTCATCATCATTTCAGCTATGTATATGCCTCTGTGGGCGTTCTTCTAGTTATGCAGTGAAGAGCCAGGATTTGAGGAGTTTTCTGAATAGTAGGTGATTTCTTGTGTTACGTATTTTCTTTGGTAAGTCATTCCAAGTTTTTGGTGCGAGCTGAGAGAAAGAAGATCCTCAGTTTTCTTTTGTTGTAGGGTTTCGATTCAAGCGGATGTCGTTGCTTGATCTGAGTGTCCTGGTTGGGTGATGTAGGCTTAATATGTCTCTGAGGAACTCTGCGTGTTGGTTGCCGATTGTTCTGTGAGTGATGCACATTGATTTGAATTTGATTTTCTGTTTTATTGGTAGCCAAGAAGTGTTTTTAGTGCTGGTGTGATGTTTTCTCTTTGGGGTAGTAGTTTGACAAGCAATCTGGCCACCACACTTGTATGCTTTGTAGTTTTTTTACAAGTCATTCAGGCATACCCAGGTACAGGCTATTGGCGTAATCTACTCTGGACATGACAAGAGCGATGACAGTAAATGTTTTGTTGACGAATGGTAGGATCCTTTTTACCGCTCACAGGAGAAAGAAGCATTTCTTGAGTAGATCGTTTACTTGTGGCTCTCCATCAAGACACAGTTTTTTTTACAGTCGACGATTGGGCTGGGGTTGTACTAAGTTCGCTTGGCCAAGCATCATTTCTCTTTTGCCTTGGCTGAGTTTGAGGTAGTTCAAGTTCATCCAGTTACATATATCTTGAAGCCAGTTCTCTAATGTTGTGTTTTCTTGTTGAGTGCCTTGTATTTTGTAGACTATTTGTATATCATGAGCGTAGTTGTAGCAAGTGAGGCCATGTCTCCTGATGAACATGATTAGTTGAGATAGGAAGATGTTGAAGGATGATCCTTGTGGTACTCTGCATGTGGATTCTCTTGGGTTGGATTTGAAAGGTTTCATCCATATAGTCCCTTTTCTGTTTGTTATGAAGGATTTGATCCACAGAAGGGCACTGTCAATAATTCCCAGTCCTTCCAATCTCGTGATGAGGTTAACTGTGTCGCATGCCGCAGAGAGGTCTAGAAGTATCAAGGCAATACTGTTGTCTGTCTGTGTTTGCGTTTAGGTCATCCCATACTGCTGATTCTGTTCCTCTCATTGGTCTGAAACCTACTTGTGCCTGGTCTAGTAAGCAGTGTTCTTATTGAATTCTTGGGTAGTTTTTGTATATGTACTTTTCGGGCAGTTTAGCTGGATACGGGATGTTGGAGATGGGTCTGTAATTGAATAGGTTGTCTACATTTACTGCTGTATCTTTGATTAGCGGCCTGATGTACGCTGGTTTGAAGGATTGTGGCACCTTCCCTGTTCAGATTGAAAGGTTGAAGACATTCCTGTGATATTCTATGGGTGTTGCTTGTTTGAGGATTGATTTGTATATGTCCGTGGGGCAGGGATTTGCAGGAGAACCTGTTTTGTTGCTTTGATTTACCAGTTTGACAAAAGTCTCCACTGATATTTCGGGGAAGCTTTGGAGTCTGTTCGGGCATTCGTCGTAAGGGTAGGTGGGTTCCGTAGTCTGATCGCAATGTTTGTTTTTTATTGTTAGATGGTAATGATTTTGTATTAGAATTAGTGGGATCGATCTAAGTTCCTATGCTCTATTTACCCCCCTCGAGATTGAGTATGTATAAAGTTCAAGAACGGCAGCAAATACCCGCACACCACAGATCACCCACTGGGATCTGTACAAAGCTTGAAACATTGGCATCTCCTCAAACTTGACAAAGATCTGTTACCGTATATTGCAGATAAACCGAAATTCACATTCACTAAAGCCCTACCTATTAAACACCAAGGCAGTCCATCATTTCTTAAATGTACTAAACCAGGTGTGCCAGCTGGTTTAACAGTCCAAGAGGTTTTTTTAAATGTGGCAATTGTAATTTTTGCAGGTATGCATATGATAACTGTCGATCATTTACTTATATGCATGGTGTAACTGTAAAATGTTTGGATTTTATTAATTGCAGAACCCGTCTGGTTGTGTATGCCATAATTTGTGTGTGTGTGGAAAGCTGTATGTGGGCAGCACAATCAGGGAATTGAGAGTACGGATCACAGAGCACCTGGCAAGCCTCAAACATCCAGACCTTAAACAGCCTCTTGCTACACACTGGCAAGAGGAACACCAGTTAGCCAATAAGGATGATTTGAGATTCATTGGACTCATGAGAATTAAAGGGGGGAAAGACAAGGAGGGGACATCCAACTTAAATTAAGACCGGCTGAATGCATACTCATTTGCTCCCTGAGAAGCACCATCAAAGGTCTCAACAGTGACCATGAGATGAATGTCTTTCTGTAAATTATACATCCGTTTGACATGGTGTTTTTTGATATGTTATCACGATACTATTGAGTGAAGTCTGACATGCCATAGAAATGTGCCTAACAAATGTACCTATGGAGGTTGCTCTATTCCAAAATCCTTGATAAAGATCCACTTATAGGATGCCAATATGGCTATGTCTAGAATTGGTCTCTGTGGGTCATCCACTTGTGACTCAGTATCAATATATGTCTTTGCTTTGAATTTGGATTCAGACCGCACAATGCAATTAATCTAGTCCAGTGGTCTCCTGTCCATATTCAGTTTAATAATGTTTTCTAATCTATTGAGGAACCCTTTTTTTTTTTTTTTTTATTTTTTTTTTATTTTTTAAATATCAATTGTGATTTGACTTTTTAGGGCGTTTTATTCACTGGGTCTTCATCTACTTTTGTCTATCTCTGGCTTTCAATAAGCGTTTGTTAATTTTCCCAGGTAATCGGTTACCTGGATGATTTCAATTGAATTAAGACAATCCTAAATTGAATGGAATATTTCACCTAACCTGTGAATGCATTTCAGACTAACCATTAAGGGGATGCCACTCGTAAGTGACGTCTATGCGTCTAGTATTATTGTTTACCTATGACATCATGTGTTGCGGTATGCATGACGTCATCACGTTTCATGTCATCGGCCGCGACGAAGCAGCCTTCTTGCCTTATCTACGGTGTTCAGTTGGCGCATGAGTTCTGCTAATACGTGCAGGGGATTTAACCCGGGACTGCTCATACCAACACTACTACAAGGTTAAGGGACCTTGACATCTCTATAATCAAGCTTTTCCTTAACCTTTCGCGGATTAAGTTTCTGGTGACCTCATGTAGAGGGAAATAGTTGATATGGCACAACATTTAACCACATTTTTTGTGAATACAAGCATTTCTGCATGTTTTTTAATAAAACATTTTATTATTTTTCATGACTGAAGCAAGACAGCCACAGAACAAAAGAACAAAAACCACAAACAAAAGCACTTCAGGACAGCGTCCACATCTTAAATCAACATAATATTATTTGCGTTACAAAACACCAAGAGTTCTTCCTCCGGCCCACTCTCCATCTGTACGTGCAGTAATCATCGCTGACCTTGGCCACAGGGCCCAGACTCGTCCCATTTCCCCCATATTTTAACTGCTTTGGTTGGGCAGCCTCTTGTGCCATAGATTCGGTGTTCCATCATAGCACATGAGTCCATATCCAAAATCCACTGTTCCAGTGTTGGGGGGAGGGTCTGGCACTCCCCATTTTTGTGCGATGTTACACTTCATTAGGGCCGTCGCAGTATTCAGCAGCAGCTTGTCCCATTTATTAAAGTCAGACTGGTCCGGCACACCGAGGATCAGGACCCTCAGGTTCAGTTCAATGGCGCAAGTGAGCACCCTGGAGAGCTTTGTACAGCAAGCATTCCGAAAGGTACGGATCCGGGGGCATAGCCACAGAGTGTGGAAGAAGGTACCCTCCTCGTCGCCACATCGGAAAATTTTCGAGTTCGTAGCCCTCTTCCAGCCATATAAAGTAGTTCTAGGTTAGTATATTCTATGCAGGACTTTAAGTTGCACTCGCCTGAGCCTAGAGGAGATGGCCACCTCCCGTGGATGCATAAGAACCTGGATCCAGTCCTCTGGATCTAGCTCCCCTACATCTCTCTCCCATTTACCTTTTAATCTCCATAGCTCTGGGGTAGCAAAGGATGTAATGGCGTTGTAAAGGATGGATGTGCATTTGGTGGGGATGTAGTCGGGGAACATATTTCGCTCTATCGGTTTGTAGTCGGGGACCGTGTCCTCTGGAGATATGTGGACTCTCAGGGCGTGGGATAACTGCATAAAGTGATATCGTTCTGTGGTAGGCAGCTGGAATTTACACTGCATGTCCTCGAACAAAGCTAGTTTCCCGTCCCTCAGGGTATCATCCACCCTCAAAATTCCCGCTATTACCCAGCTTGGCCATGGTTCAAGCTTCTCAATTTCCCTCAGGTTACCATTTTGCCATAGAGGCTGTGCTGCGGTTATCTTATTTCCCCACCCAAGAAACACTTGTGCCTGTCGCCAAGTGTGGTGATGTGGGTCGTAGGTGTCTGCCGA
Organism: Ambystoma mexicanum; assembly: GCF_040938575.1. Taxonomy (NCBI): domain Eukaryota; kingdom Metazoa; phylum Chordata; class Amphibia; order Caudata; family Ambystomatidae; genus Ambystoma; species Ambystoma mexicanum. The sequence goes on from NC_090925.1 coordinate 1,074,647,447, forward strand.
GGGGGCCGTTGTGGGGATTGATATAATATCTGTAGCGGGTCAAAGCCCTGCATGTCATCCAATTTGGCTCTGATGTGGGGCAGTGCCCGGTCCCCGTGGATCAGGTCGTTGACCATCGCGAGCTGTGAGGCCCAGTAGTAGGTCTGGAGGCGGGGTACCCCTATCCCACCCTCCCAGACCGATTTCTGCAAAGTGCTCAACGCAATACGTGACTGCTTCCCCCCCCCCCCCCCCAGATAAATTCCCTGAGAAGGCTGTCTACTTGGGTAAACTCAGAGGTAGGGATCATAAGTGGGCATTCTGCAGGACGTAAAGGAATCTAGGGAGTGCCATCATCTTAAAAAGTGCGGCTCTCCCCATGAGAGTCAGAGGAAGGAGCTTCCAGTGACGAACGTCATTAACAAACCTTTCTATGATTGGTTGGAGGTTATACATCGCATATTTGGTTAGATTAGTGGTAATCCAAATTCCCAAGTATTTGAAGCCCTGCCTTTCAATCCAATACGGGCAGCTCGGTGGGCTGGCCTGCTCCCCTCCCTTCACCGTGAAGAGAATTGACTTCTTCCAGTTGATTCGCAGTCCGCTAAATTCCCCGTAACTAACGAGCATCTGGGTCACTATGGGACAGATCCGAACCGGGTCGGCCAGGTACAACAGGAGGTCGTCGGCGTACAGGGAAGTACGATCCTCATGCCCCTCGGGCCATCTGAAACCCGACCACTTCCTGCACTGGCGAAGCCACAAAGCCAGCGTTTCAATCGCGAGGGCAAAGAGGAGGGGGGACAGGGGGCACCCTTGTCTTGTGCCTCTGCCCAGGGGAAAGGATTGGGAAGTTCACCCGTTCACCCTGACCTCTGCTTGGATGTTTGTATAAAGCAATTTTACCCATCCCAGAAAGCCCTCTCCAAACCCCATGTGGTCCTTTGACTTGCCAGAGGCTATCCCATCTGATTGAATCGAACACCTTTTCAAAATCAATTGCTAAAAGGGCTAATGGGGTGTCCAGAATAGGGGCACGGTCTAGCACCAGATGGAGTCGGCGCAGATTCATTCGGGTTGATTTATGTGGCATGAAGCCACATTGATCTGGATGTATCAAAGTGTTGACTACTTGCTGGAGCTGGTTGGCCAGAAGTTTAGCCAGGACCTTTGCTTCCCCGTTAATTAACGAGATTGGCCTATATGAGGCACATTTCTCCTGTGGTTTATCCGGTTTGGAGATGACCACAATGGTGGCCTTGCACAGGTCATGTGGAAGGGAACCTTGTTCCCTGGATGTCCGCAGCATCCGATGCAGGAGGTGGGGGGCTATGTTACTACTCCCTAGTTTCTGCTAGATTTCGGCCGGGAACCCATTGGGGCCCGGAGTTTTCCCCGGTTGCAATTGTGCCAGTGCATCTGCTATTTCAGCTTCGGAGATGTTGGCGTCCAGCAGCTCTAGCTGTTGTTCCGAGAGGGTAGGGATTGCTATGTCGTCAAGAAGGGTTGGGTCAAGCGACACCGATGAGGCCCGATACAGCGCAGCATAAAATTGGGCGAATGCCTCCGCTATCTCAGCGTCCGATCGGCATCTCTCCCCCTGCGGTGTGATGATTTCCCAAACGCAGCGCTGTCCCTCATCCCTCTTCTCTATCCACGCCAGCATTTTCCCTGCCTTGTCCCCCAGTTCATATATCCTGGCTCTGGATTCCCAATGGGCCTGCTTGGTGTTATCCAGCATGAGTTCGGTGGCTCGTTTAAGGGATATGTGGGTCTGGGGGGCTGGATTGAGGGTGTGTGCATTTTCCCAATGGGTTACCTCGGCTTCGATCTCGTTTATTTTCCGGAGCCTCTCCCTCCTCCTACTCGCCGTCCAGGAGATAATTTCCCCCCGTAACACTGTCTTGTAAGCCTCCCAGATCACCACCGGGTCGTTTTCGCCTGTATCGTTAATGTCGAAGTACTCGGTGGAGACCTCTGTGAGGCGGTCCACCAATTCTGGGCAGTTCAGGTAGTAACTGTGGCCCTGGTAGGTGTGATTCCACCATCAGGGGTGATGATCCGAGATTCCCCGGGGAAGTAATTCCACCAAAAGTGTCCTGAAAAGATCTGTGTGCGGGATGAATAGATAATCGAGCCTAGAGAGTGAGCCGTGGACACCTGAATGGAATGAGTAGCCCCTGGTTTCGGGGTGGAGTTCCTGCCACACATCACATCACAGAGACCCAGGGCAGATACAAAGCCGGAAAGCCTCGTGGGGACAGTCTGGTTACGCTGTCTAAGATGGGAGCGGTCCATGGAGTTACACATGACATCATTAAAGTCGCCTCCCAGGAACCATTTATCGGGTTGTTGTTTCCCCATAAGGGTGGTCAGTTCTTCTAAAAGCACCTGCCCCAGTCCCGGTGGGGAGTAGATTGAGACAAACCCATATGTTTCCCCCCAGAGTGTACCCAGGACCAACACATAGCGACCCCGGGGGTCCTGCTCCTGTTCCTGTAGTGCGAACGGGACGCGTTTGTGTATGAGAATGAGGGTGCCCCTGGATCCCATGTGGAAAGCTATCCTATAATTGGTCCGCTGAAAGAAATTGCAGTGCGATCCCGCTAAGTGAGTTTCGGTAATCAGGGCCACATCGGGGGAGTGTCTAGAGAGTAGTTGCTTAATCAGACGTCTCTTGATTGCGGAGCCCATCCCGTTAACATTCCAGGTCAGGATCTTAAGGGACTTGGGATGTGCAATAAGTGGCATTTGAGAATGGTCAGGTGTCATCTTGAAAGATTATTTGAGGGGTAGGCGCGTGGCCTACGGGGATATCATCTCGGTGCATGGTGGTGTAGTGTAAAATAAACAAAAAATGATGGTTGAGTCGATGCCTGGGCGTGCTATAAGCCCAACTAACTAGAAACACTGCTGTCCCTTGGGGGTTGCAGGGATAAGCTGGTCTTGAAACAACCTGGAACTCTTCCCAACAAAACCTTCTCTCCCCATACTCCACCCCAACACAAAGTACCTGTCGCCCAAACATGTGCTGACAATCGGAGAGAAAAAGAGTAGATGTCAGCGTATAACAGCCCCTATAGAACTGATGGGGGGGAGGGGTGAATAAGCTACCCCAGATGCAAGGGTAGCGGATCCCCGCTTACCGCATTGTAGGTGTGTGACACGCCTTTGGTGTCCTTCCGAGGGCTCCTTGTGGTGCCCTCAATGGTATGGTTGCCTAATGGCAGGAGGTTGAGCCCACGAGGGGGGTCAGGGCGGAGCCCTGACTCTTCCGAGCGCCGGAGGGTCAGGGGGTGGTGGTTGCTCAGGTCTGGGTCGTTGTTCCGGAGGTGTTCTTGGGTTTCTTTGCCTGTTTCTTCAGGGCCCCGACCAGTCCCCCTCAATGTGCTGCTCCTCCCAGCGCCATGCTTCACCCGGGTCGTCAAAGTGAACCGTAGTGCCTTTGTGATAAATTTTCAATTGTACAGGGAAAAGCAGGCCATACTTGACACCCAGAGATTGCAATTGTCTCAAGTTTTGCAAAGGATTGCCTCGCCTTCTGTACCTCCTTTGTATAATCGGGGCAAAAGGGCCAGCCTGGACCCATCGAAGGTTACCATGCCCTTGGTCCTAGCCAGCTGTAAGAGTGCGTCCCGGTCTCGATAGTTCAAGAACCTCGCTATCACAATGCGCGGAGGAGCGCCAGGCAACGGCCTTCCCGTGGGCATTCAGTGTTCTCTCTATGGAGAAGAATTTTGAGAAGGAGTGTGAGTCGAAGAGGTCTGTTAGTGGTTGATCCAGAAAGAGTTCCATAGATGGGCCCTCCTCTTTCTCGGGGATACCGAGTATACGCACATTGTTACGTCTGGACCTCCCTTCGCTTTCTTCGACCCTCGCCTCCAAGGTCTTGAGTGCGGCTGCGACTCCCTGGAGTTGGTGTTGTACATTGTGTAGCCCATCCTCTGTATTCGAGATGCGCTGTTCCGCTTCTCCAGTACGTGCGGACAGTTTCTGCAGGTCATGTATGAGAAGGGACACATCCAAACTTGGGACACATCCAAACTTATTTGATCAATCTTCTGCTCCATGGACGAGCATGAGTCGGCTATTGCGGCCATGACATCTTTGAGGGAGAGCGCGTCGGCGGGTTCCATGTCTCCAGATAGATGCAGTTGAAGGTCGGTGGCCTGAGAAGAGGTGACTGTATATTGTTCAATCCTATTCTGCATGGCAGGTTTTTTCATGTTTTCTGTGCCCATGGTTGCAACCCGGTCAGGCAGATGCAATGTCGTGGCGTAGCTCCTGTCTCTCGGTCTCACGGAGTGCGGCCCGGTTCGGTCGCGACTCAATGATGAGGTGAGAGGTTGGGTTTTGCTGTTTATTTTTAGTTCACGTATGATTGCGGGCTCCGATGCCAAGTCACCGCACTCTATGTTGGCAGGTGTTCCTACTAACACAAGGTTTGTCTGGTTCTCAGGATGTTTATGCTTAATCGATGGTTTCAAGGTATTGGGTGAGGGGGGGATTCCTTGGGTGGTGAGAGTGGCCCAGTCGTCCTGCTACCAGTGGCGGTCTATTGGTCTTACTCCCACTGTCTTAGTGTCAGGCCGCGAGCGAGAACGTGTCGGGCCGTGGCGGCGCGGTGCTCCGTCACTCTCGACCACCCCCCCCAGGCCAGCCTGTGCTTAATTGTCCACCCCGCCCCGGTGGGGTCGTGGCGCCGTGGGTGGGCCGCCCTGAATCACCCGCACACGTTGCTGTTGCAGTCCCCAGCGGGCACCCCTGGGCAGTGAGCACGTGAGCGGCACCGCTCCAGGGATCGGTCCGACCCGAGGTCTCCGGCAGCATGTCACAAAGCGGGCACCGCCCCTGCCCCACCCGATGTTGCTCCTCGGTTGCGTCCCCTGCAGACTCGGGCTCGTCCGGGACCACCGCCAATCCCCTCGTGGGCCCCGAATGGCGGTGGCCAACGCTGGTGCCGGCAGCCGTCTAGCGGTGTGGCCGTGCCCGGGACAGTCAATCCGCCGGGGTAGCAGGCCGTGCAGGGGACACGTTCAGGTCTGGATCGGTTCGGATTTCAGGGCGCCGGAGGTAGGCGCAGCCCCGCCGAGCCCCCGGCCCAGCCACGGTCAGGTCTCCAGTCCCCTCAGCAGGGCATCACCAGCCCGGATGGAGCCGTGGATCTCCAGCGGCGGCCGTTTTGTTTCGGGGACTCCGCTCAGGGCCTCGGACTTCGAATCGCGGGTACAACGCAGCCGCCTCCCCAGTCACCACAACTTCTCACACTTGTGCCACGGGTGTTCCTCTTTCTTGTGGCCCTCTTGGAGCAAGGCTAGCGGTCACATATCAGGCTGGTTAGAGAGGCATCAGCTTCACCTCACTGATGATCCCCAACAAGGGTGAAACACGTGTATGGGGTTGCTGGTGGTACTCTCGTTCAGATTGGAGTTGCCATTGTATTTCGGTGCTGGACTGCCCCAGGGCAGGACAAAGACTGATATGCAAATGGATATTTCCCATCTGTGAAAGGCACAGTGAGTAAAAGCAGTGGCTGCGAACTCTCAAGTGGTTAATAACCACTGAACAGGTTATCATGTCTGTTCTTGCGAGAGAGGGGCGCCCGCTACCTTTGGAAAACTATTTTTTAAGGAACCTGGGATTGGTAACCCTAGGTCTCCTGGGGGCAACCAGACGTGGTCTCCCTCTCACTGTGCTTAGAGAGGCATCAGCTTCACCTCACTGATGATCCCCAACAAGGGTGAAACACGTGTATGGGGTTGCTGGTGGTACTCTCGTTCAGATTGGAGTTGCCATTGTATTTCGGTGCTGGACTGCCCCTGGGCAGGACAAAGACTGATATGCAAATGGATATTTCCCATCTGTGAAAGGCACAGTGAGTAAAAGCAGTGGCTGCGAACTCTCAAGTGGTTAATAACCACTGAACAGGTTATCATGTCTGTTCTTGCGAGAGAGGGGCGCCCGCTACCTTTGGAAAACTATTTTTTAAGGAACCTGGGATTGGTAACCCTAGGTCTCCTGGGGGCAACCAGACGTGGTCTCCCTCTCACTGTGCTTAGAGAGGCATCAGCTTCACCTCACTGATGATCCCCAACAAGGGTGAAACACGTGTATGGGGTTGCTGGTGGTACTCTCGTTCAGATTGGAGTTGCCATTGTATTTCGGTGCTGGACTGCCCCTGGGCAGGACAAAGACTGATATGCAAATGGATATTTCCCATCTGTGAAAGGCACAGTGAGTAAAAGCAGTGGCTGCGAACTCTCAAGTGGTTAATAACCACTGAACAGGTTATCATGTCTGTTCTTGCGAGAGAGGGGCGCCCGCTACCTTTGGAAAACTGGTTTTCCAGGATGTATCATGCGGCAGCGGGAGCCGAAGGGACTTGCGTCTGCATCGCCTCGCAGTTGGCCACGCCCCCATTTCTGCATGTTCAATGAGCAGCCACGGGATTATAGCATATATTAATCCAAGTTAGTCTTTTACGATTTTGTTATCCAATAACCTTCCTTTGGGGACTTTAAGCACTTTTATATGGATAATAAGCGGCCACTGGACTGTAGCATATCTCGAATCGAGCCATCTTTTACAATTTTGGAACACTCTATCAATGTGTCATGATTATTTGCGCACCATAAGTAATACGGTTTCTGTGAACCAGGACCCTGAATCCTTTTTTGAAATCACACATGTCTGACACTCTGGGAATTTCTTTTTTGTGCCTGGGGTGAATATGCACCCACAGATTCCTGTGCTAAGGACTACACCCTATGCATGCTTTAATTTTAGGCGCATCCAGATTGATTATTGCATTCATGCAGCTGAACTTTGAAGAATGTACGACAACACCAGTCTAATACCATTAGATTCTGCTGTTGTCAAATATATTGCACTTAGACCATTATAAGGTAGGACCTGCTTCCAATAGCACATATTGATCTCCAGTAATAATCAATAATTTCTTATTCTCATGGCAATCTTGTAAATCTTGTAGGTAACGGGCATCCTAGCAAGAATCATCAGCGTGAACAACATATTATTCCATTTCATGTCTCTTCTATCAAACCTATTACGGTATGATTTCTAGCATATATTTGCACTCGCAAGAATCCACAGCTTTGACATCTGATATCAGAGTTTATGGTTTCATCTGACATTGCGAACATATTTTTCAGGGTTCCATGTCATTTCATTGCGGGATGTTTTTTTCATGTTTTTTTTCCCCGCAAATTGTGTTACGAAAAACCCATCTAATTTTTAATTATTTTTGGGGGATCCCCCACCCAAACACCCCCATTTTCTTTAATTTGTATTTATTCCCAAACACCCACACCCCTATATATAATTTACTAACCCCATACCCCTAAAAAATCTGCGGCTAAAAACCCAGCGAAAAAACATCCTGCGATGAAAGGACGTCGTACCTTTTTCAGATTCAACCATTGGATTTTTCGGAACAGGGTGAGCCCTTGTAATAGGAGCATGCTTATCATATGGCACAGTTTTCATCACATGGTGCCGCCCATATAAGTTCCTTTCAATTTAATTTTCTTACAAGTCTTTAACTGCACCATAAGATGTTTTAACCATGGATGGTTTTATGGGTCTCACATCTCGATGGCATGTCTTATTATTCACTAGGTGTGTTGTGACATAGTAGTTGGATCTATGCAATTTGGAAATATATTTTGTCTTTTGTTTCCTTTTGGAACACCTTATTGAATCAACCATCCGCCTCCGTCCTGAAATGCGGTATGTTTGGATTTCGTCACACATTTATTTCAAATCACCTTTGTTTGCGCATAATGTACATTGTATGTAATGTTACCATGCAATTATGAAATCAATTATGTCTTTTGGTTTATTGCTATATTTTGTTGGCATCTTTCCATTCTAACCTATGATACACAGCCTTGAAAACGACCATGAGGTCGAAACACGTGGCGGCTGTACTATTCAACTGACGTGTGGAATAAACCACTTTACAAGCATTACAGAACTGTGTTATTCTGCATATTGTTTATCATCTTGTGATTATTAATCTGAGCGCAAATTGCCCGCCCCAATTTTTTTCTGGTAATGATTTTGTTTTTGAAGGGGTCTACTAGGTCATTGCATAGTTTCTTCAATGGTATTGGCATATTGTTGCAGCCTGCTGGATTTTTTTATTTCATTATGATTTAAGAGTTCTTTTTGGATGTTTGGTGCTTTGAAGATTTGGTTGTCGTAGTATTTCCTTTTTGCTTTTTGTATTTACTTTTTGTATGAGCGGATATGTTGTTGAAATTTCTTTTTTTTCCACTGTCGTTTTTGATCCTCATTCTAGTTCCAGTTTTTCTTTTTTTCCCGATCGTTGTGGAGTAGAGCTACTTTATTGTCCAGGTCAGCTTTTTCCATAGTTGTTGCTTGCGGTTTGCTGAGTTCCAGAAGTTAGTTTGGAGTTTTTGATGGTTCTCCAATTTCTTACAGATCTGTGGTTTATCTTGTTGCTTGTTTATTGGAATGGTCAGTGTAATTATAAAGGGAATTATGAGGTGGTCTCTCCAGAGTATTTGAATTGGTGGTGCTGTGCTAATTTTATTGGCGAAGATTGTGTCAAGTGTATGCCCTGCCGTGTCGGTTGCTCCTTTGACTATTTGTTGTAAATTCAATGCTGCTAGTTGACTGGTTGGCGATTTTTGTGTGGTTGTGGTTTCATCATCGAACCAGATGATGAAATCTCAGAGGACGACCAGATGATTATGCATGATGGCTAGGTTTGTGATTGCTTCCGTGTAGGCGTCTACGAAGGTTGCATCTTAGGTTGGCGGTCTCTGTCAATATGAATTTCAGGTTTGTTTTGGAGTTTACTGATGGGCGTAGGATTAAGGATTCACATTTATCGATGTTTAATGGGTCTTCCATTTTGATAATCAGGTGTTCTTTGTGGATGATTGCCAGTCCAACACCTCTTTTGGTTTTCTTGTTTGCTTGGAAGCACTTGATGTTATAAGGCAGGCAGTTGTTGAGGGTGATCTTGTAATTGGACTGCCCCTTTTGGGGTAGGACCAAGACTGATTTGCATATGGTTTTTCCCCTTCTGTAATGGCTTGGCATGCTGAAAAACGAGGGTCTGGAGGGTTGCCCAGAGCTTTGCCCGTGGTTATGATTAATTCAAAACCTTCCAGCCATCACCTTTCTGTTTTGTTAAAGTCACCCCGAGTGGGACGGGTATGCCCAGACGTGGGTCCCGAGTCTGCCGGGCCTAGAGACCCAAGCTACTCCTCACTGATGACGCCCAACAAGGCTGAAACATGTCTGGGGATGCTTGTGGTCTCGTGCAGAAGGGATGTGACCTAGCAGTTCGGGCTGGACTGCCCCTTTTGGGGTAGGACCAAGACTGATTTGCATATGGTTTTTCCCCTTCTGTAATGGCTTGGCATGCTGAAAAACGAGGGTCTGGAGGGTTGCCCAGAGCTTTGCCCGTGGTTATGATTAATTCAAAACCTTCCAGCCATCACCTTTCTGTTTTGTTAAAGTCACCCCGAGTGGGACGGGTATGCCCAGACGTGGGTCCCGAGTCTGCCGGGCCTAGAGACCCAAGCTACTCCTCACTGATGACGCCCAACAAGGCTGAAACATGTCTGGGGATGCTTGTGGTCTCGTGCAGAAGGGATGTGACCTAGCAGTTCGGGCTGGACTGCCCCTTTTGGGGTAGGACCAAGACTGATTTGCATATGGTTTTTCCCCTTCTGTAATGGCTTGGCATGCTGAAAAACGAGGGTCTGGAGGGTTGCCCAGAGCTTTGCCCGTGGTTATGATTAATTCAAAACCTTCCAGCCATCACCTTTCTGTTTTGTTATTGTCATCTAGCCATGTTTCAGTTACAAATAGGATGTCGATACCTCTGTCACTTAGGAGGCTGTAGATTTCGGTGGCATATTTGAACATTAGATTAGATTGCAATGGATCTTTTCGGTGTGGTTTTGTTGTTGTTGTTCCTTGTTTTGTGATGGTTCAATCTGGGTGCTTCTGTATTGATGTTGATTGGATGAAGATCAGCGAAGACTGCTTCTTCATTGAAGCAGTCTGTTAGGTTAGTTCTTGGGTTGTTGACTACTAGAGCTTCGTCGTCCCGTATGGTATGTTGTGGGTATCAATAGTGCCCTTCTGATCTTGTGATGTATGGAGTGAGTGGCTTGGAATCTTCCCAATCTCTTCTTGTGTAACCCCGTCATTTTTCAGGCTGTTTGGGGGGATTCTTTGCTTGTCTTGATATCAATGGTGTTGAGATATCGAGGCTCTGTCTTTGTCGCGAGGTACGGTGTAAGACGTAAGGATTTTTCTTTTACGTATGATTTTGTTCTGTTGATAGCGGTATTTGGTGGGGTATGTTCTGCATTCAAGGCTGCTTCTACTGGGGGCAGTTGGATTTGTGTATCCGTATTAGTTCCATGTTCCTGCTCTCTTTGTCGGTGTCATTTCTGTGTCGGGGCATTTTCAGTCCTCGGTGGCGAGAATTGGTCTCGTTGCAGAGTTGACAGGGCAAATGGACGTCTCTCCTGTCTTGTGCTAGGACAGTGTTGGTGTTTCCTCTTATGTTGCTGTGCCTGGGGGCTATCGAATGCGGTCTGTTGGTTAGGTGTTTTTGCTCTAGGAGCACTGTCCGGGGGAGTACTAGGATTGGGGCGTGTGGTTCGGCTATTGGGGGCTATGGGGAGGGGCAAGCAGGGTAGGTGGTTGAAGGGGATTGCTAGTTTTGGAGGCTGGTGAGTGTTCTTGGTTGTCGGGCGGCCTAGGACTCAATTATGATGGGTATTGATGCAGTGCCCAAACGTTTGGAGTGACAAGATACTGGGAGCCTAGATTTCACTGATGTTATAATAGAGAATAGCACGCAGTACTTAACGCCTCACTTTTGAGAGACCTAGACTGCGAGAGAGGCCCAGGTTATAAACAGTTGCAGGTATTAATTAGAGCATCTAGACCTTGATAACTTGAGAAAGGACTAGGTTTCAAAGATTGGCAAGCAGTAGTTGAATACCTAGAGGCACCCATACGACAGGATTAGAGCAGCTAGATTTGAGCCACCTTGATAATGGGAGAAAGGCCTAGGCTTCAAAGAGTGGCAGGCAGTATTTAGGACATCTAGAATTAAGGCTCCTGAAAAGCGGGAGAGAGGCCTAGGCTTCAGACAGTAGGGGGCGGCGCAGGTTAGTATTCACAGTACCATCTCGGTGTGATATGAACAATTCTCTAGGATGTGACACAGGTAAGCAATCACAATGTGGTGCAGGCTATCATTCTCCGTATTATCAAAGTGTGTTATTTTCTAGATATCATTAGAGTCAATATGAACAATTCTCTAGGGTGAGACAACGGCTAATATTCACAGTACTATCACTGTGTGGAGCTTTCTAGATGGGATTCACGTCAATATGAGCCATTCTCTGGGGTGCGATGCAGGCTAGCCGTCGCGATACTATCACTGTTTGGTGCAAGCTAACATTCATACTACTATCAGTGTTGTACTTTCTAGCTATGAATCAAGTCAATATGAACAACTATCTGGTGTGCGATGCAGGCTAGCAGTCACATTATTATCACATTGTGGAGCAGGCTAACATTCACAGTAGGATCAGTGTAGAGCAGGCTAGCAGTCACAGCATTATCACAGTGGTACTTTCTAGATTTTAATCCCGTCCGTATGAACAATTCTGTAGTGTGCGATGCAGGCTTATGTTCACAGTACTATCACTGTGTGGAGCTTCCTAGATATGATTCAAGTAAATATGAACAAAACTCTAGGGTGCGACGCAGGCTAGCATTTACAATACTATCACTGTGTGGTGCAAGCTAAGTGGTAGGGATTCCAGGGTAGAGTGATTGCTCTATCCTTCAACCTGACCACTCCTTCCTTGATTGTAGCTGCTGGTTGACGGCTGGCCACTGTCTTCCCCTGCTGACCCCTGCAGACACGATATGGAGGTGCCTCTGTAGGAGCTGCCCTTTTCCTTGGGACCCTTCGCCGCAGGCGCTTCCCTGGGAGGGTCGATCAAGACCAAGGATTGGGCCATTTGGGGAATGCTGGGCGGGTGGAGGGATGCACAGGGAAGCAGTGATGGGAATCTGGTGGTAAGAGGGTGCTCAATGGGGCTGGGGCTATATTAAAGGCTCAAAATGGGGTCGGACAAGGCCCAGGAGGCTCTAAAGTCTGGTGCATTTACCTGCTTTACCATAAAATCAAAAACGGATAATAGTTATGGGCGCATGATCTGACAGGGTGACTACTCCTAGCTCTATCCCCACGACCCTACCCAATGGTGACCTTGAAATCCAGGAGTAATCTAACCTTGTATCCATCTATGAACGTGGGAATACAATGTGTAGTCCACCCCCATGCCCCCTCCCACCAGTTCCCTCCAGCCATCTACCAACACCAATTGGGCCATGTGTTCGTTCAAGCAGGCAGTTGGTTCCGGTCTTCTCTTGGGTCCCACGCCAGATTAAAGTTGCCTACCAATATTATCTGCCCTTTGGCAAAAGTCTCTAATTTGGTCAGTGTCGCCCGCAAGAACCCATCTTGCCTTGTATTGGGGATGTAGATTACTGTCACTGTATATGTTCCCCTCGCCCATTGGAAAGAGGCTGCCAGATACCTCCCCTTTAGCTATGACCTGGAAGCCCTAGATGTCCGAATATGGATTAACCCCTGTCTTCCTTGGGGTGTTGGATTGGAACAGATTGTGGTACCCCTTAATTTTCAGTTTATGCCCGTTTTGCCTCCGAACATACATCTCTTGGAGTTCTACAATTCCAGACCTCCTGCGCCCCAAGAACTGTTCCACCTTCCTTCACTTAACCGGCTAATTAAGCCCCCCGACATACGTTTAGGGAGGTCACACGAAGCACTGCCCTCTTTCCCATGTCGTCTTACCATGCGGCTCGCACGAATGATGAGTGGCTGCCTTTGGGACCTCCCTCCCTCCCTCTCTGGATGGGCTCAACCAGCCTCTAGCTCCCCCTGAACCTCTGTCTCTGAGCCCTTGTAACAACCCAGAGTAAACCTGTGCGTGTGCCCCCTAAAGTCATGTAGATAAACCAAGACATCCTGTACCACCCACCTCCCTCAGTACCTTTTCCTGAACTACCTCCTCCAGGCAGGCTACAACATTCCTTCCTGTAACCCCCTTTTCCCCTCAGCGTGGCACGCCTGTGTCGATGGGTGTGTGGGCACCTTCCATGCCTGCCCCTTGTTAGGCACGGTTCTGTGCAGTACCCTTTGGGTGCACTACAACAACCCTGACCTCCTGGTAATAGGAACCCAACCTTTGGTATAAGCTTGTACTACAGAGGTTGGTAGCTTGTTGAGCAGCCCGGTTTATCTCAAGAGGGGTCCATGTGAGCTGTAGGGGAGTTACAGAGATTCAGTGACAAGTATTCAAATAAACACTTGCACACAAGGTTTCTTGAATAAACAATTATTAATATATTTATCAGTCGGATAGAATAAGCCTTCTTCAGAAGGGAGCAATATAAAAGCAACACACAATACACTCCAAAACTACACATTCTTAGTTTCTTAATCAGTAAAGACCATTTTGGGATGGCCAACAGTCACAACCTTGACCCTCAGGTGACTTCAATAGCTAGGGTGCTGGGGACATTAATATCTCACTGTTTAATTTAGAAAATCTTAGGAGTTGGTCAAAGGAAAATATTATTAGAACAAACATGATCACAAATATTCTTAAACAGGCAAATACTTTTGGATCCCCTAAGCAGATTCACTCACTACAACAGGTTAAGCCGAAGTCAATGGGCAAAAAAGTCTATATGAGCTGAAGCACTTCTGGTAGGTAAGTAGAAAAGTCTTTGCACAATGTTTTACAAGTCTTTGAAGAAAAGAAGAATCAATGTAGGACCACAAACTGTTAAGGCTTGTGAGTAGTAGAAGATGCAAGCAACTCTTCAACAATATGTAAGTTCTCTGACTTTACAGTACCTTTTGTATTGAAGAAAGTACAGCAGATGGCTCCTGTTCCTGTGCAGCTCTGCAGATCTCACTGTTCCTGGGCCCCATCGTGGGGACAAGAGGGCGGACTTCTGGGGACTCCTGCACTGCAATGGGATGGTCACTGCTTGCAAACGGCAATCTTCAAACAAGTAGCACTTCAGTGTTTCAGCTCCTCGCGACTACCGCAAATAGCAACCCTGCGGTTCCTGGCTGTTGAGATCGACTTTGCTTGCTTCTGGGGTCCTGCACTCTGTTATTCTGATTCTAGGACAGAGCGCAACGCTCCTACGAGAGCAAGCAGCATGGGTATGCAACCTAATGACCTCCCTCGGCTTCATCATCAATGTAGAAAAGTCAGACCTGCAGCCTGCTCAGCGAATAGAGTTCCTGGGTTTTGTGATACACACGAAGAGAGCCATACGAGTTAGATCTTCTCGAGTGGTTTTCGCTCTGGGTCTCGAGGTTCTGCATGACCCTTGCTAATTGTTATACTAGCTCATTGATCTTCGTTGTATCCTCTGCAACCTCTTGTATGGCGCTCTCCGCTGCATCGACCCGCTCCTTTAGTTTCGTTATGTCCCCCTTAGCCTCTTGCAACGATTGGGACAGTTCTGCTTGCATCATGCTCAACTGCGATTTAATGATCACTATCTTGTCCCTACAAATCCTGAAAGCATTGGCGTAGGACCTCCCTGGTGACTACTTCATCTTTTGCGATGCCCGCCAGTGCCCCAAATCCTCTCCTGCCCTGGGCCCCTGCGCGCCCTATCCGGTACCTTGTTTTCTCTGCGCCAGAGTCTCTGCAGATTGCCCTCCTGTGGTTTCTTCACTGACTTGGGGGTAGCTTGCATGTCCTTCCCCTAGTTTTTGGACATAGTGCATAGGTAGGTCCGATGGGGGGTTTGGGGGAGTCCTGCCCCCTCCTCGTCTCTGATATCGTGTCACACCCTTCAGACCTCTTCCGGACACTTTTTCCAGGTGTAGGAACCTTCTCCTTCCACTGCTTTGTGGGTCCGCCCTGGACTGTGTTGGGGGAGAGGGGTGGTTTGAACTCCCCTCCAACTGTGCGCAAGTGAGATACCATTTGTCCTCCCTCCTCAGGTTTAAAATGACAACCCTCCTGGCCTTGGTGCCAGGATCACTCTGTCCTGAGCCTGACCAAATGGCCTCTCCATTATTCTTTCTTGCCCACCATGGATGTAGATGGACTCTTTAGCTCTCTATTCGGCCTCCGGATTGGTCCGGGGAGGCCAGGGCTCCACCGGTCAATGGGCCTCATTACACGGTAGGTGGTAAGGGTTTACTGGTACTGGTATTTTACCGGTAAACCCTTACCGCCTTACTACGAGGTCCCTTTGCGGTTTGGGGAATTTAACGCCTGCTTTTTGCAGGTGTTAGAAAACGAACCCGCATAGGGACCCGGGTGCTAATTTGCGGTACCTTAATTAGCGCCTTCCCCATTCCCATTATGCCCTATGGGGAAGGGCAATGGAGGAAGGAGGAATTACCGCCTTCCCAACCTTGGAATAGGGCGGTAATTCCCCTTTCCTCCAAGGAGGTACCGGTTTATCGGCATGAACCATGGCACTAAAAGCGCCATGGTTTACCGCCTACCGTGTAATGAGGCCCAATGTCTGCTATGCATGGTGCGCCTATTGTTCCCTTGTCTCCCTTGCTGTGCTTGTGGATGGGGGGGGTGCTCTGGTGGAGGCACTATATGCAGCTCCGAAATGGACCTCAAATGGGCCTCCAGCTGCCCCGACTATAACACCACAGGGCCTCCCCTGGTCTTCTCTGCAACGGTGCTGGCTTCAAACCTTGGGCAGGTGCCCTCTCGCCACGCTCCCCCACACCTCATTCACTCTCTCAAAGATGGTGATCACTTCCTGCAGTGGCCAGCCTCTGCCCGCTTGCACGCTTTCCTTGGGCCAGGGCGCATGCAGACCTGTGATGTTCTCCTCCAAGAGGGGGTGGCGGGGGTATGTCGAGCCCCTCTGGGTCGCTGCGTCTTGACTTTGCGGAGCACCCCTCCCGGCCTCTTGGCTGCTCCCGCTGCTCTTCTCTGCTGCGCAGCTCTCAGCTGTGGGCTACAGGTATGGCCCCTCCGGAACCTACTGATCTCTCCGATGAGACGCTGCTTCACCAGCACAGGGGTGGCTCGGTCGCACCTCTATCTTCCAGCTGGCACTCGGCCAGCAGGGGAGCCCCTGCTCCATGAATCCAGCCCTGGTGGGCACCCAATATCGCAGGCAGCTCCTTCCTGACTGGCTTCTCTGCCTCCCGACAGCGGCTGCTTTCCACCACGCGCCTCGCAGCCACCGGGTCCTCTACCGCCCAGGTCTCCCTGAATGGTGATTTTTTTTTTTTTGCTTGCGGTCTGCGAGCGTGTCTCAGTTGGGCTGGCTGCAAGTGCAGTGCGTCCGCACCTCGGAAACCGCAGAGACGAAGGCTGCACACCCACCTCTGCTGAAGTCCCCCAGCAATCCGGGCTGCTGCACTCCACCACCACAACCTACATCGATAAATCCCCGCCCTGGGAAGGCTCTTTTAATCTATCTTGATTGTCTATGGCCCCGGGGGCTGAGATCTCCACGATCACGCTGCTCTCCTTTTGGTGGCAATCAAAGAATCCCAATCACGATGCACTTTTTTAATGGGTATCCATAATAAAAGCCAGTACAAAATGCTGTTTTTTTAAAAAAAAAAAAAAGAATTATGTGCTTTTATGTGGCTGCACTAGCATTTTGGGGCGCCTATCCATTCTTTGCTTTGGCATGACATTTTATTTTAACTGTGATTCTATGACAAAGCAAGCATGATTAGTGTTGTGTCTAGAATGGCATTTAGGGCAGCCAGTCAAGCCATGTCTTACTGTGGCATGTCTTTTTTCACTGGGCATCAAGGGTAAAGCAAACATGATGATCCTTATTATGTATCTAGACTCGGCTGCATTTTGTAGCCAGTTTGGACATGTTTTCTTGTGACGAGACCTTTTTAAAGGCGATGCCAACTGGAGTGTGTAGCAAAGCCATGGTGGGCATGATTTCCTATAGTATCATTACTGTCATTGTGTTATGTTAAAGGCATGGTCTAGTAAAAAATGTTATTGTCCCTATGGGTCGGCCATGTTTTTTTAAGCCCAAGTGGCTCGATTTTAGAAAACTTTCCTATGGACCTCACCCGAGTTTTCGTCCATTAAACGCACGCGAAACACAGGGAGCCGCCATTTTCTGATAATCCTATCTTTTCCCCCATCTCCCT
Organism: Ambystoma mexicanum; assembly: GCF_040938575.1. Classification (NCBI taxonomy): domain Eukaryota; kingdom Metazoa; phylum Chordata; class Amphibia; order Caudata; family Ambystomatidae; genus Ambystoma; species Ambystoma mexicanum. Next base: position 1,074,664,680 of record NC_090925.1, read on the forward strand.
GGCTGACCTGCTTTTGCGGCACTAAATCAAATCCCCCGCCCCTGAGCCTGTCATCAGCAGACTCGTACCGCCCATTTCCCAACGCCAAAGCACGTCTTGTGTCAACATTCGCTGCGCTTCAGCTAATGACGTGTCGCCATGGAAATGGCAGGGCGCCTCTTTCCTCAATAAGTATAAACAGACCGTTTCACAACACACAGCAGCAGATTTTCGATTCCATTCCCCTCTCTGTGTTACTTTGAGTATTCTGTGACTCGTTTCAGTGCTCTGGTCAGCTACCTTCGCCGCTTGTAGCCCGTGTGAACATATACCAGTACCACCGCTTTAAATTATTTTAGTTTGTTTAACACACAATGGCTACAATAATGCCCTACATGTACGAGCCCGAGTATACTGAGAAGGAACTACTGGAAAGGGAAGCACGCGAAAACAATGGGGATTCGGACGGCAGTTGGCAGGACGATTCAACAGATGAAGAGCCTGGGCCTAGTCGCATGGACGGCGTTTCCACCTGGTGCACATGCAATCGGTGCGAGCTAATGCCAACTGAGGACGAGAACTGCTGCTGCCGAGAAAACTCTGGATGCCTGGCCTACATTTCGGAAGGCGAGCCACGACCGCAATGCATCACCGAGCTGCCAGACTTCAGGGCAGCCTGCCTCACACGGGCCGTGTTGAGAATAATGATGGTGCTTATGCACGAACTTCGCGCAACTGTTCGTCCTCGTAATCCGAGTAAAGAGTAAGTATACTCTGCTTGTCATGCAACTCCTATTTCATGTTCTTCTACTATATCCAAAATGGCATCTACATATCATTGTAACATATGTAAGTCGTTCAATAGTGTGCATTGTCTAGATAGCATTTGTCCGTGCAGAATGCCATTAGTTACAAGAATTGTCATTGACAACAAACGTTTATTAAACTTATCTTGGTCATTTAAAAACAGTTTGTTTCATTCCTTTTCACAGGTGGTACAGGCTTGTGGCCTATCGTTCCTTTACATGGTGGCTCCACGGGAGGCTTGGACACCAGTTCGAAGAGTGATACCTGCCTGTGCCGTTCGTGCCATTAGAGAAACGTTCCCGAGTGACAGCGGTCAGTACAGGGGATTTTCTTTCGCTGTGCTGCAACCTGACCTGTATAATCTTTAAAGTCTTGTATTTTTGTGTCATGAAAATAAGATACAAAATAAAACACCACATATATTTTAACAATGGTTGTTTCGATTTTTTAAATGAATCAAGTGTGTCTCCATTCAAGGATGGACGTCAGACATCTGTGCTCCGAATGGGTGAAGGTCTGGTCGCTGTGAAGCAGGGTGGTCACTATCTATCTAAGCTAACATAACATATTCTCGATAATGCATGCACTAAATAACCTACTGAAAGACTTTGAACAAGTGTTATGTATCTATAAAAGTCACACATATATCTATACTAACCATTACCATTGGATTATACAGGCCTTAGGGTCTTGACCACTATAATACACCGGTTGAAGAGTGGGTCTGTGCTCACAAGAATCTCCGGTATGTGGCATTTGTTATTGATAAGCAACGATATACTATATATTGATATAAAGGCAGTTCGCGCCAGTGGATGCGCGCTGGCATGGGGGGCTGTCAGGGGCGCGAAAGGCCAAGGTGCCAAACTACATGTACACTTCAAAAGGTATCCCACGCCAAGGGGCCATCGGTCACATGGCCTCCTCAGATCCCGTGTCTCCAGCCAGGCCTCCCCTTCAAGCAGGCCGCCCCCTAAAACCACGACATACATACGTCATTCATTCACAAACACACCCCTGTTTCTAATACTTTATAAACCACTTGATATGTCTCATGAGAACATCTTTGTGCTTTGCAAGTCAACTCCTGAACGTGTTACCTGGCAACCACTGAGATCTACGCTAATCTGCTCGTCGTCTTGCTATCCGTGAACTTCTGTGACCGCTTAGAGCAAACCCATCAGTGTGCTACCTGTGGCCACCCACCTATTCTTCTGCAACATACTGCTCTGCTTGCTGAATCCAACTGTTTGTTGGTCAAGGTAAGGCCATGTATCCTAGTCATATTTCGCAGATTTTTAAATTTCTATCTATTTGCGAGTAGAGTACACAATAGTGCTATGTTCATTGGTCTCATTGCTATTGACTTGAGTTTCCATTGCTATGCTATCAATAGATCTATTTATTTTCATCTGTGTCTATTGTCATCGAATTGCATCCTTCGGGGGTCCAGTCTATAATGTAAGCATGTTTCCTTCTCGTGCAAGACAGAACATCCAAGGGACGAGTCACATGTTCAGATTTTAGACACATCATTTATATATTTCTGCAACTTATGCAAATACTAAGACGCACATAATGAACTGGTATAGTTCCTGCGACCAAAACAAACCTTGCATTGATCATTGTATGATTCATTTACTTTTGTATCAAATCTTTATTCTTGAAGATTGTATAATAATGTCGATATTTACTTTTCAGATTTATCAACAATGCCTGCCTGTTCGATTAGCGGTTGCCCTTCGAAGACCCATGCGAAATCTGAAGGCACTAAAATGCATGTATTCCCGAAAACTGTTGATCGAATAAGAGAATGGGTCACATTGCGGATATCCATTGGATGAGCTGGAAAGTAGAGTCCAACAAGTCTTACAAGACAAGAGGGGTGATCGATACCGCATCTGCAACCGGCACTTTTCCTTGGACATGTACACAACATCTTGGGTAACAAAGAAGAATAAACGGCGAACGACACGGAAATTGCTTAAACGCTATTCCCACTCTATTCGTCCACATTCCGCCACCGGTGAGTCAAGTGTCCGGATTTAGCTTTAGGACTTGCGGTAGTGTGTAGGTAGCCGAATGGATTAATTGATATTGTAGGTGTTCTATCCCTTGTAATAATTTCTATATTGATATGGGTGTATAGTTATTTGAATAATGACATTTATCAATATATTCTTTTTCGATTTCATAACCCACAAACGCAATGTATATATATATGGGAACAAGGAACTGTGCTGTATTGAGCATTTTTCAAGTATTCTGTCGCCTTACATGGCTATTTAATATTGGCATTTCATTATCAATCATTAATTTACCTTTACAACTTCTTGACTATCCCTTGAATCTGAAGCAAGAACATTCTACATCCTTGACGTGGTCGCAGTTATCAACCACTTCTAGCGCGTATCAGCTAATCTTACTAGGCTAATCCGCTACAGACTTGTTTTATGCATGTCAAGTAATAGTTTTATTTTATCGTGTAATTATTTTACCGAATGTTTGGTTAGTGCTTTCCAATTGATATACACCTTAGTTATCGTCCACTGGTGTTTGTTTTCAGTTATAATTAGTGTTATCCATACTAATGCAAGTACTGTCTTTCAGGGAGATGCTGAAGTGTCCGCCACATCTACAGCATTTCTAGATGTTCTTCACCAGCAGGAGGTATGGATACTGACAGCTCCATCGAGCGTCATCATCAGAGCTGGAATTCTTGTCGTTTGATTGTTCTACACAATGTTTCATTCGTGGTTAGCCGTTGATATGTACCTGTGCTGTCGACCCCAGGTGTGTGTTATGTTTTCACTATTGTAATCCTCACTAATGCAAGTACTATGTTTCAGGCAGTTGATGGAGCGTCAACCCCTGCACTTGATGCAGAGCCTGACATTCAAGTTATTACAGGGGAAGTGGAAGCGGGACCATGCGTATACGAATCGGCGCAACAGCTTTCGGAAGTGCGCACTACATTTGCAACATCCATAGATATTCTTCAGCAGCACGAGGTATGGATAATGACAGCTCCATCATGCGTGATCATATAACGTGATTCCATTTGCTATACTTTCTTCCCTATTAACGCAAGTGCTGTGTTTCAGGGAGATGACGAAGCTTCCACTACAATCACAACTTCCAATTTAGATGATGCAGATGTAAATAAATCGGAGAAATAAGTCGATGAAATGTGATCATATTTAGATTTTCCTTGATTCTTTTGGACAATGCATAATTTGCGTTTATCTCTTTATAGCGTTCGACCCCAAGTGTGTTTTATGTTTCCAATATTGAAAAGCATACTAATGCAAGTACTGTGTTTCAGGGAGATGCGGATGCCTCCTCTCCAATACAACCATTCATGGCAGTCCATGCAGAGCCAGAGGTATGGATACTGACAGTTCCATCGAAATAGATCATCACTGGTCGAATACTTGTCGTTTGATTGTTGCACACAATGTTTAAATCGTGTTTGGCTATTGAGATGTACCTGTGTGTTCGTCCTCACGTGTGTTTTATGCGAACAATATTTTGATACATAGTAATGAAAGTACTATGTTTCAGGGAGACAATGGAGCCTTATTCCGTGCTGTCTATGCGGATACAGAAAATATAGTTGTTGCAGCGCAAGAGGAAGAAAGGAAGGACATGCGGAAACGAATCGGAGCTACAGCGTGCAGATGTTGAAGGTCGAGTCAAAAAAGTTGCAAAGAAAAAAAAAACAAAAAAAGGTTAGTTACAAACAGTTCATAACTTTAAAAAAATGTTTGTGCTGGGGACTATTTTATGTTTTTTTTCAGTCAATTCTACTACACTCCATCTTGTGTTTAAACTGAACATCCCTATCTCTCCTCCAGTTACCCGTGGGTGTCAGAACTATACATACACAGACCGTGAAGCGAATGAGAGATGTGGCTTGCCAGACCGTGTACACTATGGAGGAACTATTAATTGAGGCGAGGCGTGTTCAGGCTCGAGATGCTCCTGTCCAATGGCGAGAACATGAATTAACTGTGTTTGGAGACTACAGCAAAGTTGCATTGGACCATAGCTACAGTGCGACTGCACCACCACAAGAAGATGTTATTGAATGGATTGAAGATGGCTCTGAAGTAGTTGCAGATCAATTCACACAATCTACACCCGCCAAAAATTTGCCACCAAAAAACCTGTCGACATTGTTGTGTTCTCCCATCAATGTTGAAGTAATAGATGTCGAAATGACAGAGCATGAACCAGCCGCAGCATCCATAGACGCATCAGAACTTGATATCAGCGATATTACTTTCCAATGTGTTGAAATCTCCACAACGTCACAGGCCGAAACAACGTTGACGCAGGATGACAGTCTAATGAAAGAGAGCAAATACATTGTATTCGACAGTTGATTGATGGAAATTATAAGTATGCTGAAATGTGTGCATTCCATTAGGAAGCCATTGATTAATGTGACTCGTCAAAATAAATGCCGCCTGTAGATTAAATCATAGGTTCTCATGGTCTGCACAACCGATGCTGGGGAAACTGCCAGCGGGGAATCTACTGTGTGCAGCTGCATCACTTTTTAGTGGCTCCAGTTTTAGAAAGTTAGAGGCTTTCTTTCAGTTTGTGGGACTACATTTAATTTCTAAAGTGCTGTACTACATATACCAACGTGATTATCTGTTTCCGGCCATTAGTGATGCTTGGAAAATTGAACAATTGTCTCTAGCAAGTACATTCGAAAGCAAACTATTCAGGCTAGCCGGCGATGGAAAGTGCGACAGCACTGGATTTTCTGCCAAGTACTGCACCTACCACTTTCAGGACATGGATAGTAAGAAAATTGTGAGTTTGGTGGTCGTGCAGGTAACGCAATGTACATCGTCGGTGGACATGGAGATACTAGGATTTATAAAATCAGTGGAATATCTACAATCAAGGGGAATGCACATCGACCTCATAGCCACGGATAGACACGTTTCAATTGCCAATACAATGAGAGAGCAGTTCCCACATATTAAACATCAATTTGACGTATGGCATCTTGCTAAATCAATCAAGAAGTAAATCTCGGCTGCAGGGAAAAAAAAGGTTTTGAAAGTATTTTGCAGTGGTCACATTCTATCACCAACCATCTTTGGTGGAGCTCAAACTTGTGAAGGGTCAGTGGAAATACTACTTGAAAAATGGCGGTCACTGATGCACCACTGTACCAACGTTCACCACTGGACAGCAAATCAACATTTCCACCAATGTGAACATGGCCCTTTGTCCCCAGAGGAGGCACGGAAGAAGAAGTGGTTGATTCCATCTTCACCGACACACAAAGCCATTGAGAAGATTGTTTTCGACAAAACTCTATCAAGAGATTTGAGAGGACTGACAGAATTCTGTCACACAGGAGATTTGGAGGTGTTCCACAATATGTGCCTAAAGTACATGCCAAAGCGCTTGCATTTTAGCTTTCGGGGCATGAAACATCGCACTCTACTAGCAGTCTTGGCCCATAACAGCAATGTCGGACGTGAACAATCTAGGACTAGGGGTAAAGTAAGGATGCCTCGCTACACTAAGGTGTTTTCAAAACGAAGTAAGCAATGGGTGATCAAACCAGTCTATGATGAAATGCAGTTTGACTTTGTGAAAGGCCTTATTGTTGCTTTTGTTAGAGAAGAACAGATATGGAATTTTGGACGTTTCTGTGCAGAGCAGTGATCCATTGCCACCGAACATTGCGACTGTGCCATGCCCACCTGAAGCACAGCTGATTGTGAAGTACAAATCCCGGTTTAAATAATTGCAATACGATTTGTCTTTTTGTAAATAAATGTTATTGTACAGTGTACCTGTAAACCTAACCCCTACCTTCACCATCGTGGATGGCGAACAAGCTAGGTGTCATCTTTGAATTCTCTCTATTCACCTCATATATGTGTATGTATATATTTTTCTCATGTCTCATCTCATGTAAATGCTGCACACTGTTAACGGAGGGCAGGCTTGCGTATTGCAAATAATAAAACAAACAAACAATAAATCTCACTTTTAACTCGACTCCTGTGGTACTTTATACTTTCCCTGACCTTCTGCCCAAAATTAAATGTCTCAATTTGAGCTGCAAAGCTCGCAGACAACGGGGACAAAATCGGGGTACTTGGAACGCGCCAGCCAAGCGGGCCGTGGCATTTGGGAGAGAAGCCAGTTCGCATTTGCACATTGAGGCGCACTACATAGACGGATTCTAAACTTCAAGTTCTCACAGATGCCTATACTGCGTGATGTTGCAAATAAAGAATGCGAAGGACAGCGGCTTTGATTTTCTGCTCACGCCCAGATGAGGCCCACAAGTCGCACTGGAAGTATAAGGGTCAATTGTTTTTTGACCTTGAGACAGGGACCATGCCGAAAGAACTACATTTGAAGGGGGTGCGCAATAACGTAAGAGACGATAAGGCAGAAAATTCAGAAACTAGACTGAGTTTCATTTTAGTTCAGTATACGAAAAATCGTTGTCAAGAGCACGGTCCGTTTTACAGACTGCATTACGAAGAGACACAATGGAAATTTCAAATATAATGTAAGTAAATCTTTACACGCTTTTATACCGGAATGAAGATTTAATGAATGGATGCATGAATAAATGAATGAATGAAGAGCTAGGAAAAGCAAGTAAAACGTGTTCGTAGTGGGCACATGAGCATGCAGGTCCACTGGTCTCACCGATCTCGGTCCTTGGCCCAGCCACTTTTCCCTGCACTGCCTACCTGCACTACGGGACTGTCTCTGTATCCTTCAGCCCCTTCTCCCGGCATTTACCTTGCACTTGCCACCAGCTGGCCCTATTATTTAATTTGTATTCAACTAACCATGTACAGCACACCCCCGCTTCCCCATGATCGATCAGAAAGACACCTCGCCTAGTAGGATCGTTGTCTGTCTGCCCTTGTTCCCCACCTGCCTCGTCGCGCCTAGAAACACTTGAGTATAGGCGCGTTACAAATGCCATATCATATATCATATCATTCCTCACGCATGTAGACTAACTGTCGTTTATCATTGTGTGTTGGCCTCGATTTATTTTGTTACTTTTCACATTGATTTTAGAGCCGAACATACTCCATTGAACTCTAGTTTCTGATCGGCTGTAATAAATAAAATAAGTATATTAATGATCATCGGCTGGCGAGATTAATTATAATTTTTTTGTTTTCATAACAGGCATTTGCTCCCCTTCTGCTACTGCCATCGGTTTGAGTCACCAGCAGATGGCTTTTACAGTAGACACCTGCAGCTTCGTGTGAACAATTGGAGCACACTCACAATTTTATGGGACGATCACCAAGGGCCCACATGCCCTTACGCTGTACTAGTGGCTAGAAGCAACATATCAACCTTTACGATGGACTAGTGCCTAGTTGATGGAACAGCCTTGCGGTTCACCGTGCTTCCAAAGTGCTTCTTTTAACGAAAAGCAACACCCTGTGTACCATGGCGGATACAGATAAAAGAAAATAAATGGCTTTTGGAGTTCATATGGCAATTGCTGAATATTCTCTAAACATTTAATGTAAAATAAATGTACTTTACCAAATGTACTGTGTTGCTGTTTGATTTCAAAATACAGTTTCATATTCCGAATTGTGGCACGCTGTGTTGTGAGATGGTCTGTGTTGGTTTCCGGGTTCTGTGTGGAGTCGCGTAGAAGACGACTGGGCGCGTTTGCCTACGCAGCATAGTAACATCACGGAGGGAGGCGGGGAATATGAATGTTTTGATAATGTCAGGCTCAGGGGCGGGGAATTTGATTTAGTGCCGCAAAAGCAGGTCAGCCAGGGCGATGGGGGGTGGGGGGGAAAGATAGGATTATCAGAAAATGGCGGCTCCCTGGTGCTTGTTTTCGCATGCGTTTAATGGACGAAAAATCGGGTAAGGTCCATAGGAAAGTTTTCTAAAATCGAGCCACTTAGGCTTGAAAAAACATGGCCGACCCGTAGGGACAATAACATTTTTTACTAGACCATGCAGTCTCCAGGCGCTCGAGTGGCAATGCAAAAAAGAGAAGGGGGGCTACTGGGGAAAATGGTGAGAGGATGGGTTCAGAACCAGGAGGAACTGACGTCTGTGAGTTTTGTATGTGGTCATTTGTGAGCGGCTTCACACATTGTAACGGTATGGTTAAGAGTCCGTGCCTCGGGTGTGTGGTAGTGTGTGGTAGTGTGTGGTAGTGGTGGTGGTGTTGGTGTTAGTGTTGTGTGGTTACAATAGGTTGGTCGTGTGCACTGGTTAGTGTCCATAAGGGATCCAGAGTCACAAGTGGCCTTAGCTCTAAGGTAGTCCGGCATATTGGTGTGTTGTTGCATTTTAGATGGAATTGGGCTATGTGGTTGGTTCACTCAGGAGGTCGGCATAGTAATGGTTCTCTGTATTTATGAGTGTGGCTAGTCCAAGATATGGTGTAGAGGTGTCAGTTATGTAGACGGAGCAGGAAGGGAAGAGTTGGTAAAGTCTGTCAGTTTGTTATGGTCTCTCTCTGGGGCGGCCCTTTGTTGCCGCTTGACTGTATCTAGTGAGGTTCTTGTTTGCGGTTCTTTGGTCCTTCTTGTCTCCTCTCTAGTTTGTCTGGTGTTGTTGCAGGTGTCCCTTCTAGGCTGTCATTGTCTGCTGAATAGCCAGGGCTTTATCAGTTTCCTGAAGGTGATGTGGTCTTTTGTGGTTCTAATTACTTTGGTCATGTTGTTCCAGGTGTTAGCAATTATACGTGAGAACGCTGTTCTGCTGAATTTCCTATTTTTGTAGACTTTTGCCTGTATTTGTTATACGCTGCTGGATCTTAGTTCCCTTCCTGGGCTAAACACACTGATCTTGTATTTGGAGGAATTCTGCTCCTTGTCTTTCTAATGCTTTGTGGGCGATGCAGAGTGCTTTGAATTTGATGCACTTATTTAAAGGTAAACTGTGTAGGCTTTTCAGTGCTTGAGTGATGTGGTCTCTTCTGTTTAGTCTTAGTAGGATCCTGGCAGCTGTATTTTGCATCCATTGGGGTTTCTTGGTGAGTCTTTCTGCCATTCCTAGGTGGAGGCTGTTTGCGTAGTTTATTCTTGTGAATATCAGGGATATGATTGTGAGGGTTCTGTGGGGGAAGGAGAGGTAGTGAGTAATCCTCTGAGTATTGTAGGAGGAAGAAGCATATTTTTTGGCGATTGTGTTGTCTTGCGTTTACAGCGATAGTCGATTGTTCATGAGTATTCCGATGTTTACTACATTGTCTGGTTGCGTTCCCAAGCTGGTTGGCCAGTCCAGTTGTGGGTTCCCTCTGTCGAATTCTGCGGGTGAGAGCATTATTTCTGTTTTTGCCAGGTTCCGTTTGAGGTTGTTCGTTGTGGTCAAGTTGTAAATGTCTGTGAGGCAGTAGCTGAGGTTGTTATTTTGTTCTGTTTGTTCTCACAATCAGTTGTGTCATCTGCGCAGTTGTAGGCAGTAAGTCCGTGGGATCAACCAGTGCGCACATGTTGATGTTGAAATGTGGAGGGGTGAGGCTGGAACCCTGTGGGACTCCGCAATATATATTTTTGGTGTTCGAAAGAACCTACCTCCCACCTTTTAGTTTGGTAGGAATTGGGTAAGCCACTTTAGTGCAGATTCCTGTATGCCACAACTCCACCGATAAGTACAATAGAATGAGGGCCGATTGGGTGTCGTCTGCATTTATTTTCAGGTCGTACCATGGGCTGAAGCCAACTTGTGATTGGTCGAGTATTCTGTTTATTTTGATGTGTTTAAGAAGGATTTTGTAGACCTGGTTCTCTAGGATCTTCGTTGGGTAGGGCTGCGTTGTTTGATATCAGTCAGTAGTTACTTGGGTCTTCTGCTCTTTGACTTTTTTTTTTTTGTCACCGTCCTTCAAATCAGCATAAATCAAATAATTGTATGCTGATTTGAAGGAGGACGGTACTAATCCTCTTTTTTAGTGATAGATTCATTAGGTTCTGGAAAGTGACAGCCTGGTTATCTCGTAGCAAAGGTACATGTATATGGGCATGTTATTGGCAGGGAACTGACAGCGAATGGAGGAGTTATTCTTTCAGTAAACATTCCGCAGGTTCTTGAATTGTGCTTGTTGAGAGTGGAGAGGGAACCTATTGGGGAAATCCCAGTGGTGTGCCCAGTTGACATTAAATCGCAGGTGTCCCAGGAGTCTGGCATAGGGCCTATCATTGGGGCTAAAGGGATGCTATGTATTGTGGTTTTGCCAATCTGGATAGGTGGTTTGAGGATGTAGTTGGGCTGGGAGGAGGACTCTTCTGCTTATGGGATACTGAGGAGTAATGAAAAATTGTGTTTTTATAACGTGCTTAATACCGAGGTTTCTAAGCATGGACCCGGGATTCAAACTTGTGTTGCTCTGCGTCGTCTTGCTTCCAAGACAAGCATGTTGCCACTGAGCTATACTTGTTGTCCCTTGACTGCAACAGTGAGGTGGGTAGCTCCCGTTTGTGGCATGCACTAACTTCCCCACCCCCATGAAGGTGGAAGTTGGATGACTCCATACCAACCGCTTTCACGACCAATTTGCTGATGAATGGGACTGTGGGGGGGAGGGGGTGGAGGGGTAGCTAGGAGGGTAGGGGAAATATGATGGCAGGGTACGTGGAATGTGGCGTTTGCCATGCTCTGTACCAGATACTACCTACGTTGTGTGAGTGGAGCAGCACATAGTTTTGTTATATGTAATACTGATTGTTCTATCCCAGAGGCGAACAGATGCCATAGATAGTGGGGGAAGAAGGGAGGTTTTGTGGTCGCTTCACATGAAGGTTGGTTTTGTGGCTCTCGCAGGGCAGGGGGGCTGGGGTTCCGACACATAGTGCGGTTAATGCATTATGGTAGGTGAATATCTTTTGGATGGTTCTAGCCGGAACTATCTGTGCCTGGCAGAAGCAATGTTTGTGTGGCTATGGACAGACTGTAATATATGATTGAGCTTGGCAGTAAGGGAGGCTGCTGATGCCAGTACCCTGGATAACTCAAGAGTATCACAATTGTGGGGGATAATTTTGGGGAGTGGCACATGTCGCAAGTCTGAAGAAAGACCGGACTTTCAGATGACATGGTCCAGATGGTTTATGCAAATTAAGTTTTAATGCCTAACTTTCCCTATCACTATGAGAATTTCCTAGCTTATAAAGTAGGGTGCTTTGTAGTCTGCTTTGGAAGTCCAAAATTAAAGGAGTACTCAGTCAAAACTATCCTAACTGACCATACCACTTTTAAAACTAATTTAGGGTTGGGGAAGGATTCACTTCCCTTTGGATACTGGTAGTTTCACTCTGTTCTTAATGTGACTCTCCAATATCTTCTCATTGTTTCTTTAATCATTCTCTATAATATTTATTAACAGGTTTAAGAACTCTGTTCCCTCTTGGAGTCTCTTTTATAGATGTATCATAGGTCTCACTTCCTTCACTGTATCTTTCAATGTACACGTGTGTGTATATTCCTGGTAGGAAGGTTGCTTCCTTTTTATTTGAGTATGGTTTACTTCAACTGGGTCTTTCTCCTCTTGCTTCTGAAACAGCACTCGTAGCTGTTCATTAGCCAGGATTTTCTATTTTCAAATTATCGCAATCCTGCTAAACTGGGACGTTTAGTATTGAGCTCCAAATGGCAAATCTTTGAACAGCTAATGAAGATTGTCCAGGCTTACAGCTCAGGCAGTCTTGATTCTATTAAAGAGAAGGAGGCGAGCAATATGCTTAACTTCCTTATTACTGTCCCTACAGCAATTTAAAGAAACTTTATATACATATATTTAACCTTTTGTTCCTTCCAGGACTTCCTGGAAGTGTAGAGACACTAACATAAAGAAAAACAGTTTGAAAAAAGTCCATAAAATCTATCATCCGAAAAATGTCTTTGGACTACCAATGCCCACAGTCCTCTGGGCCCCCTGTAGTCCTGCATCACACTCCTTAACCAATCCAGGCCAACCTGCCCTTTTAAGATGCTCCTGTCTGCTTCTCCACAGTCAACTTGAAACAACTGGAAACCCAAACTTCAACTGTGCATCCCTGCCGGAAATTTGGCTGTGCGATGTCACCTTGAGAACTTCACTGTGGAACTCATAGCAATGTGGATGTCCTGGCTTCTCTCAAGACGTCTTCTGGTCATCCTCTGCAATGAATGGAGACTCGATCATATGGGTGGGTCCTTATTCGACACATTGTCATCATACAATTCGTGACTTTAATATGCTCCCAAGGGTGGGATATAATGCTTGGCACCTTGTCTTTAATAGAATCAAGACTGCGCAGGCTTACAGCGCAGGCAATCTTCATTCTATGACAAGACATAGGCGAGCATTCTGCTTGTTCAAAGCTATCAATTACTCTGTTTGCAATTTGCGAGACAGGCTTAAAATAGAAAGTTTTAAAGGTACATTAATTAGACCAATCAGCTGCTTTCATGATATCCTGTAGAGGAACGCCTGCTGCAAATGCGCTGGATGCCATTGCGCCTCTTGCTGAATGCGTGCCAAACTGTGATAAATTTATTCCAGCCCGCTGCATCACCTCCCTGACCCATCTTGCTATGGTGGCTGTCGCTACTGCATGAAAGGGTTTCCTATGCGCAATTAATAGCTGAGTCACTCCTCTATGCCTTAATGCTGCCGTAGCTTTCTCATAGTGCGCGGTACAAATGTCCTTTAACATTAACTATCACCACCGTAGTGGTCCCTTGGCGCTCTGGCGGCTCTGAAAGAGGAGGGGAGGTTGAGTTAGTGGGAGGAAGCAGGAAAAGTGCAAGAGAGCAGTGATGTGCTGTTGGCGGCCTCAGCCCGGTGGGTCCGTTGGCTGGGCCTGGGGTGTTTGCGGCCGGTAGTCGTCGTGCACTGTTGTGCAAGGCTATGGGTGTTTTGTTGTTGCAATGTAGTGAAGTTTGTGCGGTTTGGTGTGCTGTAGGTTTTGGTTGCGTTTGGTTTGGAATTTGAGAGGTGTATGCAGAAAGGGAAATTGTTAGTAGGGTTGGTTAGTTTGCGTCTCTATCCTGGATTGAAGCGCTCGGCTTGCGTAGTCTCCCCTGTTGCGGCTCTGTCCTGATCTGGGTCTGACTGGCATACAGGTTCCATACTCCTCTAGTCCCCGCCTCTAACATGCTCTCTGATAGTTGCCCTTATCCTCCATTTAGACTCTAGTGGCCAGTGCATCTGCCAATGCCGTGCTAACATTCACAATTCCATCTAGGTGCGACGCAGGCTAATGTTCCCAGTTCTAACTAGGTGTGGACATGCTAACATTCACAATTCCATCTAGGTGCGTCGCAAGCTAGTGTTCACAATTCTATCTGAGTGTGGAAATGCTAGTATTCACAATTCCATCTAGGTGTGACACAGGCTGATGTTCATAATTCTATCTGCTAGTATTCGCATTATTTGTGAAGTACGGATAAGAAATAACTGTCGAATACGACTTAGTTCTATTCGCTACATTGAACGCTACTCCATCTGGGTAGAAAATCTTTGTCGATCTCTAGGGCTTTCACATCTGATACCCTCCTACATGCTATGAGGCACAGAAGTTTACCTGACAACTGTGATCGTGCGAGATCTCTGTTCTCTGGCCAGTCTGAGAATAACTGAAAGACTGTGCACGTCCCATAGAACTGAGTATTTGGCCTCGGGTGGCTTCCTTAACTTAATACCTCTCAACAGCCGAACTGCGGCAGGGTGTTCTCCTATCGGATGACCCTCTACCTTGTTATGTCCTGCTGAAATCGCAGACCTGTAGACTCCGATCGTTCTGTAGGCACATCCTTCTTCGAACCTTTGTGCTAAGAAATTCAGCATGTGCACTAGAGGTCCCGAAATGGGATGAATACCGATGGTTGTGCAGTACACTGCCCACCGTTCTCAAGCAGCACCATAGCTCCTAATGGTGGAAGGCGCCCATGAGCATCTGATGCAATCTGCAGCGAGCTGTGAAATTCCTGGCCGCTCCTAATGTCGCCTGAAACCCAGCATACCAGTAGGGTGAGCAAGCCCTCCGCTATGAGCAGGTGAAACTGGCCGTCAGGGTTCTGCAGAATGTTCCCCCTGTGAGGAATCACTCTCGGGAAATCCGTAGTTCCCTCACTACTGGAAACCACAGCTGAGACTTCCACAATGGGACTATGAGCACTAGCTCTGCTTGTTCTCGCCTCACTTTCGCTACTGTTCTCGTCAACTTGATGAATGGGGGAAAGGCATAGTGGAGGGCTTCCGCTCAATATTGCAAGAACGCGTCCGTCCCTGCTGCCTCTGCGTCTATCCTCCAGCTGTAGAATTTGGGGAGCTGGGTGTTGAACCTAGTGGCGAACAAATCGAGGTCTAAAGGCCGCCACAGCTGTCGGATGCGATCGAAGATGCTCGAGAGCAGTCTCCAATTGCTGGTGTTTACCAGATATCGCGAATTCTAGTCCACTACTGTGTTCTGAGCGCCTGGTAAATATTCTGCTGATACTGATATCTGCTAGCTTAAACAATGATGCCAGAAATCTTTTGCTAATTCTGCAAGCATCTTGGAAGATGTTCCTCCGAGTTTGTTTACATATCGGACTGCCGAGATGTTGTCCATCTTGAGAAGGACACAGCCGATCACTCTGTCTCGGGTGAATGCCTTCACTGCGAAGGACCCTGCTAAAAGTTCCAAGCAGTTTGTGTAGCTTGAGCTCCTCCTGTGACCATTTTCCGCCTGTCTGCAGCCCTCTGCACCGGGCTCCCCAGCCTGCTCTGCTGCCGTCTGATTCTATCACCACTTCTGGCGTGTCTCCGAAGATAGCTCTGCCGTACCAGGCCTCCATATTCTGTAACCACCACTGGAGCGCTGTAACAGCTTCTTGGTCTAGCGAAACCAATTGGTGATAATCGGGCATCTCAGAGGTGGCCTAGGTTTTCAACCTCTGAAGGGCTCTGTAGTGCAAGGGCCCCGAATCGAGGCTGTTAACAGTCCCACTAGGCGGGCTAGACTGCGAAGTGAAATCACTCTTTGCTAAAACTGCCCTTAGCTCTTTTCGTATTGCTCGAACTTTTCGAGCTGGTAATTCCAGCGAGGCTCTCTTCGTGTGTATCACGAAACCCAGGAACTCTATTCGCTGAGCGGGCTGCAGATCTGACTTTTCTACATTGATTATGAAGCCGAGGGAGGTCACTAGGTTGCATACCATTCTGCTAGCTCTCGTAGGAGCGTTGCGCTCTGTCCTAGAACCAGAATATCGTCTAGGTAGATGATCATTCTTATTCCCCTTTCCCGAATGGCTGCTGCCACGGGTCTCATGAGCTTAGTGTAAAGGCCCATGGGGCGGACGCTAGTCCGAAGGGAAGACATGTGAACCTCCACACTTCGGTGATCCATTTGAATCGAAGATATTTTCGGTGATGTTCTGCAATCAGGATCGTAAGATGCACGTCTTTGAGATCCAGATGGACCAGCCAATCTCCCGTCCTGAGAAGATCCCGTAGGAGGTGAATCCCCTCCATCTTGAAGTGCCTGTACACTATCCATTCGTGCAGGCCTTTCAGATTTATCACGGGTCTGACTTTGTCCCATCTGCGAACCAGGAACATGTTGCTGATAAAACCTGGGTCACTCTGCCTCTGTCGCTCTATCGCTCCCTTGTCTGCTAAGTCGCATAGTTCGCTGTAAAGCAGTGCTTCTTCGCTCTGTGCCTTGAACATTGGGCTTGGTTCTTGTGCTTGAGAAGGGGTACCTATGAACTCTAGAGTCATGCCTGACACTGCTTGTAAAACCCATGCATCGTTTGATAAATCCCGCCATGCATGCAAAAACCTGACTGTCCTGCCCCCTACTTTGTGGGTTGCAGTCCCCGTACTCACCGGCCGGAGCATTTTGTTGTCTGTAAGCTCCCCTTCCTCTCCTGTTCCTCGGAAAAGGGCTTCTTGCTGGGAAGAAATTGTCTTGCTGCCGTGTCTCCCAGTACTGGTTCCTCGGCCCTTGGGGTCTTCTATGAGAGGAGAAGCGACCAGACGTCCGACCCCTTTGGCGTCCGGTCCCGGCAAAAACACGTCCGTGAAAAATTCTTCTGATGGAGGATTGGGCCTTCTCCAGTGCGGAGTACATGCCCACAAATTGACTCATTTGTTTGGCGAAAGCTTCACCAAATAGCATGCCTTTCGCGCCCTCGCCCGCCTCGTACGAGGATAAGACCGCAAGCTGAGCGACCCATCTTTAACAGCACTCCGCACCTTCTTTCGGACGAAAGAGCGCAATTCGTGTTTCCCAGTAGGCAGACTGCGTGCTGCGCCCAGTTGGCTAGCACCTGGGGGTCTACTGGAGTGCCTGTATCCATAGCCCTTTCAGCTAAGTCCATAATCTTAGCAAGGGGACCGGAAAGGTCTAAAAGCTTACCTTGACAACCCCGCCAAGCTCTGTCCACTCCTTTTGTCATAAAATCTGCCAAGGATATAAGAAAAGTGACCATTTTGGGGTCGAGATCTGGGGTGTCAGTAACTTTACCCGGCAACTCGGGCCTGGGCCATTCCGGTCTCATCTTTGACCTGATCTCTCGGTCGAGGGGTTTTCTTATGTGGAGGGTCATGTATTGGGCCACTCTGGGTGATGGCACCCAGTCTGTAGATTTTGGATGTTGGATTGCTTCCGGATCATATTTCCCAAACTTTCTTCGTCTGGGATCTGTTCTATCAGTTGATGCGAGGGTACTTCTTCTTCCCCACTTTCCTCATCCGGTGTGTATCGAGTATCCACTTCTTCCCCCACATTGTTCACCCCTGGGGTCTGGGGTCGAGAGCCTGGCACCATTGCCCTTTTCAGTAAGGGTTCCTTCAGTCTATTCACCGGATCAACTGGCTCTTGGGGCATCAGACCTTCCCCTTCTGGTTGGCTCGGGGGCGTCGTAGAGTCTCTGCTCTGCCAAGCTTTCTTACTGCCCTTTTGATCAACCCCTTGGTTGGGGTGTCTTGCTGAGGTACCCTCGCCAGGGCTGAGCGCCCTCTTCTTAGATCTCTCATGCTCGGCCTTTTGTGTATTCAGCATGGCCTCCAGCTGGTCTAACCTCTGTGTAAGAGGGAGCACACCTTGTGCTATAGCGTGGGAGAGTGAATCCCCTAGGACCATCTTAAAGCTCTTTGAGAGATCCTGGTCATTGTGTATGGGTTCTTCTGCCCATTCCTCTGAACTCCATTCTGGAGTGGTGGACCTTGACCCTCTGGGCTCTGTAAATTGTGCCATTTCTGTATGGGCTGGCACCTCAGCAACTTACGTTTTATTTTCTTTTTTTGCCCAGATAACGTGCACACTGCCCCACAAGACCTCTAACAGTGATTTTATTTATTTTTTTGATTGAAAAAACTCGAGATTCGCAGCTGCTCGCGTCACGCTCCACTGCTCTCTCCAGAAGTATTGGAAAGACGGCTGGGCGGGACGCGCGGTGGCTTCTGGGTCGCGATATGTGCCGCCCGGCTCCCGTTGGGTCCTAGACACTCCAAGCGGGAGGCCGTAGGCCTAATTATTACGCTCGCAGAACGAGGAGGGTTCACTCGCGGCTCCGGCCCCTGCTCTGAGTACCACGCGACGGAGAGCCTGACGCGGCCATGGATCGAAGATGCTCTATAAAGATATACTGGTCCTCCCTGAGGTAATGTCGCATTAAACAAAAGAAATGCCTATGCAAGCGTGTGCTTCTAACACCACGTTACATATGAATTTAAACGCTGGTTATATAATCAAATGCGCAACGCCTTATTCAATATTTGTCAAAAGAAAAACTTTATTACTAGAAATTAACAAATGTAGAAGAAAGTACTTAGCTCTGGGAACCAGCAACAAAGAAAGAGGATTAGAGAAGCAGATGGGAGCATTTTATAAGGGCAGGTTGGCCCGCATTGGTTAAGGAGTGTGATGCAGGACTACAGGGGGCCCAGAGGACTGTGGGCATTGGTAGTCAAGACATTTTTCGGATGTTATAGATTTTATGGACTTTTTTCAAACTGTTAACTTTATGTTGGTGTCTCTACACTTCCAGGAAGTCCTGGAAGGAACAAAATGTTATATATATGTTTCTTTAAATTGCTGTGGGGACAGTAATAAAGAAGTTAAGCATAATGCTTGCCTCCGTCTTGTCATAGAATCCTGCTCCAGGGGAGCAAAGTCTGCACGTTAACGCATCCAAGACAACCTGCATGCGGGACATGTAAAATATGCAAAGCTTAGTTACCCTACTTCGAGTCACTGCCAAGTTAATCCATTACTGAGCCTGTAGGGAATTTAGCTCTTGGTAATTTTTGTTTCTGCTTGTGTTAATACACGGACTATGTTTTGTGTGCTGAGCTTCCTTGTATAATTGTTTTAATATTGGTGAAGCACGCAGCTACTTATTTCAAGCATATAGGCATAGACTAACCACAGTCGTCTTATTTGCCTAAACTTTGCTGCAATTGTCCTTTGCACCATTGTTTTATTTTATTGTTGAACCACTAGTTTTAAATGTCAGATTACATTGTGGAATGTTGACAAATTATCCTTCTATGCCTAAACGTATTGTGGTACACCTGCATCTTACACTCATACTTTCATTGACATATTTTACCACACCTTCTGGCACACACCAGACTTATTCACCATGGTTTACGCACCTGCCACACTTCATGCTAGCCTCCATACATGCCTCAATCCGTGCATCACACACGCATTACTGCATGGTACCTTTCACTTGAGCTCACACTTCTACACGTGTGCTTTGGATGTGTTTCTCCCAGTGCCGTCAGCTTGTATATTTATTTTTACATTTATTAAGCGCACAAAACCGCAAGGTATCAAGGCATTGTTACAACCAGTTACGTTACATAGGGAAGAAAGAGCAGGTGAACGAAGGATCCGGCAAAGCAGACCATGTAGTCTCAGTTATAATCCTTAATTAAAGTGTTAGCCTTTCACAGCCTTGCTGAATGCCCAGTACGATTGTTCCTCCCTCAGATATGGTGGGAGTGTGTTCCAAAGACTGGTGGCAATGATGGGGAAGCTGGCGCCACCACCTTTTGGCTTGCTTTGATTTGGGCAGGACCAATCTATGTGCATAAGTCCTCCTGGTAGGACTGATGGACTGAGCTTTTACAAAGCTTTTTAGACGGGTAACGGGGAGCAGTGTTGGAAAGGCATCGGTGTGTGATTGTGAGGGTTTTGAAAATGATTCTTTCTTTGATCGGGAGGCAGTGGGCATTTCTTTCGCTTCAGTAAAGTGCTCTCTTGTGGGAATGTTGAGAGCCACCCGAATGGCATTATTTTAGATCACCTGTAGTCTATGAATGTTCTATGCAGAGGTGCCTGCAAATACAGCGTTTCAGTAATCCAATCTTGCTCCGATGATGCTCTTGCGATTGTAAGGCAGTTGGCTGGGCAAGGAATGTTCTAGCAGCATTAATAAGACACAGGACCCTTGGGCACTCTGCACGAGATGGGGGAGGGCGGGGCATATGCGACTTCTGAGAATAATGGTTGATTTATCAGCTAGGAAAGAGGCTACCCAGGTGGTGGCTTCTGCTGAGTAGTTGGCTGCTGAGGTTAGATGACTGCAGACAATTCTATGGTCCACTAAGTCAAATGCAGCAGGGCTGGCTTACCTTTGTCTCTGAGGGAGTCCAGTGGATTTTTAAGGTCAAGAAGTGCTGATTCCCTCCGGTGACTGTGTCTGAAGCCCGTTTGGCACAGGCGTAGGATTTGGTTTTATTCTAGAAAGTGGCAGATTTGTATGTACGAGGTCCTATCTAGAATCTTAAGCAGAAAAGGGACTGTCGTGATGGGGCTATAGTTGCTGGGTGTCGTTGGGTCTAGCAATGGCTTTTTTAGGAGGGGGAGGATACAAGATTACTTCAGTCCAGTGGGGACCGTGCGAGTGAGGAAGGAGGCATTGATGAAACTGGTGATGAAGGGAGTGAGGGCTTCTGCGCGCTCTTTGATTACATGGTTGGGGCAGATGTCCCCTTTGCACCTGGATGGTTTCAGGGTGGCCAGGATGGATGCCATTTCCCTTTCTCAGACTTGGTGAAAGTTGAAAAAGGTGACGAGCTTGGTCGGCTGGGGGTGGTGTGGGAGGCATGGTTTTGGTGGTGGATTGCTTTTAGTGTGATTTTCTTTAACGAGGCCCCTTTTATGCTCGAGTACCATGTTGCATATTTTATGCTGCCTGTCTGGGCTGGGGTACGGGCTTCCAGTTCCTTAGGTATGATGAATAACTCTTGTATTCAAATTTGCGTTAGCAATTCAGTCATTGTACGAAGTGGCCTTAGTTTGGTTTATAGCTAGTTTGTAGGATCTGGCTATGGATTTGAATAGGGTCATGAGGGCATAATTTTGGTATTTCTTCCAGGCTGCTTCGGCCTGGTGTTTCTTAGGTCTCAGGAGTTGGCATGGGGGAGTGTTTTTGCCTTGCGAGGGGCGACCAAGTACACAGCAGTTCCCAGTGTTTTAGAGTAGTGGTTTGCGAGCGCCACTGGGTCATCTGCCCTCTGAGCAAGGTTGTCAGGCTGGGGGCTGGTGAGGAGAGGCAGGATACTATCTCTGTTGATTTTGCGTGAACTTCTCGCCCATGTAGGGGGCCTAGGGGTACTGGTGAGTAGGTAGTCCTGGGGTGACGTGTTAGCGAAGACCACTACAAAGCGGTCAGACCATGGGCAAGGGGAGATATGAGATATTGACTTCGGTTGAGGTCGCACTGCCAGTCTAAAGTACAGCCCTTAGCATGGGTGAGTGAGATTATGCGCAGAGAAAGGTCTAGGGCCATCGTGGTATTGGCTAGCTAGGTGGCATTGTGATCTGTGAGGTCGTACAGGCACAGATTCAGGTCTCTGAGGAGGAATTTAGACAATGATTTTAGGTTGGCATTGAGGAGATGAGAAAGGTCTTCCTCAAAGGTGCCTATGGGTCCTGGGGTGTCTATAAACCAAGTGCAGTAATATGGAACTGGTGTGTGAGGTGGTCAGTTTAAGTGAGAGCAGGTCAGTTCCCCTCAAATTTAGTTGGGCATGCACTAATGTTCAAGGTTTCTTTGTAGATTGGAGCTACTCCGCCACCCCTAGAGTCCTGTCTGTCTGCTCGCAGGATGATGTAACCGGGGTGGATGGCTGGAGATGGTGCTGGGCCTGAGGCTGGGTGAAGCCAAGTCTCAGTTATGGCTAAGAGGTCTAGGTTCTGTGAAACCATTAGATCATGGATGTCTAGGGCATGGGCAGGTACTGATCTTGTTGAAAGGGGAGACTTGCGTTAATTATGGCAGCTTTTCATTTAGTCTGTGTGTAGGTTGGTCTTGTGGTAAAGGCAATTCCCTGTTTACGCTCACGCTAAAACGAATGCAACCCTCTAGGGAAAAAGGCCAAGAGATTGCTTGCAAGGATAACAAGGTTTCTTTGTACAGAATACAACGGTATGAGCAAAGATACATTCTGGTCTAACTTAATACAAGCAGAGGCTTATAAAACAATGTAGCGTCGTCAATATACAGAAAAACTAGCGCCACTGATTGGCGAGACCATATACTTGGGCCTGCTACATAAGGGTTGCCAGGCTACGATTGGTTCGTATTTCCCTCATCTTGTCAGTTAACACGTGGGACAGCCGAGGTCATCTCTCCGAAGAGTGAAGGTCAGGTTCCTCATGCGTTACACTATCAGAATTGCTATGATACAGTAAGCCTGCTACTATTTCAATGTGGCATGCACCTGGAAGCCTCAGGAACTGGTGCCAGGAGGAAGAAATAGTCACGCTGACCCGCACATTCTGTTCTCTGTTGATATTGCATCTAAGGCCTCCACCCTCGTTTTTTTTTTCTTTAATTTATCCCACCCTGTACCTCGCACTACAAAAGATGTATTGATATGGAGAGGTGAAATGGCCGTGCATGCTCAGATCTTTGATGGCCATTTATTTTATGTTTGGGGCTGGGGGTCTGTGGATTGGGTCAATGGTGTGGGCCATGGCTCTGGGTAGGCTGGGTGGGGGGGTTAGAAGTCTGCTGGCAGTTTGGCTGTGATGAATGGGCATGGCGAGGAGCCTGGTGTTTCTCATGGCTTTGCAGGGTGCATTTCTTCTGGTGATACTAAGTAATTGCAACAGTGAAGGGATAAGGGAAGCTTCCGTGAGAACCGGCCGTGCAGGCTCATCCCATCTTAATGACCTGGGCCTAGTTGAGTTCTTCCATGGAGCTTAAGTTGTGCCGCGCGGCCATGCAAAACTATGCATCTACCATAAGTGCAAATGTGCGTTCCTTCCTAAGCGCGCACTGGATCTATCCATCTATCGTTCCCTCTATATTATGTCCGTGCTGAGTTCCATGGCACAGTCCCCTCCCTCCTTGCACATTACACGGCTTTGTATGGGATTTGCTTGACTTTAAAGCGCCCAGGAGGGTGGGATATTCTCATTTGCATCCCAACAGTGGTAAAATGGAGGGTTACCAGGATGGTTACTGGGGCCTTAGAGGCTGGCTTGGATCAGATAGGGGGTTGGGGGGCTGTGGAGTGTATGTAGGGTGAGAAAGGGATCTTGGGGATCAAATGCTAATGTAGGAGTTGCTCCTTTCTCAGACTTCACTGTGTACCCCACTTGGGGCTTGCCCAGCGGCACCAAAAATGCCATCATTGAATCCTGCACAGATACACGTGGCTGGCCTTCGTTGGAAGCCCGGGTATCGCCGCCTCCCATTCACTTGCACGCAGCTGCACACATGCCCCTGGCAATTCTCTGGAACCCAGCACACGCGGTAGTTTGTTCTCATCTCTCCCCAGACTTTACAGATCCATTCGTTTTATTTAGTTATTCATTAGCAGTCTTAAAGTCGATATGTTAACTGATTTATTTTTATAACACTTAATTATTTCAACATCATTTTAATAACCAGCTATTTTATCAGGTGGCTCTAAAGCAGCACCTTTAAGCCTAAACTATTGCATTGGCGTACAGCTATGGAGAAATGGCCTATGAGGGAGGACACAACACTTGTAGGCGTTTGGTTATTTACTTGCCCATTGACTGCTCATGCCATGCTAATCCCTATGGCCATTTCCACCACTTCCTGTCCCACTCCGCCCAAAGAACTTTGTCCTGGGATCTCGTTGAGATAGCTTTATCAAGCCTTATCAAATCGTGTGCTCAGTGTGCCTGCCAGTGTTTTTTCAAAGCAGTATTCTGAGAGTTACATTGGAGCTGTAAATGTGCTGCGGGTGTAATAAAAATGTCTTAACCATGTCTGCTTTCAGCCACTCTTATTTTAAGCGCTATGCATTTCCTTCACTGAACTCCTGTTAAAAACAAGCACTGTCAAAGCCAAACCTTTTGGTGTGCGAGTATTGGGCATTTGCAACGCACTGCTATTATATGTCCAGGTACTCTACCAGTTTTGAAGCTGCTACCATTGATGGGCAGTTAATGCCACTACGGCATCGCTTGGCGAGTTCCTTTCCCATGCCTACATAAAAGCCCACCCAAACTGTTGGTATTGTCAATACTTTTTTATTTCTGCCCGTCATCTAATCGATGGTCATTATCCTGGCTTTGTCGCCTTGCTCCTCCAACGTACTTTATTGACACATAGCACATTTGATCACAGTCGCAACGGTATTTTATTGCAGTTTTGTTAGTTGTGCTGCTTGTCATTGCTTTATTTATGTTTTTCCTAACGAGTGAATGGGATCCTACGGCCTCCCTTGTCCACTGCCTGCACGCTACCTCCGTGGTGATGCTAGTCTTACTTGTGTCTTGGTGGCGTTTCCAGCGTTTCATGCCCTGCCTTCCTGTGGACGCCATGTTTGAGTATTTGAGGTTTTTTTTCTCCCCACGTCTAGGAGACTCATGTTGGTGCACACTTACTATACGCCTTCTACTTTTTTCCCTGTGTTCCTTGCTGGCCAAATAATTCGTTTTGCTCTGTCCATCCTTCGGGTCGTCTACATATTCACCGTTGGCTTCCGTCTTTGGTGTTTCTTCCACTCTCAACAAAGTAAAGGAGGACGGCGTGCGTCCTGGGGTTTGGGTCAATGAAACCCCGGGTGCCTGGCTGCAGCATTCGCTCTTGGAATGTTCCCTGGGTGTTCTGCCTTCATTGTTGTGTAGAGTTCAGTCGGTCCATTTCAATTATCTGTCCCAAGGCCTTGGATGCCAGGTGGCAGTACGCTACATGCTTGCCACTACCCGCTTACCGGAGTGTTCTTAGATTTACAACGAAGGCCACTTACCTTTTGATTACCTGCCTCCTGTCGTTCATGACCTCGACACCCAGAATATTTACAATCCTTTTTATAGTAAAATCGTGTGTTCTTGATCAGTCGTAGCCTTCATGCTCGTAATGCATTGCAAATGTGTTTAATACACATCGTATGTAAAGATCACGAGAGGCAGAAACATTTTAAAAATAATGTTAATAAGGTGGTCATGTATTTTATGAATCGGAGGGGTAAGATAATTTCCACGATAAGCTGATGGGGGGGGGGGGGGGACATATTTTTTTTCCAGTTGGTTACAAATCTACTCCTAGCAGTGTATGGCTATGCTGTATAATAAGTGATCATGCTACATATTTACTTTATTAAAATGGAGGGGGGCCTTTTGAAGATGCGGCATAATTTTTCTAGTTGCTACTCTAGTCTTTTGAAAAAAGTGGTTTTAAAATTGGCATTTCTCTTTTATATAGCACACTAAAAGTAACTTGGACACTTGGCACTGCAATATCAGCAAGACGCCACATCTGCTCCGAAAATAGCCATTCATGGTGGTTGGGGATGAATCTGTGACTCATAGGAAAAAAAAGATTGAACGCACTCGAACAATCTTTCTCCTGCAAAAATGAAAGCTTGGTATAATGCAGGGTTGTCCAGCTCCAGGCCATGAGGGCCGGAAACCTGTCAGGTTTTCCGGATATTCCTTATTAATTGGTATACATTTAGATTTTAGAATCATTGTATGCAAATTAATCTCATGAATATTAAATGAGGGGTATCCTGAAAAATCGACCTGCATCAGACACTCGAGTAGGACAACCCTAGGCCAATGGATTGGAATGCTTGAAAGTTTGAGGTTTACCAGTATACTGGTGCCTTATGGGAAGGGTTGTTTCTTGGTCATTTTTTCCTGCGAGCTAGTTTTCCAGCCTAGCAATGGTCTGGCTCCTAGAGGAGCATGTACCTCCTGAGGTGTTAAATCCGTCCTCTAAGAAGGTGGTGTCCGGGCGGTGGTTGCACTCTCGCCCACTCTTGTATATGATGGAGACACATTTGAAAAGGACCATGGCCTGGATAAGAAGCTAGTGACGGTTGCGTGGGATGGAGGTGATTTTTTTATTTTTTTGGGATCCGGTGTTCAGGCGGGCTGAAGCATGATGGACTGCTTTTAGGGGAGGAGGGAGCCAGGTGTACTGCAGGGGATCTCAATGAGGATCGTGTTATCCCAGCAATGTGTGAAATCATGAGGGACTGTACCAGAGTCTGGAAGTCCTAGGGTTTAATCTTGGGACCATTTATCATTGCATAAATGGGCTGTACAAACTGCCAGTCAGAAGCTTAGGTACTTCCAAGTGTTCTGTATCCAGAGCCCTTATTCCACCAGTCACCTCTGGTGGAATCCAAGCTGCCTGGTTCGCAGGAACATACATGCCAACATGCTCAATTCCATTCGCCTAATGCTTGTCCATATCACTTCTGTTTTTCCTGAAATTCAGGAACGTATAGTCCTGCAATGATAATGTCAAAATCAGTGCTACAAGTCCCAGTATGTAAAAATAACCCTGACTGGACATGGACACCTGAATGGGTTGGAACATGCTGTGTATACCGTGAATAGACTACCATAAATAACAAATACAATTGATTTACGTTCAGACGGTGGGGTATTTTACTTTGAACATTTGTTGTTACAACACTCCCACCAAAAAGATATTGAGCAAATGTGATATCATATGTAAAATTCAAAGATGCATTTTTTTTCTTCTTTCCATGTAATGTTTATTACAAAATATGAAGTGATATTTCTATTCCCTTGCAACAGGCCATTTGCTGTCAGTCCTTTTAAGGCTTCAGAGCAGGGCCATTTGTAACCCCTGAGAGGTCTGGTTTTCATGGGACTATTGTTAGAAAGTTCTTTGAAACTAGGTTGCTCTAAGCCAAATGTTGACGCAGCTCTCTGCCCCTTACTAATTGTACCATTTGGCTGTCACTGATGCCAGACTTTCATGTCTCTGCAAGCATGAATGGCATATCTTAATGGAAGGCCTGTTTGAGAGTTGCTGATAAATTGGGGAAAGTCAACTGCAGGCCTAGGTTTCAGAACATATTTGTGTTATTCGTGGGTAGACCCATTGACAAATGTACACTGATAATGGGTATCATCTGTTTTATTGCTAAGGCCTGCTTTTCAGAACAAAGACCATTTGATCCTTTGGTGCAAAGGACTCTGTATAAAAGTTTATGGCTCAGTCTCGAATGCCTCGATTTCTCTCCTTTTGGAGCACATCTGTGCAACCACTGTTCTGGGGTAAGAAAGTGCAATGTTGCCTTGTAGCTAATATTGTTGGTTTCATGCACAAATGTAACCTATGAAGTCACTGTTATTTACACCTTCTATTTTGTTCTTTAGACGGAGTCATAACAGTTTTGTAATCTGGCTCTTGTCGATTAACATGTATACATACTAGGTTTTATTGTATAACAAGGGTGTAAAAATGTAAGTTGCAAGCTACTACTAGCCAGCCATAAAAGCCACTCGCCACCTTCATTCCATACATACACACAGCACGCCATTTCGTACTCGCCAAGAATCACATATCACTAGCTAATCGCTAGTAGTGAGTGCACATTTTGCCACCTAATACAAATGATTTTCAGTCCTGTAAAGAAGAAAAACGGAAATAATGCAGGACCCAATATCAATTGATGTGCTTTTTCACCTGAGACTGTTCTCCATGTAACAGAGATTGCTGTATACTTTAATGTAACTGAAGATTTATTTTGGGCTTTGTCATTTACTGTGGACAGTACACGTCTGTTGTAGGTGGACTGCTGACTTCACAATAGATCCCTGCTTGCATTTCTTCCAAATGCTTTGCGCAGAATGCAGTTAATGTGCGCAGAATGCAGTTCTGTATTTATTTTGAAATGTGGAATTCTCATAAATGTCCCTACTGTAGCATTTTAATTTTACAGATCGACACCCATCTGAACAATAAACTGGGCAACTTAAAACCGAAAAACCTATAGATGGGACCTTTCAGCGACTACCCATTTCACATTATGCAATAAAACATCCTCTACCTTGTGGTAAAACCAAATCCCTAGGCACTTAAATGTGCGTTGGGATCAGAGCAGTGGAAGCATTGGGAGGGATGCCATTGTTCAGCTTTTTAGGCCCCTTGCCTTGACCGCCCCCCAAAAGGAACAGGCAGGATTTAGACCAATAAATCCTGAGCAGAGCCTGGTAATGTTCTATGGTTTTCATTGTTCAGGCGCTCCTTTCCTGTTCCCTTACAAATAACAGCCCATTTCCCATATAGTGCCAGTTTATGCGCTAAACAATACCCATGCCCTCAAATGTTCCTTAAGTGCATTTTGGCCTAAGACTCATCACAGTAGCAAAAAGGAACTGATGGCAGGCATCCTTGCCTCATCCCTTTGCCCATTTCTCAGCTCTCCGATATGTAAACTCCCGTCCTAATTTTAACTAATGGGTTTTAATAGAACAGTTTGACCAACTTGAAAAATCCAAACCCAAATTCATTGCCTCCATTGTATGAAACCTGGACGATTCCTCTGTGGAGCCGAGTGCCTTTAATGCATCCAAGGAGGCTATATCATAGTTCCCTGGACATTCCCAAAGGATCGTATTACATGAGCAATATGTGCAAGATCTCTCTACCCACCTTACCGAACACATGTGTCTATCGATTATTTATTTTCTACGGGGAATTAAAAGGTTACACCACGTTCAAGGATAGCCGTGGCACTCGAACCCCTAAAGTTACAAAGGCAAAGGTGCAATAAATAAAAACCAATACACACTAAGGAATTTGTTGCCACCCAGCAAATTCGGCTGTTAACTCGAAGCAATGGATGCCAGTGGATAATATACATGAATCCGCTATTGACCTGGAAAACAGATAACTGCAAGAACAATTGCCTGGATAGTGGTACTGTCCATTAGAGTATCACCATGGCCCTGTTAACAGATGCCAGAGGAATAAATAGTCTCATAGTAATATTTTTCATACAGTGGTAAACCTGGCCTGGGTAAAATAGGCCGGAGGAATAAATAACTGAAAACAGTTTGTACATTAGTGCACATTACCCTCTTAACAGGTGCTTGAGGAATAAATAACTGAATATTAATACTTGTCTTATAGTGGTCAACCTGGCCCATGTAAATTAGGCGTAAGAAATAAATAACTGAATATTAATACAGTTCATACATTACGGCGATCAGCAATAAAGGTAATATGTCTTTGCTCATTGAGATTTACATATCTGTCCAAAACCTCTATTTCAGTGGTTTTGGTTTCTCTTTTGCTGTTACCCATTTGTCTCCAGGTAAATACGGTATTGCCTTATAACATTCTTTAACATTGCACTTGAAGGCCTATTAGTAGCTGCAGCCTACCACCAGACAAACCTAGTTCATACAAGGATAACCCCACACCGAACAGGACATCACGAAAATCACATTGACTATGAATTACCCTGGACCTCTCCTCCTGGTCAGGAACATGGCCTTATGTCTCCCAAGTGGAAATCGCCTACGTAAGGGAAGTAAAGCGACTTAGACTAGAACAATGCCAGGATTAAGGAAATACCTTAATTACATTAACCGAGAAATCCTTTTAGTTTCCCCTCTGAATTCTCATCCACTCAAAGAGGCACCCAGTGTAAACTAAATATCACCCGTAGGTCAGTCTCACATGGAGTCTGTAATAGATGTATCGGGCAACAAACACATAACTTTACCACCCTCCCACAACTTTACCTCCTTCTCACCTTTTGGTGGAGCCAACATGGAAGGAAAACTCTGTTTAGAGGCCTGACACAACTTATCTGAGTCAGAAGGACTGAGGACCAGCTTTGAGACGTTTTATATAAACAATTTGCAGTCCAATTGTATTGGGGAATTATGGTTCCAAAATTACAAACCAAGTAGTAAGATTCCAAGAATACAGACAGAAAGTGAAAAAATTAGTCCATTGCCTTCCGGACTAAACTAATAGAAATCAACAGAGACTATATAAACAAAAATGTCAGTCATGCAGAGGTATTTAAATGATGTGTATGTCGGTACACTGTTGTGACATTGTCTCCTTCCTTCCTTCCTACCTGCATGTCCTAATGTTGTATGTAATTAAAGTTACATTCTTCATTGAGTCCCTCAGGAAAAAGAGAATTAAGACCATCTATCCATGCAGCCTCTCTTTGGTTAATCTCATAAAGTTCTGATTACGTGACTTAGCTTCAATCACTTCAAGCATTTGGAATTTAATCCATGATATTTGGTGTCCTTCTAAAAGTTGTAAATATGCATTTTTTACAAGATCATACTTAATATGGAAACCTATATTTAACCTTGACAACTATGAAACATGATGAGAACCTCTAGGAGAATTCTCCCAAAGGTGCTTAATTAGTAATTTGTATTTGTCTTCTTTCTTTTATTCTTAATTTAACAAGGATGATGTTTGGCATGCGATCCAGAAATTTAGCGCAATGACGTCATCAAGTTTGACGTCATTGCATCAGTTATCGTTCTTGCTACTACGGAACATGTATGCTCTGCACAGCACCCTCGTTCAGAACATACAATACATGCAGTGTAGTGGTTTACTATTGGGCATATGCTCCTTTACTTTGTCCATAACTAAATAAAATCATGGGTATAGGTTTTTATTGGTGTTGGCTCTATAATGAGAGAGCAGATGGTTCAGACACGTGCTTCATTTAACCTCTCCAGGAGCCACTTCGCAACAGGACCTGATACAGTTAAGCCACCCGGGATTTCATTGGAAATCTGGTACTTGCAGGAATCCCAGTATCTCGCCTACCTGATTCAAGGCATCAGCAGAAAATAAAGCATTGACAACGCGTGCATCAAGTACGAAATGCATATCCTCACCATTTGTGCAATGTAGATCGATAACCATTATCCTGTGCGGACCAAGGAGCGGGAGCAGTAGTCTCCCACATACGCCCTTTGGGAGCAAATCATGTATAGCTCCATGTGGAACACAGGGGCCCGAGGGCACTAGAGGATACCAACGTGCCATTGGGAAACCTTTTAATCAGTTGAGCCCAAATGTTAACTAGTGAAATGAGAGAACAGGAACAGTTGCATATGGGCCGAAGTGGCTCTAGCACTGTCGCTCTGACCTTTTATGGAGGCATCGGGGGACATATGTCTGAGCTGTGATTTTGAACATAAGCACTAATTCTTATTGCATATACACCACAAACGTGGCCCAGCGACTATTCATGATTGACTGAACTCTACAGATTTATGTAATTAAGGATACACTTTGATCTGTGTTTACATTGTCCATTTTTTTTTTATTTTCCTGTTGAATCTCCATCACTGAAAATGTATCCGTTTCGTAACCTTTTCAGCAGGTACAGTTATCACTCTTTTGTAAACAGTTTTTCAGAATGGCTGATGGGGAGATCTGTATGAGTTGGCCCTTTTATCATGTTCTTTCATAGCCTAATCGGTTCCCTTTCCATTTTTTATCGCCTATGGCCAACACAGAGACTGGATTCAAGTAGATTTCAATGGTGTTTGCTGTGGGAGAAAACACCAGGCAGTGTTTTTATACAGAACACTTGCTTAGAGCAGCTGGATGAATCTCCACTGCAGTCTGTTCTTATTGAAGAATAGCAGATGGCAGAACGTGTCTGGTTTTTCAAAATCTTGCAAATGATCTTGGGTCTGAAAGCTGAAACGTCAGTCTTCCAGGCAATGACAGATTCAGCAAAAAAGAAAATGTTCAGCGAAGAACATTACACAAAACATTACACAAACTAACTGGTTTGTTGGTCCTCCCTATTGTCGCATAAAAGTAATGGATGCTTAATTCTTAAGAGACTAACGGCAAGAAAGTGGGCTAATGAATGTTTTACAGATTTATGGAAAACTGTTGCAGTGAATGAATCGCAGGCTGGCACAATGCCATGTCCATCTTATTGAATAATCTAGTTGCGACGTCCCGATGAAGGCCAGATGAGGGTGTTCTCAACTTGTAGACATCCTGGAGTCGTTTGGTATTAAGGACGGGAGATTATTTTCATGTAAGGATATCGGACATTGCGTTTGATAAAGGCAAAGGGTGTCTGATGTTATATAAATACTAGGGTGCGCATTTGTACGTTTGTGGCTCTTTTTAATGAGGAAAAGTTTTGCAGGTCTTGTGTGATCAACATTTCCATGCTATTGCACGATTGTGTGTGGCTTTTAGCAGGGTGCAACATTTCACTCTCCACTAGCTATTGACTGGTGATATTTGACTCTTGGTGAGTAAGACATGCTGTGCTGTGTATGTATGAGCACTGATTTTGACATTATGTGTGAGGTGGAAAGTGACTTTTTATGGCTGGCTAGTAGCTTGCAACTTCATTTTTGCCCCCTGCTTTTAGGATTTGCATCTTCAAGCTGGTTGCCAATGAAATGTATAATCTTCTAAATCTCTATGGACCGGTTTTAACTTCTAACTTTTCATGTAGGAAATATTTAGGCCTAGAAACGTGCTCTTAACGACACTTAAGAAGTCTAGTGCCTAAGATTGCCATATTCTGAAACCTCAATTGTACTGTTAATTTGATTGAACCCTCTCTAACAAATTTGAGCAATTGGTGCGGATTTTTGAACTTGTGAAATATGATTATATACTAGAACTGTTTAAATTAACAGAACAATTCTATGTCAAGACCAGAGGCGAGCATTATGCTTAACTTCCTTAAATTCTACTCTTCCAGCAGATTGAACTTCAAGATCGTAAAGGGAAGGGTACCGACACCCACTCCCAAACCACAGAAGCCGAATGAGTTCGACCCCTTCCGCTGTGGTTGGTATCAACTCCTGATACTAGCAGTACAGGAGGGCCATGTGACAGCCAATGGGGCAGAAGGAGGGATTATGGAGCGGTTGTGAATAGGGAAGGGGAAGTAGGGTAACTGGAATGAGGGTTAGGGAAGAAAAATGGATGGGTAGGGGGAACTTAACGAAAAGAAACACACTTTGATACATTTACCTAACAACATGACCTAGACTAGACCAAAACCTTCCTTCCATCACCTCTCTCACTCACTCACACACTCACACACTCACACACTCACACACTCACACACTCACACACTCACACACTCACACACACTCACACACACTCACACACACTCACACACACTCACACACACTCACACACACTCACACACACTCACACGCCCCCATCCCCTTTGTGGACACAAAACGTTAATGACATGCACATTGATTGATCCTCACACATAATGACATAGCAACATGTGAAATGAAACAGCAGGGATCTCCCCTTATGAATGACAAAACCCATGTCCTGCTTTTAGGCGAGATGTGCAATGAAAAACGACCAGCAGGGTTCTTCCCTTATGATGGACAAAACTCATGGCCTGTGAGGCAGAATGCACTTAGAAAACAAAAACACATGACCTGGAGCAATACAGAAAAGCAAATGTCTGTCAGTGTCTCAGCATTAAGAGATGAGCGTGTGATATGCACACGTTTTCCCAAGTAAACCAAGTGCAACTGTGTTGGCCTAGTGGAGGAAAAAAGCGTAGCTTTCGCACATTTGTCCTTTTAGCCACCTGCTCCCCCTCACTGGTTAGCAATCCCACATGGTTGTCCAAGAAATGCACTTAACTGAAGTCAGGGTGCTCTTCCCTAGCACCCGGACGCTGTAGATAAAGCCTTTCACCCAGGGCTCTCCGCTGTCACCGCTTGCTGCCCGGTTCCTTGCTCTGCACTCCTGTCTTGGTCACCACAAAAAGAGAACATCCGTTCTGCTCATCATGCTGCGTCCGCCCGTGCCGACCATTATGCCGCGTCCGCCCGTGCCGACCATCAATGAACTGCACGGGCGGAACGGCCACTTTGTGCTTGCTCATTCAGCGTAGCCTGCGCAAGCCATGCCCCTCCCAGCATGCTGGGAAATGTAGTTTTGCGGCTGCCGTGCAGCGTAATTACGACTGCTTGTCTTTCACCACCCTTTTCCTAAATCTTCCTATATCTTTAATACATTTTTGTTTTTTTATTCAACTTCGAAATATTCCTACAACACTTCACATCCATGAACCCCAGTTTCTTTGGTAGTCCTATTTCCATATCCAGTCCCTGGCCTCCATGAGCTACTTCCTGCCCAGGTCCTTTCCTCTTCTTTTTCTGCTCTTACATGACTTAAGCAGCAGATCATTTAGTTCCCATTTAGAATGTTACAAGTGTCTGGTCTGAAAGCGCTCGTAATAGATGAGAAGACCTTCGGTCCGATGGGGCTGTCCTTCTCCGTGGAAAAGAGGTCTAAGAGCAACTAGTTATTTTGCATCCCTACTTTCTAGAACAGCCAGAGTTGTGCATGGCCAACTGTATCAAAGAATAAGAGGTGAGACCAGCAGGAGTGTCGCAGTTGCTCATCATGCGCCGGAAGTTGTATAAGGCAGTGGCAGCAGCTACTATAGCATGATGGGTGCGTGAAGTCCTGTCCCTAGCAGGCATAGACGTCACACAGTTCAGAGAACTTTAGGTTAGAGGGGCCATGGCTGCCAAAGCCTTTGGAGCCAGAGCGAGTCTGTAGCACATACCGAAAGCAGCGGATTGGTCCAGTGACTCCACTTTCAAGACTTTTCTTTAAGCCGATAGCGATTCAGACAGCGGCTGTGGTGCATAGCTTTGAACAATCATAATGCTTGCCTCTGGTCGTGACATAGAATGAAGATTACCCCTGCTGCAGCGCAGGGAGTCTTGATTCTATTAGTCACAGAGGCAATCATTTTTTCTGCCCAGCTACTTAAAGCATTTGTGATCAGTGGTGTATGACACTTCCTAAGCTTGCTGAGTGTCCAGGAGCTGGCGTAACGTGTCGTGGGAGAAGTTGGCATCTAAATCTTTTACATCAGAAGATCAAGTCTCCTTTTTTATATATCCCTAAACTTAAATGTCCTCCTCAATACCAAGGGTGCACTGCTAGGATTGGGGAGTGTGTTGCCTTCTCTACGCCTTCTCTCTAACTGCAACCCACATTCCCTCTTCTAAAAATATTAAGTGAATTAAAGCTACCCTTAACAGTGTAAAAGGACTGAAAAACCTAATTTCCTTAACATGCAATATGTGTCCCAGAATTCCACAGAGACTGTGATGAAGAAGGGGGCTGAGGAGGCATGCAGAAGCAGAGGACTGACAAGTAGGCCTAACCACCTTTGCCAGGGTCAGGCAATTAACATTAAGGGCCTTCACCTGAAGTCAACTACCAACTCACCCCCCGCCAAGGGGCATACTAGGCTGCAGCAGGAAGGAGTAGAGAGGAGGAGCTGGAAGGCTGGCAGTAGTAGCGGAAGAAGAGCACAAGGCTCGCAGTTGATGAAGAAGTGCGATTTCTTAAGGGACGCCTAGAGAAGAGCAGATTTCACCTGCAAGTTCCGAGTTGGTCCTGTGTTCACGAAACCTGTCTGACCTTGGCTGCACTGAGACGTGCAAGTTAGGTGCGCCTAGTCGTTGTGAGTGACGTGCTGAGGTTGTGCCACAACACAAGGCCTGTGTGCAGAAGCAAGCCAAAGTGAAGAAGACTCTCCGTGGTCAAGGCTGGACCAGAGACACCCATTCTGCTGAGGGGTGTGGGTCCCAAGAGTGCCTGGAGTAGTAGTAGCAGGAAAAAGGGTCATGAAGTGGAAGCTGCCTGCAACCACAGTGTTTCTGGAGCTGGTGAGTTAACCTCCATACTCTCACTGAAAACCCCTTGTCGGCAACTGTAACCAGCTTAATTACAACTCGCGTAGAAGTGGGAGCGAGTGAAGGTTGTTTGTTGCTATAAGAAGTCCAAACGATGGCAACGTATCTCGTGCACATCACCTTTTAGAGTGCTCGGGTAAACCAAAAGCTTTCCTTTTTTCCATTTTTGACTAAATAACTTTACTCGAGTGGTTGCTTGTCTCCAATTGAGAGGGAGAAAGCTCTGTGAAATCACTCCGAAGGCTAACACTGGCCTTTACTAATTGTTACCAGTATCATCACGTCAAAGAGAGGTCGCGTATGGATAATTAAGTTTCCCAACAAGAGTCAAAGTATCACTCCATAGGAATGAAAGGGAATACAAGTTCTTATAGTTCTTTGAAGCTAAAAATCTTCATCAAAGTGTCCGCATCTAAATCGGTTTCTCTTGTGAAACTTGAATCTTGTAACATCCAGAACAAATTTTTCTATAATTGTAGAAGTTTCTGAAGTAAAGAGAAGAGCAAGCATTAACCAAGACAGTAGTCCAATCCTTTCTACAGTGACACCATCCCTATTAAAATCTAACCACCGTTTTTTTTTTTTTTTTAAAGTTTGTTAAAGGTACAATGTCCTATGTTACAAGGTTATCTAAAGCTGGAAGAGTGGCAATACAGCTTCGTGGTAGGTACTGGAATCAAGAAGGTGTGCGTGAAGCTGGGGAAGCGAGCTGGGTTATTGTAATTATTGAAGTCCTTAATCTATAAGGCTGAGACTGTTGAAGCTGAGAGAGAAGCAGTCTGAGAACAATGGCAGTTTATATTGGTAGCAGTAAGACAGACTGAAGAGGCTGCCCCTTTTAATATGGTATGGGAAGGAAGAGTGCCTTGACTACCGTTGGATGTCGAAGAGTCTCGTCTTCAAGTTGCCTAACCATGATTAAGTACCAAGTTGAAGCAGAGCTAACAGAACTGTGGTTGTCTATAATATTGTCAGAAAACATTATATTGAAGGTTGTTGAAGTAGGACACTGGAGCAAACGAGCCTGTTTCCATAGTGAAAGCAGTAGGAGCGGTTTGTCCAGAGGAGAGAAACACCCTAAAAAGCAGCATCCTGACAAATTATATAAAGACGCTGGAGGGGCTACAAACATATGGACAGTTGTTAAAGTAGAAACAGTACTTTTTGTATTCTGAAGTCATCCAGGATTACCATTTGTGCGGCCTTCTTTATTGAAATTGGAAAGGGACATATTCAACAAACTGGTCAAGAACTGTTGGCAGTAGATTTTTATTTGGGTGAACTTTTGTTTCTTTTGGAACTTTCAAGAAGGAATTCAAGACTCTGTTTTCTTTATCAACACTTGGGAAGAGTGACTTTGGACACACCTGGGAAAGGGATCTACCAGGACAGGTGAAGGTTATCCAAGTTATTGGTTGTTTGGTAATCCTTTTTTTAATGTTTGTTATTTGCTGTGTATGTTTTGTTTAGTTTGATGGCCAGTTTTGCCTATGCTAGGAGACCTTCCCTTAGAACGTAGATTGGGTAGGCAACTCCCGGGTAGAGTAGGTTTAGTTGGGTTTTCTTTGCACTTTTTGGTATAATTAAAATGTTTGTTGAGAATCACAAGTATTGTCTGCCCTGTTGTACTCACCCCTCACAGTACGTAGTTTAATTTATCTTTGGTGTAAAAGTAGCTCCTTCATAGTAAGAGTAGTTATGTTGGTGCTATCCATGATTTTGTAGTAGATTGATGCAAATCCCAGAAGTATTTTGACTTGTCATCCTCTTGTCATTTCCTTGTTTATTTCAAACAGAGTATTTCATTGTGCTCCAAGTACTACTTTTGAATTTTTGAATGCTTCAGCCACACCTTTGCATGTGAGTTATCCAGTTATTGTACCTCTGACTGATCCTTTTATGTGGCATATTGGTAATTGCTGTTGGAGTTATTTTCTGTTTTTGCTGTTGCTTTGCAATGGTAGTGGTAGGATCAACTTCAACATGTTGATCAGTTTGAAAAAGAAATGCATTTCCATCATCCTAGAACAGTGATCTTAGCACAGCAGATAATTCATAGAACCCTAATATTAAACGCAACCTATGGTTCACACCAGAGCTTGAATCCTTGAAATAAATCCCTGACCCTTAAATCTTACCATACATGGAAGTCCTGCAATACACCTGCGCTCCTCAGTAAATATAAAGCTATTGCCTCTGCCTACAAAAAGGCCATCATAAAGACCAAATATAACTTTTTTAATCATAGGATCCAAAATGCTCAACAGAAGCTTTTTCACATACTGAAAGAACAAGTAAGTACTAATCACACTATTCCAGAGAGATCCATCACTGATGAGGTCTCCTGGTGCAATGTAATGCAACAAGCTATGCACAAGAAACTAGATACTATCAATGTTAACATCTTGGAAAAGAGCATTAACTTAAAATGTACTGGGTCCATGCCTGCGGACTGGTCCTTTCAAAGATCTCTGCTCATCCCCACCTTCAACCTACCCCCAGTCACGGAAAAAGATCTAGAAACTATTAACCAATTTAAGCCCACAAAATGTAAGAACGATATTTACAACACTATGCTGATCAAGACCTGTGCCCCCTCTCGAATCAACTCTATCTGTAAGTTTGTTAATGTCTCCATAACCTCTGGTGTGGTCCCACAGGAGCTTAAGAAAGCCTGGGTCATGCCTATTCTGAAAAAACCTGGTCTCCGTCTATGTTCCAAATAACTACCGGCCTATCACTAATACAGCGTTCCTTCTAAAAATCCTTGATCGCATGGCTTGTATACAAATCGCTGATCACCTAAAGAAATGTCAAGTTTTAAACGATCATCAGTCTGGGTTTCGGGTTGGCTTTGGAACTGAGACCGCGCTTTTGGAACTTAAGTCCAGGCTACTGTCCCGCATGGATCGCAATGAAGCCTCACTACTTGTGCTCCTTGATCTCTCCGCAGCGTTCGAACTGGTGGACTATGAGATCATGGCCACCAGGTTACACAAAGTCGCAAATATCTCTCGCCTTGCATGTAAAAGGGTCTCTTCATTTCTCAAAAATTGTGATGGTAGGGTCTTCTGCGGTACGGCAGAATCTGAACCCATCACAATCACCTGCAGCGTTCCTCAGGGTGCCTGCACCTCTCCTTGTTTCCACAACATCTTCACAGCCCCTCTGTTTGCAAAGCTTGACCAGGAGAACATATTTACAAATTATGCAGGTGACACTCAATGTGTCATCCCGCTCTCTTGTTCACATAGCATAGATAAATCTGCCATCAATAGAGTTTTCGCCTTAATTGAAACTTGGATGGTCCATAACAATTTGGCCTTGAACAAATCTAAAACTGAGCTGCTTGTTATAGGATCCTCTAACACTCTAAACAAACTTGGATCGCAGTATGATAGTTATCATTTTGGAGATGAAACTATTATGCCACTAAAAAAGGTGAAAAAGTTAGGGGTGACCTTTGACCAACACCTGACGATGAAACGACACGTCAGCAGTTTGGTATCACCATGTGCCTATTACATTAAACATTTTAGCTCATCTAAGGCCCCTTAT
This sequence comes from Ambystoma mexicanum, assembly GCF_040938575.1. NCBI lineage: Eukaryota > Metazoa > Chordata > Amphibia > Caudata > Ambystomatidae > Ambystoma > Ambystoma mexicanum. Next base: position 1,074,703,988 of record NC_090925.1, read on the forward strand.
TTCCCAAGACAAAGTAGAGACTATTGCAAGAGCGATAATAGAATCTAAAATAGATTACTGCTCAAGTCTTCTCATGGGACTCAATAAGTCTGATTGTAATAGACTGCAAGTATGCCAAAATGGGGCAATCAGAACTCTGATGAAACTCAAATATAGAGACCATGTCTTGACCGCAAGACGCAATCTCCATTGGTTGCCCGTAGAATCCAGAATCCTGTTCAGGACTCTGACCCTAGTTCAAAAATGTAGACTTGGCAATATGCCCATATACCTACAACAGCTACTTATCACGAGAACAAATACCAGAAAATTAAGATCCAACAATCAACAACTATTAGTGGTACCGAAATGTTGAACTATTAAAGTGGCCAACTCAGCCTTCTCCTCTATTGGACCGAAGGTTTGGAATGCTCTCCCCTTAGACATGAGACGCATAGAATCACTTGAGATTTTTAAAAAGAGGTTGACAACCCATCTTTTTAATTAACTCACGCACCGTTTCTTATATGATGAGTACTTCCCTTATAGCACTTATGCCTATATTTTATGATGTTCTGTTATTTGTTTGTCTGTGTCTTGTAGCGCCCTCACGCCTTAAGGTCTATGGCCGCGCTATATAAATGTAATAAAGTAAAGTCAAACAGATTTTGCTGTGATCTGCTTGCAACAAGTATGTTCTATGTACTCTTCAATACCTGCCTCCTTTTATTGTTATTTTCTTATTGAACACAGGTGTAGTTCTTGATCGGACCCCCTTATATGCATGGTGCTAGTATCCAATCAGTCTGCATCATACAATCTAAGCATGGAGCTGATCAACATCCTTTCTAATAAAATCTTAAACTGCATTGGTTGAAATTTTACAAAATGGGATCCCAATGCTGGGATACCTTTTGTCCCCTGCACACCTTGAGAACCAGTCGTAATGTAATCTGAATGGTCTAGATATACATGTATCATAAACAAATTATCCATATTCGATTATTCAAATTGCATTACGACTGGCTCATTTTCAGTCTCCAGGTGTGCAGGGGACAGCGGTATCCCAGTAGTGCGATCTCATCTTTCTATGTTTTGCACAACCTATGTGGCAAGGTTATTTTACCCATGCACCCAAACATATATTGAAGTCTACGTAACTTCACTTACGGTGTGCGTTCCAACATTCGGTTTTGTACTTTTGGTTTATATTTTGAATAGTTCAGGCCCACAATAAGAAATTGAATTTCCAATCCATTTAAATTCAATGAACAATTTTCTTATTATAATTCTTCTTTTATAACAGGCTTAATACCATCGGGTGGTTACCAAGCGCAAGATCAGGATTCAAACCGGAGTTGCGCTGCGTTGTCTTGATTCCAAGACAAACTCGTTGCCCCTGAGCTATCCTCCTCCCCAAAAACCTTCTAGTTTACTTGAGCCTTAGAAATGTTTGTGCGATACTGCTTGCTTTAGTGTCTATACCATGCTTGGCATGTTCAGATAGATGGTCAAGTACTGGCAATGTTGAAGAGTAATGTACAAGTCCCTTAGATTATTTTTTTTGTTAAGCCTACTAAACGTCCAGTAACACTCCATGCTCTGTTTTTGTGTCGAAGAGCTTTGTGAGCCCCAAGAGCGCAGATTGGAATGTAATTTCCCTAAAACAAAGTTTCCATTTACAAACTCTTCCCATATAACAGGATCTGACATTCAAATTACTAATGTTTGCAAGATAGTGTGCAATTATAGGCCCAAATCTTAGATGACTGTCACCACATGCACTGCATTTTAGGGGCTTTGTTGCGCTAAAATGGTTCTTAAGCTAATTTTTTTTTTTTGCATTGAATTTCAAAGGTTTTGTTACAGTATATTTTCTCTGTGCTCCCTTTTATCTATTCTTTAGTTTCTGCAAAATATACCTTGGTCACCTAATTACCACAGTAATGCATTATATGCAGATTACCACAGCAATGGCAAACACTTTACAATTGAAGTCTTCCCCATGCCCTGTTGATGTTTACTAGGTTTTCGATACAACCCCTCCTAGGCGTCCAGTGTTCCTGACCCTCTCCTATTATCGGCTTTCAACCACGTTCGTGTGATGCATTTTTTTTTCTCAGAGCCCATCATCCGGTATTTCTGTAGTAAACAAATGATCTGCCACAAAATGGACGCTCCAGCCCATTCCAAACTCTGCACATGTGATAATTTTGTGTCCCCTGTCGCTCCCACATACACCCACGCAAATAAATGTCTTATTTCTCCCCCCCCCCCCCCCATCCCTCCCTCCAAATCTTGTTTTGAGCCCTTTCATTCATGTTCGGCTTCCCACAGGATTACTGTGGGAGTTGCATGACTCAAGCAAAAAGAGGCTTTTCATTTTTTCCGGAATGCGTCGGTGCTGCAAAAAACGAGAAGGAAAACCCCTACTGGAGGTATTTACACCAAAAAAAGGAGTATATGTGGTGCTTTGAAACTCCTATTGGCATGTTGAGACTGTCCTTCTACATTGAAGAGCCCGTTTGTAATTTGTTCAAAATTTCAGATGCAAAAGAATGTTCTGTATTTTAAAGCAATTTTCAACCTTGAATGGTAGATGCTGCAATGCAGCCAAGCTATCACAATGGCTCACAAAGGTATAGAAATTTGATGAGGAATTAATGTTCTGAACATTTGAGTAGAGAATGTTTGTAGTAAAGTTAATAGCCGCCTTGAGTTGTATAAAATATGTCAGTATTTGAGTATCATAATTCAGGCATAATCATTTGAAGGGATAATCACTGAAAAATATTCAACCCGTAATGCAACAAGCTCTATTAAAAATGATCATAAATTAACTTGACTGGTTGAAGATAGTTGTTACATCTGAAATGTCTATGAAATTAATTAAGAGGATTCCATTTGATAAAATTAGGATGACAATGCACTTGTCGGGATAGAAAATCTTGTGTTCTTAAACATGCATTCTATGGGTGGTTCTATGCGACAAGGTACCAAAGTTACAGCTGTTTCCAGATTTATTTGGAATAGCCCTCAACTTGACGGGAACCTATAAAAAAATGTGTTTGGAATAGGTTTGGCTCGACCAGGTTTTGCTCAGTATAAATGAAGAGGCAACAAAGGACAATCACTTGGAGATGCTGAAAGGTTTGGTTAAACTTAAGGGGATTGTTAAGGAGCTGAAAAATAATTTGTTGTGCAAATCCTATGTCTTCACTATGTTCTTTATTGCAGGACTATATGTGGAAAAAATCCCAGTAACCAGTTATGTATTCTTGAATAGCTAGCTTCTACGGCTTCACCTATGGCGCCAAAATCCTGGGAACTTTGTTCCGTGTTCTAGAGCCCAATAGTTCGCCCAACATGGGTTAGATCTTTGAAGGGGTTGATCCAGTCCCTTATGGACTGGAGTCTTTGGATTCTGTAGATGGAACATGTTCCGAATGTGTTCTATTAGGATGAAGTCCTTACTGAACTGGGTTCTAAGTATTGGGGCACGTGTGGTCTAGGCAACACTTGTAGAGCTCATATTCATGCAAGTCGCAGAATATGGAAGACCATATGTGCATGTCCAAAATAATTTTGCTTATATTTCTTGAAACCCTGGGATTGTCAGCTGTAACCAAGCATGTGGTCGAAATTGACCAGACTGGCTGACCTCTTTGATCAAGGAGGCAGTTGATCCCCCTGTAATGGCAGTGTGGATGAAACTTAAGTTCGACTGCTGCTGTGGACCAGGACCCAGCCAACAAGCAGTGTCCTGCTCCTATAGATTCACTGTTCTTTTACTCTCCTTGAAAATTTGGTGGTACCTTCTGCCACTTTGGTTTTGAAGTGTGCCAATCCTGCTCCAGTACAGGGAGAGCAAAGGTTTGGGGATGCCTTTAGTCACAAGTTGTTTTGCTTTGGCAGACAGATTTTAAGTGCTGTGAATGCTACTTGTGCTCCGGTCATGTACACCCACAACTTGTCGAATGAGATCTCCAAGGCTGCAGAGAATCGCGTTACCCTAGGGGGAAATGATTTACCTCCAAGGCATGAATTTGTTTTCAAAAATTGATAGCAGTTTGCTAATACATTTTTTTTTTGATTAGCAAACCGACCCATTTGATTAGCAATTTTGTAAAAATATTGTTAATGTCACCAAGACATGAGATGAGCAACAATACAGCAGTTTTGTGTGCCGCTGAAATAAGACATTAGCTAGAGTCCGGCCTTGCAAATTCTTTACAATTCAGCTAGACCGGCAGGTCGGGTAACTTAGCTTCCCTATTCAACCTAAGAGAAATGCACTTGACCCATAGCAATGGAGAACAACAAATTTAAAATGCGATTTTGTGTACAATGGTGCATGTCGCGGAGCATGACATATTGGCGGGGCCACTTTCGGGCGCAGGCTGATTCGTTGTGACCGCTTTGGCGCGGGAGACATTTAGGCGCCCCAAGTTTGGCGCGCCCACTTCGGCGCGGGAACGTTTCGCCGCCGGGATATTTTGGCACGAGGGTTAACTGCAATTTAGCCCTCTAGATATATGTATTTTAACTCCCTTCGCTGGGATGGCAGTGAGCAAAAAGTCACTCACATTCTTTTTGCGAGCAAGCCAGCTGATTGAACTTGTTCTGCAAAGTTGGTGGTGCAACTTGCGAATTATGCCGTGTAGTGTCAAAATAAAAAGTAAATCCAGGGCCATAAATGGGATTAATTAAAGCATTATTCCACGAGCATAATTCTTTTAAAATTCTCGCTGGATTCTGCAACAAAGTTACTAGTGTCGAAGCGGGACACGTAGTCCCCAGGATGCAGTCCTCTATGTAAAGGTCTTTCAATATGCATTTTCCCTGCCTTCGCCCGGATGGCAGTTAACAAGAAGTCACTTGAGTGAGGGTGTTCTTGTGGTAAGCCCCTTCCCCCCACATACCATGTTCATTTTTTGCAAATGCATCACGTTAACAGGCACTGTACGTGTGAACGTGCGCATTTGCAAAGAATGAACCTTTCCAAGCTGCACTCTTCTGGACGGTTGAAAAAAAATGCAGGGATACATTCGACATACACTGTGTGTTTTGGCAAATGTCAGAAAATGTATCCTAAGTAGGTTGAGGATTCTGTGAAATTGCGATTTGACAATTAAGTCCCACGACTGCTTTATTGATGCTTGCCTGTCTGTTTGCATGGGGGAGATATGTTTGGCAACTACCCAAACTCAAAGATGTAAACATGCTATTGGTCTAATAAAAGGTCTTAACCTAATGGGCCTTCAACCACTTGATTCATGAACAGCAGTATGTGTCCTCACAGCTCACTTGCATATAATTTATATTGAGCACTTGAAAGGCCAGCCGTTTTTTATTGTGTATGTTTCGAAGATCGGCATCATATTACAATATACCCAGACAAGGTACCAGCTAATGGGCAGTTACTAACATTTATTTCAGTATTTGGCAAATGCCTATGCCTGCGCAAAAGCCAATGCTATAGGTTTTGCCACTGCTTCACAAGCAACACTCCTCTCTACTTTTCTGGTGTCTCTCACTTTACCATGGGCCAAAAGCGCCATGCCAACTTAGTGGAAGTAATTACCACAAGCAAGGCACATGCCAGCCCTTCAGTTGGCGTAACTTGAGCTGCAGTCCTGTTAAAGGTGTTTGTACCGCGCACTGTCACCAACGGAGTTGGTCCCCAGGCGCTCTGGCAGATCTGCAAACAAGAAGTCCTGCCAAAGTTATCCATTTATATAATCTTTAGAAGCCGAACTGTCCTTCCGGGAAGTGAGTCATTACAAATATCTACACACACTCTGAACATTTGTCTCTCAAATTGCTATAAATATTAAATTGCAACGACAACACGCACATCGTATTTGACAGGTGCAAGAAACTTGTGTCCTGTAAGTATTTACTGAGTGCCGTTTTATGTCACTTTATCTGCACAGAAAAACCTGGCATGGGAGGATGGACATAACTGTTAGATTCATTCAGAATCACAAGCTCTGCCAACACAGTATGTGATAATGTGCATTTCAGTGCGGCTTGATGCTGCAGCAGACCAAAACCTCCAACCCACACCCACAATTCTTTTCAAATGCAACAAGTTAACAGTACCTATCAACGTGCAGCATTAGAAAATATGCTTTTGAATTTGGCGTGAGGGAGTTTAGACGTGGCTGCAATGTCGGCCACGTCCAAACGTCCCTCTCTCCAAATTGACGGTGCCAGAAAGACTTCTGGCCAAAATGGTAGCACCAAACCGGCCCGTGCCGAAACGGTGGTGCCAAAAAGGGGTTTACCATGCATGTCATTACATACCTGCTTTGTTTAACACACTGCTGCCGCGCAGAGGCCAGCCACGCACAATGAGACTTGTGTTGTAGATTTACTGCAAACAAAGTAAATGTTACATACTAGTTTCAAACATCTCTTGCCAATGCTACTCGACTATGCGAGCCAAATCTGAATGTCTGTAAAGTAAAAGGGTAGCCGCATGAATGGACACAAATAGATATGATAAAAAGGCTCTGAACACAGTTTGGCCAGCTGTCTTCTGCAGGTGGTAATATATAATGCAATCATGAAGCAAAGCAAGCTCTGGGGGCTAACTACAGTGTTAGATGTACAGATTGGATGGACTAATTGATCACTACTTTGCGTAAGCATCTAGTTTGGTTTGTATATTCATTATGTAAGAGGAACGAAAGGGACTAAGCATAGTGGATTGTGTAGCGGGCAGAGAACTGGCTAAACTAGGTGGAATATTGTAGTTTGTCGTCATCTCAATTTGAGGGTACCTGGTATAAAGCAACTGGGTGATAATAAAGAATAAAGGAGTATGTGTTCACTCATGGGTTGAACACCAGTTGCAAGATGTATGCAACCTGCAGGTTACAGAACTAGGTTTGCCGTCAAAAGCATGTGATCATGTGCATTTCATGTGTTCACTCCTCAATATGATGAATCTTCCCCAACAAAATGAAATATAGTTGGCACAATGAAATTTAGATCCACTAACTTAAACTTTAATGTGAAGCATGGATATGATGCAGTGTTTTACAGTATCAATTCTCTAATATTGCATTTCGTAACGACCTACATTTTGAGAATGGAATTGCATTAGTCTTTTAAAAAAATATATAAAGTTGATGCATACTGGTCTTTGCCAGACAGATATAGAAAGCTTGATAAAAGTAGCATCACAATTATTTCTGGTTTACAATTTAAAAAAAGAAAAATAAATGTTTGGCTAGCACTCCCACACATGCCTTTTTAACAGTGGAGGGGATGATTACTGCTGCACTTTCTCTCCATTAGGCCTTGAAGTGAAAAAAAAAGGGAGAAGAGAACACAGGGGGCAAAAGAGGAATGCAGGGCGAGTTGTGCTTTCATTGAAGAGGGCAACTTAAATCGCTATCTTTGCTACACAAGTGTCAATTTGATCAGCAAACTGACAGCATTGCATAGCAAATTGCTATGCGACACTGCATTTTTTTATGCCTTGTTTCCCAGCCTGACGACGGGAAATATTCACAGCATGTGAATCCATGAAAGATACCATTGCTGGAGAAATGGAGTTGCAGGTAAGAAACTACTCCCTTCCTGGTCTTCAGTTAGATGGGTGTTTTTATATGCTTTCCCATTTTCCATTAAATCGGTGTGCCCAGACATGCAGTCGTCTGCCTAGCTGTGATTGTTAGGTTTGTGGTATGTATATATTTGTATGTGGTGATTGTTTCCCAGTCTTGGAGTATCTTGAAACCTGTGGGTCCATGGTTGCTGTGCGGTTTGTCGCTGTATGGGGGTTTGCAGTGGTGAAAGCCTCTGTGGTGGTTGTATTTAATTCTGAGTTTTTGTTATGGTTCCTGATCCCCTTGTGCTGATGAGTAACTTAGATTGGGTTTGTTCTCCCGCTGTTTAGGTCTTTCCTTATGGGGTCCAGCATGGTTTCTGCTTCCCAGTGGTGGCATTCTCTGAGGTGGTTGTGTCTTAGTCTTGTGGGGGCTTCGGCTCCTCGGGTCGCTGGGGTTTTAGTGATTGTATGGCTCACAGCGGCAAAAGCCTCTATGGTACTGTATCCTGACCTGACGGCTCTGGTCGACCTTTACAACTGTACTATCAACATGTCTATCGACACCATTGCCCCACTCAATCTTAGTAAATCGAAACCCAGAGCTCACCTGAACTCATGGTTTACTCCCAACCTCAAAGTCCTACGTAATGGAAAAAAGACATGCCGAAGCCATATGGAAAAACAACCCGTCTGAACCAATGAGAAAAAGTTCAATGATCTTGCAAATATTGATATTTTATTTCTAGTGCGCTCGTACACAAGTGTTTCAGAGCGTGACAAGGCAAGGGAGCGGAACAGGGGAGAACAAAACAACGATCTTACTAGGCCCAGTGACATTGAGAACGCACAAGTGCATGGGATAGGGGGAGGGGAAAAGTGCATGGAAGGGAGAGAAGTGGAGAGTGCAGAGCAAAGGAGAAACAGATAAATAAATTAATAAATAAACAAAGACAACAAACGGTGGTAGAGCAGCCAGCAATTGGCAAGTGCTGGGTTTAAGGCAGCAGACAGGGTAGGTCTGATAAGTGCAGGAGGAAAAAGGGAGGAGGGGGGACTGTATGGGTACAGATACAGACCCCAGTGAAAGGGGTGGCCCGAAGACAGTGCAGGAGGGTGGCAGGGTGAGCAGGTACCTGGGCCCAAAGGACAGAGGGTGGCCAGGTGCATGGTGCCAAGAGAAAAGATCAGCAGGGGAGAGGGGGAGCGAAGGCAGAAGCAAAGAGGAAGGTGTTGAGGTGCTTCCGGAGATGGTTCTCCTCAAGTTTTAGAGTAGAGTTCCAGAGGGAGGCCCCAGCCGAAGACCCAGATCTACCACAAGCATGTTTCTTTGAAAAACTACTGACCCTCAGGGAGTGAGAGGTAGAGGAGTGAAGAGCTTGAGGGGGGAGGTATTTGTGGAGGGATAGCTGAATGTATTTTGGGCCCAGGTCCCAGAAAGCCTTGTGGACAATGCAGAGGGTTTTGAATTTAATCATTGCATCTACTGGTAGCCGCTGGAGAGATGCGATGCTAGGACTTGAGGCCAAGGACAAGTCTCGCAGTCCTGTTCTGGATTAGTTGCAGAGAGTAGAGGCAGGTATATTTAGAAAGAGGCTGTTAAAATAGTCCAACCTAGAGAGAACCACAGCTTGGGAGACCATGAGATTGGGAGACCATGAGCTTCTGGGGGAAGGAGAGGAAAGTCAGAGTACCTCTGAGGAGGTGCAGTAGGAAGTTTGACTTTTTAGAGGCATAAGAGATGTAGGCGGAGAAGGAAAGCGTGGAGTCCAAGATGACCCTGAGGTTCTTAGCCTCGCAGGTGGGGTAGGAGGAGGGCCAAGGGAGGCCGGCTAGCTAGCGAGTGAGGGGAAAGGAGGGTGAAAGTGTGCCAATGAGGAGGATCTCCGTCTTGCTGGCATTCAAAGATCATTGGTGGCACACCAGTCTAGAGTGGCGGTTAGGCAATCAGAGATGGGAGACGAGGTGGCCTAGGACAGCCTGAAAATGAGTTGTCAGCGTAGCACTGGAAATTTGAGCAGAAAATGGCAATGCAGTGGGTGAGAGTTGCCAGGTATTGCTTGAAAAGCCAGGGCGTGAGGTTAGACCCCTGGGGAACACCACAGGTAGAGAGGAAGATAGATGATAGGATGGACCGTAGTTGGACCTGGGAGGGTCGATCGGAGAGGAAAGAGGTTAGCCAGGCCAGAGCCTGATCGGTGATACCCAGGTTATCACGGAGACGGTTGAGCAGGATGGTATGGTTGACTGTGTCGAAGGCAGAAGAGAGATCATGGAGGATGAGGACAGAGGGAATGAGAGCAGATCTTCACGGATGTTCAGGAGAGAAGTTTACATGCTCGTAGCAGCTCTGAAGCCAGACTGGTGGTCATGGAGACGGCCAACAGAATTGGAATGAAGGTAGGTTAAGCTGAGAGATGGCCAACTTTTCAAGGAGTTTGCCCAGAAAGGGAGTAATGGAAATTGGGCGCTAGTTAGCTGGACAAGAAGGATCATCTGTAGGTTTCTTACGAAGAGGATGCACAAGGGAGTGATTCGGAGGGCAGGGCAAGGATATTGAGGCAAAAATGTGGTTTCAAAAAACAGCAAGGGCTGGAGCAAGGGTGTCAATGTGGTCCTTGATGGTTTTAGAGGAACAGGGATGAACCTGTTTTGACAAGGTTTTCATAGATCGGACTTGTCTAGTGACCACATCAGGGGAGAAAGAGGAAAGGACGAGAAGGAGGGTGGGGGGGTGGCTGAAGGAGGGTCAGCAAGCACAGACGGATTGGGCAGAGGAGTGGGAGAGGTGGACAGGGTGGACAGGATGTCCTGGGTTTTTGGGATAAAGTGAGAGGCAAGGGCATTGCAAAGAACCTGGGAGGCAACAGGAGGGATAGAGACTGCAGTAGGGTTGGCCAGCTCCTTGCAGATGTAAAAGTTTGGCCGAGTTGTTAGATGCCGCAGAGACACGAGCTTGAATGTGGACTGTCTTCTTGGTGAGGACGGAGAGTCCGTATAGCCTTTGGAGCAGGTGACAGGCCAGTTTGTCAGAGGATGAACAAGAAGTCCTACGTTTCCTCTCAGCTGCTCTACACTTGCAGCTAGGTCGGAGTCCTAATAGAAATTTCACTTGGCTTTGGACTTCAAACGGATCCTCATGACAGTGGCAATCAGAAACTTAAGAGCAGAGCAGAGACAGGGCTGTGTCGGGTCAAGATGTGAGACAGCCAGAGGTGGAGAGGGTGGGAGAGAAGGTGGTGGCGAAAGCCTCAACTGACGCACGCTTCATGGGTCCGATGTCTGAGAAGGTAGGTGGCAGTGTTGGGGTAGGCTTGCCTTGGGGGGCGGGGGGGTGGGAGAGAGGGAGAGATGAGGAGAGTAGAGGACCGGAGGGTATTAGGGAGCTCTTCTTTAGATTCCCCTCCCATTGACTCTTCCATCAAAAACAAAACTTGGTGCACCGACAGCCAAACTGCCTTTTGCAACAAAATATCCATGCTTCAAGGTAAAATTGCAGCTAAAAAAACCACACTACACAAGATCGTACTTGAGACACAAAAAAACATATTGCAAGAAATCGCCATCAAACAAATTAAACCTAGGAACCAGTTTAAATTCAAATCTATTTCCACAATAGAGGTTGAAAATATCATCACCTCTCTTAAACCTTCTAGATGCCTTGGGGACACTTGCCCGGCACAGATTTATTAAAGAAGCAGTCTAGGACCTAGCTCCCTTCATCACCACTCATCAACTCTTCATTTAAGACTTGCCTAGTGCCCAATAACCTGAAAAACGCATGGGTACTACTCTTAAAAAAAAAAAAAAAAACAACCTTGACCCAAACATTCCCACCAACTACAGTCCAATCACAGCAGGTCCTTTCCTCCTAAAAATCCTTGACAAGGTGGATTACCTCCAGATTCAATCATACCTGGAGATTAACAATTTATTAGGCACCCGTCAATCAGGTTTTAGACCCAGACATGGGACAGAGACTGCCCCATTGATCTGAAGAACCAATTAGATGACCGAAAAGACACATGAGAAGCCTCTTTCACCAGCATGGGGTCTGGCCTGGATTCACATGCTCATGAATATTCCTCGTCGTCAGGCTGGGAATCCTCGGTAAAGAAACAAATCGGTTTCAGTTTTGTTTCTGAACTATCTTTCCAATCACTGGTCTCTGGGACATACTGCCCCCAGCCAATGACTCCCCTCTACCTAAGCCCCTCCCCTGGCAGCCATCTTCAGATTTTTACTGCACGTTCAAGTGTTGGGAGTCCTCGTGCTGTAGCTCTCGAGCTTTTACTGCGTTTTGAGTCTTTTCAAAGAGTTTACTCTTATATTTTCGGTCAATCGAGCCTCAAGCTCCACCAATTCTACTTCCGATCAACAGGGATCTGTTTTCGGAATTTTCAACGCCCCTCAATGGCATAATTTCGTCGCATTTCCCGATTCTCTGAGGATTCCAGAAGATCTTTGAGGACTACCCCGCGCAGTCATGGCCTAGGACAAAGGAAGCATGACGCCTGTTGGACCCAAGCTGTTCAGGAGCTGCCCTGTGACGACGGACGCCCCTACCTGGACGATTGGCTCATCCGAGCAAAGTCAAGGGAACTCGCCGTCGATCACACAGCAAAGACTGTCCAACTGCTCATGGATCTGGGATTCTCAATCAACTTTGCGAAATCCCACTTGGTACCGTCGGAAGATGCCCTCTTTCTGGGAGTCTCAACACAGTGGCGCAATTAGATTCACCGCCGGAGAAAAGGACGAAGGCCATCCTGGGCAAGGTACATCGGCTGTTGACCATGGACGTGGCCAGGGTGAGATCCATTAAGTCCCTACTCAGAATTATGTCCTCGTGCATCTACCTCGTGCGCCTATGCAGGCTGCGGATGTGACCACTGCAGGAGTTCCTCAACGCCGTTGGATGCAAGCGGCGGGCAGCTTCGAAGACAGGATCTCACTCGACGAGACTTTCCGCCAAGCGATCAGGTGGTGGGGCACCCGTGCGCATCTACCGGCGGGCATGGACTTCCAGACCACGGCACATCAGGAAATGATGACGACTGAAGCCTCCCTGGAGGAATGGGGAGCGCACACTGGAGATCTCCATGCAAGAGGCCTTTAGCTCCCGGAGGAGAGGTCACTACACATCAATGTCCCGGAGCTCCGAGCCGTGTTCTGGGCCCTCAGGTCGTTCCTCCCATCCCTCAAGGGCAAAGTGGTAAGGATCTTCACCGACAACACCACCACAATGTTCTACATCCGGAAGCAGGGGGGGCACCAGATCCCCAGCCCTATCAAAGGAAGCGCAGGATCTGTGGCACTGGCCATCGCCCAAGGGATGTTCCTGGTACCCTTCCATCTCTCCCCGCTTCCGTGCACTTACCCCCCCCCCCCTCCCATGCACTTGCGTGTTCTCAATGTCACTGGGTCTAGTAAGATCACTGTTTTGTTCTCCCCTGTTCCCCTCCCCTCCCTTGCCTTGTCACGCTCCGTACAGCAAGATTTAGAGAAAGTATCAGTGTCTAGCTTCCGGACATAGCAAGATTTAAAGCAATTGCAATCTGTATCTAACTTCAAAGCGCAGTAAGATTTTAATGGGGATTCAAGATTATTAGACACCAGAGTTCTACACAGTGTCTGACTTTGGACTGCAGCTAGATTTAAAGCTCTGGCAATCACAATGTTTAATTCAGGTGGCAGCAAGATTTGAAAATGTGGCAATCTCAGTATCTAACTTCAGAGTGCAGCAAGGTTTAGAGCAGATATCAAACACCTAGTTTCAACACAGCTTCAAACTTCAAGCGCAGTGAGATTTAAAGCAAGTGTCAAACTTTAGTGGCGCCAAGATTCAATATGATGCCTGACTTCAGAGTGCAGCAGGGTTTGAAGCAGTGGTAAATTTGGCAAGTTTGAGAGTGCAGCTTCACAAGTAACTTGTAATTAACAGATGACTAACTTCAACTTTTAAAGCAGTGACTGCACAGTGGCAAACCTCAGAGTGCAGCAGGTTTAAGCATTAGCCAACTTCACAAGGCACCAAGCTACCAGTCTGGGCTGGAGTTGAGGGAAAGCGGGACACACTGGTAAGATATTTCCCAAGTGTTTCTTCTCTGAAAGGCAGCCAAAAATTGTGGCAAGTTTCAAAGTAGTGGCACCTGGATTCAACACAGTCTACCTTCATGGCGCAACAAGACTTGAAGTAGTGGCAAATAGCGCAGCAACAATTAAGCACAGTTGCAGATTTTAGAGGCACCTGGCTTTTACCCACTGTGTAACTTCTGAGTGCAGAGTTAAACTAGATTCTATACAGTGGCTATACCCCAAATTCTGGCTAGATGTAATACAGTGGCTATACTCCATATTCAGCTAGCTTCAACACAATGGCTATCCTCCAAATTCAGCTAACTTCAATAAGATGGTTGTACTCCTATAACTCCTAGTTTTAGACTCCTATAACTCCCAGTTTTAACCCACCAGCTCTTACTTATTGTGCACTTGAATGCTGTGGCTACTTTGAGGCTTTGTGAGGTTCAACACAATGGTAAGAAGTGAATGGTAGTAGTAAATTGGTGGCTGGATTTCAGGAGCCCAGCTCTCAATCCCTACCACCTTACCTGGTTGTTGCAGGCTCCAGTGCACAGTAAATTCAACCCAATGGCAAACTAAGGAGCACAGCAAGGTACAACGCAAAAGTAACAATCAAGTGGTGTCAATGTAGTAGTGGCAGGGTTTCAGGAATACAGTGATGGCTGTGCTCCCAAATTTTACCACCTTACCTGGTTGTTGCAGTAGACTGCGTCTGTTCATGCTGGATGCCCAACAATCAAATAGGCAATGGGGGAAGACGTCCTTTGTCTATGGCCCTCGCCGGCTGGCCGGGCAAGACTTGCCTGGGATTCTTGGTTAGAATGGCTTTCTGGAAGTCGCTAACTAATCCGTGTGAGGTTGGGACAGGAACATAGCTGGGCGGAGCGGGAGCAGGGAGAGGTAAGCAGGGGAGAAGGAGAGCGGGGAAGGGGAAATGGAAGTTGGAGGGCTTAGTCACGCACTGCGGCTGAATTGCCTTTCAGTGGGTCTAGCCCTTACTGGCAGTTCTGGTGGCTGCTGCAATCTCCCACAGGTCTCTGGCTGCAAAAGGCGATAAACGCCCATGGCAAATCTCGCCTATATTTTCCCCGCCTCACGAAATCCAACTGCAAACCACATTTTCTATAACTAGCATGTATGCACTGAGCATAACTTTTATCCAAGTCTACTTGTAACATACCCACCTGCACCCTCGCCACACCATACAACCATGCAGTGCAAATCCCCCCCCCCCCCTCCTCCTCCACATACCCTGAACAAGAAGCGACTTAGCTCAGGGAAAGCTGTGATGAGCAGTTACACCGCCACCTGAACTCCAACGAAGCAAAATGTCAAACACCAGTATGGATCGACACATATAAGCTAACGCACTGTAAAAGCCTAGATCCCATTTCAGCGGAGACCTATCTCTAACTCCAGGACAAGCAATATTAATCTCAGTAAAAGCAGCTGCTTCATCCGGCAGTGTAAAACATTTTTGGGGAAAAGCAAACCACAGCTTCGTGAGATATAGCGTTGTTGTGCAAAGGTTCTTCACATCCCAAAAATGTTTTTGCTCTTGTTGAACAGCAATTGGGAAGTCTGGATAAAAAAAATCCTGTTGGATCCAAGCTGTAGTTCACCCTTCTCGTAAGGCGCCTGCAGGATAGCTGGGGTTGCTCCAACATTTTCAGCAAAGTACTCAAGGAATTGTTCCATACTGCCTCCGGTACGGCTCTCCGGGACCCCCAAAATTTAAACGTTGTTCCTCCGTGAACACGATTCAAGGTCTTCACATTTCAACTGTGTGGTTTTGACTACAGCAGTAAGAGTATTGTGCCCTTCTGCACTATGTAACATCTGTGCCTGGAACACTAGCATGTAGAGCACTTCAGACTAAAGAAAGTCCTTGACATTTCTTAGCAAAGAGAAGTGTACGTTTCGTAAAACCACAATTCAGTATTTAGGACTTGACATTTCTGAACATGCTAAAAGACCCAAATTGAAAGTTGTGAATAATATTTTGGGTTTCCCAAGTCCCACGGATAAGGCTCGGGTAATTTCCTTTTTGGGAATGGCAGAGTATTACTTAACATTTATCCCGGGGTTACCCACACAATCCGTGAATATGAGAAGAGTTGCCATATTCCAATAGGATCATACTTGTGAAACTGAATTTAAGGCTATCAAGGATGCTTTGAATAAAGTCCCAACACTCAGTAGCTATGATCCCAGTAGGAGTTCTATAGTAACGACAGATGGCAGTAATCAAGATTTAGGAGCTGTGCAACACAAGTGTCTAAGGGTAAGGAATTTGTGTCTTTTGCTATGTGAGTGTAAAAAGAAGCTGTGAAAAATTACTCGACAATTGAGAGTTGTTGGCAGTCAATTGGGCCATAGAGAAGTGTTGTCCAATTTTGTGGGGCATGAAATTTACAATTCGCTCAGATCATAAGCCCTTAAAAGAAATGTTAGCCACCGAAACGTCTAGACAAGATATCCTACAGGATTAGGAAGTAGGTGGCATGCCTGCAGGATTATGTATGGGAGGTGGAGTATGTACCAGGAGTAAAAAAACAAGCTGCAGATTGTCTTGATTGACCAATGTGGTTGAGGAACAAGATGCAGATGATGAAGACATAGATTATCAAGTGCTAGTAATTGAAGTGAATCAGGAGGTGGTGTCGGAGGAAGAATGGCGGGAAGCCATGTCAGAATATGAGGTTTTGAGTGACCCTAAAGAATGTATTGAATTTGGAATGAAAAGCAACAAAATAAGAAGAGCTTCTATACCCAATGCCATGAGACTAGTATTTGATGAGCTAAGCTGAAGGGGAGATATGTTGATGAGGGGAGACGAGCTAGTTCCTCCTCAAGGTGTGAAAAACAAAATACTCTCCAGAACGCATGAAGGCCACCAGGGTGTGGCCAAGACTAAGCAGTTGTTGAGACAAGCGTATTGGTGGCCGAGCATGTATGTATAAGTGGAGAGGTTTGTGAGAGAATGTCATATCTGTGAAGAGTCTGGCAAAACCTCTGTCATAAGGGTGGAGCCAATTACATTAATGTCCATTCCTGAAAATCCTAGAGCGGGTAGGTTTGGGCATTGTGGGACCACTATGTCGAACAGGTTTAAAGTATTGTATTAGTTGATGTGTTCTCTCATTGGGTGGAGACATCATGGGTACTAAATATTTGTACAAGAGACATTGGTAAATTCCTAGGTGAGGATATCCATCCAGTATCATTACAGATAATGGTGTGCAAATGGTGTCCGAGAGGGAATTTTTTTTTTTAAAGTAATGGAATTCAGAATAAGACAAGTTGTATCTATCGTCATGAAACCTATGGGATATTTTGGTTTAATTGTGTCATCAAGGATAGCGTCATAGGGGCCAGTGCTGGGGCGAGAGATCGAAGGAAAGCTGCAGATGAAGTAGAAGCGTATAGGTTCACTCCTCAGTCCACTAATAGTATTTCACCCTTTGAGATGCTCAGGGCAGGAAGCCCAATTCAAGAGTTTGCCTTCCTGGACTAAGTAGAGCAGGGTTGAGAAGCGTGGATTTACAGAACATTAGAAATAACATTAGTAAGACACAATTACAAAATAAGCAGCGTTTTGATGACCGGAACACTGTGAAAGAGGATGTTTGTATTAACTGCATTAACGGAGGAAAGAAGGTGTAGTGATCAAAGTGACAAAGGTGCAGCATGTTGCTGTCCAAACATCTGATGGTAAAGTTTGGAATAAAAATAGTGTGTTTCAGTTGGGTTGACCAAGGGAAAAAGAATAATAAAATGCAGTTTAGTCTTCATCTAACAGTAAAGATACAGGTCAACCAAGAAGAGCGTGTGGCAAGCCATCTTACTTGAGGGAATATGTAGAGTGATTTTCTGTCACCACCACTACTGAGGGGACTGAGGAGATATGTAAACAACAAGGTTTGATGATTACCACTTGTAGTCTATTGATGATATCTTCACCATGTTCGCTTTGACGTCATTCCAATTGTAAATAACTCCATTTCGAAATAGGTTGTCTCAGTGTATATAGTTAACTTTGTCTATCTCAGTCATGTGAATATGAAGAGGATTCTGTTGTGAGAAGAATCTGTGATGAATGGAGATGTGTAACATTCTGCACTATGTAACATCTGTGCCCGGAACACTGGAATGTAGAGCACTTTGGGTGTAATGATAACAAGATTCATCTTCCATTAGAAGTGCATCTTTAGAAGCAGAGTAACAGAAAGAGAGCTGACTTTGGGCGTTTTGAAACACAATTAACTTGCTTTATAAGCGCCTTACAAATGCACAGTAAATAAATAAATCAATAAGACTTAAGGAAAGCCTGTGCGGCTAAGATAAGCTCTTTAATAATAAAGAAGAACGACGAAACTTGCCTGTCTGCTGTATCCTTTCAGGTATCTAATGCACTTCAACAAGTCCCTCCCTAGTTTCGGCTTCAGTGATGTGGATTTGGGCCTTCTCCAATATAGCATTCAGTGCAGTGATAATAACAGTAGTCGTCCAAATTGGAATTGACTGAGGTGAAGCCTGCTGCCATATTGAAGACCATTGTTTTGCAGCCCCCGCCCCCAATCATCATATCTTTAATATTTATGTATGTTTCTTTATATAAATGATTCTCTGGACTTTAAAGGAAGAACGACTGAACTGTTGTGCTTTTCATCCCTGATTGCACTGTTTTTCCATTAAACTAACGATTGCTGGATTCTTCCATGTAACTGAAAAGATCTTTTTGTGGTATGTCGTAGAATGTTGAACACCTCTTGTTTTCGATGCACTGCTAACAGTGCACATTTCCCTGCACATGTTATTTATCAGCTGATGAGTGCAGGATGCTGCTCACGTAAAGTTTTGCTTTGCATCCTTTTCTTATACATAGATTCCCTACAGTGACTTGGACATATCCATTTGTCTTTATCGTTCAATATTGGAACTATCTCTAGTGCAGGCCACTGTCACATTTGTCTTCCTCCTTTGTTTAACCCTTCCTGCGATGAGTTGGAACTCCTAAGCAGTGCACTTTTTAAATTTGAGTCTTTCCATGCTGTCCCTCGTTGAAATAGGAGCACTGCTTAGTAGGAAGTCCAATAAGAGATGCATGTGAGGAAGATCCCTTGATAAAAGAACCCTTGGTTATTGTAGTTCATGTCATGGATCATGTCCTCATTCACAACCAACCTGCCTGTCCTCCACATTACATATTGGGGAAGGAAGGGTGAGGCAGGTATACGTTTGCACTAAAATGTGAACTGAAACTGTAAACTAAGAACTCACAATTTCGAGGTTCCTGTCAACCAAACACATTGAGCGTTAGTTTGACTTGCTGTAGTCTTGGTCCCTGCTGGTTTAAAGAACATGGTTTTCTGAAAAAATTATCCAAGGAGTTGTACGATTTTAAAATACATTTGATCAAAGATAAGTTGACTATATTTCGCACTGATTTTACTGATGAACAGCAGAGTCCTCTTAAGTAGGGTCAAAGTCGGGCAACATTGATGGACTCGGTTTGACCTTGAGGATTTTATTGTATTTTAACCCTTGATTTTCATTCGAACTTGAAATGCAACTCTGTTTTTGTATTTTTTTTTTCTTGTACAGTTTAAAGATGTCGGTGGAAATTCCAACTAACATTAACATCAAAGAGCCACGGTGGGATCAAAGCACATTTGTTGGACGAGCCAAACACTTCTTCACAGTAACTGACCCCCGAAATATTCTTTTGCCAAATGAACGACTGGAGCATGCAAGGAAGATTGTGCACGATTACAGGTAAATTATTGTTTATCTGCATTTTAATTTTTGAATGTTAAGTTTGTTGGTTATTTTCTTAAGGTGGTGTGGGGGTTAACCATATTTCAATCGACCCTCTGCAGTTCTGTCACAATTGCTTTCCTTGTATGCGCAAAGTACATTGTAATTGTCATTTATATGGTCCTAAAGCATTGTAGGGGAACGGCCTCTGAGAACCGAAGTGCAGATATGGGAAATTCATTAGAGGAGTTAAGAATGTGTGTGTGCATTTTAGCCACTACAAAGATGGGTAGGGGTGGCCAAGACCCTACTAGCTACCCATATCAAGCTGGCATGTGGATGGGTGCTGAGAGCTAGTTTGGAGAGTATGCAAGAGCAGGAGGCTCATTATGTGTGCATCTAGACTTAGTTTGTGTCGTGGGGGATAGCTGCTTTCTTATAAGAGTTGTTGTGCAATGTGTCTTAGAGTAGTGTATGATACCCGATGCATGCGGTGGGTGGCCGTGCCTTTGGCTATCTTCGGTAAGCATGAGTGCGACACGTAACCGCCTGTTCTGGTTTCGTAGCTGCAGCTGACTTTAGTTGGGGTAAATTCAAAGCACAGCTAAATTCTGAACAGTGGCTATATTCAAAGTACAGCCAAATTAAACTATGTGCATATACAACTAAATGTATTGTAAAATGCAGCTGAATACAAGAAAGGGGCTATACTCCAAAATGCAACTAAAAATAACATACCAGCTATACTCCAAGACATGGGAGGGAGTTGTAACCTAGGCTAGAATCCGCTAAGTGGCCATACTCAAAATGCAGCTATGACCCGGCAGATGTTCTAAACAAATGCAGCTAAATATGGCAGTTACCATACTCAAAATGCAGCTAAATATGATCGTGGATGTACTCTAAAATGCAGCTGGATATAACTGGGGCTGCTATAATTTTTTTTTTTTGCTAAATAAGACACATCCGCTGTACTTAAAACAGCAGCTAGGTTTGGCGCCTAGGCTTCACTCAAAAAGCAGGTGACTTTAAGTTGGTTGCAAATTCATCACCATTTATATACACAAGCGGTGCCAGATTTTAGCGGTGCCAGATTTTTGCCACCTATCTATAATTAAAGCACTCGTGTTTGGCTCTCTTGAATTTGTGACTGGAATGACTTACACTGCCTGCTGGATTGGAATCTACTCTTGGAATCTGTTAAATTGAGTAAGGAGGTGTACACCAATGTGTTCCTGCCACTTGTGTGAAAGGAATCTCACAGAGTAAGATATGCTGGTGATGCTGACACGTGGAAATGACATGCTGGGCCATTCTTTCTTTAACTGTCAGTATGCAGCGTCTTTTTGTTTTTTATAGCTGACATTTTACTTCCCACAGAATGTGTAGCACGGGGAGTGACGATGTGGCCAGGCACATGTGCTGTGCTGTGATCAGTGCAGACTGGCAAGCAGCAACCCTGCCCTAGTAGAAGCATAATAGTGTTTCTTTTGTCTACTTTGGCATGGCTCTTGCCTATCTCTCACGGGGCCCGCTGGTCTTAAGTAAGATTGCCCAAGTGTTGGAAGAGACGGTGCAGTTAGTTTGGTGTCAGGATTTCTAGTCTCGACTGCATGGGTACACAGTACTCACGGCGGGGACTGAAAAACCGCTGATGCCAGAACCCCTACCGTTCCCCAGACACACCAGCGCTGACCCAGTCTGTGCACAGAGCGTCATGCCAGCCGAACCAGTGAAAACTGCTTAGCACCATCTGCCTAGCACTACGGAAGTGAAAGAGAAAGCCTTCTGTAGTTCCTTCGTTGACTTCTGTAGTTGACATTGCGCTCTGCAGCATTCTCGTTGCAAGATGCTGCCTTGCTGTTCCATGTGTTTCCTTCAGTGTTCTTTGGCTTGCTCTGTCTTATCCTTAGATTTGGTGAACCAACCTTTCTTTGCCTCGATTCTGGACTCTCGTGACTTGCTCTTTTGGATTGACTCTGGTTTGTTGTTTCGTTGACTGCATTTTCAGTGTACTGAACTGGAACGCTACAGGGATCTGCTTCCTCGTACATCCCACAGAATATTGAACTGATGACTGTTTCTGTATGTCTGGATTCCTGGACAGTATCCTTGTCCTTCCAACTAGAGGGGACTCTAGTTCAGGTGCTCCTTCTGTCCTTGTGTGGAACCCCATTGGGTTTAATTATGTCCACTACCTTTCCTCAGGTACTGTAATATGTCCTTGAACAATCTAAGGAAACTGGGGGCTTGTTCTGTACTGAGAACATTTGCTCTTTCCTTTCCCGCTGTCCGGGAGCCTGGTGGCATTCCTCCCGCCTTTTGGCCCAACACCACCTATAGCTTATGATCATATACCGGTTTAGGATGATTTTCCCGCATCAGAAGGTTCGCATGAACCTCTTGTTCTAAAAATGATACACCAAAGGTTCGAACCTTTTGGTGGTAGCATTATAAAAAAAATTAAAAAACGGGGGCTGCGGGTGTGTCCCGCGCATCACCCCACTCACTATACTTCATGGTATAGTATGCGGGGGACACCCCCGCATCCTTCCGTTTAAAAAATTAAATAAAAGGACCCTGCAGCGCCGGTTCCCGATCACGGAAGTGAAAGGGAACTGGCGCTGCAGGGAATCTGCGTGAAGACAAGGTAAGTGTGCTTTGTTTATGTTGGGTGTGGGTGGGGGAGTGCTGAGGGTGTGGGTGGGGGAGTGTTATGGGGGGGGTGTGTGTGTGTGTGTGTGTGTGTGTGTGTGTGTGTGTGTATTCGCATGAGAAAGGTGCAAACCTTCGGTAGTTCGCACCTTTCTCATGTGAACGATTTGTCCACAGTAATTTCAGCCGCGGGCAAATCACTCCGATTCTCATTTACCACCAGCAGCATTCAGAGAATTACTAGTTGCTCCATGTGAATTGAGCAATGTGTTTGCTGGTAAAGCTTTTGCACAGGACATCCATGTTTTTATGATCCCACACTAACGTGTAGATGGACATCAGCACAGAGCCAGCCCTGACCAGGGGACTGAAATGCATTGATGGAAAGTGCATCTGTCTCCCGCACTGATTGAGCACATTAAAAACCTGAAAATCAATACTGTTTGTTTATTAAGCTTTGTGGCTAATTTCAGCATTACAGATAATGCAATCTGATGAACAGTGAGTTTAGATTCTCACATTTAGTTTCCCTACATATGTGTAGTATGTGGACTGTTCTTTTTGCACCAATAAATGTATTAAGTTTGTATATTTAAAGGTGGTGCTTAGCGCATCTAATTTTTCCTAGGAAAGACAATACCCTGATGAGGGTCTTCCCTGGGGCAGAGCTGACAATTGGGAAGCAGACCGGTAGGAGAAATGAGAGGTCACCAAATCTCCCTATTCTAGTAGAACATGTCAATACAAGTGCATTAGGAGTAACATAGGAGTCTGGTTGAAATAAAGATACTTGTCAATGACCACTCTGACTACAATGGTACCTAGCGTACTGATTTTTTTATTATTCTTGATGTGACAGTAGTCGCCACCTTTTCCAAGGTGTCTCGAGCAAACCCACAAAGAAAGTACAGATGACGGGTGGCCTTTTTCTCCACAAACACTTACTTTACTTATATCGGTGACTGGGACTCCCAGTCCCAGAATGCAATTTGGCAAGTCCTCTTTATAGTCCTTGCCCTCACTCCTCTATATTTCAGAGCCATTTTATTAAAGCACTGTGTGTATGCAAATGGACATAAATGTAATTCTTGAGTACCAGAATGTCTTCTTGAACTCAAAGCTGCAGACAACTGAATACCTGTTTCACCCTTATGTACATGTAGTGCACATCACAAAGGTATTGCTTTCTTGGCTTAATCCGGACAACTTCCAGTTCTCACTTAAACCAATCGCTGTCCTCTGGGTCATACTGCCCCCATCCAATGACAATCCTCTCCCTAAGCCCCTCCTCTGGCAGCCATCTTCAGATTTATACTGCACGCTTCAATGTGAGTCCTCGAGTTTGCTCTGCGAGCTACTTCTATGTTTGTGTGCTCTTTTCTCCATCTGCCGACAGCGGGGATCCATTGTCTGTGAATTTCAGCGCCCCTCGATGGCGAAGTTTGTAGAAGGGCATCAGGTCTACTTCGTGCCCTCCAACCATGACTGAGCAGGAGGGAAGGCCCTTCTTCAAGCCCTGTACCAGGTGCGGGCTACGGAATGTGTTCATGGAAGACCAGCACCTACAATTCCTCTAATGTCTGCACCCGGACCATAAGGAGGTGGAGTGCGAGATATGCCTCAGGTTCTCCAAGAAGGCGACAGACCGGTACAGCAGACTAGCAGCGTGGCTTAACACGAAAACTTCTGCCCCATGCTCCGAGCAGGGCCATGCCTCTCCCAGGACCAGCCGGTCTGAGGAGCGCTGTAAGTCCTTTGAGGGTTCCTCATCTGTGGAGGCCCAAGACAAGGCCAAGAACTGCAAGTCTTGGGGTCGCCGCGGAAGCGTGTTCCAAGGTGGATCGGGTGCGATCAACGTCACCCTCTGCCTCCATTGCCAGCCGGCAATTGAGCTCCTCCTCAAAAAGGAAATCTACGGCAGCTAAACTGCGGCAGAAATCCGAGAGGCCGCAGACGGAGGAGAAGGCCGAGCTGCCCAAGCAAGTCTAATCGGCACAGGCAAAGACTTTGTCAATTATACGTTTTCACGACGACTAAGGGAGCTGACCCTGTGAAGGTAGCCCCTGCAGCACCAAAAATATCCTTGCCCTCTAGGCGTAACACCGCCACAGTGACTTTGGCAAAGTCTGCTGGCACGCCAGAAAGGAGGAAAACCGCCACAGGAGGTCTAGTCCACAGACCAGGACCCGCAATCCTTGCTCACGGTCCACGAGGACATGGGAGAAGACAGACGACGATGGAGTGGGGCCTAATTTTCCGATCTCGCTAGCTCAGCTGAGGGATGGGTCTCTGGACATTCTGTCGACTCTTCACACCTTGGTGTCGGAGATTCAGAAGAGGATGCCACCAGGCCTGGTTCCAGTGATTCACCAGGTCCCTGTTCAGCCTCCAACTAAGAGGAAGCGGCATCTGATGCCCCATTTCAGCCTTCACATCCATGTCGGGCCCCTTCTTCCCCAGCAGACCCAGAGATGGGTTCAGAGATGGATATGACCAAAGGCGACTGATTTCGTCGCAGCGGGCAGCGAGTCTACGCATTTGGATGCTCCACCTAGCACATCCCAACCAGACGAGGTGGGGTAATTCCATTCCATGATCGCAAGAGCCTCCAAGCTTTTTCAGCTTGTGCCCGAAGAAACCAGGAAGGAAGGTCTCTTGTACCTGAGATGCGAGTCCAGTAGAAAGACCATCATGGCGGTGGCCCATCTGGACGATGTGTGGGTTGAGGGCTTGGCCCTCATGAAGAACCCTTGCACGCCTCCAGCCAAACAGGATAGACTGGAGAAGAAGTATTGGGAGCTGGACTACGGAGTCAAGTGCCTGAGGTCGCAACCATTGGCAGATTCGGTGCGATCGGCGGCCATGAGGAAACAGTTGGCTAACCTGGCCTCTTAGTCTTTGGTCCCTCCGGACAGCAAGGGAAAGATGCTGGACACCATGGGAAGGAAGCTGATTTATACTGTGGTGTCCATGATCAAGGTGGCCAACAAACTGGCGATCCTAGACAGGTACGAGAGGGAGCTGTGGTACAAGCTGGGCCCTAGTCTGGAGTCCTCCCAGATGATAAGAAGATGGAGGCAAACGCTCTTTTCCAGGAGGGGAAGTTGCAGCTGATCACGCCATTACAGTGGCGTTGGACGTCACCAACACACTGTTCCGGCAGATGGGGAGCGTTGTCTGCCTTTGTCGACAAGGTTGGATGAGGCCACGAATTTCCGGCAGGAAGTCCAGGGGAAGGTGTTGGACATGCCCTTCGATGGAGATAACTTGTTTGGGAAGGTTGTCGACGAGTCCCTGCAGGTCATCAAGGGGATACAGAGACTGCCAGTTACTTGGGCACTCTCCAGCAGCAGCGCTCTTATTTTCGCTCCTGCAGGGGAATGTCGGGCAGGTCTTCCAAAGGTTTCCCCTCTTCGTACTGTCTGTCTTCCAGATCCACGAACCAGGAAGCCTACGGAGGCCGTTCCAAGGCCTATGGTAGCCGAGGACGCCGTTGCCCGCAGGGCAGGACGCCGGCTCCGAAACGGGCCTGAACCAGCCAGGAGGTCACACCCCCACCCGTGCACCCCAGTGGGCGGCCAGCTGACTAGATTTGTCAGCGAGTGGAAGATCCCCACCGATGGATGGGTGCTGGATGTTCTCACCCAGGGACACACCCTGGAGTTTCAACGCAGGCGTCCGCGGATCCCTCCGGTTGCCACTCAGGAGCAGCACATTCCTCCGCTCCTGGAGGAGGTACGGCACATGCTGAGGAAAGTGGCGATAGAGCTAGTTCCTAAACGGCTGAGTCTCTTCCAGATACTTTCTGGTCAAAAAGAAGACCGTGCAACGTCTCAACAAATAAGTCCCAAATGGTCACATTGCAGCACATGCTCAGCCAACTGGAGGAAGGAGACTTCTTAATGTTGTTGGATCTGGAGGACGCCTATTTCGATATCCACAAACATCGAAAGGTTTCTGCGTTTTGTAGTGCACGGCCAGCAGTACCAGTTCAAGGCTCTACCTTTCGGATTGAAGTCTAAGGGGTTTACATGTATACCCATACTTCGACAACTGCCACATCCGGGCCCGCTTGCACACAGAAGCGACCATCCTGCTACTGACGGATCTGGGATTCTCCAAGTATCCAAAGTCCTGCTTGATACCATCGCAGAACGTGCTGTTCCTAGCAGACACTCGTCACGGTGTCCTGCCTGGCGTCACCCTTGGAGGAGAGGGTAGCGGCCCTTCAAGGGCAGGAGCCGCAGCTGTTGTCGATGACGGCAGTGTGAGCCATCAAGTCGTTGCACGGCATGATGTTGTCCTTAATTTCCCTCATCCGGCTCTGCAGGTTACAGATGCAACCTCTTCAGGAGTTCCTGGATGCTCGCTGGATACAGGTGTCCGGAAGCTTTGCGGACAAGATCCAGCTCGAGTAGGAGTTCCGTTGGGCCATAAGGTGGTGGGGCGTCCGCTCCAACATCGCCTGGGGTTTCAAAACCCTCCATACCAGGAGACTGTCACCACAGACCCTTCCCTGGAAGGCTGGGGAGCCCATGCCTGACGTCTGCACACCAGAGACCTGTGGTTGCTGGAGGAGAAGGATCTCCATATCAACATTTTGGTGCTGCGGGCAGTGTTCTGGGCCCTCAAGTAATTCCTTCTGTCTCTGAAGGGCACAGTGTTGAGGGTATTCATGGACAACACCACCATGTTCTACACTGGGAAAGGGGGCGGGGGACACTCAATCCTCAGCTCTCCAAGCAAGCACAGGACTTGTGGCGCTGGGCCAGCATACAAGAGATGTTCCTTGACCCTCTCCACCTAGCGGGAGTCAAGAACACCATTGCAGACTTCCTCAGCAGGGATTTGAGCTCCTGACCAGGTGGACCGCATCTTCACCGAGTATCTGTTTGCGACGGCGGTGAACTCCAAATGCCAGAAGTTTGCTAGCAGATTCCACCAACCGAGGAGCCTGGGAAGGGTTGTTTCTGTAGACGTTTTCTCCGTTGCCTCTCCTGCTATGAGTCATCAGCACACTCGCACAGTGCAAATGCAGGATGACACTCATCGCCCCGACGTGACCGAGGAAGATTTGGTAGACAGTGATCCAAGATGACTGCCTCCCTGGAAGAGCTCACACAAAATCAAAGAGCTCCATGATGGGCAGGAATGGGTGGGATTAGCCATAGCTATTACATTGCCTAGGGGAAGGGAATGGGAGAGATTACAGCTGTGCATCCCTCCTCAAATATCTCCATTGGAAAAGCATTACAGACCCTAATTCAAAGCCCATTTTTGAAGCTCTTATGTTAATGACCATAGTTTCAGCTTTTAAGGTAGCGCTTTCAATGCCACTTAATAGCCCAAACTAAATAGCCATACAGTTCGCTTCAAAAGACTTCCTGTTTTTATCTCACCTGCTAACGTGTCCATGAGCTGCTGGAGGATTGGCATTGTTCCATGAATGTCTCTTAGCAATGGGGGTTCCCCTTTAAGGGCCAGCACAGTGCTGCTCTTGATTGGCAGGCCACCCAGGAGGTTTGGAAGCTGCCATTTCACTTGTGGAGGTGGATCAGCTTATAGGGCAGCAGTGTTATGGCCCGCTGTGTTCATAGACTGGACAGTGTTGGCTAAATGCAGTTTAGAGTGGGAAGAAAAAGCCACTGGTGGTTTGTATACTTATGACTGGTAGTTCATGCACAGTTGGACAGACCAGCAGTATGTCTGGGATGGTGCCAGATGCAGATCTCTGAAGTATTAGTGAGCCTCCCATGGACAAGGTAAGGCCACTGGGTGGATCCCTGGTAAAACTATGCAGAGTTGAGACAGTCTTTGCAGTCCTCTGTGTCTAGAGTCTGTTTACCATTGTGGTACATTGGAGGAGGAGCTTGGTTCAACAACACTGACCCCAACGTGGAGCTGAGACGTGGTGAGACCATCTCTGCAGTCTGTCTTGGTGGTCAGTGGAAGATGCCAGAAGACAGACATTTACAGAGTGTGACCGACTTCCCCTCTGCCGTTATGGACTACAAAACGACAGATGATTGCAGGAAGGGAGCTGAGTCGAACGGCAGACTAGCTTTTGGAGGGTCCTCGAGCAACACAATGAACCTAACCTGGCTATCATTGAAAGCATGGGGGAAAAATGACAATATGGCCAAGTGGCCGCCACATCCCCCATTTGTCCACTGTGGGATATATCAAGGACCTAAAGAGAAATGAAGTCCTAGAAGTTATAGAGCCCGAAACGCCATTGTCTGAAACGGGTTTAACTGCAGTTTTACATGTGAATGAAAACAAAACGCCTATATTGGACCATTTAGGAACTGTAAAACCGCATTTGTGAAGTGCAGTTGGCAAGTGCTGTTGTGGCTCTGTCCTCTTTAACCAAACTTTAGACAATGGACTAAATAGCCAAACGATGCTCTTAGAAAACATATTGCAGTGTCGAGAAGCCTAATCGCTCCAACCTCTGGAGTTGACATCTGATCAGAATTGTGAACCTCTAGAATGTCCAACTGTCCTACCTGCCAATGATTCTGTAGCTTGGATGACAGGTGTTCCATTAGTCCCTGAGGGTTCTAAACATCCGTGACTGACGTTCACCTTATAACCAACGCTCTGGGACTTGCTTTTCTACCTCTAGGGAGGTTCAAATGACAGTATCTCGTCCTGTTATTTCAGATATTGATGTCGACAAACTCACAACCTCCAGTAACACTGATTTACCATCTCCTAATAAGAGTTCTAAGGAGGCAGAAAAAAAGTAATAACAAAAGAAAAGAGGATCGTATCATATTTTCAAAGATAAATGGAATCCCACATACAAAACCATTTCTACAAGAACAAAAAATGAGCAACACTATTAAGGCTATACCGTTACGCAATCAAGAAGCATCGAAGCAGTTCTTAAAAAACATATCCAAACCCAAAAATAGGCTAGTAGATGCCAGTACCGCTATTACCAAAAAATATACAAACACTGCTAGATTAAATGACACCATCAGAAATAATAGGTGGATAACAAGCAAAAAACCATTAGATGATTTATTGGATGAAATAGAAATCCAGAAAGCACAAACTGCAGACACTAAAAGACTTGTGTTGCTAATCAAGGCGAGCAGCCAAATGCTGGCAAGAGCAATCGGTGGGACAACACATTCCTTACCCTATAACAAAGGTCTGAAATTGAAAATGTGGCGATAAATACTGCCAAAATTCTTTCCCAGTTCAAAAGGCTACTAGTACTCCATCTTTTCGAACCGCCTTATTAGTTAATCTGCCTCTGTCAAATTCTCGACCAATGCAGTTCTCAAAGACCGTCCCAGAATAAGGTTCCCACTTGCAAATACAAAATCAAACCATATGAGGTTTTTTGTGATGTTATTCACGGCCAGTCCATTCCTCCCTCGTGGCACAAGTCAACAATTGTGCCAATATTTTAAAAGGGCAGGCAGCTGTTACCGACCAATCACATTGTTAGACGTACCGGGCAAACTATTCTCTTATTGTTTGTTTGTTAAATGTGAATCCTGCGTCTGTCTCGATGGGAGTTGGTATGCTAATATTATTGGATTTGCTGCTAGAGTTCTTAACCTATGGATCACCAAGAATAATCAATTTGATCTACATCAAACTGGTTTTATACCTGGCCTGGGGATGGCTATCAAAATAACCACTTAACTGCCATGGGTATTCGCCCCCCCCTCCTCCCCAGTGCCAATGCCTTTTTTGGTGATTTCGGTATGTCGCCATTCAATCCCTTGTAACTTTTTTGTTACATGAGATATCTCAGCCAAATTTGGCCCCTTTTTCCTTCATGTAGGCGGTCGTAACGTATCGGCCCAGAATGTATTGCCCCAATCCCCAGCAAATTCAAACATTTGGCAAACAAAAACCACAATTTTCAGACATTTCACTTTGGCCACCCACCGAAACACACTGCTAACACCACATGTCCTACCTTCCCGCGTTCCCACAGGCATCCCGACAAACGGTACCTCACGTGTGTGGGTGCACCTACCTGGCCGCAAAGGGATCTTGTATTACCTCCACCCTAGGGGCAGATGGGCACACGTGCTGCCACAGGCTTGGGGGGGAGGGGGCGGGGGGGACTGCGCCTATGTTTCTGGTAGCCTCCCCCCCCCCCACCCTAAGTGGATGGGAGGCATCTCATGTATCTCTTGCTAGGGGTGGCAATCTGCCCCCAGGGAGGGATACAGGAGTTGCCCCCCATCCATTTAAGTTGGGTGGGAGGGGGCCACCCCCTTTCAAAATTCCCTGGTGGCTGGTGACCCCACCCCAAAACTTTTTGTGTTTTTTTTTTTTTTTTTTTTTTTTTTGCCCCCCTTCCCTGGGGTCGGATCACCCATATGCCCCCATAGTGATCAGCTTCCCCCCCCTCCACTTCAAAAACAAGTACCTGGTGTCTGATGGGCATTGCTGGGCGCGGATCGACCGATCTGCCCCCAGCAATGCTTCAGAAAAGGTGCCCTAGGAAAGGGAGAGTCTCCCCTTTCCAAGGACACCTCCCTTGATCTGAATGGCACAGGGGAATATGCTGATCAAAACATACAAATCAATATAGCTAAGACGAAAGTTCTGTACTGTAGACCAGACAAGCGGAAAAAGGCTAACTCTTTAAAATGGCTGCTAAATGACACCAAGCTTGATCTCATAGACCTGAATAAACATCAATTGCCATACATCAGATCAGCCATATCTCATGGAAGTACAAGCTAAAATCCGATCGGCTTCATCACAAGCTCGAATAATACAAGCAAGATTTGGTAAATTGTCGTGCGCATCCGTAATACCATTTTATTTACACAAGGTGACTGCCATTATCCTATATTGAGCAGAAAGTAAACCCTTTAGACCAGTGCAGTTTTAAACGAAAATCAATGGCTCCTATTGGAAATTTGTATTGGCTCTTCCGAAAAGCCAGCCGATGTGTATATTAAGATTTGAATAGGCCTTCTATCAGTATTCGCTATGTACACCGGGAAAGCTCTTTCATTGTATAGAGAATGTTTCATAACACTCAAATCGGCTCTTGACTAAATTATCGTACTACGTGGTCGGTTCTGATCATGATTTTCCGAGAGAATGGAGAGCTCCTGTTATTTCTGCAATGGCTGCTGCTGATATCATAAGACTTGCTAATTTCCAATCCTACTTGAGCCAAACGCAAGTTATGGCAACATGACTGGATATGTACCATAGAAATGTGTAAGAATTATATATCTTTAAAAGATAATCCTTTTGTAGAAAAGAAATTTCGAACGACTGAATCCATGAAATTACAAAAAGTGAGAATGTCTGTAGATTGAGCTGCAACCTGCAACAATGTGGAACCTTACAACACTTAATAACTAAATGTCCAGTCTTAGTGCAACAACAAAATACACTGAGACCATTTTTTTTAAAGAATTCAGGACTCTAACTGCAGAAGATCTGCGCCACAAACTCTTTCATAATAAATTAATCATGGTACAGGTTGCGATTGTGAAATTCATTGCCTTTCTAAATCTTGAATAGTTACCAAGAAATATTGATGGTTTTAATGTTTAATCTTCACTTAACAATTGTAGAAATTGTACATGCTAAGTCCTCTTCAAATGTCAGAACTTTTGAGCTTGAAGTTAATCCTTTTTAATGTTTTTATTATTCGTCTTTTCTTCCTATTTGTTTTTTCTATTTACATTGTATAGTGCTAATTTCTTTCTTGCAAATTTTTGCCTTTTGTACCATTTTTTTTTTTACATTTTTTATATTGAACAAATGTTATTGAAAGGTTGAATTTTTCAGCTATTAACAAAAAAAAAAGATTGTAAAATCGAATGAATGGGGTGGGTCATGGAAGATCACTCCCAAAGACCACGAGCTGTTGGGCATATTGGGAGAACAAGCTGGAGAATGGGCATGAGTCGCGAAAGCCACGTCACCGCCAAGATTTACTGCAAGGCCTACAAAGGGGTGTCCGGACATTTAGTCGAAAGACATTCAGTCGACGGAATTTGGTCGAAAACCAAATGGTCGAATTTTTTATTTTTATTTATATATATACATTTTTTAGGTTTTTAGTTTAGGGAAAAAAAAAGTTTTTTAGAAAATAAAAATTCGACCATTTGGTTTTCGACCAAATGTCCTGTCCATTTTTTTTTTTTCGACAATGTCTGGTAACCCTACAACGGCATGAGTAAACGAGTTGTCTAGGCTATGGACGAGATGATTGGAGGGAAGATGGAGCAGTTAGGCATGGTTCGATTTGTGGAACACTGGAGCGGAGTGGAGGAATTGTGGAGGTAGGTGGCAGAGATGTGTTCAGATAGGGAAGAATTTTGAGGCAAAGGGACGTTACAGGAGAGGTGTTCTGGCATTTAAGGAAGTGGTGGAGGCTGGGATGGACGAGATGGTGAAGTAAAGGGAGTATGGAGCTAAAGCGGTGTTAAGGAAAATTGGGGAAAGATGGAGCAGGGTTAGGGGAGTTGATGGGTGAGATGCAAATGTAGAAGAGGAGGAGGAGGTAGGGGGTGAATGTAGGTGGATTTGGATCTTTAGAAGGGGTGATGGAAGGTGCACAAAGGGATATGGCAGGGTGTGTAAAAAGGATTGGTGGAGAGTGGTGTAGCATGGTGCGAGGCACAGTTGAGACTGAAGAGTGAGAAATGAGATAGTGTGGCTGCACTTGGAGGACCTTGCTATGCTAGAAGTATAGGTGAGGGTGTAAAAAGAAGGCTGTTGGGTGAATGGTGAGGGATGGCAACTGGAGATTAGTGGTGATAAGAGTATGTGGTTGGTAGGGTAGAGAGAGAGTTCACAGGGGGTAGGGTGGGGTAGAGTAGAGGAGTAAGTGCAAAAGGAGCGCAATGATGCAGCAATGAGAGAATGATTGGGTGTCTTAGTGGGGTTGGGTTGAGGAGTGGTCCAGTATAGGGATACAGGACTTAATTGGAGCACAGGCTAAGGATTAATTGAATACAACAAAGTTGTTGTTAATTTTGTAGAGTGGTAGAAATCGGTCAATGTTTGAAGGGCACAGTGTGGTGGGTTGAGGCAAGGTTGGTTTATATGTTGGGTTAGGGAGATGGGTTGGTGAATAAGGTATTTATAGATGTGGGTGAGCGATGGAGAAAGCGGATGTGCAAGGTGGGTACAGTTGAATAGAGGATCAGTGGGGGGGGCAGAGTCTTGGAGTGGATGAGGGTTTGAGTATATAGGATTGATGAGGGTACAGTAGAGTGGGAATGTAGATTGCGAGGTCAGTATATCAGCGAGGGGTGTACGGTATTAGCTGCATACCCCTAACTGCAAAAATGAAAAATACTGAAAATAAAGAAGTAAACCTAATTTGAACACGGGTTTACTAGAAATGAAGAAAGAAAAACAAACTGACTTTAACCTTTTAAAAAAACGCAACCAGAATTGATTGGAACAAGAAAGAAAACACTTCTGGCCTGGAGCAGTATATTCTAGACCAGCTGAGGCTGGTTGAACAGGTGGTTTGGGTCACAGTGGTATATTACCCCTCCACTTCCCCAATCATTAATTTTTTTTTTTCCCCTGAATTCCAGCACTTATTTTTCAGTGAGTTATTTTTTTACAGTTGAACCGCAAGTAGTTCAATGGTGTGTGGTGGTATACAATTTCTGAAATGAACTGTATATATATATTTTTTTTTGTTGCAGAAACATTGACATTTTTATGACAATTTCAAAAAGACAGTTATTTTCTATATTTTATATATGGCATTTCCCTTTGCCATAAGAACATTAAATGTATTCTGTAAAAGAGGGTTTTCTCAAAAAATTATTGGTATATCTGAGGGGACATTTCCTCAGCAAAGGGAATCTACTTGAATTTTTTGAGGGTTACACAATTTGCAAATTTAAATGCTAGTCCTCACTGCCGTTATTGCATACATAAAAACTGTACAATCGAGGAAAATTTAGTGCGTTATCATTATAATGGACCCATCGTCAAACAATGAACTAACTGGCTTCCGTTAAATGCTTATTAGTAAATGTATTTGGGAAGTAAAGCATAAACAAGGTGTTAATTCTAAACATTCAAGGACACTGTGCTATTGCTTGTCTGGACAGCCTTAAACATATCGTTAAGGGCAATGCGACTATTCTGGGAGATACAGTGCTTACACATGTGTACTGGCTGTGCCATTCATTATGTTTTATCATGGAAAAGCAAGATTAAGTGTACAGCAAAGAAGCACAGTAGTGTTAATTCCGTAACCAACGTAAGCTTCAAATGTAATAGTAATCCATTTTAATTTCCAGCAAATCTGACAAGAAGGCCTCACTCGAACGAAGAGCAACGGGATATAAACTGTGGCCTGGTAGTTATCATGGTCCCAGAGCATCCATTTTAAAATACTGCTAAATTCGACAGACCATCTCACAATGTTCAAGCTGGGCAGCTCATGGTGGGTGGGAAGTGAAAATTGGTCCTTGAGAGAAACTGTAAAACCTCCCGCCCCGAGTTTTTGTATTTTATCCGTAACCTTACGTCAAGGGGGAGATGTTTCTCGAAGAGTAGGTGAACTGTGAATATTTGGTTATTAGTGCCATTTAAGTGAGCTATTAAGGGGTTTACTGGGGCGGGTTGACTGAATGCTAGGGTTCAGGGGTGATGCAGCTGACTAGATGGGTAGGTGTGCCTGTGAGCTTCGGAAATTTTTGGCGATATCCCCCCTCCTGATGGCAGCCCATTGTTTGCTTATTCTTCCTAACTTAGGTAAAGTTTGAGGAGTAACCGATCAGAGGGATTGTTTGCCTTGAAGGGCAGAGTGGGACCCGGGAAGTCTGCGGACACGTCTTGGACACTTCCTCCTTCGGGCAGGGTGCTAGCGACATGGGAGGAACTGAAGATGGGGGCGGGGGAGCATGAGTGGGAATAAATGTTCACATGAGGGTGATTGTGTTACGGCAGAGAAATTGTTTTAGCTTGGAGCAACTGAGCCCTCCCTAATGTGGACCCTCTTTCGTATAGTATCTGAGACCCGTTAGCCGTGCCAAACCAAATAGGAGAAGGACCAAAACCTCTGTAGTGGGCTTTACGAACAGTCGACAGTAGCAGAACCAGCAGTTTAGAGCATTGTGAACCACTCTTACTAGTACAAAGTCAAAGAGGACAACATAAGCAGACTGGAGGTGAGAGCACAGGAGCAGTCCCACTTTTGTGAGGTTTTTCCAGAGACCTACAGCTTGTGTATTTCTTTTTCTGTCTTTGCTGAGTGTAGCACACAGTAGATGGTGGAACCAGGTCATGTGAAGTAGTGTATGCGGGTTGAAGGCACACATCCAACAGTGCATGCAATATCCAATTGACCAATAATGAGGACGCCCCCCTTCTGGGGAATGAAGTTCTGAGATAAATTGCAAGTATAACAAACTTTTTTTAAGAATAATAGCGAGCAAAGAACTCTGCTCCCCGAGAGCGCTCTACCAAACAATTCACAAGCAATTTGGGTCCAAAATACCTTCAGCTATCCCTCTGCAAATACCTCCCCTCTCAAGCTCTTCGCTCCTCTATCGAGAACTCCCTCAGGGTCAGTCGTTTTTCAAAGAAACAAGCTGGGGGTAGATATCTGTCTTCGGCTGGGGCCTCCCTCTGGAACATCCTCCCTGCCACTCTAAAACTTGAGGAGAACCATCTCTGGTTCCGGAAGCACCTCAAGACCGTACTCTTTTCTTCTGCCTTTGCTCCCCCACTCCTTTGCTGCCCCACTCCCTTGCTGATCTGTTCTCTCTTGGAACCGTGCACCTGGCCACACTCTGTCCTCCAGGCCCAGTTACCTACTCACCCTGCCACCCTGCCACACTGCCTCCGGGCCCCCCTTGCACTGGGGTCTGTATCTGTACCCATACAGCACCCCCTTTTTTCTTCCTGCACTTATCAGACCTACCCTGTCGGCTGCCTTAAACCTACCACTTCCAAATTGCTGGCTGCACTACCACTGTTTATTGCCTTTATTTATTGATTTATTATTCATCTGTTTCTCCTTTGCTTCACACTTTCCACTTCTCCCCCCATCCATGCACTTTTCCCCTCCCCTCTGCCATGCACTTGCACGTTCTCAATGTCACTGGGCCTAGTAAGATCGCTGTTTTGTTCTCCCCTTTTCCCCTTCCCTCTCTTGTCGCTCTATGAAACACTTGTGTACGAGCGCAATAGAAATAAAATATCAATATCAGCACATAATGTGCAAAATGCATCATTAGTGATGTAAGGCTATAGGTACAAAATTTGAGAATACAAATGGTGAAATGGAATGATACATGATGCTTCTATAAGGGCTGACCAGATTGGATTGGCTGCTGCTCGGGTGTCGTTCCAGTGGCACGTGTGTCAGCTGGGCTCATCTTAGCGGTGAAGGTCTGGGTACAACAGGACACATTTCTATGTAACTAAACTAAACAGGAAATGATAATGAAAGAGTAATGGCACACCTAAAAATCTTACATGATTAGGGGTGCTTGGGTCACATGAGCTAGTTCATCGGCATTCTAACCCTTTCCCTCCACAATGCTTTTGATACAGCATGCCCCACACCCAGGTGTCTGCCGCAAGGTTTGATCTCCCATCTGTCTTACTGATACTTGCACGCTTGTGTTGATTTGAGGAAATATACTGCTGTGCAGGATTAGAATTTCACTGGGGGTTCTGGTGTGGTCAAGGTGAGGCCAGGTCAGATGGGTATCTGTATGACAAGGAGGGTCGGTGTTAGTTGGCTTTGGTCTGGCTGGGTGGGGGTCGATGGGGCACAGGCAGTTTAGTGGAGATGGATGAGCCCTAGTGCAGAGGCCTGCTCTGGTCTCGCGCTCTGCGGAATGGACACTGTGAGGATATGATGTTATGCTGTTTGCAACAAACAAATCGCCGGACTTCCGTGGGAACAGGGCTTGAGCGGAGCTGGCAGAACAGGAGGGGGTGGTGGAGCTATGGGCTAATGTGCTGGCCCTGGGGATGGGAGAACTGCTCTTTGCAGGGGGATGATTTCTGGGCCTGGTAAAAGATGGCGTCTATCGCGGTACAAAATGGAGTCTTGGGGCACATCTATGGGTTGCGTTATGCGTGCATGTCTGTTATGACGTGCTGCAGGGCACTTAGTCAGGAATGGACCACCCCCTTTCATTACACCTAAAGTAACAAATACCCCCCACCAATTACGTCTGTATTCTTCTGCCCATTTTACTGTTCAACCCAGGCAGAAGTACTTTTTATGGGCATCCATGCTCTACAATCATTTCTCACTCTCCCCGTGTCTAGCATATTCTTCAGGAGTACAGGTCATGTAAATACAATCTCCATCCCCATCCAGATCTACCCATACCTTCTTAGAATTTTCAAGGTCTAATGGTTTCTTAATCCTTGTGTGATAATAATGGTCTACTTCACCTCCTGTATTGTAAGGCACACATGGGCAGCTGGAACTTCCTATTTTCTTGCAAACACTTCCTTCTATTGCAGTTAGAAGTTCCAGAATATATTGGTTCTGGATTGTCATTAAACAGAGAGCTTGGAAGTTCTACTTTGATGACTTTGAATCCTTACTCAGTGTCATTTGCCAGCTGGATGAGCTCCCACCTCATGATCTGGAACCATTTGGCATTTGCTCTTATCTGGATGCTGGGCACAAGTGATGCAAAAAATGTCTCTGCTGAACTAAAGAGTTTGTATTGATCTGGTATTTGTGCAAGGAGGTCAGAGGATTCTTGTGATATGTAATTTGAGTGTCTTCGCTGTAAACTACCAGGTTTTCCTCTGTGAATATTTGATAGATTGGGGCGGGGGGGTTGCTCTTCCGTTGGACGTGGTGCCCATCGTTCATTGTGATGCATCCACCCACCCCCTTTACATGCTCTTCAGGTATCCCCAACAGTGCAGAATGTAGCGTTGTCAGGGTACATTAGCCTCTCCAGTATGGCGGGAGATGCATGTATGCCTGGTTGCCACATACCCAATAAAAGTCCATTCAGGCAGCTGGGCCCTTTCGAATATCAGGACTAGCAAATGTGTTGTTACAGTGTCTGTTTGATCCCATGGGAGTCTTCCCTTCCCCCTATAAAATAGTTCATACCTGTCCTCTTGTCGGACCTTGATGGGTTTTTCGAAGGCTGTGACCCATGTGAGTTTTGAGACGTGGTTTGTCCACGTGTGGGTGCAAGTTTGATCCATCCAATTCAGTTGATGATCTGACTCCCCTCGTAATGCTTCTGCTTTGCACATGTAAGTTGACTGTAGTCTCTTGTTGACGGCGAACCTTTTGCCTTCGATTGCCAAGACCTGTTCTTTCAGACAGTCTGGACCTTTGCAGATTTGTTCGTCCAGAGGCTGGAGTTGTAATTTTACTGTGCGTGCCTGAAATTAACTCTTAATGTGACATAGTGCCAGGTGAAGGAGACATTGGGCTTCCACTACTGGGACTAAAATATTTGGTGTACCAGAGGCATGGGGGCATGGGGAATCGAGGAACACACATAGCAGCTACCATTTGTAGTTCTTTTGCCACTTGAGCTCAGGTTGGAGTACCAGTGATTAGATTGCCGGGGGGGCGGAGGTCGTTAATAGTATCTAGTCCTAGCCCATGATAGGGATTGTACCAGTGCTTATTAGCCTCTCTTATTCTCCTTCGATAATGTAAACGGGATTGCTTTTCTTTAGTGAGAACTTTACACATGTCATTAATGCTACAGGTGGTGGGGGGGGGGAAATGTCAACATTTGCATCAGTATTATTCTTCATTGCTTCTTGTTGGTGCATTTCTATGGTAATATAGTAAAGTCTTGCATTAGACAGTGGGGTTTGGGGTACATACTCGAGTTCACTAGAGGATGAGGTAGCGGAAATCTAGTGGAGTGGTAAACATAAATTCAGTTGGCTGCACAGTATTTCTCTCTTGCATTTGGCTGGCATTGTCATTATTTGTGGACCA
Source organism: Ambystoma mexicanum (assembly GCF_040938575.1). Lineage (NCBI taxonomy): Eukaryota > Metazoa > Chordata > Amphibia > Caudata > Ambystomatidae > Ambystoma > Ambystoma mexicanum. The sequence continues at coordinate 1,074,742,963 of NC_090925.1, forward strand.
TTCAAGTAACAAGCTCAACTTGGTAACATTTTTGTGCAGCGTTGTTAGATTGTGGTATGTCTTTTTACCATATTTCCAAATTGCCCCTCACCCCTTCTTTTATATGAGAACCCCAGATAAAGGATGCCCCCAATAAGCTCCCAATATTAAAATCCTCAAAATGAACAACATAGCAAGGCAATTCAGCGTACCCTCGAAGCTATAGGAAGGCATGCTACTGTTTCTATTCCTAATGTTAACTGAGTCATCTGCATTTGCGGTTTGTTCCATCATGGCACTTAAGAGATAAATAAAAAGCTGGACAGGGTTAATTTATACGCAGATGGGACAAGTCCGAAGTACAGTAGAACTTGTGAATGAGGTAAAGTCAGCGCTAAAGATATGAGAGACAGATGGGCGTGGGGAGTACTACGCTATTCAATTTACAAACACTTGTTTTCTTTCAGTATCCATTGTTAGGGTTATTGGAAGAGAGAGAGGGGGAGATGATGGGACCGTGCAGAAAAAAGACTGTATTGAACGCGAGATGACATTATAAATATATATTCATTTTCTTCAATTATTATGCTATTATTTCCTGTTTTTATTTACTCACTTATTCCTCATTTATTTTGGGGTACTCCAATGTTTGTTTGCTCTTCATTCATTGTTTCGGGCACTACACTGTCGTGTGCCTTTCTGATCAGATGGGTGAATCCAGTAGCACAGTCCCTTGACCTCTACTGCCGAAGGCCGACAAAAGATCACCTCGTATCGGCCATGGAACCTTGGATAGTTCAATTTACGTACAAAGCTTCTTACGTACACCAATTGACCAGGCATTAGAGGCTGTACTGGCCATTCTCCTGCAGGGGTGATTGTCTGTTTCATTTTCTCTGGTGAATGGGGGTGCCATTTGTTTTGTTATGCTCCTGACAGCTCGTGTTAATTGGGTGAGCTATTCTTTGAACTCCTCTCCTAATACTGTTGCTGTTCTGTGTGCATCTGACATTCTCCGCACTGGTGACAAAGCTGTGTGCATGCGTCGGCCAGTTACTATCTCGTGAGGGGACAAATGGTGGTCCTTACTTGGTTGCGTTCAGAACTGAAACGGGCTAAAGGTAAGCAATCGACCCAATTTTCTTTAGTGAGTGACATAGTTTAGATAACATACTCTTCAGTAAGCCGTTTATTTTCTCGACCTCTTTGTTCACTTGCAGGTGGTAAATGAAGCCCATTTTGTGTTTTATTCCCAATAACAAAGTCGCTTCCTTGAATAAATCATGTACGAAGTGCGTTCCGTTGTCAGAGCATATTATATCACATATTCCCCATCGAGGAAATACTTCCCTGACAAGGAATTTTGTTGCATACTTCGCATCTGGATGGGCACATGGTCTTCCTTCTATAGACCTTGAAAAGGGGCACACGATTACAATCATCTGCATAATCAATGTGCAGTTCACGGAAGGGCCCTACAGGGCAGGGAATTGTTCCTCGCAGTGTTCTCGGAATCATTCCTGAATTGTACGTTTGGCATGTCATGCATTCTATGACCATTTTGTTAAGATGCTCCTGAAGGTTTGGGATAAACCATTCCTCCTGGAGATCAGCGGCAATGTGTTTGGATCTAGGTGCAATTGCTCAAAGGTCACGATTAGTCATTCAAAAGCATTACGACTTTGCCTGTGTTATTTTGTCTCCACAATAAATCTGTTGGCGACTGTGTGCACCCTCTTTTAATCCATAGCTCTTATTCTGTGGCGGTGCTTTCTGTTGTATCTCACTTATCTGGGCTATTGGTAAGGAACTGTAACCTTCCCCTTTGGGCATTTCCTGTTTATTTATCAGTACACATTCTGTGATAGGGGTTAGTGGTAGGTATGCTGCCTCTTTGGCGGCTGTGTCTGCTGCTGCGTTTCCTAATGATTTTTCATCATTATTGTGAGTGTGGGCTTGGCATTTCACCAGGGCTACTACAGAAGGTTCTCCATGAGCTTCGATCAATTTGTTTAGTAACTCTGCATGTTGTACTGGGTTCCCATCTGCCCACATAAATCTACTTCTCCACCTGGACAAAACAGCATGTACTGTGGTGGTCACGTAAGATGAATCGGAGTGAATTGTTACTTCACATCCTTTGTCTGCATGTAATGCTTCAATCAGAGCCACTAGTTGAGAAATGCATTGGTAATCGTTTTTCCACTAACACCTCGTACTCGCCATCTTCCAACCTTACTACTGCTGACCCGACATGTTATCTACTGTTTCTGGAGAAATGGATGCCTAACCATCTTTCGTCTAGCGCTTTTTCCCTAGCCTTTGGTATGTCCTCTCCTTCTGCCTCATATGTTGCGCAGCCGTGTTCTTTCATCGCTTGTACTTTGCATGGTTCAGTAATGAAGGTAGCTGGTTTTACTGTTTTGCAGCTCACTATGTGGACATTAGTACTGGAAATTATTATCTCATATGCTGATGCTCTTTGGGTAGTGAGTGTGGATTTGGACCTTTCATGGATGGCAAACTGGGAGCGCTCTGCATATAAAGTGACAGATGAACCCATGACAATGGTGGAGCTTTTTTCTATTGCAAGGGCTTGTACGCACACAAAATGGCCTTGCATTACTGAATCAAGGGTGCCGCTGTAATATGCCAGTGGTTTGTGGGCCAGAGATGTTTTCTGTGTTAACACTGCTGTCATTAGTGTCCCATTGGAATGTGAGAATAAATAAAATTCCCGATCATAGTCGGGGAGTTGCTAAAACTGGTGCAGTGCTTAATTCTTTGAGATTTTCAGAAGCTGTTTGCATTTCTGTTGTCCATTCTATGTGTTTTATCCTTTTGAGCCCTTCTAAGAGTGGCTTTGTATAGGCCGCCTAATCAAGTATCCAGGTTCTACAGTAATTACAAATTCTGAGGAATTTCTGCATGTCCTTCACAGTATGGGGTCTGGCTGAGGCACGCAATGCGGCTGCCCTATCGGGTATTATGCTTTTGCCATCTTTGGAAATCAGTTGGCCCAAGTACAGGACTTCAGTCAGACAATACTGTAGCCTTTTCTTGTCTACCTTGTACCCCTTGTGGGCGAGTAACTGTAGCAAAGCTATTGAGTCCCTTTGACCGCTCACTTCACTACAAACCAGTAGGTCATCTACATATTGAAGAGAACCTAACTATCTACTTTGCGGTTTATTTACCTGATCTCTGCTTGCAGAGCTCTGACCGCATTCACCTGATCTCTGCTCGCAGAGCCCGGAAAGCATACATCTGAATTCCGCGCTCAGCCCGGAAAGCTTACATCTGAATTCCGCGCTCAGCCCGGAAAGCTTACATCTGAATTCCGTGCTCAGCCCGGAAAGCTTACATCTGAATTCCGTGCTCAGCCCAGAAAGCATACATCTGGACTCGACGCTCATTGGTGTTAACCCAGCAGCACCAGCGCCTGTGAAAGAAAAGAATGAGAGAGTTGGTGACACGCTGGGCCTCAGAAGGCAACGCAGCACAGCAAGTTAATGCAGACTGTTGGCAAGTCTTACGTGGTGAATCATCTTCACGCTCTACCACCGCGCCTCTCTGACTATGCTGCAGCCCATCAGGAACTCCTGTTGGAGATGAGACGGACAGTGTGGAAGGCCCCACACCTTATTCTTGCCCATTCCTGCATTTTGGGACACACTTGAAAACACATGCTCATCAAGGAACCTTCACCTGCTCTTCTCACGAGACACTTGTTTAACCTCCCGCTGAGGAACTGCAAAGCAGAGGCAGAATACACTAACTATAGCAAGCCGGACAGCTAAAGAAGCTTGCCAGACACAAACAACATAACTTACCTGCAGATCAAGGAACTGAGTCCAGTGAAGCAACTGGGACTCTATTCATCCACGACTTGGCGCCCCTGCATCTCGTAGGGTGGAGAGCCCACCAAAACAGCCATAAAGTTGAGCTTCATACTCAGATGAAAGCACACACAGGGTTTCAGGGAAGGGAGAGGTCTTGAGACACAGAGCAGTGCACTGAACCACTCTTGTATTTGCAGATCTAACTTCCAGCGTCCTTACCCAGAGCGGGAGAATCCATTACCCGGAATAGGAACGGGCACAAAGAGGAATCCATTGCTCCTGCAGAGTACCCAGATGAGTGTGACAGATGCCTTGTTAGAGGGCCTGTATTGTTTCCTGAATCCTTACTCTGCTTCTCTGGAAAAGGGGTATTGCTTCACTGTGGGGAGTATAGCCCCCGCTTTCAGGGTTATTTTTACAGAGCTCACTTCTCTCAAAAGCCCTACATCATGTGGGTTAGTGGTGCATAAGTGAGGGAGCACTGGTTGCATGTCTGTGTCGTAGTAGGAACGTGGTGCACTGACAACTGCCATGAGGGGGCTTGGTACCTTTCTGTATTGCACCATCACTTCACACAGGACACTTATTTCCCCGTCCTGGCTGTCAGTGAACAGCTCCTCATCTGTTAACTCTCTTAATGGTATATTTGGATGAATGCACAGCACTGTGTGCCTGTCGCAACCTTGCGTGTATGTTCCTATGGCCACTATTCTTTTCTCAGACACTTGTACTCCTAAGTCTAGTGTCCGTATTGTGCCAGCTACTATCTCAGGTGCTGCTACAGAGCGAAACACGAAATCTGATGGTACTCGCCATTATTTTCTAGTGAGCACAGGTACTGACTTAGCCAACACTCAGATCCCATAAATAAACATGTTCGGGTTCGCAGGTTCTCCTCTCACCTTTATTTCGTTTGCTATTGCATTTACAAAGAGCATTGCTCTAATAGGACACATGCCTGGAGTAGAACTAACAATCCCTCAGTCATTGAATTATAACTTACTGGGCAAATCTCGTCCTAACATATTGACCGGTGAGCTTTCTTAATATAGTAAAGGTGTCCAAATTGTTCTCTCTCCTATTTTGACATCCAGCTCTTCTGTGAAAGGAACCGTTGCTACAGCTCAAGAGAATCCTTGTGTCCCGAGATTTTTGTCTGATAGTGGAAAAATCACCTTCACAAACCCATGATTTTTTCGCCGAGTCCTCCATAAAGATGAACTGTTTGTTCCCTATCTCTGCCCCCACCAGTGGCTCCTGGTCTGACCTTAGGCAGTGGATAGGACTGGACACGTGAGTGCTCTCTGTGGGCTGTCCTAATCTGGGTGAGCGTCTGCCCTGGGGTGAGTGTTTTTCCTGGGGCAAGAGAAAATATTGTCATTTAGCACATAAGCTCCTTGATATAGTGCCGGCCCTTGCGTTTGCAGTGGTGGCGAATGGTTTGTTATGCTGATGGGCCATTTGACTAGAGGTGTTTCACTGTGATTGAAGGGCATGTGGGCGGTGTCGCAGGGTGTTATAACCTGGTATGGGTCTGCTATTTGTCTCATCGTCTTGTTCCTAATTTCCTTGGGGAAGGCCGGATGGGCTGGCCGGGTGTGCCTGTATTGTAGTTGATTGCTGTATCCCTGGTTGTACTGATAATTGCCCCCTGGCCTGCTGCAGCATTCCCTTGCAAAATGTCCCCACCTCCCGCACGACCAACATTTTCCAGGCCCACCCTCCTTGGTCCTTGCCCTCTGTATTCCCCTCCTTTTTGTCCTGTGAACCCACCTCGTCCTCTTGCTGGTCTTCCTTGCCATTGGGGTCTCATGTACTGTTGTTCCCCCCCTCCCCACTGCTCCTGCCCGTTGTCTGCCCACATTGCAGCCATTCTAGCCTGCACAGCCACTGAGGTACCTCCCTGCAACCTTCACCAGTTTACTTTGTCCTAGTTTTGCTTTGTCGGCTAATCTCCTCTGTGCAATTTCTTTCTCCCTTTCTCTGATCCTCCTACAATGATGTATTATGATGCTCTGTATTTCATGCCATCACTTGGCTTCTATCCCAGCTATTTTATCAAACTTGTGTCCTAACGTTATTAAATGGTGCTCCGTCGTGTGTTTCAATTGCTATGGTCACCCCTGGCAACCCCGCCCGTGGAAACTAGAAGGCTTTTAATATCCCCGATAGCCAAGGGCACACCCGCAGTATTCTTTTTCAAAGGCATATATCAATTTTCCCGCACCCACTGTAAGCGGGGGGAGAGATTTAAGGTTTGTTTTTGTCCATCTGTGCCTAGGCACATAATGAGATCTCCCTGCTCCCTTTTCATTTTTGATTTTGTTTTTCCTGTACTTCCCTTCATTGGTTTCTTCTTCGCCAAGGCTATCCTCCCCATTCTATTTCTGAGCCTCCTTTCCCATGTCTCACTCCTCCTGGGGGATGCCCACTGTACCTTCTGTATCTCTCCCTCTCGTACCACTCCTTCCTCTATTTGGTAAAAATGCAGTACTCCTCATCCCTTACTGGAGCTACTTTGTGGTATCCCACACTTTGTCTCCCCCTCCCTTTCCACTTGTATCGCTCGTATGGGTGCATTGTCAATCTGGAATAGAAAGGCTCCTGCCTTCCATTCACCGATGGGACCGGTGATGTTCCCCCTGTTAGTTGCCCCCCCACTCTTCGTGTTCCCTCACATACAGCCCATAATCGAGCCAGTTCTGTTGGGGCTGCATTTAACGCTACTTCTAGATTCTGTGTGCTTGCTCCTGTGTTAACTGGAGAAACTTTGGTGGATGGAGCATGTGGGGGGGGGGGTTGGGGGCTGTGCCCAGGGCGCTGGCACTAGAGGCCCCAGGTCGATATGCTAGATCTGCATACCCTTCTGCAGCCCTTGTCAGTAGGGGATATATTATTTTAGGTTCCTCTTTCCCTTTCTCTTCGATCACTTCTTTTTCCCCACTCTCCGCCACTACCTGCCCCCATTCCATCCTTTAGACTTGCTATGGGCTAACTCTTGTTCACGCTCTCTCAACACTCGCATCATTTCACCCCTCCTGGGCGTACCTCCACATGTTAAGGATTTCAATCAGGCGACAGACCTTGGTCTCGGCCTAGCATGCAGCGCATGACTGAAATGCTCATCTTTTTATTTTGATTCACTATTGAGATGGTCACCACTCTTATCACATCCCCTTTTCAAATACCTCGGGTTACAATGGACCATGAACCAGGCTGCTTGGTAAAATACAATATTTATTTTAAAATTCAAAAGAAATCATACACTTTTAATAGGCAGCAATCGCCAATGGGGTGATGATTACAATGAGAATCTGAGCAATTCATTGGGTTTAACCTTCTAGTGAAACATATACACAGCACAACAGAATCGGAGCACTTTTTGATTTAGGAAAGATAGCACCCAAGTTAGAATTTCCCCCTGCAATGTTCCCTCAACCCACAAATAATCAATATCAATTCTGAGTGGATAAACAGAAGCAGCAGGTAATGATTTTAAACCCCTTGCAATGTTATGAAATGACACTCGTAAATGGACAAATAAATAATGAAGGTGTGTGAAAAACCTTGAAGCAAATATCATTCCTCACTAAAGCAACAATGCAAAGACACTAACAATCACAAAGAATGGATTACCAAAAGCATACAGTTAAAAATGAGTGGACAATTTAAGACAGATTGCAGCAAAATGACATGTTGGAGATTTTGCAATTCCCGCCTGAAATTACCCAAACGGTTTTTAATAAAAACGGGTGAAATAAACTGATTTGGAGTGTGGTTGGGGATGGCTATACATCACAGGTACAATATGCAAGTGAAAGTAAGTCTCTACTGGTAAATTGGATGAGTTATGCAAGATCTGAAAAGGTGCGCTTTGAGTAAAATGGAGCGGTGAAAAAGGAAAGCAAGTCAGTTGTGACAAGAAGAGTTTTATTTTACACTAGAGTATTCAGGCTAGGCCACCAAAGAGGGACACAGTAAGCTCCAGGGTTGATTCGCGAGTTCAACCCTCTCAGCCCAGCGCCCAACCTTGGCGGAAACCAGTCGGATCACTCGAAACAGGACTAATGGCTTAGGATTTACACAAGACCAAATTACTAAAGAGATGGCGCTAGCACTAGAAATCAAGGGCAGGGTTGCAAGAATGATTCTGACAGTTATAAGAAGTTATCGGGATAAGGATAGGATGATTTAGAGTGGGATAAGGACCAAGATGGGCTATGGGCCTAGATGGGGTGGTGATTATACACAGTCCACTTTTAGTTTGGGTTTCGGACACTCAACGGTTCTGGTCACTACACAGCAAGGCGCCTGGCAAACAACTGGGCAGTTCTGGACACCGGATGGCACTTCTGGAGTGGCAATTCTGGTAACTGGATACTAAAGGTCAGCTGGATGGCAGGTTTGCAGCGGGCATGCAGTTAGTGGTATGCGGATGCTTCCCAAAAATACCACAGCTTTCCCCTTTGGTTATTTGGGAATTTTAGTGGGAATTTCAGAATTGGGTCCTTGCTGGGAATAGGATCAGCACTGCTTGGGTTTTGCATTGGGCCCTGGAGTAGGGTCAGCAATGTTTTGGCCTTGTAGTTCGAATCTGGATGGATTGAACAGGAATGCAGCGCAGGAATGACAGGAAGAGTGTGTGACTTGAGTCTTGTCAGGGACCCTTATTTATAATGCATAGTGACCTCATCAAAGTATGACTGGGGCAGGCTTAACTAAACACGCCTCGAACAACAAGATCGGACAAGGGTGATAGTCTTTGCCTCACTCTCAGCTGGTTGGATTTCAGGAAAATGATGTCAGATTTAAAATGTGAGTTTTACAATGTCCAAAAACCTCCCACAGTTACTTGAACTAAAACCAGGTTTTGCCAGAAACGTATATTTATACAATTGCAATCTCTTAGCAAATCAAATACCCAGGTTACATATTTTGTGCAGCACATTGCAGTCCAATCCTCCAGTCTGTGAGATCTTGTTTCGCTCTTCTACCAGTTTTTCGTGCTTTTCAATTGGATTTAATCCATGGGTGTGGATTATCATAAAGGGATGCATGTACAAAAATTTGCATTTGCAACATGGATGCTTTTCTTGTCATCCGCCATTTCTGTCCCCAAGTTGTCAGTAAATTCTACCATGCATAAAAAGAAAGCCCAAAAAATCACTTTTACACTGCAAAAATTCTACATTTTTACAAAGCCTTGCTGCAGAGATACGTCTTTAAAGTTTATTTATGGAACAGTCTTTGGAAACAAATGGCAGTCCTTTGTCACTGGATCATTTTTATTTCCTTCCTTCAACTGCTACCAACTGTCATTTCCTTCAAAGCAAGGTGGGGGTTTCTCAGCTTGAGTGAAAGTTTATTTCCCCTTCACACTTACTTGCCCTGGGAGTTCCATTGTCAGTGGATTTGCCTAGACTAGATTCTTTCCAACCTAGTAATTATCATTTAGGTGTTGGTATCTGCTGAGAGTTTATGGTGTGGCTCCCTTCCATAGGGGGAAGTTTCAGGCTCTGCCATCTGGAATAACTGGTCTTTGAGAACTTGCAAATTCAGCCCATGTGTTTTTAAAATCTTTATTTTCTTATTTTGGGTCCTGAATTAAAACAAACCTGTGAAAGAACATAGCCCATGTGTGTGTTATCACAAACAACAACCCCCTTTACATTGCTCAATAAGGCACACTTTCATTCAACAATTTCCTTTCTAAACGGGCCATTATTTTTCCTTAAGTTTGCAAAGGCACATTTTTACATATGTGGTGAAAAGCTAGCATTTCTTTCTTTAAATTCGGTTTGGCAGTTCCATCAGATTCCCACACTGTCTTTGCAGCCAAAGTCATGTTCTTGAAAGCAGGAGTTTTGTCTGAAGCACAGATATATTGAAACTGACCTGGCTCAGAGTTACTCTCGTTGAACTGCTGAGCTTTGGATACATTTGGAAAGAAATAAACGCATGTTCCCGTGCAAGTAAAAGTCGAGTTTCTTGTTGATTTCTCTGAGTTAGTTGGACAGGGACTGCCATTCAGGAATTATGCCTGGTTTTGGTGAAGCACAATGAGATATCCTGGGCATGGCGGGGCCTTTTTAATCACAGTAGTTTTAAGAAAGAACAACTGGAATTAGTGTCACAGCAGCATTTTTAAAGGGTGAACAAGTTTCATTTTGAAGGGGAATTTTGGGTTTTCAGCAAAGCAGTGCTGCCTTTTCACTTTATTCCATTTATTTTTCAGAACACACTGGCACGCTCCTTCAGTGTGTCCCCTTGTTCCATCCTGCCTGAAGTGTGCTTGGCAGGACAGTGCAGACATCTTTTGTTACTGCAAAAACACAGTTTTGAGGTCCTGGTGCGCACAGGAGCCAGCGCAGCCATTTGCTGTTTTCTACAAACAGGCAGCTTGGTGATGTGATGTGGTGAGATACTGTTGAGTGGGTCAATATATCCCGCACACATTTGTAAGAAAGGATGCAAAGATAATACACTAAAACAACCGCTATTAGTTCTCGAGCCGTCTACTTATATGGGCTCCTACTGTATTATTTCTTCACTTCTTTAACGGCACTGGTCGAGACAGTGCACTACGACGTCGTCTTTCACCCCCTTTCGGAGCTAGTTCCTGTATCTCCTGGATGCCATTTCTTTTACTCTTTAATCTCAACAAAAACCCAATGGCCATGAAAAAGAAAATGTGCTTTGTTCAAAGGAAGATAGTTACTCATACACATTCAGCCAATGCATGTTCCTCTCAGTCACACTGCTCTATATTCCCCTTTGCTTGTTAACATTGTAATTTATACTCTGCATGCCCGTGTTCTTCCGAAGAGCCTCCGTTCACGGTCTATCCACAACCTCTGGGTCTTCTTGTCGCACCCGGCTCAGGTGATCAGCAGGGTATTCGCAAAACTGGAATCCACGGAAAACCTTCTCTTTTTAGTATAAACGTTTTTGGGGACTGGTCACAGGAGAGGCCCTGGATCTCAACGCAGGTATAGGGACTCGAGGACAATCGTGCCAAAGGGGTCGCCAAGTGAAGGCACACACCCAACAATGCACGTCATAGCCAATAGACCAAATAATGAGGACGCTCCCCTTCTGGGGAATGATGCTCTGAGATAAATTGCAAGTATAGCAAACTTTATATAGGAATAATAGCCAACAAAGAACTCTGCTGCCCGAGATCGCTCTGCCAAACAATGCACAGTCAGCACATTATAAGTGCAAAATGCGTCATTAGTGATGTAAGGCTATAGGTACAAAATTCTACAATACAATTGGTGAAATGGAATGATACATTATGCTTCTATAAGGGCTGACCACGTTGGATTGGCTGCTGCTCGGGTGTTGCTCTGGCGGCACGTGGGTCAGCCTAGCTCATCTCCGCGTTGAAGGTCAGGGTAAAACAAGACACCCTTCTATCTAACTAAGCTAAACAGGAACTGATAATGAAAGAGTAATTGCACGTATAAAATCTTGATGAATAGGGGTGGTTGGGTCACATGAGCTAGTTTTATAGGCATTCCAACCTTTGTCCTCCACAATGCTTTTGATACTGCATGCCCCACAGCGAGGTGTCCGCCTCAAGGTTTGATCTCCCATCTCTCTTACTGTTACTTGCACGCTTATGTTGAATTGATAAAATATACTGCTGTGCAGGATTCGAATTTCACTGCAGGTTCTGGTGTGATCGGGGTGAGGCCAGGTCAGATTGGTATCTGTATGAAAAGAAGTTGGAGGGTCAGTGTTAGTTGGCTGTGGTCTGGCTTGGGGGGCGTCGAGGGGGGGCACAGGCAGTTTAGTGGCGATGGATGGGCCCTAGTGCAGAGGCCTGCTCTCGTCTCGCGCTCTGCGGAATGGACACTGTGAGGATATGTTATGCTGGTTGCAACAAACAAATTGCCGGGCTTCTGTTGGAACAGGGCTGGAGCGGAGCTGGCAGGACAGGAGGGGGTGGTGGAGCTCTGGGCTGTCTGCATGTGCTGGGGATGGGAGAACTGCTCTTTGCAGGGGGATGATTTCTGGGCCTAGTAAAAGATGGCGTGTAACGCGGTACAAGATGGAGCACATCCATGGTTGTGTGATGCGTGCATGTGTCTGTGTTATGTCGCGCTGCAGGGCACTTCTACATGGTATATTAGCTTGGGGATAGTTTGGGGCTTGGGTGGGTGCAGAAATGGACCACCCCCTTCCCAACAGGGTTGCCATAAAAACGCGAAAGTGTAACCAATCAAAATGTTTGATCCACTGCTTGCTAACTTCTGGGTAGGATTCGTTTGAAGGTTTTTGTATCAAATTGTCACCCCTTCTGTAATGGTCCTGTCCATGCTTCCCAGTGTTATACGGACCAAACTGCTAGGCCGTGTCCCCCCATCCCAGAACTGTGCACAAGCAGATCTGTTGTGGCCTTGCTGATTAACAAACGCAGAGTGGTGTTTAATGGTACACATTCTCGGACTAAGAATTGAAAAAGGAACACCAAGGATGCAGACCATGCAAGGTTTCTTTAAAGCGTAATACATGGAGTGAATAGACTGCAGTCCTTTTTAAATGGAGCCAAAATCTATTTTCAATTATTGGTTGCCATTTTATTTTTAAACAGAGTGACCATTTATTTGATAAGTACATGCAACTTTCCTATGTTTCTGCTAAAAAGGACATTCTATAATAGTGGGAATTACCCTATGAGAAAAATGGAGCATGCAGGCGATTGTGGTGGGGGAAGGGGTAGAACTACTTTGTCCATTGTGCTTTTTCTTACCACATTCTAGCATTGTTCTTGGTCCAGGTAATATGGACATGTGCTTTTTCTTACCACATTCTAGCATTGTTCTTGGTCCAGGTAATATGGAGAAAAATAAGTTTTCAGTGTACAGGTAGATCTAGTAATCTGTGTCTGATTACTTCTCTTTCATTCCTAAAATGAAGAGAGGCACTTTCCTGTCCCTCCATCATGCCACCAGGAGTAATTGTTCTAAGGTGTTGGCAATCTAAGACCCACTTGGATAGAGGTGGCCTGAGCATTCCGCATCCAGATGGAGATCAGGGTTCAAACATTGAAACAGTATTCACAAAATGGTGCCTGCCGGAGGTGGGAAGGCAGGGGGGCGTCGGTAATCAAGTCACCCTCTTCAGACTAAATATTCTCCTGCCTTTGACCAAAATGCTCTTGCCTCTGATTGGACATCATGCTGGGCATTACGTGTAGTGTTGTGTTAATGTGCATATTATTGACAAATCATTATTTGTTTGATCCTAGACAAGGGATTGTGACTCCTGGTCTAACAGAAGATGAACTGTGGCGAGCCAAATATGTTTACGATTCAGCATTTCACCCAGACACTGGTGAGAAGATGGTTCTTATTGGCCGCATGTCTGCTCAGGTACCCATGAACATGACAATCACTGGATTCATGATGACCTTCTACAAGTAAGAAATGAACGCTTTCTTCTAGCACATGCTTAACTTTTAAAGAAGTGTTAAACAATATGTCTGTTGTATGCAGAAGTGTATTGGTATCAAATCTCCCAAGACAAATTTCTCAGCTTTTTCCATTGTTTTGAACTTCCAAAATCTCCCCGATTGGGTTTTCTTGCAAGTACGCATAATGTAAGGGGAGCGGTTTTAGATTTTTGGTTTAAAATATATATATATATATATATATATATATATATATATATATATATATATATATATATATATATATATATATATATATATATATACACACCACCTCTTGCTGATTTGTTGTGTGTGTAAACTAGTCCCTGTTCCAAATTGTAAAACTGGTTTATCAAACCACTAAATACAAATAGTAATTATTTCTTTTGTATGGAAAGGGTAAAGATCAGGAACATATTTGTTAGTGCGATGAGTTGTAAGAATGTGTAATATAAAAAGTTGTAATGTTTAAATTTGTACTGGGGGGGGGGGGGAATCTATAGATCAGCCCAATATAATGAATTGGTCATTCTGTGGTGCTGTGTCCCTGTTTTGGTAAGGGTTTATTTCGAACATTTATATACTTTCTGGTTGAAAACACAACATCAAGCCCTCCTAAGATTAGACCACACTTGTTGCCCTCCCGCTAATCAATTGGCATTTATTGAGGGCTCTTGCGCAACTCCTTCCTTGCGTTCGAAAGTGCTAATATAATTCTATCCCCAGTGTTCGGTCGACTGCGCATCTTCTGTGTAATTTTTTCCACTTCGTGTGTCTCTCAGCACGTTTTGCTGGACTATTAGGTTTTTTCTCACTTTCTTGAGTGGGAAACTTTTTCCTCATTCTTGTTCTGTGGCTCCGACAACCCTTGGTTTCTCTTGATGGAGTCTGATTTCCTCCATCTTTTTCAATGGCATCTGTAATTAACTATTACAGAACACAACACCTTTTTTGTGCAGTGTTGCTGGGAGCTCTTTGAGCTTTCCTCTTTGATTTTACATTATTCTCCTGGGCTAACTTAAATGTTACCAGGACAGGGGGATACTTTTTATCCTACCTATAATTTTCTTTTGAGAGATCATCCCACCCCAACTTACGTGGAGGGCTGAGGAGATACCTAGTAGCTCTCCTCACTTATAGTTACAGTGGAAAGTCTGTCTGGTGGCAGTGGATATTTTCTATTGATTTTTGCGATGTGTACACGCAGGCTGCTATCATAGCTGTGGTAATTGGCACCTGGGTCACCATTGACCTAAAATGGTGCCTGGCTTCTTTTTGTTTTTCAACAACTCACAATGTCTTTCCATGAGCCTTCTTCTGCTAACCTAGATGTGGGAGGTACTGCTCATTCCTTTGTCTTTGACAGGCTCCCTTTCAGAAGCCCGCCCAGGGACGCCAGAGTGTCTGGGAGGACAGGAAGCTGGGAGTACATTGAAACTCCTCAGATCATTGTCCTCCAGTGTGTCTGCTTGGATCCTGTTGTCCTCTACTGTGTCTGCTTGGATCCCGTTCAGACTGGGTGCCTAGCAGTCGCGTTGAGACGGCCACATCCCAAAGTTTGAATAGTGCATGCATGCTGATTGCCTGGGTTCCTTCATGAAAGGTGATGTTCTTGATCCTGAAGCCAGAGTTTACCACTGAAAGAATCTTCCGACCAACGCCTGCAGCCACCTCCAGTGACCGCTGATGCTCCAGCCCTTTCTTTTGTGTGAAATCCATACTGGATGGCTTCCTCCCTTGTACTGATGGACCTAACCAGTCTCGGGACCAACAAAGTTGGAGCCATCCCACAAAGTGCTGCAACCTTCCAGGCCTGCAATACCCAAATGCCGTGTGGCCTCTGGCACTGCTGCGGTGCATCGTCGCATCCAGGTCGGTTCTGGTGTGGGCATCTGCCCGCCTACAGGGACTCCAACCTGGCCATTGAGTTCACCTCGGAAGAGTCGAGGACCGAGACGAGTAAAAGTCTGCTGCTTGACAAACGGTGCTGCTACAAAGCCTGTGTCGAGCCTCCATATCCAACTGCCACAAAGATCAACTGCAGTCTGTACCTGCCAACATTTCTTCATCCAGCCACCAAGGCCAGATACCTGAACCTGAACTGCTGTCATCTTACCTGAGGGATCCACCAGTGACATCACGCTTCTTCATCATAGAAAGTACTGGCTAACCTCTGGGTACTTACCTAGGCAGTTTTTGGTTGTTGTTAGCTCCTCCTGAGCTATGTTGGGCTGGACGACCCAACCATATTCTCTAGCGACACTTGTCCCCAAGGCAGAAATCCTTCAGGTGGCCCATTTAGCCCTCCTGAACCCTTGAAATCGAAATGTTACCTAGCTGTTACTTAAATTCATCTTCTGAACTTTGACAGTTTCTGCTTTCCTTTATTCTGCCACCCAAGGGTCACTGGTCCCCAGTGTCACCATCTGACTCTTTGAGACTCATTTCCCAGATAGGGTTGGACTTCTAAAAGCTAGGCCAACACAAGTTATCTAAACTGCCTTTATTGCTATTTAATAATTGTGTTGATAAATGGGTTCCTAATGTAAAGCTATTGTTGATACTTACCTGTTTTTACAATCTAAAGGTCTTCCTGTGATACGATTATTGCTACTGTCAATGTCCTATTGTGTATGTCCTTTCCTTACTTATTGTAAAAATAAAATCTAAATTGTATTTATTCTTAACAGTTCCGCAAACAAAGGATCAAAATACAATAATTCTAATACCATGTATAATACTTATGAATATATCTTAATCTAATTTATGAAGGAAAATAACTAAAAGGAAAGAGGATGAGAAGGTGAATAAAAGAGTAGAAAAGTTGAAGATGAAAAAAATGAGAACCTCTACATACAGGGGCGGCCGAGCACGGGACGCAAAAAACCGTTTGATTGAAAACCACTAAGCATAAAGGTCATTAAATGCTCCCGAGATCCCCTCATACCTATGTAGCATTGAAGGACACTTTCTCCCTCCTACACAGAGACAAACTCTGTAGCCAATAATCGACACAGGGTGCAGTATTGCTTTTCCAGAATTTCATAATATGGCTTTTCAAGAATGAGTGCTCTATATGTCCAGAACAGTTTAGCACTAGTCAATACTATATCTGAAGGAAATAAGCCCAACACACCAAGAAGTGGATACCTGCGTAGGGATAGACGCAAGACCAGGTTTATTCTCTCAAACACCATCCCAGAACAGCTGAATTTTCTTACACAACCACAACATATGGAAGGCAGTGCACACACCACTCTTACAGTACCAGTAAACACCCTCATTGCATAGCCTGCATGACTGTATATTCCAGGGAGACCAATACAGATTGTAAAAATCCGCTGCTGCATGTACGGCAGTTCTAAATCAACTTTGTACTTAACCGGACCCACACATGCGGTTCCGACAAACTACCTAAGTCTGAATCCCAATTTCCTCTACCACATTGCAATGCTAATCTAAACCTAGAAGATGTAGTTAATATATATAAAGTGGTTGCAGAGATCGGCATGGCCCTAGAGAGGAGTAAGATCTTAGGTGCAGCATGCATTGCAGCATTCAGATCAGCATATAAATCTAGAGCCAAACTCTGGCAGCAGTGGCTCTTGGAAATAACCCAAGAGAGTGGTTCTCTGCACTTACCCCAGTCTCCACCGACTGGGTGCACTTGGACCTCACCCTTTTCTGTGTATTGGCGGTATATGAATAAACAAAACAATACAATCTACCCACCAACCAAATATTAATGACAGACGCAGTCCAGTTTATCAAACGAAGTCGAAGTAACTAAACATACAGCATTTTATGCAACCAGAATCAAAAATGGTCTGAAAGTGTACAGTACATATACATTCCAAGCAATTTGATTTAATGGGCATGTTGAAGGTTCTGCACATATATATTTACACACACTAACCCATAAACATATGCATATATCTTCACACTAACACACATTCACTTTTATATGCATGAACATACCCACACATACACACCCATCTCTGTGCCTATATACACATCAAATATACCTACACATTCAGATAAATATAATTTCTAGTTCAGTTAAGAAATGGCACCAAAAAACACAGCAAGAAATAGGTCTCTGTTGTGGACATGTACGCTATAATGCAAAACCCCACGCAGAACATCTCTCACAGCAGACGGTGAGTAATAAAATACAATACTTTCCCCTGCAAGTCACAAAATTATCTTTCCAGACCATCTGCTTCACAGTATAAAACGCCTTACTCCTGGAAAGCATAAGTAGCACTCACCATTCAAGGAAAGCGGTCCATCCCATCTAAAATCACCATCTGCAGAACTCATTAGCAAGTTTTATAATAGACATATCCAAAGTTTGCTTTCTACTCCAGTCTGTATGGCATAGGTCTCTTTGAGGCATATAGTTCAGAACACTACACGGCTACAATTCGAACAGGAACTTTCCCCAACATCAAATTAGCCACTGGGACACTTTCATTGACGCACGCTCTCCGGAGCAATAATTCAGCGATCTACAGACAATCCCCCATGCTGTAAAGATCTTGCACCCTGTCACAGGGTACTCCCTGTTCAGTCAGTCATAGAACACGGAAGCGATTCCAATATCAAGGCATGAAGCACAATACTGGTGCAATGTTTCTCAGCATTCTATCACTCGGAGGGTCCCTTTATGTGCGGATCACTGAAACGCGGACACAGCAAAACCAAGAATGGAGCCGAAATTGCCGAACGTTAACTATTATCACCATACTGGGACAGTGCTGCAAGTTAAATATTGAAGGAAAAAATCTCGCAAAACATCTGCACCATGTCTCGCGAATGTCTAGTCATTGACAAATTCACAGTTTAAAACAGCAGTTTTCTTTCAAATCTTTCAAATCTTTCAACCTCCATTTTAAATTTTCGTTAAATTAAAATGTAAAAACTGGAAAAATATCTCCTTCCACACACATTCACAAAGACTTTACAAACCTATTTGAATATTAATGTTTTCTGCTACGAGCAATCAGTGGTTCACCTTGATTAGGGTTCAATCCTTTAAAGAAAGAGGGCTCTTTCAGGTGGTCCGAAAAAGAGTGTGTAACTCCATCCACAGTAATTCTCAACACAGCTGGATAAACAATATGATAGGGCACTGAATTGTATTTTGAATTGAACTTTGCCTAGTATATATAATAAGCATATTTTATATGACTACAGTGTGTAAGTGTGTGCAAAGGTCTTTGTACTCTACTACAGCCCTTGCCCCTCTTAGACTAAGCCTGGCTGCTCAGCCATAGCTACGAAACCTTTTTTGTGGTTCACGCCAAATCTATGACTTGGATCCCTATACATCTAAGAGGGAGTCAGTCTTCTATAGTCCTACCATATGTGGATGTAAAACTCCCTAACACCTAGGAGTTATATCAATTGCAAATGCATACAATGGCTGGTTTGCATTTTTTTTTCTTGCTAATTTAGTAATTGTCATTTTTCAGTTGACATTGGTTTTCAAGCATAGCGTCATTCAAAGATTCACACGATTTTAATATTTCCCTTCGTTCTGCTGGTAACTGTCTGTATAGTTCTATAAAAGAATGTTATTGGTAGCCTATCCATCTCATTTCAGGGCATTTCTTTCTAGACCAGTGAGGTTGAGTGGCCTAGCAGTTCCCCTGGAAGCACTCTGATGTATGCATGTCAGTACTCCTCTTACTCTCATGCGTTTCATCGGAATCAACATATATTTTAGAATTCGATCTGGTTGCAACTTTAATCAGATGCATGTGGGACCGCTGCGTTTACCTTCTGCCTGACTGGCTGTTATCCACAGACTGTCAAATTGGCTCAACCTTCAGACCTTCAAATAGATCAGAAGGTGAATGCAGGAAATATGTATCCAGGGCTACAGTGGCTCTGTTTAAGCTACTTGAGAAATGTCTAAAGAACTTGTTTTCCTAGAACCCTCATGAAGAGTGTAATGGTTGCTTAAGCACTTACCAGAAGATTATCTTCAGAATCTTCAAGAAAAATAAAACTGGTATTGCTACAGATATCTTCACGTTGTATAGAATCAAGAGGTATGGAAAAAATAAGGCAGGCGAGGCGCGCACACCAGTTCCCAGTCAATATATTACCTGATACAAAAATAACAAGGTTAAATCCTAAGAAAATAAATTAGTTCAATTCAGGTGACCAGGAATCGACTTCAGCTACAGTTGCTCTGTTAATATGTCCTACATAATAATGGTTTCCCCCCCAAACCCTCCTACTATGGGAAAGATGTGTGCTTCTGGAGCGGAGTTGATTCCTTATCACCTGAATTGAAAACATTGTTTCACTTCAGCTACCAGAATCCTTAGACTGAAAGAGCTATTATATTAGTAACACCTGAAAAGAAACGCAGCCTCCCTGATGATTGTTTGTGACAAGAAAGCGCTTTGGAGGAGTAGAACAGCAAAGCAACTGTAGCTGAAGGGATTTAACCCTGTTAATTCTTGTCAGCAGTTGGGATTCAAACTTGTTAATATATGGACATTCTTGGGATTTAACCCAGTTATTTTTGTATCGGGTAATATATTGACTGGGAACTGGTGTGCGCGCCTCGCCTTCCTTACTTTTTCATAGAATCAAGAGGTAGTTGTCACCTTAGGTTTGGAATCTACACAGAAAGCTCCTGGCTATCTGGGCAGAGAGATGGTATGACTGGAGATGCGTGCTAGAAAGATAGCTGCATCTGATATCGTTGCTTATGGTGAAAAATAGATTGAAGGCTCCGACCAAACCTGTATAACGCACAGCAAAATTCCCGCCCTCTCCTTTAGTCAGTAAGGAAGAGTTGGGACTTTTATTTGTGTCCTCACCATGGACATGTGGCAATCACTTGTCCATGTCTGCCGAAGCAATGAATGCAGACAACTTGGAGCCCATTTCAAGGATGGTTACTGCGTTAAACTCTTCTGGATTATTGCACAGGCTGCCCAAATGACTGCATGATGTAAATCGACTACAACACTATCCACAGTTTAGCTTAGCTAAGGTTCTAGTTGACTACCATTCAATGACCATAATGTCGAATGCAAGGCAGAAGACTTTAATATTGCAGTAATTGAATGTATTAAATCCTCGATGCTCCTGTCGACGATTTGTGCATGCCAAGAGTAATACCAGTTATGCCAAAGGGTCTGCCTTCATCGACCCACTGATCTACCATCATTGCTAAAGAAGAAGGAAATGACTCCATACCGTAATGGCCACAATATTCAGAATGGAGCTCCCAAGTTAAGATTGAGACAGAAGTAGTTTACCCTGACAAGCTGGCAGCATAGTACCATCCACTCAAAGGACTTTGGGCTAGACTGTGCATACGGTTGAAATGCCTTGTTAAGGTAATGTTGGAACCTCAAAGCAGTCATCCAGACCAGGCCTGCCGTTCTACCACCCATGCCCAGAATTTGAGTTCAATCAGCCTGACCAAGATCTAGAAAAATACATTGGGAACAAAAGGTCCCGTAAGATGAATGCACACATACCGCAAGAATGAGCATGGGCACGCTCTGTGCGAGTGTCTGCCTGAAGAGAGAGAGAGATCCTGGCGGACATAGGAAACTAATGGAATCAACTCATACCACCAAAACATTGTATTTTGGTGCCTGTATCTAGGGTGCTCCTGTTGATGGCATCTTGTCATTCGATCAGCTCCTTGAAAAGGTGGAAATTCGTTATGGATTCCATGTGGCAAGAGTCTTTCTTACATCACTGGCAAGAATTGTAGTGCAGTTTTTTTTTGTTTTTTTTTATAACTGTAGCGCTTGACCCCTTGCACTTTAGTCCGACTATCTCTTCCCATCTTGAGGGGAGAATTATAGAATCTGTATACAAAGTGACTTTCACAGCATAACTTACTGTTAAAGCTGCTAAATGATGGCTTTTACAGCCATGTGTTACTGTGAAATGTAATTGAAAGATTGATTTCATTCATCACATCATCACATTATATGTAAGCTGCAACCTAAACATTATGGGAGACGGTGACACTGAATGATATGGTTATGGATATTAGGGATGTAACGGTATAATGGTATACCGTTAAAGATACCGTGAACCACTTAATTGAATAATAATAACCGTCACATTGTTTATACCGGTATACCGTTTATACCATTCAGTGTGCTTTTCAATCTGATTTGGAAAGGCTGCAGTAAGCAAGTGCTGCACAGTCTTGGTCTTGCACTGTTGGATGTGCCATCTGCCAAGTAGTTACAGCAGTTTTTAATGCCATTCCATAAATCACACGTGCCTGACATAAAATCAATATGTTAGCAATAGGAAGAATAAATACAGTGCTAAGAAGGAAAAGGGTTTACTTTGGGATGGCGGCTTTGGGGTTTATATATTTATAATGGATAATGTTTGATAAACATATGACAATGGGGGATTTCCCTGGTTCTATCATTGAATTTACATATAATAAGTTACACTGTAAAATGTACTCCTCTCTGGGGGTATTCCCTGCTGCCATACCAAAGGGTAACATGTCCGTGATTACTGAACACCTTTTGGCCCGGGAGGGAGGGAGGGAGGGAATCAGCCTCCATTGAGCTGTGGCATGCAGGTTATCAAGATGGCAACATGTTCATCTTCACCAGTAGCCAGTGGGGGAGCTAAAAGCCTAAATGACCACTTAAGAAAAGCTATTCAGTTTGCTTTGCTAGTCGCAGCAGGGCTCCCCCCCCCTCCTCCTCCTCCTCCTCTCCACACGTGTGTTTGGTGGAAGCAAGGGGTGGCATTTCAGTGGAAAGTATGTTGAAAAGGCCAATTCTGGCCCTGGGTGCCTGATTTTGTTTGTGATGATAAATCTGACAATTTATGACCTTTTAGAAAATATTTGTTAACATCACCTGCTATACCGCGATAACCATGATATACCGTCATTTGGCAAGAAGGTTATCATACAGTCATAAAACTAATACCGTGACACCCCTAATGGATATTACTCCTATGTCCTGTCCCCTTTCCTCCATACTGACTGGAATCCGTTCTAGTGGTGAGGAACTGGAGCTTTTGCATTGCAAATAGATGGCTTCCCCTTTAAATTTGTCAGGCGCCTGGCCAAGCTCACTCAAGCCGACTCCCACTGTCGTCCTCTGTCAGTCATTTTTACCGATTGATGGGACTGCATGCTCTACACACACGGCAGACAAACTTTTCTTTTGGATATATCGTGTGCGATATTCTGCAACTAACTATTGTGATATATTAAAATGATGGGCATGGCTGAATGTCACCGACTTCTTGCATGCAATAAAGTCTACACTGCTTGACATACCCTTTAATGGTGACAAAAATGTGTCCAAAACACAGAAGGACATTTAAAGTGGCATATGCCTTGCAAAGGCCATGGCAACACTGTGGGAATGCTGACACCAGACAATCAAGGCACCGCTTTCAGGGACAACCATACTGGTACAGAAACAAATAGACAGCACTATTGTACTCCATGGCACCAACAGACTGGTTCCTCAAACCGGTATCTAGGTGTTTGACACTGAATTGACTCTGCGGAAGACTCAAACATTTAATCACACCTATCTTGCGCCTCCCCTCCCCCCACCATCTGTAGCATACTTGTGTGGGAGGGGGATCAGTAACCGAAATATACACCAGATAGATGAGTGCTTGCACTCGGCCACAGCTTGGAGGTCATAAACTGCACACCAGCAGCTTTACTAGCAACCGCTAATCGGCAACTTTCTCTTCTAGAAAAGTAGCGTTCTCTTGCAAAAAGTAATATAAATGCTTTCTCAACCTCAAAAGTGGACAGGGATTCTGTTCCCACTGTTTGCTAGAAAGAAAACAATCTTCATTGGAACACCATTTTTTACCTTCGCTGCTGGAACTAATTCATAGCTTGCTCATTAATAGGGCAAGATTTGATTGTTTACGGCTGAGGGTTAACACGGCAAAATGGAAGGGTTATTTAGACAACCCTAGTTGCTCTGTGTGTGGTGCCCTGTACGAAAAGAGTAATTTTGTACTGCTTTGTCCAGGCTTTAGGGAGATCAGAAAACAGACAATTCTCCTGATTCTAAAACGCTTGGATCTGCGTCAGTATAGGCCGGCTATGATCTTTTTACTGACCGCAGAGACCCAATGTTCTAGTGAGTGCTTTATATACTATGTTTTATCTTCCTGTGATATATTTGTTCATTATAGGTTTTGTTTGTGTTTGATGGAGGTTTTTATCCAAATAAACATCATTACAACAAATTCAACAAAATTCAAACTTTTGGAATGTTCGCACTACAGAGAACAATGGTGTTCCTCAAAAGTGCAATACAACTGGAGGATGCATATTTACATATTCCAATTCACTCCAGTCAGACAATTTCTGAGGTTCATGGTCAGCGAGCAGCATTACCAATTCAGGGCACTCTCTGACTCTGGTCGGCAAATCTTCATAGGGTGGAAGCTCATGTATGCAGGCAAGGCATCAACATTTGCCCTTACTTGTGGATGACTGGCTGCTAAGAACGCCAAACAAAAGCAGGCTTTGCAGAGATTCTAATTGCTGAAAGCTATTTAGTTGTCCTGCGTGTATCCTACAAGAGCCTGGTTAGCATGACAGCCAATTTCAACTCCTCAAGCCAACCGTTGTCTGTAAAACATACTAGTGGAACATTGTTAGGCAAGATTGTATGCAATATCCTTTGGGTGCACTACAACAACCGTGACCTCCTGGCAATAGGAACCCAACCTTTGGTATAAGCCTGTACTACACAGGTTGGTAGTGTTGTCTGAGCAGCCAGGCTTATCTCAAGAGGGGTCAATGTGAGCAGTAGTGGATTTACACAAAGATTCACAGTGACAAGTATCCAAATAGACACTTACACACAAGGCGTCTTGATTAAACAATTATTAATTTATTTAACAGTCAGTTTGAATAAGCCTTCTTAAGAAGGGGCAATATAATAGTACAAAAATGCACTCAAAAACACACACTTTTAGTTTCTCTAAACCAGCAAGTGACCATTTGGGATGGCACACACACTTCCTACAACCTCAGGTGAATTGGACACTGTGGACATTAATATACCACTGGTACATTTAGAGCAATACTGAAGTTGGTGTCAAAGTTGGTGTCAAAGAAAAGGGGTTGAAGAATAAAACAAGAGATCACACAAATATTCTGAAGCAGGTAAGTACTTCTGAACCCCCCCCCCAATGCAAAGCAAGTTGACGCTTTCCTGGAAGGAATGTGAACACACAACATCGGAGGAGAGCAGAGTCATTCAGGGAGCCTGGTCAGACAATGTCAATTGGGCAAAAGTCTAGGTGAGCTGAAGCACTCCTTGCAGGCAAGTAAAAGTCTTGCACAATGTTTTTTAGAAGTCTTTGTAGAAAAAGTAAAATCAAGTAGGTCCACAAGCTGGGAGGCTTGAGAGAGGTAGAAGATGCAAGCAAATCTACAGAATCAAACAAGACAAGTCTCAACTGAGATCAAGTAAAGCTACAAGACAAGAGATAAATTCTCTTAGATTGTACAGTGCCTTTGATTAGAAGAATGGCTCCAGCTGGCTTCTGTTCCTGTGTGGCTCTGCAGATCCTTTTGTTCCCGGGCCTCAGTTATGGGGACAAGAGGAAGGACGTCTATGGACTCCTGCAACACAATGGGACGGTCGGCGGCAGAAACGGTCAAACTTCAATTCAGTGGCACTTAAGCATTTCAGCTCCTCCTGTCTGACAGAAAATGGCAACACTGCGGTTCTCGGATACCACTTCAGACTTAACATGCTTCTGGGGTCAAGCACTCTGTTGAGGTGGCTCAGGCTTGGTCAGTCCTGCATCAGGGAAGTCTGGAGGATCTTCCTAGTGCTCGGGTCCGACTTACAAGCGATCCACTCGATTTGATGTTCCTCTCCCTGGCACTTTGGTTCCCGCAGCAGTGGAAGTATAGCCAGCTTCCAGAGGACGTCCAAACAAGTTCACCAACTGGAGGGGAGAAGTCATCCTTGCAGGGCTTTTCTAGTCTAAGCTAATTCTGAGCATCAGCACAGCAGCAGGGCTTCACCAGGCAAACCAACAGTCCAGAGTTGCAGCAGGCGTCTCTTCCAAGTTCTTCTTCGGATTCCTTTGTCCAGTGGTCGTCTCTGCCTTCCAAGCCAAAAACCCTCGCCCTTTATGCAGGTTTCTCCCATTCATTGCCGGCCAATCACCTTCGGGTGCATTCCTGTAACCAAGGGGATTAAGCACAGAGTTTTTGGGCACCTCCTTCACTTTCTGCCCCTGCCAGACATACTGGAGCCAGAGGCGGGCTCCACTCGTGAATCCCTCCAAAGACCAAACGAACAAGGGGACCAAACATGGTTTGGCGTGCAGAGTAAATCACAAGAAGGACCTTTCCAAAAAGAAATGGCGAAAAAGAAGGCCGTGGCTATTTTGACAAAATGGGCACCCATGGGTGCTTTTAAGCAGCCCGCGGTAAAAACTCCCAATAGTAGTTATGCCACCAGCCATTAATTGTAGGAAGGGTAACATAAATGTTACATGAGAAACTAGACAGGGGGGAATACTAAGTAACCCCTCCAGCATCCTATTGTAAGATAGTGTGTGCTGGGTCTAGAAAGTTCCAAATGCAAGTAGTCCATTTCACTTCACTGCTCTTGGACACAGTAGTTTCACCAAGAGAGGGTATTTAAACCCTTGAGAAATTAAAGAGATTTCCCTGTACCACAGCACTGCAGGGGCCCTGTCACAATGTAAAGATGATGCCTATGGAGTTTCAGACTCCAAAACCAAAAGGAAACACAGAAAACACATAGAATAAAAAGTACAAAGTCCCAAAGTTCAGGAGAAGAGCTGGGGGGGGGGATCTCTAAGGTGGGAGGAATTTAGCAGTAAACTGAAAATTTTCCCTAACGAACATTAATTCTGTGGTTTTGGCAATGCGCATTTATGAGCATTGCGCATAGCTAGAGCATAATGGGTTACATTTTTTAAAGACAAATTTCCATCATCTCGCGTATAAGTTTGATTTGCGTCACACTGTGTACTAGGTGATGGTGGCCATTTAGGTGACCTTCAGCTAAAAGGCCACCGAACAACACGAGCACTCGGTTTGCACATTGTCCTTGAACAGCAAGTGATACGTCATGCACGCCAGTCCAATCTGTCTGAGATGAGGTTCATACGGACAACATCAACATTCTACATTGAGAACCAATGAGGAACGAGGAGCCAGAAGTTGTTAGTTGAGGATCAACAATTGCCATAGGTTTCAAGAACAAAGACCACATCATTGAACATCTCCTGGGAACAGACAGTTACATAACTGACATGCTGTTTGAGACCCACAAATCTCAATGGGAATGGGAGCTGCACAACCACCAACTCTGGGAACATTTTTCAAAGGTGGGACATTCCGTAGGTGCACCTCTGACCATGCCAAATGTCAATGTTTCACCAGGAAGTTGAACTGCCCTATGGTGAAGAACACACTTTTGATTTCCTGCCTCTACCATCATACGAGTTCTTCCTAGGCTTCACAGCACCCTTTGTGAGGTAAACTTGCTAGCCCTGTCATGGCGCCAACAGATTCCCATTCAATTTACTGGTACACCCCAGGATTTCGAACAGTGAATAGGGCCTGAACCTGTGCAACAACGTGCAGTATCTAGCCCTGACAGCATGGTTTTTGAGACTGCAAGACTTGGACATTTAAGTATCACAGATCATTGTATGGATGCCCTGGCAGAAGATGGTTCCTGCTTTACAATAGGCAGGTACCAGTTGAAGCCTATGGAACTTCATTGCCTTACATTCCAGGCTTAGCAAGAGGTCTACCACTTGCTCCACTTATTAAGCAACAACTGACCCATGTACTCCAACAGAAATAAGATGGATATAAATGACTGTACGTCCATTGGTGAACAATTTCTGAAAGGCATACTCTGTATATTTCAACCAATTTAAAAAAACATCACCATATATACACTGATATCCAGAATAATGAAGCCTTCTTTGGAGCTGATGTACATAATCAAATCTTGTTCCTGGAAAACTGCTGTTATAGTGGTGGACATGACTGCTTACTCAGTTAACAATAGGCAATCCTTTTTGTGGAAGGAACCTTACATTAATCCTAGGGACCCAAAGTCCTTGGGATCTATCTGTGATGCCTTTGAAAGGTGATGTCAAAGTTTCATATGATCCTATTGGTTACCTTACCAAACTTCTTCCAGTGTCCTCATTTATCAACACAATGTTTGCTTCATAGGGTAGAGCTGCTACAGCAACCTATCACAATACCTTCCTACAGGGTCTGCAGAGCAGAGACATGGGAGACCACTGCATACTTTCACAAAACTGTGACGGGACACCAATGTGAGAACTAAATGATTAGTGGGTCAAGCAACACCTTCCTTTCCTG
The DNA here is from genome assembly GCF_040938575.1 of Ambystoma mexicanum. Taxonomy (NCBI): domain Eukaryota; kingdom Metazoa; phylum Chordata; class Amphibia; order Caudata; family Ambystomatidae; genus Ambystoma; species Ambystoma mexicanum. The sequence goes on from NC_090925.1 coordinate 1,074,770,630, forward strand.
TAATATGCATGCATTTGGAAACTATGCAAACGTGCATCTAATATACCCAACCCTGGAGAAGAAATTTGTTTTACTTGTAACTGTTCTTCAGTGTTGGTATCTTTAATAGATTCCATATTCCACCCATATTATTGCCCCGGAGGTGTAGCGGTTTGGGTCCTGCAACACAATTACTTATCCTGAGATGATGGCCTCTGGAGTTGAAGCCTGATCCCTTTCATCTCATTGGTCACAGTAAATTACCCAAAATGAGGGGATGGGTTACTCCTTCTACTTTAGTTAAATCTAGCATTGTCTGAGTGTACTGTGGATTCTCATCCCGAGAGGGAAATATTCAAACTGTGAAAATCTATGATGTATACCAACGCTGGCACTCCACAATTACAGGTAGCTTTTTATTGCACAAATCTAACAGAATTTGTATTCTTTTTTTCATTAGAACAACACCAGCTGTGCTTTTCTGGCAGTGGATTAACCAGTCCTTCAATGCCATTGTGAATTACACAAACCGGAGTGGAGATGCTCCAATTACTGTAAGGTATGACAAAAGACCTTTCTAATTCTTGAGCAAAGGTATAGGCTTCACTATCATTTTGATTGCATTTGCTAATGATACACAAATATTGCAAAATATGTTATTATGTGAACCCTTTATACCTACGTAGACCTTCACTCAACATCTTTTCTCCATGTTCCTTGCATTTCCAGCCGTCCCTTTTCTCCTACAGATTTCACATTGCTTAGTGTCAAATATTGTCAGCATGGTGATTTGAACAAGGTAAAAGGAATCACTTTAGCTTACTGTACAACTGCAAGCTCCATGGTGATCTGTGCCGCGTGTGAAGGCATCACAAAGCAAGACACAGACAACGGATTCAAAGTTAAAACAAAATACTTGTATTAACTTAAATGTCAGAATGTTGTAAGGCCTAAAGGAGAGATTTCCCTGCCTAAAGTATCTAAGGATAGTCTGAGTCAGTAAGTTCAACTTAAGTCGGTATGTGTCCAAAACCTATACTTGCCCTCACGACTAAAGCTAAACAATGTGTATGGATGTCAATTCTGAGCTTCTTCTAGCTCTTAGCTTATTTTCCAGCTCCCCTTCCCCAAATTCAAGACAGTTCTACAATGCCTTAGTGGTTCCCTTCCTCAAGAAGACAGCACAGTTCCAAAAGGGCCTCAAGGTGTCCTTCTCCAAGGCAACAACAAAGTTCACAAGGTCTTGGGTTTTCCTTCCCCAAGATATCTGCTTGCCTAGATTACACTTCATTCTAGTCTCTTAATACTCAAAACCAGTTCCAGGTCAACTTTGCACTACTCCTGATTCCTTAATAGTTTACCCAGATTGCTCTCTTTTGCTCTAACTTATGCAATCTCTTGCATACGTATTTGTTGGTTTACTTGGCTTTCACAGACTGGGTATCCTCGGTCTAGATGCAGTTGTCGGACCTCACAATCCACCCATTAGGAGGTCACGCAACCAATGTAGGCTTTCCTGCCCACACAGGTTTCTCTGTCACTGTCCCTGTGTTTTGGTTCACCTTCACTTTTTGTTCCCCGCCCCCCCATCCCAACCACCACGCCCCGTCATCCATCCAAGTCAAAGGCAGAGTAACTTAAATTATGTATTCCTTTCAAAATATAAATGTTGAATAGACAGACTGATCTGAAAAGTGCATCATGCATTACAGGAGATTTCTCATAACACCTTAATTTTTATTTTTGTTATTTTTACAGAGTGCTTGCTGCCTCTGCTTCTCTGCTTTATAAACCATTAATAGTTCTACCAAATTCAATCGTTGTATTTTGTTTAGCTGGTGAATGTAAATGGAGTTGGCCATTCTGGGATTGAACCATCTGGCTTGCACCTAGCTGCCGCAGGTCCAATAACCTATTGTTTGATTTCCCCTTCCCTCACCCAAAATATATATATACATTTCTCTTAAATGGCCATTAAAACGTGTCCCACTTGCCGTATGTCCATGCTTTAACTAGTGGAAATACTAATAAGTACTTTTTCTGTAAGATTGTATCTATTCGAGACTCACGTGTTTAATACTCTGAAATGTCATAGCAGGACTCCCTCGTAAAGAGTTAATGTCAATAGATCCATATGTAACCATTATGTGTAAGTGCCAGAGGGAAAGAGACAAAATCAAAATGGCCCTATAACTTCTTAGTGCTGCACTCTCATTCCTTGGGACGCCATCTGTCCAATTCCCTTAAAGAATTAGAAAAAACGGGGTGGGGGATTTGTGCTTCAAGATACAAGTAGAAATGTACTTGATTACTCATTTGGGTTGTTTTTTGCATAGGTATGTTTATTCAAACATCTAGATTTGACATTTGAATAACTTCTTTCAAAAAAGAAATGTTATTATAGTTTGTTTACAATTCTTTTTGTTTCCTCTGTTGTTATGAGAACATATTGTTACATTCTCTTTAATTATTCTCAATTAATACTCAATCCTCATTTCTCAATTGTATCTTCTGTAATTGTCGTTATTAGTCCTTGTTTTGTCTCAGTGCAGATTGTGCCAATTGATTACATCCTCTACATGTCATTTCTTTTCATTTATCGAACACACGCATACGCAATGATGTCATTGATGGTTACGTCATGCTACTTAATATAATGTGGCCATTTTGAATGGTACTCGTGGCACTATGGCGTGCAATCGTAGGTTCTACTCGAGATTAGAAGCTTCTCTCCAAAATATTTAAGTGGACCACTTTGCGAATGTTTATGAAACATTTTATCATGAGATAGATATATATATATATATATATATATATATATATATTTTTTTTTTTTTTTAAATCACTGAGCTTGGATATTAGTTTCTGGTGCTTGTGGTTCTGCTTAGAATTGCACGTTGTGCATGTAGTCAGAGTATTGCATCTTTCTTTCGAAGATCAAAAGGGATGTCGGCGTGACTGTAACACTATCCCTAACGTGACGGTAGTGTACCCAAAATCCCTCACGTGTCGAGCTCCGTCATTGTTTTTTTTCTGCCAACCTACTTGGTCGCTTAGGCAGAGCTTGTAAGAGTTTTATATTGCTAGGTTAGTTTCCACGGCCTACGGTCATCTAGTCAGTTTCGACATTACTTCTTGACTACTGCTTTGTGGGTTTCCTGCCCCCGACGACGTCTCCTTCTCCAACATTGGATCTTTCATGGATTCACATGCTGGGGATATTTTTCTGTCGTCAGCCTGGGAAACCTCGGTAACTTTTAACTTGGAGTTTTCCTATGGAAAACTTCGACACTTTAGTGTCCTATCAACGTCCTTTTTGGGTGCCTTAGGCCCCACCAATAGGACGTCTGGTATGAATAGCCAGCCCCTGCGGCTTCCCTTCAGATGTCAACCATCTCCAAACTGTGGGATCACCTTGTGTTTCTTTGTGTTTTGAACACAAGTTTGGTTCGTGAGCTAGTATATGATATGATCGTTTATTTATATAGCGCCTATACACAATGTGTTTCAAAGCGCTTAAAGGCAAGGGAGGGAGCAAGGGAAAATACAACTACATTCTTACAGGCAATGAACAGTAAGGATGTGAAATTAACTATCGTACTCGGCCTGATGACATTTCAGATAGTGCAAGAGCTAAGACATAGATAAGGAAGGGAGGGGGACAGTGGGAAGGAAATGGAAACAGACAGGCGACTACCGTACTAGGCCTGACGACATTTCTGGTAGAGCCGTAGAAAAACAAAAGGTGAGGGAGAGGGGTGCAGAAAGGGAGGGGAGGAACAAAACAAGCGACTATCATACTAGGCCTGATGACATTTCAGATAGTGCTGGAGGGATGGTCGGGAGGAAAAAAACAGTAATGGGAGGGTGGAGGAAACAGACGAGGTTGCTATCATATTAGGTCCAGGGACAATTCTGATAGAGTAAGTGCATAGAAGAAAGTAAGGGGAGGAGATAGGAAAAGGGATAAGGGCAAGTAGGAGTGAAAAGAACGTAAGCAGTCAAAAAGAGTGAAGAAGCAAGAGTGGAGAGCGAATACAATTGCAGAAGTCAGTAGTAACACATAATGTTGCAAGCCAGGATACAAGATGAAGATGGGAAGAGCATGATTCAGGGCCACCATGAGTACAAGATGGAAAGGAAGTCCAGCATGAGAGTTGAGAAAGAGTGACACACCGTGAATGAATGAAGTCCATAAAAGTCAAATCCAGCATTGGCCACAAGACAGTGATGGTGAAGGAAGGCACCAGGTGGGTGGGGCTTGCTAAGTGGTGAAAAAGAGCAAGAGGCAGGAAGGTACCAGGTGGGCGGGGCTTAGGCCAGGTGACCTAGATCCACTTGCATCTGCTCCCCATCTGCAAAGGAAAAGAAGCTGGAGGGCTCCTTAAGTAGGGAAACAGAGCGCCACGCAGGAAGGCACCAGGTGGGCATGGCTTGCTAAGTGGTGAAAGAGCGGGAAGCAGGAAGGCACCATGTGGGCGGGGCTTCGGCCAGGTGACCTAGATCCACTTGCACCTGCTCCCCATCTGCCATTCCATCGGTAGCCCAGAAGAAGTCTCTTTTTATGGCCTTGTGCTACCTGCAGCATGAAGGTGTACGAAGGGGATGGTCATATGGACTGTCTTTACTGTCTCTACCCCAATCACTCAGCGGATGCCTGCGAGATATGTCGGGGGGTTTTTGCAGAAGACCTTGAAGGACCATAATCGATGGCTCATATGTTGGCTTAATGAGGGCACGTACCCGGTTTCTGAGGTGGGTTCGGCCCGAGGGAGCAAGTCTTCTTGAAGAGCGGAGAAGTCTGTGGAGCATCACCGAGCAGTGTCTGGGGAAACCCCCTGCTAAGAAGCATCGGGCAGTGTTGCCTGCGTCCGATGTGGGGGAAAGGCAGCAATTGTTCGTCTAGGCTGCATCATTCGAAGGCGGTGAGTGGCTCTTTGTTGTCAAGCATGGTTGCCGGACAAGTCCAACGGGCATGGGGGTAGGCTCGAGAAGTCTACGGTGTCAGAGAAAGACCTGGCAAAGTCGAAGGAGTATTCGTCGAAGCACTCGTCATACAGGGACCATCACAAGTCTTCATCTAGCCGGGAGTCTTTGAAGCACTGTTCCGGTTCTTCCCAAAAATCTCGGTCTCCGGTGAAATCGAAGCCAGGGTACGTGGTTTGGACGACAAGCTTGTCGAAGGTTGTTCAATCGTTAGTGCTGCAATCTACGGTCCCGTCGTTGACGGTGGTGTCGTCGGCGCCATTCACAGCTCTGACGGACAGTGGTCCGCTGCTGTTGTCGTCGTCCCAGATGGAATCGGAAGAGTTGTTGAAGACGGGTGGGGCGTGGCAGTCTGCCGCCTTGAGTCCTTCCTGCCTGAGAACATTTTGCAGCAAGATCCAGCTATGTTTTTTTGTTTCTTCAGGAATGGAGGAGGAACAGGAGCCGGTATTTGACCTGTCGGCTCTGGGTCTGCCGAGTGTGAGGCTTTTGATGTTGAGTGGGGTGTGGCCAACCCTTCACCCGTTGGTTAACCCGCAATCTCTGCTGTCGTTGCAAGTGCTGTCTACGCTTCAGTCTTTGTTGGGGCAACTGGATGCGAGGTTGCCGCCTTCTCTGATTTTGGCGGTGCTGGTGGTCGAGGGGGTCCGGTGAGGCATCTAGGAAGTGTCTTCTGGCACGGTTGCCATTGCCAGTGGGGTTGGGACGTCCACGGTCTTATCCTGAAGAAGGTGAGCTACCTGAATCGGACCGAGAGTGTTCCACGGGACACCACTGTGTCATCGCCGACGAGGGATGACGCGTGGGACACTGACCCAGAGGTGGAGCAGCCCTGTAGTCCGGCACAACCATCGCCTCCGGATGATATTGGGGCATTCCATGCATTGATGTCGAAAGCGTGTCTGGAGTTTGGGCTGGCGCCTGAAGAGGAACGTAAGGACTGCTTCCTCTTCGAACATATGGGCAAGCGGAGGAATGTGGTCTTCTCGGTGCAGATTGTCGACCATGTGTGGCAGAAGGGCCTGTGAATGATGCGCCACCTGCTTTCAGAGCAGGCGGTGAAAGGTCACTTTGAAAAGAAGTTTAATGCTCCGGAGTCTACCCTTAGAGGCCTGGTGTCGCAGCCCGAGCCCGTGGTGTCGGCGGCTGCCTGTTTTAAGGCCCAGAGCCAACATAAATGTGACGCCTCAGGACAGTGAGGCCAAGGATGCAGGACGCCTTTGAAACGGCGGTCTTGACGGTAGGGGCTACGGCTGTGAAGGCTGCTAATTCATTGGCGATTATGGCCAGAGATGATTGTGAAATGTGGCATCGGCTGGCCCAATTCTTGAACATCTGCTGGAGCAACACCGAAAGGAAGCAATGCTGTTGGTTCGAGAGGGGGAGGAGGCCTCCAACCACAACATCAATATTGCTGTGGACCAGGCGGAGTCCGGTTTAAAAAAAAAAATTAATAATGGGGTGGTGCTCCGAAGGCAAGCCTGGTTGAAGTGTACTCGGAGGTCCAATATAAGGTCCTCGACATGCCCTGTGAGGGCGAATGTGTACGGTGAGAAAATTGATGAGGCCCTGAAAGGGATGAAAGAGGATACGGAAATCCTTGGGTTCCTTGCACAGTGGTTGCTCTTTTCGCTCCTTTCGAGCTTTTCGTGGAGCCTCTGGGAATACCCGGTTTGCTTCCGCCAGAGATCGAGGATACGGGCGCTCCAGTTACTTGTCTCAAGGTTATCAGCGATCCGTCCAGTCTGCTAAGAAGGGCTGGGACTTCCAAGCTCAGTGAAAGAAATGTTTGCAGTCCGCGGCGGCTAAGGGACAGCAGACAAAAGCTCAACAATGACTGCCATATGGACAATCTGTTGGGGGGCAGGATCGCCATTCATGTCGATGAGTGGTGAAAAATAACACCAGATCGCTGGGTGCTAGACACGGTGCGTCTTGGCCACTTGGAGATCCGGTGTCCTCCGGTCCCTAGTCCGCCGTTGCATGTACTGCAGCCACATCTTCCAGTCCTGCGGCAGGAGGTGGTTCTTATGCTAGAAAAAGGGGCGATGGAACCAGCTCTGGTTACGGAACGAGGCCAGGGGGTTTACTCCCAGTACTTTGTCGTGAAAAAGCCTAACAGCAAGTGGAGGCCTATTCTAGATCTTTGGGCATTGAACAAGTGTCTGCAACGCCTGAAGTTCAAGATGCTCACCCTTCAAGATGTCATCCATTCAGTGCAGCCGGGCGAGTTCCTGGCGTCGTAGGATCTGCAGGATGCCTATTTTTACATCCCCATGCAGCAGAAGCACCGCAAGTTCCTGCATTTTGTGGTCGGCGGGCAACACTATTAGTTTCGGGTCCTCCTGTTTGGCCTGAAGTTGTCCCCCAGGATGTTCACGAAGTGTTGGGCCCCGGTGGCGGCCTTCCTCCGGAGGGAGGGTCATCATGTGTACCCCTACCTGGACGATTGGTTGGTGAGGGGTTCCTCGCAGGAAAGGGAACGGAAGTCTCTCGTCGACCATGCAGCTTTTGCAACGGCTGGGATTCGCAACTTCAAAAAATCATATTTGACGCCATCTAGAGTTGGTGTTTCTCAGGGTGCAGTTTCTTACCCGGAAAAATCTGGCAAAGCCTTCCAGCGAGTGAGTGGAAAAGTGGCTGCAGTGGTCTCGATCTGAGGTTACATGTCACTGTTGGGGGGCCATGGCATCATGCATCCCTCTTCTTCCCAATTGCTGCCTGTTCATGAGGCCGGTGCAGGAGTTTCTCACAGACAGATGGTTGCAAAGTCTAGGATTGTGGTCGGACGAGTTGGTGGTCGACGAAGGCTCAGTGGACGCCCTTCGCTGGTGGACTTGCACAACCCGTCTTGTAAGGGGCATGCCCTTGCTGGAGCCGGAGTTCCAGTGTACGATCGTAGCGGACGCTTCCCAGGTGCGGGTGGGGAGCACACCTCGACAAGTCACAGGTGTGGGGCCTATGGTCTCAGGTGGAACTATGTTACATATCAGTGTGCTGGAGTTGAGGGCGGTGCGCTGGGCCCTGAAGTTGTTTTATCCACGGATCATCGGTGAGGGTGTTAACATGCAATACCACCACAATTTTCTATTTAAGGAAACGGGTGCATACATTCCAGAGTCCTGTCGAAGGAGGCGCAGGACGTTTGGCATTGTCCTCTAGCGCAAGGGCTCAGCATTCTCTTTCCATCTGCCCGGAGTTCTGAATGTTCAAGCAGACGCGCTCAGCAGGGGCGCCAGTCAGCTGCACAAGTGGAGGCTGAAGGAGCAGCAGGTGATGAGAATCTTCCGGCGATGGGGGCATCCTCTGTTGGATCTGTTTGCTACGAGGGAAAACAAGCAGTGTCTGGAGTTTGCCAGCAGAGGGGCTCATCCTAAGTCATTGGGAAACACGTTTTCGTTCCCATAGACGGGCCTCTTTGCGTATGCGTTTCCCCCGTTTCTGCTCATTCGGAGGACCATCCAGTGGATTTGTAAGTACCAATGCCGGGTGATTGTGGTGGCCCCGTTCTAGCCCAGGAAGCTGTTGTTTTCAGATCTCCTTCATCTGGCGGTGGAAGAGCCGGTTCGGTGCGGATCCAGATCTCCTGTCTCAGGACGACGGCAGAGTGTGGCATCACAATCCGGCGTGTCTCAGCCTGGCAGCGTGGCTCCTGACCACTCTGAGTTCGGTAATATCCAGAGAGTGTCGATGGATCTTTGAGGCAGCGAGGGCGCCTTCCACGAATGTCTCGTATGGTCATAAATGGACGAGATTCTGTGAATGGTGTAAGGGTCATCCGGGGGTTGAGCCTTTGGACGTTTCACCTCATGGAAGGGAGCCTAGCGTTGATGTCTATTAAGGTGCATTTGGCGGCGATTTCTAGGTTCACGAGAAAGCACCATGTTTAGTGATCGATTGGTGTAACATTTTCTGAAGGGGTGGTTTCGGACATTTCCTCCGGTGAAGTTTGCACCAATCTGGAGCCTTAATATAGTCCTTTTGGCTTTGATGAAACCTCCTTTTCAACCCAGGTCGATTGCTCCCTTGAAGTTCCTCTCTTGGAAGGTGGCTTTTCTAGTGGCGATTACCTCGGCCAGGCGGGTGTCAGAAATGCAAGCACTGGTTAGTGACCCGCCTTACCTAAGGTTTATGAAGGACAAGGTTCTCCTGGCCACTAACCCACACTTTATCCCGAAAGTGCCGTCAACATTTGCCTCTATTGCATTACCCTCGTACTTTGCTAATGCATCCACGCCAGCGGAAATGGCCCTGCATTCTCTGGACATTAAGAGGGCCCTAAAGTTTTATCTGAATCGCACACAGGACTTCAGGAAGTCACAGCAGATGTTTGTGGCATTTGGGCCATCTCCAAGCAAGGACTTTGCTCTACTATTTCATTTTGTCACACAAAAGCTGGCAATTCTTTGAGGGGTGCTCCAAAGGCTCATTCTACGCGGGCCACGGCGTCATCAGCCGCGTTGTGGTCTGGGATACTGCTGGTGGACATTTTCCAGGGTGGTGCTGCATACTTTCACCAGGCATGACTGTCTGGGGCAGCAACATGTGGAGGATATGCAGGTGGGGCGTGCAGTTCTCCAACGCCTGTTTCAATAAGGTAGGCCCCGGAGCTTCAGGGTTTTTTCTATTTGTTATCTAGGTTTGTTGTGTCGTGTGTGATAGAATACTGTTTGTTGGTGTGCCTGTGACACGCCGCCACACATGGTTGTACTGCTATGCAATCTATTCAAAGCATGTGAATCCATGAAAGATCCAATGCTGGAGAAGGGAGTAGTTTCTTACCTGTAACTTCATTTATCCAGCGTTGGTATTTTTCATGGATTCACATGCGCCCGCTGGCTGCCCCTGCACGCAAACCTGAGTTCTGGTTCCCTCTACTTTGTAGGTTAAAATCTGAGGGGAAGCTGCGTAGGCGGGGCTATTTATACCAGACGTCCTATTGGTGGGGCCAAAAGCACTAAAAAAAGGACATTTATAGGACACTAAAGTGTCAAATGTTTCCATAGGAAAATGGTAAGTTAAAGTTAGAGGTTTCCCAGCTTGGCGACTGGGAAATATTCACAGCATGTGAATCCATGAAAGATACCAACGCTGGAGAAATGGAGTTAAAGGTAAGAAACTACTCCCAACTGCTCAGCGTCTGTGACCTGCTCGACGATTGTAGACTGTGGCCTCTGCCCTCTTGTCTGGCTTTTAAAGTAAGGAGAGTGGGGCCCTGGGTTTCTATTCCTCTCTGAGAATGTATTTCCTTCACCCCTCTGTCTCTTCTTGGTCTAGCTGCCGCTAACCTCTGCTATGGAGAGGACTCCTTTTAAATTCTGCCCATCATGTAACAGCAACTTTCCCTGGAGAAACACCCATCGCTGATGCAATCAGTGTCTTCCTCGTGATCACGATCAGTGCTCGTGCAAGGCCTGTAAACTTTTTCGACCAAAGACATTGAAAGACAGGTGGACTAAACGGTGGGCAGCCTACACTATGCATGCCGAAGGTCTTTCCCTCGTCGGCGTCGTTGCTTCGAACGACAAGGAATCTGTCGGCAGCCATGGCTCTGAATTGGAAGCCATTGACCTCTCTGCTGAGCGTGCGTGCTGCCAGATGCCGGTACCTGACACAGGCCCCCGGCACTGTTCTGGGGAGATCACACCCCGGCAACAAGGGACTCGCACACCACATGTACATAAACACACAACCCCCAAGACCTCTTCAGAGTTGTTTAAGTGCTCTACGCCCACAGGACTGCCAAAAATGTTGACGGCACCTGCCAAACCTTGCGGTTCGATGCCCTCCACATTTGCGGCATGCAACTGGGCATCCTTCTGGTACGGGCGCTGTCCCTAGTCGATTCGCCATCTACCCGGTGGAGTCACCGACCTAGACTGTGTTTTCAGGGGCGTCGAGACCCTCTATACAGCAGCCGAATCTTTGCGCAAGCCTTTAGGAAATCATTTTGGCAGCCAAGGAGTATAAGGGCATCCCCTGTCATTGAGAGGACTATTCTGAAGCCTTGTTGGGAAATTCTTCCCCTTCTGGGCACCCCTTCGCTCCTCCTGACATTAAGCTTCCTCTCTATGGACTAGCGAAAGGTTTGAGCAAAATATGGACAAATTGTCCCAGTTCATTGACTTTTCAGACCAATATATTATACCCATGAGACCTAGGGTAGTGGACTCTTGCCCCATCACCCTCCAAATTGCAGACTCCCCACCTCTACACCGGGACACCAAGAATACATCTCTCATGCCCAAAATGACCCAACCAAGGGGAATTCTTATGAAGAGCATAACCCAACTGATCAGGACCCAGACAGGGGTGAGGTGGAGGACCAGGGTCCTTGGCTTACACCGACACTTACTGCTGACCCGGACGTCATTTGTATGGATCCCCCTTGTACTCCTCCACAAAGAGTTATCACCTGTTAACAACCAGATGTTGTTCAAATCAATTTTAAAAAGAGAAGCCGGCCAAAAATTGCAATGCACAAAGCCGCTTCACACTCTGACTTCGTGGAGGATATCCTCAAGGAAAGGGTCCAACTAGCCAAGCCATCCCTTTACTGATTTCTAAAAAGGAGCTCCTGGCCTCTTTACTATCCCTGTCTCTCACAAGGGCAGTTATCCCCTAGGTTGAAATGAATTCGCCCATCACCCTCCGACCCCCTCTACTTCAGGGGTCATTCCACACCAGACTACTTGGTAGTTACGACCACTCAGAAGTGGGCGGCCGTACCTCTGTCCTCAGGTGAATCCCCTCTGGACAAAGACTGCTGGGGTACGACGTCCTTTCATCATGGGATGGTTTTTACACTGGGTTTTTTACCAAAATATTTTTGCTGAAAAAACTCACCACATTTTTTTGGGGGGTTAGAAAAATATATAAATTGGATGTGGGAGTTTGGGAATATATAAAAAAAAATTAAAGGGGATGGGAAGAAATGACATCGAACCGACTGCTAGAAGCTTTGCGCCCTTGGTAAGCGGGTCATTGCCTCTACAGCCTACTCCACAAGGATCGCAAACCACGCTCCTGGCAAGTAACCGTGATGTCCAGTGGGGCCTAGTGCAGGATGGGCTTCAGGATGTTCCAGAGCCCACCAGTTCACACCTTGCTGGCGGTCGTGCCTGAAGGCAGAAAAGTAACCCAAAACATACTGAAGAACACACTGGACATGATAACTGTTGGACGCACCCTCGCTCAGGGTACCCTGCTTAAAAAACTTGGTTCAAACTCGAAACTCAGGCTTCTCTAACAAGCCAGTGGAGGATTCCAACCTTTTTGGGAAGCCCCTAGGGACGGCAAAGAAAGAGCACAAGACTCGAAAGTCACTTAGCCAAATCATGGCTTAATCCTTTCACCAGCGTGGAGGTTCTAACACATGCCGGTCCTTACGTTACTAATCCTTCTCCTGCTCGCCCCAGGGGCAATACGGCTCAGGAAATGGCTCCTGGTCCTCCGGTCAAGGCTTCTCTGGTAACTTCCAATACCAGCAAAGAGGCTTTCGTAGGGGCAAGGGTAGAGGCAGAAACTGTACTCCCATAGGCACCCCAGCCTCCACCTCAAAGTGACTCACTGGTTCAGGTCCCCTCCCACGCTTCCCCGGTCGGGGGTTGCATGTCTTCATTCATCCATGCCTGTGAGGCCATCACTTCAGATCAGTGGATACTAAAGACTTTTTCCCACTGGTATTGTTTAGAGTTTCTCCGACCACCTTACTACAACCCACCGAGAAGCAGACTCCTGTCGCCAGAACACCTGCGCATCCTGCTGGAGGAAGTTCAGGTCCTGCTGGAAAAGGGCGCTATCGAAGTCCCCCCCCCCTTCTCCAGGTAAACAAGTTTGTTTATTCAGTGTACTTCCTTGTTCCCAAAAAGGATCTCAACATGTGCCCTGGTTTAGACCTGGGCCCTGCAAACAAGTAACTCGAACCTCAAAAGTTCAGGATGACAACACTTCAGGAGGTAATCCCACTGCTGCAGCAGGGGGATTACATGGCCCCATAAGACATGAAAGATGCATACTTTCATTTGAATGTTGCCAGCGCGTAGAATGTACCTCAGGTTCGTGATGGAGGACACCCACCATCAGTTCAAGGTTCTCCCCTACAGCATTGTCTCAGCCCCAAGGGTGTTCACAAAGGTACTTGCGGCAGTAGTGTCTCACCTGCGCAACTATCCCATCCCAGTCTATCCCTGCCTCGACGACTGGCTCATAGCAGGGGATTTGTACTGAACATGCAAGACAAATACCCTGACGGTCAATCTCATCTTTAGCCTAGGATTCTCTATCGATGACAAAAAAATCCAGTCTTAACCCCAGCCCTGTCAAACTGTTTCTGGGGGCTCTAATTCAGACAAAAGACAGGCCTGTCTTTCCAAAGAGAGGTTCCAAAACCTGCTGTTCCAGGTCCTTCACTATGTAGCCGGTCACCAGGTGACTACGCAAAGCCATGGGGATGATGGCTTCCTGCATCTACCTAGTTTCTCACGCTCGTCTGCACATGCACCCTATGCAAGAGTTGCTCTTGAGCCAATAGTGTCAGGCCAGCGGTCCGTGGGACGATCTAGTGGTTGTCTTGGCAGCCCTCGTTCAGTCTCTGCAGTGGTGGTCAAAGTAAACCCTTCTGCAGGGGAAAACCTTCACCACAGACGCATCTCAGACTGGGTGGGCAGTTCACCTCCTTCAACACACTGTGCACAGCGTGTGGTCCCCAGCGTTGGCGTCCAATCACATCAACCTGTTGGAACTGCTAGCAGTGTTCAAGGCCCCGAAGGCCTTCCAGACACACCTCCCAGGGGAAAACACTTCTAGTCCTCATGGACAGTACTACGGCCATGTACTACTTAAACAGGGTACTCACTCTCTAGGCTGTCCAAACGGTCCCAAGACATCTGGAAGTGGGCACTCAAACACAAAATGTTCATTCTTTCACAACATGAACTCGATCTTCTGGCAGACATACTCAGCAGAGACTTCTCCCTACCTATGGAGGACGAATGGCAAAGACAGTAGGACATTTTACTCAGCGTCTTCGCAGAATGGGGCTTCCCAGAGATCAACTTATTCGCCACTCTGGAAAACGCCCAATGCCTAGATTACACCTCAAGATACCCACAGAATCTCTCCAAGGGGAACAGTCTTTGGCTAACATGGTCTGGGAGATTTATTTACGCTTTCTCCGATTTCCCCTGCTCAACAGAATAGTGCACAAAATGCACCAAGAACCAGTTGCGATATTCCTTGTGGCCCCTATATGGGCCCGCCAACCTTGGTTCTCCCATCTCATGGCAATGTTGGTCTCCACTCCAAGTAAGCTGCTGTGCCCGTACAACATGCTGTCTCAGGATCCGGGAGAGGCACTACATCCATGCCCTCATACTCTCAACTTAGCAGCCTGGCTCCTGAGGTCATAGAGTTCGGGCACCTTCAGCTCACTCAGAGATGCATGGACATACTCGGAGAGGCACGGAACCCTACCACCAGACATTGCTACTCCAGAAAATGGAAGCGCTTTATCTGGTGTAATGTCAAGGGCATCAATACTATTGATTGCTCACCTAAGGATATCGGCCTTTACCTAACTCACCTGGTAGATTCAGAGCTGGTTTTCAATTCTCTTAAAGTCCACTTAGCTGCGCTTTTGCCGTACACCACGTCCCAGAGCAAGGTTTCATGGTGGAGAATTCATGTTATCAAAGCCTTTATGGAGGGGGTAAAGAGACTTCATCCCCCTATCTCCAACCCAACTCCTGGGTGGGACATGAATGTTGTTTTACCAGACTAATGGGACCTCCCTTTGAACCGATGCACAAGGCTCGCCTTAAAGCACTCACCTACAAGACCGCCTTCCGCGTGGCAATCACTTCTATAAGGAGAGTTGGTGAACTACAGGCCCTTTCAGTTCAGGACCCATTTGTCATGTTTCACAAAGACTAGCTGGTTTTGCGCACACACCCTCTCTTTGCGCCTAAATGTATCTCAAAGTTCCATGTAAACCAGTCCAAAGAACTAGCCACTTTTTTCCAGAACCCCACTAATGTGGCTGAAAGAAGCCTCCACACACTGGATGTAAGGAGAGCGGTTATCTACTATCTGTAAAAGACAAAACCACTAAGAAAAACAAAATAGTTCTTCATTGGCAGCTGGGCTCAGGGGATACAGGGGATACCATAGCGTTCATTGCAAATGTTCCTCTATATTCCATTTGCAAAGCAGCAACCTGGAGTTCTGTGTACAACTTTACACAGCTCTGCTGCCTGGATACTCACTCTGGCTCTGATTCTCAGGTGGGACAAGCGGTGCTAAGATATCTCTTTGCTACTGTTCCTTCACACATCCAACCACCATCTCTGGGTACTGCTCACAAGTCTATGCAGAGCATGTGAATCTAAGCAGATCCACAAGCACCAGAAGACCTGCATTACTCGCCGTAATAGCATGTCTGATGATTTCATCTGCTTAGATTCACATGCGCCGACCCCCTCCTCACCTCCATGGACTAGAAGGAACACAGACTTATTGCACCTTCTCTCTTCTGTACTCGCTCACGCCGACTAAAAGGCTCCCTGACGGCAGACAAAATACAACTAGAGGGACTTCAACACGTGAGGGATTTTGGGTACCCTACACGTCACGTTAGGGATAGTGTTAGTCACACCCATGTCGACGTACCTTTCTACCTTCGAAAGGAAGATGCAATACTGAGCGATTTCCACTAGATGTTGGACAATATGCACAGCATGTGAATCTAAGCAGATATAACAATCAGAAATGCTTTTGCAGTGAGTAATGCATGTCTTTCCGAGGTAGTGTTTACAACTATTAAACCAATTTTTAGCAACCAAGTTTATTTTTGAACCTGGACTCAGTATTGTTTGAGTCATTTGAATTACTAAACCGCATCTCGCTTTACATATTCAGTATCGTTAGATGGCAAATTACTAATATTTACACTTCTGCCATTCTTTTCAGAATAGTACGAAATTACCGTATATAATTTACCGACCTTCCTAAAAGACCTAAAACACATACCACCAAAAGTTTGAACTACCAAAAGTTTGAACTTTTTGTGGTATGTGTTTTGGCGGGGTCAGTACATTTAAAAAAAAAAGAAACCCAAAGGCTGTGGGGGGTGTCCCCCGCAAAACCCCGCTCACTATACCATGCGGTATAGTGAGCGGGGTTTTGCGGGGGAAACCCTGCAGCTCAACTGAGCAAAAGTAAAAACCGGTTCCCGATCGCGAAAGTGAAAGGGAACCGGCGCCGCAGGGACACAGCGCGTCGGACGGAAAGGTAAGTAGGGGGATCGGGGTGTGGTGGGGGAGTGAGTGAGGATATGTGTTTGAATCTGTGTGATTTTCAATTAATGTCTGCATGGGAAATGTATGATCATTTTTGTGTTGCGTCCCATGCAGTCATTTCCGTCGCGGGAATATCAGCTGTGGAGAAATCACACAGATTCTTTTTCAGTGAAATATTTTGATCTTGCTGGAATCTACATCACTGAGTAAATAAATTGAGCACATTTCAGACGGTTAGTGTCAAGATCCCTCATGTTTAATAACCAGTGTGTAAAATAATTTATAAATAGTTACACGTCTCGTTTTTAGTCAATCTTCATAATCTTTGTTCATTTTTTGCACTTTCTGTAGACTGAACAGATTCAAACATAGTTTTAAATCCTCCTTATGAGCCAAACGGCAAAACACATGTACAGGTTGTAATCAATTGGCACATCATCTAACTTGAGACAAAACTAGAACTAATGAGGACAATTTAAGATGATACAATTAACTGAGAAATGAGGATTGAGTTTTAATTGAGAATAAAGAGGTAGTAACCAATATGTCCTAAGGGAGGATAATAAAAAGCATTATGAACAAACTGTAATGATGCATTTCTTTAAAGTTTTTCGAGTATGTTAAATCTAGATATGTGAAGAAACCCATCTATGCAACAAAAATTAGTAATCAAATCTATTTTTATTCTTAGCTTGAAGTGCAAATTTCTCTCCCCACCCATCTTTTTTTATATATCCATTATGTATATAGACCTAGAATTTTAATGTGACTATGGTTAGTAAGGCCTGTTTCACATATTCCCAAGCCTTGCAGAAATTGACAACCATCCCCTTTGCACATTGTGGTGCATGGGACTCCCTAGGCTTTTATTTTTGTATTTGTTTGCTTTGATATTTTTCTCAGCATCACCCAAACACAAATTACCCTGATGCCAGAACACCTACCACGAGTTAAAGAACATCCAAGCAGATCAGATCCTCTGAGCAGTAGTACATGCAGACGCACAGGAGTAAGCATCATAGACTTCTTGTTCCACTTGTTTGGCACACCTGCCATAGACCTATTCAGAAAACTCAGTGAAAAATGTTAAACCACCTTCTCCAGGTCCTCTCCAAAGGGGTTTTCAGTTTTCATTCAGCTGAAACCATATGCCTTTTTTGGACTGCCCCTAATTCACTCTGGCATAGCTAGCAGACCTCGCCCTGCAAAATAATTCTAATAGCACCAATGTGGCCAGCCACACATGGTACATTTCCAAGAGGTAAAGGAGATTGGTGTAACACGTTTCCTCCCTGGGCTTATAGCACTACTGTCTAAGGAGAAGGATATTTCACCAATGCTCCAGTTCACTTAAACTTCAGCCTCTTGCTTCAGCCACAACACTTACTTTGAAAAATTGGAGCACTTTGTATCTTTTCAGAACGCAAACTTGAATCTCGATTCATGCAAACTGCATGAGGTCCTTTACCTGCATCATTTGGCAAATGTAGGATTACAAGCTCAATTGCCAGCCATCTCAAGGTAAAAAAATAAACTTTGTTTACTAGCTCGCTTGCCAAAGAATTCCTCACTGGAAGTTCATCGGGTCTTTTTTTTTTTATAGGAAATGTGTACTGGCTACACTGATACCAGCACCATTTGAGCCAATGCATTTAGCAGAACTCCAGAACCAGATATGTAATACTGTCTTCAGTAGCAATCCCTTCTACAATTGGGGTCTGAAAAATCCAAGGTTTTTAGGAGCCATACATCTAACTTCATGTGACCAAGGTATTGCCATGAATTCACCTGGGGTTCTTGCCCATGGTAGTTACTGAATCTGACCAAAATCAGAGGTTTCCTTACCAGTATTCATACAGAACCCTTCCACAACCACTGCTACATGTCCATACAACTCGGTATTTCACGAAAGAAGTACATGGGCTTATAGGACATTGAAGAAAGGTCAATTATGACCTAATCTGTGATCATGAGATTGCTTAAAACTTTCCTATCACAAAATCAATATGCAATTCGCCGGCAGAGTCTGTCCATTCGACAACAGAAAAACCAGGCTCAGGGAAGAGGGGAGTCCTACTGATCTTGGCCAAAAGTCTCAATTTAGGACTATTGACATGTGTCTGTGTGTGTCTGTCTATAACATTATATTTACCAGCTATTTTTACTGGTGATTGACTCGACATTCGAATAGCCAAGTATTTAAATCTAAAATATACCAATCCTAGAGAACAATTTTTTTTTTTTCTGTTTGTGATTTAGTTTACTATGAAACCTTACACATTACACGAAATCCTTTGAAACATTATTATATATAAAAATGGAAGGAAACACAACAATATTCCAAACCTGCTCTTAGGTATTGAAAAATAATTTGCATTATAAAACCAGACCTAAAATTGTGTTGATCTAGTTAATTGCACCTAAAGTGATGTGCGATTACTGCTAAAAATTATTTTCCAGAAATCGCAAGCAGTTAAAGACAACTCCTTATGTATAAATCTTATTAAAACAATGGCTCCTAAAAAACGTACATTTATTACACGCCACGTTCAAGTGTTTCCAGGTTTTCCACAAAACAATCTGCAATTTGTAATGCCTTTTTATCAATCTTATTTCTGGCTCTCAAAACCTCCAAGGTTAGAAACTTAAACATTTTGACAGGAAGTTGTAGGGTTTTTCTTGGATCATGATGTAAGAAGATTTATAATTCCCCACGGCACATCTGGTCAAAGACCAATCCTAAGATGTTTTTTGGTTTTTTTGTTGCGCTATTTGGATTTTCCATTGGAAGCAAATGTATAGCATCCAAGCTCTTCAAATTTTTTTTACATTCCTCTGTTTGTACATTTAATGCCACACATTTCTTAGAAGTCCTTAACGTACATAGGTCCCCAAACAAATAATTGCTCCGGACAGGGGGCTACAGGATATTTTGCAATATCTCTTTCTTGCACAATATCAAGCCCTAAATAGAGTTCAAACCTAATTTGTATATAATCAACACTGTTCCATAACCTTTATTCTCCGAATGATTTATTCCAGTTCATTCCAATTGGTCTTCAATTTTAAGGGATAGATTTTAGCACTGTAAATCATTTTTGGAATAACTACTGCTTTATAAAAGTGAGCAATCTGGACTAATGAAAAACGTCCTATTTATAGTGTTAATAATTTTCATTTGCGCTACCAGTGCAGTACACAATCGACCTTTCTCGAATTATTTATGTACATTGATTTTCCCTTTGTTAAAACCCAGATATAGCCAATTACTCACTTTCTATAGTTTTTATTATTATTATGCAGGGTCCATATAAAAGTTCTAACTGAACCCTTGCATTGCTGGACCAGAATCTTACATTTATTAGCGTTAATGTCCAGGTCGTTATTTTTCAAATATACTTCTAGAGCAGTGAACCGCGCTGCAAACAAATGGGTTTTTGGTCTAATGAGACCAAATTATTGCCGTATGCTAAACATTGACTAGGAATATCCGATAAGTGTGGTGGGAAATGCTTAAAAGGCATTAACATCTGAGCCAGATCTGACTTTGTCGGACAGTTTATCTGAAGTTCAACTAAGGGCTCCGTAAAACCATTCAACTGAGAGAGTACAAGATTCCACTCATGGTATAAGGCTGTACCACCTCATTATATGGTAGCGTAGACCGAGAAGACAGGCTTTTCTTAGGAGGGAGAGCGGGCTGTAAAATCAGTACAATTAAATTGTCGTACACATGGTCCAAAGAAACACTGACACGCTATGTATTGTAAAAATAAATGGTTTATTTAAAAACAAGCTGACCAAGATCATTCTTCGGTAAATAAGTGCTATCACATTACATATAAACACATTATCAAAACCCAACACTATGCTTTAAAGTACACAGACAAAAACATACAACCTTACTCAGAACACCTAATAGTAGTTCTAGGGAAGTCAAAGCAATAGTTACCCTTGAATTACTGAAAGTAATCTAAAATGTATTAGGCCCTAGCAGTTATACCATGAAACTCGGCAAGAAATCACATAGTAATTCAATTGTGCAATACTGGACAATATATTTTTCTAATCTAGTGAAACAGAGTCTAGGAACAGAATCAACCTTTAACTAAGTTTTGGATAACCGTTATACCAGGCCCTTGTAGTAAGGCCCTTTTTATGTATTGTACAATTGCAGTTGCTTTTTAGCTCAGACTAAGAGAAGCAATAACTTGTTTCTTATTTTTGGATAGCACACAGCTATGCAAGGTAGGCAAAACCTATATACGTTTGTAAGGAGCTATCGGCAACCTAAAAGGTAAGTATCACCTAGTCAAAATTATTATAGACTGGCTAACGGTAATAATAAAGTGAAACCAACAGCATTACTTTTGGGAAGAGGGGAACCCAATTCACAGGTGAGTAACCTATATATTTTGTTAGAATGGCGAGACAGTTTCTAAGGAAAGTAAGACTTTGACAATACTTATGTAAGAAGGCACACAACTTGTTCAAGGTAAGTAAATCCTATATATACTTATCAGAATGGCAGAACATTTCAAACGGATTGTGTCCTCCCATGTATTTCTCATTGTATATCGTCATATCCAGCTTTAGCTGCTTTGGAAAAAAAATTTCAGCTGGGGGCGCTGCCCGTCGATGTCTGCGTCTCGATGTCGACGTCATTACCGGTATATAGCGCGCGCAGCGTCCATTGGCTTCAGTTCCGTTTTCCGCGAGAGCAATCGCTTCAGAAGATGGGAACGCTTCAGTTCCTTTTAAGAAACCTATCGAATTTTGTGAAAATATGGCATTGTCGGCATCATCAACTCCAAGATCAGGGTTTAAAAAAATGCTGCGACTTCAGGGCTGCGGACCGCCATAGGGTGTGTCTGTGGTGCTTAGGATCCACTCATGTGACATCAGATTGTGGATCTTGCATATCGGTTACAGGGAAAGCACTGAAAGAGCGTAGAGGGAAGATAGCTGCAGGTAAGTCACATAAATCCCATTGGACGACTGCGTCAAAAAAGTAATCCCTGGAGTCGAGAGTAGACTCTCCTCGTCAGAAGAAAGCTAAAGGATCTTGATCCAGGAGTGGGTCCCACCACTCGTCATCAAAGCGTTCGAAGAAAAGGCGTCATAGATTGCGGTCTTTGTCATAGAGTTCTTCCCCTGAACGAATCACCTGCCCGACCAAATCGGCCTCACAGGCTGAATGGGAGAGATTCAGACTCCAAATGCTTAAAGTATCGAGAATGCGGTATCGACCCCCTCGAAGAAAAGCAAGAGCTATGCCCATGTCGACAAACCCGACAGAAAAGGCAACACCAGGGTGGACCGGGTGTCCGGGAGAAAACTCCTCCGAGGTTCCATCGGCGAGAGAAACTCCATCAAAAGCCA
Source organism: Ambystoma mexicanum (assembly GCF_040938575.1). Taxonomy (NCBI): domain Eukaryota; kingdom Metazoa; phylum Chordata; class Amphibia; order Caudata; family Ambystomatidae; genus Ambystoma; species Ambystoma mexicanum. Next base: position 1,074,792,274 of record NC_090925.1, read on the forward strand.
GAAACTACATCAAAAGCGCAATCTTCGACATTGATGCTGAAAGATTCAACGTGATTGTCCAAAAAATCTCCGACACATCAGTTGTCAAAGCCGCCAACCTCGTCGAAGACTTTGACACCATTGCCGACGCACATGACAAAATCCAGAGTTTGAGAAAACTAAAGACTTTTACCCTACTACCAAGGAAAGACTTTTTAAAGTCACTTTCTGCAGTTTATGAGGAAAATTTGCCATCGTCTGATGAATCACGTCCTTTTGGATTATAGATGGGACACAATGTGTTCCAGAGGCTCCAATAGTAGAGGACTCTAGGATAAAGAATCTACATGTGACTCTAGTGGGATAGACACCTAATTTAAATGTGGATGGCCAGATCCGTCGGACCATGCTGATGGGTTGTACAGGCAACTAATGTCTAGTGTCATAGAATAGCTTTGAGCAGGAGGACCTTGAGGACCCTATTCTTCTCTTTCATGTCACCTTATAAAGGTGAGTCCATGTGAACTTGGAGACGCCGGAATTGATTCCTGCACTAAATATAAAATTAACAAGCTAATACAGAGCTTCAAGTAGTAACCCCTTTTACCTAACTAAACATCCAACTTTTGTTTGGTGGTTCAGGCTGCCATATCCACATCTAAACAGAATACATACCCAAGTAACTTTCCCCCTTACCCCCCAACAAAGATGACAAACGCTATGATGCTATGGCAAGAAAGATCTTCTCTGCATGAAGTATGGTCCTTAATTTGGCAAATGCCATGTGTGCACTGGTTAAATTCACTTTCACCCTATGGGAATGTATTTTGATGGCGGCTGATCATATTCCTGAAGGGGAAGAAAGACGGTTTCCTAAATATTGTTCAGGATGCAATGTGCAAATCCCTTCAGACTGGTCTCGACTCTACTGACCGTATCAGCAGAGCTATGGCGGCTATCACTGTAATGCACAGATTTGCCTGGTTGAGAGTCTGATTTTGCTCTGGATGTGCAATCCAGACTCCTTAACATGCCCTTTTGTGTTTTTACCAGAGTATGCAATTTTCCTACAACTTAGTAATATCATATTTACCAAATATAACAATATTTGTGTCCAATTTACAAAGTGTCACCTTAAAACTCTGCCATTTCCCACCTTCTAGAATCATTTTTAACACTTCTATACACTTTTTGCAACTATTTCAACTAGTTTTGCATCCTTAGACATCTACGAACATCTGACTTCATTGAAGACCTTCAGGACAGCGCCACATGACCATGCACTGGCGCGCGGCTTGATGACGTGTCCGAGAACCCATCCGCACTTCACGATAAGATCAGTCCTTCGTGGACAGTTCGGAACTGCATTTTCTACTGATCTAGGAACGTTCAACTTTAAAATTTCCCTTGCACAACTACACCTGTTCATACTCCTTATCCATTACCGTGCGCAGTACATATTTGGAAGAATTTTATCAAAACTGCTATTTATCTTAAAAATGGCATCAGTTATTGCCATCCCTCCTCACCAAGGCACACCACCACCGCCAGCTGGAGGACCTTCACAACAAAAAAATGCACAGTACTTTTAAAGACAATGAAGAGGACCAAGAAGATGAGGTAGAGTAAGTGCCTACTTTTAGCACCAAGATCGAATCATGGGTGGGCCAGTTCTTTGCTACTGTCAGGAGTGTACCAAAGGCTAAAGCTACCAAAATGAAATGCACCCAGTGCACTCAGTCGCAGACTGCCTGGACAGTACTCCTATGGGACCATCTCCATGTGCCGCCACACCAAATCCAATGACTGCAATGCTCTCAGAAAGGTTATTCCTTTCTCAGCAAGTAGTAAGCGGTCTTCCTCCACCTCATCTTCCTCAACAAATACTGTAACCACAAAGCCTGATGTCTACAGGCATTGGTGTGTTATAAATAAATAAGGAGAGCTACGGACCATTATCGTCCATTGTAGCCCCTGAAATGGGGTATAAAGGCCATTAGCACCCCTGGTTCCCAAAGCGGGAACCCAGGGTGCTAAAACATAGATTTTTCTTCCTATAGTGAGAAGGAAGGAAAATCCTTTTCCAAGAAAGCCAACATGGAAAGAGAAGGCGGGGCTCCGTACACAGCCCCTCTTCCCTTGCCATGGCAGCCGGCAAAACCCTATTAACATATTACCACAAGCACTTTTTTTCCCTTTCAAACCTATCCTACCTTCGAATAACTTTACCACATAGCCAGACCCAGGTAGACATAATGCAGAAATAGGTACAGATGTCCTAGGACATTTTAAGGGGTCCGCTAACACCACAGCACTGTCCCAGGACCTCTGGAATGTTCACGGACTTTCGGGGAGGGGTGGGGTGAAGGGGGGGGTGAAACAACCAGTTGTTTGGCTTCTTATGGCCATATCCAATCCAATCCTCATCCCCTCCCCCCCACATCCCCAGAGATTGTTTGTTGCGTTTGACAAGTGAAATGCTGCTTTAAAAAAAAAAATAAATAAAAAAAAATAATAATAGTTTCACAGCGTTGTCCGTGGACCCCAAAAAAGTCTGCAAATCCAAGATGGCGGGCGTTTCGGGAAAACCAACGCTTTTCACGTTTTCCCACCAGCCAATCAGCCAGCGCGTCCCGATGAACGCGGACCACGCAGCAAATTTTCCGGCCAATTGGAGGCCAGTCCGCGGACAGTACAGCCCGGACCGAACAGGGGAGGGAGTCCGCGGAGCGGACATAGATATCACAAATGTTTTTGCCTCACGTTTTAGTCATTTAAAGAAAATACTACCAGACGGATTTACACCAAATTAACAAAAGCACGCTTTTGGGACCAAGCCGCCACTCCTGCTGCAAATTTGGTGAAAATCCATCCAGCGGTTTGGGCTGTAGGCGTGAGCAAAGATTATTTTCCCATTATGTCTATGGGAAATTTGGGACCGCCCCCTATAACTTTGCCCCCCCAGGACCTAATCTCACCAAACTTGGTGCTCTTAACTTAACCATAACTACATGGCTGCTGCTGCAGGCCATGTAATGGGTGTGGGTGAATGGGAATAAATACAAATTAAAGAAAATGTGGGGTAAAAAACCCCACGAAAAAATATCCTGCGATGAAGCCACCCCTCTCTTTTTCTAAATAAAACATCTGTGTCGCATTGGCATACGCACCCATACAATCACTTTTGTATAATTTTCAATGTCCAATCAAATATAAGAATGGCACTTTGTAATTTTGCGGAACACATACTTGCGTCTGAATTAATGCATTAGCGCACACTGCCTCCATGTAGTGTGACAAATGTGCAGTGACGTTGGTTACATGTTATTTTGCCTACGTGTTTTTTTTTTTTTATTCACATAAAAATAAATCCTTTTATTTTATTTAGGGGGGTCGCCCCCAGTCCACCCCTTTCCTATACTTTTCTCTACCCATAAAAAATACATTGTAAAAACTTGCAACACAACTCTATACCTTGACTTCAATACAGTTACTTGAACCGTACTGGCTGCATACCATGTGACCACTCGAAAATCTGTTGCTAGTGTCTAATGCTACCTCTGTGTTCCTCATGCTTGATAGTGGCTTATTGACGTGCAAATAATGGCAAGTGCAAAATATTACAAATGTACAAATGGTGCAAAGTCCACTGTTAGCTTACTGTGCCTTATGCTTGTTATTGGGTGCCAACCGTTTAAGCGGACACCTAAGATTGCCATTGTTGATGTCTTGTGTGGTCATTGGTGGGATTCTGAATAGTAGTGTGCCACAGATGTTGGTGAGTCAGAGACGGTACTGGCATGCTCTTTTGGTGCTGTTGATATGATTACTTTGATAATCCTGTGCTCAAAGTTGGTCAAAGTGTGTCCTATATCCATGATCTATGTATTGATGCATGAACTTTTCTGTTTTTCTTCAGGCTTTTCTGTTATGGTCAAATACTGCTTTCATGACTATTTTGATCTATGGTATGAATAACTGCACATTTCTATTTAAAAATGCAAGCACTGATAGCTTTGTCAATGGTACATGCGTTAAACGATAACGGATGTCCCCACTCTTTCACCCATGTGTATTTGAAGTCCTTGCAGAGTGGGCGGTTTGGTGACGTAAAGCTAAAATCCAGGCCACTGCATGTATTTGAGCAGTTTGCTTTTTTTCTGCCATTGAAAAAGTCTGAGGGATACATGTGTTAGGCATGATCTTTATTAATCCAATCATGTTGGGTCAATGTGTGTTTTGCTTGTAACATGACAGTGTACCATGTTGGTGTTAAACCCAGAAAGAGTAATTAAACATTTGTAATTTTCTTGTTTTAGCCAACTGGGAACAGCCTATGTTTCTGCCACCACAGGTGCTGTTGCTACAGCTCTTGGACTTAATGCACTAACCAAGGTAATGGTAATCATTTGTTTTTAACTATGGGTGAAAAAGAGTGGCTATCAAAGGCATCTAGCCTGAGGACTTTAAAACATCAGGACTGGAAAGTGGGGCTCACTGGTTCATAGCTCCAGGTTCCCAAATCTCACAGGCAATGATACTGGGGACCAGAATACTGCTCAGATACGCTAATTTAAATGCAATGGAAACGTTTTTGACCTATTACTTCTTTCCACAGCACTTGTCATCTGGTGACTGCAGAAAGGGCAACCTGTGCTTTTGAGGTTTCTTGTATTTATTTTGATGGTCTTGTGGGGACTGGGTATATAGATCAAACCCTCGAGTGCACCTAGGTTAGTGTCTAACACAACTGCGAAGTGGCATCCTAATATTTCAAAATCTCAAAAAATAAATGCAGTGTAGCAATTAACGTCTGCTTTTCTCTTTGGTGTTCTATTTGACCTTTTAACCAGTGGTGTGCAACAGGCAGGCTGACCAGGTTTTCACAAAAATAGGCACTTTGACTCCGATTCTACATTCAAAACAGACATTCGAATTCAGTAATGTGCCGAAAGTGGACCCCAACATTTTGCAGAGCACATTATCATCCCAGCGGTAGAAAAAGGCTAAGAAGGTTGATCAAAGATCCTGGAGCACATATGATATCATTCATTGCACCTACCTGCCATGGAATCTAAGCTACTGGGCTTTATTTATTTTATTTATTTTTACATTTGTAAAGCGCCCAAACCCTGAGGCACCAGGGCACTGTTGCAGGACCAGTTACATGAGACAATCGTAGCGAACTAAGTAATACAGTTCACATTAAAGGATAGAACAGCATGAATAGAAGATTAGGACAGTGTTCAGAGGCCAGAAAGCCAGGGTGGTTGCTTATCAATTAGGTAAAAAGACATGTTTTTCTTGCTTTGCGAAATGTCCAGTAGGAGCTCTCAGCTCTTAGTCAACCACTTGAACTCTCTCCCCACTGAACTATCATCAGGAAGTTCACCCTGCCTCTTTTCGCTCTCTTGGTTTTAGGTAGGGTGAGGCGGTGTGCATAGGTGGACCTTACCGGTCTATTGAATTTGGATCTCTCAATTTTTTTGGGCTAGGTATTGCGGTGCTGTGTTGCTCCAAACATTTGTGAGCCATCAATGGGGTTTTGAAAATGATCCTTTCTTTAATGGGGCGCCAATGCATTTTTCTTCTGGCGGCTGATATGTGGTCTCTCCTTGGGATGGTTATGTCCGCACGAAGGACATTGTTTTGGATTATTTGGAGTTTATTAATATTCTTTTTTGAAGTTCCTGCAAAGAGAGCATTTAAATAGTCCAGTGCTGCTCCTGTCATTGCTCTGGCAATGGTTAAGCAGCTATGTGGGCTTAAGAATGGTCTTGCATTGTTGATATGGTTGGCTGTGTAAACTGCTGAGGAGGCGATTGCATTAACTTGTTTGGTGAGGGAGAGCGTAGAGTCTATGCACATCCCCAGTGTCTTTACTGGAGCTGATACTGGGATCTGGTGTCAGTCTGTGGTGTAGTGCGGACCAAGTTTCTGCAGCATTGCAGGTGGGCCTGCCAGTAGATCTCGGTCTTGTCATTGTTTAGACATGGGTAGTAAACGGCCATCCATGATTGTATCGTGGAATAATTTTGTTAAGCAAGCGTGTCTCTTCTTTATAGCAGCCTGACAAGGGGAGGAGGATTTGGGTGTCATCGGCATAGTTTGTGTAGGATATGCCAATTTTCATCCAGGATGTCAAAGAGGTTTTGTGAATGTTGTAGAGTGCAGGGAAGACGCAGGAACCTTGGACTCCGCAGGGAATAGTGACGGACGGATGGGTGGGGTGGGGGGCACTGGCAGTGCATGAGACTCTCATGGTTCTGTCTTCCAAGAAGGGAGCTATCCAAGATGTGGCAACGGGGGAGAAATTGGCTGAGGTGGTGACAGATTGGGGTGGTCTACAAGGTCGAACGCAGCCAATGGGTCTAGCTGGAGAAGGATGGCTGGATTGCCCTGAATCGAGTTGGGTTTTAAGGTCTAATAGTGCTGTTTTGGTGCCATGACCGGTACGGAAGCCTGATTACCGCATAGGTAGGATGTGGTTAGAGCTGCATAAACCAGCACCAATCCCATCTCTAATCTGTCTAAGATCTTCAGGAGGAAAGGTACTGTTACGGGGTGGTAGTTATTTGGCGCAGCCGGGTTTAATGACTGTTTAGGTAGTGGGTGGACCCAGGATACCTTGAGGCTCACTGGAACCATGTTGTTAGTACATTTGGTGATGAATGGCACTGGGTGCTCTGAGCAGTGTTTGATAATAACTGCTGGGCAGATGTCACCCTTACAGTTGGAGGGATTATGGTTATTTAGGATGTTGGCTGTTTCGGCCTCAGATAATTGCCTGCATTTGAAGGCAAGTGCCAGGATTACTTTGAAGGAGTGTGGGGGGTGAGGGGGTTGTTTTTTTCTCAGTTTCGTGCAGATCATTCAGAATGTTTGTGCACCACATTTCGTCTTTGTCAATGGGATTAGGGGCTGTGGTTGATGTCAAGTTCTCTAAGGATTTTGAGCAATTCCCTAGAGTTTGAGTTGGCATTCTCAATACTAGTGTTGTATAATTGGGCTTTTGAAGCTGTGATGGCTTGCTTGTATTGCTTGGTGAATTTGTTAAAGGCTGTTTTTAGTGGCTTTGTGGGCTGTTTTTTACAAAGCGTTTCTTACTGCTCAAGGTTGGAAGGTCTGCTGTGAACCTAAGATTGAGGTGGAAATTGGGCTCAGCTTTTATGGGGACGAGATGGGCAACCAGGCTGATGGCATTAGTGAGGGTGATGGTATTATGTCAGCTAGGGCTTGGGGGGGGGGTTGGATATCTCCGGAGGTACTGAGGTGTAAGGGGCTTGAGGGAGGGAATCTTTTGTGATTAGTCTCGAGCTACGGGGCCGAGAAGGTGGGAGTGTAGGTGGCGGGCCGATGGGTTGTTTAAGGGGTGGGAAGGAGAAGCTGATGATGTAGCGGTCCAACCATGGGCATGGGGTGTTGGAGGTCATGGTGACCTGGCTGTTCAGGTCGGCTATCTAATCGAGAGTTCTTACTTTGTCGTGGGTCGGAGAGGAGACGCAAAGTGTGAAGCCAAGGTCTGAAAGTGCATTTGCGGCAGTGGTGGCTGCTGTGTCAATGGGGTCGTGTAGGCCCAGGTTGTAGTGGCTCTGGTGGTGGATTTGATGTTGCTGCTTAGCAGGTGATTGATATCGTCCTCGAAAGTGACTGTATGTCTTGGTTACCGGTAGAGAATGTGTAGGTTGATGGACTCCGTTGAGTATGACATTTTAGTGCAAGTTATTAGTGTATCTCCGTACGCATGGTGGAGAGCCTTGGTGCCTGTAACAGTGTCATGATAATTACGAAACCTATGATGCACAACTGCATGTTGCTGTTTTTGTAATTTATTACTGAAAATGTGAGCCGATGGTACCCAAGAAAGCTGTTCAATGCAGTGTGGGGGAAGCATCTGCGGATTGAATTCACATGGTTTTTATATGCCCTGGAGGAAGATACTTTGCAACCCATTTCATTTATAAGTTGCCTTAAAGTCTGCTGCTTTTGGCTCTCCAGATGTTTGGACTACAAGTCCCTTAAGCCCTGGCCCGCATAATCAATGGTTGAGTATGAGAGTTGCAATCTATAACATTTGGAGAGCCACAGGTTGCAGTCACCTGCCTTCTGGAGATATTTTAATTTTTTGGCTACTTATCGATTACAAATTGCACGCTATTGGAGGGATAATTGTCCGCCTTAGGCAAGCTAATGTTTATTGAAATGAGTGAGATTTTTTCCTTAGAGATACGTATACATTTTGCAGAAGGGCGTTCAATGCTAGGGTGTCTTTCTGCAGTTCTTGCAATCATATATTTGGGTCTTTACTATTTAGATTAACTTTCTTTTATATTAAGCACAGAGGAGTAATTGTTGAAAATTGAAGGACTGATACTCTTATCTATATAGCAAATTTGTGCGACTAAAGAGACCTAAAGCATTTTTGTTCAGATTATCGCTGCTTGCCGTTAGTTCTCAGTAATTAATACTGAAAGCTGCCTCAAAGATTATGTGGGTGAGAGTTCCATCTTTGTAGTAACAAAGGCAGTAAAGGCATAGGAGCCATGGCAAGTAGTGAAACATTTAACTGCCCGGTAATTTATTTAAAAACTCACAGAATCTGTGTTTTCACCCAAGATAAGCAAATGATCAAACCGCCAAATTTGCAGAAACATGTTGAAAAAGGGTTTCTATCGTACTTCCACAATGCATGATTTTTTGAGAATGATCTTATAAATAAATAGCATAGTAATTTGTATACTTGGTGCGCCCAACTACGCTCACATTGAAGAGCCTGGCTCTAGAATAAATGTATTTTGCGGTTTTAAAAAACACCTGCTGGAGACCATTGAGGTGAGTGTGATTTATGCAGAACCTGCAAGTATTGCATGTGAATTTCAGTCCGGGTTATACATTTCAAATAACAAGCCATTTGTCAGGTATAAAATGCCACTTGCCACCTGCCAGGAGTAGATGTTCTCCAGATGCACACTATTTCTTAATTACTAAGATGTAATAATCGTTCTCCAGGGGCTAACGGTGACTGCAAACTTTGTGGCCTATTTCCATATTGTTAACAATTAGGCAGCTGGGACTTTACATCTTTTTATATAATATTTGAACTTGTTTGTCGGCTCTGGTTCATGGAAAGAATTGTAGACAATGTATTTTGGTTTTTTATCTGTTTCATTGAATATTGTCTGAAACCATTGAAATATTTGTTTCCCTCATTTTTACTGCTATGTCACCCTGAAACATTGCCAAAGCCTCCATTTCAAAATTGACGAGCAGGAATTTGCTTGCTCTCCCTTCAGTAATAGAGGACTGTGAGATCCATGGTGTCTGTTAATACCTTTTTAAGCTCTGTTATGGTGTCCCACCAATCTGTGAATTTTCCAGTGCTCTTAAATTTTTCAGATGGATACCATCTCCTCTGCAGCAGCTCAGCAGCTCGTTTTCCGACATCAGATTTAGCCGGACTTCAGATTATGCTCAGTTTTGGACTTGCGGTCATAGAAGTTGAATTATATCCATGTTTTTGTATCTGCTTGGCTTACTGATCACAAATCGTAAGACTGACTTGAAAGCCTGTGACAAGTGTTGTAGGATGATGTCTTTTGCCAACACTGTTAGGCAAAATTTGGAGCAGTACCCTTTGGGTGCACTACGACCTTGACCTCCTGGCAATAGGGACGCAACCTTTGGTGTAAGTCTGAACTACACAGGTTGGTACTGTGGCTGAGCAGTCAGGCTTATTTTAAGAGGGGTCAATGTGAGCAGTAGGGTGGTTACACAGAGATTCTCAGTGACAAGTATCCAAATAAACTCTTACACACAAGGTTTCTTGATTAAACAATTATTCATTTATTAAAGTCAGTTTGAATAAGCCTTCAGAAGGGGCAATATAATAGTAACACACAAATGCACTGCAAAATGTGCACGCAAAATACGCACTCTTAGTTTCTCTAAATCGGCAAGTACCCATTTGGGATGGCACACAGACACATCCTAAACCTTCAGGTGACTTAAATAGCTAGGACACTGTGGACATTAATATATTGCCGATACATTAGAGCAATACTGAGATGAGTGTTAAAGTAAAGAGAATTCAGAATAAAACAAGAGATTGCACAAATATTCTGAAGCAGATAAGTACTCTTAAACCCCCCAATGCAAAGTAAATTAACCCTTTCCTGGAGGGAAGGTAAGACCCAAGCAGAGGAGAGAAGAGTCATTAAGGGAACCAGGCCAGCCAATGTCAATTGGGCAAAAGTCTACGTGAGCTGAAGCACTTCTTAGAAATCTTTGTAGCAAAAGTAGAATCAAAGTAGGGTCACAAGCTGGGAGGCTTGTGAGAGGTAGAAGATGCAAGCAACTCTACAGAAGTAACCAAGACCAGTCTCAACTGAGATCAAGAAGGGCTACAAGACAAGAGGTAAGTTCTTAGACGGTACAGTACCTTTGGTTAGAAGAAATGGTTCCATCTGGCTTCTGTTACTGTGTGGCTCTGTAGATCCTGTTGTACCTGGGCCTCAGTTGTGGGGACAAGATGGAGGACTTCTGGGGACTCCTGCAACACAGCTGGACGGTCAGCGGCAGAAAAGGACCAACTTCTACTCGGCTGCACTTCGCGGTTGCAGTTCCTCGCGTCTCAGCAAATAGCACCACCGGGGTCTCACAAATACCACTCTGGACTTTCCTCGCATCTGGGGTCCAGCATTCTGTGGCTCAGCCTTGTTCAGTCCTGCTTAGTGGGAGTCCAGGGGATCTTCCAGCAGCTTGTGTCCGTCTTAAAAGTGATACACTCTGTTTGGTGTTTCTCTCCCTGACACTTCGGTTCAAGCAGCAGCAGTGGAAGTACAGCCAGCTCCGAGAGGATGTCCAAACGAGTTCACTTTGGAGTTGCTTGGTCCCACCAACTCAAGGGGCAAAGTCGTCTCTGCATGGCTTCTCTAGTCGAGGCGAATTCGGAGCTTTGGCACAGCAGCAGGGCTTCACCGGGCAAAACAAAGGTCCAGGAATGGCAGCAGGCGTCTCTTCCAAGTTCTTCTTTGGATTCCTTCGTCCAGTGGCCACCTCTGCCTTCCAAGCCAAAAAGCCTCGGCTTTTATGCAGGTTTCTCACATTTATTCCAGCCTAGCTGTCAATCTCACAGCAGGGTGGCTGTCCTTGCCGGACAGTCAGCCGGCCAATCACCTTTGGGTGCATTCCTGCAACCAAGGGGATTAAGCACAGGCGTTTCGGGCACCTCTCTCCCTCACTTCCTGCCAGACATACTGGAGCCAGAGGCGGGCTTCACTTGTGAATCCCACCAAAGACAATACAAAAAAAGGGACCAAACCTGGTTTGGCGCGCAGAGTAATTTTCAAGAAGGACCTTTCCAACAAAAAATGGCTAAAAAGGGAAGACTGGTCCATTTTGACAAAATGGGCACCCATGGGTACGTTACTGAAGCTGCGAACTGCGGTAAACGCACCCAATGGTAGTAAAAAGTAAACCACTGCCACAGCCATTAATTGTAGAAAGGGTAACATGAAAATGTTACATGAGAAACTAGGCAATGGTGATAACAAGTAACCCCTCCAGTACGCTATTGTAAGGTTGTGTGTGCTAGGTCTAGAAAGTTACAATTGGAAGTAAAGTCAATTTCACTTTACTGCTCTTGGAAACAGTAGTTTATCCAAGAAAAGGTATTTAAACCTTTGGGAAATCTAAGACTTCCCTGTGCCACTGCGCTTTAAGGTGCTGTGTATCACAATGCAAAGATGATGCCTATGGCTTCTGTCAGACTCAAAAACAAAAACAAAACAGTGTTTGATCGCAGAAAAATACACGAGAGAGTGGGGAAAAATGGCTCGCTCTCTCCAGGTTGAAAATTAAAAAGTTCTAAAGTCCAGAAAAAGTGCTGGGGGTCTCTAAGGTAGAGGAATTGGCTTTAATGTTTATTCCTGAGTGAGTGGGAGGCTCACGTCGATGATAGTCTGTTCGAGACGATGTTACTGCTAGGTACTGTCTGCATTACACAATAGCTACCAGCGGTTCAGGTCAAGTTCCTGTTGGTTTTATGCACTTCTGTAAGGTGAAGCGAGTCTAATGCTACCTCAACAGTAAGCTGTTGCTCAAGTAGGGGCTGCAATGAACCCAGCTGGTGTGATGTTGCAGCAAACCAGCTTGAAGGTTTCCAGCAGCAGTTTGAAGATGCGGAAGAGTGCCAAAGGCAGCAATGCGAGTTGGGTCTGTTCGATGTTGAGCAAGGTCAAAGAAGACTGTGCGAAGCAGCAAAACAGAAGTGCAAGCTTTGAGGGTGATGAAAGTACCACTCCAGAGGTTCTAGGACAAGGTGAGTCCTTGCTCTGCCTTATCAGTCTGGGTAGTTTGACTGGAACCTTCAGGGGTTCAGGGTCAGTAAGGAGCCTGGTTGCAGCACAGCTGGCAGCGTGGCAGACCTTCCTCCACAGCAGTTTACCCCCAATATTCCTTTTGCAAGGGTTAGTAGACAGAGCTCTGCTCTGCTTTGGATGCACCTGTCTTCACCGCTATGGCAGAGGATTTAAAAAGTGCCTGCGCTCCCAACAGAGATCCAGACATGTCTTCTTGGTGTCTGGAAAAGAATCCAGGCCTGCTGAAAGGGGTCCAATTCCTGTTGCATTAACAATTGATTGTTGCCTTTTTGGCTCATTCCCCGAGGGCTTTGTTCGCAGGAAATGGAGGTGATAGGAAGGCCCACAGAAAAGAAAGATTGTGAACTCCTTTCTCAGATCTGCTTTTCCTACTATGGCTACCGTAACACTGACCCCTTCCCAAGCCTCTAACTTAAAAGGCACATTGGTGTGCAGCACCCTGGTGTGAGTGCCCCTTTGAAGCAACGTTCAAACGAGGGAAGCCTGTGGACACCACTTACAGCCCAAAGGGAGGTGTTGCACATTCTCCCTGGAATCAAAGGAAAGCCGCAACCTGGCTATTGTTTCACTGGGAGTAAAGCAAGACTGCAAAGCTAGCCATGAATATACATTGCCCTCACATAGCTAGTCTGATTTTACACGGTTGAACCCTGGTTGATAACAAATTTGGGGTGGCTTTAATAACTATGTCCTCTTATCAGTCACGGTAGCGTAATCGGATATAGCTTATTCTTGGAGTGTAGCCTACCACCAGACAGATATAGCAATAATTGCATTTGGTTCAGCGGTGCAGATTAAAAAATTTAAGTCTCTGTCTGCAGTGACTGTGTAAGGAATGCATAACTTATGAGTAACATTGGTTCTAATGGATACCATGACTCCTGCAGATTCTCTTGCCCAAATTAGTACGCTCTGTTGCAGTCCACCTGTTTCCGGGGCACTGTTACTTGGGGTAGGTGGTGCCACTTATACCCTGGGCATCGTCGCTTCTGTTGAAGTCTAAGAGAACACCTTGTGGTCCGTGTATGCGTGATGCCAGAGATTACCATGGAATTGTGATCTAAAAGTTATCACAGGTCTCCGTTATCTTCAGAAATGACATTGTATCTGTTAGATGCAACGAAACCCGTAGGGTACGTACGTTCCCTTTTCAGTGTCCAGAAAATGCTCCAGTAAATAGCCTGAAATGGGACACATATTTCAGAAAATATGTGTAGCTCTTTGTGGATTTTGCCCGTAGTTCTGTTCTGCATAACCCTCTTATAGGAACTGTTTAAAGATCCTGCTCATAATGAACAAAATGGTCAAATGTGTTGCTTCTATTGCTTTCTGGGTGGGTCATCTTCAGAGCTTCTCTGAAATGCTACTTGGTCCATCTGTGCATACTTTCAATATTCAATACAATTCAGGTCTGAAATCCGATTTGGCAAAGCATTCACCTAATTATTCTTTCTTGAAATAGGCTTTTCTTTGTTGCTGGTGACCCTATAATAGTATCAATTGGCAGGGTAGGTGTCTGCATGACAATTAAAGCCTTGCCTTTCTTTAATTCAGTTACAACTTATGCAGTGTTGTTGGATGGAAATTTAGTAGTTTGCCAATGCTGACCACTGAAGGTGTGTTGGGGGAAGTCATAAGGTGTGTTCCTATACACTTTTTAATGGTTTGTAAATGCTATAGGATTAGAATATGCAACTGATGGGTGGAAGCTGCATAAGGGCTGGAAAGGAAACATTACATGCAAGTGTAATCTGTTTTGTTGCACATCCTTTGATGCCCTCAAAGCAAAAGCAATTCGTAAAAGAAAGCCGCAGTAGAAACCAGTTTCCCCATTGTACCAATAGTACAAGATGACCAAGTAAAATAACAATACCTGCCATTAAACAAACTGATACAAACCAGAGCAAACAACAATAAAACAATACTGAACGGAAAACCACCCCACACCTTGCTTGCCCTGGTCTGGTGCCAAATACTTGGTGAGGTAGTCTTGTTGTCTGTAGGAATTTTGGCTGCTAGCTCATCTCCTCCTGACGTGCAAACATTTGTACATACCGTACATTACTAAGTCTTTTTTTTTATACCCTTCTTAACAAATTTACTTGGACTAATTTGTAACGATTACAACATTGTATTTGAAGTGCTGTGAATTGTACAGTAAGTGATTTGATTTTTTCTCTTCTTTATTCAGCATGTCTCGCCTCTCATAGGACGCTTTGTTCCTTTTGCTGCTGTGGCTGCTGCTAACTGCATCAATATTCCCTTAATGAGACAAAGGTAAGATGCCAGTGTTTAGTATATGAAGGGAAACATTTAGATTTCTTTTAAGTAATTAATTTATTGGACTACTAGCTGGGTTTAGTATGCAAGATTCCAGGACATTGTGTAATGTTGTGTGATTGAGCGGTTACTTATTTGCAGTCCCCAAATACTTTGATTCCAGTAGAAATGTCATGACTCGACATGTGTGTATATATAGCCATCCTTCAGGCCATGTTTTTATGGAATGTTGGGGTCCCTTTTGCTAGAATTGTTTAAATGCATTGTTTACTTGTGAAAATTAGATCTGAATAAATAAATCTTTAAAAAATGGTTTAGATTCACTGGTGTTAATGGCCCTCACCCAAAGATCCATGATGTTGGCGAATGGCCCCATTAAGTTGTAAAGCTTGTCCTGGCCAGCATGTCAGGAGCAATTGATGCCCTTTTTAGTTTCTTTGTAGTGAAGGTGAGGATGTGAGTGTCAATGTCCTGCATCAGACACTCTCTTCTAGAAATGGCCTGTGACATTCTGCTTTGATTGTACTTATTTAACCACTGCCTAATCAACTGCAAGCATGTCCACACTGTGCAAAGGGACCAATTCCATTGAGCGTGAATGGTGAATGACCTTGGTATTAAACATGTCTGTGCAACAGCCCCTATAGGACACAGGAAAGCCAGACCCATAGCTGGTTTTCTGCTGGTACAGCTAAAGATAGGATCATTGGGGCCAATTTCAAAATGGTTGTGCCCTCCTCTCCCTTTCTAACACCTAGAAAAACAAATCTTTGGCACCTGCGGGGTGCACAGATTATATGGAGATATAAAGGGGGAGCTGTTAATAGTTGCAGATTATTATGGAATGGGGCGCTGAAACACTAAATGGCCACTGAAAAGCTATTACGCTCTTTGTCAGCAAGGGGCTAATGTAGTGGAAACTGGAGTAAAAGGGTTCTGCTGTATACTGTAATGCCTGAAAGGGGGGTCATGGCCTGAGGGTGCCAACAAAGGCAGCCTGTCGGGTGCACACTTAATGTACAGAACTAAAGTATTTTGCATTCATTGTAACACTGCTGGAGGATCCTTTTATTGTAGAGGACGAAGCTCCTCCATTCTGGGTAGGCCATCGGGAACCCCTGCGGCAAACCCTGAACCTATTAAATCTTGTCTATCTGGACCTGAACTGTTCAGTGGGGGTGAGGGGGTCATCTACACTTTGTGTAGCAGGATGGGCAGATATCTGGTTTGCATGGGCATTCAAGGATGGCTACTTTATTATAGAGTGTGTGTTTCAGTGGTCCTTCCTTTACTGAAACGTTTAAGATGGAAAACCACATTCTCCAGTCCACGCAGGACAAGGCCGCAGTGTTTTGCTGCGCAGGAGACGCTGGTCGTTTTAGGTCCACGCAGTGTATCCTTTGAAGTACCGAGGATCGGACACTTGGTGACAAAGCCTGCACAGTACAAGGCTGCAGTGTTGTGCGCCGCAGGCCGTCTGATACATTGAACGTTGGGCTATTTCCGGAAAGCGTACCCTTTGAAAACCGAAGATCCGATCCTATGTGGCAAAGCCCGCGCAGGACAAGGCCACGTTGTTGTGTGCCGCAAGTGTTTGGTGATTAAGGGGTAGCGGTGCAGAGTGAGATTACACCGTGCAGTCGTCAACCAGCAGCGACCGAAAGGTAAGAAAGGTGCGGGCAGTGGGAGCAGCCACTAATGCTCCCTATTAACTGCCCAGCCATGCGCATACTTCTATTAACTGCCTGGCTTAATGTGCTCTATCTCTGTACAACCTTCAGCTTTCCACTCTTGTGGTTAGCTGTACTTTGTGCTTTGAGTCCCTGCTGTGTCCTGAGGCTGCTGTACCTCCTCACAGCTAATTGCTGTGTTCTAGGTCTGTTTCCCCTTCTAGGTTCCCACCCCACTGTTCACTGTTGGTTAACTGTTGTGCTCTCTAGGTCTGTTCTCCTTCTGGGTTCCTATTTCACTGTTGGTATCCGTTGGGACTGTTTGCTGTGTCCACTAGGTTCCCTCCAACTCTCTAGGTTCCCATTCCACTGTGGTTACTGTTAGTTCTGTTGTTCACTTGCCTTGCTTCTTTGTATTGTGTTCCCTACTGTTTGATTCCCTGTCGCACCTCCCCACCACCCTCCTTTTTCAGCGTTTCTTGCGCTGGGCCGGGCTGTGCTCCTCTACCTCCCTCTCTCTCTCGCACTTCCTCTCTCCCACACTCTCCCTCCAAATTTCTTCCTCTCACCCTCTATATTGCTCTGGATTTCCCCCATCTTCTCTAATTGATTCTCTAATCGCCTTTCCCTCTCACTAAGTCTGGAAGAAAAAGGTTCACGAGTGATATCCTGGTCTGCAACCCAGGCCTTCCTATCTGTGTTGCCTACATCAGCGCTTACTCCAGACTGACTCACAACATCCTCTTTGTCGTTCCCTATGGACCCCTCATTTGGTCTCTGTTCTCTGACCTGGTGGGAGGTCCTCTTGGCTTCCTTCCCTTCAAAGCCTTCATCAATGCCTATCTAAATGGTACCATCATGGTCCAGGGCTCTCAGCTCATCTCCACCTTCTGGATAGGCATCTCCTGTGTCTTATCCACTTCCTCCCTTCTAACACCTCTCTGGCTGCTATGTAACCTCCTTCCTCCTCCTCCGCCGCCTCTCTGGCACCCCTCCTCCTCTCTCGTCCCTATGCCTGCCACCTCCTTCTACTGCCTCCTCCCCCTCCTCTCTGGCCCCTATGCTACCTCAGTCTGCTGCCCCTGCCCCTGCTTCTGCTGGATGTACCCAATGCCTGTACCCCAGCCTGGAAGTATTTCGGATGTTGCAACCTGCTCCACATTGCTACTCCACTGTTCTGCTGTCGAACATTCCTCTGACATTTGCCACTTCCTCAAAGACTTTGACCTGGATGTCATCTCTCCGAGACATGGTTCACGGCCAGCTGTCACAAGTTTTGACACTCTCCTACCCAAGGGCTAGAAGATCCTCTCTGAGACCATAACCAACTGACTCGGAGGTGGATTGGCCGTGATCTTTCCAAGTGGGTCCATGCTTCTTTAATTCACTCCTCCTTTGAATGCCTGGTCTGCAGGCTCTCTATCTTTCCTGGCCTCTCTTTTGACTATGGCCAGGTCGCCTTCTTCCTCTCAGAATGGGCTGACCTCTCCTCTTCTCTCCTTGCCTCGACCTCTCAGCGTCTCCTCCTCAGACCTCAACATACACCTGGATGCTTCTAATCCCATTTCTGGGCTCTTCGGCAACCTTTGTGACACTATCTCCCTCTCCATTCTACCCTCTGGTCCAACACACTCTGCTGGACACACTGGATGTTGTCATCTCCTCAGACATCCCCTCTCTAACCCTCTCACCACTCCCTTGTTGGACTTGGCACTTTCTGCTCTCCTCACACCTGAAACCTCTTGTCCCCCAGTCAAAGCCTACCTAAGCACTGGCACCTATCTTCTCGGTCATTCAGCCCATGAAGCGAGTGTCATTGGATGCCTTTGCCTCTACTTTCTCTGCTCCTCCTACTCCGGAGCCGACTCACTCTGACCGAGCCCTCTCTAAGCTTCATCTTTCTATCTCCAACACATTAGGCATCCTTGCCCCTGACATGAGAATCCATCTGAAGACTAGTTGCCACCCAGAAACGCAAGAGCAGGGTGGCTGAGAGAAAGTGGAGGGCTTTGGGCACATCCTCTGACAAACTGGTCTGCTCCAAAGGCAATACAGACTTTGTACTCTCCGAAGAAGGTCCATGTTCAAGCATGCGTCTCTGCGGCCTCTACTAACTTGGCCAAACTCTTTAAAATCTGCAAGGAGCTGGCCAATCCTAATGTCTTCACCTCTCCTGGTCCCCGCCCAGGCTCTCTGGACGGCTCTGGCCTCTCATTTTCCCCACTAAAGCTCAGGACATCTTGTCCTTGCTTTGATTTTCATCTCCCTCTACCTCTCTCAGGCCCCCTTCTTTTGACCTTTCCTGTCTCCTCTTACTTTTTCTTACTTCTCTCTGATAACACCGGACAAGGTTTCTAGACCAGTCCGATCTATGAAAGTGTTGTCCAAACAGGTGCTCCACTGCTCTTCTAGAACCATTGAGGACAACATTGCCACCCTCGCTCCAGCCTTGGTCGATTTCTGCAATCACTCTTTCGCCACTGGATCTGCCCCTCTCTCCTCAAGCACTCCCTTGTGCACCCACTCCTAAAAAGGCCTCCTGCCGAACCTACTTGTCCGGGCTAACTATCACCTGATTTCTATCACTCCTTTCCTGGGCATACTCCTGGAAAAACTGGTCATCTCCCAGCTCACTCTCCACACTGAATCTGTTGGTTGTCGCCATGATCATCAGTCTGGCTTCTGAGCAGCCAGAGGCACGGAAACTGCTCTCCTGATGAACCGTGAAGATATGGTCTCTAATCTTGACTCCAGCTCTCCCTCTGTCCTCATCCTCTCCACACAAGTGGGGAAAGAGCGCTTTATAAATAGCGAAATACAATACAATACAGAAGAAAACGAAGAGGAGAGGCTGTGTACATCTCCCCATTGCTTGATCTTGCCTTTGCCCAAACGAACAATCCAGCCCTAACGGAGGCCTTTGGGAGGGTAAAGTTGGAGGAACAAGAGCATAGTCAAGCTGGTCCCTTCTTGATCAAGTAAGAGCTACTCTGTCGAGGGGATATTGGGAAAGATGGTCTTAACAGCACACAACTAGTAATGCCATGTAGTCTTTGGAAGATTGTGCTGGAGCTGGCCCATTCCCAGGCCACCCATCAGGGAATATGGAAAACGCAAAGCCAAGTAATACCCCTTTTATACTATACCGGAGGGTTTGCAGATGTGAAGAACTAAGTTTCTACCTGTGAGATTTCCCCAGGCCCCGTTACAACCCCTTCCCAAGTACCCTTTTCCCACATAGTGATGGACCTAGTGGGCCCATTCAAAACATCTGAGCTGGAAAATCGATTCATACTCTTAATTGATGACTGTGCTATTCGGTATCCCGAAGCATTTACCCTTAGGAACATTGAGTCAACAAATACCCCCAACATCTCTTTCCCCTCCTTTCACAATTCGGATTCACAAAGGAAATCCTCACGAATCACAGTATCACTTTGTCTAAAATTATGCATAACATAAAAGAAATTCTGCACATTAAATCCCTGTATCACCAGAACACAGATGGCCTTATGGAAAGGTTTAACCAATTCTTTAAAAGAATAATCCACAAGCTGGTAGAGGCAGAGGGCTCTCTGCAGTTGGGCAATGCCTCGGTTGTCTCCAGGGTATTCCCCTTTTGAGTGATGATATGGGAGAGAACCAGGAGACATGCAGGATATGCTAAGAGACTTGGAGAAGAGGCCATCCTACCTATTTTGCAGACAGACGAGAAGCTAAAATCTCACATGACTGCTGTTAGGGAAATCGTAAAACATCATTTAGGTAGGGCACAAGCTCATCAAAAGACCCTACATGATAGGCAAGCAATAGCCTGATCTTTCTCTGTTGGGGAATCTGTCTAGGTTATCATTCCCCCCTCTGAGTACAAAATGATCTCAAATGGAACAGTGCCTATAAAATTCTTGAGGGTAAAGGTCCCTTGAATTATGTAGTGGCTTAACCAGATAGACGTCAAAAGACACAAATATATCATGTGAATTGGTTGAAAGAGTGGAAAGTCGATTTGGTATAGGAGCCTACTGTAACCATGGCCACTTCTTACCAACCAAGACCTATAACACCAGATGGTCCCTAACCAGCTACCACTCTCCCAACAAGATCTTCATGACTTACTGAACTAATTCCCAGAGGTCTTCTTTGAACAACTGGGGAGAGTACTGCATATTTTCCATTTTATATAAGGACAACAGCTGGCCAAATAGTACATTTTAAAACCTTACCCAATCCTGGAGGCAAGGAAGAAAATTATAACGGAGCTACACAAAACACTCAAGGCCAACATTGAGTACTCTGAGAGCCAGTGGCCCCATCGTTTTAGTGGCAGTACAGAGTTTCTGAATAGTTTTCAGGAAACTGAACTGCATTTATACGTTTGATAATTCATGCCACAAATCGATGAGCTCTTTGAAAAGTTAGGGTCATCTAAATCTACATATCCACTCTGGATTGAACTAAAGGATGCAGTTACCACAAAATCCACTGATAGGGGGAAACACCTTTAGTTTACATAGTGCTCCTGCCACATTCCAGAGGTTCATGGATATACGATTTTAAGACCAAACTGTTTGGAACATACTTGGGGGTTGGGGGGCATTATTATACATGACCTAGCTCGAACAAATTCACCATCTTTGTGGTAGCAAGAGCCCCCAGGACAGCAGATTTAACAACAAACTCTAAGAAATGCCATCTGGTCCAAGTAGCTGTAAAGTATGAAGGCTTCTTCGTGGGAAATGGACTGAATAAACCTGAGGCGGAATAAGTTAAAGCGGTACAACAAACCCCTGTACCTAAAGCCAAGAGATCTTTGAGCTTTTTCACGATTGACCGGCTATTGCATACATTTTACATACAATTATTACACCTTGACCGCTAATCTTACAAACCAGCTAAAGAACTCTCACGCACAAAAGATTGTCTGGGGAAAGATCATCAAAGCTTTGAGGGTTTGAAACAATCTTATGTCAAAAACCAGTTTTGAAAATGCCTGCTTTCAATCAGGAATTCATCCTGCAGACTGATTCCTCCAAGGTCTGGTTGGGAGCTGTATTATCAGAAGAGCACAATGATCTGGAACACCCGTTTTTATATACTGCTTGGAAATTGTTCCCTAGAGAGCAATAATGTGCCACTGTTGAGGAGGAAGCCCTGGCCATCAAACGGGCAATTGTAAACCTGCCTTATTATTTGACAGGAAGAAGATTCCAGCTCATCACTGATCACTCCCCTCTGACTTGAATGAGTATAAGGAAAGATTCCAATGCCCGAGTCATGAGATGGCTTGTAGATCTTTAACAGTTTTATTTCTCAGTGGAACATCGAAAAAGGCAAGAACAAGGCAATGTGAACTTTATCAGTCGTTTCCAGGTTCCCAATCAAGGGGGGAGCTACTCACCCCTCCTGTTAAGTATGTGACAATTCTGTACTATTTACCTCTTCTTCCTAAAGAGGAGTCACCCCCCCCCTTGAGGACAGGGAGGTGATCCTGCTCAGCAAGACCCTCCCTAGGGGTCTGGGAAAATGGGACCTCACAGGGACAAGAACTCCCATTCCGGTAAGGAACTCCCTGTCCAGAACACGTTATCCGCCTACATGAGAGTGGGAAAGACCATTATCTCTGTAGCGACGAGTGACATTTCTTCTGTCTATTTGGCTTCAGGTGATGCCGGATTCCGCCTGAACGCCACAGTCCAAGAATAACGACACACCCCTTTTATTTGCGATGACGTACACAAAACCATAAGGAACTTTGAATGGAGGAGAGTGAATCCTACGCTGAGGCGAGCCTCTGACGGGACAACTTCCTGGAGGGGTAGATGCTCGCTAGACAGCAGAGCTAGCATTAGCGTTAAGAGCGAACTAATTGCTTGCAAGCCGCCGGAAAGCTGACGTCCTCACTGGCGAAACAGCCAAGATTGAGAAAGGGGAGACTGGAAAGTGACTGTTTCACTTGGTGATGTGACCTCATAGAAGCTGTGGTGGGCCTCAGGCATGTTCACTCCTGCCGAGACCAGACAGCAATGGAAAGACTGGATCTCTGAGCTCTGAACGAGAAATACTTGTGCTGCCAAGCAGCCGAAGGGAAGTGAAAACTCCCAAAGGGGTAACGCCATCAGGGGTGGGAGGGCAAACGGTGATATTCGATGCTGGGAAAGCTACATGGGTTGCAGGAGCCTGATGAACCTGAGCTGGCAGAGACCCTACCTAAATTGAGCTGAAGCAAGAATATCGGAGCGCTTTGTGAAGCCCAAGAACCACCCATTTATAAGTAACAGAACTGGTGAGAGAGCAAGAACCTGGGGGGTGCCAGTCCTAAAGTACAAAACAAGAGCATTGTCAAATACCAAGTCGGAAATGGTGGAATTGTATTAAATTCCTGGGAAGAGGGAACTGTGAGGAATTGAGATTTGACATACACCTGCTGAAAGGTTGTGAACTGTTTCGAGAAACTGATTAACTTTTAAAAACTACTGAAAAGAGATCCAGGTGATTGGGCCAGGCAGAAGTCATAGACTGAAGCTATTGCTCTGGCCTCCTTTTTTAAAAAATGTATTTATTTTTTTCTCACCTAAGTGGTAGTGCCAGTTAGGTAGTAGGATTTGTAGTAAAGACTATTTATTTTATACTTTGACAAGCACCCTTACTTTTAGTTGATTAGGCAGGGAACTTCCTGTTGGGACTGATTTTCTATACTCTGGCCTGGTGGACGACCACCGTATAGTGTGACGGGGACAATTCTGGGGAGCTGTAGCCAAACCAGTGCAGGTAGCAGTGACAGGCGTTCCAGGCTAAGTTCTTCAGAGGTGGTGAGCTTGTAAAGGGTCCACAATGGGAATCACAGATTACACTTCAACAGGATAAAAATAAAAAATACAATTATAATTTATTGGCTAAGCACACTATAGAAAATGACTACTGGCAGGTAGTTATCACACAACACTAGAAAAAAAGGTTGCATATATACAGTCACTTATCAGAGGGCATAATATACATCACAAACTCCTGCAAAGGTGAGGTTATATTGTGCACTTTAGGTCCACAGAGAATGTTCCCTAACTAAAAGAAGTCACAGCCCTAAATTGTTGGGCCTTTTGCCCAATAGTTCAGGTGAAGTTCCACAGATTCTGTAAGGCAGGAATAAATGCAGGTAGGGTCTGTGTGGTCGAGTGAAGAGTTCTAATTGTCAGAGTACAAGTTAAAACCAGCTAACAGAAGTAGCCCCAACTTTCAGAGGTCCTGCAAGAAGCAAGCGATGGCAAAGCCAAGATTGTTAGAATATAGTTTATTATAAACACATAGACTTTTATATTGGGAGTTTAGTGGTAGTTAAGAACCACTGTAACTTACCCCCCATACTCTGATTCTTCCCAAGCTTGGCAGGTGGTTAGAAGAAGGTCCAAAATCACTTTTCCCGCCATCAGTCCTCGATTTGTAGGGGTTGCAGGTTCTAGCTGATCTCCGGTTGGTGTCTTTTGCTGGTGCAAGGACTCTGAAATGAAGAATGCAGCAAAACTTGATGCAGGACCCATCTAAGAACTGGGCTCAGGTCAGGTAAGCTATTTCGAACGGTTGTCACCGCAGCACGGCGACGCAAAGGTATGCAGTTGCTGCGGTCAGACTTTCCCTCCTGTCTCCTTGATGCTAAGGCACTGGAATATCGCAGAGGTGAGTATTGTAGGGCCAGATGGGGATCCCTAAAGTTGCAGGTCGAAACTCTGAACGGTGACGTTGGAAGCCGAAACTCAGAGCTCGTCAGCCACAGGACGGTCCCGGGACACTTCAGAAGGCTCTTCTTTGCAGGGTACCGAGCAGACTTCAGGAATGGATGTTCCCTCCACTCACATGGTCGCAGCTCCTTTGTAGGACTGCTAAAGATCTTCAGCGAGACAGAACTCCTCCAGGACAGCAGCACAAGTTGGTAGCCAGGCTTCCTTCGGACGGGTCTCCGGTTTCTTCGCAGGTATCACAGCTGGATAGAAGTCTTGGCTCCTTCAGGTTTCTCCATGATCTCTGAAGAATAGGTGCAGGGGTCCCCTTCTTATCCTAAAAGCCAGGTAAAAGCAGCTGCCCTCACCAGCCAATGACTGAAGTAGCCCACACACAACCCTTCCAGGGGTCCAATCAGGACCACTGGTGGGAACACTCATGCATATGACTCGGGCATACTGACACCAGTTTGTGCATTGGGACCAGACAGTCTCAACCCACATCCTGCCATCAAACACACAGCCCTCTAGTAGCCCACCAAATGCTTCTGCTTTCCTGGGCACTGGAAGTCCTTATAAGGATTTTCCTGGCCTCACAGGCTAACAAATAAGATGACTAAGGACAAGCAAAAAACCATGTGGCACGGCCATGTTTGGACACTAGCCACAGTTGTACGGCTAAAACGAGAAGTCCCAAAAAATTTGAAAGTCACTGCTGTCACCCGCCTATCCTTTTAGAATCCTGAGTTAGTCTAGGGCAAAACAAAAGTGTACCCCATTGTACAGCAGTGTAAGCTTCATTGTACAATGATAAAAATCTTAACACAAGTGATACAAAAGTAACCAGACGTAGCGACACTTTGACACCACTAAGTGAAAGTTTCCCAGTACTCACAGCCTGAAAAACATGTCAGATTCCCCATCACATATGAGCAAAAGCCAGTGCAGTGAAGCTTAAGGCTTCACTGTTCTGCAAAAAGAGCAGGTCTGCATCAAAATAAAAGCAAAAGGATTGGTGGAGGGAGACGGAGGGGGGGTCCATAAAGATGGAGAGAAAGGGCAGTAAAGAATTCTTTCCTAACAGTTCCCTTGTAGAAGTAGGCCAAAATGGGCTTTTATTTTGATTTTAAATAAACCTCCAATTAACATGGCACTTAGTCCGAGTCCTTCTTTGGATTCGCCACAGGAGACCTTCAATAGTATAGCAGATAGTGGGTGAGGGTAGTTTATGTAAAATACATAGTCCTAATCTTCCCTGCTGCAATTTCTCGCCTATTGCGGCTCTTCCCATTTTTGTGCTGCATCATTGAAAAGGAGAGGCCATGCTTGTAAACAGCTGTGCTGTTTGATGCACCTAAACTGCCAGGTCCTGCGCTAGAGTCAGCATACCCCTGTTTCAATAAACCAGGGAAGATGGCCAAAAAGCATGTTTTGAGATGGACATGCTTCTGTCCCTATGTCACATCAGTCATTTTTCTGTTTGAAGGTTAACGATATGCTGGAAAAATGTGTACCCAAAACGAATTTTAGCTTCTACACTCCTCTTACATGGCTTCCTATGTACACTTTAACACTTATTTCTGTCTTTGGTGTATCCCTAGGTTTTCTGATTACTTGGATACCAGGAAAGCTAATATTCTTTAACTGTGAATACATGGAACCTTTTAAAGTGTTCTAATGTTTAAAAGCTCAAAACTTGAAGATAACCCAAAAAGTTCAAACATGTCCTCTGTGAGAATATTTGCCTTTTAAAGAAAGATTCATGTTTTCCTTCTACTTTATTTTTGTTCAACTTTTATTTCATCTATTGTGAGGCTTACATTATTTTTCAGCTGGTAAACAATTGCGTGTCCATCTGAGGTGCGGTTTGTTCATTTTGTGACCATGGCTAATTGGATAATTTCAAACTGATTCAAATTGATCCTGGTTATCCCTTTTTCTCTCCCAGGGAATTAAAATGTGGTATTCCTGTCACAGATGAGAATGAGAACAGATTAGGGGAGTCACCGAAAGCTGCTCAACAGGCTATCACACAAGTGGTCATCTCAAGGATTCTCATGGCAGCTCCTGGAATGGGTAGGTATAGATTGAGGCTCGATAAATATAACCGGCTCTCATTGTGGAGCCTAGAATAAGACTGTCAGAGTTCTGATGTGTGGTGGTCTGCAGGAATGAAAAGACACACATTGCGTCAACTTTGAATGGGTTTTTGCTTAACATGCCATGGCTACAATGCAAGATAAAACCCAAAATTTCATAAGTGTCCCCCTCCTCCCTCCAGAAAATAGATGCATAAAAAAGATGTGTTGCATTTAGCCTTTCAAGAGTTCCTACAACATGTTAACAAGAAATTAAATGCATGTGCATAATATTCCTAAATGTATTGTGGGTATGTTAACAAGAAGTTGCATTAATTTTGCATAATATTCCTGCATATATCGGGATATGCCATAGATACATTACGGAGTAGCAGGCCTCTTTAAGCACCGTATTTCTAGTTTTCTGACATCCTGCTAAACAAATTTCCTGATTGTAATGAGTTCCATGAAGAGTTCCATGAAATATTGATCAGTGGTGTCTCAGACCTATTGTTGGGTTGCAAATGTCTCTGATTGGGGACTCCTTTGTATAAGATCGGGTGGCCGATACATCTGGTATTACCCATTCTATCAATTTAGCACTGCTGCTGTGCTCTTCTATGTGCTCCTCAATGTCCGCATAAGGTAATGTATTGGAGTCGCAATGGAAGGAACAAGTTACTTACCTGTAACTGTTGTTCTCCAGCATGGGTCTGGCATGGATTCACATGCTCATGAATATTCCCCGTCGTCAGGCCGGGAATCCTCGGTATAGAAAAAAATCAGTATCAGTTTCGTTTCTGGTCTGTCTTTCTTAGTAACCAATCACTGGTCTCTGGGTCATACTGCCCCCAGCCAATGACTGCCCTCTCCCTAAGCCCCGCCTCTGGCAGTCATCCTCAGATTTGGTAGCACGTAAAGTGGCAGTATGACCAAGTGAAGAGCCGCAGAGGGGTAGGCGGGAGGGTTCGCATGTGAATCCATGCCAGACCCATGCTGGAGAAAAACAGTTACAGGTAAGTAACTTGTTCCTTCTCCAGCATGGGGTCTGGCATGGATTCACATGCTCATGAATAAGAGAATACAAAGCAGTACACACATGCACAACCACGGGAGGTGGCAACAGGCTCAACATTAAGCAATACAACAACTCAACATTAAGCAACTCTTACCTCCTCACCAGGCTCACCTTAGGCGAACAGGTTGCGCAGCACTGCTTGACCGACGCTGGACTCCTCCCTGGAGTCCCGATCGACGCAGTAGAATCTTGTGAAGGTGTGCGTCGACCTCCACGTCGCAGCCCTGCAGATGTCCAGCAGGGGCACACCAGACAGGAACGACATGGTAGCAGCGATCGCTCTGGTCAAATGGGCTCTCGGACGGCCGGGCAGCGGTCGGTTTGCCAAACAGTGACAGTTCATGATGCAGCCGGAGAGCCATCTGGAAATGGAAGTCTTTGAGAGAGCCTTCCCTTGATTCACAGTCCCAAAGTTCACAAACAGCTGTGACGTCTTCCGAAAACTCTTCGTGCGGTTCACGTAGAACTTCAGCGCTCTAGCTACATCCAGCGAGTGCAAAGTCCTCTCGGCTGGCGACGAAGGCGACGGGAAGAAAACTGGCAACATCTAGGGCTCGTTGAGGTGGAAGTCCAACGGCACCTTGGGCATAAAGGAGGGGTGTGTCCTCAGCACCACCCTCGTGTCATGAAAAGTCAAGTATGGAGGCTTGCAAGATAGGGCCTGGATCTCTCCCACTCGTCGTGCGGAGGTGATGGCCACGAGGAAAGCTGTCTTCCACGACAGGAACTTCAAAGGCGCCGAATGCATAGGCTCGAATGGGGCCCCCATGAGCCTGGTCAGCACCACATTAAGCTCCCAGGCTGGGGCAGGAGCCTTCACCGGCGGGAATGATCGGAATAGTCCCTTCATGAATTCTTTCACCAGGCGATGAGACCACAAGGACGCCCGTCCCATAGTCCTGGCATATCGGGAGATTGCAGCCAGATGTATTTTGATGGAGGCGTGAGCCAGTCCAGCTTTGGCCAGCGACAGTAGGTACGGCAGTACTTGAGGGGCCGTAATCCGCAGAGGGTTAATCTGTGCACGGCACCAGACCGAGAACCTCTTCCATTTATGTCTGTAGCACTTGAGAGTTGAGGACGCCCAGGCCTTTGCAAGAACCTCTCTGCAGTCGGCCGGGATGTCGTACCCTCCAAACTCTAGTGCTGCAGGAGCCAGGCCTGCAAGTTCAGCGACTCCGGGTTGTGGTGAAGAATGGTGCCTCCTTCTCTGGAGAGAAGGTCTTCCTCCGTCGGTAGCTTGACTGGTGGGGACGTTGACAAGTCCAGAAGGTCCGGGAACCAGATCTGTCTCGGCCACGCCGGTGCGATGAGGATCATCCTGCACCGGGACCTCTTGAGCTGGTTGATGAGCCGGAGCAGCAACGGCAGCGGAGGGAACGCATAAAGAAATAGGCCGTCCCAGGGGAACGAGAAAGCATCGCCCATGCTCCTCGGCTGGGGGAACCTGCTGGCGAACCTCCGGCACTTGGAATTCATCGCCGTCGCAAAGAGATCGATTTGGGGTTCGCCCCATCATCGGAAGAGTCGATCCACTTGATCCTGGCGTAGTTCCCACTCGTGGCACGAGCGCAGCTCTCTGCTGAGTGAGTCGGCGATCGTGTTTTTTATTCCTGCCAGATGAAGAGGCACCAGAAACATCCCCTGGGCAACGGCCCAATGCCACAGATCCTGGGCTTCCCTGGATAGGGCAGGGGACCTGGTTCCGCCCTGCTTCCGGATGTAGAACATCGTGGTGGTGTTGTCGGTGAAGATCCTCACCACCTTACCCTTGAGGGACGGAAGAAAGGACCTGAGGGCCCAGAACACTGCGCAGAGCTCCAAGATGTTGATGTGGAGAGACTTCTCCTCCGGGAGCCAAAGGCCTCTCGCGTGAAGATCTCCGGAGTGTGCTCCCCAACCTTCCAAGGAGGCGTCCGTCGTCGCTGTCACCTGGTGAGCTGAGGTCTGAAAGTCCGTGCCCGCCGACAGATGGGAGCGGGTACCCCACCACCGGATCGCCTGACGGAACGTCCTCGAAGCTGCCCGTCGACTGGACCCAGCGGCTTTGAGGAACTCTTGTAAGCGGCGCATCCGAAGCCTGCAAAGGCGCACCAGATAAATGCAGGAGGACATCATCCCGAGGAGGGATTTGATAGATCTTACCCTGGCCATGTCTGTGGCCAGCAGACGCTGAACCTTGCCCAGAATGGTCCTGGTCCTTTCCTCCGACGGCGAGGCCAGCTGCTCCACTGTGTCGAGCTTGGCTCCCAGAAACAGGGCGACTTGCGACGGAACCAGGTGGGATTTTGGAAAGTTGATGGAGAATCCCAGGTCCGTGAGCAGCTGGACGGTCTTCGCAGTGAGCTCCCTTGTCCTTGCCCGGATGAACCAGTCGTCCAGGTAGGGGTAGATGTGGATCCCCTGTAGGTCGCAGCCGCGCCGCCACCGGTGCAAGGCCCTTGGTGAACACCCTGGGTGCCGACTTCAATCCGAACGGGAGGGCTTTGAACTGGTAGTGCCGCCCTTGGACCACAAACCTGAGGAACTTACGGTGTCTTTTTAGAATGGGGATGTGGAAGTACGCATCCTCCAAGTCCAACGACGACAGGAAATAGCCCTCCTCCAGCTGTGCCAGCACGTGTTGGAGGGTGACCATACAGAACCTCTGTGAGGGTGACCATACAGAACCTCTGTGCCTTGATGTACTTGTTCAGTCGTCGTAGGTCCAGGATGGGGCGCCATCCTCCTGTCTTCATTTTTACAAGGAAGTACCTTGAGTAAACTCCGGAGCCCCGAAGCCTCTTTGGGACGAGCTCGATGGCACCCTTCTTGAGCATCGCCCTTACTTCCAACAGTAGATGAGGGACGTGATTTTCCTTCATGGCCGCGAGGGCACTTCTTCTGAAACTCGAGGGCGTGCCCTTGGGCGTCCAGCACCCAACGGTCGGAGATGGATCCCACACGCTGACGAACCTCGCCAGCTGGCCTCCCACCGGGGTGCTTCGGCGGGGGCCCGACCCCACGGTCGGTTCAATCTTGTTTGCAGGCCGCCTTGCCTCCTTGACCTCCCGGTCGATGACGACGGGCACCACCTGACTTGCCGCGTCCCCTGTAGGCTTCCTGGGAGGAAGATCTTGCCGCTTGGCGGTACGTGGAGGAGCCACTCCGGATCCCTTGGAGGCACCTTGTCTGCCTCCGGAGCTCTGAAAGGACGGCCGTCGTCATTGGAGCACTCCCAGTGCCCGGGCAGTCTGTGTCTGTCTTGATGGCCTGAAGGGAAGCATCAACTGCCTTCCCAAACAGGTTGTTCCCGTCGAAGGGCATGTCCAAAACCTTGGTTTGTACGTCCTGGTGGAAATCCGTGGCCTTGAGCCATTATCGTCTCAAGCAAACGCTGTTGCCCAACTGACGGAAACCGGAGTCGGCGATGTCCGTTGCCACCATGATGGTGTGGTCCGAAGCAATCTCACCCTCCTGTAGGATTTCAAGGGCCTCAGCCCTTTTGGTGTCCGGAAGGAAGTCCAACAGAGGGGTGATTTTGAACCACAACTCCCTGTCGTAGTGGGCTACGATAGCCAGGGCGTTGGTCGCCTTGATAGTCGTTGCTGCGGATGAGATGATCCGCCGTCCCATCGTGTCCAACTTCCTGCCCTTGCTGTCCGGCGGGGAAGTTGATGTCGAGGCCGATGCCCTCTCCAGCTTTCTTGTTTGCTGCCGCCGAGACGACCGAATCCGGGGTAGGTTGCGCCCGAAGGCACAAGGGGGCAGCGTCGGGGACCCGGTACTTCTTCTCGTACCGGTCCCTCTTTGCCGGCGCTATCGCAGGGTTCTTGAGGAGGGCGAGCCCCTCATCCCAAATGTCATCAAGAAGCGGTACGGCGAGGACCGTCTTCCTTTTAGCCTTGCGCATTTGGTAAAGGAACCCTTCCTTCTTCTCTTCTGGGCAGAGCTGGAAGAGCTCCGATGCCCTGGAAATCATGGCATGGAAGGATCCAATTTCGTCGGGCGGGGACGCCCGAGCAGGGGGCCACGGGGGAACCGTCCCGTCGTCGCCTCTGTAGTCATCTGTACCTGTCGTAGCCGTGTCCGTGCCTGTATCATCCGCGTGGGTCGTAGACCGGGGGGAAGGCAGAGCAGGCCGCAGAGGTGGGAGAGGTGGCGTAGGATGCGTCCTCCTCCTCTTATGCGGTGGACTTTCTGAAGGTCCTGGCTCCAGTTCCCCCGTTGGGTCTGGCTCAGGTACCTCCATCGGGGGGAGGGGCAACATTGTTCTTATCTCCGAACATAAGGACTGAATCGCTGACAAAATGGCCGCCGAAGTGTCCTGCGGCGCCGGAAACGACCCCGTCGCTCTCGTCGGGATCCCTCCCGATGGGCTGGGCCTCTTCCACGACTTCGATGAGCTCTTCTTCAGAGGTCGTGTCCGTATCCACGATGGCCACCAGCCCCTCTCCCACCTTTTCCAACGAGGACTTCGTTGGAGTCTTCTCAATGGGCCTGAAAGACGACTCCCTCCGCGGTGGCAGGGAGACTCTGGGTCCTGAGGGCGCCTCCACTGGTGTAGCCTCCACAGGCTGAGCCAGGGCCGCGGCGACATCGTCAATCGAGGTCTTAGCAGGGTGAATTAAGGCCATCGTCACCTTCTGGACGCCTGGGGCCTTCACCTTGGGGGGAGGGTCCGAGCCTCGCTCCCCCTCTGCCGGAATCTTCGAGATCGACCAGAGCCTCTCCAGAAGCTTCGCCGGGTTCTCGGACTTCCTCTTACCCGAGCCAGAGCGTTGGCTCGTGGTTGATGTCGCCGGGGAGGATGCGCCCTACCTGGCAGCCAAGGAGCCCGACCGTTCGCCGCTACCGGTGCCCGCGGACTCGCAGTGCTTAGCCTTTTGTTGGGCCCCTGTCACCGGGGCGCCCTCACAGGACTTAGACCGCTCGGACTTCTTTTTCTTCTTCTCGCCTGACGGGCTCTTCCCTTCCAGCCAGTTGGCGAGACGGAGGTGACGATCCTTCATGGTCCGCTCCGACATGTTCCCACAAAACGCGCAGTCCTTGTCCGTGTGCGTCTTGTCCTCATGGAGACAGTAGAGCCATAATGAATGCTCGTCCTCCTTGAAAACATTCTGAAGCTGCTATCCAGGGCAGGTCCTGAACAGCTTCCCGGGCGTCGAGCTTCCTTTCTCCTGGGCCATGTCGGGGGTAGGCCTCAGAACTTCTGGAATCCTCCAAAAGCGTAACTCGACGAAATCTTCACCCTTGAGGGGCGTAGTAAACTCCGAAACGGATCCCCGTTGATCGGATGTAGAAACGGTGGAGCTTGAGGCTCTATTTAACCGAAAAATGAGAAAAATCTCCTGATAAAAGCACAAGAGCTACAGCACGAGGACTCCCAACACTTTAACGTGCGGTAAAAATCTGACTGCCAGAGGCGGGGCTTAGGGAGAAGGCAGTCATTGGCTGGGGGCAGTATGACCCAGAGACCAGTGATTGGTTACTACTAAGAAAGACCGATCAGAAACAAAACTGATACTGATTGTTTTTCTATACCGAGGATTCCCGGCCTGACGGGGAATATTCATGAGCATGTGAATCCATGCCAGACCCCATGCTGTTGAACTATATCATAGTCATTCAGTAGAACCCATGTAAATCTGTTATGATAAGGCTGCAAACATACACTTAACATATGCCTTGTCTACATAAGCAGTGTGGATCTTCAATAAATTGTGTTGCTTGGTATAATAGTAAGCAAATGTCGGGTTACTGCTATTGTGAATATTGAGCCTTTATCATGTGCATTAGTATGTGTCCTACATTAGAATTGCTACTTGCATTGAGTACTAATAAAAGGGGAATGGGAAGTAAATTCTTATTATCCATTAAACATAATCTTTTTTCAGGCATTCCTCCATTTTTAATGAATACGCTGGAAAAGAAAGCATTTTTAAAGGTAAATTCAAATTGTAACAATTATTATTCTGAGTTAATGTACATTGTTGCGTACAATCTAATGTTACTATAATATGTGTTAATTCAAATTAGGATTGGAACATTTTACATTGATTTTTCTTGATGACTATTTTAAATCAAGATTCAAGCAAGCGTAGCGCAGTTTATCCATGTTTCTCTTGGAATCCTCATTAATATTAATGTACACTGAATATCTCCACTTTTACAGAGAATCACTGCACAGAAATAAATGTCTATTTGGCTTTTGTGATTTGTGAAAAATGGCTACTTGTACATGTCTAGTAGGCAGGTGGTATTAAAAAAAGGGATACTTGGTATCTGCATGTCATCTAAACTAGGTAAAATGACTTCAAAGAAGGGCAGGTTCCTCCAGAATCCTGATATATACAGTTAATTTGCAGACGTTTTTAGTTTTTTGTTTCTTACTCTGGTCAATGGATCTCCGAACAATGTGTTTGCCTTTAAGCTTAAACTTTTTTTTTTATTACTTCTCATGATTTTTTTCAGCTACAATATAGTGCCTTTTTCCACCTTTTTACCAACGCTGATTGTTTCCTTATTTCCTACCTCAACCCCTAGCACCATTTTCTGATAAGCGTGCCTCGATTACTTGCTCGGCTCTAATTAGTGGCCAAGATTGTTCCTTTTAAAAAAGGTGACAAATGCATCAAAAGCTGGCATATGCATCAAATCAAGGAGGCCTAGCAGTCCCAACTTTTGTAATTTTGAAATATCTCCTGAGACCACTTTTTCATAAGCTTCAATTTTGTTACTGACAAACAGATGGCAGCCTACATTTAATAGTCGAGGCCCTGATCTTACGAGACTAAACAGCTTTTCTTTTTTTCGGTGTCCCACATTTTTTAACAAGACCCATGTGATAGAAATTCAAACCTTGGGTCAGATCTGATCAGAAATATGCTGCAGGTTTAAGATCCAAATAAAAATCAAACAATGTTTGATTTAAAACAATCCTAAACATAGATTGCTTTTTAGAATCCTCATAAGCAAATTCCAGAATAGATTGGAATTGCCATGGTTCACCAACTATTTAATGTGCCTTCAGTGGTCTTTTGTTTCTACATCTGCAGTAAATTGGGGATTGGCTAGGCAAATAATGCTATCCATAGTTTGAGTTGTAAAATCTTTTTTTGCCAATATTAATAAAAATGAAATGGAACAATTATTGTATCTTGTCTGTTAATTCACTGCAGTGCACATTTCAAAGATGGTCTTCTGAGACTTGATGGGAAGGACTGATCATAAACAAGAACATTTCAAATGAGTCTTGGATGTTTTCCCGGCAAAATTTGTGCTTGTCTGGATTTTACAGGCAGCATTTGTATTGCCTTTGGAGATTCAACTTTACACCTGCACAGTTAAACACATGTAACTCTCATGGTATGAAGTTCTCAACCACTGTTACAGACTGAATTTGTTCACATGTTCTGTGCTTCTCCAACCCTGTGTTCAACATATTGGGACCCTATTTTAACACATATCTTCTGTATATCCTTATAGGTGACACTTGATCATTGTGTTGAGTTTCTGAGCACTGAACTCTTGGCTAGTCCAAGGGTGCTAATGCTATTATGTGCAGCCTGGTTTATAATGGTTAAGTATTGACTGAATAATCTAAAGCTGCCTGGAGCACTGTGTATTATGCAATGTTAATTAATTCTCTGTCAAGGCCGGTACCCTGCTCTTGTCAACAGTGGAACACCTCTGTGTGTGTGGGGGGGGGGGCAGGGGGTGGATTGGAGTGCCAGTCCTAATATTGTGGATGATCTGTGTAGTTGAGGGGGTGGAGGGGGATCCCCAGTAGCAGCTTCTTTGTATGCATTAACAGAACGTATCACCCAATGCTGGGACCCAAAATGCTCAACCAAAGAAACTGCAGACCAGGAAAAAGAAATGCTGGACCTCCATGTTCCAGAGCTCCAGTAATATCATACATGCTCTTCGTGGCCAGAGTCGCAAAAGAACCAGAGCAGAGGATGAGCTCCATAGTCTAAGGCGTATTATATGGCAGCTGTGTGGGGGGGGTGGCATTCAGGAGCTAACCCTAATGGGGCTACTAGAGCTCAAGAGACTTTAGCATCAGATGTTCCAAGGGGGGGCGATTCTTACCTCGGAGGCTAAACGCCAAAGCACCCAGCACGACCTAGAACAGTGATAATGTGTTATTTATGTAGTGCTTGCTGCCCTGCGGTGGTGCCACATGGAGCTGATGGGCAGGCCTTAACACAGTATTTAAAACTTGTGGTATTTGTGAAACTACTCAGGCAGGGAAGAATGGACCTAATTGGGCAAGGACAGACCACCAATCAGATGACATGTAGGAAGATAATAGAGGAACAGAACGCAGGAACTGTCAGTTGTTTATGTGAAGTC
Source organism: Ambystoma mexicanum (assembly GCF_040938575.1). Classification (NCBI taxonomy): domain Eukaryota; kingdom Metazoa; phylum Chordata; class Amphibia; order Caudata; family Ambystomatidae; genus Ambystoma; species Ambystoma mexicanum. The sequence goes on from NC_090925.1 coordinate 1,074,827,788, forward strand.
AGATGAGGGGGAAATGGCAGAGAAGAGACCATAAGAAGGTAGAACAGTCTAGTGGATGGTGGAACCGATTTATGGAGGATATAAGGTGTTAGTTTGTGAGATCAAGTAGTACTGCTGTGTAAGTGTGCGGACAGGAAGGATTGGTTAGGAGCGATGCAAAGTATGACTGAAGTGACAAACTGAAAGAAGGGTGAAGTAGTATTGTGGAGGGTGGGCTACTAGTGTGAAATGTGGGGTAGTAGTAACATCAAAGGGTGGGGGTGAGTGTTATTAGTAACATGATGCATTGGAGGGAGAAAGAACAGAAGTGGAGTTCCCCTTTTAGAAGAATAACATGTGGATCAAGTAAGTAGAGTTGGCAAGACTGAGGGTGTCTGGTCAGAAAAGGCAACACATCTTTAGTAGTTAACCACATTCTACTATTTACACTTTTGATGGCTCCTAACCTGGGAGTTGAGGACACCTGGGTTAGGGATGAGCTTCTTATGGGTGAGTGAGAGAGGGACAGTCTTGGGGTCCCTGAACATATGAATACAAGCCCTTGTATAGTTGCTAAACCTTGGAGTACGTATTGAGCTCTCTGTGACGATAGCTAGACATTGGCTATCCTAGACATATCCTATGTAATATCTGTATTACTAATCAATCATCAAAGTGGAATGAAGATTAACCACATTATTGGATGAAGAATCTCTTGAAATATATATCTTATATACCACCTTTCAACATTTAGCTTATGGAGAGAAAAGATGTGGCAAAACACCCAGAATGTTATTACCGTCACATTTAGCTTGTAGTTCTACACCGACTGTTTATTTGAGATTCTCAAAGTACTTGTACCACACACCTACTAAACTTGTTATACATTCTTAACTTTATAGGGTGATGGCGGCTGACAAAAAGCAAGTTGGGCGAGTGAGAGGGACTAGTCCCCCCCCCCCCCCCTTTTGACCAATGATTGGTTATTGTCAGGAGTGAAGGCGTGTTCTTGCATGCACGGTTTCTTTTGTTCCGCCAAACAGGAAAGTACATGTGCTCATATGAAGGAAAAAAAATGTATATCCCACTGAGGGTGAACCTGCGCTTTACACATCTCTAGTAATGTTTGTTATCTAAACATCAGCAGGACCAATACTGCTAGTGAAGCCTGGAAACCCCTGAAGTCATCCTCTCCGGGGCCAAAGCCCACAATAAAACTCAGAGTAGGTGTACCTATTGGATTGGCAATCCTGTGGTCCATTCGGACACCCCTGAGGTCATGCTTACTGTGCTATCCATCATTGCGAGCAATTATCATAATGAGCACCTTGCCAGAGGCATGCTCAGTGTCAATATTTCAATCTTGAGTGGCTTGATGGTGACTTAAAATCAGCTTATGACATTTGTCTCAAAACCCTCTGGAAATCGTGTCTTGTCTGTATTTTTTGGCATCAGGACCTGAAGATAAGACACGGGAGCCATTGCAGTTTTTGCCAGTACCATTTGCTCATCCCAACATTAGAGGGGATAGTTCCCGTTGAAAGGGTCAGGTGGCATTTGTCCAAAGTCCAGCAAAACATTGTGCAATGTGTCACTCATAACACGAAATCGCACCATTTAAGCAGAACAATTGTCATTAATTCAATACCCGAAACTGAATGCTTTAGTGACCTCTTCGGAGGCCAACAAGGCAGACATACTGTGCAAAATTAATCGAAAGCTACTCCCTAATCTTGAGAATCTTTCAAAATAAAGCAAATCTGGATTCCAGTTACTGTCCAATAATATTGAAAATTGTGACTTTACACCATTCCATGCAGTAATCTGTGGTATCTGCAGTTGTACGATGACTTTAAGGGCAACCAGCTTCCACTTCCTTACTAAGTAGACATTATTAGAATCTATGGGCAAGGGAGTCTAAAGAAATGATTCCATCCCTCTTATGTAGACCATGCCTACGCCCTTCTGTCATGGTGGATCCTCTGCTTCCCAAAAGGCATGGAAGAGTTTTGGGACCCACTACCACTGTCCAACCAGAACTGTTTCTGCTGGATGATAGTTGGCAACATAAATTCTTCAGAGCTCATTCCACCATGTGGCCACTGTCCGAAGGCATGTGCATGGTGCTAGATCTGAAGGGTAGGCATAAACCGGGGATAAACAGATGGTACAGGAGCACAGTACAAGGTCTTGAACCTGCCTTTATAAGGCTGTCCTTTTAGAAAATTCTTCCATTGACAATGTTAACGGTGCGCAGTATAAGTCAACTTAACATAACAATACACTGGTGTGCATGTAGCTGCTGGTATCTGAAATGGCCTTTCACTGAGGCGTTCATATGGTGCTGAAAAGCCAAAGCAGATTTGGAAGTACACATTTTTATGTCATCTTGGGCAGCACACTGAGACTCCCGGACCAGGCTGGCATCTTTTGCACTCCTGAAGTGGAGCAGCAGTGGTAGCAGTGGAGGCTAGAAGGACCTGGACAGTGATGGAACAGGCATCAAGTACGAAATTGGTTAGTGGACTTGAGCAATTCAATTTTAAGGTCCCCGTGGAGGAAGATTCCTTTGCTTATTCCCTCTGAGAGTTAGTCCATGTGGAGGCTGACCATCTCTTTTGCTTGGGTCCCTATCATTGTGTTATTAGTGCTTTGGGCACAAATGGTTAGGAATTTGACAACTCGATCAAGAGGGCTTCCTGGCATCCTTGACCAGACCCCACATCCTATTATTTGTGAAGCAAACAGGAGTGCAGTTACAAAAGTCCTCTTGGTTTATCAATGCCGGGGTCTCGCTACCAGCAATTTTTTTGAGGCCCAAGTAAGCAAATTGGTACTTTTTTTTTTTTTTACCCCATAGCATATTCCCAGAAGAAAGATTTGGTAAATGAGACACTCATTTGGGAGGATGGCTTAGGGGCAATGCGATTGTCTTTGAATCAAGACTGCGCAGAGCAACACTGGTTTGAAATCCCAGTCCCACACTTAGAGACTGTACTTCGGTATTAAGCACATTATAAAAGATTGATTAATCACCTCCAACTGACAGTAAGAGGAAGGCATGACTATAGGTGGGCAAACTCTTACACTCAGTGAACACTCTCCATACAGAACCCCACGCACAGTGTGATGAGGTTGAGATGGCACTGAAAACTGTTGAAACAAAGTTTGACCTAATGGGTAAGGTGATGCAGGTGGACACGTGTTTGGGTACAACAGAGAGCAAGAACTTAGTAGTCAATAATTGTTGAGAAATGTAATACCTTTTAAAGACTGTTCTATAATAAGCAATTTGAATTTGGGCGTTTAATGATTCAGTAGTACGTCTTGGACACAGGGGCATTGTGATGGTTGCTCCAGACTTTTATTAAAGAAAGGAGGGTTGGGGAAAGACCCATCTTGCCCTATCGCTACAAGGGGTTTCCCTGCCTCAACAATACTAAAGGATGTCCGTGTCCGGATGTCCAAAAATGGAGTTCTCTGTCCTGTGTACAAAATCCTAACCTGGCCCTTACATGGTAAATTTAAATAAAAGTGCAAAGGAATATGTTCTTTCCACTGGCCAGCTGTAGTTTTTTCCACTGTTCCAACACAAAGTTCCAAAAGGTGCAAAGGTAAAAAGGTTCCACAAATCTCAGGATAGAGTCCCCTTCCCCTGAGTTTCTCAGATTCTTTACAACTTGAAAGCACAGTTTTCTTTCTCAGAATATGCAATTTTCCAGTCCAGAGGACTTGGCTCCTTTGCCCTGGATTTCATCCATTCAAGAGGCTGTCTTTCCTCTTATTGATCTTTATAGTTTATTTGCAAATTGGTGCGGGTGATGACTCTCAATCTCATTGCCTGGGATACTCTCCTGCCAGGGTTTTCTCAATGTTCACTTTATAATTGAGTGCGGGTCCCAGGTTGCTTGGTATACTCTCCTGCCAGGACTTTTCCACTCGTAACAGTTTGACTCATTCAGCCAATGGGTCTTCAACCCCCTTTCATCCGTTTCATTCTGCAATGCACTCTCCGTCCCAGCTCCCTTGCGCGGGGTCGCCCTGTAAAGGTCTCTTTCCTCGGTGTGCGCTATATGTTGCGGTGCCCTAGAGTCCCAATTACCCCCTCTGGGCTCACCAGCCTCTTGTTGCTGCTTCGGCGTTCTCTGTAGTCTTCGGTTTCTCCACCATGACACCTTCTCCGGCTGGCGTCACGTCTGCTCTCTGGTACTCGCTGTGCTTTGGCCTCCTCTCAACAGGGTCTTCTGCTGCATGCCTCAGTGCTGCGTACCTTCTACCTCAGAGCTTCTCGTGATGGTGCCAGTAGGAGTTCTCCTGTCCCATTCTGCAGCTTGCTTTCTCGCCCGCGTCGGTTATAGTAGATCTCCATCTTCCTCACAGTGCCAGGGTTTTAAATGTCCCGGCACCTATCCGATCCTTCCAACCACTAAAGCGTGTCTCTAGTTTTGCAGTTTTAGTACTCTGCACCTAACCCTCTGGAAATGGGATGGGCCCAGGAACCACTAGATCCCAACTCCTTGAAGCAACATAAGCTTGTGTGTAGAGAAATTCATTCAACGGACCACATCGTATAAAATCTATACTAACGACATGGCAGTGTCCTTTTTTTTTTTTTTTGTATTACTTTTTTTTTTGTATTACTTTTTTAAAAAAAATTTTCTCGCACATTACAAAGCCCAAATCCACCAATATACTAAAACCTGCCTCACTGTTGTTGACTGTGCTCTGCTCAAGGTCACACTGCTTGGGACAGATATCCACTGGTTACCTCCTTTCCCTCCCCAGTCAATGGTCGCTACACCAGTGATGCACCAGCGCCAATCAATATCAAGTATGCACCCAACACAACATAGTTGGTAAAGGCTTAAACAACCACTACTAGGCCTATAACAAATGCTGATGTGACAAGATCAGATAAATGAAGTAATGATTAACGGCCTATTCCCTCTCAGCCACCACCCACGAAAAAATTGTCGCCACAAGATTTGCAAAAGAATTGGACCAGTATAAGTTCTGTCTCCCACATACCATTCACATTCATTCAAAACACTCCACTTAGCACTATTTCTACACCCAGCAAGTAAAGATTAAGAGCTGCAACAGCTGATAATACCCAGCAATCCTGTCTCGTATTTCTCACAACTTTATTTCTCATCATATTAGGCCAGTAAACGTACTTGGAGCGGCTTTGACCCCTGGGAGATGACCCCTGGGAGATTCCTCCAAGGAGGTCTTGCACCCTGTAAATTCTCTTAAGATAAGTGAAGGCTGCAGAGAACCTGTGACGCGACCAATGCAACAATACTGCAGATCTCACAAATTACCCTTTCTGTTTTACACTCATTCCATACTCTGAGCCTATGCACTGCCCACACAACTGAATGCAACAATATTCTGATTGCCTGTCTGCACCATAGGGCCATGACGAAGGCAGTAGCTGTGCGTTGTAAAACTTGAGCACCATACCAAAGTTACATGTTAAGGAGAGACCAGATATGTATTCTTTGTTCATCAAGGCTCTGCAGCTGTGACACTGGGCAAGGATATCATTATGCCTGAAGTCAAGATCTTTGAAGAGTAACGTCTTCTCACCTAGATTTGTTCACAACAAATATATTGTGGTGAATCCCCGGATGTTGTCACTTCTCTACTAGCGGGATCCCCTTTCTATGGGGCCAGGGAGATGAGACCGCTACCCGATGGTCCCCATCGGGGTGGTACTCTGTCTGGTGATCTCATGGGGAGGTAAGCCCCCAATAGGATTCGTGACAATCCGGGGAGGACATGGTATAAATTGACACAATTGTCACAATAAAACATGTCTATCAGAAATAGTACTAGTTAGGCGGTCTAGACAGATACAATTTGAGTACTGGCTGGTTCATCCTCACTCTTATAATGGACAGATGCATTGATGTTGAAGTAATCAGTTGTATTAACTAATGCGTATACAGAGATATATTACACAGCAACGGTAGTTTTGGTTAAGTTGCTGTTTCCATAGGAAGAGCCCTTTTTGGGTGGCTTATAACTTCGCTCTCCCTGGACGAATCCTCACCAAACTTTACAAAAAAAGTATATGGGTCACTCTGAATATTTCTGCAAAGTTTGGTGAGGTTTGGTTCCAGGGGGAGGCAAGGTTATAAGGGGGGTCCCAAAACTTCTTTTTTCCCATAGACTGAATGGGGAAAAAACTTTGCTCACGCCTACAGCCCAAACCACTGGATGGATTTTCACCAAATTTGGACCAGGAGTAGCGGCTTGGTCCCGAAAGCGTGCTTTTGCAAATTTGGTGAAAATCTGTCCAGTAGTTTTATAAAATGAGCAAAAAATAGGTCAAAAAAAATTAGAGATAATCTATGTCCGGTCCGCGGACAGTGTCCTGATTGGCCAACCGGCTAGCGTCATGTCCGTGGATATGCAACGTTTTCGCTGATTGGACGGCGAAGAGCGTGAAGCGCGTCAGATTTTCGGGAACGCCCGACATCTTGAATTCGCGGACAGCGCAGTGAAACTTGGTGGAGAAATGCTATTTAGTAGAGTTTGGTGTGTAAGACTGTTTGGGGAGGGTGGGGGAGTAAGAGATTGGTTAAATGTTGTATTTATTTAGGTGGTAGATCTCCTTGTTGTGTTCGATTTGTCCGCAGACAACACTGATGTCCTGAAATGTTCTAAATAAATGAAATGGGGGTGTTCTGAGTACAGTACGTCCGTACGTATGGTTCGTAGGCAAGTTGAAACTGTTCTAAGAACCCACACGGTGTACTGATATGTTCGAAAATAAACGAAATGGGTGTGTCTTGAGGACGGTATGTCTGTCCGTACAGTTCGCAAGCAAGTTGAAACTGTTCTAAGAACACTCCTCATGTCCGCGGACATTAAAAGTGCCCATATGGCATAGTCAAAATGTTTGACTCTATGGGTGCGATATACTGCGGTGGTTGTGGCCAGGGCATAGAGTCTTGGGAGCATGGACAAGACCAAATTTATAAGCACTGAAGTTATAAGTCAATATGGGTGTGATTTGCTGCGATGGCTGTACTTATTATAAATATGCTTACTGTTTGGTTTAGTAACTGGAGTACATGTATTTCTTGTTTATTTCTGTGATAAAAGAAAAGATCATGTTAGTATTGTTATTTTGTAATGACTTATAACATTGAATAATCAACATTTTTATTTTTATGACCCTCATATTTAGATGATTACAAACCAGTGTACTGTGCAATTTGCTCAGTTTCTGTGTTTGTTGCTAAAATAATTGGGTCTGTGGGAGAAAAAAAATCCATGTTGGATTAAAAAAAAAAAAACCTTTTTTTGTTATGCTGCAGTCTGTTTGTTTGTTTTCAGTGTTCACTTGTTGTTTCTGGCTAATGCCCCAAGTATTGGCTTGTTGCAGATTTTTGGAGCAGTTAGATACCTGTTTGACATATTGTAACTGTCTGTTTTGTTATAATGAAGTGGTATTGATTTATCTGTTTGGATATTTTAAAATTTTGGGGCAGTTAGATACCAGTTGGCGTATTATAACTATCTATTTTTTTATATAATTTAGTAGTATTAATTTATCTGTTTAGTTGTTGTAGAATCTTGGGGCAGTTAGATACCTTTTGGCATATTCTAACAGTTTATAGTTTTTTAATAGAAGTTTAGTTAAGGTTTAAGTATAGTTTAGTTAATACATTTTGGTTTTAAGAAGATTAAATGAGCATTTGTAAGATTTGCTGGTAATCTCTGCTTTAGAGTAATGGCACTATCATTACATTTGAACCATCCACAATTATTTTTTTATATATGCATTGTAGTGACCTAAATTGGTTGTGGCTCCTGCGTGGTAGATTATACCTATTGTGAAGGTTTTCTTACCAAGTGATACTTGACCATTTGTGAATCCAGTCAGCTTGCAGTTGTTTTTGGTACCATCTGCATTGTAACGTAAAAGCATTAGTATTACGTATTTACCATGTGTTTGTATTAGTAAGGTGCAGCGATTATCCGAATTGTAGGTAGAACATAATCTACCATGGTTTGAATTTTGTACAAGTTGCTGAAATGGAATGGATTCACAATTAGGTATTGATATATATACGAAGCGTCCATTGGGGATTTGTTCTTGTGTCACATTGTTGCAGAGAGTGCATGTACGTTTCCCCATGTATGAAATCTGGAAGATTTCATTTATAGGTATATTTTTGTTTTCCAGTACTTGTAGTAAGTACATTAGAAATTCTTGTGGATCTTCCTGTGAGTTTATAGTGAATTTCACCAGTCCAGCACAGAAGTCCAATTGTCTTATTCCATAAACACTATATGTGTTATTAGGATTGTTTGTTGCATTTCTATGAAGTACTAACCTTTGCAAACACAATTGGTCTGTACTGTGTAAGTATATGTTGTCAACAATTGGTAATTGAAATAGAATATTCATTGCTACATTTGCATAGCAATTTACACCAATTATATTTGAGAGTTTAAATACACCAGGTAATTCTTGAGTGATTTTTTTTTTTTTTTTTTTTTTCTTGAGTTTGTCTTCCTTCTTTGACGAAGTACCTGGTTTACTTTCCCTAATTGGTTCTTTTTTGCTTGTGGTACTTGATGAAGTATTAGTTTTGTTTACTCTCTTTGGAGGATTTGCAGTGATATCCTGTTGTATTTCTGTTTGATTTAGTTTTCTTTTACAACGTTTTACTTTTTGTGGAACAGGATATGTTTTTAGATGGGGGGGGTGTATAGTGAACAAAGTCTATTGTATTCTAAAATGCAAGGAATATCAGCGTTTACTTTACTTGCTTCAAAGTTGATTAGAAATAGACCGTCAAGTGTACGTAAGCGTGATAGTGCCACATAGCTCATGCCTTCTTTAAAGACTGTTACCAATGTCTTTTAATACTTTGTCTAGGGTAAGACCTTGTGATTTATGAATGGTGACTGCGTATCCAAGAGTTAGAGAAAATTGTTCTCTGCGTACATACATGTTTTTGAAGAGAAGGAATCGAGCTGTTGAGCGTCCTATCCAGTGCTCCATTAACTAGTCCTTGGCCCCACGTCAAGGTTACGTATAAGCATTACTCTGAAATGTAAGGATAATTTTAATATTTTCTCCAATCCAGCTGTGTTGGAGATTGAATTTTCTAAACTATTTAGTCTTGTTGTAGCTTGTTCACACATCAGTAGTATATCATGTACGTCTAGTTTATCTGTGGCGCTAATTTCCAATATTGGTTGCATTTCTTTTTTTAACATTGTTTCATTGAATTTGAAACAGCTTGCAAGGGTTGGCATTAAGGCCATACAATTGACATTTTTGTGGGCTAATTGTTCCATAACATCTCTAGCACATGCATTATCTCCATAAAGTGCATGAATGCGCCGGGTTTTCAATATTGATTGTGCTTCTTGAGATAGTATACCAACTCTAATACTTTTTAAGATGTTGGCATAAGTCAGATCTGCAGATTGCCACATGTTTTCTGTTATCTGTATTGGAAATGTTGCCAAAGTTTGACATTTCCTATGCTGCCAACCGTTTTACTGCAGAGTTTGTGTTCTAAGGTTTTAAAAATAGGCTCACCTTTCACTGGTGTCAATTGAAGAAGATCTCAGAAAAAAAAGTGTTTTCCTGCAAAGAGCTGTTCGTAGTTTGTTTTGAGTACTTCTTGTAATCTGAGGTGAATCAAAGCCAACATTAGGTTGGAGACCATGCTCACTTCATCTATTCGTAGCATTTTCATTTGTTTTAATACTCTGCTTAGTTCCATTGCAGCTTCTGTAGAAAGTTTGTAATAGTCCAATTTGTTTTGGTGTTCTACTGGCAGAAGTAGTAATCGGTGTAAAGTGACACCGCCTATGTTGTAGGCAGCTAAACCTGTGGGGGCAGTGACAACAGCTGACAGTTTGTTGTTTGTCAATTGTTGAAGGAACTTACTGATTTTGATTAAGAATGTTTTGCCAGAACCAGCTTCACCACTGACGTACAGTAGTATAGGTTGGTAATTTTGACAGCTGCATTCTTTGTTTTCACATTGTACACCATGTGCAATTTCTTATGTTACTTCTTGAAAAATGCTACGTTGCTCATTGTTTAGTTTTGATTGCAGTATAGTTAAGTCTTCTTTATCTTCATACTGACACATGGTGTTTTCTACTTCTGTCATAGCGAATTCAGCCTCATTTGTTATTAGTGGCTCGCCCAGTGGTTCTTGGCTTCCTGTTACAGAAGGTTGACTGTCAGGAGTGTCCTTATCTAGTTGGGCCTTGAGTTCTTCTTCGTGTTGCTGTTCATTGTGCAACATTGTTTTGTACTGTGTAAAGTTTACATCAGTTATAGTGCATTCATTTTCTTTGAAAGTGTCTTCATGAGTCATAGTTATCTAGTATGTCTTCTTCTTTTCTCCATGATTTAAAGAGTTGTAGCAGGGACATGCAATATACTTCCTTATGTTGAGGAGTCTTTAATGACAATTTGATATGATTAATAAAATTTCGTTTGGTGAGTTTTACTAAGCTGCCTTCACAATTTGTCACTCTATATTTTTCCATCGGGTTTAATATTATTTTTGCATGTGAAGTTTTGGGCTATGTGGTATAGACACATGATTTCCAAAGTGGTACTTTTGTTTGGGTAGTATGTGTCCAGTAAATTGTTTTTTAAAATGTCTTGGCTGTTGGGATCATGTTTGGCTATTGTTTCTATATCTTTGTATGATTTTAGAACTTTTTCTAGATTTAGCAGGACCAAGACTTAGCCATACTATATTTTCAGATTTTCCATACAAAGCAGTACCAGTTAAACAATCTTCTGCTTCATAGGAGCCTCATTCTCTATGGGAGAGCATTTTTATGCCCAAGCTGTATAATTTCTGAGACAGTGTTTTGTCTGATTACAGGTCATTCCAGAGGTCTTGGAGCTCTTTTTTCTGCTTTTGTTATGTATGCTGTAACATATCGTGCAACTGCAGTCGAATTGTCTGCAATGTACTGCACATCTATGTTTGCATTCCATAAGTGGGCAATGATTGCATTGTAATCCTTGATATATTTTTCTTATGTAATAGGTATTTTTAGGTGATTTACCTTTAACACTATGTCTAACTGAAGACATGAAGTTGTTCACTTGACCTGTTTTTGTAACCGGTCTAGGGAAACCAAAGCGGCATTTGGTATAGTATTTCCCTTTGATTTTGTATTTGCGATGACAATATTTGCCACATTTGTGTCTTTGAAACTGTAAAGTTTGTGCATGAAGATCATTATTTGTTGCTTCTGATGAAATTTCACAAGTGACATATTTTTCAATAAACTGTAAAACAGTGCCATCACTATCTTGACCAAACTTAGGAGCATCTTTAATCCATAAAAGCATGTGGATATGTGGTGCTCCTCTGGCTTGATATTCTTTTCTCCAAAAGAAGTGTTGCACTTCTCCAAGGGGAGGAGCAGTTTTATTACAAATAAAGTGTAGCAATGAAGCAATGGTGAAAATATTTTGAAACATTAACAGGATCTAGAGAACAAAGTTCTCCAGGTGTTAGTATATCTATGTTTGTTTTGTATTTGTTTGATATGCGTAGGAAATCATGTAAATCTTCCCATGCATATTCTGCACAACTTAATGTAACAAACCAAGTGGGCGGGCTAAGGTTTCTGATCATACAACGTACATCTCCATGATGTGGAAACCAGTACTCTTTAGTACCATGCATATTTGCTAATAGATTTGTAATATTTGATTGTAAAACCTCATATTTTTGTTGCACTTTTTGTAATAATTGTGCAGCTGACATTCATTGAAAGTGGGATCCTGATTTTAATGTGTGTGCAACTCCGTAACATAAAGTTGCTAGTTCACTTTCAAAGAGTAGGTGGAATATGTATTCCCAGATTTAGACAAAATGTGGATCTTCAGAATACATCCGTAATGAGCGGTATTCTGATGCTGTTATTTGAATAGGTCTATCATCTTACATTCCTCCTTTGCCAGTAGGAAAGAGTAGAGGAAAAGCATGTGCTTCTATACTTTTTTCCCATATGCTGATTGGTGATCCTTTTGTTTGACGCATTTGGTACATTTCTAGTGCATTTTCTATGGTGTCATTAGAGTACAATGGGTGAATTGTATAATGGTCTAAAGTATTGGATATTGTAGCAGGATCTAGAAGTTCAAATTGACCAGCTTCTTGTGTCTCTTGCATTATTTCAGTGGTATCCTTCAAGTTTTCTTCAATATCAATTTCTTTGTAGTATTCATTGTCTTTTAGATATTGCAAGGCTTGTCTAACTTTATGTAAATCTATCAGTTGTTGCCAAATTCTTTTGTAGGTACACCATTTACTAAGATAATTAAAGATTGCTCCATTGGACGTTGCACTCCTATAGTGTGCACATTTTCTTTTAGATCTAATGGTAAATGCACTACTTTTCCCCGAATATCTTTCACTAATTCAGAGGGAGGTAATTTTGCTGTTTTTGGTTGAAGACGTATTATTGCTTGAAATGGCTGCACTATTTGAATTATGATGCACTCATATAAATTGAGTTGTTGTAGGGGTTTTGGTAGTGGAAATAATTCCAAATTATTTGTGATGGCACGTGAAGGAGTTTGGTTGTTGTCACGTTTTGTAGTGCAGTAACTGCAAAGTATAAAGGGGTCAGTTATTTCGTATTTTTTTTCTGCTATAAGGTAGAGCGCTAATTCAAACCATTTAGAATCTTCATTGTCTTCTATTTTGTATGTTAGGTCTACAGTTTTTGTGTTACTTTTATAAAAAGTTCGACGGCAACATGCACACACATGGTTTATTTCAGCAGATATACTTTTACATTTCAGTATTTCTTTTTTGTATGTGTGTAGTAGAAGGTTGCCATGCATCGAATTGTTGCTAATTTGCTTTAAAGCTATTTCATTCTGTAAGTGGCTTTCACTTCCAAAATATTTTTTCTGGATATAGTTGATTTCTTCAAGTAGGTCTTTTGCTGTACCATGTAGAAGAATGTTATCTAAATTGACTAGTGCTAAAGCAGGACTTTTAGCATATTACAGTTTATAGACTAGATTTCTTATAGTTGAATGATGTGTTGATATCATTTTGATATAATGGAAGGTGGTTTTGCAAGTAGGTCCTGAAATGCAGGCCAATGAATGTCCTTGTAGTCTTGTGTACTTGTGCACTGGACAGGTATCCATATTTTGCAGTAGTTTAATTTTGATTTTGTCTTTGCCTTTCACATATTGATTGAGGAATTGGCGTAAAGACTTGAAAGATTTTTTGGGAATGTTACATATTGACGTGCATGGCCATTTGTATACTAGACGTTCTGATTCAGTTGAATGGAGGTAATTCTAAGTATTATGGTATTCTTTTTTATAACCTCGTCCACTGCTATGTATGGCAATTGTATTTGTTTGCTTTTGTTTCTATGCTTCTTCATTGAAGTATGGTTCTGTGCTCGTAGTGTGACTCCATTCACCTCCAGATACTTCAGAAGTTATTTCTGTTGACATTTCGTTTATTGAGAAGTCTTTTTTGTAATTTAGTCAATTAGTTTTGTTAGTGATTTCATTTTTTTTAACACTAAAATAAATAACTTTCTTTTGAGAAGGATTGCACTGTATCAACACTTCTAAAATTAATTTCCTACGATAGGTTTTAAGGGTTGAGCCTGATTTCTCTCCTGTTTTTATACGTTTTTGAAGGACTCTGTTATGGAGCATTTTTGCTAAAATACTTTTTTTGGTATGCTTACTTTGCACTATATCAAGATTCATAGGAGCAATTTTATCTGTAGTGGTAGCTGATTTTTTGTTAATTGTCTTGTGGTTCGTTTTACATTTTGATAGAGGAGGCAAAGTTTCTGTAGTTGAAGCTTGTTTTGTTTCACTAAATGACTGTATTAGCTGTTTTACTTGAACTTTTTTTTACAAATTCTGCTAGGGATGGATGCTTGTTTTGGACACTTCTATTTTCATTTGCTCTGCTTCTCCGTTGCTTTCTATGGACTTTATTTTTGGTAGGCATTCTTTAGGGTCTGTTGGAAAAAAATAAAGGTATGGTTTGGAGGGTTCTTAATGTATGTGTGCTGTGTGCATGAGTGTCTGAGTAAGATGATAAAGATGTATGTAATGGTGTGTGATTGTGCATTGGGCAACTACAACTAGTTGGGATGGGTAGTCTTGAATTTATGTGCTACTAAACTGGAGTTCAGATGACAGTAGAAAGTAAGCTGGTGGTGTGGAGAAGTAGAAATAGTAAATCTAATGGTATACAATTAAAACAGTTGTTCTATAATATCAAAATTCTAGGGGCTGAGTTGGGTCATTTGTGTGTCAAAAAATATGAAATTGTGCGCCATTCTGCCTGTAAATGTCTGTTTAAGAAACGGGGATTTGTAGACCGAATGGTGCACAATGTCTATTTTTAGGCACAGAAATAGCATGAATTAATCTTAGTGTGTTGGAATAATAGTACAAATAATATGGTGGTATTCAACTTACTTTTTTTCTGAAATGAGCAGGTTTCTTCTTAGTTGTTCCTTGTACTTCAAATTTGGCTGCTTCTTTTCGGGAGAATGGTCTTCACTGCAATTGTAAAGGAAACAAATTAGTAATTTTGTTTGTATATAGCACTGTTTTTAATTTAGACATTGATTTTTTTAATTGACATTGACTCTCGGCGCCTTCCTCAAAATCATGAAAACTATCTTATTCACATAAAATGCGTCGCACCAGTTGAATACATATCATATGTTCTTAATGCATATACTGTATTGTAATGACTAACTGTACCAACCAAAATATCATTTGTATGCCTTGTGGAATTCATAATGTACTACTGAATACCACTATTTCTGTAACTTAGCTCTTGTAAGTAACAGCGCCACAATGCCATGGGCTGCTTGCGCAGTATATAAATATAAGTAAATAAATGTTTGTTTTTGTACAAGTATTATTGTTTGATATTTGAACATACTGCGTGCATGCAATTTTGTTTGAGTATGTTAACTCTTTATATTGTACTTTAAATATGTTAGTTCAACATGCTTTGAAAATGTGTGTGTAAAAAGAAATCAAATAGCAGATTGGTTTGGAAGTGACAGTTGATTTTAGGAGATGGAAAAAAATGACAGTAAATTAATTTTATAGATTATACAAGCTAAAAGTCTGTTAATCTGTTTATATGAATCTAAAAGAATTGTACATGTACTATACAGAAAATATGCATACCTGTAGTTTGTGTTCATGCATATGGATATGCATGCAGCTGCAAGTAGAAATCTTGGAGACTTGTACAGTATTTCTGGTAGAAGGTGCTTTCCAATGATATGACACTTGTACTCAGAGATTAACAGTACATTTAAAGTGCTGATCTATGATGATGCAGTTAGATGTAGATGTCTTTGATGTGATTGGTGGATGTTCATGTGACGTAGCTATATCCAATGAGGGAATGGCACAGAAAGTGAAATGGAAATGGTAGAAGGACTGTCCATGTTGTGATATGTCCGCAGACATGGCAGTAGTCCGCAGACATCAGGTGTTACATCCGGGGATTTTGGGTTGGGGAGCCATGCAAATGAGAATGAGCAGAGAAAGGGATTGGTCAGGAAGGTTTAGTGGGTGTGTTGTGCCAGGAGAGAGTTTCTCAGATACTCTTTTTGCTGAGAGAAGATCAGATAGCTATGGCTGTGTGTTTCAGAAAACAGATTGTTTGGATTTTGGGAGACTCGTGGATACATTGGTTGAAGGTGCATACAGAAAGCTGTGGAGTAGCTGTAGATCTTGGATTCCCACATGTGGAAGTGCACTGGCATGGAGTACGTGGAATGAAGTGGTTGGACTTGCTACCTCTCTGTGGTACTTTGGAGACAGAGCAACATCCAGACATAATTGTAATTCTTTGTGGAGGGAACAGTTTAGGACATGTGTCTGGAATTTCTTTGCAATTTGCAATGAAAGAAAGACTTGGGAAGGTCATGGACATGTTTCCAAATTCTCAAGTAATTTTTTCACAGATTGAACAGAGACAAATGTGGATTTGTTCTTCTTCATTTGGTCCACAAATGGAGAAAGCAAGCCGCAATGTCAATAAGGCTGTTTGTGCCTTTCTAAGAGATTTTGGCATGTCCTCTTTTCACAATGAAAATATTATGTTTCGTAGTACATACATTTTTCGCAGAGATGGAGTCCATTTTACTTATGCTGGCAATCAGATTTTTCTGAGAAATGTACAAAATGCATTGCAACCTTTTTTGGAATTGCAGCATCCATTTAGTAGTAGGTATTGTGCATTTCAAATTTTTCAAACGCAAACGAACACCACCAAAAGGCTCTTTTCAGAGCAACCACTTCTCCCAGATAAAACTGCAATGTTTATGATAGGGTAGAACCCCAAAATTTAAATGTCAGCGGACTGTCCGCAGACTTCTAAAAAATACACAGGCCCTGCTTCATTTATTTTCACTTCTATTTTTTAACTGTGAAAGGCGTCTCTGAAAAGAGCCTTTTTTTATTTTTGTTGTTTTATATTTTGTTTGTTTTTTTATACAAGACACACTGAGAGGAGGGGAAAGGAGGGTAAGAGGGGCGGACACCAACCACGGGGATAAGACAGGGCGAGCTGAGAGGAAGATGTAGAGTGGGTTTTACTTGGGTAGTGAGCAGACCTTCTCGTGCTCTGAGTCGATAGCCTCAAAAGCACTACAAAGTCTCTTCCCCCCTGCACAGTACTGCGTCGCAGTACATACACACAACTGTGACCCTCGAAAGGTAAGGGTCATCAGTATTGCGTATGGCCTTTGAGGCAGCTTGAGGAATACGCTGTCCCACGGGAGTGTTCCTTGTGGTGACGGGATCGGAAATGGAGGATGAAGTAGAGGACGTCAACCTGCTACGCTCCTCACAAGGTACAACCTTGCGAATGGCCCCAGTGTGGAATGACTTTAGGTGTCGCTTCATGGTAGTTGTCCCAAAGCTGGATGAACCATACCTCCCGTGACTGAGTACCATTTTACACTCGTTGCAGGTGACTTGGTTCGCACGCGCCTTAGGACCATTACCACGAATGGTAAATAACCGCCACACCCAAGACTCACGCCGAGTGCTGGTAGTAGGGACTTCAACTACCTCATTCTCGTCATCCTCTTCATCCTCCTGTGCATCCTCACTCCTGTTTCCCCTCTTCAGGCCCTTGGGGAGGGGTGGTGGTGGAGAGGGTGGAGGTGGTGCTGAGGCTGATGCAGCACCAGGTGGCATGAGTGGAGCCATGCAAGCCATCAGCTTGGAGTTGGAAATCTGCAAATTGGCAGCAAAATTCACTGTGTTCTGTAGGATAGCCAGAAACACAATGAGAATGAGCTCTAGGGCGTGGTCTTTTATAAGGGTGCTTGTGCGCGGTTCGCGGACATGCGCGCTGTCCGCGGACACATCAAACAGAAAAAAGGGTTCAAGAAGTCACAAAAAGTATGTAGAAACTTAGGATTACTATGTGGGACTTGTTCTATGGTGAGTTTTTATAGAAAAATGTTGTAGATTACTTGAAAATGTAGTTTTAAATTGTTTGCGGACACGAACAGTGTTCGTAATCAGAACATACGCTGCTCGTGGTCGTGGTCACATGAAAGATTTGCGAACATGTTTGCGAAGGGAGCGGGTGTCCGCAGGACAACAAATGCACTGAAACTGTTTTGCGCATGCGCGTTGGTGTTCTACGGACACTGTTCCGGTCCTGAAGTGATTAAAAGTGCGTCACAAGTGAAACGAACAGTTACGCACAGGCGTTTGTTCTTAGAACAGTTTCAACTTGCCTGCAAACAATACGGACAGGCATAGCGTCCTCAGGACACCCCCATTTTGTTTCTTTACAAACATTTCAGGACACCACGTGTGTTCTTAGAACAGTTTCAACTTGCTAGCGAACAGTACGGACAGATATAGTGTTCTTAGGACACTTCCATTTTCATTTCTTCGCAGACATTTCGGACACCCGTGCTGTCCGCGGACACCTGAACTGCTTTTAAAAAAAGACAAGAAATGAATTGGGACACAATATAATAATTTTACTTTATTTTACATGTCTGTTAAATTTATGACAGAGAAGGTGAGGCAGAAACTGAAACAAAAACGGGAGAATTGGGGGTTTTCAATAGGATTTATGAGGTGAAGAAGGGATGGTAGTCTCATCAAAACGTTTTGGTTCATGGAGAGGGTTTGGGGATAATTGAGTCGGATATGGTCAGGGGGGACAGGTACATGTGGGACAATGGTATGTAGTTTGTTTCAATTGATCTTCCACAAAAAAATTTAAATTATTAAAATTTGACAAGAGTAGGTCCATTTTTTCTTCTATGTGCTGAAGAGTCTTATCCAATACTGCTTTTTCTTTAGTATTTTCAATTTTTGTATGGTATGTACAAAAAAAATGTGTTAAATGTATATAAAATAATATTTATTAATTGGTTTATATAGTAAAGTGTCTACCATTAGATTCACTATCTGACATTTCCTCACGTGGGAAATGCTCCTCTAGCCACTCGAGAGTACTGGACATTTCTGTGAGGGAGAAAAAAAAAACATATCATCATTTTTTTTGTATCTAATACAGAAAGTTTACAAATATAGGAGTAAAATCCAGTACACTTACTAGCTTCTGGTAAGGTGTGTTCTGAGTGGTCTGTAGATCTGCTGTTGCTCTTAGTTGTGGAGTTTCTGTGAGGTAATCATGTTGGAAGCCTATCTTTCTTCTTTTGGTATATTCCATTTTAGAACATATTGTATTTAAATGAATGGTTAGTGTGTTATATATATATTGGTTACAATTCTTATTTATTACCACATATAATGTGTATGTGTGCTGGTTTGTGAATTTGTAAAATGTTCATATGTTATAACAATTAAACATAGCTCCCAGACTTTTTGGGTAGTGGTGCTGTTGTCCGCATCTGTCCGCGGACATTAAAAGAGTTTGCGGACATCAAATTCAGTAGAGGGGGTTCAGTATGTTCTATGTTACTTGTACATAAAGTCAGAGTTATTATTAAGTTGCGCTACTAAAAACCTATGACATTCAATGAAAAGACTTTGTTAAATAGACGTTATGGTTCCAAGTAAAACCGAAAAACCCATGATATTCGCCAGTTATGGTAAGCTAAGCAACCATAACTCGCGCCACCACCGTGCACTTCTAAGACTAACACCCACGACATCAAAGATGACATCACAAATGTCATTGATGACATCACTGACGACATCACATGTCCGTCTCCCTCTTTTTTCCTTTACTGACACATCAAGGCCACATGGTTTTCTTCAGTAACAGTCAGTAACTAAAAGTTGTAAATGTACTATATTTGTAGACTTATCCTTCAAGTATGTTCTTACCGTAATTCTCTTAGGGTCCACTCATATCATATGAAACATATACATAGGGGAAGACACAAGCTTGAAAGACAGCAATCCTTTCTGTGCATGAAAATAATCAGTAGAGTTATCGGCACTTTCTGATAGTTCTGTTGTTTTTTTTTATTACTATACTTTCCCTGTATATGTTCATATTTGTAGACACTACTTTCCTTAGGGTCCAGTCACATCATGTGATGCAGCACTGCCTCACCTGCCAACGGGGCCCCGTTGGCCCAGATACCTATCCTTCGGCACTGTCCCTCGGCCACCCCTTCCCTGGGGCCTGTTATCTGTACCCTCACAGGTCCCACCCCCCCCACTCCTCTCCTGCACTTATCAGATGCTACCGAATCTGACTTGATCTTCACTGCACCCTTCACTGGCTGCCCTTATCACTGCTCTTATCAACTTATTTATTCACTTTTATCCACTAACTTATTATTATCCTATGCCTTGCACTTCTTTGCCCCCACTCCCTTTTTTGTTGCACTTTCCCCCTTTCCCTTTCCCATGCACTTGCACGTTCTCAATGTCACTGGGCCTAGTAAGATCGTCTGTTTTTGTTTTTCTCCCCTGCTCCCCCTCCCTTTGCCTGGTCGCGCTCTGAAACACCGGTGTATGGGCGCGATTTAAATAAAATATATCATCATATCATATACATGGGGTAAATAGCAGCTTTGCAACAGAACAATCATTTATTAGCATAAAGATAATCAGTTAGGTTATGAATTGTTTCTGCTACTGATTTTTTGCTTACTTCACTTTCCCTGTATATACACATATTTGTATGTGTTATTGTGTCTTTGTGTTTTGTCTTTAATAATGCAATTATGTAATACGTGGGTTTTGTTAACTACTTATTACATATTTCACAATACACAACTCTAATAAGAAAACAGTTATCATTCAACATTATGAATATTATATCTTCATCATGTATGCTGCACGCAATGCCTAGGTTTCTGCATGAGTACCTTAGTATACTCGATAGAAATTCATAATAGAATGCTATTTATATCAATGCATTGCTTAATGCAGTAATTAGCTCATGATATTTATTCCAATGATTCTTGACACTTTTTCTCAACATTATAATAAGAATGCCTTATACAGACATTTAATAAAAAGTAAATTCATATGTGATGTCGTCAGTGATGTCATCAATGACATTTGTGATGTCATCTTTGATGTCGTGGGTGTTAGTTTTAGCAGTGCACGGTGGTGGCGCGAGTTATGGTTGCTTAGCTTACCATAACTGGCGAATTTCATGGGTTTTTCGATTTTACTTGGAACCATAACGTCCCTTCAACAAAGTTTTTTCATTGAATATATAATATATATTTACCTTCCCTAGATGCATTTTGGATTGACATTACGACAATCTGTCTAGCGGACAAGCAGCAGATTGTCACAATAATGAGCCAACCCTCCACTTGTGTATGTTCACATAGTCGTGAATGTGAAAATGAGAGACTTCTCTATGTTGCAGTGACACGAGGACCCTAGAGGTTGATAAATGTGGATCATAGAGACACATATTATTTGTTCTTCGGTGTGTCAGTAGTCCGTTGTGACTTTTGTGCCATTCTCCCATGCACCCGGAACTAACAGACATCTGAAGATCGTTCCTAATTTACTTCAAAGTAGGTGTGCTTCCCAGCTAAATACTGTCTCAGCTGTGGAGACGGCAGTCAGGAGCCGAGAGCTCTGCCCTGGTCAGGCTGTGTCTGGTAGCTGGAAGACAAATCGCCAACTTATCAAGAGCGAGCTGGTGAACGTGGTATGCCTGGGACGCAACGCCCAAAAACCGGAAGCTCTGCAGAACTCTAATGCAGGAGGAGGTCTCTGAACGGGTGCAAGAGACCCAAAAGTGGCCGACCTAGACCGATGAGCAACCAGAGAAGTGTTGGTACACCGGGAGGCTTGCTGGGAACCCAGAGAGACTATACTGCAGTGGAACATGGGTCTGAGAACGGCACCCAATAAAGGGTGTCCTCCAGAGCCATCTTCTTCGTGGGAGTCCCTGGGAGCGTAGAAGACCAGGGCTGCCCAGATCAAGAAGCCAAGGGGATCTGGGACCCAAGGGCAAGATGCCAAAGGGGTCTCAGACCCTAAAGAGAAGGGATCCAATACCACAGTGTACTGGGACCCAACAACAAGAATACCTGGCTGGATAGTAAACCATGTACAAACTGTTAAGAATCAGGAGAAGCCAAGAAGGAATTGGGATACACACCCAATAAAGAACTACCAACAAAACCTTTGTTGTAGTCTGTGCCGGGCAGGATAGTGAACCAGGTAGGCTGAGCATTGTGGAAAAGACCAGGGGAAGGGAGACCAATCCCCTGGTGTTTGGGCACTTTGTAAAAGGAATCTTCTCTGTCCATTATGAAAGTATGGGACTCTTTGTTCTATGTACCTTATTGCACCTTCAGTCCAAATAACCCTCTTTGAGACTTTTGATTTGTATCCCTTAAGAAGATTTCATTTTGAGTCGCACAAAAGTACAGTTTCGGCAATCATCCCGAAGGAAGAAACTTATCTTCTGAATCAAGAAGACGTACCTCTTTTCTTTAGTTGAATATAGTGCAAGGGATGGAATTGGGTTTTTGGACATAGAACTGTGAACTCTTTGCTTTAGACTGACATCCTGACAACTTCTAAGTATTATTTGAGGCAGGGTAACCCCTCTTAGAACTAGGGTCAGGCAGGGTGTTCGGGAGATTTTTGTGCTGAATTCCTCCCACCATAGAGGACCCCCCCCCCCCCCCCAGCTATTTTGCTGGATTTTAGGACTTTTTTTTTATTTTAACCCTGGAGTGAGTGACCTTTTTCTCACTCTCAGTGGTTTTTACCTGATTTGGATTGTGTTTCCTGTTTTTTGAGTCTGACGAACTCCATAGGCATCTCCTTTTTATACGGTGACACTGCACCTTCAGTGCAGTCTCGCAGAGAAATCCTTTAGATTTCTCATTTTTAAATTGTGTGAACTACTGTTCCCAAAAATAGTAAAGTGAAATTGTCTTTACTTACTTTTTCTCTTTTGTAGGTCCAGTCCACCCCATCTTATGTGGAGTGCCGGGGAGTTACCTAGTAGCCCTTTATCCTCCATTCTCATGTAAAATGTTTGTTACCCTCACTACTTTAAATGACTGGTGGCAGTGGTTTAATTTTTCCTACCATTGTGCTTTTCTACCGCAGGCTGAACCCTCCGCTGCAGTACAGCACCCATTGCCATTTTCGGTTTGTGAGGTCTTTCTTGGTTTTTACTCTGTGCGTTGAGCCAGGTTTGAGCCCTTTGTTCGTTTTGCCTTTGGTAGGCTTCAGCCCTGAAGCCCACCTTTGGCTCCAGTGTGTCTAGAAAGGCAGGATGTAGGGGAGGTTCCTGAAGCTCCTTTGTCTCTAGGAATGCCTGAATGCAACCAGTCCTGATTGGCTGGCTAGCCTTTCAGGACAGCCACCCTGCTGTGTGATTGACCGCCTAGGCTGTGCATGAATGGGAGAAACCTGCTTAAAAGGCGAGTTTTGGGACTAGAGGCAGAGCCGACCACTAGGAGAAATACCCGACGAAGAAACCGTGAACAAAGCTTGCTGCATCCTCCTGGACCTTTTGAATTGCCCGGTGAAGCCCTGCTGCTGTGCTGAAACTCATTTTTCGATTCGACCGAGAAGCTCCGGAAGGGATGACTTCTTTCATTGGGTTAGTGGTACCAAGTAACCCAGAGATGACCGCTACTGGACCATCTTCCCCGACTGGCTGTACTTTTACGCTGCTTCTAGAACCGAGTGCCAGGGGTCAAGAGTTCCATAGTAGTGCAATGTCTGAAATCGGGCTAGCAGCTCCAGGAGTCTCCTATGGACCCTCCAGAAGCAGGGCGACCAGAACTCGAGTCCCCTCACCAGAGTGCTGGACCCAAGGAGTGAAGGAAGGCCGACTGGTATCGGAGATCTGCGACGGTTCTGTTCGCTAAAGCGCTGAAACCGCAAAGTGCTGCTGAATCAAGCCTGTAGCTGCTGACGAACTCCCAACTACCGCTGCAGGAGCCCTCCAGACATCCTCCCTCTTGTCCCCACGACTGAGGCACAGGAACACAGCGTCTGCACCGCTGTAACAGGACAGAATCTAGCTGGACCACTCTTCTTCAAACCAGAGGTACTGTTTAGACTTGGGGTACTTACCTCGTTGTCTTTTTAGCTGTGCTTTTCTCAGTTGGGAATTGCAGTGGTTTACCTTTAGAGTTGATTCCAACTCTGCTTCGACAGGCTTGTGACAAGTGATTTGTATTTTTATTTTATTTTTTAACAAACTCTAACTTTGTACAAGACTTTGATTATAAGAAGTGCCCCAGCTCCATAAACTGTTTCAAATTGACTTCAGCTGTCCAGGCTCCGTGCAGACTCTTCTAGCCCATTGACTGTTATTGCTGTCCTTCATAGGTGGTAATTTGTTTTAGACTATTGCTGGGAAAGGCTTGTGTAGATTTCATTGGCAGATTTAAGTGTCCTCACATATACTGAGAACCTGTTTTTTTCCTTCCTTAACCCTTTCCTTTCTGCAACCTCAAGTCTGCAAAGTATATGAATGACATTACTATCCTAACACAGGGTTTTCTCTTATTTTACTACCAATAAGTCTATAACCAGAAACACGCGTGTCTTCTCCTTCCATACCCATACAATATACAAGTGCTAAGCATTCAGTCATTCATCCATTAATTCATATTTGTGAAAAGGTAATTCAACCTCTTTGCTAGTCGAGCACCAGTTTAAAGCCATCAAAACAGAAATGTTTTATTTCCCAAGAGTGAGCCATTCCAATATGGTATTCGTAGGTCCAGGACCTTTCCCATGCACCTTGCAGGTGGCTACTATCCACCTGGCCAAGGGTGAAAGGTTTGCTAATAACATCACAAGCCAATATCCCTAAAGGGGAGTTTCAGAAGTTCTAGAAAATTATACCACAAACATACAGCTTTTTAAGGAAGCCAGCAGGCGTTTTACAATAAAATTCAACATGGGAAATGTTTGGTGCATTCCAAGGTGTTTTTAACCTTCTTATACTTCAAGTTAAAGCAAAGTGTACTATATTCTTGAACTATGTGTTATCACAGCCAACCAAAAGACAAAGTGCTCTCCTCTTTAAAACGAAGTACATTTTCTTGAGGGACTTGAATGGATATTGTCCATAGGAGGGAACCTTAATGTAGGGTTTGCCGAGGTGTTTGGCTCATATTTATATTCATGCGCAACGATATAGATTCTTGAAGGAACACATTTCCATAACGTCTGGGGAAAGTGAGATTTATGCGTTGTCCGTTAATACACATGAAACATTCGTTGACTCCCTGCACATTGGCCTCTTCACCCTACACTACTGGGCCAGCTGTCGGTGCATGTGCTTTTTTATCAGCCTTGTACACTGGCGGTAGCCCACCCACATTGCTGTCTGCTCTTTGAGAAGCACAGAGATTTTCCTGAGAGTGAAGGCAGAAACTACCGTAGGCCTGATTTCCCAGGTGTATTAGCGCTTCATGTTCACCTGCTGTCTCACAATCAAAGACCGGAGCTACTGGAGGTCCCAGGTTCTTGCTCAAGCCCCTTTCAGTAAACCCAGTGCTACAATGGCTCAGCATTCTAACTCGCTGCTCAGATCTGTCCGTTCTAAGGCCAGGACAGGGCAACATCTCAGTAGCTGTAGTCGGGCACCACAAACTGCCATAAGCAAGTCCTCACCCCGACAGATGCTATGCTGGAACATTGCATCAGCTCCATTTCATAGTATGTGTAACAGCAATGGTCAATTGTTTGGAATTACATTTTTCATACAGGAAATTGACGGCTCGTATAACACCTGCAAAACACACTTCAGCTCACACTAGTCAGTTACAACTCCTGTCGACCCGATCTGTAACCAAAATTGAAGAAGCTTAGGGAATTATCATCAATTGTATTCACTTGATGACATATTCCTCTACAGCATAGACCACCCAAAAAAATAAGATGGTGGCATTGTCATATATAAAGAGTAATACATAATGAGCATATTCTCATCCCCCCCATTCACATCCTTTGAAGCACTCTTGCTGCACTCCATCACACCCCACCTTTCTGCACCTCGTTTACTGCCCCCGCCCCCAAACACACAATCCTTACTTCCACTCAGAATGAACTGACTTCACAACTAAGATCCACAGCTTCCCCCACATCATTATCTACCTTGGCAACTTCAACCCTGGTAGTTCCCATCCAGACAGCAACCCCATACCCTCACTTCATTTACCCCCTATGACTTTACTCCACTCATCACCTACCCCCTCTCCGCTCCCCCCACCCCACACACAGCTAGCAACACCATGAACCTTTTGATTTCAAACAAAAATCATTTTTCTGTGGAAAATTGAAACTGGCTGTTCTGGTCAGACCACTTTGCTATCCCCTTCACACTCGCACACACAAGATCCACCCCACCTGTCAAACATCGCCCTTGCCTCTCAGCCAGTGATCCTGTCCTTACCACTGCCTCAATGAGCGGTACCAGAGCAATCTCCACCCAGACCCAGGTCTACATCATGAGGAAGATCAACAAGGTCCTCTCAGTCCAGATCCAGGTCCACATTACGGGGAAGATCAGCAAAGTCCTCCAAAAGACACTCACAATCCAGGTTGTTTTCTCTGTCCACTCAGCATCCTTACACTTCAACCAATACGCAGGAGTAAATCACTGGCACTAACCTCCCCCTCATGCAAAAGGAGTCGTATCGTTTCACCACCGGCACCTTTGCTGCTGGAGGAAGAGGAACTAACTGATGCGTATGCAGATGAACACCGCGATACCACATCTTCCTCTACCGACTCTCTGAGGAAGGACAACGATTGGGAAATGGATTTGACTCCCTCCCGGCCACGCCCCCCCGCCTGCGACTTTCCCTGAACCGATGAATCGGCAAAGCCATCTCAACCCGACAACATGACAGGGTTCCATTCTACCGTCATGAGGGCGCGCAAAGAGTTGGTCCTCCTTGCTTCGGAGGATGAGAAGGGATGCATTTTATTTGACCATATGGGTAAGGGGAGAAAAGCAGTGGCCTCAATTCCCATCCTCGACCAATTCTGTCAGGAGGGGCTTAAAACAATGAAATTACCATTCCGAATCCCAGCGGTGAAAAGCCATCTTGATGAGAAGTTCAACCCACTGGAAAATGCACCAAAATGTCTGACTTCCCGACCTTCTTCCGTGTTAGTGGTCTCAGCGGCGGCAAGCCAGAAACCGAAATCTGACAAACAAAAATGCCCAATACTACCGGACAATGAAGTGTGAAAACAGGACGCTTTTGGGAAAAAGGTCTTGGCTGTTTTTACTGTCATGGCTCCAATCGCTAACTCCCTAGCCAGCGTGGCGCAATGTGATAGGGAGATGTGGCATAAACTCGCTCTGATTCTGGAGCATTTCCCAGTGGAGAAGCGTAAGGAGGCAAAGGCAATCCTGAAGGAAGGGGGAAGAGTCCTCCAACCTGGGGATTAACATGGCGGTGAACCTGGCGTAAACCAGTTTTAAAAAGGTGGCCAATGGTGTGGTCCTGAGAAGACGAGCATGGCTCCGACGTAGGGATTTCCGGCCGAATGTCCACTATAAAGTAGTGGATATGCCCTTTGAGGGAGACGAGCTGTTCGCACCCAAGATCGACAAAGCACTGACGGTCGGGTTGTTAACATCCCTGCAAAACCGTCAGCCTTTTCGTCAGTTCAGGGGAGCAGCCGGCAGAACATCTGTGTCCTAATCCAACACGGTACGTCCGTACTCTAGGGGCTCGACATATTACTACCAGGGGTACAAAAAAGCTTACCAGAGGTCCCAAAAATCAAGACTTCAGACAAAATCATTGCCGCAAACAGCCCTCCGGATCCCAGAGGAGACGGCAGGATAAGACCCAACAATGACAATTCATCCCACGGTGCCCTGACAGTGAGGATCTCCAGGTTTGCCCGGAACTGGAGAAAAATAACAAAAGGGTGCTGGCTGTGGCATTATATGGGCACCTACTAGAGTTCAAACAAACACCCCCTCCAAACCAACAGACACAAGAAGTGCAGCTCATAATGCAAAAACAGGCCCTTAGAAAAAGTGCCCAGGGACCAAAGGGGAAAGGGAGTCTACTCCTGGTACTTCGTCTTGCGCAAACCAGATGGGGAAAATGGAGGCCCATTCTAGACCTAAGGAGGTAAAACAAAGTTATAATGCGCCAGAAGTTCACTGTGATCACGTTACAACAGGTTATAGAAGCAAAGCAGCACCACGACTACCTTGCATCCCTGGATCTCCAGGACACATATTTTCATGTGCCCATACATTCAGAACGAAGATGCATGGTCGGAAAATCACACTACCAGTCCAAGGTCCTGCCGTTCGGCCTAAAGTCGGCCACTCACACTGGCACAAAGTGCCTCCCTCCAGTGGCATCCAGCTTGCGCAGACCGGGACCACGTCTATCCTTATTTAGATGACTGGCTGGTACGCTCCCCATTCGGGCGGGGAACACAGTCTTGCATAGCAGCGATGGAGGGCCTATTACAAACATTGGGCTTTAGTATCAATTACAAGAAATCCTTCTTGTGGCCAGTCAGGAGGCTCATATTCCTTGCAGTAGAGTTGGCCACCCAGGGTGCGTCCCTCCAGCGACGGAATACAGGCCCTAGCGACCCTGCTGAATCACACCGAACAAAGTAAAAACAGTGGGACGATGCATGCAATTACTCTGGATGATGGCGTTGTGTATACCGCTAGTCCCACACTGCAGACTCCATACGAGAGCACTACTTCCTGGCAGCAAACTGGTCCCAGACCACCGGATCATGGCGGTACAAACTGCATATCCCCTTTGTTGTGCTCACAGCTTCAGTGGTGGGCAAGCAAAACCAATGTCGGCAAGGGGAAAAGGTTTCAGGATCCAACACCCGACAAAGCGCTGATTACATACACCTCCCTCCAGGGGTGGGGCGCTCACATGGATCAAATGCACGTGAAAGGGCTATGGGCACCCCAGGAGACGTTCCTGCATATAAATGTGCTCTAACTCTGAGCGCTTCGGTGTGCACGCTAGTCATGCCTTGCAATACTGGAGAACCGGACGATCAAAGTCCTCACGGACAACACCACCACAATGTATTATCTGCGAAAGCAAGGAGTAACGAGATCCATGACATTGTCCAAGGAAGCTTAACTGACATGGCACTGGGCCATTGCCCACGGGATCGGCTTTCAGGCATTCCACCTTCCGGGGATACAGAATCAGCGGACAGCCTCAGCAGGCAGATGTCCCAAACCCACAAATGGGGGCTTGATTCATCAACGCTACAATCACTATAAAAAACAAAATGCTGGGGCCAGCCAACTGTGGAGCTGTTTGCCACCGATCCACAACAAAGTGTGCCAACTACTCCAGCTGGACGCACCGAAAGGGCTCAATGGGGAAACACGTTCGCTTTTCCGTAGGACAGCCTCTTTGCGTACGCGTTCCCGCTGTTCCCGATCCTGTGCAGAACAATATAGACCAACACGCAGCACACCTGCAAGGTGATCTTCTTTGTACCAGACTGGCCTCGCCAGACTTGGTACTTCGAAGTGGTCCAGCTCTCCAGGGACAAACCCGTCCGACTCGGCAATCAACCAGACATCTTAACACAAGGCAAGGCGAAGATTCTGCACCACAACCTTGAATCACTTCGCCTAATGGAGTGGCTCCTGACTGTGCAGAGTTCGGAAGCCGCAATATATCACAGGAGCGCAGACAAGTCCTAGCAGTGGCGATCGCTCCTGCCACTAACAAATCATACCGCCTGAAGTGAAAGCTGTTTTGCAAGTGGTGCGAAACCCAATGCCAGGAACACCAGGAACACCAGGAAGGGCTGAACCCTTTCCAGGTGATGCCAGAAGAGGTCTTTCCATACCTGCTGCGCCTTAACGGTTTTAGCCTATTTGACCTGAAACAATTGACCTTTTGACCAAATTGACCTTTTCTGAGTGGTCCAAATTGACCTTTTTGTAAAACGGTCAAACATACCCAAACCGCCTTAACACTGCTTTCAGGGCTCGTGAGGAAACAGTTTGAACCTATGGCTGCTACACCACTGGGATACCTGTGGAAAGTGGCCTTCCTGGTGGCTATTACGTCAGCTAGGAGAGCGTCGGAGCTGGAAGCGCTCGCAATCAACCAGCCCTACTTACTGTTCCAAAAGGACGTGGTACTTCTCATGACAAACCCATGATTCATTCTCAAAGTCCTCACAGACTTTCCCAAAAATTCCACAGTAACTTTATTGGTTTTCTTTAGCAAGCCTTCGTCACCAGTAGAGGTGGCATTACATTTGCTCGACCTGAAGTGAGTGTTAAAATACTACATTGACGGGATGCAGTCCTTCAGGAAATCATTGCAACTTGTCATGGCATATGGCCTGACGAATAAAGGCAATGCTTTATCCAAGCAGAGCATAGCAAGGTGGATCTCGTTGGCTTCTGCCACGAGTCAGCGGGGAAGCCCCTTCATGCTCCCCCACATGCACATTTAACGACAGCTACAGTGGCTTCGGCAGCATGGTGGTCGGAGGGTTTGTGGGGGGTCCCGATCTCAGACCTCTGCCAAGTGGCCACCTGGTCAGTGTTGCATATGTTTGCAAAGCACTACTGCCTGGAGAAGCAACATGCCGAAGAATTGCATACAGGGAGAGCAGTCCTACAGCGCCTATTCTAAAAAGGTATGATCCTGTGGATTTGCTGTAATGTGTGCTGGTGTTTTTTTTTTTTTAACCGATATGCACTGCCAGTGCCTGTATACTGCTACATATTCTATTCACAGCATGTGAATCTATGAAAGATCCAATGCTGGAGAAGGAATACATTTCTTACCTGTAACTCCTGTTCTCCAGCATTGCTAACTTTCATAGATGCACATGCGCCCTCCTACCACTCCTTCAGGGAAACCCACTCGCACCCTATGGATGTATATTACCACAGGCTCAGAATCTGAGGGGAAGAGGAGGGTCTAGTCTAGGGCTACTCGAGGTCCCATTGGTGGGATCCAAAAACACCCATAACAAGGGTGTTGGGCTACAAAATGTAGGTTATTCTTGCCTAGGGCAAGGCAAATCAAAAAGTAACCGAGTATTCCGAGCCTGACTCCGAATATTCACAGCATATGAATCTATGAAAGATACTAATGCTGGGGAACAGGAGTTACTGGTAAGGAACATACTCAATCTCTTCCCTCTCAGAATCCTGGAACTACCCACCTGCAACAGCACCGCACATCACCACCAACCACCTACTCTACCCCCTCCAATCTGGCTTTTAACTTGGACACACCACAGACCTCTACACTTCACATCCTCCATGACGTCAACCTCACAGGCAAAGGAAACCCAGCACTTCCTGTACTCCTCGACTTCTCTGCAGTCTTAGACACCATCAACCACACCATTCTACTCGACATCCTATCAACACAGTGTGAAAATCTCAGGCAGCGTCCTCAACTGGTTCACCTCCTTACTGACGGGACACACTTTTTCTCCATGACCTCTTCACTCCGACCCCACTCTGGTCAAGAACCGGGTCTTGCAAGACTCCTCCTAATGCCCATTCCTCTTGAGCCTGAGTTGAATCCTTTGGACAGACCCTTAGCAAACACAGCATCCATTTGCTCCAATAGGTAGATGACACCAATAGGTACTTTCAAATCCCATCCCCCTCACAACTCGACATCTTCAAAAGTGGTCTCTCTGCCCTCACCACAGGAATGGCCACTCACTTCCCCAAGCTCAGGCATGAACCTGAGCTTACCCCCTCAATCAAAGAACACTCCATGGACAACCCACACATCCCTCTCTACGCCTGTCAAATCCCTTGCCTTCATCATTGTCCACCGACTTTGGTTCAAACACCACATAGCTGGTGCCAAAACTTATAATCTACAACTACACCTATGTAAGATAGGACACCACCTTGATTTCTGCACCGCAGCCCAAGAACTATTTCTCTCCAAGCGGCACTACGGAAATTCTCTCCTCACTGGACTTTCCAGCAGGACCCTTGCCCTACCCCACACGCCCCTGCAAGCCATACAAAACACAGCAGCCAGACTCATCCTCCACCTGCCAAAATATTTGCACGTCACTCCAGCTCTCACACAGTTCCACTGGCTCTTGCCCCCCAAAGAATTTCCTTCAAAGGACAGCATTGTTTTGAAAGCCATCCAACATAAAACCTCCTCTTACCTTCACAACAAACTTAAACCCATCACCCACACAAACACAAATCAGCAAGCCAGCATCTCCTATGCATGCCACTCTGCAAAATAACATGTACACAGAAACCAGTATTTACCCAATAAGCACCGTACGGCATTGAACACCCTACCTCTTCACATCTACACTGCACCCTCAGCGCTTCAAAACATGCTCATTTCACATAAACCCACCCTTTAATTTCCCCAGCTAACAGTTGTCTATCCAAACCTTTCTATCCTATCCTGAACTGTAACTTCTGTTTCACTTCCCATCCTTTCAATCTTTGAACCCTATTATAAATACCCTCCGTTCAGACCAAATGCCAGTACATTCCCACATTGCGTCTGATGTAGCTATAAAGAGTCAGGACGCAGCTGAGATGTAAACCACGTTTTTATTAGAGAAAGCCAAACAGCAGAATACAGTTGTCCGAGCTCTCCCGGTGTTGGGTCAGAGCCCATCTTATATAGCCTGGCAAGTTTCCATGACGTTTATATGGTAATACTAGGAAGCAGACATTTGTGAAGAGACCTGGCAGTTATATACATGGTACATTGTGTCACAAGATCAGTACGCAACTTTGTCGTAAACACTGGAATACTCCTTATAAGGTGGGATTTGTACACAGCTAGGGAAAGGTACGAGAGCTGGTGTCTCGTGGGTCCCGAGGGCAGCATTAGGTTGTGGCCTGCTGAGCCAAGGCGGGGTGTGGGCATGCCAGGAGAGCCAGGTGTAGCAAGAGGCCTCAGGCTAGGCCATGGTGAAGGATCTAGGCTTTGCAGCGGAGGGTGATTGCTAGGAGGTATAGTAACGGGACCATCCTGCCACATCACATCCCTGTGCCCAACATAGTCTAACAGAGGCAAGTCACTCTAATTCTAAAAGAGGAAGAGATGACAATAGAAGTGAAATCTGAGGGTTGAAAATTAAAAGAAAGCGGGTCTGACTGTGAGTTGGGTCATGGAGTACAGTGAGGAGAGGGACTAGAAAATAATGGCATGATGTGTGCAGTTCTCCCCCTCATACCCCAACATTATCTGCAGGTTGATATCTTTCTGTTCTTTGGCTAGATCACTGGTAGATGCATTTGCCTGGACCAGAGTTATGAGAGGTAGAAAGAGTAGGGTGCATTACTGGGCCCTTTCATTTCCTTAGACCGGCAGTGCTAGAGGGCAAGGAAATCGTGTCTGGGTGAGCCCACCCTCCCTGGGGTGAGTCTGGTCTTCCCTACTCCTTTGCACCTCCCAGCTGCCAGTGTTTCCTCAGTTATGTTCACATGGTGAAATGGGTATGCTAAAATTATGCAGTTATCTTGCAATAAGAAATTGCTCAGAACAAGACGTTATTATGAAGAGTGATCTTGTAGTAATTGTTTCTAGGATTCCCCCCGACCCCCCCCAAGATTCTGAGTTCAGCAGATGCACAAAGGTGCTTTTTTCGGATACTGTGCCGCCTGCTTGTTTCGCAATTACTTTCAATGTTTTTCTGTACTTTAGATCAATTAGTGTATAAAGTCCTGCCAGATTCAATAGTTAACCCTTAACATGTTTCATGAAAGAGAATCCTCTAGATTTATTTCTCAAGTGGAAGCCGCTGGAAGCTTTGTCTTTCAAAATATATCTAAAATATTGCTTATGCTTTGTATTTTACAGCGGTTCCCCTGGATGAGCGCTCCTATTCAGGTTGGGTTAGTTGGATTTTGGTAAGTGAATCGCTTCTCATTTATTATGTACTTTATTTTTGGAAAGTAATTATGTATTTGTTTCCATGGGGAGCACAGCTGCAGGACCAGATTTGCAAACATGCACGGATGTGTTCTGTTTAATCCGTTCTTATTCGTTTTTTGAGAATTGCATTATATTCGGACAATGCGTAGTTTTTTACCAGGGGCCTCTCGTTTTGCCTTGCTGTTGCACAACTAAAAGAGGTTTCATGAGTTTTACTAAAGACGTAACCTCTGGTATCTGGTCCACCTCCAAAACTACCTCCAAAGCAATTGAATGTTCCCTCGTTTACTTAGTTTTGTCCTTTTCATGGTCTTCCCTTTTTAACTTTACACTTGCGCCCAATCCCACTCGCTGACTGCTATCCCCATACAGTATTTCAGCATAACGCCTCGTATTTGAATTCTTACATTTCAACATCCCGAAATTTTTTTTAAAAAGTTTTTACAAAAGCTTTCAAATCCGAAAACTGATCTTTTCCATCCAATTACAAATCACAAGAATTATCTGTTTTCACAAATTAAATTCGTAGTATCGATTCTCCAGATCTTTGCTGTTTCGCATGTGAATTTTACCATATGTTTATAACCATAACGCCACACCGCCAAACCTAAAAAAAAAACCTCAAAAGAGGAGTCCACTGTTTCTAAATGTCCTTTGCATTTACATTGTACAGGAAACAAATCGAAAATACACACAAAGAAAACTTCTAAAAGATATATATAATACAGCTGTGGAGCATAGACTATGGGAATTTTCTCCTGATGGTTTTCCTAAAAAGCCACGTAGCCCTTTATAAAGACTGTGCGCAAAGCAGTTGCCAGATTGTGGCATAAATCAATTTGATCATAGCATTACTTTCCTAATCTATTTCCTCTTGATGCTTGTCAACGTGCTGCTTTTTCAAAACAGCCTGCCCAATTTTCAAAGTGTGCACTTGCTGCTCACCCAAGGATTTGGGAGCCAAACTGCTCCCCTCCAGGAGATTGTGAGAACCGCACACCAAAATGAACTTCGGCTGGAAACCTATCTTCAAGAAGCCCAACCTTTACGACTGTCTTACTCACTTTGCCCCTGAGAATATGGCACTCTCTCCCTCTTATCTATGCTGCTCCCCTTCTCTCGCCATTTTCAGAAAACACTTGCACTCTCCTTAGGAAAAAACATCTTTGAATCTGAGCCCTAAATCTCTATGAATATAATCAGACGACTCAACCACCACCACTTTTCTCTAGTCTTCTCCAACTCTAATCATGGGTGTATTCACATGCGGACATATTCATCACCCTTCTGTTTTTTCCTCCCCTCAATATCACTTGTCTCAGTCATGTTGTGATGCTCAGGCTTTCCCCATTTTCCTATTCTCTGCTCTCCTTCTGCTAGAGATTTAATCCTAGATTTTGAAAAGCCAAACCAATTTGAAAATGTTAGAAATGTCCCATACTATGTGCTGCTTTTTTTGGGCTATTTCTCTTTGGGCCCCTTTATAAACCTTATATCCAACACACTAATGTCACATGCTTAACCTCCTCAAACTCCTTAATTTATTTTGCATTTATTTTATTGTGTGCTTCCAACATGTCCTGCTTCCCCTTTCCTGTGGCCCATGTTTGTGTATGTGTTTATTTTTTCAAATGTCTTTCTCATTAATTCCTCTGGGTCTGCACAACATAAAAACTAAACAAAATTCAATAAATTACGATATCCATTAGAAGTAAATTTCTCCGGAATTGGTGCTTAGCATGGGCTACTAGATGCCATGTTTCACAACACAGGACCTTTTCCTGTCCACTATAGCGATGCAGAACATGAACCAGGTTGCCTGCCTGATTCCTTCATGTCATCAGTTAGGGTGAATAGAACAGAATTAACGTATCCCCCCCTCCCCCCCAATGTCATCTGAAGAAGGCTGGTTCATCTTTAGCGGAGAGAAATACGTAGTCGAGGCGGTCATCTTGGATAGGCGCACAATCAGAAACGTAAAGCTTTAATCCTATGGACATCTGAATTTCACTTTTTGCAGGGTTGATGGGTGGATTTTTCTCCAACATTTACTGCAAAACTACTCTGTAATCTGATAAGATCCTAAGTGTTAAGTGCCATATTTACATTGACCTCTGAATTTATATTGGACCTGAGTTGGAACATTCATTGGCATTCCTACATTGAAAACCTGAATGCAGGACAATAGTCAGTTCATTCTAGTAAGAAGGGTCATTCTGGCAAGCTCAAGAAAGATGTCTACCCAAATATCGCTTTGCTGCGCAGTGCTAGGCAGTCGCAGAAACAATACACATGATATGGCATTTGTAACGCGCCTATACACAAGTGTTTCAAGGCGCGACGAGGCAGGGAGGGGGGAACAAGGGGAAGACGGACAGCGATCCTACTAGGCCAGGTGTCATTCAGACCATGCAAGTGCAGGGGTAGGGGGAAGGGAAAAAGGGCAAAGGGAAGGGGAGGGGGGGAAGTGCAGTACGAAGTAAGTAGAATAAAAATAAATAAATAGGGCCAGCTGGTGGCAAGTGCAAGGTAAGTGCAGACAAGTGCTGGGAAGAGGGGGCTGTATGGATACAGAGACAGTCCCGCAGTGCAGGGGTTGCCAGGGAGGCAGTGCAAGTGGAGAGTGGCAGGGCCCAGGACGGAGGTCGGTGAGAGTGGCCCAGTTGCAGATTCAGTGCAGTTTCAGTGAAGAATTTAGCAGGGGAGAGGGAGAGAGAAAGCAGAAGCAAAGAGGAAGGATTTGAGGTGCTTCCGGAACCGGAGATGGTTCTCCTCAAGTTTCAGGGCGGCAGGAAGGCTGTTCCAGAGGGAGGCCCCTGCCGCGGAGAGAGATCTAGCCCCAGCTCTTTGCTTCGAGAAGTGGCTGACCCTGAGGGAGTTGGAGACGGATGAGCGAAGGGCTCGGGAAGGAAGATATTTAGGAAGAGAGAGTTGAAGGTATTTAGGCCCCAGGCCCCAGAAGGCCTTGTGGACAATGCAGAGGGTTTTGAACTTAATCCTCGCAGCCACTGGGAGCCAGTGTAGAGATTTCCGTCCTGGAGAGATACGGTCCCTGGGCCTGAGGCCAAGGACAAGTCTCGCAGTTCTGTTCTGGATGCGTTGCAGAGGGCGGAGAGTGGAGGCAGGCAGATTAAGATAGAGGCTGTTACAGTAGTCCAGCTTCGAGAGAACCAGGGCTCGGGAGACCGTGAGCTTCTGGGGGAAGGAGAGGAAGGGAAGAATACCTCTGAGGAGGTGCAGCTGGTAGTGTGACTTCTTAGAGACGTCAGATATATGAGGAGAGAAGGAGAGTGTGGAGTCGAAGATGACCCCGAGGTTTTTTGCCTTGTAGGTAGGTGCAGGAAGAGGGCCAAGAGAGGCTGGCCAGAGAGCTGCAGGGAAGGAGGGAGTGGGTGTGCCGATGAGTAGAATCTCAGTCTTACTGGCATTAAGGCAGAGGTCATTGGCGGCACCCCATTCCTGGAGAGCAGACAGACAGTCAGAGATGAGGGAAGGAGAGGAGGAGGCCGAGGGTAGCCTGAAAATGAGCTGGAAATTTAAAAAAATTAGAGCACCCTTTACAAGTGTCAATACTTGTAAGGCTGGTGCCTGATGGTAGCCAAAGCTTCCTGCTATGGGATCGTCAATGGTTGGATGATGGCTTGAAACATGTGTTCTGTGAATCCGTTTTGAGAAATGTAGCACAATGTTAAAATCCAGTGTTTTATCAAAAACATTGTAAGTACAAAAGAAGCTTTTGATAATGCATTGTACATCCAGTAGACATTGCTAGCCTCGTGGTGCTTTGTACTTGTATGTATTCTTGCTTTTCATACTTTACACGGAGCAGCATTTAATTCCTGTTTTTTCGCTTTACAGCTTGGTATTTGCAACCCCTCTATGCTGCGCATTATTTCCTCAGAAAAGGTAATGGTTTTCTTTTTCATGCTTAAAAGTGAAATGAAATGTATTTTACTACTTTACAGCTCCTGCTATTACCAATACT
The DNA here is from genome assembly GCF_040938575.1 of Ambystoma mexicanum. NCBI lineage: Eukaryota > Metazoa > Chordata > Amphibia > Caudata > Ambystomatidae > Ambystoma > Ambystoma mexicanum. The sequence goes on from NC_090925.1 coordinate 1,074,865,151, forward strand.
GTAAGACCTACCACTTTGTTGTTCTAACATAGGTACCATCAAAGTGAATATTCCATGCAATGAGCCGCAGTTGGACAAAGCTCATAATTGATAAACACTGAAAATCTCTGACCATGTGGGGGATCTTGACCACTTTTAAAATAACTTAAAAATTTAAATATGAACATAAGGCTATCTGGCTCAGTTGTGTCCAACCTTCTTTCAGAAAATCGCAAAAGTTATTTCACAAACTATTGTGCTCGCAGATTAGTGGGTAGGAAAAATATGGTAACCGGCAAGCACTGAAAACAGGAAACTAATTGCACTGTCCTTTTTAAGGCAGCTGGGCAATGCTTCCTCTCACCAAGCACGGACAGTCATTGTTTCTGGCAGTTTTTCCCTTAGTTGGCAGATTCCCACTGATCAGTCTAGGAACCGGGGTGTGAGACACCCTGGGGCTGGAAAAGGCCACTGGCTAAGTGATGCCGAACCCAGAGGAGGTTTACAGGGGTCCCCCCACCCTATGGTCTCTTTCCCATACCCCAATATTGTTATCATACCCGTCCATTATCTCAACTCCAAATACTGAGAGGAAGTTATTTTCAAAACAAAACGTGGATGTTTTCAGATAACCGTTAATTTCTTAACCATGGCCGCCTGGCACATCTGGCTGTTGCCATGACATGGCCTCCTCAATGCAAGCTGGCAGCCCTCTGCCCCGCACCCTCTTCAGTCCTCGATCCTAAGAAGCCATGGTCTTGCCATCAGTAATTCAGGCACATGCTATTAAACTTGGGGAAAGAACTGTGACAATCATAAACATGATCAATCCTATGTCCAGAGTAGTAGTGTGTCCAAGAAAGCTCTTCATTGTCCAGTGCAATACTATTAAAAGGGGTTATTGTCAGCATACAGATGAGCGGAGCGCAAACAACTTAGAGGGAAATGGGGGAAACTGGGAGATTAATGCATTGTAGGAGTAACCTGAGGAGGTTTAAAGTAATCGAGGCAACAAAAAACTAGAGCATTGGAGAATGGAAGAAACTAGAAAAAGACACAGGTGGACAATGGGGTCCAGAGTAAGATCTCCTCATTGTCCTAGCAAAGTGAGCCAAAGGCTGATGGGGAGTTTTGAAAGGTGGGGGGGTAACTCCCAGTGCACCAGAACTGGGGTGCCACCAGAATAGTAGGGCTAAATGCATAATGCATTGAAAGCCTTGCAGGCCTAAGGCTGAAGACTGGTAGGGTCTATCCTGCACATCTAGATAGTGAATGTTCTGAGACTGAGTTCTAGTGGGTCTAGCAGATGGAGAGACCCAAAAGATGACCATCTGCTACTTGCTGCTCAGATCTACACTATGGGTGAATTGGCAAGTCTACCAAGGAAACTAATACTTGCTGTGATGAACCTGGTGATGTCATCACTCCTTTCTGTGCGATCATCTCTCCCCATGTGGCCAGGGTACAGCAGCCGCTTCCTGACCCTGGGGGCGGCTATATATGGGATGACCACATGAGGGGGGGGGGGATGGAAGAGGCGACCCTCAGGAGGATGGTGTGACATCTTTGTAGAATGTCACAACACCACCGCCCATTCCCATCTAGGGATATTCCTTCTATTCCTCATGCCTTGATGGGATATTGTAACTCTCCCTCAATCACTTGCCAGGTCTACGTCACTTATTCCCCAACATCACATACAGTAACCACTGAGACGATGAAGAGGGAAACGACAATGAAGATGACTGAGATCGTAAAACCAACACAGCGTTCTAGTCTTTGGAAGCTGTTCAATGATGTCTTGAAACTTAAATCTGCCACAGCTGATAGACCGGAGGGAGAGCTGCAGAGGCGGAGTAGGTGACGCAACCTGTGCTGACACCGTTCAGAATGCTGAGATGCTGAGAGGAAGCACGCCGTGGGACGTGGTGTGGAGGCGAATCCAGGCAGTGGAAAGAGAAGCCAAGTTTTGGTTGGATTTATACTTTTGTGTTGCAACTGAACATGTGTGCACATTTAGAACCAGAGCCATTATCCTTCACAATTTAAATGTAGTTTTAGAGTGCAGGGGCCAAAATAGCAGTTTAGACACAGGACATATATTTTACTTAGGACATCTTGACAAAGGACAGAACCATTAGTTTTTGTTGAGGTTGAAAAGTGCCTCCTAGATTAGGGATAGTTGAGCATTTTCCAACTCCGTTATCATTTAATAAAGGTTTGTGACCACAATTATAAACTCTCTGTATCAATATCTCATTCCTGGCTCCTCACATTGCCAACTGGGAATATGAATGAGAAGCGTTCAGAGTATCAGAGCCAGCAGGGTTCTGTGCAAACCCTGTGCCTACGGTGGGCTTGTGAAAGCCAGAACTCGTGGTTCACACTTAGCCAGACGTCTACAATAATTGTTTCCTGTAAATCAAACTAGGACAGACGGGGCAAGAAAAACTATAATCTGGAGACCAGCCACTTATCGCCAAAGGAGGGGGCATGTTTAGGGAGAATCAAGCAACTGGAGCCCACGAGAGCTAATATCCACCAAAGCTTAGAATGAATCCAGGATCTGCGCCCCAAAGAATGGAAGTAACTATACTTTAGTTTTCTTTAACATTCTTCTCACTTTTGTTTTTCCCCTCATAAAATCTACATGAATAAGGAGAAAATATCCACGTTTTTGTTCTACCTTACTCCTAACCTGTTTGATTAGAACACATTTTTTTACTTTGTTGACAGATGTGCTTCCTAATAGCCACCATTTGAAAGGCTCCATTATCCCAAACGCATGTTATGGACTGTTGAAAGATAGAGCATCAGTGTCTGGGCAAAGATGGGAAAATTTGAGACTGAATCCTCGGCTTTTGAGCCAACATACCCAGCAAAGGCCAGATTTGGGGAGTCAAAGTCCTCTGGCTCAGGGATTGCCTGTTTTGGCAACCACAGTGTGTCCACCGCGCACCACTCCAAGCACCACCCAATCGAGAGACCTACTGTTTAAGACATTGCCAGTGATCTCTTCCCTGTCAGCAGGAAACTGACGTTGAGCCCATACCTCCTGGACTTAACACAGAAAATGCTGTCACAACCTTCTATGCCACCGGCTATCCCCAAGAAGCCAAGTTCAAGACCTGCCAAGCCTCAAGGCTCATCTTCTCACAGACGAGCTTCTCCTCCTGTTTCTCCAGACGTTTCTCCAACACCTCCCAAGCACAAACCTTACCAAAACCAGACTACATATCGGCATAGATTTCTCACAACAGACGAAATTACCTTCCCACTGGTACTAAAGAGGGCAGCTCTGAAATTCTACATGCAGACCGCTGCTCCTAGGCAGGAATGGTCTTCTCATTTTATTTAGTCACTTCAGCGTAACAGCACTGCAAAGCATCTGATTCCATTGGTGCCTGGTTTTCTGGAACATATATTTTTGACCCCCTCCCACCACCATGCAGGTGGATCAAAAGCAGAGTGGATGTCAGAGGTATAGGCCTTCTGACTTTGCCCCCACCCATCCCTTGCACAAGGACCATATTAACTTTCATTGCCTCAGTCAACGTAAAGAGATGCTCTTCGTATCAGTCAGTCTCCACGTCATTTGCAGGGTGACGCATATCAGGAAAAGGCCTGTTTCCTTGTCTGCTTTCTGGTAATTGTTTGGGTTCCAGATCCAGTTTCTGGAGTTGTGCTGACCCCTGAAAAGTCTAGCTTTTCAGTTTATTAAGGAGGTTATAGGGTCGACACTGCTTTGAATCTTATACACTCTGTCTAGAAGCATATCTTGGATGGTATCCTCTAACTTGGCATACAGGAGATATGCTGAAACGTATGTGAGTAGCAGTTGGTCTTGCTGCTGCATGTTTTACCACTTTCACTGGAGGAAAAACTGAGGCGAGAGTTTCCCCGTCTAGGTACAACAGTACTAAGAGTTAGACGGCTGCCCTGAAATAATGGAGTGGTTGGAAGAGGGTGAGAGGTTGCAACGAATTGTTAAATCCAGAAATTGGCACTTGGGTGTGAACCCTTCGAAACACATGTCATATATCCATGTTTCAATGAATGGTTATTTAGCTGGGTTTGCTGAGCAGCACAAACTACTCTTTGGGGAGATTGATTTGTATGTATTGTGACGAGTTCCTGACCCTCTTGAGGGTTATGGGGACCCCCTCTAAACCAGGGACAGGAGTCATACCAGGGTGTGTGCCCGTCCTACCCCAAAGGTGGGGTAAAGAACTTGGGGTCCCTAGTTTGTCCCCCCCCCCGAAATTCCCCTTTCCCCCCTGGTTCTTCTCTTTGCATCATTTTTAATGCTACTTGTGCTCTTTGTTTGTCCTGTTTGTGTGCGCGCCCTGAGGCCCATGGGCATGTGGCGCGAATTTACATTTAAAATAAATAAATGAGCATGTTAATCCATGCCAGACCCCAGGCTGGAGAAGGTTTAAGTTACTTACTTGTAACTATTGTTCTCCCGCATGGATTCACATGCAAACCCTCCCACCTTTCCTCCTGTGGCTCTTCTTGGTTCATGCTGCCACTGTACGTGCTTACCAAATCTGACGATGGCCACCCAGGTGGGGCTTAGGGGTATGACTGTCATTGGATGGGGGCAGTATGACCCAGAGGACAGTGATTGGTTTAGAGGAGAAATACAGTTGTAAAGTGAAAGTTTATTTTGTAGAGTATTCCCAGCCTGACGACGAGGAATAATCATGAGCATGTGAAATTCATGCCAGACCCATGCTGGAGAACAATAGATACAAGTAAGTAACTTGCACCGTACACCATTTTTCTGGAGCTTTTTTTGGGTCCAATAGAGGTGAGGAAATTAACTTAATGAATGATTTAGACACCCGAAGGATTAAAGAGAAAGTGAACTCCTGATATTTGCTTCAAAGGAAGTCGTACTAGAAAGCATGAATACCAACGCTTTCAGACAATACAAAAGGGAGACGATGATATATAACACCCTCTATCGCTATTGTGAAATTCCCCAGTAAATAGAACATCTTATTGTTCATGGTTCCCTTCTCTCATCATGATGACCACTATATTTTAGATAATCTTACATTTTCTATCCAAGTACATCAAATGGAGCGCCTGGGGACCACTCCGGTGATGACGGTGCGCAATACAAATACCCTTAACATTAACAAATCCGACATAAAAGGTCAGATATTTTAAAAAAATGTAAACCTTCATCCTGTTATCTTTTTCCACACTGGATGACCAGTCAAAGCATAATTAGCCATTGCAAAGCTGAAAGCTGAAAGCAACATCAGGTTATACAATTAAACCATTAATTATTGTAGAGGCCTGCACTTTAAAAATAACTGATCTTTCTTGCTAGGGTGTATTAAGGGCAGAACAAAATTAAAGCGATTTGAACCAGCTGGGCATCTTTTATCATCAAAGCCCTCCTGCACCCAATTGCTTGTAGTAGCCTTTAGTGGCCATTTGCCAAGGTTCAGTCTAGACAGAACTACCCAGCACTTGTGGTTTGTCACCTGTAACAAGTATGGAGATGGAGCATTGAATGGAACAATTGTTGGGTATGCTTTTCTGCCTTGCTATTCTGCGCTCCTCGCACTTCTTTCTACATGCTCAATTTAATTTAACTCTTGGTATTTTTGGGATACTGCCTGGGTCTTCAGATCAATGTTGCAAGCCCTATTTTGTTCATTGCTGATTGATGGAACCTAGCCCAGGTATTTTCTTAATTTTGTGGACGACTCTTGGATGTAGTAATTGAAGGTTGTTTTTTATTGACCAACCATGACCCCCAATTGTAATATTTTTTTTTTCTCAACAGTGTATCCAGTAGTGACTAGAAAAACCCTAATTCAGTTCCCTTCTCGCTGCCACAAAGCACTTTTAAGAGGGAAGTGTGACCCTGATCAGCTAGTGATAGAAAAGCCATCAAAGGCTCAGTGTTCTCAGCAGTGTCTTTAAACTGTCAGCATTATCTTGAGTTTGCTCCAGAGAGACCACAGCTAATCCCGTTTAGAACCACCTAACGTACAGATTTTTCAATCTGAGATTGTCATCCTTTGCAGTAAGAAATAGTCTGCTCTTAAATATTCAAAGGACTCTTATTGACAATGTTGGACGCAGAGAAATGATCCAACCAATTTGCAAACTAGACAGTATATTACTTGGCAGCTGTTCTGGGCCAACATTAGGAAATAGTTTCCTAAGGGATATACTTGTCTTTACTTGGTAAGCTCATTGCCGGCTCTTAGAGTCCTTGCATGAATGTATGTCGATCTGGACTGCTTAACATTTTTGGATCTCAAGAGTGGCTTTTAGAGCTGAAGTCGCAAACCAGCTGCATTTTAGCAAACAATTGTGAAAACAAATATCCACTCATGATAGAAATGCAATGCTGAATTATAGCTAAACAGATGTACTGTTTAGACCTATAGCTACTTCTCTGGGCACTAATCAATACCATGGGAACCGAGGACGAAAACAATAGAAGCTATACATTAGTTGTATTTGACAGTTGTAAGGTTGCCCTAACCTACTGGTCGACAAGGAATTAGATTATTGAATTAACCTTTAAACGGAAATAGGAGTGATCAGACACTAATTCCTGAACCAATGGGCAATTCCAATCATTGATGAGCAAAGTTGAGTCTGTCCTGATGAAGTCTGTTTAAATTCGAATGAGCCTGTGTCATCTGTAGCTCTTGTAAAGACGAAACACAATGGTCCTAATTCACAGAAGCTTTTTATAATGGTAAAACCCCATTGGAAAATGCTATGTGAATTGGGGCCAATGTGGTCACATCTTCACTACATGGAAATTAAGAGCTCATTTCGCCAGCTGGTTTACAGAACAATCTGTAGCTGTAGCTTGTAACTGAATCATTTTGAACAGTCTTCAAAGTAAAGTGTTGTGTACTCTACTGAGAACACCCATTGTGAATGTACAGAGTATGATATGATAGGTCATTTATAATGCGCTTAATACCCAGAGGTTTCTAAGCGCGGACCCGGGGATCAAACCTGTGGTGCACTGTCTTGCTTCCAAGGCAAGCACGTTGTCCCTGAGCTATCCTCTCCCTATGGTAGTTGTAGTTTAGTAAAACTCAAACTTTACTTGTATTGCTCAGTGTGTTCAGGCTTAATACATGTTTAATGTTTGTCCTTGCTGTCTAATTTGAGTTCTGCGTGTCTCATTGCAACATTACACCGCCACCCTCAATTCTCGAAGTCTAAGCCTTACTGCTAGAACACCTACCTTCATTGTGTTCAGCTAGATCAAAGTGTCTTTGCCCTGTTTACTATATTAGGGTGGCCTCTCAGAAACCTCCATGAAGGGCTGGTTCTGAAAATTAATCATAACAATGTCGCTTTTCCCCTCTTGTGCTAACCTTCTGTGCGGATATATTTGTAAATGGGGGGGGGGGAGCACTGCGGTTTCCAACACCTGGAGTGGAGATCTATTAGGACACTCACATTTTAAGTATCCCTCTTGCTAGCAATGATGACAGACCGTGTCATGAACCAAAAACCTTGCCACTTTTAAGGCTCGGGGGGGCAGGGGGGGTTCAGAGGGGCACCACCCGTCTGCCCTCGTTCCATCCCTCGTGATTGTCAAATACCTTGCATATTCATTGGCACACCATTTGCTTTTGTGTGCACATTCACACCCCTACCAGGTCCTGTAAACTTTGCAATTTCTGAGCCTTTAATTTGCACTCTGTTAATTCACGCCTTTCTTCTTGGGAGGATACCACTAGTTCCGTGAAAGGGCTTATCTTAGTATGCCACCCTATTCAGAAAGTCTTCAGCTTTAGCGGAAGCTTGGGCATGCGCCCCTGAACAAGCATGGCGGCTATGACCTCTTTTCGGCGGGTTGTTGATCCCTGAATGGTGCATAAACGCAGCCTTCAATCAGCTGGCGACTCCTTTTTATTACGGTTGCAATTATTTACTTTTTCATAATCCGTTTTTAGCCATACCACAGGAACCTTAACTAACATGCATACCCTTGCTTTGGGCAAGCACTGCTCATAATGCCTGATCTTGGGCTGGCCAACCATTTAGGTTAAAGACTGGCTCACCTTTGTACCCATAATCGCTCATCAACTTTGTGTCTGCCCAAGAAGGATTTTAACCATTCTGTAAACATTTCGGGTTCGTCTCTAATATTCTGCAAAACTTTTGATGCATTTCAAAGGACCCTGGGGCATGTGCCGTTACCAGATTAACTGTGTCATTAGCGACGACCCCCATGATAGCTGCTGGTACAGCCCTGTAAATGTGTACCAGACTTAGCACACACAAGCCTCTGCAATGGGCTACTAGGCCAGAAGTGCCGGCTTACTCGTTGTGCTACACTTAGGAATGGGGTGCAGCTGTGCCTTCACGCCAGACCTGTTTGGGCTCTGGTGTTGTGCGTGCTGGGTGGCCGCTGATTCAGGGTAGTTTGCTGCTGCTGACGCTTGTGGGAGTATAGCTGCACTGAAAGCACCAAGAGAGTCAAACATGTCTACTTCCTTCCTCCGCCTGTCTTGGTTCTCGAGAACTGAGAAAGAAGGAATGGATGCCTATGAGGTAAGCACGCCTATCACTTTTCTTGGTTTATTCATTAAATGCTTCACTACACTTCTCAAACTATCATTTGTATATTTAAGATCTCTCATTCTTGATTCCCTGACCCGTTTAGAAGCTTTCCCAAACCGATCTAGAAACGCATACCCTTGCTCAGTTTCCTCCCCCCCCCCTTTTTCAGCTGTAAAAGAGCTCCATGCCAATGAATACCGGTGTACCTGGCTGACAATGAGTAGACCTTATACAGATCGTGGCATAGTCTGTCCAGGCAACGTCCCTTTTTGATTGTCCATTTCCTATTCTCACTCTCAGTACAACTGCTTTTATTTCTCAGCCCATGGAAACATTCATCTTATTCTCACTCCTACTACAAAGACCCCACTCTAGAGCGGCCTATGAAAGGGAGATTACAATAAACCCCCTCATTCCACATTACGGGGAGCCTCCATTTTCTATGACGGTAGTTTCAGACACAGCCCACATTCCTTTTAGAGTTTTTTTAACAATAACCCAGATATTTTGGCATATGCCCTCTGTTCCCCTCTTTAACTTGGGCTTTGCCCTTTGCTCCCCATCCTTTCCACTCTGGATAAATGGTGGAACTGCTTTGTTTTTCATCATTTCATATTTTATTGCCCTCTGTTCCATCACACAGCTTACTCTTACCATGTTTCTCCCAGCCCTATTTTATTGGATCTGCTCTGCTGCCTTAAAATTTAAATAAGATTTCTTTTGTGCATCACAAGAACATGTACTTCAAGGCAACCCTGCCCCGAAACCCCTTTAGATGTTCCAACTAGGCCTCTGCCCTATCCTTTTGTGCTCAGGGGCTTTGGGAGTGGTGAGGCAGTCTGATACTTCTGTTACTATCTCGGCTTGGCATGACAAATCCATAATGGCACCAACTGTGGGGACTCCAATAAAATTCACACGTGATAATCGCAGCTGTAGCAACTCTGCTTTATTTTCTATACAACAGTAAAGATCGGAGAAGGGAACCGGCAGAGTTTCCCATCTCACAAATAATGGCCTCAGCACAGATTTCCGGTAGTTTATATAGTCTTTTATACAATGAGAACTGTACATAAAAAAAGCAAGATGCTTTGTTCAAATGTTAGATTTAATGTATTTCCTAATGGAACGTCCTCAGACATTGGAGAGGCATAGAAAACGCCATGGTTTTCCTCGATAGTTCTGTTCTTCCTACCCATGGGCCGCAGTCTCTACTTAAGGAGGATTGCTCCAAAATAGGTAATGGTACAACCTTTAGAACTGATATCCATGCGACATCTATTCCGCTTCTCCTGTGAGAATAAGCCTCACTGCCATGTAACATGTTACTTGGCATTCATCACTGTGTATGCCTATGTCCCCAGCAGGGATAAATCTCACAGCTGCACCGCATTCTGGTCGCTGCCAATTTTTTCCAACCAATCATTGTACCTAGCTGCACCATATCAGTAACCGTGGCTGCAGTGTTTTCCTGCTTGGTAAAGCTGCACGATCAGTGCTCATTAAGGAACATGAAAGATTGTTGGCATTGACACAATTCCAGGTTGTCATTTCAACCCATTGTCTGTGAAATAAGTGTTTTTAAATTGAAAGATCCTTCTCAGATGCGGTGGTGGATTCTGAGGGTGGCTGACCTCTCAAAAAAGTTTTGAGTTGTGGGCTGCTCACTCAGCTTGTGTCACTTATTTTAAGCGTGTGGATCAGAGTTGCTCTAGAGGAGTTTTTCATTTACTGTTCCAACATATGTGCTCTGAAAGTCCTCCCTGCTGGCCTTGAATATTCGAAGTATGAACAGCTCGAATGTTTTCTGGCTAGCTATTGCACCTGTTACAGGCCGCCTATTTAACCTGAGGAGCCACACCAGCCTTTTCTGGATCATTGTCCGGGCCTACACGCACTCCTTAAGTTCTGAAGTGGATTTGCCATCGTACTAGGCACATAACAAAAACGGATGCAATAAGGTAAGTAGTTTCTCGTTTTTGTAAGATTGTGTGCAACCTTCGGTGGCAGAAGATTGAGTGATGTACTTCATTCGGCAAGGCTCGAAATGAATTGTAGTAGTTGTCGCCATCCTCTTCAGCCTTTCTTTCAGAGTTCGTCATTAAATCACAGCTTCTGTCGCTTCCATGTGACAACATCGTGCAAGACTGCCGATTATTTCTGCATCACCAGAAATGTACCCTTTAAAAAATAATAATAATAATTATTAAAAAAAAGATTGCATGAAATCCCAGGGAAGCTGACAAAAGTATTCTTTTTTTTTTAATTTTAAAATTTTTAAAAAGGCTACACTAGCACCATTGCAAACGGGGTTTCATGTTCTGTTCCGGATCTGACCCAATTCCAAATCTATGGCAATGGGCCAAGCTGCCATCTATTGGGCCCATGGCAGAAAAGGCAATATTTGTCTTTTTTTTTGGATATTTGATATTTTTGGGGTAAAGGCTGTTATCCCGTGCTCCATTTCCTCCATGCACTAACCTTGGAGCTGATGATTGAGTGGGTAAGAGATTTAATTTTTTTAGGTATTTGGGGAGCAGAGGAAAACAGTTTTTCTTTGGGCTTTATTCTTGTTTCGTAGAAGCCTTTTATTTATAAATAAATGCAACGAAAGACAACCACGTAGTCCTTATTACCCCATCCAGTCACCCCACATGTTCATATACATCTGCTGTGATATGCAGTCAATCTATGATGCGTAATTCTCCACTCGTAGCTGTGTTACGTCTTTATAATGCGTCTACACACAGTTGAAGAGAATCATCATTGCATCAGATGTTACTTTGTGACCTGTCAATCTCTTGCTCCTCTTGTTCTTGGATCGCGGTTAGCTGTCTGCAAGCAACGTTTTTGTGGAAAATGTCTCCATGTACCCTGTTTCTGCTCCCGCTGGCTCCCCTGTCGTTCTCTCTGACGGGTGTGCTCTTTGCCCCCCCCCCCCCCCTGTCACATTTGCTGTCCAAACATCCCCAGCCCCATCTTTACCTTCTTTTTGTTTTTCCTGAAGCTGCCCTACGTGCCCCATTTTTCCACTAAGCACACCGATCCACCACATGGTCCAGGGCCGCCTCCTATTTACTCCTGCACAGAATAACTGCAGAAACGTGACCCGTTCGAGATAAAGGGCTGTCAAGCACTTGCTGCCACCACCAGGGAAAATGCAAATGCATTGAAAGAAACAATGGTAGTGATTTGGGAACACTAGAAGACAGATGGAGTGAGATTCTAATGTGACATAGTGAAGTCGCAATAGGTATTGTGTTGAAACTTGCTCAGTTTATATTTGCACTTAATCCTGAAACTGTTACAAACGTGGAGTCCGCAATCAAAAATGCAATACGGCCATGCATGAAATACTAACGTTTCTGGTCAGATCTGTCAAACAAATCTGATATCGCAGGTGTTGGGATGGAGTCTGGATGTTGACTACATATTTACTTGTCATAAGAATTAGAGATTCCGAAATACACCAACCTTTTTGGTGACTCTGATCGAGGTTGAGGCTAAATGGAGAAACAGCAAAGTTGCTGACTGTAGAGATTTGGTAAAACTGGAGTTAGGAGTTCATTAGTTGTGAAAGCAATGTTGTACAGTATTTTGGGTTATTCTGCATTTAAAAAATGTATGAAACTTGTTTCATTTTAAAGTATACTCTAGATTTCACATTAATTCGTTTATGTAAATCGTCTACAAGGGATCCGTAGTACAGGCCTCCATAAAATTACCAGAGGGAATAATGTAATGTGATTTTTCTGATGCAAGTTGTCTAAAACTGGATTATCTCAGCTGTTTGGAAGCAGGTACTTGTACAGGATTATGGAATGCCCCTCAGGTGTAGACTAACTATGACTTTGCACAGAGGCGCTATTTTGGATTAAGTTCTGGATGAGTTGTTTTGTAGTATGCAACGTGGTTGTTTTAAAGCCTTGAACAATATGTAAGTGCTATATGTTACTGGCTATGTTTAAAGTGCCTAGTGCCTTTGTTATGGTTTTGAAGCTCCGAAAGAGAATATGAAAGACAATCGCGTGTATAAACATGTATATTTCTTTTCTCATTTGTCTGCACAGTTCCATGTCCGTATCCCGCTTGGAACCCGAACTGCAAGCAAAGATTCGAGAAAGCAACCCTGGCCTCGAGCGTGTGTACTTTAATAAGGGATTGTAGGGCACCCTTCCCAAGTATTCAAGGATGATCATGTGAACACAGTTAAAGCATGTTTGCCAATGTGGGTTAGGGCATTTTGGCCCTGCTCTGGTGTCCTTTTAATGTGAAAACTATTTTAAACACACTTCCAATGATTCTGTTTTGTACAAAATGTTTTTAACTGAAATCTCAGTACCTCATCACTGCAGCTTCACCCGCTTTCTTTAGTGTCTTTTTTTTTTTAAAGCTGGGTAGCACATATCCGAAAATGTTTACATTGACTAAAGCAATTGTACCAGATAAGGTAGGACCTGGCCACTTTCCACTCGCTTTCCCCATCTTCTTCAGTGTCAAAGTGTACAGCTGCAGCTATTTTCCACCAAAGGTTCATAGCAACTCTGGTTAAGCAAGGGAAAGAAAAACAGCATCTTGAGTCATTGAACTATTTCGCCAAACAAAATGGATGCCATTTTTGAGGGTCTCCTTCTAGCCTTGGCATTCTCAACACGCTGCATGTTTTGTCCCACGTTATCACATTGCTGCAGCAGAATCCTAGGTTCAGTCTTCTTTTCCTTTTGTTCCCTTAATTCCTGCATTCTGAGCTTTTGAGGCAGACAAGATCTCCACGAACAATGTACCACAGCACAAATACTGTTATCAAAGAAACCTCTCCCTCTGGATTAATGCGACATTGTCTTGGTACAAGAAGGGACAGTGGCACTTTTGCATAGCATCAAGTGAAGTTTTATTGGAAACTGATCTGTCCTTTTCTGCACTCAAGTGGCTCTGATGAGAATTTGCACAGGGTGTGATTGCGTGTGTTCCGGATTTCCTGCTCGATCTCTCTTGCTTCATTACAGCACATTTTTCCGCCCACTAGGTTTCTTTGCATTTGTTCTTGCATTCCGCAGCTGGTTACACTTTTCAAGAAAGGCGGGGCATAATGATAACACTTCTCAGTTTACGCCCACTTGTTCTGCTTCAAGTGTCTAAGACCTGACCGGTGCATGCACTTAATAGTTTTGTGTTAGTTGTTTGCCGTCTGAACTCCTATGTGGTTGTCTGGCTGTGTCCAAAAACCATAAGGTCCCCTCCATTTCCCCCCCCCACCGCCCCCAAACCCTCACACACAGGCTGATGATATTGATGCATGTTCCCTCGGGACGTCCTACTTGAGAGACTTGAGGGGATAGGTCACATCGGAAAACCACTGTCACTGCAGTGTCAACCTGGCCGAACAGGGATTCGCCTTAGTTGACCTTGCACCCTAACTGTGATGCGACTGTTCAATCCATCACTGAAGCTCACCCAGAGGTATCCTCTCGTACTGCCACAACAGCCTGCTCCAGGTTACTGTTACAACTTAGCCTCATGAAGCTCTCCCCCAAGTGTAAACTTGCCTGCGGTGCTGGAATTGCTTCATGTAGACTTGTATGTGCATCTGGCTCTAGGACTCTCCCAGAGTTAAAATGTGATATGTTCAGTCCTGTACCAAAGGTTTCGACTTGTATGGCCATCAGCACTCAGATTGAAAACGGACACTGTGTGGGCGATCACATCTCCAACCTTTTCACATTTGGAGGTGAATCCGAAGAATGGGTTTCTGCACACCTTTACAGTGTACCTGCCAAAGTTCCTTTATGGTGGCAGAGTTCTCTTGACATGTCTGGCATGACTCTCGTGACTATGGTTTTACAGGAGATGGATTTTGTCAACACTGCCGCAAACAAGTCTAGAGTCTCCTGCTCCCCCAGTTTCTTTTTTTCACCACCCAGTCACCCCCACTCCGGTCCTGTCCCCCTCATGGTAGTATGCTGGGTCTGTGGCTCGGTGAACTAATGCATCCACTACAGGGGCCTGTGTTTTTTACTCCTGATCACAGGTTCATCCTTCTGAGGTCGATAAAATAAGTACCGTTATGTTGGGTAACAATAAACCTCTGTTATTAGCACCAAGGTACCCATTCAGGGGTTAACGTGCGCTTTACAAATATGCATGTTATGTAATGTAAACTTGTCTCTAATGCTCGCTGTGTTAAGGACAGTGATGCCGTGAAGGGATCCTTTCCCTCTCCCACGCCCACTGCCTCGTGTAGTGGACTCCCTCCTTCTCCCACCACTCTAGTTGTTTGCAACAAAGCATCAGACCATTGCTTGCATGAGTTAATTCGGAATGTGGTTTTCCTTGAAAATGTAGGGTTATGAGGCCAGCCTCCCTGGGTGACCACTCCTCTGCTGTGTGACTTCCTTCTCCTTTTTGAAATACAAACTGTCTTCTTCCTCTAGTATAATCTGGGGCTTGCCTAATTTATGGGTTTCACCTTTTGCAAAAATGTCAGCTGGTGGGCTACCTATTCTCCTCCAGGTCCATCTCTGTTTGCTTCTCACACTACGGCCGGCTCTGCCTCAGCCTTACCTGCAGGCCCAAGAACTGGAGTTTTGCTGAACTGCTGGGCACACATGTCTACTGCATGAGCCCACCTAACGTGACTTAATTTGGTGAACCTTGCCTGGCAAATGATGCATTGGTACCTGTTCTTTGAGGCAGACCTAATGATTGGTCGGCAATCCACATGCAGCGAATCATCCAGAATGTGATGCCTAAAGCATGCTAGAAATTGACACAGAGGAGGCAGTGTGTGTCCTGTTTTCCAGGAGTATGATTAAAACAAACTGCATTATTTTAGTGTTTTAAATGCAGAAGCGCTTTTGCCCTGCGCTGTTGCCCCGATGGAGAAGTACAAGGAGTCCTTTTGTAACAGGCTTTCAGAGAGTATCTGCCCAGAGATTGGCAGAAGTGAACAACTACAATCTGCATTGTCTGCTGACCATGAGACTGTGGACACGACAGCCATGACGCAGAGCACTGATGTGATGGTACAGGAATCTACCTACGCAGATAAAGTTAAAGAGATTGTGATCAGCAGAATGGCCCTCTGTCTCTTAGAGTTCCATTCTTTAAGGGATATGACGCATGACCTAAAAGAGTGACGTTCTTGAGAAACCTTGCTGATATCAACTCCTTTATCTCCTTGGCCTTTGCAAAGATCCTTGGGCTACACATGCTTCTAAATACTGCTGTAGCATAACTTTGATCCATAGTGTTGACAATCTTTAGTCCCAAGAAGATACGTTGAGTGCTCTCAGCTTGCTATCTGTCAGTGAAGTGTCATTGGGTCTACTTCTACACGTACAATCGAGTTTCTGAAAATGTTCATTGATTTAACCTAACTTCTCCCCAGTGGCATGACTCCATGAACACAATTTTTAGCATTAAGTTGGTTTGGGCCAATTATTGATTAATCTGGACCAAGAGGGCAACACCACTTTTCTGCTGGCCCCACCCGTGGATTTGGGAAACCCTTCTACACAGCTGGTTGGATTCAGAACTCGAAATCTTTGCTTGTACACGCCCCATTTTCAGAAGGTCAATCCTTCTTCCAGCATTCTTCTCAATTAATCCCAAAATACTAGAACCTTTTATGTAATCTGGATTTCAGATTGGCTCCCAGGTCCTTGCTTGATCACAACGTTTGTCGGAAATACAAACGGGCTTTTTGTCACAGCACAAGTACCTTTCCATGGCATACTGATTGCATCTTGCAGCTGGCATCGCTCCCGTCAGGATTTTGCCACGTTCTGTGGGATTTATTTTTTCACTTAAAGTTAATGCCATGGCAGCACTCTGGTTTGTCAGCGGGCATGTGGCTACACCATTGATAACTTATAGGGTTTGAAATTGGTGGGATCTGTTTATCTCCTGCTTCTAGCCCAGGATAGCATCTGTAGTTTGAAAACCGCTACAGCTACAGCTACTTCTGGAGCCACAGGCCAACTGGTGCCTTACAAACATGCATATGTGACATTAAGTTTGGGTATTTGGGAATGTTGGCATAGGACACATCTGATAGACATTTAAACGCAATGCATCGTACATACTGGACAAAAAGTTCAAAGTAGCATCTCCCGCTAGCTCCTGGTTCCCCTGTGGTAGCTCCTGCCTTCAAGGTGATGTGGACACCCAGGAGCTGGTATTACCTCCTGCTCATCAGATCTTAATTTTGAACCTAAGTTTGTACAGTGCCAAGTACAAATTTGTGGTGACTCCTACCTCAGACAACGAATCCACGTTCTGTGCTCTTGGTACACATTTGTCACCAGTGTGAATAAGACGAAAAAAGAACTGCGGGAGAAGCTGGTCAATGTGTGGTTTGAGGGCAAAACGTGGCAGTGCATGTGCTGCTATTCCACTTGATGTTATGAAAAAGTGCTTCTGTGCATCCCATATAGAACAGTTTTCCACTTGTCAAAGGGACTGGATGGCTAGGAATTCAAGATCAGCAGTGATTCGGGTGTGAAAGGGTAATGTCCATTATACAGTTTATTAATGCATCACATTGACAAGAAACTGCTGCCACTGCTTGAAAACATAGGTATGCTGTTTTGTGGAACTCTGTACTATAGAGGTGCTAAACACGCACCTAGTTGCATCACCAGCGCACGCACCTACTTATGACCCCGGTAAAAGCTCATTGGAATGCGTACCTTGCCTTATAGTAACCAATATGGTTTTACCACAATATGGGTGTACATAGAGAAATTCGCATAGGTAATATATTCTGGAGGAGCTCATTCAGGCCACGCTTCGGCCTTTTCAGGTGGTAACCTGTTTTTGATACATCCACAGGTTTAGAGGTACATCTGCAATACAGTTCAAGCACAGTGGTCCCTTTACCCCTATGTAAATACGACCGTATCAGTGTATGCTTGCAAGATACTTCAATCATGTTTAAAGACAGCAGGGGTGTGTTTACCAATGATTTGTTTTGCTCTCCACTTCGAGTCCTCACTTACACGGTGCACACCAGTATGCCCATGTTTAGGAGCTTGGATAAGTTACCATTGCCGTGGTCCTTATAAATAGCCCTGATAAAGCTTTGTACTGCCTAATACCTCAAAATAAACAACTGGTTGTGGATGGAGGTTGCATTGGAAATGTAAGATTAGAACCGCTCTGTTCCCATTGCGGAAAGCATGCTGTTAAACACATGCGTCTGGTTGCAAGACCACATGACCATTCGATGAGACCATGGGATCGCAAAGTTACTTCTTACCGCCTTATTAGGTATGTGCCAGGGGTACCTTTTTTCTGTATAATAAACCAAAACGTCTTATGTTTCTGTCATCGCTTGTATGCTAATTTATCTCACACGCTCTCGGGACAAGTGCATTTGAATTGCAAAAGTTATATTTGTTCAGTGTTAACTTTTCAATTGTACGGGAAACTTCAATCTTGCCATATAAAATGTGATTACAATCTCGTATTCATGGTTGGATCTGTAAAATTCTTTTTCCAAAAGTAAGCCCAGAGATATGATATGATCTTACTTTTTCAGGTATACCTTAGACTTTACAGTATCTCATTGATGCCATAGAGCTTTGCTTCCAAAATGACTCCACCTTATTCACGGCCCTTCCCTATTTTGCTGTTGTTCTCACTTGGAAGTGGGTGGGAAAGAGCACGGTTTCTAGGTCACCTTCTATCTTGTGATCTCCTTTTGAATTCATGATTTAAAATATTGTCTCGGAGCATAACCCATTCAACACAGAGCCCCCTTTTATCACAATCTAAAAATGTAACAAATTGTGAACCGATCACAAATATCGCTTAGATTTGTTTTGGGCCTCAACCATGTATGTGGGGGGGATTTAGTTATGAACGGAAGTGTTGTGTTCGTTTTGGTGTTTCAATGCAAGGAACTGCCACATGAAATTGTTGGCAAATGCACAAGTACAAGTTGCATTCTCAGCACCACAAATTATCTTGAACCATATTACAGGGAGGACCTCCTTTTGTTAAGCTTGCATCATGTACTGTTAAATATATATGCACACGTGTGTGAGGGGAGTAAGCATTCACAATGAAATTAACAAAACATTTTGACTTTTTGCTGCATCATGATCACCAAAGTTGTAATCATACTTAATGTTAGTAGATGTCTAGACCAAACTGTTAGTGTGTATTCTATCATATGTTCTTGCATTCCGAAGGTTGAGATGTAAACATTCCAAAAGAGACTTGAGCATACTTGTACCTCCATTTGCAGCTCTTGATGTAGCACACACTGACCATTAATAGCAGGAAGATGTTTTCAGTGGGCTATATCCAAAGTATACATCTATTCGAGTTTGCGATTTAAACAAAATGTAACTAGCCAAAAGCATGGTAAACATAGCACCTGCAGATCGAGGCATTTTTAATGAATTCGACTTTGATTCTTAATTGGATTTACACATGATGCCTTATATTAAAACACTGCACTTCACAATAGGGAATGCCCCATATTCCGAAGAAATAAAATGTACATTCAGTGACGCAAGTTTAATACTGAAACTAAATCTACCCTTTTTTCCAGTGAAGTATTGGTCCGTTCCTTTAAATCACCTTTTACATATGACTGCTTGGTGTAGATTCATTTTCTGCTTTCATCATAGAATATCCTCATAGTTTTGGCCCTCTTGGGGATTCCCCTGACAGTGTTTGCTTTGCCAATTGATTGCATTGCATCTTAAAGAACATCCCTTACCCAGAGAGGGACATGCTTACAAATTCAATCCCTTTCCTTACTTTGCCATTCGTTTGAGACGCCTTCATTGCTGTTCAGTCTCGCATTTTCAAGCAGAACAAAATATTCAGCATCAGTTCCTTACGATCTGATTGCTTAGATTTTTTAAAATATCCAGGTAACGTGCAATAAAATCTTTCAAAACTGGCGACACGGGAACAGTGAAATATTTGTACTTGGGGTATAATTTAATGTAATGCAGTGAATGGTTGCATTTTTTAATTTATGTATTTAGTATGATGTATTGCCAAATGGAATTGGTCTTATTTAAATTGAGCTGGATAAAATGAATAAACTACACATTTAAATAAGTGTCTGTCAATTATTTTGTCCTTGTGTATAAGCTTCTTCTAAATATATGATTTTCTTCTCTAGAGCTGTTTTTGATTTTTAAAGGTTTTAAAAAGAAAAACATGTGACTGGCCATTGAGCTGAGGTTGCAGGAAGGACCTGCATTAAATTCAACATTTGTAAAAGATAATTGATCTGCTCTTCTCACATGGTTTAATGTAAGATTTCCATTGGTGCAAATAACCGCATGGCTAGATTTCCTTACATTTCCCCTTTTATGGAACACAATTTATTTTGCTCAAATATTGGAACCCAATAGGTCACAGGCTCGAAATATATTACTGTGCAACCATTGTTATTTAGGAGACCTGATTGTTTTGGTGGCGTATAGAGCTGCAACCTAGAAAAACAATGAGTTTGCTCTGACGTTTTGATACAAGGGGGGACTACTTCATGAATTGACTGTGGTAAATGCCATTCTGTGATTTTGGTGTGTGGTGAGAATGCCACCTGCTCATTGACTAAACTGCCATCCCAGTGATGTAAAATGAAGTCAATTCTAAATAGCTAGACATTTTACATGATGTAATTCTGCATCACTTTTTGATCTCCAAAACCACCAAGGAAGGCAGTTCATTTGGTATGTGCCATGTTGTACTCTACCAATAATCTCATCAGTCTCTTGCAGGGAGGCATAGTAAAGGAATGTGTATAAATGTTGAACTCTAGCTGGTAATGGGTTAGTAAGTGCTTTTCAATCTCTATTGGCGATGCATTTGTTAAGAGGAAGTGTTGGGGGTTAGGTGACATATGTTGGGTTAATGCAAGGTGGCCACTGAATAGGTAGCTTTGTGAGCAGTTCTGCACCCAGGGAAATGCACCTCTCATGATCTTTCTGTTTGTCTCTGGCAACGCCATCGCTCCCAGGAAAGGACCAAGCAGATGTTTCTAAGCCATAAATGAAAAACTATTCCTGGGAACTGTGGCATACGATGGATGGTAGAGTTCTAGATACAGAGGAGATTTGCCCCGTGGTGCATCTTTTTTTTAATGTATTTATTTAAGCAGTGGAGGGGGTGTTCAGCCAGATGTGAGTGAGATCACTAGGTTATTTTGTGTTACAGTGACAATGGGGGACAAAGGTAGGCATTCTGAGTGAGGTATATTTGCAGAATGCCTTGGCTGTATGGTATGGGGCTGATGTGGGGGTGGAGGGAGGGGGTTTGATTCTATTGATGTCAGGCCCAAGGTCAACTGAGCTTGCGGGTTTATACTTTCTTGGCTAGTTCACAGGGGTGATATTTGGGGCGATGCTTACTGCACTCCGAGATGCTTGTGGCTGATTAGGGGCTCACATGAGTGTTTGTTTTGCAAGCGGGGCATGCCAGGGTATTTTGGAGAGCTGGAAAAAGATGCTATTTTCTTCTTTTCCAGGATGATCCTTACAAAGGGGATGGGGAAGAAAAGGAGTTAAAATGTCTGGATTTAGTACTTAAATTGGTTCAAATGGTGGATGGCAGACGTGAAAGGGTGTTTGCTTGGGCCTTCAATCGTGTACTTATTGCTGTAAGGAGTTGCTTTAACGTTTCCTACATTTGAGTGGTTTCTTTAAGATTTATACTTTTCAAGGTGTGACTAGAAAAGAAAGTACTCTGGAAAGCCAATCACACATTTCTGGAAACTACCACTGAGACGATAATGCCCAAGGACCTAAATTGCAACCAGAGCCATGCTGCCACCCACACTAAGTTGAGACAGTCTATTCTAGGCAAATCCTTTTTTGCCACCTGATTTACAGGTGGGTGCCTATGTCAAAGGCACGGTTACTTGCACAGGCATTGGTGGACAGGGTGGAGGGAGGGGCTGGTATTTGCTAGTCTGGGATCAGAGGGCCGTTTGAGCTTCTTTGGGCAGTGAACACTCTGTAGCGTAACTGATGGTGGGAGAGGGGCCGGTGGTGTTCAGTGGTTGGGCTCCTATAAAGTAAATCCAAGGCTCCACAGATACTGGAGACATACTTAGGAAATGTACAAAAGTTTTATTTTTGCAGTTTACCATTTAGTTAAATATAAACCTTAAGATGCATGTAAATACAAAGATGGAACCAGCCACCTCACTCTTTATAGCTCTGCCACAGAACACTAAAATCACGAACCAATATTCTGACCGATTGTACACAGTGCATTCACCAACATGCGTTCAAAATCATCATGGCCAGCTGGACTAGGAAACCAAGACACAGCATCACTTCTTCCCTCCTACACAACACACTACCCAGTCCCCAAACAATCGTCAAATCGATCAACAGATGCAACACTCTTCCCAAACTTCACACACATGACACAAATCAAATCCTTCCAACTGAAACAACCAAGTAGGGAGGGAAAGCCACGGCAACCATACCACAAGTAGATGGGGAGCTGCAGACTGTGCACAGCGACCTCCATATGCACAACTAACATTATGCACGAGCAAATTCACACAAGGTTCAAGTGAAATCATACCAGAGGAAGACTCCTATTATTTGGCAGTGACCTTTGAAATAAAATCGGAGGCGTTTCAAACACATAACTATGACTGCCTAAAGATTACCTAAAATGTGGGAGCAGTTAACAAATTTGCTAAAGCGTTAAACCTCATCCAATCCAGAGGATAAAGAATATTTGAGGCATGAGTCAAGGCAATGGGGACATATGGAGCTGAGCTCTGGGGTTTCAAAGAACCCTCTAAGTTAGACAATCGAAAATAATGTTCTCTGTAGGCCACTGAGCCTGCCAAACTGCCCTTGGTTATAAACTATATATTGAACTGGACATCTCACCCCTCATTCATCCAATGTATAGAGCATTGCAGAAGTTGTGACTTTCAACATGATCTAATGCCAAAGCCGTACTTACATTTTTAATTTTTGATTCTCTTACCTCCTGCCCTTCGGTCAGAAATCTCCTGGTGTAATCCTGTTTTAAATTCTTTTAGCCAGTGTCCAAGCCATCCCCTTATGGCCTATTAACTTTGAATATTCCAAAACGGAGGTCGAACGTCTAACCTCGAAATTCTGTCACTTAAGAGGGTTTGAGGAGTTTGGCACTGCCCTAAACCTGAAGATTATAGACTAACTATTTATCTGAACTGAAGATATTGAGTCACATCTCGGCTGTTTCATCCGTAGGTATGAATGGTAGGGCATTACGAGACTGCATTTTTATTTACTACCCCTAAACGCCTGGGCAGCTACTTGGTAGAACCAATAGTTGATGCCCTTTCTGGCCGGACCAGGAGGCATCCACCCTACAGTTGATGTCCTCAATGAACCTATTGGCAGGCCTTGTACTTGGAATCGATTTACGTCAGGAAATGTAAAGATGCTTTTTTTTAATCATTTAATAACTTGTAATGAACCCTGGGATTAGTATACCTTCATAAGGAGGTCTCTGCATCATCGCACACACAACCTAAAGGTATTCTCATGATGTACCGGGTCTGTGGCTCAGTGGACTAATGCATCCACTACAGGGGCCTGTGTTTGACCTCATAGTCACAGGTTCAATTCCCGGCAGGTCCACTCAGCCCTTCATCTTTCCGAGGTCGATAAAATGAGTACCATTGAGTTGGGTAACAATAAACCTCTGTTATTAGTGCCAAAATGCCCTTTTGGGGGTGAACGTGCGCTTTACAAATACGCCTGTTATGTTACTTGTGACAGATCTCGATGATTCTTACCATTTCATATGATTGTATTTATATTTCTTTACTTGTAGTGTACTATTTGAATAAAGTTTCTACATACAAATGCACACAGCAACACGCGATCCACACTACAGAATAGGATGACAAAATTATATTTACAGCCACCCTCTTCATTTCCAAGAGCTGATCTGCGCTTTGTGTATGGTCAACTGCGCCTCTCTCCCCAGTGGATTGCCTGTGCCATTCTTTGCTGCATATGATTCTAGACGTTGCAGTCCTGAAGAGAAAGAAAACCCTGGCCAGCACATGCGGTGGTAGACATGTGGTGATAGCAAGTGGTATTCTGTACATTTTAAGAGGCTCACTTGGAGGAGACGGGTTGGAGCCCTACCCTGCCTCAGGAGCAGGACTGACACTGGCAAACACCCTGGTAGACCTCCTACTCGTGTTGAGAGAGGTACCTATCCCACCTTGACAGTCACTGAAATCATTGCGCTGAAGTGTGGTAAAGCTCTAGGTAAAGCCATTCATTTCAAAACCTGTGCTCCTCCATGTACCACTTCTGGCCAGGATATATAGGCCCATATGTGAATTGGTGGAAGGAAGGAAGACTTCCAACAGGTGTGCAACTTTTTTCCTGCGTTTTATTTTAAATTCTACTTTAGATTGTTTTTAGGTAATTGGTCCTAGAAGCCACTGGCATTTGAATAGTGTGTATTCCCTTCCGTTTAAAGGGTACACAGAGCATAAACAATATCGAATAACCTCCCTTGTTAATTGGCTGCAGGATTTAGAATCATTCAAGGGGCTAGGAAAGGATTGCAATTCTAGCACTATATTCAACTTTATTATTGGTAGTAATTGGGACTGCTTATTTTTTGACTGCGCTATTTCTCATGCTCAATTTCTAAAAAGAGAACAAATCTACATAATGTTAAACGTATGAGCTGAGCATACTTTATATGTTTTTATTAATGACAATAAAAAGTACTATAAATGCTTGTATTTGTGATAAAACTGTGGAGGGAAGTTATTGATGACAACGATTGTAAGAATTTGGTCCCAGATGATGTGGGTGTAGGCCACGTACAATTTTCTGTCCAATACTAAATCTTTCAGATTTTCAGGATTTAGAGGTTTCTCTCCCAACTAGTGCAGAGATCCAACTCGCGCTGGATGTAACACTATTCTCTCACAAAAAACGGTGAAAGCCTAAGAGGGAATTTTGCCCACTTGTTGGGTGGGGGTTAGGCTCTGAAAAAATTGAAAGGTTTTACTTGGGAACCACTTTATATATTGGTCTGCCTTGATGTAGTATCTCTTTATACCAGCATCAGTCATCAAGCGGGTCTTAATGCAGTGAACTCTTTTGTAAAAAAGATTGATAAGCTTCAAGCAACATAATGAGTTGCTGGTTGATTTAGTAGCCTGTCTCAAATCACAATTATTTCTTATTTGAAGGAAACCTTTATCAGCAGGAAAGAGTTACTCTCATATGCTCTTCTGTGGCCCCAACATATGCCAATCTTTATCTTGGATGGTGGGAGGAATGTATGGCCTGGTAGATTTTTGAAGGATATTGTGGAATGGTGGTGTTAAATAAATGACCTTTTTCTGATTTCGGAAGGGGCATCGGAGAAACCTGTTGAATATTTGGTGCTACTTAAGTGCAATAATTTAAATCTGGAATTAACATTGACCAGTGACACTAAAAGGTTGGGGTTTTTGGATGTATGCTTTGCGATAGTGAATGGGCAATAATTCTATTATATTGTAAACCAATAGCTATCAACATCATACTACATGCAAAGAGTTTCCATATGCGACCACTAATCAAGACCAGACCTTTTGGTGAATTCATAAGGGCCAAATGGAATTGCTCAAGAGATTGTGACTTCGTGCAGGAATCTAGGTTGAAGAGTAGCTGCTTCAGATTCAGAGGTTATCCACCTGGCATAATTACGATTGCCTTTGATAAAGCGCAAGGATTACGATGTAATGTTTTACTTGACAGCACAAACAAAAAGGACTTTGAGGATGGTTCCATACAGTTTATTACCAAATATAGTACTCTCGGACAGCATGTAAAGAGAATTTTTACAAAAGCACTGGCTTGTTTTAAGATCTGATAAAGATGTTAGTGGTGCTATTGGTTCACACCCAGAGGTCACTTTTTCCAAAGCGCCTTCTGTTAAAAGCATTTTGGCACCTAGCATGATTAGTCCTCTTGCGATAACTGGTGATTGGTTGTCCTCAATGAAGAAGCATGGTTTTTATTGTTGAGGTAAATGCAGAGTTTGCAATTTGGCCATTTGTACTTCACACTTTACATATTTCAATATTATAAACTGGGATATTCAGCATGATATTAACTGCTTGACTAAATGTGTAGTTTATCTGAGTTTATGTCCATGCAAGATTGTATACATAGGTTCTATGATTTCTAGTCTAAAACCTAGTATTCAACATTATCATGCAGTGAAGAATTGGGATGAAACCTACCCGCTTGCTAAGCATTTTGCAGATCATCATCAAAGCAATCCAGAATGTTCATCTTTTCTGGGTTTGGATCATGTTCCCGAATATTCCCAAAACACAAGAGTAACAAGGGATACCAGGGATATCTATGTACTGTGACCTGGCCTGGAATAAACATATAAAAGATAAACATAGAAGGTCAGAGTACTGTTGCGTTCAAATGACAGGTGCTAGTGTACTATCCATGTCTACAAGGTCAAGCTGATTTGTCGGTGCATAAACCTACTTTCAAGCACCAGCGTCCACCAATGAACAAAAACCTGAGATGAAGCAATTGAATTCAACCCAATGGATGCTCGAATATAATTAAATATTTTTTGTTGACATTATTAACCAAATCACTAAAAAAACAGATTTTTCAATAATAAAAACATAGAGCAATATTAGTATCAACAGTTATATTCGTATTGATCAACCCTATCAATTCATCATTGGGCTGACCTGATACATCATTCCCATCTAAAAACCATAACCAACTGAACTACAACCACACCACTTTCATGCACAATCCATTCAAAAATTCATTCAATAATGACAAACGGATCATCAATAAAAAATCAAACATTCTAAAACACCTATTATACAATTTTTTTTTTGATCCATTATTAATATGAACCATAAAATTTAGCACCACTGAGCCTATTCCTCATTAATGTAATCTCTTCTGGCTCAGGCGGATATGGCTTTAAACTGTTCACAAATAACAATACACTCCCCAACCCGACCTGTTTCTTTCTGTATAATATCCAGCAAACAGAAATTCTTCAGGGGCACTGTGGTCCAGCGAAGTGGGGTAGAAAGTAGATGGAAAAAATGAGAGACATGTAGAATACACCAGCGAAGCTCACCTGCATAAGAACACAACATCAATCAGGCCAAATGCTTAAATTACAAGATTGATCATTGCTACCACCGGGGCGTAGAAAAGGTGATTAATACCTTCCTTCTTCCTTAAACCAAAGAAACTGTCAGAGGACCGTGATCCACAAACCAAATAAAAGACACCATATGAGTTGGTACCTCTACAATGTATCCACCACCACCGACACCTCGTGAAGCTCCTAAATATCCAGAATCAACAAGGAAAAACCTTACCAAAAGGAAAAGAATTCCTATGACCAAAACAGTTATATGAAAACACCAGAGAGTCAAGGGGAGTGAGAATAAAAGTAATTACTAAACGGGACACTCGCGTTCAGTCTCCTATGACTCTCTTCGGTGAAAAAACACTCTTCGGTGAAAAAACACCCAGATGAGGGTCATCAGTGGCAGCACGCACCCGCTAAAACAATAAAGCAGTGTGCAGTCCCTAATTTAGTAGGGGAAGCCTCCTCACAGATTCTGTATGGAAAAAATAGCAACTTGTCGTCTATCTGTAAACACAAAGGCGAAAACATGATCGATAGCCAGACCTAATGTAGTTCTGAACAATCACATATCTGAGGTACTAGAGTGACAAAATAAGGTGAGGGCAAATATGTATCACATTTGTCCCTGTGTGATAACATCCCATAACTTACATTCCCGTTGCACGCACGAGCACTTGTTAACCCAAAACTTACCTATTT
This sequence comes from Ambystoma mexicanum, assembly GCF_040938575.1. NCBI lineage: Eukaryota > Metazoa > Chordata > Amphibia > Caudata > Ambystomatidae > Ambystoma > Ambystoma mexicanum. The sequence continues at coordinate 1,074,892,553 of NC_090925.1, forward strand.
GGAAACATCGAATGTTTAATAGCCTCTTTTTAAGTCTTAGCCATGTCCCAATGGGACTCGTCCCATGAGATAACACCAACCACGAGAGTTAATTAAATCGTGACCGTAGAAATGCCCAATCCTAAAAAAGGAAATTAAAACCATGACAGGAAACAATCGGCACGCGAAAGCAAAACTACACATTGCTCAATTTGTTAGCCTAAAAGTAAACCCCGTAGTTTCAGCAGACTCCCTAAATGTTGGGGCTGCCATGAATCTATAAGTAGATAATAACTGGCCCAGTCCCGTATTCACACCGAGTGCTGGACAATATTCATAAATGATCTCACAATACAAACAGGAAAAATAAAAGCAGGAAAAACAAAGGTCTCCCGTGCTTCTTTTATGTCCACAGATTTCGTAAAACAGGGGGGAAGCATGGATGGTACATATAGCAACCCCGCCCGAACCTAAAATAACTACGCGGCGAGAAAGAAATACGGACAGGAGCCAAGACAGCGTACCTCCTTACCTACATAGTTCTCCAAGCAGCAGCGTAAATGGCCGTGGGAAACAAGACTGCCGGCATATCCAAAAGTCAGTCTCCGAAGGACTCGTAGATAAAAATACTCACATAATCACGTGACTAGCACGTGATTAACACGTGATTAACACGTAACGTGAATTAGCTTAATGAGACACGCCCCTCGGACTGCGAGCCAGCACAGACGGCCCGTCAGTCAGCTGAACCCTTACAATGTCAGCTGTAAAAGAGAAACGAACCAAGATAATTAACGGCAGGGATTGCTAAAATAGAACACCCGAATATTTGAGCACAATAGGCATCATTGTGCACCAAATACTAACACATGTAAACTCATGCGACAGTAAAAGCGGGTACACCATTACCCATTCCTACAAGTGCTAAAAGTGCTGGAAAGTTGGAATGAACACTAGATCCCACGATCCGTTCACATAAGAGTGGAAGATACAGATCTCAACCCACAATGAGGAGATTCGAAAAAACCGAGGCAATGATCACAGTGAAACTCAATCATAAAAAGAATGAAAGGTTAGAAATTCCAATCAATCGCCGCATTTAAGCCAACCATATGGCTTTTGCTCAAAAAAATAAGTTTGGTCTCCTCCCTCGATAAAGTGTGTTTGTCTGCAGCACTATTATTAGTAATCATAATCTTTTTTAGTACTGTCCATCTCAGATCTTCCCAGTTGTGATTCCGCATTATAAAGTGCCCTACCATAGGAGCTGTTAAATTCCTGAGTCTAATACAGCTTTTATGTTCGCTGATATGATTTTTAATTTTTCGTTCAGTTTTACCGATATAAATCTCATGGCAAGGGCACCAAATGGCATATATGACAAAGCTCGAGTTACAATTTGTGAATGCTCTTTGTTCCCACGGTCTAGAGAGTCCTATATCCACCTCAGTAGTGCGTTTAGTAAGGGGACAGCAAACACACTTGCCACAAGGAGTATGTCCCCTTACTTTCGCTAACCCCCACTGTTGAGTAATGGTGGTTTGTTTGTCAAACTTATTACTGATGTCATTCCTGCACACCATCTCTTTAATATTGCGTCCCCTTTTAAAGGCGCACCGTGGGGTCACCACAGGTATTTTGGCGTGTGCTAAAAGATGCCAATGTTTTTTGACAATCTTAACCACATGATTAGAAAGGTGGTTAAAGGTACTGTTAAAGGTACTCACAAAGACCAGTGGATCAGACTCGGATGAACTGACTTTCGGTCTATATTCAAGTAAAGCTTCCCGGTGATTATTGGAGGCTCTCTTCAAAGACCTCGTCACAATTTTGTAAGGATATCCCCGCTGAACCAGATTATGACTCAAATCAAAGGCTTCCGACTCAAACCTCTTTCTCACTGCTGTTCCTTTTGAGTCGTAAAAGCTGCCCGAAAGGTAAATTGTCCCTTAAGGATTTGGGATGAAAGCTGTCATATCTGAGAAGGGAATTCCTATCCGTAATTTTGTGAAAGGGTTTCAGTCCCAACAAATTACTAGAGGGATTAGAATAGATAGTTGGATCTAAAAAATCTATCTGCTCCCTATTAAAGTTCATAGTGAACTTCAAAAAGGGATTGATCCCGTTTAGCCACTGAAAAAAGGATTGTAACGTGGTTTCATCACCATGCCAGATTAACAGTACATCATCTATGTACCTTCGCCATAGCGAGATACATTCTTTGAAGATATTATGTTCACTATAAACACTCATGTGTTCCACAAAGTCCACATAAAGATTAGCTAAGGAAGGTGCCACGGCCGAACCCATGGCTGTGCCTATACATAGGTTCTATGATTTCTAGTCTAAAACCTAGTATTCAACATTATCATGCAGTGAAGAATTGGGATGAAACCTACCCGCTTGCTAAGCATTTTGCAGATCATCATCAAAGCAATCCAGACTGTTCATCTTTGCTGGGTTTGGATCATGTTCCCGAATATTCCCGCAAAGGGAACCTGACCCTAAAACTACGTCAACTTGAATCCAGATTAATAATTATTTTTCACACCATGTAGCTTAAGGGTCGTAGCGTGGATTTTTCTTTAATTGTTTTTATTTAATGTGTTCAGCTCACAAGGAATGTTTCACATAAAACATATTTATATGTTAATAAATACAATTTTAGTACATATATATCGAACTTTAATTACAATATCCAATAACTCATCTTGTAATAGGAACACCCAATCTCTACAATTCCAGGAACAGTGCATAAGATATATTATCAATCAGACTAATAGTATACACAATCATGATATAATAACATCAGTTTTCCCTGCTAAGGTCAATATCTTTACTACCGTAACCCATATTCGATATAGGGCCACATGCAACAACGTCAAACCAGAATTCAAACAGAAGAGCCAATATACCTAACTCTTGATGTCCTTATAAACTATGACGTGGATAATGAATAACATGTTATTCTTGGATAATTTGCTGATCATATTGTTGACCAGGTTGCATGTCTTCTTGGGGCTACTAGGTGCGTTTTGATGTTTTCATATTTTTGATGTATTTTTAGAGTGTGTTGATGATCTTTGTGATCCATACTGCTCAATGAGAGGTTGCCCACTGGGGCTGCATTTTCTTTCCCACCCATATGGGCCAGAAAATCTGTATCCATATTGTTAATATTGCACAGGGCTGCATCATTCATTCCAGCTTCAGTTTATATGGATTGGCTGGAACATCATTATTTGTAGCATTTGCATTGATGTGTGTCATATTGCCCATTGGGGCTGTAGTGGGCACTTAGGTTGTCATGCTTGTTTGTGTCTTCCTTCAAATATGGTATCTGTTGATGTTGAACCCTAGAGACTTGGCACAGGTGGCCAGTAGGGTTGTGATGCCCTCAAGGTTCATTGCAGAGCACAAGGTCTGGATGTCGGGGTGTTCTGTGGTATTGGTCAGCAATAGAATTTCAGTCTTGCAGGGGTTGAGCTTCAAGTTAGCACTACACATACAGGACTGTATCAGTCTGAGGCAGTCCTTGAGGGCTGTGAATGTCTTACATGGATGATATCTTGAGGAAGATCTGCAGGTCATCTGTGTATTGGTGGATGTTGTTTGGAACAAGGCGGGTGCAGAGTGGTTCCATGTATAGATTGTAGGTCACAGAGGCAGTGTAGAGTGGGTGAGGAGGGGAGTGAGTGGAGAGAGGGGCCGGAGAGTAGCGATGGAGAGAGAGAAATAGTAGTAGATGGAGGGACAGAGAAGAGTAGTGAGGGAGAGAAAGCAGAGTTGGAGGAAGAGTAGGGAGCCGAGTTGGAGAAAGGGAAAGGCATGAGGATTATCAGGGGCAAGGAACACAAGCATGAAGAGAATAATTGAGTGAGATATGGGTGATTGGAAGGCACCATTTATCAATAATATCCCTATTGTGGGATTTCTGGTTAGGATGCACCTAGATTGATCACAGAGGGAGGGAGCGAGAGGTCATGCAGTTGCCTTTAGCTCCCCAGGCTTAAACAGCTAGAACTACAAATGATAGGTATTACCTATCTCTAGTAAACACCTTGGGAATTAGGGACACATTGGCTAGGGAGGTCAAAACCCATGGAAGACGAGCGAGAGAGCGGGATGGCCCTTAGTGAGACCCTATTCAAGAGCCGAAATAAAGCCTTTGAACTATCTTTGAGAGTTATGTTGTTGTCATCTCTCAAACACAAATGTTAAGAAGGAACTTTACAAAATACATTTCAGAACATAGAAAAGATTATTTTTTTTAAATAAAAAGTAAAATTCTAAGATCAAAAATACCAATTGTTTTAGAGCCAGGATGTAGATGATAAAATTCAGCAAAGCCTCTGGACGCATATGCTCTCTTCCCGGTAGTTAAGTCCAAATCTGCCCCACACTAAATCTGCTTACCAGGTACCCGGGAATCTTTATAACCACACAACCAATTTGGTCTACTGTTCAGGGTGTAAACAGGCTGATTTAACTTTATAACAGCAAATCTGTGCCTGCAGTGTCATTGTGTTACTTAATCTCCTCCCGTGCCACCTACTTGGGCTGAAAACTAAATAATGTTTTACCTTTCTGCATGAGCTCTATGAAAACAGTATTTTGTTGACATGAGACTGGGCTTATTGAGGACAGTATCTGTTGGTATTTTGAGCATGCTTTGTTTCATCATTCTTAAATTTGCTGAAGGGTGATAAGGGGGCATATTTTTTGAGTCCAACCGATTACTTCGTTGCAGGCTTAGAGCTTGCAGATTTCTACCCGGAAAGTTAAGGGGGAATGATGGTGATTTGTTGTTTCCTTGCCTTCTACTGGATCCTAAATCTATCTGGGGCACTTGTCATCCACGAGGTGCGATTGCTCCAGGAGCATTAGTGAAGGCGAGCATTCCAGAAAGGAAATCTTAAAAGCTTGACGTGAAACTGAAGACTCAGAAAATGACATCACCCGTATCTTTGGTATCTGAGAGGACCTTGGACTCCCCCACTTCAGATAAGCCCACACCTGTGCGGCATCTATGTTTACTTAAGTTCCCTTTCTTGCACTGTTTGCACTACTGTCATTGAGGTTGTTCCCTCCCTTTTTGTTTTCCAACTACATTCACCTTTCACATTCTATTCTGGACGGCAAGATACCCTGCCACGGTGCTCAGAAGCCTTCACATTAATAATCCAGAGTTGCAATGTGAGACAAATGTAGAGGTAATTCAGGGTTACAAAGCCACCTTGATTTAACTGAATGGTTGGTGCCAATCTTGAGTTCATCACACAGCCAAACACTACATGTTATTAACTACCTTTTGATCTTTGTAACTGCCTCGTACAGGTCCATACTTTTTACAACACATTTCTTTCTACAGTCCTGATCCATGACCCGCCCCCCCCTTAATGGATCTACAGGCATCCTTGTAATCACAAAACATCCATTGTCCCTTTTACATCATCCCTTCCCTATACCTGTGACAATTGCAACCCTGTTCCATCCTCTTATTTTTTTTACCTTCTCTGCAAGCCTAGGTGCTTGTGAGACCACTAGCTTTATGATTTGGCAGAGTATAAAAGCCCTATAACGCAACATCTTATCTGATTTTATTAGTGATTCTTTTAATTTGGATGTACATTGGAGTCATTTAAATATTCAAAGATCTCCCCACTTCCCCACTGTTACAAGTGATCTATTTCTCCATAACATTATGTCAACTAGTGCCATATCTCAGCACACCATTTGGCCTCTTAGTGCTGCTAAGAATTGCTAAATATCATTTAAAAAAATGCGGTCTACTAGCAGTGCCATATTTTGTGTCTCTTTCAGTCTGACTTTATACCTGGTTGATGCACTTATTATTCTGCTTGATATGCAAATTAATCTAAACTTTTTTTTAACATGTTTTTAATGTTTTTCAGTTTACTCAGTGATAACAAAACTGTGTACCAACACCACTTTCCCCTGTCTCCCCCTCCCTCTCACCCGCCCCGAAGGGATTTATCTTTATAATCTAAACAACTTTAAGGTACACATTTAAAATGACTCCTCAAACGGGAAGGTTTGTGGCAAGCAACCTGCAAAATAGCCGCTTGATCCCTTCCCTCCCTCAGAGCAAATTAAAAATGATTGTGGACCCTCTTTCATTAGAAAAAAAACATTTAATAAACTATAGGATGAAAATAAACAATAAAAACACTTTTCTGTGAAGATCATGATCGGCACGTAAGGGCTTCCCTCATATGCTGGAGCTCCCATCATGAATCTGAAAAAAAGTTGACACTTTGCAGTATTAGTGCAGGATCATGATTGAGGGGTAAGTAGGATCATACCCTCCTTCCCCACCTCTAAATCTCATGCAGAGGCTGCGTGTTCACTACCGACGATGAAGCGAGATGTTGGGCGTGATGCGCTACGCAGGACTGGTGCTCTGCCTTCTTTATTGGGCCTGCTCAAGTGTGAGGATATCTAACGCTGATATTAATTGATGCAACCTACATTGAAAGGGTTTAATGTTATTAGCATGCTGCAAGGATTTGAATGGATCCCATTTTACAACCAGTTGTTTTAGAGCGCTTCTTGCCTACATGCACTTCTTCTGAATTCCTTTTTCCTCATTCTGAACATCTCATTATTTCTAACTCTGGGGAATAAGCTAGCAAACTGACTACAACAAATGACTTGCCCTCTGATAAATATTGGCATGGATATTATATGACATTTATAACGTTCCTATACACAAATGTTTCAAGGCGCGACGAGGCAAGGGAGGGGAACAGAGGGAGGACAGACAACGATCCTACTAAGCCAGGTGTCATTCGGATCATGCAAGTGTATGGGAAGGGTAAGTGCAGGGACAGGGGACAGTGCAGTACATGTGATAAAAGAATAACTAAGTCGAGGTACGGCCAGCAGGTGGCAAGTGTAAGGGTAAGTGCAGACATCAGTGTAAGTGCTGGTAGTGGGACTGTAGGGATGCAGAAAAGAGTCCCCAAGAGTGCTAGGGCAGCAGTGTTGGTGTGTGACTCGAGGGGGAGGGGACCTGGGCATGGGATCATAGGATGGCCAGGTAACCAGTCCAGTTTAAGTTTCAGCCAGGAAGTCCACAGCGGGGAACAGGAGAAAAAGCAGAAGCAATGAGAAAGGTTTTGAGGTGTTTCCGGAACCGTAGATGGTTCTCCTCAAGTTTCAGGAGGCTGTTCCAGAGGGAGGCCCCAGCCGATGAGATCTACCACCAACTCGTTGCTTGGAGAAGCGACTGACCTTGAGGGAGTTGAAGATGCATAAGCAAAGAGATGAAACCTTATTGTTACTTAATCAATATCCACTCATCTATCTCCAAACTTGTTATGCGTTCTATATGTATGCAAGAGGACGCTTTAAAAAAAATGTAGTGCAAAATGTTCTGTGGATGGTTGGAAGAAGCAGAAGAATGTATATCCTCGGTTTAAGACAGAATAGAAGGTTTTGAAAATATGCAACAGAAAATCTTACAATTGGAAATGAACATTACTGAGTTGAAGACCGGACTAGAAGCGATAAGGTTTGTTTTTATGGAAAAACAGAAAAGCTAAAAACCATGACGTTGTCAAATTCCCAGAAAATGGGATACCTAAAACTTTAGGTATTACTTTTTCTCCTCCATTAGAGTGGCAGAGAGCTCATAGTGAGGCCACAATGATTTACTTCAAACAACTCATAGCTGAGGCAATTGATAGTGTTCTCTACATCACGAGCAAGCTTGCCAAGTCCTGTCTGGAGACAAATGACAATCTTCAATTATATTTGCTGGTCAAAAAGTCTAATTTCTGCAGATTATTTCAAAGCAACCCAGAAAACCTTTTTTTTTTTTTTAAAGATATGAGAACAACTCTTAACTGGTTACAACCCCTTAGATTCATACTAAATTTCTAACTATTCTACTCACAATGATTTGCAGTCATCCCAAATAATAAGTGCATACGAATAAACCTGGAAAGCTCAACCCATTTTGAAACAGTTCTTATGTACCTGCATCAAATAATATGTTGGAATCTCCAGACACATCCACATCCCCAATCAAAATTGCTGACTCGTACTACTGTCAATGAGCAAGGGAGAATTATTAATTTATTTATATTAGCAATTAATACATAATTCTACATTTTTGTATACCGTCCAAATGTACTTCAATACTTAACTACTGCTCTATTGGTCCTTTTGTATTTAATTAATATTCCTTCTTTCAAGATCAATGGTGAATGGAGTTGTAGTGACCACTCTTTGTTCCTCCTGGCTGTCCAAAGATATGTGAGAGCACTTTTTATTTTATGACTCCTGGTTCTTCTCCTGTTCTGTATGTGCCACAACTTTTTCTCAAGCTGTTCTTTTTTCTTTTCATATTCACTCTTGCCTATACAGTCTCTAGACTTCAATATCCATGATGCATCTAGTATTACTCTCCCTTACGGCCCTCCTTGTGTGGTTCCCTTATTTGTACCAAACTTGTTAAATTTGGAGCTATTGTTTGAGCAGTTAACTTTATATTGATCTGCTTACAGTGGTTGGTACATTAATTATAAATTGCCTATATCGAGCACTACTATTTTTATCACATGTATTCATATTTCTTTACATATTCCTGAAGATATGAATATTAAAATTGTTACATGGAATATTAAAGGTTTCAACCATCCAGTCAAGCATCATAACATTGTACTCTTTGGTCTAGATTCAAAATGGGCACTGCCTTTCTACAAGAAACGCATCCAAACTTAGAAACTGAGAACCTGAAACTTTAAAGTCGTGGGTAGTTTACTTTTCAACTGAACTTCCAACTGATCAGAGAAGAGGGAGACATGGGTAGTCATTGGATTATCATTGAATATCTTAATAATATATCTGTCACCATTGTGAGTTTTTATGGTGAATTTGCTTCTCAACTTGTTTTTGGAGTAACTTCAAACAAACACTAATTGGCAAAAAGTGTGCTTATTGTTTGTGACAATTATAACCAGCTATGTGACTTTGTACTCCATCTTAAATAGAGTGCTACATTTATCAACTCTAAATCTTGCTAAAGCTTTTTAAAAGTATTTAAATGTATTATAAACATGGTGTTTCTGTCATCCTGCTCTAAATCAATACTTTCTTCCACATTTATCTTTCATAAGGGATGGCTGTATTTGTGTTAATGCTCTACTAATATCCGATTTAGAATCCACTGAGATTGGAACTATATCAAACCATACTCCAATGTGCTCAACATTTGAATGGGAACCATCTATTGGCAAACAAATATGATGGATATTTAAATCCTTTTTGCTGAAAGACCCAACATGTTTGCCAAAAGGCAACAACTTTATTTCAGAACACTTTAACATTAATCTTTCTAAGGACACATCAATTCATAATATGTTGATGCTTTTAAAGCTTCATTTAGAGGCTTTGTTATTCAACATGTTGCTTACAGTAAAAAACAAATGGATACATTTTTGAATTACTTAATACTATCAAATCTCTTGAAACATAGTTTCATAGTAAGGACTCTGATGTCAAGAGATCATAGCTAAGCATATTGGATTTAACTACATTTGTACAAACAAAGCTTGGAGCTCCCTACGTTGGATTAAACCTATGTGTTACGGTCGATCAAATCAAGCCTCCTTCCTGAATTACAAGAAAGAAAAATCTACGATTGCCTCCATAACTGATTCAATAGGCAAGACAATTATTAACATGCCTGTGATTATTAAAGCCTTTTCTGTTTCTATTCCAAACTGTACCTCTCTGACTCAGGGATAAGTGATTGGGTACTCCCTAATTTTTTGTTGACGGGTGGTCAAATCTGTTTTAAGGGAGAGTATCAAGGAAATTGGAGTTTGTTACAGATTGACTACCCCTCTCTAGAAGTCCTGTATGTAACACAGGGTAGGGTAAGATGCAGCTACTTTCTTGATAAGTAGGATTGTCACCTCAGTGGGGGGCAGTTATTTAAACTGGACTCATTTATTGCAAAACAAAAATCTATTTAATAATTTTTCATAAATCTTAAAAGAGCACATTACGATTGATCTTGTGATCATCAATCATACCTTTCATACAACAACAAAAACTTCTACAATAACGGGGTTAATCAACTTGAATATTCTTTGAGCATAACAATTATTGATTTTATGCATATATGACATAGGAAAAAATACATTAAGTTTTCCTTTTTCGGTCGACATATGTTTCGGCCCTTAGCGATGTAACAACTTTGTCTGTGGTGGTCACTAATATAAGTATTGGGCCATCTTCAGGACATTGATTATTTCTGGAAGGTCAATTTTGTTCCCCATTGATGTAGATTATTTGATCTGTGTTCCATAAGCTGTAAATTAGGACGTCTGAACATAGGCTACTGGGCATTATTAATACCTATTCCCAAATCTGAGAAGGATCCTGCATTAATTAAAAATTATCAACCTATTTCTGTGATTAATTTAAACTGAACAATGTTTGCAAACCTTTTAGAGAATATATTGTAACATGTTATGTCCATAATAACTCTCGAAGGTCACTCTAGGTTGTTTAAGGGTCGATATGCCACTTCTAATGAAAGTAATCAATGTTTTATATCCCTCCCAAAAATCAAGGATACCCACTGTCCCCAATATTATTTATTTTGGCCTTAAACCCTTTTCTTCAAAATATCAGATTGAATGAAAAGCTATCAGCTATTCATATTGGGAAAACATTAATTAACTCATGGCATATGCTGACGACAGTTTAGTTTAACCCATAATTTTTCCTCTCAAATTATATTGCTTCCATACATTATTTGGTATTACTATCTGGATATAAACTAAGTTATGATGCAATGGACATTCTTGCACTAACCAATGCTTGTTCACTTACAATTATTCTGTTCTATGTGGTGTCCCAAATCTATTAAATATTTAGATATTTCCATATCAATAGACCTAGATACCACCATTGCATTAAATACGTTGTCAGTTCTCGAGAAGGTAAAATACATGATAGCTAGATGGTCCCCTTTGTACCTTTCCTGGTAGGGATGCCTATACTCCAGTAAGGTGACCCTAGCTCCTATTGTTCTGTACACCATTTCAATGAGCCCAGATTCTTTCCTAGGCATCACCAACAGATTTATATTGTTTGATCTGAGATATTTTAGAGTAGGTTTCCAAGCAATGGTTTCTGAAAGATATTGAGGATTAAGTCCATTCAGGCATTTAAAAGTAATTATGAACCGGCAAAATTCTATTCTTGCCTCTATGGGAAGCCATTGGAGCTTTTGTCTTGCCTTTGATATGGCATCAATTTTTTTTTTAATCCTATCACTTACCTAACTGCACTATTTTGGATCATTTGAAGTCTAGCAAAGTCACCCTTAGAAATCACCTGTAGGAGACTGCTGCAAAAATCTATCTTAGAGCCAACAATGGCCCTAGAAACTCTCACAGCATTTGGTTGCGAGAAAGGGGCACCTCTGTGCTAGCAACCGAATGCAATAGGCTTTGGATGATGCAAGCGAAGTTAACTTGTGCTTGAATGCCTACATTTTGGACAAGATAGACTTCTAAAGTTTTCACTTTCTATTTTGTTCCGATTTTACAGCAAGCTATCTACAAATACACATATTCTGATCCCAGTTTTTTACTTGAGACTTGGTACCCACTACCATGATTTCCATCTTTTTCACTATTGAGAGCCAGCCCGCTTTCTAGCATCCACTCCTGAATTCATCCATATGCATCATTAATAATTTCAGTATCTTCTTCATGGGTTCTTGATAGGGGGATGACACATTGTGTGTCATCTGCATAGTTGGTAAAACGTATAGCCCCATCTTGAAGTAGCTGGAATAGTGGGACCGTGAAGATGTTGTACAAGGATGGCGAGAGACATGCCCCCTGAAGGGTATCATATTACACTCGGGCTGGACTAGCTTCTGCTGTAACACTGCAAACCCTAATTAATCTATTCTCTGGGAAAGAGTGTATCCATGCTGCTGCATTATCACTGACTTTAGCCACAAAATTAAGTCTTTTGATAAGAAGTTTGTGTCCCACCAGATAAAATGCAGCAGACATGTCCAACAACACGAGCAGCGCTGTTTGACTTTTATCCATGTACTGCATTATGCTAGACTTGAGATGTAATAAGGCAGTCTGGGTCCCGTATCCTGGTCTAAAGACTGATTGCCATTCATTCAATATGTTCAAATTGATCAAGTGGTTAAGAATCTGTTCATATGCCACTCTGTCCAATATTTTAAGAAGAAACAGTGTTTTTGCAATTAGTCTGTAATTGGTCGGTACATCAGGATCCAATCCAGGTTTTTTGAGCAGCTGCATAATCTAGGCCCCCTTCAATTCCTCTGGTAAACAATTTTCCAAAAATGAAACATTAACCAATTTAGTGAGAACACCTATCCGTGAGGATGAACATGCGTTCACAGTAATGGCCAGGCATATATCCCCATTATCATTAGTAGGTTTATGCTTACTGATGAGTCTTCCAGTTCATCTTCCTAGATGGGACTGATGCTGAAACAGTCATCATACTCTATTAGCTCCTTTTCCCAAGTCTCCAGTATGCTCTTTTCTAGATTAACTACCAGCTTTCTCTTCTCAATTATCTTCCTACTCAAGCACTTCGCTCCTCCAAGTATGGCTCCTTAGAATTCTTGGGACACGGATTTTCCAGTTCCCTAAGAATCTTTGAGTGCTTTCGGATCATGCTGAGCCTCAGCTATCCGTGCTTCGTAGATTAATGTTTTGCCTTTGTAATTGCTAATTTATAGTTTTTGGCCGCAGTACTAAACGCCTCTTTAGCTACACCTGTTTCGGTATTCTTCCAGATATAAAAATGATTCCTTTTATGTGCTTTAAGCTTTTGTAATTCTGTTGCGAATCGGACCTTATTTTTTGTATCAGGCACCTGTCTAGTCTTCAAAGGTGCAATACTGTTGATTGCTTTTGATCGTCTCTTGATCAGATGTATTTAAATTAACATGATTATTGGACCATGCAGCGATCCATGCCTCCATGGTCTCAGGTTGCAATCCTCAGACATTTCTGGATGTAGTCGAGTTATTTTGTATTATCCATTTTTTTTAAACTTCTTAACTAAGTGTTCGGACCAGGGACATAAGGAAACCTTGGGTTTAGCAGTGTCAGTGTTGTACATGACTACCCAATTATTGGCCTTTATATGTGTGGCTTCAGTAATTAATTGGGTGTAACCCAGACTAGTAAATATGTCCTCCAGTTCTTTGGCTGTCTGGTCAGTGCTATTTTCTAGCCATAAGTTAAAATCACCTAACACAAAAAACGTAGTTGTTAATTTCAACAATGGAAGCAAAGTTATTCCCAACTGAGTAATAAAAGTCTGACATTGAAGTGGGCAGGCGATAAACTAGAGCCAAGTTAACTGTTATGGTTGCCTCTGTCTGTATCCTAATGAACAGTGTTTCAAAGCCCAATGGTCCTGCAATATCTATTTCCCAAACCTCTTTACTTGCTCTATGAATAATCGCCACGCCTCCCCAATATGATTTTCTCTGTCCCTCCTGTAAACAAGGCATGGTATCAAACAGTGAAGACAGACGCAAGAAATCACTGTTTAAGGAAGTTTATTGAACTTCAATGGGTTGTTTGAACGCCTATCTAACTCTAAATGTAAAGATGGGAGCAAGCTACGACCATCAAATAATAATAGCACAGTCCTAGTTTAGTCTCTGTCAAAATAAAAAGGGCCTATACAAAAAACCTGTTTGCCAATCCTTACCTCTATAACAAATGGTGTGGGAGAATGTTGTATGCAAAAGAAAAGTGATCAAGAAATAATATATCAGGATAACTGAATACTTGGCTTCTCAGTAGCTGGCCAGAGCCACAAAGTGGATATTTCTTTGTGTGCACCACGGTCATGGTTCGGTAGTGGATGCCATATTTGGTCTTTTGTGCTAAGAGGTCTGCGGCTAAGACATGCTTGTACACCAATACAACCCAAATGTGAGCTGCTTGAAATTGCTGTACCTTTGCCTGACATGTGCTAGATTCCCAACCCCAAAGAACTCCCATCAAATGTATTTGAATAGTTTGCTGGGTGATAAATCTGCATTCTGGCATGAATGGTACTAAAAGATAGCCATTCGAATTAATCTCGGACTAGTATTTAATGTCAAAACATGTATTGTGCCTTTACTTATTCTCATGCATCAGAGCAGGCATCTTACTAAACCACAATTAAATGGAGATGTACCTTGGGGAGAACATATGCTGGGTCACATGTGTCTGTCTGCCCGGGTGCTCCTTAATTTCTTACTAGATGTGTAGGCTAATGAGTTGGATACTAGGTGCCTGCTTTGTGCTAAGCTTAAGGGGGGACTGGCGGGGGAGTTTTTTTTTTGGTTAAGTTGCCAACACTGTAACCCAGGATCCTGCCGGTTAATCTCGACTTCAACATGTGACCTGCATTATTTAATAATGGACAAATAACTCTACCTCCTATTACTTCAATTTTAAATAATAGGTCAAAAATAAGCCCTACCGTGTGCAGTCGGCAATTGTCCCAGTTTCATGTTCCTTTTTCTTCTCCCCCCTCATTCTGTAATCTTGTCTCAATTGGCCAGGCTACAGCAGAACAACCCCTTGGCGAACATCAGAAATAAGTGCAGGAAACACTGGACCTAGCTGGATGGTCTCAAGAATGACCACCCTTAAGCAAGATGGAATTGTTCATTCTTGGTTACTTTGATTGTGCACTGTTTTTACTAACAGTATGGCCTAAAACATTTGACTACTTTATCAAATGAAACCTTTTGAGCCCTAATATCACAGCCTCACTGTGTTTGTTAGAATGCAACAGTGACATTTCCTTATTTCCAATCCTAATCTGATGCAATTTCTTTCTTAGCTGTGTCTCCAGGATGCCCAAGTTGTGATTCAAAAGGCCCAGCTGGGATACAATTATGAGCCTTTTAGTCTTTTCCCATGGATTGTGCATGAGGCATATGTTTTATCTTTGAATATCTGGAGGGTTTACTGCACCTTGAAGTGAAGGATTTATCTCCATCATGAAGCTCCAGCATGATGATGATGATGGAGGTAAATCTGCCACTTCAAGGCCAAATGACGGTGGAATTGTTGCTTGAGGTAATTCCACCAACATTTCCATTGAGTCCTATTGATTCCAGAAAGGGTGATTAACACTGTCCTTCCACCACTTGCAATCCTGTGGTACACCTGCAGGACCAAGTGGCACTAACACTTATCGGGTTTGGGGGATTCGACAGATTTAAGCCGCATTGGCGCCAAACTCGAAATGGTTAGAAGGACAATGGTTTAGAAGGACAATGAAATCCTGAATGAGCCTCAAGACTGTGTATTTAGATGAGCCATGTTCAACTCTACCAGATGTTCCTATTCTCCTGTCCTCTGTCCTCTAACTTTTTCCAGACAATATTGGAGCGTTGAAATTGTGGAAAAGCGGTGTTGGGTAAGATTTTCGTTTTGCAAGTTTCTTTCCATTTGCGTCAATCGAACCCCAGGTATTTGCTATGGCTTGAAACCTGTGCTGACTTTTAGAGGTAAGTAAAGCCTTTTTGCTTCACTTCCCTTGCTCGACTCATTGAAGGGTGTTGTTCAGTCCATAAGGTTGCCAGTGCAGGTGGACTCTGTGCCCTTTCATAGTTGTCCCATTTGTTAAATGTAGCATACATAGCCTTAAAGAGAAATGCTTCAGGAGTCATTTGTATCCCTTTTTCTTTTTGTATAGTAAAATTTTTTGTACCATTAACGTGTTCCTAGGATAGGCTGGTGGCAGTGAACTGAATTATGCTTTTTTTGGGGGGGGGGGGCGTGCTATCGTGAGTATCTTATACTGACAATGGCTGTGCAATGAGGCTCAAGCCCTGCTCTCACAGGTTAGGAGACGCCAGGAAGACCTGCTTGATATCCCGGGCAAAGTGAAGGTGTGTGACCTGGACATAGATGGGGGTTCGATTGTCTAGTCCTAGTCAACATTCCATCCAGGAGATGACTGTTGCTGGGCTGATGTGAGGTTTGAGACTGTCCAAGATTGGACATCCTTTACCTGTTTGAAGAGTGCAGGACCTTGCCATTGGTGGGCTGGGGCAGCCCCCCAGCCTGCATTTGGGATCAGAGGAAGAGTTCTGGAGCTGTTCCACAGATTAACCACTGGAGACAATACCCTAAATAGAAACCTGCACTGAAGACCTCAGAGACTGATGCTGGGGACAGCTACCATTGTCAGATCCAAGTCCAATTGAAGCTCTGTTTCGCTTGCTATGAACCTTGTCAGTAGTTGGACAAGTGTGACCAACCAGTCCTGACTCCTGCCAGTGGTGTAGCACAACCTCTGGGGTGCAGGCTGTGATGCTGGAAATGCATTGGAGGGACAGAGCCTCCAAGTCCTTGTCCTGTAGTCCTTTTATCATGTGTGTTGTGTTATTTTCTGCACAGGAGTCCACGTGGAACTCCTGGCAGTGCAGCTCTTCCTCTTTTTGGTTGTGGTGAACAAACCCCTGGGATACCCTCATGGCACCCATGGGTGGGGGTCCAACCCTGTACCCCCTAGTGTATGTTTCTGGGCACATGTGTGTGGCCCACAGAGCAGGGTATGGGCTTGTGGCAGCTCCATGCTGAATTTTACAGGTACTCTGAGTATCCTCCATTTTGGGATACCCAGGCCCTGCCATGGGTATCAGTTGATTCCTGATAGGAGACAAGATGGCCCCTGTGGCCTCTTGATTCCTATTGCCTGTTACCTTGTTTTCCCAAAGACCTGGGAAGCCCTGACTCTGTACCTTCCCTTGACTGGCTGTTCCATACATGGTATTGTGGGGGAAGTCCAGGCCAGATTGGCTGGAGCCTTCTCAATGACTGTATGTTGCGGGTATGCCTTTGGGGTCGGACCTGGGTGAATGGAGTGTGTGACCAATGCATATTTAATGGAGAAGAATGGCCTGAATGCACTGTGAGCCTGATTGCCTGCCTGCCTGCTGAATGCCCTTCTGAATGATTGGCTGCCTGGGCCTGGCCCAGCAGTGTGAATGAAAGCCAGAACAGTATATCTGGGGACCTCTCGCTGGAATTGTTCAGAAGCTGAAGTCGAAACTTGATGCTTAACCTTGAAGCCCAGCTGGAAGAAGAAGGCATTGCTGCTGCTTTCCTTCGACGTAATCCGATAGCGGTCGTGTCTCAAGAACTGATCCAAGAGAGGACCTGGCTAGGAGACGTCTTCCCAAGCAACGAGGGAACATTGTGCACCAGCTAACATTCACCAAGGCTCCCTGGAAGTCAGTCATCGAAATGCTGCCAAAACCAGAGATGGGGACCACCGAGGAATCTGAAGTGAAGTGCCAGGACGTCAAAGTCATCGACGAACGCCACTGTCGACCCAGGTTCAGAGGACCGCTGTAACCTCATCGACTGGAACCGCAACTCTCCATTGCCTAGGACTCTTTGAAATCAAGGACTCCCTTGCTCATCACTGTCGGCCGCTTTGTCCTGTCCGAGAAAGTCCAGGTCACTGTTGAACTGAGGAGAATCCGCCGGTGTCTTTCCCGCCACCCGAAGTCCAGAAAGACGCTGACAGAGATCTGAAAGACAGCCATGGGTCCTGATCATGGACGCTGACGACCCAACGCCCTTGCTGGGCCTACGTTCTTCATTCAGTACTCTTTGTGGCAATGAACTCATCATCGAGGCGCATTGCATGCCTCATCTTCGCAAGACGTCCACCACCAATCATCGATGAGCACCGTAAGGACCGAAGCTGCCGTTTTGATGACGCTGTTCACTTTTTCTTCATGGAATTGTGACGATCCGTGGCTCATGCCTTAAAGGGAGTTCACTCAAGAAGGATCCGTCGACGACCCGATGTTGATCTCTGCTAAACCAGGTGTATTGGTGTAGTAGAACCTTTTTAGAAGGAACCAAGACTATATTAAACAATAAATGGACTGGGCTTGTTAATACACTTTATTTACAGGTTACCCAGATGGGGACGGATCCTCACATGAGAACTGTCTAGTGGTAGGGACCCAGTATTCTGCCAGTTGTTTAACCCACCTTGTCTTCCCTCTTGTCTTCCCTCTTGTCTATTGTTGATTCACTTTACTATTTGATTTGTATGCCATTGCCCCTGTCAGCAGTTGGTCCTTTTTAATGGAATCAAGAGTTAACTGTGGTAACACAAAGATATTGTGCATATTTACCATCTTAGTATAGCCTGAGCACAAAATGTGTTATTGTGTGTGTATATATTCTGAACCTCATTTATATAAAAAAGTTTGTTATCACTAAGATAGTGTGTGGACATTCCTTTGTGCGGGCTTTTTTTATTTTATTTTTTTTAAATTTATTTTATATTTTTTTATTTGTTTATGACTTGCAAGTCTTTACAAAATTATTGAAACAAGTACAGTTATTAAATCAAAATTTTGCACCAGTACATAAGTCATACAAGAAAAAAAGAAAAAACACAGTAGCTGATTCCTTTTACTTAATAATTGATGTTACTACATTTACCACAATTAGTGATGGATTATCTTCCTTAACTAACATTAAGGCCCTGTAGTCTTCTAAAAAATGTAGTTTTTAGCACAGATCACTGCTGCTGTTAATGCGGCATTGCAGCCCAGGACTATCCTATCCCAGAAAACGTCTGAGACGATATTTTCTTTAATGTGCACAAAACACTTACAGGCCGATTCATGGAATAATTAGAGCGGCGCAAGTGGCCAAAAACGTGCGAATCGCAGTGGAATAGCGAAAATCGCAGTGGAATAGCGAAAATCGCACGAAAAGCAGCGCACATCGATTCATGGAAGGCCGTGCGCGAGAAAACCATCGGACGTGCGATAAGAAAGTGCGCGGCGCACGTTGGCGCACAGGCCATCTAACGGCATGCGCCAGGTCACAGCGAAAATCGCACAGTCCACAGCGAAAATCGCACATAGCGCGGCGCACGCAACAAAAGTAGGCGGAACACGGGGCGTAACACTCGGAATGGGGAACAACTTGCCAAAATGTGGGCGTCACGGGGGAAGCACAGGGTAAAAGTGCGCAGAACGCCCACACGCTCGCCTACAACACGTATTCATGGAATAGAATAGGTCAAAAAAGCGCACGCTCAAATTAGCGCACAGGCACAAACACGACCGCCACAAGGAAGCAGGCGGTAGCGTCTCAGCGGCTGTAAGAAATGTGCGCCAAAAGGTGCGCCAACAAATGGCACCCATATACTGCCATGATGAATGACCTATACTGTGGCCCTCCAGGACAAATGAGGTGCAAAGGGGTACCCACAAATACGGACACGCTGACAAAAAATACGTGTGCGTGGGAAGTCTCACACGCGATTTGGCCGGGTACGTGGATTTCAGGGGTGCGCGGGAAGGTCCACACGCGATTCCATCAGGGTAGGTGTATTTCAGGGGTGCGCGGGAAGTTCCACACGCGATTACAGCAGGGTACGTGTATTTCAGGGGTGCGCGGGAAGTTCCACACGCGAATAGCCTGGGCGCGTGTATTTCAGGGGTGCGCGGGAAGTTCCACACGCGATTCCAGCAGGGTACGTGTATTTCAGGGGTGCGCGGGAAGTTCCACACGCGAATAGCCTGGGCGCGTGTATTTCAGGGGTGCGCGGGAAGTTCCACACGCGATTACAGCAGGGTACGTGTATTTCAGGGGTGCGCGGGAATTTCCACACGCGAATAGCCTGGCCGCGTGTATTTCAGGGGTGCGCGGGAAGTTCCACACGCGATTACAGCAGGGTACGTGTATTTCAGGGGTGCGCGGGAATTTCCACACGCGAATAGCCTGGCCGCGTGTATTTCAGGGGTGCGCGGGAAGTCCCACACGCGATTACAGCAGGGTACGTGTATTTCAGGGGTGCGCGGGAAGTTCCACACGCGAATAGCCTGGCCGCGTGTATTTCAGGGGTGCGCGGGAAGTTCCACACGCGAATAGCCTGGGCGTGTGTATTTCAGGGGTGCGTGGGAATTTCCACACGTGAATAGGCTGGGCGCGTGTATTTCAGGGGTGCGCGGGAAGTCCCACACGCGATTACAGCAGGGTACGTGTATTTCAGGGGTGCGCGGGAAGTTCCACACGCGAATAGCCTGGCCGCGTGTATTTCAGGGGTGCGCGGGAAGTTCCACACGCGAATAGCCTGGGCGCGTGTATTTCAGGGGTGCGCGGGAATTTCCACACGCGAATAGGCTGGACGCGTGTATTACAGGGGTGCGCGGGAAGTCCCACACGCGATTACAGCAGGGTACGTGTATTTCAGGGGTGCGCGGGAATTTCCACACGCGAATAGCCTGGCCGCGTGTATTTCAGGGGTGCGCGGGAATTATCACACGCGATTTGGCTTGGTACGTGTATTACAGGGGTGCGTGCGAAGTTACACACGCGATTAGGCTGGGTGGGTCCTGTCACCCTCGACAGCCCCTGCAGGCAGCCCACAAAACAGGGGACTACCCTGCACACCTGCTCATGTCTCCCACCACCCCCCCAGTCACCAGGGGTACCCTCCACCAGGCCCCCACTCATGTCTCCCACCACCCCCACCCCCCACCATCCAGGGGCACCCTCCACCAGGCCCCACCCATGTCTCCCACCACCCCCACCCCCCAGCAGTGCAGGGGCAGCCTCCACCAGGCCCCCACTCATGTCACCCACCACCCCCACCCCCCCAGTCACCAGGGGCACCCTCCACCAGGCCCCCACTCATGTCACCCACCACCCCCACCCCCCCAGTCACCAGGGGCACCCTCCACCAGGCCCCCACTCATGTCCCCTATCACCCCCACCCCCCCGCCACCAGGGGCACCCTCCACCAGGCCCCCACTCATGTCACCCACCACCCCCACCCCCCAGCAGTGCAGGGGCAGCCTCCACCAGGCCCCCACCCATGTCTCCCACCACCCCCACCCTCCCGCCACCAGGGGCAGCCTCCACCAGGCCCTCACCCATGCCTCCCACCACCCCCACCCCCCGCCACCAGGGGCAGCCTCCACCAGGCCCCCACTCATGTCACCCACCACCCCCACCCTCCCAGTCACCAGGGGCACCCTCCACCAGGCCCCCACTCATGTCACCCACCACCCCCACCCCCCCAGTCACCAGGGGCACCCTCCACCAGGCCCCCACTCATGTCACCCACCACCCCCACCCCCCCCCAGTCACCAGGGGCACCCTCCACCAGGCCCCCACTCATGTCCCCTATCACCCCCACCCCCCCGCCACCAGGGGCACCCTCCACCAGGCCCCCACTCATGTCACCCACCACCCCCACCCCCCAGCAGTGCAGGGGCAGCCTCCACCAGGCCCCCACCCATGTCTCCCACCACCCCCACCCTCCCGCCACCAGGGGCAGCCTCCACCAGGCCCCCACCCATGCCTCCCACCACCCCCACCCTCCCGCCACCAGGGGCAGCCTCCACCAGGCCCCCACCCATGTCTCCCACCACCCCCACCCTCCCGCCACCAGGGGCACCCTCCACCAGGCCCCCACTCATGTCACCCACCACCCCCACCCCCCAGTCACCAGGGACACCCTCCACCAGGCCCCCACTCATGTCCCCTATCACCCCCACCCCCCCGCCACCAGGGGCACCCTCCACCAGGCCCCCACCCATGCCTCCCACCACCCCACCCCCCACCATCCAGGGGCACCCTCCACCAGGCCCCCACTCATGTCACCCACCACCCCCACCCCCCCAGTCACCAGGGGCACCCTCCACCAGGCCCCCACTCATGTCACCCACCACCCCCACCCCCCACCATCCAGGGGCACCCTCCACCAGGCCCCCACCCATGTCTCCCACCACCCCCACCCTCCCACCACCAGGGGCACCCTCCACCAGGCCCCCACTCATGTCTCCCACCACCCCCACCCCCCACCATCCAGGGGCACCCTCCACCAGGCCCCCACCCATGTCTCCCACCACCCCCACCCCCCAGCAGTGCAGGGGCAGCCTCCACCAGGCCCCCACCCATGCCTCCCACCACCCCCACCCCCCAGCAGTGCAGGGGCAGCCTCCACCAGGCCCCCACCCATGTCTCCCACCACCCCCACCCTCCCGCCACCAGGGGCACCCTCCACCAGGCCCCCACTCATGTCTCCCACCACCCCCACCCCCCACCATCCAGGGGCACCCTCCACCAGGCCCCCACCCATGTCTCCCACCACCCCCACCCCCCAGCAGTGCAGGGGCAGCCTCCACCAGGCCCCCACCCATGCCTCCCACCACCCCCACCCCCCAGCAGTGCAGGGGCAGCCTCCACCAGGCCCCCACTCATGTCACCCACCACCCCCACCCTCCGGCCACCAGGGGCAGCCTCCACCAGGCCCCCACCCATGCCTCCCACCACCCCCGCCACCAGTGGCACCCTCCACCAGGCCCCCACTCATGTCACCCACCACCCCCACCCCCCAGTCATCAGGGACACCCTCCACCAGGCCCCCACTCATGTCACCCACCACCCCCACCCCCCCAGTCACCAGGGCACCCTCCACCAAGCCCCCACTCATGTCTCCCACCACCCCCACCATCCAGGGGCACCCTCCACCAGGCCCCCACCCATGTCTCCCACCACCCCCACCCCCCAGCAGTGCAGGGGCAGCCTCCACCAGGCCCCCACTCATGTCACCCACCACCCCCACCCCCCCCAGTCACCAGGGGCACCCTCCACCAGGCCCCCACTCATGTCACCCACCACCCCCACCCCCCCCAGTCACCAGGGGCACCCTCCACCAGGCCCCCACTCATGTCCCCTATCACCCCCACCCCCCCGCCACCAGGGGCACCCTCCACCAGGCCCCCACTCATGTCACCCACCACCCCCACCCCCCAGCAGTGCAGGGGCAGCCTCCACCAGGCCCCCACCCATGTCTCCCACCACCCCCACCCTCCCGCCACCAGGGGCAGCCTCCACCAGGCCCCCACCCATGCCTCCCACCACCCCCACCCCCCAGCAGTGCAGGGGCAGCCTCCACCAGGCCCACACCCATGCCTCCCACCACCCCCACCCCCCAGCAGTGCAGGGGCAGCCTCCACCAGGCCCCCACCCATGTCTCCCACCACCCCCACCCTCCCGCCACCAGGGGCACCCTCCACCAGGCCCCCACTCATGTCTCCCACCACCCCCACCCCCCACCATCCAGGGGCACCCTCCACCAGGCCCCCACCCATGCCTCCCACCACCCCCACCCCCCAGCAGTGCAGGGGCAGCCTCCACCAGGCCCCCACTCATGTCACCCACCACCCCCACCCCCCAGCAGTGCAGGGGCAGCCTCCACCAGGCCCCCACCCATGTCTCCCACCACCCCCACCCTCCCGCCACCAGGGGCAGCCTCCACCAGGCCCCCACCCATGCCTCCCACCACCCCCACCCCCCCGCCACCAGGGGCAGCCTCCACCAGGCCCCCACTCATGTCACCCACCGCCCCCACCCCCCCAGTCACCAGGGGCACCCTCCACCAGGCCCCCACTCATGTCACCCACAACCCCCACCCCCCCAGTCACCAGGGGCACCCTCCACCAGGCCCCCACTCATGTCACCCACCACCCCCACCCCCCCAGTCACCAGGGGCACCCTCCACCAGGCCCCCACTCATGTCCCCTATCACCCCCACCCCCCCGCCACCAGGGGCACCCTCCACCAGGCCCCCACTCATGTCACCCACCACCCCCACCCCCCAGCAGTGCAGGGGCAGCCTCCACCAGGCCCCCACCCATGTCTCCCACCACCCCCACCCTCCCGCCACCAGGGGCAGCCTCCACCAGGCCCCCACCCATGCCTCCCACCACCCCCACCCCCCGCCACCAGGGGCACCCTCCACCAGGCCCCCACTCATGTCACCCACCACCCCCACCCCCCAGTCACCAGGGACACCCTCCACCAGGCCCCCACTCATGTCCCCTATCACCCCCACCCCCCCCGCCACCAGGGGCACCCTCCACCAGGCCCCCACCCATGCCTCCCACCACCCCCACCCCCCACCATCCAGGGGCACCCTCCACCAGGCCCCCACTCATGTCACCCACCACCCCCACCCCCCCAGTCACCAGGGGCACCCTCCACCAGGCCCCCACTCATGTCACCCACCACCCCCACCCCCCACCATCCAGGGGCACCCTCCACCAGGCCCCCACCCATGTCTCCCACCACCCCCACCCTCCCGCCACCAGGGGCACTCTCCACCAGGCCCCCACTCATGTCTCCCACCACCCCCACCCCCCACCATCCAGGGGCACCCTCCACCAGGCCCCCACCCATGTCTCCCACCACCCCCACCCCCCAGCAGTGCAGGGGCAGCCTCCACCAGGCCCCCACCCATGCCTCCCACCACCCCCACCCCCCAGCAGTGCAGGGGCAGCCTCCACCAGGCCCCCACCCATGTCTCCCACCACCCCCACCCTCCCGCCACCAGGGGCACCCTCCACCAGGCCCCCACTCATGTCTCCCACCACCCCCCACCCCCCATCATCCAGGGGCACCCTCCACCAGGCCCCCACCCATGCCTCCCACCACCCCCACCCCCCAGCAGTGCAGGGGCAGCCTCCACCAGGCCCCCACTCATGTCACCCACCACCCCCACCCCCCAGCAGTGCAGGGGCAGCCTCCACCAGGCCCCCACCCATGTCTCCCACCACCCCCACCCTCCCGCCACCAGGGGCAGCCTCCACCAGGCCCCCACCCATGCCTCCCACCACCCCCACCCCCCTGCCACCAGGGGCAGCCTCCACCAGGCCCCCACTCATGTCACCCACCACCCCCACCCCCCCAGTCACCAGGGGCACCCTCCACCAGGCCCCCACTCATGTCACCCACCACCCCCACCCCCCCAGTCACCAGGGGCACCCTCCACCAGGCCCCCACTCATGTCACCCACCACCCCCACCCCCCCCCAGTCACCAGGGGCACCCTCCACCAGGCCCCCACTCATGTCCCCTATCACCCCCGCCCCCCCGCCACCAGGGGCACCCTCCACCAGGCCCCCAATCATGTCACCCACCACCCCCCAGCAGTGCAGGGGCACCCTCCACCAGGCCCCCACTCATGTCCCCTATCACCCCCACCCCCCCAGTCACCAGGGGCACCCTCCACCAGGCCCCCACTCATGTCTCCCACCACCCCCACCCCCCAGCACTGTGGGGAACCTGCCAGCAGGCCCCCACACATGTCCCCCTGGCCCCAGGTCCTGACGATACACAATCATGGCAGTAATGGCCAGCATACCCAGCACAAACACCCAGGCAAGGATTGCATCCACCCACATAGTGAATGCAATCACATGACACAACCCCAATGCCAAGTATGCAAAAGAACACATGTCCGTCACACACACATACACAATGGGTGCAAGTGAATGTCAAAACCCATATCATGACATGTAACAAACCAATGAGAAAATAACACAAGTGTAAGAAAATATAAAAAATGTATTAAATACCAAAAATAAGTGAACTTTTCAAACATACAACGATGTGGCTAAGTAAATAAATGGTCCATATCCGAGAACAAAAGTGATAAACAAAAAAACAAAGGAATAAAAAATAAAAATGAATTTGTCCAAAGCAATATCATGTCATAGGAAATTAATGAAAAACCATTACGTCATGGTGAAAACAATAAGAAATTAAAAAAATGTATCTCCCAAAAAAACAAACTATATACAGGAATGTTCCAGGGTCCATGAGCCCAACACCAAAAATGAAACCTACCACTAACTAATGAAAAATATATGTACAAAAAAGTGGCCATTGTCCGAGCGGTCCAAAATAATAAAAATCAATAAAGGAAACCTAGCACTAACTAACTAAATAACTATATACAAAGGCAGCGGGCAAGTCCTGCGGCTCACTTGGTGATGTTGCTGGCCAGGGCATCATCGAACTCCATGTCGATGTCCTGGAGGCGGGACTCTGTCCTGGCCCCGAGGTCTCGCAGGGACAACCCCATGTCCACCTCAAACTCCCTGCGAGCTTCCTCGAGGCACTCAGCCCGCCTCAATGCCCGACGTATGGAGAACTCCGCCCTGACCATGGCGAGCCGCTCCTCTTCCGCCCGCTGCCGCTCCGCACCTATCCGCTGGCCACACTCCTCCCACACGGAACACACCACCATCCCAGGGTTGCCCTGCCCTCCGGCCGATGCCTGCCCCTCTGATCTTGATGGCCCCGAGCCATGATGCCTCCCACGTCGAGCCCGCTGCTGCCTCCGACGCCACTGCCTCTGCCAGCACGACGGCATCCAGGCTGATGGAAACCACCGACGCCGTCGTGCACGTGCCCTGCCCGATGATGCCGTCACATCTTCCATCTGCTGGGGTCCACTTGCTGTGTTGTCCACCCCTGCTGGTCCGCCGACTCCCAACTGTGGCAGGGATGGGATCCCCACCGAGCTGGCTGCATTGGTCGGGGCAGGTCCACAGGGGGCCCTGGTGGCATCTGGACCGGAAGACGGCAAGGAGAACGACCGGTGGATAGCCTGCACAGAGGAGGAGAGGGCCGTCAGATTGGCCAACACATGCAGGAAACCCCCGAACATGGCCGATCCCAATTGGGCCACGTCGGCACGGTGCACTTCGTGATGGCGTGCGTGCTCCTTCCGGGAAGCACGCACGTCATCACGAATCACAGCCGTGCGCATCGCGACCCCAATCAGGACCTTCTCCACGCGGCCAGGGGTTACCACGTCCGCAGGTGGAGGGGAGTCGGGTGACATGGACATCCCCTCTACCTGCGGACGGGCCTGGGACGGGGCATCCCTGCTGGTGCATGGTGGTGCACTCACAGGGTCAGGGACAGTGACATGCACAGGCCCCTCCACGGTGACCTGTGCTGCCTCCTGCCCCTGGCCCTGGACTGCACCACTTGCACCAGCAGGGATGCTCCCACCAGGCCCCATGTGTGCACCAGTGTCGGCCTCCTCCTCCTCCTCTGTGCAAACCACCAACCTGGATGGCTCCTCACCGTCTCCCGCCGTAGCAGGCCCCTGTGGGGGCTCACCCACCCCTTCCGCTGCAGCCGTGGGGGCATCCCCGCCGCCTTGCTCCACAGCGCCGTCTCCGCCCTCTTCTTCACTAGCCGCTGCGTAGAGGGAGACAAAGGACACAAGCATCAGGCTACTGTACAATGGTCCCCTAGACAGGAAGCAATAGCAGATGAGCACCACTGTCAAAGTACACTTCCATCATGTCCCTCCACAACACATGGGTCAGTCCAGGCAAAACACACACAGTAACAGGCATGGTGCATGCAATGGACATTTCCATGCATGTCCAATGGACTCTTGAAACATTCAATGATATGTAACTCACATGCATCATGGCTCATGCATATCACATGCACACACTTCACCTCAGTCACATCCATCTGGCCCCAAACACACCGAACACAGGCGAAACAAGGGTAAGTTGGGTGCGTCACTGAATCTGTGCATTGTCACACACATGTGTCATCCATCCATGGCATGCACAAGTCACAGACACGCAGGTCAGGCACACAGACATGGCTACCATATATGTACCTGGCATCAGCACCCATCCTTCACCCCCATCCATGTCCAGGTACAGAGACTGGCATGCTCTCATGTCCAAAATCTGTATAGGGCTCCCCATGCCGCATTTCAACACATGCAACAACCATGTGGGTCACACATCACTGGTCGCACATCCATTACCATGATGTCCCTGCACACATACATGCATACATGGCCCATGGCACACATACAGGCAAGTATCATAGAACCAGCACACCGCAACATGCCCTGTCTCACACAGTAATGCTTGGACACATACCGCTCAACTCCAGACGGGCCTCCCTCTCAAGGACCTGGGCGTGGAGCGCTGGGCGTACGCGTTCCAGGACCCTCTTCTGGATGGAACTCATGCGGCCCCGGCCCCCCTCCACGAGGCGCCGGGCCTTCACAAGGGTCCTGGACCTCAAGTCCTCCCAGCGCTTCTTGATCTTCTGGACGTTGCGGGTTGCCACCCCCTCCGCGTTGATGGCAACCACACAGTCGGCCCAGATCCTCTCCCGTCCTTCCTTGCTGGCGCGGGACGATCCAAAGAGGGCATCATACTGCCCCAGGACATGCTCCACCAGGACACCAACTTCGGTGGCAGTGAAGCTGGTGCCCCTCTGCCCCTCTGGCCTGGGGTTGCCACTGGTGCCAGATGTGGAAGTGCCCGACATGGCAACCCCAGAGGCAGGTGTGGGTGGGCAACTGGGTCCTGGGGCTGGGCTGTGGAGCGATGTAATCCCAGTTGGGAGTCTTCAGTTCGAGCAGGGGTGGACACAGCAACTGGACCCCTGCAGATGGCTGATGTGCAGGCACCAAATGGCAGGGCACGGTGGCAGCAGGCAGGCAGGCAGGCAGGCAGGCAGGCAGGCAGCAGCAGATAGCACGTGGGAGGCTGCTCGGGGCACTGGGGGGCAGTAACTCGGCCTTCTGGGCAGGAGCGTGGTGTTCCGTGTGTTTTCGGGTGGCCAGCTTGATACGGAGTGATTTGGCACGTGAAAATCCTGCACGTCAGCGTGAAATCCGAGGAAAGGCCCTTAGCGCGTAAGCGCGTCAGCACGCATACGCGATTCTATTGGACCAGAGTCCCTCAGCGCGTAAGCGCGTCTGACGTGAACCGCACGGGCGTTCCCCACTCAGCACGTGATGACGGAACACACGTGGAAATACTGCACGTCAGAGTGTCATCGCGTGATTGGCCTATGTACGTGTATTTCATTGCGTGTAATTGGACAAAAGTGTGCGTACACGCGATTGGCCTATGTACGTGTATTTCATCGCGTGTAATTGGACAAAAGTGTGCGTACACGCGATTGGCCTATGTACGTGTATTTCAGGGGTGCGCGGGCACTTACACACGCAAGTACGTCAGCGCACCTGTATGCCTGCTGCGTGGGAATTTCCACACGCTATTGGACTGGGAACTAGATTCCAGGGGTGCGCGGGTCACACGCTCGCCTAGAACACGCGCAAAGCATTAATTTGCGCACTTTTCAAATAACAAGCCAGATGCCAGGATGAACATACCGTTCCTAGCAGCAGTGGCAGTGGGCTACCAAAGGAGGAGGAGGAGGAGGAGGAGGAGAGTCGGGGCCAGAATATTCACACCCAGAACCAGCCTTTTCGGGATGCCTGATGACCAGGTGTATGGAAGGTACAGGTTTCCACCACACATAATACTGGACCTGGTGAGTGAGTGGGAGGATGACCTCACATCACCCACCCTGTGCTCTCAAGCACTCAGCCCCCTGGAGAAGGTCCTCAATGTACTGCACTTCTTAGCCACTGGATCATTTCAGCGGACAAGTGCCATAGTGGGTGGGGTGTCACAGGCCACCCAGTCACGCTGCCTACACCAGGTCTTGGACATCATCACTGCACGCCCATCAGTCCGCAGGCACATATACCTGCCCAGAACACCTGCTGAAAGGCATGCTGCCGCCCTGGATTTTTACGGAGTGGCACGATTCCCCAAAGTGCTAGGTGCCATCGACTGCACCCATGTGGCTCTACGTCCCCCCAGGGCATCTGAGCACATCTATAGGAACCGCAAGCACTGGCATTCCATCAACGTGCAGGTAGTATGTAATGCCAAGGGAATCATCACCTCAGTATATGCCAACTATCCCGGGTCCACCCACGACAGCTTCATTTACCGAATGTCCACCCTATGCGGGACATAGATGCTGGGCGGCATGGCGATACATGGCTTCTCGGTGAGTATGCATGCCACTGCACATGCATGCATGTTGGATACTGAGCAAGGTCACAACCCCACCAATGATACCAATCACCACCTCCACAGGGGACAGTGCCTACCCTCTCAGCCCCCACATGATGACGCCAATTCGGAACCCCACCACGCCACCCGAGGTAAGATATAACACAGCCCACATTACAACCCGGGGCATAGTGGAGCGCACATTCGGAGTGCTAAAGTCACGCTTTCGCTCCCTTGACCGTTCTGGCGGGCAGCTGTTATACGCTCCCCCAGTAGTGTGCAGGATCATAGTGGCAGCATGTGTCCTGCACAACGTTGCAACACGCCGGGGCCTGCCCGTGGACATGGTGGTGGCCCCACATCCCCAACCACATGCACAGCCGCTGCGCATGGGAGGGGAAAGGGCACGAGGGGAGGCAGCCCGTACACAGCTAGTGGCTAATTACTTCACATAGTATTCACTCCCCCGTGGAGTGCACACTGGCCTGGCACATTCCATCTGACAATCAATGATGACTCAACCTGACACTGATCCTGAATGTCTGGAGATTCAACCGTGAAAAGCATATCAGCCTGAGATTGTTCACCTGGAAGTGTTACAATGTGTGCATCCCTACCCACACACAACACCAATGCAGTTTTGTGAAGGAACACATTCAAGCAGCCAAAATTAATACCCACTTGCTAAATGCAACAAGAGGACAGTGCCATGTCACCCAACCCATCCCCAGCACCGCCACACAACACACCGTGCCATGTCATGCTATGTGCAGGTAAACAAAGTAATCCCCACAACGTGACAAGTGTTGCGATGTACAGTGTCCCCAATTGAAACTTCCTACACCTGGAATGCTCACTGTAATGCAGGACAAACAACATACTTGAGCACGTACTACCATAAACATGACTTCAGTAATGTAATAAATCAGTTGTCTCACCACCTGGATATGCCTGCACTCCCACCACTTCCAACTGAACAGTGTTGGTGCCATGTAGAGTTGTAGGTGCACTGCTGCCAACAAGGACCCCATCTCCAGACTAGAGGGCCTTGTGTAGACATGAGGAAGGGACCTGCAAATTGGGAGCCAGACACAGATGATGAGTTACACATCAATGCAACATGCAGTGTACAACACAACAGCAATATGCACTAGGAATGTATACACAGTATTGACTAGACTACCCACACATGTAGTGGGAGTCCAATGTCACCATGTACTTCAATGTCACTTGGGCACACCCTTTGCAAGCCCATGGAAACGGGAAGCAGGAGGGGTGTGTGTGACTCAAACCCAGGCATCTGAACCTAATACATGACAAGCCTGCATGTGCCCAGCCACAATGCAGCGTATGCCCACAGGAACCACGGAAGCCAACAATTTGTCCCAAAAAAAATGGGAAAAATATAAAAATAAAAAGAAAAAGAAAATCAAAAATGGCCATTAAAGGGCCCGGGGGGGTTGGGGAGGCCACCCAGGAGGTCCGAGGTCAGGGTGCACACCAGAAACCACCTGTGTGGATCCTGGGAAAAGAAAAACACCTCCATGGGCTCATGGCCCACACGGCTACCCTTTTGTGGGAGTATCACTGCTGTCGCTATTATCACCCTGTGCAGCTGCATCCGGAGGTGGTTGCACTATGGGAGGCAGCCCACGCAAGGCCCTACTCTGTTCCTCCATGGCTGCAAGCATGCGGGTGTGGTAGGTCTCGTTCTGGAGGATGAGGGTGCGGAGGTCCCCATGCAACAACTCACGGGATGCCCGGACCTCCGCCCTCGTTGCTTGCATCTCAGCTGAGAGCGTACGGGTGAGACGCTCCAGCTGCTGTTCTGTCCTTTGGTGTGTTGAAGCCTCTAGCTCAACAAGAGTCGTCCTGAGTTGATGTAGCTCCTGCCTCAGGGCTTCCCTGTGGCCCTGGGACTCTATGGAGATGGCCTCCTGCAGAGTCGCCAGTGCCGCCCGCCTGTCCCTGTTGGACGCCAACATGTCCTCCCTGTGTGACTGGCAGATGGAGTCGGTTGCCTGCTCTAGTCGCTCCATCAGCCTTTCAGGGGGGACAATGGAAGTGGCCACCCTATCCATGGCCTGAGCCATCATCTCGGATGATGCTGCCTGTTGGGTAGCCATACCGTAAATGGATTGCTCCCATACGGTATTGCCAGGTGGCGTACGGCCACCACGTCGGCGGGCACCACACCTGTCTGGGGCAAGGCGGACTGCGCCTTGCTGTGCCGGCACTGCCTGAGGCTGCAGGACTGCATTCCCCCTCTGATCTGCTGGCCCAGGAACAGGATCAGATGTCGCGGAGTGTGACCCTGCATCCGTAACCACCAAAGGCCTAGCTGCCAACACTGACATCCCCATTGAGGGTTCTGACCCTGGTGCAGGTGGGTGGGACAGAACAGATTCCCTCCCTGGAACACTCACCTGCGACGGCACGTAGGTCTCATCATCCGAGTCAACAGCTGAGTACAGCTCGGGGGAGGTGCAGCCAGAGACACCCCTTGAGAGCACGACCTGCAGCACTTGTGGGTTTTCACCCACCAGCACACCACGTCCCTCACTGGTGGTTGGTCGGCCCTCGGACCCCTCCTGGCTCTGCACCATCTCCACAACCCCAGCAGTATCAGGTGCGTCTTCCCCTGCAATGACATAATGACAAAGAAATGGAAACCCGCATTAGCACCATGGCACACAATGAGGGCTGTGAAACAAGAGAACCAGTACTTGATTGACACATGTCCCACATGACTAAGACCCTCCCATGCATGCACCCTCACTGCGTATGAAGGGCAGGCAAATGGCACACACTCATTACACAAAGATGGAAGATGAACACATTTCATGCATGCTGCCTGGCAGTGGCATCACACATTGCCCTGTGGTTGCCAGGTGACACACACATGCCATCACACAGATGGCATGTGCCATTGCTATTGAGTGTAGATGGAGAGGAGGGCAGCACTTATTCATTCTGTCCAGTTCCCACATGCAATAGCTTTTCTAATTCTGACAGGTCTGCTTTGTCACCTGGAGCTGCCAGTCCTATATGGTCCAATTGCACAGGGACATGTGTGAACATATGATATCCAGGTAACAAAGTAACTCCACTTTACCATGGCCATGCCATACATGTGACTAGAGGACTGAGGAATGCCTAGTATAAGTGGTGGAATGCATACAATCTGTCTGATTGAACATAGGAAAATAATCAACAATGTAGTGGCAAGGTGACACTTCAAGGCCAACTTGGGTGCTGTTGGGCTAGATGTCTACTGTTGGCAGAAGGGATACTGCAATGGCGAAATGCAGCTGCGCAGGATGTGTTGCATGAAGCACATGGCTGACCCATTCGACTCAGGCGCACACACTCTCACCTGGCACACAAACAGATGCCCTCACACACACACCATGCACATGGATGACACACACATGCATGTGCACTCACCGGACAATGCCTCGTAATCAGGCAGATCTCCCACGCCTTGGATCTGTTCCTCCGTGACGTAGGTCCCAGCGACTGACTCATGTGGAGTGAGTTCCATGTCTTCTACTGGAGACCCACCTCCAGTCACTAGAGTTGCGGCATGACTTGAGGCCAGCTTCTTCTTTGCCCTGCGCTTTAGGTCATTCCAGCGCTTGTAGCAATCATTGGCTGTGCGCCTCACGATTCCAAGGGCACTTACGATGTCCGCAATGGTCTGCCAGTGTGCCTGGCGTTGTGCAGGTGTGGTCTTGGATCCTGCAACAATGACCATCTCGTTATCATGTCCGGACACATACTCGACAAGTGCATTCAGTTCCACATCCGTGAAGTTGGGCTTCCTCGACGGACCGGACTGTGTAGCCGTGTCGGGGGCATCAGCCTGTGCCGGACGAGCACTCTTCCTCTTCCGCTTGGAAGGTGGTGGTGATCCTGAGTGTCCTGCGCCGCTCTGGACACTAGGGGCAGGAGCCCTGGTGGGCTCTGTATCAGGTGTGTGGGATTGCACACTCAGCATGGGAGTTGGTGCAGGCATTGGCTCAAGTGTAATGGTGTCATGGGGAATGTCAGCAGAATGGACTAGGACGGACACTGTCCTGGCTGGGTGTGTGAGAGCTGGGGTGGATGGAGCTGCAGCTGCCCCTGCAGCCTCTCCGCCCTGCCTACTTGGGGCAGCAGATGACCTTGCTGCCCCAGATCCACGTGGCATGATGGCATCAACGTGCACCAGCGCACGTGTCGTAGCCCTGCTGACCTGGAAGTCAGCCATGGAGTCAGCCAGGTCTGGTGCCACAATGGGCTGGTCCAACAAGGGCTGAGCATGGATGGTGTCAGCCACTTCAGCCTCAACGGGAGGGGGTGAGGGGGAGGGCGGGGGGGGGGATGATGGGTGCCCTTGACTGGTCCTCCACACATGGGGGGACAGGCTCACCCTGCAAGTTACGACCACGTCCCCTACCGGATCCACCACGGCCACCACTTGTGGCTCTTCCACCTTTGCCACCCTTACGGAATCCTCGCCTCCCAGCCATGGCACTGATATTAATGTGCGTATGGGAGTGGCCGTAGACAATTGTCCTGGGCAATTGGGGGTCAAAGGGGTTGGGTACCAGATGGTAATTGTACCCTAGTGCTCTATCACGGCTGATTGTAACCCCTGGGGAAAGATGACGGGTCACGCAACGCACAGGAGGCCCAAAAAAGGGAGATGACGTGCACGCAACCCCTCCTAGACCACGTGTGCAGAAAGAAAAACCTGCACTACGCTGTGGCACCCAGTAACACAAGAATAAACGTATGCGTGTCACACGCAGCCTAGAATGACCTCTGAAGGGGTAGGCTACACACGGGGCAAGCACAGAAGTTGGATACGTGCGTGACTCACCGTCTGCCAGGTAAAAGAGCGTGAAAAATGAGCGCGTTTGGCTGGCAATACCCCCGCCAAAAGAAGATGTGTACGCTGTCTGAGAAGACAGGACAACAGTAGAAGGAACACTGTTTGAGGGAACAGGCCCAGGTAAACCAGTACAAGAGGAAAAAAGAGAAAAAGCTGTCAGAGGTAGCAGGGAGTACAAACTGGAAACGCCGTGAAGTAAATCGCGTGTGAAACGACAAGAAGTACAGAATTCACCCACTCGCTCTCCACGAAAAGCACGTACAAGGAAATGGTGTTCTACATGTACCTTATATACAGGCCCACACGCTTTGTCACTTCTGCGTGTAGATCCATTTTCACCAATCACACGCTTTGACACTGGGACGTGTCACGCAACAATTTCCTGCATGTGCAGGTGACTATAGGCGCGCATATGCTGTTGACGGGTTTACGCGCTAAGGGCCTTTCCTCGATTCACACGCTGACGTGTGGGATTTCACTCCCTATCAGGCTGTCCACGTGTTCACACACGAGAGACCACGCTCCTGGCCAGGAGGCCAAATTACTGCCCCCCAGAGCCCTGAGCACGCTCCCACCTGCCATCTGCTGCTGCCTGACTGCCTGCTGGCCACGTGCCCCACAGTGCTGGTGGGTGGGGGTGTTGGGAGACATGGGTGGGGGCCTGGTGGAGGCTGCCCCTGGTGGCGGGGGGGGTGGGGGTGGGGGTGGTGGGAGACATGGGTGGGGGCCTGGTGGAGGCTGCCCCTGGTGGCGGGGGGGTGGGGGTGGTGGGAGGCATGGGTGGGGGCCTGGTGGAGGCTGCCCCTGGTGGCGGGAGGGTGGGGTGGTGGGAGACATGGGTGGGGGCCTGGTGGAGGCTGCCCCTGGTGGCGGGGGGGTGGGGGTGATAGGGGACATGAGTGGGGGCCTGGTGGAGGCTGCCCCTGGTGGCGGGAGGGTGGGGGTGGTGGGAGACATGGGTGGGGGCCTGGTGGAGGCTGCCCATGGTGGCGGGGGGGTGGGGGTGGTGGGAGACATGGGTGGGGGCCTGGTGGAGGGTGCCCCTGGTGGCGGGAGGGTGGGGGTGGTGGGAGACATGGGTGGGGGCCTGGTGGAGGCTGCCCCTGGTGGCAGGGGGGTGGGGGTGATAGGGGACATGAGTGGGGGCCTGGTGGAGGCTGCCCCTGGTGGCGGGAGGGTGGGGGTGGTGGGAGACATGGGTGGGGGCCTGGTGGAGGCTGCCCCTGGTGGCGGGGGGGGTGGGGGTGGTGGTAGACATGGGTGGGGGCCTGGTGGAGGCTGCCCCTGCACTGCTGGGGGTTGGGGGTGGTGGGAGGCATGGGTGGGGGCCTGGTGGAGGCTGCCCCTGCACTGCTGGGGGTTGGGGGTGGTGGGAGACATGGATGGGGGCCTGGTGGAGGCTGCCCCTGCACTGCTGGGGGGTGGGGGTGATAGGGGACATGAGTGGGGGCCTGGTGGAGGCTGCCCCTGGTGGCGGGAGACATGGGTGGGGGCCTGGTGGAGGCTGCCCCTGGTGGCGGGGGGGGTGGGGGTGGTGGGAGACATGGGTGGGGGCCTGGTGGAGGGTGCCCCTGGTGGCGGGAGGGTGGGGGTGGTGGGAGACATGGGTGGGGGCCTGGTGGAGGCTGCCCCTGGTGGCGGGGGGGTGGGGGTGATAGGGGACATGAGTGGGGGCCTGGTGGAGGCTGCCCCTGGTGGCGGGAGGGTGGGGGTGGTGGGAGACATGGGTGGGGGCCTGGTGGAGGCTGCCCCTGGTGGCGGGGGGGGTGGGGGTGGTGGGAGACATGGGTGGGGGCCTGGTGGAGGCTGCCCCTGCACTGCAGGGGGTTGGGGGTGGTGGGAGGCATGGGTGGGGGCCTGGTGGAGGCTGCCCCTGCACTGCTGGGGGCTGGGGTGGTGGGAGGCATGGGTGGGGGACTGGTGGAGGCTGCCCCTGCACTGCTGGGGGTTGGGGGTGGTGGGAGGCATGGGTGGGGGCCTGGTGGAGGCTGCCCCTGGTGGCGGGGGGGTGGGGGTGGTGGGAGACATGGGTGGGGGCCTGGTGGAGGCTGCCCCTGCACTGCTGGGGGGTGGGGGTGCAGGGGGACATGAGCAGGTGTGCAGGGTAGTCCCCTGTTTTGTAGGCTGTCTGCAGGGGCCGTGGAGGGTGTACAGGGAACACCTGTGAGGACCCACCCAGCCTAATCGCGTGTGACTTCCCACGCACCCCTGTAATACACGTACCCAGCCAAATCGCGTGTGATGATTCCCACGCACCCCTGTAATACACGTACCCAGCCAAATTGCGTGTGATAATTCCTGCGCACCCCTGTAATACACGTACCTGGCCAAATCGCATCCCTGTAATACACGTACACAGCCAAATGGCATGTGATAATTCCCGCGTACCCCTGTGATACACGTGCCCTGGCTAATCGCGTGTAAAACTTCCCGCCTACCCCTGTAATACACGTACCCTGGCCAATCGCGTGTTACACTTCCCGCGTACCCCTGTAATACACGTACCCTGGCTAATCGCATGTAAAAGTTCCTGCATACCCCTGTAATACACGTACCCTGGCCAATCGCGTGTTAAACTTCCCGCGTACCCCTGTAATACACGTACCCTGGCTAATCGCGTGTATAACTTCCCGCCTACCCCTGTAATACACGTACCCTGGCCAATCGCGTGTTACACTTCCCGCGTACCCCTGTAATACACGTACCCTGGCTAATCGCGTGTATAACTTCACGCGTACCCCTGATATGGACGTTACCCGCTTTGCGTTCCTTGTTTGGCAGCCCTGTAAACTGGTCCAGGGTTAGCGCAGCCCTTTGCGATGATTTTGCGATTTTGATGGCTTTTCCTTGCGCGAGGGCGTTCTTGGGGGCGTTACTGGCGCTGCTGCAGGGTCGCTGCGATACGGCTGGTTTGGGAGCCTAAAATCCATGAATACGCTGTGCGCGGAAATCGGTTTTAGCGCACGTGCCTGGCGCAGACAATCGCACGCGGACACTCTGCGCCAGCCACTTGCGACACTTTTCTGCGAAATTCTATGAATTACCCTGTTAATGTGTGCTGGGCCTGGGCTCCATGTCCCTTCACAGTCCATAAGCAGTTGTCTGAGCGTTTGCTTTTCTGAGTTAGTGCAAATTTTGCATAGTTGCTTTGCTCGGTCTCCCTGCTTACGCCTTGCCAGTACTTCCCCATAGTGGACCAGATTTAATCTGATTCTTAGGAAGTTATTGCATAGTGAACTGCCTGGGGACTTCATAAAATATTTTGAAAGGCAACCTAATTTCTTCTCGCCCCGTAAAAAGGGGTTTACCGGTGAGCTAATTTGCAGTTTTTCTATAGTTCTTACCCAATCCATAAATTCTAGTTTTTTTTTTTACTTTTAATGGATTGGAAATAAGTGTGTCTAGATCGAGGTCGACACTAGAGAGGAGCTCTCACCTTGTTTTCCAAACATGCCCGCATTGAGCGCAGGGGCGCGTTGATAACTAGTTGCTTCACTGGCACAAAAGAATTGGTGAGTTCCAGAACAATATTGACTCAGAAAAGTTTGTAGTTCGTAAGAGTTCACATGTCTGACTTTCACTCTTGTCCGATTCCTTGCAGTTTGCAGCTTGACTCCAGCGAAGAGTTCCTCGTGGTAGCTGACGAAGTTCAGGTAAGGATTTGGCTTATCCTACACAGTTCAATAAAATAAGTCCAGAATGTAACCTGTTGCTTACTCCCTTATTCAGGTGTGGAGAGAAAATATGAAGTTCGGGGAATAATGCCTCCGGCGGTAAAATTAGGTAAGTCTATTGTGGTGAGAAGAGTTTCCCTTGTTTGTCCCTTTGTCTCACCTTGTTGTCCTTTTGTTCCCCTTAGGGGCCGGGGTACGGCGAGGATGCAATGGAGACTGCGCCGACCCGTGAAGAGGAATAGTACCCCTGGCGGTAATCTGGTAAGTCTATGGGGGTAGTTACTATTGCCTCTGTTTATTCCCTTGGCTCATCTTTGCTGTTCTTGTGTTCCCCTTAGGTGCCATAGTGCGGCAGGAACGTGCAGAAGGATGCAGTGGATCGTGCGGATGCTGCGAAGGCCAGTGAGTTCAGCGCGGCGCTGCAGCAGGCGAGGCGGCGCGCGTAAAATGCTTCTTTCTTCCAGCTGGAAGGCGCGGTGGATCTGGAATTCAGGTAAGGATCTAAGGTTTTGCTCTTATTCTAACCTCTTCTCCTTCTGTTCCTCCCTTTTTCTAGGAGCTGCAGACTCGAGGCGGGCGTGGTATGAAGACTGGATGCAGGCTTGCAGACACGGTGAGCGTTATGCTGCTGGATGCAGAATAACGCTAAGCGTGTGCTGCTCTTCGGGAGTGGTTTAAATAGCCGCCAAAGTAGTCCCAGGTAAGTATTCCTCCCCAGCCCCACCCGAGTAAAAAAATAGTCCCTAGGTAAAATAGTCCCTTCCAAGCCTCATTTGGCTTGGAGCTCTGCAGCATGATCTGCATCAGGTAAGCTTGCAGCATGGTCTGCATCAGGTAAGTTCTACTCTATGAGCCTGGCGCCTATGGCGCCAGGACTGACTCTCCATATGAGCCTGGCGCCCTAGGCGCCAGGACCGCACCCAACAGCCTCTAGTAGGGGTTTTTGGGCTTGCTCAAAATAACTTGATGCCTGCTTCCGGGGTTGCTGGACCTGGTCTGGTTCCCCGAGGGTAGGCATCATGACAGTGACTTCTGATGTTGCTATAGAGAGGCCTCTTGACCAACAATAATCTCCCGATATAGGGAGATTAGTTTCCAGCTTGCCATGCAACCCAGAGTTTTTAAGCCAAACTCTTATCTGAGACCTAGTACTCTCTCCATAGTCGAACTTGAAATATATCCCAATTGGTAGACCAAAGTCGAGGTTTATCTCCAAACCATAAAGAATTACTGGTACTATTTTTGCCAAGTAGTATCTAACTAATGGTGAGATAGAAAATTTGCAGAGCTTCTGGTTTAATTTCAGCATTTGCGCTGCACACAGCACCACTTTTGCTGTAACTTCGGCTTCGGCTTTGTAGAGGGCTGGTGAGGCATGGATGATGTATCCCAGGTATTTAACCACCTCCACTTTTTGTATCTTTTGTCCATCTAATTCCCAATTTGATTTTTTTTTGTGGATGCTTAAAAACCATAATATTTGACTTGGCAGGCTTTATAGAGAAAGTATTGGTTTCTGTGTAGTTACTCAATGTAGTTATCAGGTGCTGCAGCCCAATTGGCGTCCTGTCCAGCAGCACTATGTCATCTGCATAGGCCAGCCAAAATATCTTTTTCCCATTCCACACAGGGCTGGGCAATGCAGATGGCCGCAGGGAAATACCCATATCTGCCAGGAAGAGATTGAAAAAGAGTGGGGCTCCTAGGCACCCTTCTCTGACCCACCTTTGTACCTCGATGGCTTCTGACAGGTACCCTAACTCGTCCAAGCGGTCTCTAAGATTGGTCTCTCTATGCAGCTCCACCAGCATTGCCAGAATTGTTTCTGGCAGCCCCAACTGTCTGTTTATTCCAAAGTAGGACCCTGTCCACTTGGTAGAAGGCTTTTTATAGATCAACCCACGCACCAAATAGGGGCAATGATCTAGCCTCTTCTGCCTGTGCACTTACCAGGTTTAATATAAGGCCATTTAAAGCTGTCGACATGCCTTTCCGAAAACCTGTTTGGAAGCAAGGCCATGAAGATCTTCCTTTCTATGTCGAGTAGGGCTTTTGGTCTATAATTAGCCACTGTTTGATGCTCACCACATTTGAAGAATGGGATAACCAGTGCAGTTTTCCCGGATGCTGGAAATAGACGCCTCTCAAGGATCTCACTAAACAGTCTGAATAAAAGTTGTGACCACAACACTGGTTCTGTTTTGAGTATTTGATATGTCAGGCAATTGGGGCCTGCTGCTCTTGAAGCAGAGGATTTGATGATTACCTCCTCTATATCCCTCTTCCCTAAACCTCAATTGCCAAGGTGCATGTGGCTTTACTGCAAATTTGGAATCACTGGTATTTCTGAAAACCTCTGTTAGGTGATCTACCCACCCCTTCTCGGAAACCAGGTTAAACAGGGAATTACCAGTTCCACCCTCACAATTATTAAGTTCCCAAAAGATTTTTGTGTTCCCTTCTTTGAGTACTTGTTCTCAGTCGTTCTGTAGTCGTGGGGCTTTCTGAAGAAGTGACCAGGATCTATAATTGGTCTTTTCTCTACCAATTTCTGCTTTCTAGGCCTCTAATGAATGACCTGCCAGCTTAATTTTCGGCACGGTTCTTCTATGTTCTCTTTTTCTTTTCTGTGTTTCTTCGTCAAAACCGTGGGCATGTTTTTGCTTAACCGGATTTACTGGCTCATTGGGAACAGATGTAGCCCAGGGGAATTTGATGAATGTTTGTGGGTGGCATTTTGTTTTCCAAATACTTCTTAATCTTTTTCAGCTGTGAGTTTAGATTTTCACCCTCATGCCTATATATTACAAGTCTGAGTGTCCCTTTTTTTTTTTTTCTCCAGGCAACAGCGGTTTATTTGTGCTTTGGGAGGAGCTGAAGAGGTCAGGAAGGTGAAGCTCTAATCTACTATGGTCACTCCCTCCATCATGCGTCACTAGCAATGTCGAGGGCAGTGTATACAAATACTGAGAAACAAAGATGTAGTCCAAGGTTGAGGAAGAATCTCCTATATGCCATGTTGTGGAGCCGCCCCATTCTCTTCTGAGCTGCCGATCATCATCTTGAGCTCCCAGTGTTTCATAAAGTCCACCCACAGTCTCTCATTTATTTATTTGCTTATGGTGGAATTTTTTTTCTCCATCTTTTGCTTGCAGACAGTCTGCATTTAGGTCACCAGCCAAGATTATGTTACTATTTGCTTGGCCTAGTTTTATTGTTTCTAATAAAGAGCTCAAGAGCTCCCAAAATACATGCAGTTTTGAGCAGGTGGGGTTCCAATATATGTTGATTATCCCCCATACTCTGACCCTGCTATCCTGGATCAGATGGGCTCTACATGCTTGGATACCAAAGGCATTTGCAAAGATAGGGACTATGTTTTTGAAGGTATAGTTTTTTAAGGCTATCGAGAGGCCTCCAGAAGGTCTCCATTTTGGTTTTTGTAGTGCTGGTAAACAAGTTATAGTAAAACCCTCTATATTTTAGGGTGTTCAGCAACCATGTTTCCTGCAATAGAATTATATCTCCTAAATCAAATAAATAGTCCTGCATGCCTCTTGCCTTAATTGTACTGGAGCCCTGCATGTTCCAACTGACAATATTTAAATCTTTCCTTCTAAAGCTGCTGGGTACCTACACCCAGTTTCTGCAGGACCTGGGATAGGATCTCTGGCAAAAGGGATAATGCATTTCCCTGCAAATTCTGCTACGCTTTTCATTGTCTGAGCTCTTCTTTTCCAAGGACATTGACCGCTCTTTCCTTTATTGGACTTTTTATCGTAGATTCTGCAATCTTCTGGGTCCCCTTAGGACTCGCTAATTGAGATTTCCAAACCATAGATCTCCAATTCCCCTGCTTCATTCAGGATAGCATTTCTTGCGCTAGATGACGTAAATGCTACTTCCGCTAAGTAGGGGTCTTGTGCTAAGGGGGATGTTACACTTTCAATATCCTCTGATCAAAACAGATCAATTTTTGACTTACTTAATTATTCCCAAGATCACTGAACGGCTTAATGACTTGTGGTGTTTCACCTTTTTGCAGCGTCTAAGCCATGCCGTTGGGATAGCATAGTCCTTGGAGTTTTCTGGAGTGTTTAGCTTGCTTTCTTGAGCTTCTACATGAAGCACTGACCAGTGTTTTCCATGATTGCATTGAAAAGTAAGTGCCACAGATTTCCCATTCCCATTGTACATAAAATCAGCTATTAAAGATTTTGTCTGGGAAGGATCTTGAGCTACAGCAGCTGGTAAAGGTGTTTGTGCTGCCGGGCATTCCACTGAATTTTTTCTTTTGGCTGGTAAGAAAATTGGAGCCAGCTTAAGGTTTTTTTGAGTTTGGGCTGATAATAGCTCACTGGAAGATGCAGTCTCTTGCTTCGGGAGGGAGCTTTTCTGTCGAAAGATAGGTGCCCATTTGACCTTTT
Source organism: Ambystoma mexicanum (assembly GCF_040938575.1). Lineage (NCBI taxonomy): Eukaryota > Metazoa > Chordata > Amphibia > Caudata > Ambystomatidae > Ambystoma > Ambystoma mexicanum. The sequence goes on from NC_090925.1 coordinate 1,074,935,281, forward strand.
TCACTAGATTGACTTTTTGGAGATCACAGGATCAAAGGAGCAAACATTCTACAACAGTCTCCCGAGTTTTCATTGATACCGCTTTGCAACTCACTGGTGCTAATAGTTTCTGGCGCTTTATTTAAAGACTGGCCTCTTGATTTGCACCCTCTCACACGCCTCCAATTCAACAATGAGAGTTATTGTGCAGTATGTCTCCTCGGTCTTTCCTTCAGCGCCTTAAGAACACCGGTCGACTCTGGCGTGCTCACCGTAAATGGTGCTGATCCGCTACCCTGTAATGGAGTATCCGATGATGGCAACTGGGTGCTCATGTGCCCCTTTTTTTCCAGAGCCAAACAGCAGAGAGTCCAAAAGTGCACTTCCCTTTACTCTGCGGCTGGGCTTCACGCCGTAAGGGCTCGGTGCACTGCTTATCACTGCCTGGTTTCCAGGGGACGTGGCTTCCACCTCTGATGGCCTTAAAGGAAAAGGCACCAGTTCCAAGTTCAAAGATAATGGGCTCAAACTCTCGAACTCACAATGCGTGTTATAGTCCTAACACGTGGTAAAGATGAGCAAAGCAGGCTCCAACTGTTTCTAGACCAGAGCCACAGCAGCAAAACAGCACAGGAGTCCAAAAGTGCACCGCCCTTTACTCCGCGGCCAAGCTTCACTGTACTTGTGAACCAGCCCGCATCACCTCCTGAGAGCTTAAGCCTTGATTGCTTGCCCAACATAACCATATAGAGAATTTTGGCTGGGTTGCTCTGTGCTTCTACTCTGCCATACAGAGGGCAGGAGTATAGATAACCCCCTCCAGTCTTTACACAGGCACCCTACCACCCTGGGTCCTTTTTTCAGGGAGGGGATGGGGTCAAGACTGCAGAAAGAAATGATGAGGCACTCCGTCACTGCCATCTCACGTCGCAAAGGAAATTATTTATTTTGCAGCCTGAAATGGAGGTGCTCTGGAGCACCACCATTACGAAGTGTAATGGAAATAATGATTTCCTTTGTGTCCTGAGATGTGTGCACCCCGGTTCCACTGCACAGGTTAGGAATCGTGAAGCTCTCCCTGCTTGTGGGCTTCCTAGTTCTTGTCTGCGCAGTGGACCATGGAGAAGGAGGCCTGCTGGAGAGGAGTCCTTCGGAAGCCAGGCGACTGGAAAAGGGTAAGAAAGAAACTTAATTGTGAGTGTATTCACGCAAGGTTGTTGCATGTTTATGAAGTATGCCTATAGGTATGCTTGCGTTCATGCAAGTGTGTGTATTATGTATGCAATGTGTGTTTGTTTGAATGAGTGAATGTATGATGGGTGGCTGGGTGCACGTGTAAATGAGCGAGTGTATGGTGTGTGCAAATGAGGGGAATCAATGTTTTGTGAATGTGGGTGCTTTCGTGGTGGGCAAAGGAGCAGATTTTGCTGTGTGGGGGAAATGGGGTAGAGGGTAGGGGATGGGGAGGTGCGGGGATTCACTAGTACTGCATTAATGGGTATCCATGATAAAGCTAGCATTATTTATGTTATTACATGGCTAGACTGGCATTATGGTGCAGCCGGTCTAACAATTTCCTACTATAGCATGACATTTTTTACTGGGCATATATGATGTGCCAATCATGATAAGTGTTCTTATGTGTCTAAACTGGCCTACATTGGAGCCTGATTGGACATCTTTTCTTATTATGGCCCGGTATATTTAATGGCAAAGCCAACAGGAGTATTTTTTATATGCAAGCACTGGCATATATTGGGAGAGCCAGCTTGGGCATGTTTTCTTATAGTACCATTATTGGCATTATGCGCAAAGCAAACATGAGCATGTTCTTATATGGGAATACTGGCATAAATTGGTGCAGCCAGCATGGAAATGTATGAGCAGAGCCAGCGTCAATGTTTTTTTTTGTAATGGCATAGGTTGTTGGGAAAGGCATAACAATGCATTGGGAAATTATGCTGTGCACTGTTGGTACCTTGCAGCTACTGGATTGTTGCATGTGTAATCTAACAAACCCTATTGCAAACTATTTGGCTTTTTACCTATTTTTTAAAAAACCTGTGTGTCGTATAATACACTATTTTAACACATTATGTAAAAAAGATTCTCAGGAGGACACCTCTTTGCATTAGTTTGGGCTTCCTCGCTAGGCTCAGTCGCACTTGCGTACTTGTGGCAAATATATAAACCCCTCTAATTTACAAAATTCACCAGCCCCCACTGATCACAGGTACATGTGGGTGCTAGGGCCCAGGCACCGCCCCCTTATTTCTAATTTACATGGTTACTGATTCAACTGCACGGTTTCTTGATTGGCTACATCGTTTTCTTAGTATCATTGTTTTGAACTGTTATCACTGTTTTAATCTGTAAAGTGTGTGTGATCACACATTGAGATCATCAACTGTGTACATTTAAGTCTGTTATAGTGCTATTTGGGTCTCGGGAGGATAGCTCGGGGGCAACATGCTCGCCTTGGAAGCAAGATGACACAGAGCACCACAGGTTCGATGCCCGGTCCGCGCTTAGAAACCTCTGGGTATTAAGTGCCTTATAAATAACCTATCATATGATATACTTCAGTCAATTTAACCTGCTTAGAGTTAAAGGTCTAATACTTTAGTAAATGTTGCACTTCTATGCTGCCTTTTTTAATTTAATTTCTCTGTGTGTGGCTAACAGTACTATTACACCACGTCTTACATCCAGGTCTGCCTCACTGCTAAGAGTACATCACCTTGATAGAGTTTTGCTCGACCTAGGTACTCATTTCCATGTTTATAACCAGGGTTGCCTCTCGGAACCCTCCCACTGGAGTGGTTCTGAAAATCCATCTGAACAAATGCAAGAATGTGCTTCAAACCCCCCTTTTTTTTTAAGAACTTCCTTATAAAACAATAATTACTGTTGCACACCTACTGGGTATCGGTTGGAGAATTCAGACCAGTGTGTTACATTGTTCAAATGCCTGTCCCGCATGTTCTCAGTCACATGTCAATATTTGGTCAGGTGGACACACTATAAACCATGTGCTCCCTGAGAACCTAGGGAGAAGCTATCTATTGGTCCCGTCTAGCAAGCACCCAATTGGGTTCTAAGAGAGGCCATCCATTTCAGATCATAGCAGCTGCTTTGGGTTCCCAACCAAAAGTGTAATGGATTCAGAAGACAGCACATAGAATCTCTCAAACTGCTTTTAGGCATCTCAGGCTTCCCTCTTTCACAATGTGGAGGTCCAACCCCAAACCTGTCAAAACTGCACCTGTTGTGATTACAGCTCCAGGATGCCAGGGCACTGCACAATAGTGAGTTTTTATGTATCAGCTTCTCTAGGAAATGTCTTCACTGTATGCCGTCTTCCAACTCCCCTAATCCACACAAGGCCATTCAGAACTTGAGGAATGTGCGGTACAATTATAGTAACTACATGAGCCTTGTGCTGGCCAGTGAAGCTGACCCCGTCCCTGCGTAGCATGCCTAGGGAATTTCCTTCATCTGATCTTGACATTGCTGAACTTAACCACTCCTGAAAATATACAATACGGACATTTAAATATTTCTCCAAACATGTAATTCTGATGAGAGTCAGGAGACCCTACTCTTGACGAGGATGTGCTTTTCATTGAATTGAAAAAGATTCTGCACCTTTGGTTTTACGACAGTTCACAACCCCTTGACCGGTAAGAAAAGAGATGAAATAATATTCACTGTATTTGACTCAATGACCCCTTTAGCATGACTGAGAGAAACCGTGCAGCTATTTAAGGTATTTGCCAATGTCATCTTGTTGTTCAAGGTTCTGGTGGTCCATAATTTTGCAGAATGCCATACAGACTATTCTGTCTGATCTATAAGCCGGGTCTAACATAATGATCAATGATGTCCGATTAAGTTAATGGAAAACTTGTTTCGGCTATTGAATTAATGTAAGTTTAAAAAAAGGGTGCTGGAAGGTAATGTCACTGAGGGGGGAGGGAGAAGAAGGCACATTACAGACTAGGGTTGGGCTCGCCACAGACCTCAGAGGGGGAAGGAGTAGACAACCAGAGAATGCTGCGAGTGAACTCCAAAAACAAATGAATGGGAGGAAGCGACGTGGGGACCCCATGGAGGTGGGTGCCAGAGAACTATATGCTAGCCTCATCCAAAGAGCCTATTTGTTTGAGCAGGGGGGGGGGCGAGAGGGGTTTGTAATCGGGGAGGGTGGTTGGGGTGATTACATTTCTCAGAAAAAGTAAAAATTCCCACATGGTGCAAAATATAACAAGTGAATGTCTCGCTGCAACTTGATGTATGTTAACTATGCTGATTTACTAATAAAAACAATTTGAAAAAAAAGGGTGTTGGATGACTAACAGATGTTGAGGTCACTAGAGAACTGTTCAAAGCCATGGCACCTTATATGGAAGCCAGAAAGGGCAATAACCAGTTTCTAAAGTCCCCATTTTAAGGTGGATTGCACGTTATATTGAGATCTGTTACGAAAACACAAATTGCTGATCTCGAGAAGATCCAAGGGGCTCTAGATGAGGAACAAGAAGGCAGCTGCAGCCCTTTAGAGAAACGGCCCTTTCAGGAAAATCTGCAGAGTATTCTTGAGGCATCCAGAAGTGCATCCTTTCAGTGGTCCTCTCATTGCTTGGACAGCATTCTACAGTATATAGATCCTAGGAGGATACCATGCAGCACAAGGAAAGTACTTCCCTGTAACACTGGTCTTAATAGATGCCTTCCTCACCCACATTACACATCATTTGAACTGCGTTCGCAAGTGAAGGCTGGTCCCAACATTTTTTATAGACCCACAGACCTAGCCCTGCAATTAATCGAATCAGTGTTTCTGGCAGCTCTACGTCCTATAAGTGATTCAACACTACATATGAAAAACTTTGCATGCTCTAACACCCATGGTTTGTGTCCTACCAGCTATTCCAACAGTGGCTTGAAGACCTTCTTAATTTAAGGCTTTTCGGACTGGCATGGTCAATATCTTTAAGTGAACAACTCCTTGCTAACTCCACAGTCCATTGCTCCTTGACTAGACAGTGACGGACATGACGAGGATCACTACTGTACTCTTCTGGGTTCATGCAACTTTCAACTGGTCATTGGCCATGTTGGCACCAGTACACGGGTCTGGCCTCCTGGTGCCTGTGTTCTTGATGCCTTCTCCACTGACCTTCTATCATTATACTTGCTAGTACCAAATCACTTGTCATCTTGTTGTAAATTTGGGATCCCTGCTGACAAGGATACCTTTTGTTACCACAATTTGGCTCCATCTTTGCTGAGGAGTTGGAAGATGTGCCATTTGGCTCAGAACATAGAGGTGACCTCAGGGCCTTTGGCCTCTTTGATTTCCCTGTGGATCAGGGCTTGATTGACTTATCTCAAAGCCTTCATGTGACTGGAGGGCTTGTTGCCTCTCTAGGTTCTGAAATCAGGATTTTTGCCTTAGCGTGGAGGTGGAGTCTTGTCCTTCTGTAGTTCAGTCACCAGAGCAGTGGTCGAATGGGATTACTGCTGTGAAAGGTTGAGCAGAAAGTTAATGCTCTCGCCGTTATTTCTGAGGTGGATGATTCCCAAAATAGGCTCCTACCACTTAGTGAAGCTCTTACAGAGGCAATTGCCAGTGTGGCAGAAATACCCACAATCTATGCATGTAGTGCCTGAATAAATTGTAAGAAACAGCCTGTCCCATGGGACCCTTTTTTCCTGTCCGTCCATCTGACATAAAGTGGTCATTCAGGGCTCTACTGAGGCCATGTGCCCCAAGGTGGTGGGCCAACCCTGTAGGTAATGGCCTGCTACCCAAGTTAAGGGGGGAAACCCACACCCAACCGAGGGTGGCGGGCCATTACCTACAGGGTGGCCCTCCACCGCGGGGCAGATCACCATTAGCACCGGTGCAATCATGGGTGCTAATGTTTCTTATTTCTTTGTATAAATAAGAAAGAAATGTACCTTTCCAGTGTGGTCCCGACCAGATCACTCAGTGCTGGCATCAGGGTTGCAATGGAAATAGAAGGCAGGGCTGTGCTCGGAGCCCCTCTTCCATTTCCATGGCTTTCACCAGGAAACCGAGATGACGGTTTAGCCTGGGAGAAGGAGCCCCTTTGAGGTAAGGAGAGGGGTTGGGGGAGGGCTATTCAGGGGCAGCATTTGAGGGTAGGAGGCGGGGGTGGGAAAGAGCAGCGCCAGGTGGAAGGTGGGCACAGATAGCACTTGGAGTGCTCAGAAACCGGGCTTGCATTGGTAGATACAGCCCGGGTTGGGAGAAACCTGTTAGGCTCCTGTACCCGTCTAGGGTGCTAATGAGTGAACCATCCCTACATCCTTTCTTGCAATACCATCTGACAGAGTCAAACAAAATGGAATGCTTTGGATGGAAATTGCTTCTAGGAGCAAGGCCTATAGATGCATGCATCTTGTACTTTATATGCATATTCCCGTTTCTTTTAGGATGTGACTGTGGGGGCCTATTTCTGACAACAAGGAAACTGGCAAGCAGGTTCCTAGCACAGGCCTTTCTGCAGCTGACTGTGTCGGAAAATTCACCACATGGTAGTGCGGAACCATTTGTGGGTGGGAATCTCTGGGTTCTCCCAGAATGCACAGCCAAAATGCTACTCTGCCTTTTATGATGGCAGACTTTTTGAAGAAGGGAGGATGACTTCCCACCAATTTCAAGACCACTGGCAGGATTGCTAAATCATTAGGTTGTCTGCTCACTTTTCCTCCTTTGCTTCACAATCCAGGGGAATGTAGTCCCATTATTTCCTGAGGTCTAATTTGTTTGACAAGACCTGCAGGCGGAGCATGTTTTTGGCTTGTTGGGATGAAATGTCCAACGTCCCAAACCGGAGAGAAAATACAAACGAAGGACCCCCATAAAACATGAGGCTGAAACCACACTGAAGGCCAGAGGCTCAGACAACATACATAACGCACAAGCCTTAGGCGAAGTTGACAAGGGAATAAATTCATTTCCAAGACCCTGCCTAGACATAAGATAGAGACAATAGCTATCAAAGAAAACTCACATGGATTATTCCACACAGTACACATCCAGTTTCAGCTCACATTAGAGAGACACCTACACCCACCCAACCCCCCCCCAACAACAGCCCCCCCCCATCCTCCCCACACACAGGCAGTATATAAGGTTGCACTGCGATTGGTCAAAACAAAGAGACAAAGCTCATCCCCAGGCTCTGGACGAGGAGCAGTTACTTAATTAGGTGTTACCATTTTTCATGTGCTCTTTTCAAAGTTGTAAGAGATTCACAGGGGATGGTCTAGGAGCAGAAGGTAAGCATAGTTCACAGGCCTGGAGTAAATGAAACATGTAACAAGTAATATGTCTTTTCAGTGCTTTAGAAACAAACAAGAGGAAGATCACGGCTGCAGAGAATAAGAAAGGGAGCAGAAGGGTGCATGAGGCAAGTTGATGAGGGAGAAGACACATACTGGCCCTGTCGGAGAACATCCACCTAGGAGTGGAAGTACAGATAGAGAACAACGTGAGCAACTCAACCAAGGAAGAGACGGGTACTCGGTACCAAGAGAAGCCAAGATTTCCTTGTACATAATAGAGAATATATTAAATATTACATATTGAATCCAGACAACCCCGGAATTCTAGGTTTCAGTAATGGGGCCATTCACCTTCATGCATAAATACACTATTTAGACGTGTGCATGGTCCCAGAGCAAGAGGCCAAGAAGCACGCCCCATGAGGTCATGCTTGCACATCATGAGAAAGGAAGGAGAAGGGTAACATGACATGTTTCCAACAAGAGGTTGCAATACTAGCTGTCACTTGAGCAGCCACAATGGTGTAACGGTAAATTGGTCCCATGAGAAAGGATGTTTTTTTTTTTTTGCAACCCTATGTACACTCCACATTAAAACTGGCTAATTATGATGGGAGCGACCCACCCCAGACCGTTCGAAGATGTGAAACATTTTAAACTGAAACCTGTCCAATCAAAACTGTGAAACTAGATGACCCCACCTTGAGATTATTACCATGTGGCAGTCATTAGAATGGTCACGAGGGATAGGATAGGCCAATTGGGATAGGTATTGTATAGAATCACCTATAGCACAGCCACGACTCTCTAATCAGCTAATGTGAATTTACATGCATCTTAAAACACTGTGTAAGAATCAACTTCACTTCTCACTATATAAACCTCCATTTAATGATGTAATGTTGAATGATTCGTGAATTGTTCCCAGCTGCAGTTGCATGTAATAAACCTTTGGTTTTCGTGCTTCCGTGCACTTTACTGGCTCATTGGATTATTTTTCAATACTGATATCTGGGCCATACCCTAGATTTTCTCATGAGGAAAAGAGGCAGGTGAAAACAGTCTGGCTGCTTCTTTGCCCACCACTGCTTCCGCAGCAAAAGTGCTTTGAATTTCCCCTCTTCCAATTTTTCCACTGTGTTGAGCAGGAAGGAACCATCTTTTCCTGTATGAATGAGAGAAGAAAACTTAAGGATACTTCAGATCATCTCCTGTTTTTACTACCTCCTGTTCCTGCCTGAAGAAGCCCCACCAAGAACCTTCCCTGTTTACATATTCCATCTCTTGGCCCCCACATGGGGGATGTATTCATCCAACTTCTGTGGATCCTTCAGAAGTGGGCAAGATTGGTACTTGAGGTACTTTGCAGGGTCTTGCTCAGCAGAAATGTGCCCTTACAAATTGACTAGGGAACCCAGTCCACCGCTTGTTGACCAGGATTCCATGGAACCTGGCAGGAACAGTGATTCCATGTATGTTTTGAAGCTGTGTCAGTTGCTGGCACCTTATTCTCTGTGATTTGGGGATCTTTTATACTGAGCTTTCTTATAAATAAAGACCCTACAAGGAACTCCCCTTTTATTTCTGCTGGAGGTGTTTTTGGAGTATATATGTATTGTCCGCTATAATTAATGCAACTGCCTGTATGCCTTGTATGATGGTAACCCTGTAACTCACTGACCTCTAAGTTGAAAGCCTTCTTGTACCCTTTCCTGTACCTTGCGCCCTGATACCCCCGGGTCTGGCATGCACAATAACTAAATAAACAAAAACCAACAAAAAAAAACACATACTGGCGTTATGGTGCAGCATAGGTGCTTGCCAAGACCCCCAGTGTCTGTTACCTACTGCTTATTGCCTCCTATTAATGCTAACTGCTGATTGATACTGAAGAGTAGCTTAGCAAGAACATTTCTTTACTTCTGCATCTAAAGGCAATTGTTCAGCTCCACATTGATTACTTAATGGTCCGCCACTACTGCCGACGATATACACCAGCGCCCCACACGTTACAACTTTTTTATTTAAAACAATTTTTATTAATTTTATTTCAACAAACACACACCAAACTTGCAGTGCATATAATAACATTCTGAATTTGCAACACTCCATCCGTGTCCACTGCTTCTTCCAATTCCCCCCCCCCCCCATTCGAGCCTACTCTCCTTCATATTCTATTTTTTCGTCTTGCAGTAGGGATTCCTCTCCTGTGGTCTCTGCTGGGTCCCAATCACTCGACCGGTCTTGCGTGGGCCCAAATAGCGTGGCTATCAGATGTTTCCAGGCTATCGAGGTTTCAGCCTTCTCTTCCCCTCCAGAATTACTGGCTTCCTGCCATACTGTGGTTTCAGCTTCTGCCCATTTCTGTAGGTCTTTCCGCAATACTTCTATCCTCGTTCTATGGCATGTCTTCCATCCCATAGCAATTCTACGCTTTGCAAGTATGTATGCCAAGTCTTTTAGTTTACTTACATGCTTGAGTTTACGTGGTTTGGGAAACCCCCCTATCGGGCATGCCCACGCTGTGTCCACCACTATCTTAATCCCTTTTTCTTCCAGCCTATGTGCTACTTCTCCCCAGAATCTCTCAATTACTGGACATGTCCAAAACATGTGCACCCTTCCGGCGTTTTCTTCGTCATTTTTGGGGCATGATTGTGTCCTGTATTTTTAAATGTGGCTATCCTCTGGGGTGTCATATAAGCCCTGAGCGTTATATATATTTGTCTCTGTTGCAACCTCGCATTCCTTGACCCTTTTTTATGGTACCCTTGGGCTCGCTCCCACATACCATCACTCATTGGGGCACCCACTTCCTCTTCCCAGTCCTGTCTCAGTTGTACCACTTCTTTCCCACCTTGGACGTCATCAGCTCATATATTCTAGATATCTCGTGTCCTCCTTCTGCTATGTCATATATTGTATCTATGGTGGCGTCCGGTTGATCTTCTAGTACTATTTCGGACCATGTCTCTTTGATTCGACGCACCACCCTATGGTATGTAATATATTGTCCTGTGTGTAACCCTGTTTCTTCCTCCAATATCTCAGTATTTTATCCTCCCCTCTTGCTATATGTCTCCCATTGTTGCTATCCCTACCGGTTCCCAGTGCTTTCTGATCATCATCCTTAGTTGCTTTTCTTTTCCTGCCAGTGAGAAGAATGGGGCACAGTCCAGTCGAAACAGCCTGGATTCCGAGGTTGGTTTTTCTGAGAGCCGTTTTGCTACATATTGTAGTTGGCTTGCTATATAGTAAATTTTGTAGTTTGGCAATTTTATATCCCCTCTCTTGTGTGAGTTTTGTAGCTTCCAAAGGGCAACTCTGTTCCTCTTCCCATGCCAAAAGAATTCCCTGCATATGGCATGTATCCTAGTGAAGAATCGCCTTGGTATCAAGTATGGGATGTTCCCAAAATGATGCAGTAGTCTTGGCAGGACCACCATTTTTAGCATTGCCCCTCGTCCCATCATCGCCAAGGGGAGCTTTACCCAGAACTTCGTACTATTTTCAATGTTCTTGATCGCTTTCTCAGTGTTGTGTTGGTGCTCTGCTTCCACCGTATGGTAGATGTCTATCCCAAGATATCGGAACGTATTGACCTCCCATGGTATCTGTAAAACAGGTAATTGATCTAACAGGATCTCTTTGTATCTGCCCAGTGGAAATATACAGGATTTTTTAGGATTCACTGCTATGCCAGACAGCCCTGCAAACCGCTCCATCACTTCCAGAACATATTGGCGGTTTTCTTCAGGGTAACAGATACAACAGCATATCGTTGCATATAATGAGAACAGGTGATGCCTATTATGTCATACTGCTGCCTCAGGTATATCGCCAGGGATTCTAGGGCTAAGATATACAGCATAGGGGACCACGGGCATCCCTGCCTAGTGCCTCTGCTGAGTTGCCACCTCTCTGATATTACTGCTCCCGTTTTAACCCTGGCCAGCGGTGCACTGTGTAATAGTTTGACCCATTTGAGATACCCAGGTCCTATTCCATAATTGGTCAGGGCCGCAATCAGCCAGGGCCATTTGACGGAGTCCAAGGCCTTTATTGCGTCTAGTGATATAATTGCCATTTTGCCCGCGTCCCCATTTGCGTGTTCAATATCTTGGTGGAGTCGTCTAAGGTTGTTGGATATATTCCTATTCGGGACATAACCGGTCTGGTTGGGGTGTATTCATTTATTAATGATCCTCCTCATTCTATTTGCCAGGACCGCTGTTAGCATCTTGCTGTCCTGATTCAGCATTGACAGTGGTCTATATGAGCCGCAATCATTGTCAGGCTTATTCGGTTTAGGGAGCGGTATGATAATTGCCTCTCTTAGGGACTCTGGTAGCCTTCCCACTTAGTATGCCTCATTTAACATCACCAAGAGTGGGGGGAGCACCTAATTTCTGTACATTTTTATAAAATTCGCAAGGGAGTCCATCGGCCCCCAGAGTCTTGCTGGTGGGTAGTTGCACCACTACCTCTTCTAGTTCCTCCAGAGTGATCGGAGCATCCAGCTCCTCTCGCTCCTCTCGCTCCTCAGCGCTAATTTGCGGCAACCCAATGTCTTCCAGGGTTTCTCTTATTTTCCTACTATCGCTTCCCTCTTCATCTCCGTACAGGAGTCGGTAATAGTCTACAAATTCCTGATTAACGCCTTCTTGGGTGTCCACTATGCGCCCATCTTCCTTCGTTATTATTCTGATTGTGGGTCTAGGGGCCTTGCTTTTAAATAACCATGCCAGGGCCCTCCCTGGTTTATCCCCTCCTGCGTGCTGTTTCTCGATGTACTTTTTATAGTTAAGATTACACAACCTCTCCCAGTGCCCAGCACATTTCTCTTGCAGCCTGAGTATTGCTTTATCTTCCTTGGTATTACCTCCCCCTCTTAGCGCTGCTTCTAATTCTTCTTCTCATCTTGTAATGCAGCCAATATCCCACCTTGTAGTCCCTTGGACTTAGCTATGGCTATCCCCCTCACTACCACGTTAGCTTCCCAGAGCATACCCGCCGTCTCAACACTGCCAGTATTGATCTCAAAATAGCTTATGATTTCCTCTCTCAAATCCTCCATAAAGATTGTATCTTTCAACGCCTCTGCTCTGAGGCGCCACATTGGTATCCTTGCTCCCGGGGGTAAATATTACCATACAGATTTGCACAGGAGCTCGGTGAGTAGGCAGGCCCCTTCAGGAGTGCCTGTTTTTGAAATTTATTTGAGGCCCCGAGGCCTTTCTGTGCCCCCCTGCAGCCCACTTCCACCCGCTCCCTTTTCCTGTTTTCTCCTTCCCTTCCGCTTCCCGACCCACCCAGGCCCGCTCTCATTGGTCCTTTGGACCGAAGCCACAGAAGCCCAGCAACGCGCTACCTCACCTGCTCCATTTGCACAGGAGCTCGGTGAGTAGGGAGGCCCCTTCAGGAGTGCTTGATTTTGAATTTATTTGAGGCCCCGAGGCCTTTCTGTGCCCCCCTGCAGCCCGCTTCCACCCACTCCCTCTTCCTGTTTTCTCCTTGCCTCCCGACCCGCCCAGGCCCACTCTCATTGGTCCACCCACACTTCATCACTGGTCCTCCCAGGGCAGCCCTCTGCCTGGCAGCCCCCTGCGGCTAAGGGCCCCAAGACCCAGGGCGGCTCCAACAGATGCGGCTCCAGGTGGTGTCAGCAGGTGTCTGCAGGGGAAGCCAGTGGCCAGCCGTCAACCAGCAACTACAAGGACCAGTAAGGTAGGGTGGCTTGGGTTGGGGAGAGGTACAGCTCTACCCTAGATACCTGACCACTAGGCTAAACCAATATTTGCCAAGGTGATCACCCCCCGTTGGACCAAACTGCACTGATAGCAGGGCCTCTGTGCCCAAATTGCATTGTGTGATCACCAACCTGCATTGATTGCATTGTCTGATCCCCAAACTGCATTGATAGGCCTCTCTGCCACTATGCAGGTATCTCAAACTTAGCGGGGCCTCTGTGCCCAAATTGCATTGTCTAATCTCCAAACTGCATTGATTGCATTGTCTGATCCCCAAACTGCATTGATGGGCCTCTCTCCCACTATACAGCGGTCTCAAACTTAGCAGGGCCTCTGTGCCCTAATTGCATTGTCTGATCTCCAACCTGCATACATTGCATTGTCTGATCTCCAACCTGCATAGATTGCATTGTCTGATCTCCAAACTGCATTGATTACATTGTGTGATCCCAAATTGCATTGATAGCAAGGCCTATGTGCCCAAATAACATTATCTGATCTACAACCTGCACTGATAGGCTGTCATGATCTCTGCTTCCAAGAGATCAGGACTTGCCCGACTCCCTTGGAAGCAGACCCATAACCCCGGTTCCGAGTGCCAGCCAGTCCCAATTGGGACCTTTTGGACCCTGTCCTGGCGCAAGTGGCACCAGGCTCATAAAGATGCCCAGTCCCAGCGCTGGAAGCGCCGGGCTCATAATGCTTGGGTGGACTTACCTGCAGCAGACCATGATGCTTACTTACCTGCCAGTTGAGCCCCTGATCCTCTTCTGTTTGGGACTACTTTTCCTGTTGGGTGGGGCAGGAGCCACTCCCTAGGTTCAGAACACTGGAACTCTTCTGGAAAGCAGGAACTCTTTTCTTACCTAGGCGAGGCTGTGGAAGGAGACACCTAAGCACTACAGGAGGCTATTTAAACCACACCCGATGGATGAATCTTGCTTTGCGTTATTCTGCTTTCTCTGCAGCAGAACGCTCATCGTGTCTTCTGCTTCTGATCCTGGGCCTAAGGGAACAAAGGCTTACCATCCTGGAATCCAGTCTTCAGCAGCACCTGTAAAGACAAAGAAAGAACAGGTTAGCACTACGGTCTTCAGTGGCAAGCGCATCTCTTACCTGGTCCATCGGCTGTCACCAACGCCTCGCGCTGCATTCCGGCATCTGAAAGACAAAGGTTTACCTACTCTTCGCATGCTCCGGAGGTCTTCGCACTGCATTCCGGCATCTGAAAGACAAAAGCTTACCAGCTCTTCGCACCCTTCCGGAGGCCTTCGGCGCTGCATCCCGCATCTGAAAGACAAAAGAAGGTGCGTTTAAAGACATTGGGCAACTTTATTACTCACGTGCCATTACTCCTTCCCACGCCGAATCCAGTGGGTATTCCAGCACCCTTCAGCTTCTCTAAAGCTCCGAACTTGTACCTGCAAGATAAAAGGGACAGTTAGTGCGCATCGTGAAGCAGGCTCCAAGCGCTTACTTACGTGCTTCCAGGCGCTTCTATTCCTCACGTGGGTTCGATCCTCAACTCTCATCAGCCCGCCATCCGCCATCGCCGGAACCCTGCAAAACAAGAGATATCATTACAAAAGACTTTTAAGACATTTGAAGTGCCCAGAACTTACCGTTCGTGCAGTTAACGACGGACAGCAGTCCTCTGAGGTCAAGAGGCCTGCACCCTTATCCAGTGAAGAAACTGGTTACGGCACCCTGCCCCGAGGCAGATGGAGAGCTCGGCGTTCACTTACCTAAGGTGAGGGCGTTAACCTTTGGGGTTCTACAGGAGAAGAGAAAGGGAAGAGGAGAGAGGCACCCAATAACCCCAGTTCATTAATCCCATATTTTCTATCTGCAGACATCTTACTCTTCGAGTCAGACATACAGTGCACAGAGGTCCAGCCCAAAGAGCCAACCGTGTGTTACACATCACCTTTGAAGATACGGCATTCACCCAGTCAAGACCGGCGCCTCTGCGGGAATCAGGTGAGCGTTACATAGGCCTCTCTCCCACTATACAGGTGTCTCAAATCAAGATCTCCCGCAAACTGAGGGGGGCCTCTCTGACTAGGGCCTCTCGCACCACAAGGCAAAAGTCCAAGCTGCGCCCGTCTAAGCCACCCTCCAACAAGCAGACACCCTACTCAACCCATACAGCCTGCTCACCACAATGTACCGCACTCAGGGAGACGGACAGTAAAGAGAGCCACTGATAACAGCCAACTTAATAACCCTTACCACCCCCCTTTTGCCACCTAGGACAGCAACTGAACGAGTCCCCAACTCCAGCCGGAATACCACCTACAGACAGAGCCCAAACTAGTAGCGGACACCCCCTCACCCGCCACTATACCACAAGACCTCAAGACAACCAGACCAAAGCAGGATCAACCAGACGTCACCAAACAAAGGCTAAACCACTCTCATTTTCACAATTCCGCGCAAACGACCCATCCCAAGAAAAAGACGAAGAGATGAAAGAACAAACACTCCAGAACAGCAACTTAGAACAACAACCATAGAATGGAACCCCACAGACAAGAACACAAACCGAAGCAACTCTGAGAGAAGAGAAAAATCCCTCTACCTAATTCCATACCTCGCAGACAACTGGCCACCAGGGCAACCCAATCCAACTCTAGAAGCAACAACATCAAACAACCTAACACAAACAAGGAGAAGAAGGATGACCAACACAAACAACAAACAGACGACCGACACAATAACCCCCTACATCACCAAAGCAAGAGGAACGTCCAATCAACAACCACAACTCCCGGAAGACGAACCCGATGAAAACACAAAGAACCCAAGACAAAACCTAGAAGAACTCTTCGAAGACGCTGACACCCCGAATCCCACAGCCCAAAAAGTGAACGACCAGGAAGGAAACCTCCACCGAGCAGAAGAAGACTGCGACAAAGCCCAAACCAAACAACACCTCCAAACTTCATTGCAATCTAATAAACGCAAGATCCATGTCAAAACACTCAACGGAGATCTTCGACCTACTCGACGACAACGGCATTGACATCCTGTTCATCACAGAAACATGGCTGAACGACAACTAAAAAATCACACTGCAAAGCTGCCTTCCGACTGACTTCAAATGCCTACAAATAAACAGAAAAAACAAAAAAGGAGGATGCATCGCCATAGCATTCAAAGAACACCTGAAAATAAAAACTGACAATCCACTCAACATCCTCAACTGCGAAACCATGATCATACACCTAACAGTGAGCCTGAAAACCATCATCAAATTCATCCTGGTATACAGACCGCCAACATATGATGCAACATTCATTGATAACTTCATAGAAGCCATCACCAATTTAGCCATCAATCACGAACACCTATTTATCCTGGGGGACTTCAACATCTGGTTTGAAGACAGCCACGCCAACTCCCAAAACTCACTAATTGAACAACTCAGCACCATGAAACTAAAACAACTAGTCAAAGGAGCAACGCACTCGGCAGGACACACCCTTGACGCAATTTTCACCAAAGAAAAACTCATCACCACAGCACCTCCTATACAAATACAGTGGAGCGACCATCTCATCATCTCATTCATGATCACTCTGCCTACCCAAGCCTACATTCAACATCTGAAACTCACAACCACCACAAAAAGAAACTGGAAACACGTCAAAGAAAGCAACCTATTCGAACAACTGGAATTAACGAAACCCTCAACTACAGAACTGGAACTAGCGGACCTAGACGGGAAAGCAGAGATTCTGCACAAATGGATTGCAGATACAATAGACAAGATCACTCCGGAAAAACTGTTCACCCCATCAAAAAAAAGAGCAATGGCAAAATGGTTCACCCCACTATTAAGCAACATGAAAAAGGAAAACAAAAAGACGAAATTGGAATGGAGGAAACAATACAACCCAGGAAAAATGCACTGTACCAGAAACAAATCCGCACATAAAAAAAGGAAATTCAAAAGGCAAAGAGAAGACATTATGATGACAGAATCAACAATGCCACCAACACTCAAAAAGAAATGTTTAGCATCATTGAAGAAATGAGAAACCCACCGGACTGCGATAACAACCCTCTCAGAAAAACGATGCAATGACCTGGCAGACCACTTCAAAAAATAAATCAATGACATCCGACAAACCATACAAAAGCGACCAACTGACCACAACATACAACCCAATGAACCTAACACAGAACCACAGCACAAACTCCAAAGCTTTCCTGAAATATCATCAGAGGCATTCGCAATGCTGGTAAAACGAAGCAAGAAAGCGGGATCACCGATGGACCCATGTCCCCCAGACCTCTACAAATCAATCCACGCACAAGGATCACCAGCAGAACACTATAGAAACCTTCTAAATCTATCACTATCAACAGGGACTGTACCGAAGATCTTCAAAGCAGCATACATCAAGCCACTCCTGAAAAACACAAACGGTGACGTAGATGACCTCTCCAACTACAGGCCGATCTCTAACATCCCGTACCCAGCAAAACTTCTAGAAACCTACGTATATAAACTAACCCAAGAACACATAGAAAAACACCATCTGCTGGACCAAGCTCAAATCGGTTTCAGACCAGCGAGAGGAACAGAAACAGCACTACTATCCCTCTGGGACGACCTAAAAAAGTATGTAGACTCTAACACTACCTCAGCCCTTATTCTGCTCGACCTCTCGGCAGCGTTTCACAGTTAGCCACGACACCCTGACAAAAAGATTAGAAGACATAGGCATAACAGACAGAGCACTACGCTGGACCAAATCATTCCCAGCAGACAGAACAGAAACCGTATGGATAAAACCTTTCAAATCCACTCCACAAGTTAATGACTGTGAAGTGCCACAAGGATCCTCACTATCTCCACTATATTTCAACATCTATCAGACTCCGGTCATCAGAATCTTCAAAAAATACAACATTACATTTTAGATCTACACAGATGACACTCTGATGGATCATCTACAAAATCAAAGACACCGATGCCGACCAGTCAACCCTAACTGACTGCCTAAAAGAAGTCTTCAGCTGGATGGATGCCAACAACCTGAAAATCAACCCAGGAAAGACAGAAATCATGATCATATCCAAAGATCAAGAGAACAAAACTACCATCCCATGGCCTACAGAAATGGGAAACGTACCAACACCATCGAAGGTAGTAAAAAATCTAATGGACAACACACTAACCCTGGAACCACAAATAAATGCAACAGTGAAGAAATGCTTTTTCCTCCTCCACACGGCAAGAAGAATTCTACCTTTCCTCTCCTTCACGCACAAAACACTCACTATCGTCGCCCTAATCATGTCAAAAATCGACTATGCAAACAGCCTCTACCTTGGAATACCAGAATACCTCATGAAGAAACTGCAACAGATCCAAAATGCAGCAGCAAGACTACTCCTCAAACTATCCAGAAGAGACCACATCACTCCAGCCATAAAACACTACATTGTCTCCCAGTAAAACATCGCATCACCTCCAAAACAATGTGCATAACGCACAGGGCAATCAGCGGATAGGGAGCAGAATTCCTACAAAAAAAAATAAGTCTACAAACCGAGACCCGTCCGATCATGCAACGAAATTCGCCTGGAACTCAAACCATACCTTAAGAAAAAACTTGGAGGCACCTCCTTTTACCACTTAGCCGCAAAAACCTGGAACAACATCCAAAAAGAAATAAGAAACACTGAAGATCACCTAAAATTCAGGAAATCACAAAAAACCTGGCTCTTCAACACCACAGATTATCTGCGAAAAAAAGGATGACTAAACCGGAAAGGACAAGGAGATTCCCGACCCAAGAGGGCACACATGGCACCTGGACGGATGACACCTAATAGACTGGAACACAGGCGACACCCACAGAAACCGAGCCAACTAACACAGACAATCTGACCAACAGTTTCACCCGCCCCTTAGTTACCACCAGGCACCACAGTGGTGTGGAATTGTCGAGATATTACCAATCGCTACACGACCTGAGAGGTTGACATTGGCAGGTGCACTGGCCACAGGAGTATGAAGGGAGGATAAGGGGAGCTATGAGAGAGCATGTTAGAGGTGGGGACCAGAGAAGTAAGGAACCTCATATGCCAGTCGGACCGAGATCAGGACAGAGCCGCATCAGGGGAGACTACACAAGCCGAGCGCTCCAACTCAGGATAGAGGCACAAACTAACCAACCCTACTAACTTTTCCCTCTCTGCATACACCTCTCAAACTCCAAACCAAACACAACCAAAACCTACAGCATAACAAACCGCACAAACTTCACTACATTGCAACAACAAAACACACATAGTCTTGAACAACAGTACACGACGACTCCCGGCTGCAAACACCCCAGGCCCAGCCAACGGACCCAACGGCCTGAGGCTGCCAAAAGCACATCACTGCTCCCTTGCACTTTTCCTGCTTCCTCCCACTAACTCAACCTCCCCTCCTCTTTCAGAGCTGCCAGAGCGCCAGGGGACCACTCTGGTGGTGATAGTGCGCGGTACAAATGTCCTTTAACATTAACATACCAGTACCAGTGGTGAGTGGTCTGATAAGACCCTCACTTTATATTCTGTCTGCGCTATTTCTGCCATTAGCTCTTGCGTGGCAAACATGTAGTCCAACCTGTTGTGTTAATTTTGTGGGGCCGAATAATGCGAATATTGTCTGTCCCGCAGATGTCGCACCCTCCATACATTCTCATACCCGTAATCCGTTAACAGTGACTGCAACGCTCTGGCGGCTGGGGTGGGACTATCTATTTTACCATCTGATCTATCTATTTTCGGGTTTAGTGCACAGTTGAAGTCTCCTCCCCAGATCACCGCCCCCCCCCCTAATCACATGCTAAGTTTGTTGTATAGGGTCCTAAAGTATGCCGCTGTGTCCTGATTCGGGGCATATGTGTTTATAATGCTTATTTTCTTGTTTTCCACCAGCCCTCTTATTATAACCATCCTTCCGTCTGCTTCAACTGTAGATTGCAGTAGCTGGAATGGGACATGCAGCGCTACCCAGGTAATCACCCCTCTAGCATAGGCCGAATATGTTGCGCCTACTACGGTCCCCCTCCACTTCTTCCGGATCACCTCCAACCTTTCCTGTGTGAGGTGAGTCTCCTGTATCAGGGCTATGTCTATTTTCTGTCTACACAGATACATCTTAACTTATTCCTCTTTAGATAGCCATTGAGCCCTCTAACATTCCAAGTAATTACCTTAAGGTCCCCCATAATGTATTAGGATCCCGCTCCTCCCTTCGCAAGTGCAATCCCTATCTAAGTTTCCTCCCCATTTCATGTCGGCTCGTTCCCCAACATAAACTTCCCCTGACTATAAACACATCAACTTCACCAACTTCCCTCCCTCCCTCTTCCCATCCCAACCCCAACACACCTCCCAACGTTTCATCTACCCTGCCCACTCCTCTTCCCCGCTCCCCCTGCCCCGCTGTCCCAACTTGCACTTCAACCCCCTCTTATCTCTACCCCTACCCACCTGTTGCCCAGCTCCATCCCTGGATCTCAGGCACCCCTGCATCTAGCCCTTTTCCAGCAATGGCCGTACTCGCGGCTCAGCAGGGAGATATCGCCCTAGTGGCGGTCCTGCTACTCTAATTCCCGGGGGTAGTCTGTCTCCATCTTGTGACTCCTATTTTGCTCATCAAACTAAGCGCGCTTAACGCTGCCCATTTTGCTTTTCACAATTTATATTTCAGTCCAACATGTTCAAGTGTCGCCTGTCCCAATTTCCCATTACTATCTTTTCGAGCCGTGCCATTGTTATCAGTTCTGCAGTCTCTGCCCCCGGCTCTCCCCTCCCACCTTTTATCATGCATGGCTTTTTATTCACTTATCGTGTTCCTCTCGGCCTTGTTCCTCATCTCGTTCTGGGCAGCCATGTGCGTCCAACCATTTCACCACATCCTCCGGGGTGTCAAAAAAGTGCGCTTTGCCTTTTGTGTAAAATTTTGAGCTTTACGGGATACAAGAGCATGTATTTGAATCCGGCTGTGCGCAGTCTCCTCTTGATCGCCACATAGCTATAGCGCTGTCTTTGCATCAGCATGGTGTAAGCAGGGTATGCAGTGATGGTCGCAGATGCCATATTATCGTCTCTCCTTTCGGAAAGAATTCCAAGATCTTCTCTCTGTCCCTGTAGTTCAGGATCTTTAATATAATTGCTCGAGGGGGGGCTTCGGGTTGCGGTTTCCTCATCAGGGCACTGTGTGCACGTTTGATCGCAAACCCTTGGGAGAGCTTGCTAGCTCCTATTTCCTGTATAATCATGGTATCCACATAGTCTGTGGGGTCTTGGCCTTCCTCCCCCTCCGGCAGGCCGACCACACGTATGTTATTGCGTCTCGCTCTTCCCTCGGCCTTCTCCGCTCGGTTCTCCAGGTTGGCTACCTGTTGTTTCAGTATGTGCACTTCCTTAGCATTGTTTGTGCTGGTATTCGTGTTGGTTTACACCGCGCTCTCTAGGCCACTCATTCTTTCCGCAAGTGCTCTCACATCTTGTCTCAGCAGGTTGACCTCTATCCCCACTGCATCTATTTTGGTTTCCAGTGCGGTTCTCAGGTCTGCCATCGCTATTCCCCACAAGGTTTTCAATTCCGTAATGGCTGTTAAGATCAAGTGGTCCTCTCTCGGCAAAGCCGCGTCTGTGGGTGAGGCAGGCATACCTTGTGCTGGGGTGGTGGGAGGCTGCTGCGACTTAGCAAAGATGTCCATTATGGGCTGCTTGCCCTTGGTTTTACCTCCCTTCACAGACATTGTTCCACCCTGTCTTTACTCCAGGATCCGCACCTATGGTGTGCAGGTCTTTTGCCTCCCTGCAGCTTTTTCTCCGTGGCTGCAAGCCTACTATAGTGCTGCCCGTCTTGCGCTTGCTTGCGTACTATTCCAGTCCGCCTTGCTGGGGATTTGCAGCTCTCACTTCCTGTATGCCTTGTGCAGGCTGGCCAATGCCAGTATTATCTTGGGACACTATTCTCTGGATCACTCCTTCCTTATTCCTAAGGGCAGATATCTGCCTTCATTCGATTGTTGTGGTTATCAGTGCACCTTAGTGATCACTTTTTGTGCAATCCGTTGGTTCTGGTACTCTGCTGGCCTTGTACCCGACCAGGTGTGCCTCTCTGTGCTTTGCAGCCATGACCGGGGTATGGACCTACATATCGCACCCTTCCATGTGGTGTTTTCTACAATGAGGCACTCTGCTTATGATCTGCTAGTATTGCATCTTCGATAGCCATCCCTTATGCTGTCTGACTCACTCTCTGGGCGTCTCCGCTTCATGCACCGGGGTTTGCCCCTTCCTATGTCCATGCGCAACCGTTTCCTCGCTGTTTCACCATCTGCTACTCGCACCCATGTTTTCCATTGAGGTCCATGTGTTGGGTGTGCAGCTTTTATAGGAGGTTGCCAGCCGTTTGCCAGCTGGTTCACTGCTGTCTTTGCTTAACTTATTTCCCTCTGTACGTTGTGAAGTGCTAGCCTGGCACTCAGCGTATCCCCATATAGCGTTAGATCAGGTAGCGGGTGCGCACACTGTCATTTTACAGTCCATCCGAGTGCCGCCGTCTCCTTAGAGTGTGTGACACACTTGCGTTCACACACTGCCGGTCGTGTGTATCTGCGACCTTTGTGGTGCCTCCCCAGTGTCCCGCTGCTTATTTTTGCAGGAGGCCTCCTGTTGCGCCTTGGTTTATTATAGGCTGTGCGCTCCTCCTCCCCCATTGCAGGGGGGAAAAAGGGGGCCCGGGCGCTGCGACACCGGCGTCTCTGCTCCCCCCGGGGTGCGCATCACAGACCGCCGCACCCCTAGGGGGGGCACCGCAACCTCCCTCCCGCACGTGCTCCGGCACCCGATCCTCTGCTCCTCCGCTCTTCCTGCACACACACTGGGTGTGTTGTCTGGCAGCACGCGGTTCCTTCCACGGGGCCGCTGGCTTCACCGGTCACTGCGCCTTGCTCATCTCCTTCAGGTCTACCCTCACAGCCTGGGGCTCCTTTGTCTCAGGGATGCCGCCATCTTGATTTCAGCCCTGCAACGCTCTCCACTCACTTTTGGTGTCCATAACTTCTGGCTCGCGCTGACAATCTTCCCAGTTCTCTGCTCATTGCATACCGCTTACTTTCCTATTGTTGTAATCTTCATTTCTCCCTTATTTTCGTGGTCTAAAGGCATGCGCCTATGCGGATCAGGGAAAGGATCCAGTAGCACACACAAAGTGCAGCCTATTCCATGGCTGCCATGAAACGCCCCCCCCCCCACACGTTACACCTTACTCTCTGCTAATCCCCAGTTTCCTCAAGGGCTTGTCTCTGGTCCCCAGGGCTGCCTTTGCCAGCTTTTCCAGCCTGCTCTTTGCTGTCCTGGAGAGGAGACTAGGGGGTTGAGCTGCATGCAGGTGTTCACCCTGGATTCCTCTTAGCGCAGCTATTACTGAGCAATTCTCCAGCAATTCAAATATTACTGGCTCCATTAGTTGTTGACCAGCGATGTAGAAGTAATGAGATTTGGTCAATGAGCTGGCTATTACCTTGTAGTGGTAACAATTTTTCTATTCTGATGTGCATAGTGGTTCCTCCTTTTCATTAATCACCATTCTATGCTAGACATGGAACAGATGTTGATCAGGCTGCCATGGATCTTGTCTCCTGCCTCTGTCTCCTGCTTTAGTGTCATTGGCTGCCTTGTGCGGTTCCTGTCTGCACTGTGGTTATCTGGTTCGGTTTGTCTTGTGATTGGTTGGTTGTGGGGCTGGCAATGTACACCAAGGCTGTTGCTCCCTTGATAAACGGGTCCAGTAGGTTTTGAGTTGGGCCATTAATTTGTGTCTGTTTCCTGATAGACTGTAGCGGTTGGTTGGTCTTTGGTGATGAAAGGCATTTTTACGTTGCATCCCTCAAAGAAGAACCCTGTTTCTGAGTTGGCTATGGAGGTGTTTCTGGGTTCTGTTTCTTGTCTTCATGTTGTTGCTTAACTGTCTGGTTCATCCTAGTACGACTTGAGAAGTGTCCAGGGCATGTAAGTAGGTGAAGTACATGAGGCATACGTGGTTTTGTGTTTGGCTTGTAGACTTTCTCTGCAGAGGCATGTGGGGCACTGTTGCTGGATGTTGTGTTGGACACTATTTAGTGGATGGTTGGATGTTGTGGTATGAGCGGCCGACCTGTTTGTTTTTTTGTTTGTTTATATTGCGCACCAGACCCCGGGGTATTCGGGAGCGAAGGCAAAAGAGGGATGTTCAGTTTAGGCTACAGGTTACATATTAACATGGTGGTACAGCTACGGTTACAATGCTGTGGGTATGTATTGCTGATATATACAGTAAGTTTACAAGAATGCAGGTAATATTGTAGAATCACAGAAGTATATACGGTAAGTTTATGATAATACAGGTATGACATAAATAAGGCAGAGCAGGTATACAAAATATACATAAGATCCTGGATGTCAGAGGAGTGAGGTTTAGACATCATGATCTTTTAGCAGTTGAATCAGGTTGGATCTGAATTGCCGGTAGGGGAGATCTTCCCTTAGAGCAGGGGGAAGGGAGTTCCAATATTGTGCTGCTTTAACAGCGATGCTACTCCCGCCAGATTTAGTGAGTTTGAATCTGGGTATTAACAAAAGGTTAGAGTTAGCTTTTCTTAGGGGGCGAGAGGCTGTTTGTCTGGTGAATCTGTCTATAAGGTATTGTGGGGCTGTGTGGTTAAGGCAATTGAGTGTGAGGGAAGCTGTTTTGAGGAGGGTTTTGTCATTTGTGGAGATCCAGTTGGTAGATCTCCTGAGGTCTGATATATGGGCGTTTTTTGGGAAGTTTAGGGTGGCTCTCAGGGCATTATTTTGAAGTGTCTGTATTTTGGCGGTGATGTGTTTGTTACTGCCTATGTAGAGGGCATTGCAGTAATCTAGTTTCGATAGGATTAGTGCCTTTGCTAGAATGACGCAGTTATTTGGTAAGAGGAAAGGCTTGGCCTCTCTAATTAACTTGCAGGTCTAGGAGGTAGCTGAGGCCATGGCATTCACTTGTTTACCAAAGGTAAGCGTGGAATCTATGTAGAATCCGAGGGTTTTAACTGCTTTGGCCACATTGATGATGTTGTCAATTATGAAGGCGTCGTAGTTGGGACCTAGTTTTTTTATGTTAGATGGAGTGCCTAGAATGAGGAGTTCAGTTTAGTCATCATTCAGGCATAGACCATGGGAGGCCATCCATGCCTGGATGATGAGGTAGACTCTGTTCACAAAGGCCAAATCCTTGTCGTAATCTCCCGCCAACGGGATGAGGATCTGTGTATCATCTGCATAGTTAGTGTAGGTGATACCTAGACCGTCTAGATCGTCGAAAAGGGGCTTTGTGAAGATATTGTAAAGGGTGGGAGATGTACATGATCCTTGGGGTACGCCGCATGAGATGGGTGCGGGGTCTGCAGCTGCTAGAGGGGAGAAAACTTGCATTGTCCTGTTATCTAAATAGGACTGGATCCATGCGAGAAGCAGGCTGCCGTGACCAGATGGTTGCAGAGAATTGCATGGTCTACCAGGTCAAATGCGGCAGAGAGGCAGAGGAGTAGTAAGAGTGAGGTTGTGCCTTTATCTCTTAGAGTGTCTGTTTGTGCCTTGAGGTCTAGGAGTGTTGTCTCAGTACCATGCTGTGGTCTGAAGCCGGACTCCTATGAGGTGGTTTAGTTCTAGGTGGTGCTGAATTTGTAGGTAAGCTACTTTGTCCAGGATTTTCAATAGGAAAGGCACAGTGGTTATGGGACGGTAATTGGTTGGGATGGAGGGGCCAAAGTTTGCTTTTTGAGGAGGGGGAGGACCCAAGACTGTTTCAGGTTACTAGGTATGGTCCCTGATGTGAAAGAGGCATTTATGAGTTTGGTGATGAAGGATGAAAGTTCACGGGCAGCGTCTTTTATGATTTGGGCTGGACATGGGTCACCCTGGCATTTGGAGGGTTTGAGAGTGAGGATGACTTTCTCGACTTCTTTAGTGGAGACTTTACGAAAGTGAAAGGGGGGGTGTCGGGTGTGGGTAGGGGAGGAGTGGATTTCACAGGTGGTAATGAGTGAGTGGTAGCTTTTGGGGGGTGCCTATGTTGACAGTATTTGAGGGGGTTATGGAGGCTTTTTTGTTGTGGATCTTCGCCTGAAGCATCGTTATCTGTTAAATCCTTTCTGACCTGGCTGTCTGTCCCATTTTGAAAAGTGTGGTTTTACTGATCATGTGTACTCAAGTGAGCTGGTGGGAATTTCTGTCAGTGTTAGAGTTGAATCTGTCTGCCTTGAATTTGTTATTGTGGCGATAAACTATATCAAAGAGGCTATGTTCTTGTGCACAATAGTTGTGTTACAGAGGTCTTCTCGAAAGAGATTCGTCAACTGAAGGGGTTTTGCCATCATATCCTGCATCAAGAGCAATCCCAGTCATTTATAAAGTGAGGCACATTCCTCTGAGTTTATGTGCAGATGTTCTCAGAGGCTGAACGCCTCAAGGAAGAGAGTGTACTAAAGTCGTTGACATTGCAGAATAGGTTTTCCCTATTGTGATTGCCTATAAAGTAAACACCACGATTAAGTTGTTTGTTGACTTTTAGGGTCTTAAACAGGTGATGGAGGGGCAATTCTCCGTGCCCAACACTGGAGGTTCTGTGTATTCGGGGTAGGCCAAAGTATTTTCCATAAGTGACTTAACATCGGCTTATAATCAGGTGAAATAACACCCTGTGCCCGTCGATCTTTTGAGTTTCGTAACACCATTTGGACTATTCCGATATAGGCAGATTTTGTTTGGACTTGTCTCTGCTACAGATGTGTTTCAAAAAGCAGTGTTCCACCTGTTTGTGAAGAAGTGGGTCATCACTTGTTACAAATAGGAACATCTTGTTTTTTGGTACGAGTGTGACACTGTATATTGAGTGGTTGGGACATGTAACTTGAAAGGTGCAAAGTTGACCCTTAGGTTTGAGGAACTGAGATTCAGCAGGATCTGTAGAGTTCTTGGATCCTGTTTTTGGTGGGGAAGGACTTCAGCCCAAAGTTCTCCTACGGGCTAACTCAGAGCTAAAGCATCCTGAATCCCTCCAGAGATATCTGCATTTCGCTTACTACAGTACTGTTCAGGGTTCCTAAAATGCTTTTCTGACAAAACACAACACATGAGGCTTTTACTAAAAAAAGGCCGGTTCGTTCGCCTGTGTTGATGAGTTTATGAAGATTAACATGACATTTTACATTCTATCATTTTGGCAGGATTCACCAATGAGCATCAGAACATTGGAAGTGGGTGGACATGCAAAATATCAAGATTTTGCTTCTGGAGGTTTAAGGACCCTGAGCTGAGGTACTCCATCATGAAAAAAGAAGTCTTTGGTTGCTACCTGGCCACATAAAAGTTTACGATGTACTTGTGGGAAAGGCATTTCACCCTAAGGACAGCTCACATAGCCCTCTCAGGGGTGCGTGAGGGTAGGTGGCTTGACGGGATATGTTGTAGAATTGCAAGATGGGTGACACATATGCAGGGGATCAACATGAATTCAGTTTGTTGTTGGAAGAGAAATTTAGTGATGGACAACCTCTCCAGAAATACATTGACAAAAGCTATCAAATCCCTAAAGTGGGTTGTGAGGAAGCGCAGATATTTTCTGTTACCAGGTGCAAAAGCAGGACATTTGGAAAGAGGTGATGAGATTTACGTCCAACTAGTTGAGTGTGCATGAATGGGGTGGACATCACTGAGGGTGCAAATTATGAGTTTGAAGGAATCTTGATGGGCGTGTGACAAGCTTGGAGTAGAAGGTAACATGGTTTTTCCACAGGAGAGAGCACTTCAGCCCAAGGGTGTCCATGACAGTCTTGTGTAACTGGTTCATGTAGGTGATCTTGACATGTAGAAAACTAAGGGACTCTTGCCTCTGGATTATTTGTGGTCAGGTTTGGACTCTGGAACAAATAGTCAAACATTGAGTGGCTTATCAGAAAAGTGATTGTGTGTTGAAGTTGATGTGGGACCCTAGCTGTCCAGAAGTCCCTGTTAAGAAGTAGCATTTGACTTGGTGGGACCTGTCGATGTGCCTGGTGTAGATAGTAGGTATGTGTGTTGTGCTTGATTGACATGCTCTCCAGTTGGCTGAAATAGGAGGAACCAATGAGATCACGATTTATAACGCGCCTATACACAAGTGTTTCAAGGCGCGATGAGGCAAGGGAGGGGGAACAGATGGAAGACGGACAACGATCCTACTATGCCAGGTGTCCTTCAGATTGCGCAAGTGCATGGGAAGGGAAAGGAGGAAAGTGCGTAGGGGGTGGGGGAAGGGACAGTGCAGTACATGGGATAATAATATAAATAAAGTAAAGTATGACCAGCAGGTGGCAAGTGCAAGGGTAAGTGCAGACATCAGGTGTCAAGTGCTGGTAGTGGGACTGTAGGGATACAGAAAACAGTCCCCAAGTACGGGGGTTGCCAGGAAGGCAGTGCAGGAGTGTGACTGGTGGGGAGAGGGCCTGAGCCTGAGATCAGAGGGTGGCCAGGTAACCAGTGCAGTTTCAGTATCAGCCAGGAAGTCAGCAGAAGAGAGGAGGAGAGAAAGCAGAAGCAAAGAGAAAGGTTCCGGAAGCACCTCAAAACCTGAGATGATTCGCCTCAAGTTTCAGGGTTGCAGGGAGGCTGTTCCAGAGGGAGGCCCCAGCCGAAGAAAAAGATCTACCACCAACTCGTTGCTTGGAGAAGCATCTGACCCTGAGGGAGATGGAGGCGGATGAGCGAAGAGCTCGAGAAGGAAGATATTTAGGAAGAGGGACTTGAAGGTATTGAGGCCCCAGGTCCCCCAATCATCAATTTGTTTTTTTGATTCTTGGGGAGGGGTGATTTGAAGCCAAAGCTGTCCGTTCAAAAAGATCACTGACCATGGCATACTGCTAGTATCAACAAAAATGGAGACTTCTCCAGTTAAGAATTTAATCAAACGTGCCAAGAGTGCTCTTTATCATCACAAGTCCAACAGACTGGATTGAGGTTCTATAGTACCTCAATGAATGGTGTGAGGTTTGCACTTAATTCAGGTTATTTGACATAGAATGGAGACTTATCGGCCCACTCATCGCTGATCGGATGCCATTTGAGGTACTGAGAAGGAAACCAAACACTGTGTTTGCTGTTGTTGGTTTACTCGTGCACACTTATGTGAGTGTGGAGGGAGAGAGTTGGTCAATGTCGGACAGTCATTGTAATGAGATATTTTCCTATAAGAAGAAGGTGATTCAAAGTGAAGATCTGGATAAGGTAAACTTGCCTTGCTGTGTGCAAAGGGGGCAAACACAATGCATTTAACAAAGTTGTGAATTCTTTTCCAAATTCCATCAAGCTGGAAGATGGATGAGTATGGAAAAGGTCACGTTGTTGAAGCTTATAAAGGTCTTGTTTTTTACGTTTTTTGTGGGGTAAGGGAGATGATGTGTTGGGCCTTGCTCCTCCACCCTGTTCCTTTGCTACCAGGCTCGGAACTGAAACAGCAGCTTGGTGACATCTGTCAGACTGGGGTCACCAGCCTTGCATGTAACTTGCAACTGTCTGGGATTCAATTTGCATTTTGAAGATGTGGCCCTTTTCTGGCCTCTGACTGGGGACCCTACTTGTCTGTAATGTGGGTGTCCTTTCATACTACGCTCTCGTATGAAGAGGGACTGACACAGAACCTGCCATTGCTACTGGAGGGCACAACATACTATTGGTCCCTGGGAAGCGTGGCAGCCCCATGCCCATTTTGCACCAGAAGCTACTCAACTAGCTCTTCTGGATGCACAAGTTTGAGATGGTAAGAATGGCACAAAGTCATCAAGCCCTTTAGCTCCAGGATGAGTTGTTGTTAATTTATCTTCGCGTCAATGCGCTGATGAACTGCAGATATTGGAAGTGTTTCCGGTTCGTGGTAGGTCATGCTCATTTTTCACTTACGGCACTATGTTTTTGGTTGACTACCTCCTGCGGGGGTAAGATTAATGCATTCCTGTACCTTGATGATTGCATCGTAATAGTGAGTTCAGGGTATCAAGAACTTTGGGATTCAATTGCGCCCACCCTCTTCAATCTCTGGGTTTCTCTTTGAATCTCAAGATGTCTTATTTAATACCTGCTGTCGGAATGCAGAGTGGATCAACACAAGATAAATGCAGAAGTGAAAGACAAATACATGTTCTTTAATTAGAGTATTACACTGTGGAACAAGTTTAGTTGCACACTTCCCAGTCCCCTTTCCTCCCTCTGTCCTTACCGAAGGGCAGGGCAATTTAGGGAAAAATATAACTTGGCAAATGTCTATTCATGTTTAGGATCTGATAACAAAAAGACCTCACTGTTTAATGCTACTGGCTGTCTTCTCTGTCTTCCTCCTCTATCACTTACACCACACTCTTGCCGCTCCTGGTTTAAATACTGACATGGCCACTCACGTCGACCACACTGGTCTTACTGTATGAAAGTATGGGTTGTAATTGCAATTGGAGGCTGATTGGTTGATATGTTTAGGTATAGGGCTCGATGTAACCACCATGCCCCTGAACCCTCAGCCTAGGTTTTGCTGCCATCTTGGATCTACATTCATTCCCAGTCTGCAGTGACATTGATTCTTTGAAGTAGGTTTGCATCGGGCAGCATTCCACAGTGAACTAGCGTGCAGGTTGCTTAATGTTCATTGACCCGCCCCTGCACCACAGAGCAGGAAGCAGGCGGTTTGATGTGCATCACTTGAATTTCTTACTCTAGCGTTCCTGTCCAATACTTTGTACTGCACCCTCATCTCTTGGTTACGCTGGTACTGCTCATCTATATTTAGCCTCCTCTGCCATCATATCTTACAAGAGGTGTGTTCCCTGTGACAATACCCTGCAGCACACGCTGAGGGCAATGGGCCTATAGAGCCTCAAGTGAATGGGTCTGTTTACTTCGGGTTGGGGTTCTGCAGAAGTGGTTTGGGTTATGTGGTGTCTCAATGTGACAAGTGCAGGGGCAGGCTGGGGGTGGTGGGGTGGGGTGTGGCATGGCAAGGGGTGGGCAAAGGGATCCACCTTACACTGATCCTGGTTCCAACATTGTGCATCAGGTGGTGGTACCCAGAACCCTTAGCCTTGCAGGGCAAGGGTCTTCATGACACTTCCACGAAGCTCGACTTTATTAGGAAGGCTTACATACAGAGGTTAACATGGGTCTCCTGCTGCAAGAAAGGATTCAACAAACAGTACCACAATTCTAACGGCACAAGGAAATCCCAGCTGGGATTGATCTCTGGCTTCTAGGTCTCATACCTTGTAAGTCTTCACTGCCACAGAGGCCAGTCTTGGGATGAGATCTCTCCAGTGGTCTCTGAGGAGTCGGTGATCTCCATCAATCTGTCTTTCATCATCACAAGTCACCTTGATAATGGATGCACCCTTTCTGGGCTGGGTATGCCCCAATCAGTTGTCCCTGTGAGCAGTTTTTGCGTCAGGTAGTGACCAACTTCCTCACATCAATCTGCTCGAATTGAAAGTGGTAAGACTGGGAGGATGGCCTTTTGCTGCTGCTTGGAAACAAGACCTAGTCCTGATGGAACATTTGTGTGTGAACACAAGTATGAACTAAAATGGTGTTTACTCACTAATACTATATTGGAGTGGTCCTCTCTCATACAAGGAGCCACAGGGAAGCTGACATCCATAGTGAATCCTTATCCTAGGATAGGTATTGCTCATACAACAGCAGTCTTAAAATGGTGGCCGCTCCTTTGCATGCAAAATCATGACGGGGACACCATGCCAGAGGAGCCCAGCTACAGCACCATAGGTGAGACCTGTAATGTAATATATGTATATCATAAATTCAATGAAAAAACTTTGTTAAAAGGACGGTTACAAGTAAAACAAAAAAAAACAGAAATTGGCCAGTTATGGTAAGCTAAGCAAGCATAACTTGTGCCACCACTGTGCACTGCTAAGACTAACACCCAGGACATCAAAGATGACATCACATATCTGGGCCACTTGTTTTTGTTCACTGACATATATAGGCTAGGTGATTTTGTTCACTCACAATCTGAATATTAAAATTGAAAAAGGTGCTATATATCTCGACGTTAACCTTGTCATATATTCTTTAAGTACTTTCCTTAGGGTTTGGTCGCAGCTCATGGTGCACATACATGGGGAAATGAGTAGGCCTCAAACACACAATTCATTTGTATACATAAAGCTAAACTTTAATGTCATTAACATTTTCTGATGATGCTGCTTCTTTCTTCCTTACTTTATTTTCCCTGTAAGTGCCTCTGAGTTGTATGCATTGTGGTCTTCATATGTATTCTTTGTACCAGCACAAGTGTTGTAAGTCTTGAATTGTTAGCTAGTTATTACATGTTTAACATTACTCAAAACTCTGATATGGTAGCATTCATTATTGTACTAGCCAAAATTACAAAATTATAAATAGTCTACTACTATGGTGCATGCTGCAGTCATTGCCTATGTTTATATATGATTAGGTTTCTGTATTAACAAAAACACTCCAATACAATGATTTTAGATGAGTACTTTCTTTAATATATTAAGTAGTTCATGATAGGTCTACTGATCACCCCTGACATCCTGTTACCAACAATATAAACACAACTCCTAGTAGGGACTTTTCATCAACATTTATTTCACATGTGATGTCATCAGTGATGTCATTGAGGACATTTGTGATGTCATCTTCGATGTCCTGGGTGTTAGTCTTAGCAGTGCACGGTGGTGGCGCGAGTTATGGTTGCTTAGCTTACCATAACTGGGGAATTTCTGGGGTTTTATGGTTTTACTCTTAACCATAACGTCCTTTTAACAATGTTTTTTTCATTGAATTTCATAGGTTTTTATTAGTGCAACTTAACCATAGCGTCCCTTTTGTCAGTGAAGTTCATGGGTTTTTACCAGTGCATGCTATTTTCCTACAACTTACTAATATCATACGTACCCAATATAGCAATATTTGTGTCCAGTTTACAAAGTGTCACCTTAAAACTCTGTCATTTCCCACCTTCTAAAATCATTTTTAACACGTCTACACACTTTTTACAATTATTTCAATAGGTTTTGCATCCGTAGATGTCTACGAACATCTGACTTCATTGCAGACCTTCCAGACAGTGCTACATGACCATACGCTGGTGCGCGGCATGATGACGTGTCCGAGAATCCGTCCGCACTTCACAATAAGATCTGTGCTCCATGGACAGTTCGGAACTGCATTTTCCACTGATCTAGGAACTTTGAACTTCAAAATTTCCCTTGCACAGCTCCAACACCTATTCCTACTGATTATTCATTGACCCTACCTTATAAATAACACACACGCAACATTTACCCATTTCCACCTACCCCTCCATATTCGTGTTTGGTGCCTCTTCACTCATTTCCCTCCACACCTTTCGTTCCTTTCCTGCAGAAAAAAATAAATAAATACATCCAAAAACAACAAAAGAAATGTTCCTTAACAAACCACCTTTCACAGTTAAAAAACAGAAATTAAAAAAAATATAGACTCCATCTACTTTATATTTCTCAGTAAAGTACATAGACTCAATAAGAGTTTCCAACATTTCCATTTGCATTTTGTGTTATGCTAATGGGAATATTATGGCGTTCATCCTCCGTTCCAGGCACTGGAACAGTGGATACCGGCCCGGCAGCCCAAATTATCAGCCCAAGCGAAGCAAGGGTGGATAACGAGGTCTCTGGACCATTATCCCCCATTCCAGCCCCTGTAATAGGGGATGAAGGCCATTAGCACCCTAGGTTCGCAAATAGGTAACCCGTGGTGCTAAAAAAAAGGGATTTTTCTTCCTACACGCGAAAGAAAATCCTATTCCAAGATGGCCACTATCTAAAAGGAAGGTGGGGTTCCATACAAGGCCCCTCTTCGCTTTCCATGGCAACCTGCAGAAGGCGTAAAGAGAACCTTATGACCATAATACCACAAGCACATTTTTCTTCCCTTTCAAACCTATCCCAATTTCAAATAACTTTACCACAAAGCCAGTCCCAGGTGGACATGGCCACTTTAACCTCATGTTTTGTCCCTCTTGGTCATGGCCAGTAGCCAGATTGTCTGGATCATGACCCCGACAATTTGGCCACTGCCCATGGCCACAGGCTACACCTCAGTCACCAAAGGTATATCACTATTTTGTGTACCTACATTATGACACTCGTCAAAAAATAAAACACGGGCATATTTGCAAAACCATGCTTTCAGGTCCTTGCCAATGCTCCTTACACAAGTTTGCTGGAAATCACCCATGTTTTAGTTTTTCAAAAGTGTCAAATGTATGCACATCCAATCGTCATATAACCTAGCCCCCACTTGACAAAATTTATTCAGACTTTACGAAAACATTTATATCTAGATCTATAACCTTTTTGCAAACCTTTGTGTAGATTTGTCAAATGGCACCACATTTATAAGCCTTTACAATATTTTGGGACCCCCTTCTAATTTTGCCCCCTCTTGACAAAATCCCACCAAACTTTGCAAAATTATTTATATCTAAATCTATTATCAGTTTGCCAAATTAAGTGTAGATTCATCAAATTGCAGCTCATTTATAAGCCTTTACATTATGATGGGACGCCCCCTCTAATTTTGCCCCCTCTTGACAGAATCCCACCAAACTGTGCGAACTCATTCGGAATCCTGTCAGAAATATAATTACAAATTTCCATGCAATTTCATTAAGTGGAGCCAAAGTTATAAGCCATCCAAGAACTGCTTTTCACCAACCCTATAATGCTGAGGTGTCGCAAACTTCTCAGGACTGTTCGCGAACATCCAAACTGTTTGCAGACTTTTGCAGCAAAAAACACCTGTTTTTTTTGCTTCTTGCAGCCATATCCCATCCCATCCTCATCACCCCTTACCTCCCCAGAGATTATTTGATAAGTTTGACAAGTGCAATGTTGTGTTTTTTAATGTGTTTTTACTGTGATGTCCGCAGACACCGGCCGCTGTCCGCGAATACAAGATGGCAGGCATTTCCAAAAATCTGACACGCTTCACTCTTTTCAGCATCCAGTTAGCAGGCGCATCCGATGTCCGTGGACACCACTTTGCCCTCTAAGCCAATCGGAGTCATGTCTGCGGACCGAACAGGGAAGTGTGTCAGGGGAGCGAACATAGATATCACTAATTTTTTTAGACCTACTTTTTGGTCATTTAAAAAAAAAAATACTGGATGGATTTCCACCAAATTTGGTGAAAATCCGTCCAGCGGTTTGTCTGTAGGCGTGAGCAAAGTTTTTTTTCTCCATTCAGTTTATGGGAAAAAAGAGATTTTGGGACCCCCCCTATAACTTACTCCCCCCTTGAACAAACCTCACCTAACTTTGCAAAGAAATTCAGAGTGGGCCATATACTTTTTCTGCAGGGTTTGGTGAGGATTCGTCCACATGGAGCGAAGTTATAAGCCACCCAAAAAGTGCTCTTCCTATGGGTTTAGCAAATTAACCATAACTACATGGCCGCTACCGCAGGCCATGTAATATCAATAACACATTATATACATAATACGAGGAGCTAAGCTAATCTGCGTCTTCCAATTTGTGACTCAGCATAAAACAAGACCAAATAAAGGTTAGAAATCATCTTCCACGTAAACCAAAGAAGAAATCAGAATGAGGTGCAGTTAATACATATCTAATGACATTGACAAATGAAATTCATAGTCCCCAAAAGACATTTCCTATTATTGAACTGCACATAATTCTATTTGTAGACAAGAAGACCACATTAAGCTCCTACCAATATAATACATGAGACAAAGGAAACAATCTAGAAATAGCAAAGTGCTTATGAAACCCTTTATTACTTGGCGTTGCACTCACTTTTTAAGTAAAGTTAAAAGCCTAATTGAACCTTGCTTTATCATTTTTACATTGTGTTTACAAGACAGAAAAATGTATAATGAAAAGATTCTAAACACAATGATCGAGTTATTCAAGGAGTAATTTCAGATAAAAGAAACATTACATCAACATCGGGGACGTCTTGGCAAAGCCCAAAGGGCCGAACACGTGTTGCTCGTTTCCTGAGAGCCTAACACATATCAATGTACATATGTCTGCAAAACAAGATAAAAATCACGGTTGCTACCTCACAGGTGTCCATACAAGGAAGGCATATAGTGGACGGTGTAGTATTCTCCAGACAGATAACCCTAAATGCCTAAAAGGAAGTTAGCAAACTACGAACTCATAAAATTCAGCTGTATCTGTTGTAAATAGGGACAACTAAATAATTAAAGCAGGATTGGCTATTGAAGAATTAACCTGAAGGTTCAGTGTATCAATTCAACAGCAAATCAAGAGTGACAGCGACACGAAGAAAAAGAGAGGGGTAATTATATGAGGAATATATTGAAAACTCAGAAAAATACATTAAAGACACCATAAATACATTTTAAATGCACTCTTACTTTGGCTGCGTGTGTTAAACTCCAGCTGGAGCAGCATAGGCCATAAACTCATGGGCTCCGAGTATGAGAACAGTTTATAAACTGTGATTCAGGAAGGACTGAAGCAACTGTAACACTAATCACTTAGTTTCCCTTGTACGTGTTCTTAGCCATCCTCATTTACCTGGTAATTTGTGCAACATGACTGACACCATGACACCTTGCACTGCAATAAGAAGCTAAGTGTTCCTTGCACGGGACGCAAGTGCAGCACAAAATGGCGGTGCATGCTGCAGGACTTGAAAAGGTGCATCTAAGTTTCTGACACCCCCCACGACACACTGAAAGGAGGCCGGTCCTGCATGACTGGAATCAGCGCCACTCTCACTGAAAGGGACATCGCCACTGGGACACTGATCGGTGCTCCCGCGTTCAAGTCTTGCAGTTACTACACTCTTAACATCAAACGGGCTCCTTCATTGCTCTTCTGCAAGGTGTGACTCTCACTGTAGTACTGAGAAAGGCGAACCGGCCATGACACTACAACTGAAATACTGCAGGAGTGAGACAAGGGCAGGATACCACCACTGAAATGGGACTCCCAATTCTGGATGCAACAAGAACACATCATGGCTGTGTTACAACCACCACCCCTTCTCTCCCCCCATTGACACTCACTTCAGGGCTGGGACTGGGGAAGCGGTGTAGGAAGAAAAATCTTTTTTTTTTTTAGCACCCCGGGTTCCCGATTTGGGAACCAAGGGTGCTAATGGCCTTCATCCCCTATTACAGGGGTTGGAATGGGGGGGATAATGGTCCAGAGACCTCCTTATCCACCCTTGCTTCGCTTGGGCTGATAACTTGGGCTGCCGGGCTGTTAAGCTGGGTATCTCGTGAGTGAAGCGTACCTGAAGACTTGGAAGAAGATCTTGACGTGGCAGCCAGACTGACGATGAGTGTATGACGCGAGGAACCGGCCTCTCCGCCACCCAAGGTTTAAACAGGGTGGAAGATGGACCGACTCCCAACGCCACGGGACGCACTCTCCTGATTTGCGTGGCGTCAGGACAGTGCAAGCACTGACAGGAGAGGCAGATGTAGTAAGTCCAAAGACTGCGAAGTCCGAAGTTGGTGGTAGAGTCGAACTTCCGCAAACACTGGAGGAACAGGGATCGCAGGCAGATGGTAGATCCGACTGAAAGCAGCTGGGAGACTCAATGCTTCAAAGGAAACAGGCGATGACTCAGGCAGAGTGTGGGAACCTGACCCCCAGAACAGGACTGGGAACCCAACCCAGGAACTGAACTGGAAAACCAACCCAGGAACAGGACTGGAAAGCCAACCCAAGAACAGGACTGGAAGACAAACCCAAGAACAGGACTGGAAAGGACTGAGAAGGGGAACCCAGGGAAAACTAAACAGAACCCCAGGGAGAACTCAGAAGCCCAACAGGATCCCCAAGACCCCAAAGGGAGAAGGACCAGAAAAGCTGCAGGGGCAGGAACCCAGGGAAGGATACAGGCTGAAGCTGGAGACTGAGCAGAGCCAGAACAGGTAAGTAGCGTAACGAGCGTAACCTCGATCAGGGCAAACCGCGTTGAGACGCGACTTGCTCCTGATCGAGGCTCGCTTTATAGGATGGCCGGCACCCAAGAGAGGCTTGAAACGCAAGCCGCCTCGTTACTGGGTGCCGGCACATCCAAAGCGAGGCTCGGAACGCGAGCCCTTGCTGAGGAGAGAGCCCAATCAACTGCGCATGCGCGGAATCGAGACCGTGGTCTCCCGCACATGCGCAGAGGACTCCCGACGGGAACCCCAGAAGCTCTCCCCATGGCGGATCCCCGCAAGCGGAAGCGCGGGTAGATCCGCCAAGAGGGAGGAGAGCGAGTCGGAGCAGAGGACTCCGGTCTCCAGGTAAGTGGCGTGACACTATGACCCCTCCCAGGAAGACCTGGGGCCCCAGGCTTCCAAGGGAACTTCTCGTAAAAAGCACGCACTAGACGAGGTGCGTGTACGTGCTGTTGCGGTTCCCAAGTGCGGTCACAAGCTGAGTATTCCTTCCAATCCACTAGAAAGTGCAGTACCCCTCTACGATAGCGGGCATCACAAATCTCCTGAACCTCAAATTCGGGGACACCCTGAACTAAAACTGGGGCCGGACGAAGGGGGGAACGACCAAAGGTGTCATTGACGTGAGGTTTCAGAAGGGAAACATGGAAGACTGGGTGAATATGCCAAGAACGTGGGAGCTCAAGGTGAAAAGCTACGGAGGACAGGCGCTTGGTTATTCTAAACGGGCCGAAATAACGTGGAGCCAGCTTAACCGGCAAATTGGTAAGTGGCAAATTCCTAGATGATAACCAGACCTTATCCCCCACCTGGAGATCTGGTTCCACACATCGCCTTCTGTCAGCCTGAACCTTCATACGACTCCTTGTATACGCCAAAGTCTTACGTGCCACTTCATGTTGTCTCTGAATGGAAGACACCAGGTCATCAGCAGACAGAACCGTACTAGTGGGTACAGGATGGAAGGGCATCAGTGTCGGATGCTGGCCAGAAGAACAGTAGAACGGACTGATTC
The DNA here is from genome assembly GCF_040938575.1 of Ambystoma mexicanum. NCBI lineage: Eukaryota > Metazoa > Chordata > Amphibia > Caudata > Ambystomatidae > Ambystoma > Ambystoma mexicanum. The sequence goes on from NC_090925.1 coordinate 1,074,974,390, forward strand.
CAGTAGAGGAATGGATGGAATTATTGTATGAAACTTCGGCAAAATCCAGACACGCCTTCCAGTTGGACTGAGTAGCGTTGGCAAAGCAGCGAAGATACCCCTCTAGGGTCTGATTGGTCCGTTCGGTTAGGCCATTGGTCTGCGGATGATAACCAGAGCTCATGGCCCTGTGAATGCCAAGATGGCCAGACACCCTACTCCAGAAAGACGACACAAACTGCGATCCCCGATCAGAAATAATCTTTTCTGGAAGGCCATGTAAGCGGTATACTTCATGCAGGAAGGCTGATGCCATCTGAGAAGCTGTGGGTATCTTGCTAAAGGGAATGAAATGAGCGTATTTAGTAAAGCAGTCAATTACCACCATTATGCAGGTACATCCGTCGGAGGGAGGTAGGTCTACAATAAAGTCTGTGGCTATGGTGTGCCACGGGTACGGTGACAATTCCGTAGGAAGAAGCAGTCCTAGAGGCTTTCTTGATGGAACTGGCCCAACCCGGCCACCAGAATTGTCGGGACACTAGTTCTTGCGTAGCTTTAATTCCTCGATGTCCCCCAATCAAAGAGTCATGAAAACCATGTAGTATGCCATCACGGATTGGCCCTACCGGAATGTACAACCTCTTCTGGAAAAACAGCAAACCGTCTCGTTCTGACACCAATGATTGCTGCAGTAGGTTCGCTCATTCTGGATCCGCTTGGGTAGCATCAAAAATGGCTTGCAGGTGAGGAGACAATGCCAGCAAGAAATGGTGTGGAGAAATCAATGGGGAACTCCCACCAACCTCTCTCTCCACCCTCTCCAGAGAACGAGATAACGCATCTGCCTTCAGATTGGCGGTACCAGGGATGTAAGTAACATGGAACTGAAACGGAGAAAAAAAGAAAGCCCATCTAGCCTGGCGAGGCGTACGGCACTGTAAGGAACGTAAATACTGCAAGTTCCGGTGATCTGTACGGACCTCTACAGAAAAGCGTGCCCCAAGCAGGAGATGTCTCCATTCTTCAAAAGCCATCTTTATGGCAAGCAATTCCCGCTCAATAACCGCATAGTTCCTTTTGCTGGAATTCAATTTTCGTGAATAATAGGCTACTGGATGTTCAACAGAGGTCTTAGGATCACACTGCAGAAGGACCGCTCCAATGGCGAAATCGGAAGCGTCTGCCTCCACAATATAGGGCAATTCGTCCTGGGGGTGACGCAGAATAGGGGCGGTGGTGAAAGCCGTCTTTAAGGTGGCAAAGGCCTGTGAAGCTAGAGAATCCCACTTGAAAACAGTCTTGTTGCTGGTCAACCTTGTGAGTGGCGCTGTGGTTTGGGAAAAATGAGGAATAAAGCGCCTATAAAAATTGGCAAAACCCCAGAAGCGCTGCAGAGACTTGACATCATGTGGCTGCTTCCAATCTAGGACGGCCTCGACCTTCTTGGGATCCATCTCAATACCGGTATGATTGATCACATATCCCAGGAATTCGATGCTGTGTTGATGAAAAGAACATTTCTCCGCCTTGGCGAACAGCTGGTTAGAGGATAAACGGAGAAGGACTTCACGAAGGTGTCTCACATGTTCCTCAAGAGATCTTGAAAAAATCAAAATATCGTCTAAGTAGATCCAAACCGAAATTCCTATTAAATCACTGAAGATTTTATCCATGAATCTCTGGAAGACAGCTGGAGCATTACTTAGACCGAAAGGCATCACCCTGTGCTCAAAGTGTCCCAAGGGGGTCTTAAATGCGGTTTTCCATTCGTCTCCATCTTTAATGCGAACCAAATGGTAAGCCCCTCGTAAGTCAAGCTTAGTGAAGATCCGAGCTGTGTGGAGGGTTTCCAGGATGTTACGAATCAAGGGTAAGGGATAGCGGTCCTTAATAGTTATATCGTTCAATTGACGATAGTCTATTCAGGGTCGTAAAGTGCCTTCCTTTTTCTTTACGAAAAATAATGGAAAGCCCGCAGGTGACTTTGAAGGGGCAATATATCCCTTACTTAAACATTCCGATAAGTAGTCTTGTAGCACTTGCCTCTCTTCCTGGGTTAACGCATACAGCCGTCCATGAGGAATTTCAACGTCTGGCAACAAATCAATTGAACAATCAAAAGAGCGATGTGGGGGCAATGGTATATTTCCTGGTTCTGAGAACACATGACCAAAATCGGCATATTCCTGAGGAACATGAGATATGAAACAAAGTCTTGGACTTCTGCCAATTGAATCCAAAGGTGTAGAAGAAACAAGAGTCTGGGTTGCCAGGTTGCAGTTCAGGGAACAGAAGGTGGAAGAGAAAGACAAGGTACAGGTTCTCCAGTTAATCACCGGATTGTGGCATTGCAACCATGGTAATCCCAAAACCAACTTGTAGATGGGTGACTTGATCACGTCCAAGGCCAGAGTCTCTAAGTGATCATCAATCTTCAGTACCAGTCCCACAGTATGAAGACGGACGGGTCCAGAGGACAGAGGTGAACCATCGATGACTTCAACCGGTAGGGCTGCCTGTTTGGAGAGCAGGGGTATACTGTTGCTGTTGGCAAATGATTTGTCGATGTAATTACCAGAAGCTCCGCTATCCAGCAGTCCGTGAACTTCCACAGTCTTATCAGGCAAAGATATCCCGATCTTCAGGGTCAATAAAACAGCTGGTTGCATGGGGTGAGAAGAAAAACAAGATGCGGAAAGGCCTGAGAGAGAGGCTGGACCTGTTGCTGCCCTTCCATTACGCAACAGGTCTCCTAGTTTTCCGCCTTCTTCTTCTGGGGTCGTAGAGGGCATGAACCCAGATAATGCCCAGCCGCTCTACAATAGAGACATAAGCGCAAGGTTCTTCTTCTTCTCCTTTCTTCTTCAGATAGAGGTCCTCTGATGGCCCCTAATTGCATAGGTTCAGAACCAGACTCTGGAGAACCAAAAGATCTGACTGGTAAGTTAGGCATCTTGGAATGAAACTTCTCGGACCGACGTCTCTCTGCCCTTCGCTCCGTAAGTCTCTGGTCTATCCGGAGCACTTGTTCAATTAGACGTTGGAGGGTCTTGGGCTCGGGAATATGGAGTAACTCGTCCTTGTATTCATCTCTCAACCCTCGACGAAACAAGGTACTTTGTGTTACTTCTGGCCATTGGGAGTCGGTCACCAGTTGACGGAAGCGGCTTATGTAAGTTATTATGTCAGCACTTCCTTGTCTCATGTCCATCAACTGGTTCTGGGCTACGGAAGCCAGGTTTGGTGATTGAAACACCTCCAAGAAAGCCTTTTCAAAGGCCATGAAGTCATTCAAAATTGGACTATTGGTGGCCACCAATGGAGTGGCCCAAGCAAGAGCGTTTCCAGATAGATTCCCCAGGATATATCCAATCTTGGCCTTGTCGCTGGTAAAATGAGATGGTCTGAAGAGAAAATGGACTCGGCAATGATTGCAGAATTCTGCTGCACGTCGGGGGTCTCCATCGAACTTGATCGGAGTAGTATGTGCCAGTGAACTCTCTCCTTGCGATGCACTCATAGCCCCCTGCGATACCATTTGACGTAAAGTCTGATTTTCCTGACGTAAAGCCGTCATCTCAGCACGAAGAGCTTGAACTTCTTCTCTGATGTCTTGACCGTCTTCCATCTCCAAATCCGAAGGTAGGCGTCTCAATCTGTTAAGCTGGGTATCTCGTGAGTGAAGCGTACCTGAAGACTTGGAAGAAGATCTTGACGTGGCAGCCAGACTGACGATGAGCGTATAACGCGAGGAACCGGCCTCTCCGCCACCCAAGGTTTAAACAGGGTGGAAGATGGACCGACTCCCAACGCCACGGGACGCACTCTCCTGATTTGCGTGGCGTCAGGACAGTGCAAGCACTGACAGGAGAGGCAGATGTAGTAAGTCCAAAGACTGCGAAGTCCGAAGTTGGTGGTAGAGTCGAACTTCCGCAAACACTGGAGGAACAGGGATCGCAGGCAGATGGTAGATCCGACTGAAAGCAGCTGGGAGACTCAATGCTTCAAAGGAAACAGGCGATGACTCGGGCAGAGTGTGGGAACCTGACCCCCAGAACAGGACTGGGAACCCAACCCAGGAACTGAACTGGAAAACCAAACCAGGAACAGGACTGGGAAACCAACCCAGGAACAGGACTGGAAAGCCAACCCAAGAACAGGACTGGAAGACAAACCCAAGAACAGGACTGGAAAGGACTGAGAAGGGGAACCCAGGGAAAACTAAACAGAACCCCAGGGAGAACTCAGAAGCCCAACAGGATCCCCAAGACCCCAAAGGGAGAAGGACCAGAAAAGCTGCAGGGGCAGGAACCCAGGGAAGGATACAGGCTGAAGCTGGAGACTGAGCAGAGCCAGAACAGGTAAGTAGCGTAACGAGCGTAACATCGATCAGGGCAAACCGTGTTGAGACGCGACTTGCTCCTGATCGAGGCTCGCTTTATAGGATGGCCGGCACCCAAGAGAGGCTTGAAACGCAAGCCGCCTCGTTACTGGGTGCCGGCACATCCAAAGCGAGGCTCGGAACGCGAGCCCTTGCTGAGGAGAGAGCCCAATCAACTGCGCATGCGCGGAATCGAGACCGTTGTCTCCCGCGCATGCGCAGAGGACTCCCGACGGGAACCCCAGAAGCTCTCCCCATGGCGGATCCCCGCAAGCGGAAGCACGGGTAGATCCGCCAAGAGGGAGGAGAGCGAGTCGGAGCAGAGGACCCCGGTCTCCAGGTAAGTGGCGTGACACGGGCTGGTATCCACTGTTCCTAATAATTGTGCCATGCAGAGGATTGGTAAATCACTTCTTGCCGGAAATATGGCACTGCAGGCAAGATTTCATCAACTATACCTCACAGAGCATAGGCCACCACCACTGGAACACAGAAGTGGCCCTTGCTGGAGGATGGCTACAAATGCATCTCACGCTGGACGCAACACCAAATGCAATAACAATACCGGGCTCCAATTGCAGGGCTGAAACCCAAGGATAGGACACCACAACTAAAATCTAGAAATATGGGGTTCATTTCAGGACTGAAACAAGGGGCCTAATTCACAGAAGTGTTTCATAATGGCAAAACCCCACTGGAAAACGTTCTGTGAATCAGGGCCAATGTGTCTCACACAGGACACAGCCACTGCAATGCTGAAAGATGCCGCTCGCTGTAAGACTGAATTAAGGGCACCTCTAGCAGGGGAAGATTCTGCCACTGCAATACTGAAATGTGGTTCTCACTGCAGTCTGGTGACGTGTGGAGCTCACGCACGACAGAGTATCGTACTGACTGAAAAGGGACGCAGAATGCCTGCCTGAGGAGAGGTTCTCCACATTCAGGACACCTCACCACCAACCCAAAGATAAAATGTGACCCTCGCTGCACGACTGAGACAAACACATCATCAATGAAATAATAAAAGGTGTTCAGCCACCCCCTCACTTGAATATCGGAACAAATTCACCTCATGCAGGACACTTGTAGGGCAATCTTGAAGCGCTATTGCTCTAATACTCTACCAACATGGCCACCATGGAATAGGAAGGCAAGCAGAGGTGGACTAGGAACAGAAAGAGGCCCTGAAAATAATTTTCCAAGTGGTCCCAAATTACAATTTTTCAACAAGCACAACCCCTTTCCTATGAGAACATTTGGAAATAAAATAGGCTATCACACAAAAGAGGCCCAGGGTGCAGAGGTCTACTAGGAAATCCCCAGAGTTCCCTGTAGGCCAGTCCACCCCTGAAGGCAAGGCTCTGTATGGAGCCCCTCTTCCATTTCTGTGGCGGCTAGAGCGGGGACCGGAGCAGCTGCAGCGGCGGTATTTACTGCATCGGCGAACTGTTAAGTGGGTTTGGGGGGGGGGGTTTAAAATAACAAAACGGGTCAGGTCGGGGGAAGATGGCGGGCTGGGGAGCCGGACATCAGGCGGCATAGAATGCAGGCATTCACTGAAGTGTCAGCCCACGTTCCTAGCCACCTGATTGGCTGGCTCCCGCACCTAGGGTTCTAATTAAAGATGATTCACACTGTAGTGTATCTCACACAGAATACAAACACCCGACTTCTGAAATGCTGGATTTACACGGGAAAGATCACTGCCACTGCGATGCAGAGGTGATCCACACTGTTGTGGGAGGAGAGCCCAGAAAAACGTACATCACTAGTGCAATACCGAAAGATGCAGTCACTGTATGTCTGTAATAAAAACATCTTGTGAAAGACAGCACTGCAGCCGCCACCCATCGCTGGAAGACCGGAAGGCGATGCTCCCTGCACTGCAGATACAAGTGCTCCTCACACAGAATAGGCTACCACCGCTGCAATGACATGTGCAACTAACGGGAGAATTTAAAACACCCACACCTTACAAATTGGCATGGCACCACAATATGGACCTATCACCCTCGTTAAAGGGTGGAAACGAGGCTCCGTTGCCACCATCCATTGCAATACCGAAAAAATACACTCGACGCAAGGCTGAGCCTCACACAGAACATAATACCATCACTGCAATACTGAAAGGTGATCCCCCATAGCAAGAGTGGACACACTGCCCCTCACAAATGAGACAACACTACAGCGAAAATAGTGAAATGAGAACATCTCTGCAAGCATGGGATATGGGCACCTCTCATCACACATGCATCGTGACGCTGATAATCGGCCGTCCCTAACTAGGTTGGACTTTATTTCTTGTGATATTTTGTGTGCTGCTCGCAAACTGGTCGCCACCTGTAGACGGAGAGGCGGAAGTAGTAGAATACATGTGAAGATGGGAGTATAGGACACATCATTTCTCATGTAGCCATATGTCATGTGGGTGTGACAGAAACGTGATTTGTATAACAGTATGGCTGTGTGAGTCTTTCGTCTGTGTCAGCCCTGGGCTGCTAGAAGAGCGGGTGTGTCGACGGCTTTCTCCCTATCCTACTTGGAAACATCATTTAAATCTGCATTCTTCACTGTGTCCTCAGCATACCCTTGTGCTTTTATTTCCGTTGACAGGGTATATTACACAGTGATTCATTGAGTTGGGCATAAGGGGGGGATTTTGGGTGCTGCACAGGTCCCCCTTCCTGGAGGTTTATAAGGGGCACGGAAGGTTTGGGAGCAAGCTATGGTTGGTGGTTTTACAAGCGTCCAATTGCTGCTCCCAATCCTTCCCTGTCGTGCTGGGCCTGGTTGGGGGTCGGGTTGGGCTGCTGGGGCGAGGTTATAGGCAGCTGGGGGTCTACTATGGGCGTGCCGTAAAATATTTATTGTTGGGTGGATTTGTAGATGTGTAAATACATTTCCACCAGTTTATTAAATTGTGGGTGGGCTGGGTTGCCGCTGGGAGCTGTGTCTCCACCTGGCTTCGTGTACCAGGCTGTTGGTGGTGGACCAGGCTGGGTGCCAGGACCTCTGCTCGGGCCTTTGTCCAGGTGGGGCAGCCTTTCATCCTGTTCATGGGCGCGAGGGTAGGGGGCCAGCGTGTGGCGAGCGGAGTGCCTCGACAAAGCGGGTGGGTGACTGGGAGCATGTGCTGTTTTGGAACAGAGGGGAGGTCTTAAAGTGTGGTGCTGAGAGCGGCTACCAGGGGAGAATATAAACGGGGAGAGCTGCTGGGGCCATGGCGGGGTTGAGATATATATATATTTTTCGTTTTTAAGTAGAAAAGGAACAGTATATTAACAGGGAGTGGAGGGGAGGTACATATTGTTGGCAAGCACTGTGTTGAACCGCTTCTGTGGGGGAGATTGGACAAGCTGTGGGTTTGGGGGGAGGTGGTGCTACTGGGGCAGCAAAAGGGGATATAAATAAAAAAATAACAAAGGAGGAAGTAGATAATAACAAAACCTAGTTATAAGAAGATTGACATTACACCCTTCGGCAAAGGATCGGGTGAGTAGTTGTGTGGGTGTGGGGGCTTTGCAGCATTAGGTGAAAACATTGTTTTTCCAGTCTGCGGCAGGAGGACAGGTCAGAGTAGTATGTCAGGGAGTGTGGTGGGCGCTCAGGCCTTACGGGATGCGCTGAGCATTATCAGCAGGGGATCTAAAGCCCAGCTAGAAGGGGCAGTACAAGAAGTTACGGACGCGAAGGGGACAGGTGGGGGGAGGCCACAGGGCAGAGCAGCTTCAGATTGGGCTCTGGCAGCTCGTCGGCAGGGAGGGGAGAGGTATGGGATCAAGCGGCCCAGAGGAGCAGGGGGGATATACCTAGGAGGGCAGCGAGGAGCAAGCGAGCAGATGGTGTTGGGTCAAGGTGTGGGCCTGGAGGCGCAAGTGCGGGTGGGGGTGTGAGTGAAGAGAGGGTTGAGGTTGAATTGGGCACCGCAGTGAGGATAGTAGGGAAGGGGCAGACCAAGGGGAGGTTGCTGTACATAGGGAGCGAGGAGGGAAATGCCTGCAGAAGTGAGCTGGTGGGAGGAGGAAGATACTCACCCTGGTAGATAGCGGTGACAGGGGAAAGTACAGGACGACCTCCCTGCATGATGGTTTTGAATGGGGAGGGTGTGGCATGGAGAAGGAAGGAGAGGGCTTTAAAGCGGTCCCTCTGGTGACAAGAACAGGGCAGCATAGAGGGTGCGGTACAGTCCTTAGCATAAGGGAACGCAGGGCAGAGGAGGGAATGCCTCATCCGAGAAGAGAAGAGGAGCAGGTAGGGGTTGGTGGGACTCCACCGATAAGATGATACAGGAGCATTTAGGTGGATGCACCGTGCTGGCCCGAGGAGGATCTGCCAGGCCCGCGGAGGCGTATGCAACCTGAATGTAGGAGCCAGCTGAGGAAGGAAATTGGGAGTAGTAGCGTGGATGACAGGATGACGCAACTAGCTGACAACAGGGCAGCAAGAGGTGGGCAGGGAATAGTCTGCAGCATGGGTTAGTTTGGGGGCTCAGTGAGGGGCACAAAAAGAGGGGGTTGGGGCACCAGTGACAGGGGGGAAAATGGGTGTGCGTCAGCAGCAGCCTTGGTGAGGTTGGACGGGAGAGGTGTAGCCTCAGTGGAAGTGCATACATATAAAGGACTGGATCATGTGGCCCCCCCCGGGGAGGTGGAGATGTCCACTCTAAGTACAGGGGAGAGCGCAGAGGAGTCTAAGAAGCTACCCTATATGGATATTACAAAGGCTTTGGCCACGCATCTGATGGTGGCTACAAAGGAGACAATTGGTGGCAGAGAGTTTGTGGATATGTCCAAGCTCTTACATAGGGAGGTAAGAGCTAAAGAGGGGTCAAAGGAGGAGTAGCAGCAGTTGGTGGCGAGACCGCGGGTACTGGTTATGATTGAAAATCGGACGTCTGTATTTCTAATCTATTCTGGTATCTACTGTGACCTGAGAGGTGTGTAGCTTTGCTAAAATATATGGATGTGATTAGGAAAGCATTTACAAGTTTCTGGGTTTTGCCTGGGTGAAGTACGAGGAGTTCAAGGCAAGGATGAGAGAGCACAAGCAAGCAGTGTGGGGGGGGAGATTGATATGGACAATGGATGGTGCCCATGCGCCCGGCCCCAACACTTCATACAGCGAGCGGCTTCCCGTGCCATAACGGCCCTTTCATATTTGCCCTGCCCCATGTGGGGCAGTAGGAGGAGGCAGGGGACAGCCATCAGCAGCATGCTCGGCCTTAAATACGTTTGCTCCAGGCCAGTGTGCAAAGTCAGACACGAGTGCAACAGATGCACAGGACGGCATCCCATCACACAATGTTTTTCGTGACAGGAGAGAGGGGGAGGAGGCATGGGGTGTGGGTTAGGGAGGGTTTCTGTGGGCAAAGGCCTATACTCCTGTTAAGGTAGATGTGCTGTAGTAGTGGCTCTGTATTTACCCAGATAGGGAAGGGGACAGGGGTTTGGTTGCAGGTTTCCGGGAAGGTATTAAGTTGAGGTACCAGGGCCTGAGGATGGAGCGGTGGGTGGAAAACCTGAAGTCGGCCTGACAGAATCCAGAGGTGGCTTTGGAAGGAGGTGGCTGAAGGATGAGGGTTGGGCCATTTCCGGATTTGCTGGGTGATTTGGTGATGTCCCACTTAGGGGTTGTTCCTAAAAAAGCAGATGGGGAGTTCAGGTTGATTCACCATTTGTCATAGCCAGAGGGCATGTCCGTGAATGACTTCATTGCTCCGTAAGGATTGCGGGGTGTCCTATGCAAGTGTGGATCAGGGATAGAGTTTAGTGAGGAAGGAAGGAAGGAAGGGTGTGGCGCTTTTATTGCGAAGTGTAACATCAAATCGGCTTTTTGTTTGCTGTCGGTGCATCCGGAAGATTTTTGGTTGCTGGGGATGCAGTTTGAGGGTCAAAGTTACGCGGAAAAAGCATTGCCGATGGGCTGCGCAGTGTCATGGGCATTGTTTGAGCTTTTTAGTTCTTTTCTTGAGTGGGTTTTTACTTACAGTTCTGGTTTTAGGGGAGTTTTGCATTATTTGGAGGATTTCTTGTTCATCTGTGGGGCGGGCAAAGAGCAGGCGTGCCAGCTGATGCTGGAGGTTTTTCAGTTGTTGATCCAGTTGGGAGTGCCATTGGTGGAGGATAAAACTGGCGGTGGTTCTGACATTTCTAGGAATTGAACTGAATTCAGTGGCCATGACCTCACACTTGTCGGACGACAAGGTGAACAAGCAGGTACAGTTGCTGGAGAGGGCGATAGCGGCAGATAAGATGACACTGGTGGACATGCAGATACTGGTAGGGCATCTCAATTTTGTGTGTCAGGTTGTGGCCCCAGGTCGTACTATCTGCAGGCATATGGCACATTCTATGGCTTGGGTGCAGTACCCACATCACAGGCTGTGGGTCTCAAGGGCCGTCAGATAGGATTGTAGGGTATGGCTGAGATTTCTGGAGGAATTTAGTGGTGTATCTGTGTGTCTGCAAGAGGACCCAGTGGCGTGGGAAGTGCAAGTTTACGCTGATGTGACGGGAGCTGGAGGATTTGTCATGTACTGGAGGAGTAGATGATGATCGGAGAGGTGGCCTGAGCAATGGAAGAGATGGGGGAGGTGCATCGCTTTCTTGTAGTTTTTCCCATTGCTAGTGGCGCTGGATTTGTGGGGTAGAGAGTTGCAGAATAATAAGGTGAATTTGAACGTGGACAACAAAGTGGCGGTCAAGATTGAGTACATGCAGTCAGCCAGGGACCAGATGGTGGCCAGGCAAATGAGAGAATTTGTTCTTCAGTGCTTGAAGTGGAATGTGGTGTTTAGGGCAACATATGTGCCATGGAAGAATAACAGCATTGCTGATGCATTATCTCGTTTTCAATGGCAGAGATTCTATGGGCTGGCCCCAGAAGCAGAGGTGGAGGTGCACTGGATCCCAGAGGAGCTGTACTGGATCCCGGAGGAGCTGTACTGGATCCCGGAGGAGCTGTGGTGGCTAGGATATTGAGTCCTGCATTAAGTAGAGGGTTCACTGGTCCCAGCATCACAGGTTGCATACAGGAGAGCATGGATGGAGTTTTTAAAAGGGGAGCGTGCATTTGGAAGGGGATGGAGGATGCAGAAGAGAAAATAAGGGAGGATGTGATCGAATTTATATTGAGCTGAATGTGCAAGGGTTCGTCCAGGGGAATGATAGCGGGGAACCTGTTGGGCATTGCTTTTGATGGGAAGGGGTTTTGAGGGTTTCAGCCCAGCTGGGGGGAAATGGCAAGTAGGATGTTCGAAGAATTGGCAAGAGAAAAAGGGAAGGGGAAGGACAGCAGAAGGCCAGTGTCAGCGGCCCTATTAAGGAAGTTGCCCCAGGTTCTGGAAGGTGTATGCTGGTCACCATGAGAAAGAGACATGTTTTCGCTAAGTTTTATTTGGCTGTTTTTTGGGGCATTCAAGGTGTCAGAACTGGTACTGAAGGGACAGGGGAGGGAGGTCTCCTGTGGAAGGATGTCTTGCTGTCAGCAGACAATGTGATTATAAAAATGTGTAAATCAAAGACGGATCAGTTAAGTAAGAAGTTAAGTTAGAGTTTTTGGGTGTATTTGGATAGAGGTAGTAGGGAGTGCTGTGGAGGGAGAGATGTAGAGGAAGGGAGGGTTTGGTTTTTCAGCACAAAAACGGGGAAAGGGTGACAGCTACTCAATTTTTGGGGTGATGAGGAGGGCCCTTTTTGGAGGTGAGTGAGAAAGCGAAGGATTTTGGGACTAATTCTTTTAGGATGGGGGGCAGCATCTGAAGGGAGCAGGATGGGTCTGTCTGAAGAGAAAGTGAAGAGGCTGGGGTGCTGGAAATCGGCAAAGTACAAAGGGTACATCAGAGATTTGGGAAAAGGGGGCTATTAGGAAACAAAAAGACTAGGGCTTTTGGGGAGAGGGTCAGCAGAAAGGAGGCTTACTGCCTTTTTCAGATGTGATGCAAAGCAGTGGTGAGTTGCCTCAGATCTGGATATGCAGACACGCCATACTGAAATGGGCAGGGAAAGATGCAACAAGAAGGGTTATTGGTACTCAGTTGGAGTGTAGTTATAAAGTGGCATTGTTGAGATGGTCTAGGGTTGGGGGGCTCAGATGGGACCAACTATTGCATATGCTGGTGGGTATGAGAGAACTTGATGGGGTACCAGTGGCTGTGGTTTTACATGCGGGGGAGAATGACCTGGTTAGGGAGGGATACAGGTGTGGCGTTGTTAAAGAAGATGAAGAGGGACCTTAGTTGGTTGAGGTAGACATGGCCTGGGGTTGTGTTGGTTTGGACTGAGTTGATGCCAAGAAGGGTATGGAGGGGAGCTGTGAAGGAGTGGGCACTCGAACGGACAAGGACAAAGATTAACAGGGAGATGTTGAAGTTCTGCAGGTCCTGTAGGGTGCAGACACTAGTACACCCGGAGATCAAATATGAAGCTTTTGATTTGTTTCGGGAGGATGGAGTTCATTTGTCACTTATGAGGAACCAGTACTATTTGATTGATGTTAGGTTGGCAGTGGAGGGTATCGTAAATGGTTGGAGGTAGAAGAAAGTGGGTGGGGATAGGGCGAGGGGGCAGAAAGAACACCTATGGGGAGTGTTTGTCTGGTGCTGGGGGCATGGCCCTTTGGAGGATGGTTGGGGGAAGCAAAGAGTGGTACTAGTGTGGTAAAGGAGGGAGGTGGCATTGTTTGCACGAACAGGCTAGCCCGTGGGTACAAAGAGGAGGAAGAGGTATTGAAGAATGGGGGGCGTGGCTATGGGGAGAAGATGGGGGGGGAGAAACCGGGAATTAAGGTTGAGAGGAATTGAGGGGAGGGAGCAGGTGACCGAAAGTAATTAATTGTTAATTGTTTAATTAATAGTTTTGGCGATTGTTAATTGATCTGTTATTCTGTAAGGGCAGGGAGCCAGGTTAGCGTGCTTTTTGTAAGCTGTGACCTGTCACATTAAAGCAGCCTTTTCAACTTTAAGCGAGTCTGGCATTTTTATGCAGTGAGCTCAAAATCTATTTCCAGCATGTCTCCTCAGAATATGTTCTATTTTGTTATTTAATGGTCTCCAGGTACTCCGGCGGATCGGAAAATAATAAAATAGAGGGTGGGGTTTTTAGTAGGAGGAGAGAGAGGGTGCTGAGTTTGCTTCTAGGCGGTATAGGTGGATGGGCATTCAATGTTTGAGTCTGTATGGGGGGTGTATGTGCCTGTGGCGTGGGATTGTTAGAGTGCTGTGTGACTTATTGGAAGAGGTGCAGATTTTTGCAGTATGGTAATAGAGGGGTGCTGTGGTAGCTGTGTGTTGGTGTCTTATTTGGTCAGTGTGAGGTGTGTTTTCATTAGTAAGTAGAGTTTTAGTATTGTTAGTGGTAGGAAGGGGGTGGTCCTTGTGTTATTGTTGCATAGATTATTTGGTGTCTAGATTGAAGTCCATTGTGCTGTGTTAATGATGCTATGTGTTCACTTGCTAAAGGCAAGTCTTCTTGGTTGATTTGAAACTTTGAGTTCTGAACTGGACTGAATACTTTGTAGTGTACCTATTTGTATTGATGTTGCACATTTCTCTTAGACTACGGATGGGTTTTAGGATGGCAAATCAAAGAGCCAGGTTTTTAGTGATTTCCCGAGAGTCAGGTGTTCCTCTTGTCTGTATTTCCTTTGAGGGGGCGGGGGTGGGGGTGAGGGCTGGAGGGTAGTTCCAGAGGGTTGTTTAGATGTATGAAAAGGCTGATTCACCATATTTCATTTTGGAAATGTATCTGAGTTCCAGACGTATGTCATTGCTAGAGGTCATGGTTATTTTCGGTCCATAGATGGAGAAATTTTCTTGTAGGAATTCTGCTCCTTGGAATTGATCTGCTCTGTGGATGATGTAATATGATCTCTCGTACAGAGTCTGAGGAGTGGACTTGCTGCTGTGGTCTGTACCCATTGCAGTGTTTTTGCAAGTTAGTCTGGCAAGGTATGATAATGTGTTTCAAAGCGCTGTTGGGAGAGGGCGAGAAAAATGATGGCAAGTGTTCTTTGGGTACCTTAGCTACATTCTCAGGTATGAAGAAACTCATCAACCACTGTTATGCTTGCCCCAGTGACTTTAATGTCAGCAGTCTCCTGACCATCTACAAGAACACTGTCCTTATACTACTCTTTGGTGAAATATGGAATGTTGTTATAAATATCCACATTATGTTGTTCCCACAGATCCAGGAACACGAAAGATACACTGGCTTGAACCCCAATGGGTTCTTCAGCCAAGAGGTGAAAGTGTGCACCAGCCATTTGTGCTTCTCTCTCAGGGATGAAGGCTGGGAAGTCAGTGTGACCCCTGAAGGTTTACCCTTACATCTTGGATACCCGTTCACATGATCTATATATTCTCACACAAAACGTTTACCCAATGTTCTTAAGAATAGGGGTTTCTACTGACCTCCCTCTAGTTTGGCACCCAAGGGTTCACTAGACCTACCAGGTGTCCCATAGGATCTACCCTTAGATTTTTTGTGGCCCTCTTTTGGGTGGTTGGAATAAGAATCGTCTTTACCCTCTTTCTTGTGCTGCTTTACTTCCTCCTTCTTGTGAGTAGCCCCAGAATCCTTATGTGTGGCCCTGTTGGCTACCCATAAATCAGCAGCTTGTGCTAGGTTCTTAGGATCAATTTGCTTAGTCGGCAAGTGCTGTCTCAGCTCAGGAGAGCAGGCATCAAAAATAGTCCCAAGTAAAAAAAGGTTTTGCAATCCTTCAAAGTAGGTCACCCTTACACCCCTAACCCAACCATATAGGTTTTTCAAATATTCACATACCCAGGTAGCCCAAGGGGTACCGTCAGTCTTTTTGAGAGTCCTAAACCTCTTAAAGTACTGGGAAAGAGTCTTCCCAAATCCGGCTATTAATGCCAGCTTAACTAACTCATAGTCGTTCCTATCACTGGCACTCCACTCCATAACACCTTCACAACCCTTCTGGGGAAGCCTAGACATGAGCCATGCAATCAAACCATTCCCTTGTATCTCTTGTAAACTATAGGTATATTCAAACGTACTCAACCAATCCAACACATCAAGTTTAGGATCATACATCCTTACAGTTTCTTTAGGCAGGCGAGGCCTCTTGGGACTAGCAGACCTAGAAGACCTTGAAAGGGAAGCAGAATCAAGGGACATCTATTTCATTTCCATTTCATGCTTCATTTCGCTTTCTCTGAGTTTCATCTCCTGATATTTGCTTCAAGAATGTACTTCATGTTTTTTGAATTCACACTCTAATCTTAGCTTTTCAAGTGATATGTATTCTGGGCTTAGATGTGGACCTTGTGGGGTCAAGATAGGGAGTGGCTGTGGCAGAATGGCAGGCTGTGGAAGAGGGTTGCTCACTTCCTGAGATTCCTCTCCCCTTCTTACTCTTCTTGTTGATTGGAGTTCAACTCTAAACTGTCATCCTCATCATTCTCTTCCATATCATTTTGGTTAGTAGGTGATACAGGCCTACTTCCCATACTTTGGTGACTTAACAACCTTGTAATAACTTCACTTTTTCTTCCTGTCAGAGGCAGACCCCTTGTTTTACATAAATCGTTCAATTGATCTAAAGTCAATTTAGTGTAAGGGCTGACTTATTAAAGTTACCCATAGAAGACATTGTAACTGGTTGCTTATCTTTTTGGTGGAACTTAGCAATGTGCCTTGTTTAGTTGGCACAAGTACAACCAATAATCACTGTAACCCACTCTACACAAATCCCACCGCCTGCCACCAGTGTTGGGTAAGAATTGGTGCAGTCACACTGTGTGAGACTACACAAGACTTATCTGCTTGGTGTTAGGTATCCCACCTTTGGTATAGGTCTGCACTATACAAGTTGGTAGTGTGACTGAGCAAGCAGGCCTATCTCAAATGGGGTAAATGTACAGAGCTGTACAGATGTACAGATGACATCAGGCAATACAAGTAACACTTACACTCACAAGGTTTCAGTTATAGATCTATTTATTTATTTAAACATATGTTTCAGTTAAGCATTATTTTAGAAGGCAATTGTTTGTAACAGTCAAGCAGACTTTGAAATCCCTTTCCAAAAGTCAATAAAGTTGGTGAATACTCTTTGGATATGCTAATACATTTCTCCTACACCCTGAAGTGACTTCAATAACAAGGCTGGTATTGCATTTATCATAAACACCAATATACTTATCGTGACTCTTGGTTTCAGGAAGGAAGGGTTAAAGAAATAGAAAGGTTAGAACATACTTTCTTATAACAGGAAAACAGTTTAAATACTCTAATGCAATCTAGGAAAGCCTTTCCCAGCAGTAGAACTGTTCAACAAATTACAACCTATGAAGGGACACGCAATGCCAGAGACAATAGATTAGAAGTGTGCCTTTAAGGAGCCAGGACAGCCAAAGCCAATTGGACAAAGTCTATAGTTCTGATGCACTTCTTGGATAACGTCTTTCACAAAGTCAGATAGTTCAAAATGATCACTAAAGGAACACAAGCTGTTAGGCCTGTGCGGGGGAGATGAAATCCAACTCAGAAAAGCTAAGCCAGTGAACTTGTCAAGTGAGAAAACATGACTTAGGGCAATAAGGTAGGCCCCCCGAACCTCCAAAGTACCTCAGGTTTCAAGAAGGTGGTCCAGCTGGATTCCGTCTTGCTACAGCCAAGCAGACTCTTGTTGCTGGGCCTCAGTCGTGGGGACAAGAGGGAGGACGTCTGGTGGGCTCCTGTGGCAGTACTCAGGAAAGGACTTCACAGCTACGGATCTTCTTCGATTCAGTGGCTCTTTGCGATTTCAGCACCTTGCAAACAGCACTGATGCAGAACGAATATCCATGGTTGGACTTTCCTTGCTCCCTCGGTCCAGGACTCTGGTGAGGGGACTCTGGATTGGGAATTCCTGCTTCTGGAGTGTCCTTAGGAGGCTCCTGGAGCATTCGGCCAGATTTGTTCTGCAGAAGATGTTGCACTTGGTTATGGACACTCAGCCCATAGCATTGGGCTGCTGCAGCACTAGAGAGGCACAGCAAGTCTGGGATTGTGCCACAGTGAGTTCCTCACATGCTAGTTGGTCCCACCAGCCCAAGGGGAGAAGTCATTCTGCCCGGAGCTTCTCTGTCGATTCGAAAAAGGCGGGAAGCACAGCAGCAGGGCTTCGTCGGGCACTTTGAGGTCCAGGAGATTGCAGCAGGCTTCTCTTCATGATATCTTCTTCAGATGTTTCTTCCAGCGGTCGACACTGCCTGTAGTCCCAAGAACCTCACCTTTTAAGCTTATTCTCATTCATTAATAGACAGCCCTATGCTGTCAATCACACAGCAGAGTAATTCCCAGACAGCCAGCCAGCCAATCAGGACTGTTTTCATTCAGACACACTTGGAGACAAAGGACAGGGGAGTGTTGGGACCCTTCCTCACTTTCTGTCCTTCCAGACACACTGGTGCCAGGGGCAGGCTTTAGGCTGAAGCCCACCAAAGGCAAACACACAAAGGTCTCAAGCCTGTCTCAATTTACAGAGTAAAAGCCCAGAAAGACCTCACAAACCGAAAATGGCGAAAACAGAAGACATGGGCCATTTTGACCAAATGGACACCCATGGGTGCTGTACTCCACATTGGTAGTAAAAAGTAAACCACTGCCACCAGCCATTTAAAGTAGTGAGGGTATCAAAAATGGTAACATGAGAAAGTAGGATAAGGGGCTACTAGGTAACCCCTCAGCACTCCACATAAGATGGTGTGTGCTGGACCTACAAAATAAAAAGTTAACTAAGATCAATTTCACCTTACTATTCTTGGGAACAGTAGTTCATTCAGGAAAAGGTATTTAAATCTTAAGTGAAATCCAAGGGACGTCTCAGTGACACTGCACTGAGGGTGCTGTGTGTCACTATACAAAAAGCAGGTGCCTATGGAGTTTGCCAGACATTGAAAACATAAATTCCTGGTCAGGGAAAACACAAGAGGGGGTGAGAAAAAGGTCCCACTCACTCAGGAATTGAAATTAAAAAGTCCTTGTAAATACTGTTTAAACTTCAATTGAAACAAGTAATAAAAAAATAAAAAGGAGCTGGGGGTCCTAAGGTGGGAGGAAATTAGCGCAGAAATGAAATCTCCCTAACATGTTGTGTTTCTTAAAAGGGATAACCCCTTCTATTCCTGGGAGGAATTGGGGCGGAGCTACAGCAACCCTTGTCTTGCTGGGCACTCAGTGGAGGCTCACACCCTAGCCAGCCTTCCTATTAATAGGGTTCCTCAGGGTTCTAGTTGTCCCATTTTTGTAGCGCTGCAGGAGTGTCATGGTCAGCAGTGTAATGCTTCATTCAAGCCTCATATACATAACTAAACACTATCCAAAATAGCATATATGTATTGTGTTTTAAAGGCATTTTTATGTGTGGACGAGTATTGTGAGTTGGTCCAGGGAGCCCAGTTTCCATCACTTGCTCGGAAAGGTTTCATGCTTGAATAACTATCATAGATATATTTAAAATGTTACATTATGTGGTTATTCTAATATTTGAAAAGCACTCTTTGTTTTTATTGAAATCACCAGGACTCAGCCATTTTGCAGCTCCCCAACCCCCTTAGTTACACTTAATTTAATTCCTTGAGGCGATTAGCCACTGTTCAGACTGGGCTGGGGATCTGCCCATCCACGTCACTCTAGCCAATCACTCCACCGGGTCCCAGAGAAAACTTTGTTCATTTTCAGTACTATGTAGAATTGGATACATACTCCGCTTACCATGCAAGTGCACAATTGCTTTGCCTACTTGATTGCTTCAGCTAAAACCACTTTACCTTACCTCAGGGCTTTAAGCAGGCTGGGGCCAGCTGGGGCGCGCCCTGGCAGTCTCTGAAAAGTACGTCTGACCCACTGCCAGGGCTCCCTGAATTATCCTGGTAGCCCTAGCTGATCATGCACTAGATGTCAAGTCTTTTTTTCTAAAGCCTGAAGCTCTCATGCATATGCAAGAGCTTCAGGCTTTAGAAAAAAGGCCTTGGACTCACCTTTTCTTACTTAATCGTGGTGCTGAAACCCACCAGGAATTACTTTAATTAAGGGATGAAGGGCTCATCACCCTCTCCCCCTGGTTGAGAAGGTGATGATTGCTGCAAAGGGATGTCTGGAGGGGGGCGGTGTTATGTTGCCGGGGCGCTGGCAACAGGGATGCCTAAAGCATTATGTGCGAGAACTTCAGAGAAAAAGGCCTACGCTTCTAAGGCCTTGCCTTTTCTTCCTTAATTGTGGTGGCAACCCCCACTTGACATTCTTCTATGAGATGAAGGGGTCATCACAGGGTTGGATTGGGACATAAAGTTGTCTCGGGAACCAGTGAAAAAGTGGCCCATTCAATCCTTTTGTGACAGACTGTTTGAATAGTACCCAACGAGGTGGCTTTTGATAAAATGTGATGCAAATTGGGCATTTTATAGAATATGTATCCAGTAACACTGATCAAAACTACAAGCCGCATGGTGGAGTAACTTATCAAAGTGGCCCACATCGCCCAAAAAAGATGCCTACTTTGACCAAAAACGGTCTCACATTAGTCTTCTGTGTTTTTGGTTCAGACATTGTCCTATTGCCCTATAGGATAGTCCAAACCTGGATCCTCACTCACCCGTGCACCTTGGTTGAGAGGGTGATGGTTTTTGCAACGGGATTTCTGGCTGGGTTGGCATTTATCTAAGCTGCATGCTCCCGCGAGGCCACGCCTCCTTTAGGCCATGCCAACTGTAAAACCCTCCCTACCCGTCGACTCTCCATGCCACTTAAAGCATTCCTTAACCTTAATTCTGTAAGCATGTAACCGCTCCTCGTTGCTAAAAGCACTTTGCAGCCTCACCAGAAAAATCAACTTCTCTTACAAAAAAAGACTGCAGTATATGTTTGGCCACCAGGTGGGGGTGCCATTTAAATAATACACGACTTCACACATTTCCTTAACACCGTTTTTCAAAGTTAAGAAAATGCAGGAATAGGGGACATCAACTGACTTTTTTTTTTTAAACAAGTTTATTCAAATCGGTTGCAGACAAGGAGCAGGCTCTCAACAGAGGGAATCAAATACATCATAGGTTATCGTACAATATCAATTCGCACTCAATCCCTACTCCCTCCCTATATCCATAGCTCTCAACTCACCCGCTTTTGGCGGGTGTCACCCGCCCTAAAGGGCTGACTCACCCGCCAAGCTTCCTGCACGCCCATTCATTCTAATGGGCGTCTCACCCGCCAAAAACAAAATCTGGTGATTTCACCCGCCTTTGCAACACAAATGGTTGAGAGCTATGTATATCTATTTCAGTCCCCCATTAGGTTGTACCACCTTCCACCTTACTTCTAGACCCCGTTGGCCACGGGAAGAGGGACCAAGAGACTTTAGTTATGTAGTAAAAACTATTTCGCTGATTGCGACTTATGTGTTAGTGCTGGAATGTTTTGGTCATACACCAGAATTGGGGCCCAAATGTTTGTGAACCGGTGCAGGAAACCCTCTTTGGCAGCTGTGACCTTTTCGGCTACCAGGATGTCCCAAACTTTAATCCACAACAGGGGAAGCTGGGGGCAATTGGGGGACTTCCAGGCGCAGGCGATCGTAACCCTTGCTACCAAGAGTAGTTGGGTGATTAGTTTTGCCGTCATCCCAGACCTAGGGTAAACCTCTGGGACGAGAACTCCCAGCAAAGTCACTTTGGGTTCCATCGGAAGCCTGATTTCCGTGATATCTTCGATTACGTGAAGAACCTCTTCCCAGAAAGTCCGAGCCAAGGGTCCAGCATGATGGGTCCAGTGAGTTCTTGATGTGGTGCAGGCAGGGGGTAGTACCAGCAGAGGACCAGCCTAAAGGCACATTCTTTGATTGTTACACATGTAGAGGACGAATACATTCTGGTCCAGATATCCACCCAAGTCTGATCATCCATCGGGAGACCTAGTTCAGTTTCCCATTGGGCCATAGAGCGAGGTTGAAGGGCTAGCATATTGTCCTGCTTGAGTTTTTATAGACTTGAAAGCTTTCCCCATGACCTCCCACCCAAATGGTGAGTTCAATGGGGCCTAATTCACGCGTGGCCCTTTGTCGCAGGATTGGGTGCGTAATCCAGTGCCGGAGCTGGATGATTGTGTATCTGTCTGCTTCAAACAGCTGAAGTCTCCCCTTGCAGTCCTCGAAAGTGCAGGGCTCTTTATTCCCAAATAGTTGCGATAGAGATTGCAAACCACCCTGTGGCCACCTCCCAAAATTGGTGTGCCTCAGGACCCGGAGTAAAATTTGAGTTATGAAAAATGGGAGGATGCAGACCGATCCCCTTTGAAATCCCCTTGTTCCCCATCACCCACCCCATAGTTTAACTGTCGTTTTAGAGGAAGAAAGTAATGCAGGCCAGCTTTTGTGCGCTAGAGCTGAAGTGTACGGAAGGAGTTTGAGTGGAAGGTGTATTCTAGACTGTTCAATGTAGACCCACTTCGGGGGGCTAGTCGGTACGCGGCAAGCATAGAAATGAGTCAATAAATCGGGACAACTTCTGTTGCAGCTGATGGAGAGGGGCCCTCTGGATTTCCACTGGGAGCGATTAACAGAAATAGAGGAATCTAGGCTGCAGATTAATTTTACTAGCCATAATGCGGCCCATCAATAATATCTCCTCGGTAGACCATCTTTCTTAGTCCGTCTAATTCTCAGAAGAGGCGAGGGAAATTAGCCATGTATAGCCCTCCCGGGGATGCTGGAATGTGAAACCCCAGGTAGCCTATGGATTTCCTGCTCCATATCACCGGGTAGGCCGGCCAAAGAGCGTCCACCTCTTTCGAAGCTAGTCCCACCACCAGGGGAGCAGATTTGCGATAATTAACTTCAAAGTCGGCCAGACGGCCAAAGGCGTGTAGTTCAGGCACATCATTTAGTGGTCACCAGGGGACACACCTGTGACCCCTGAGGTCTCCCTTGCTACCCCTGTGGTCTTCCTTGCTACCCCTAACAAAATAAAATAAACTTTGAAGGCTCCTGGGCTGTGGCCTGTCGCATGTGGCTCTTTTTTTTCTGGAGTGGCTAGTTTTCTGATACCTATAGCCGGTAAGATAGTTCAGTGGGTTGAGTGCTTGGTGCTGCAATGTGTGAGTGATCTGCAGGTTGCAGGTTCGACTCCCAGCAAGGTCAACTAAGCCTTTCATCCGGCGGAGGTTGATAAATGAGTATCAACATAGGTGATACTGTATGTATCTTTGTTCTCTATGAAATTTTTAAGCGTAAATGCTATATAATAACGCATCATTATCGTTTGGCCTTGGACGTCTGCTTGCATTCACAGTAATTTGGTAATATAGGCCTATACGTGCTGATATTAATGATATATATGGTGATTCATTCTTTTATAAATGTATGCCACTTTATAGTGATATCATACCCATATTTTTCATAGTGTACTTACATGCAATGCTATGTGATGCCACTTCCTGTTTCGTCAAGGGGTGAAAGGTCATGTCCCATCGCTTCCTGTGATGTCACTTCAGGGCAGGGTCAAATGACATCACTTCCTGTGATGTCATCAGAGGTCAACGGGCTGTGTGATGTCACTTCTGCTATCCCAAGTATTTTGGTAAAATGACGCCCCTGGTGTAATTCTAGGAGGGTTTGCTGTAAGGAAGGCTGAATATTCATCAGGGTGAGCATCACATCATCAGCATATAGGGACACCTTGTATTGATTTTGGCTCGCCCATATCACCTTAATAGCGGGGTTATTACATATCTGTTGGGCGAAAGGCTCCATTATCAGAGCAAAGATTAGTGGGGATAGGGGACAAGCCTGTCTTGTCCCACAAGTAAGCAGGATCATATCTGTTTGCCCTAGGTTTACCCACAGGGATCTCTTAGGCAAGGTATAGTTAGCCAGAAGCATCCTACAGAAACTTGCCCCAAAGCGGAATGACTCCAGGGTGAGCCGTATAAAGGCCCAGTTGACTTTTTCAAATGCCTTAGTTGTGTCTAGCACCAACAGTGACAATTTATACTTCCTTGTGGCTGCTAATTCCACTTGATTCAGGGCGAATATTGTCACCAGTAGATCTGCCCGGGACAGACCCAGTTTGGTCTGAGTCTATTATTTTGGGGTGGACTCTGGGCAGCCGGTTAGCTAGAAATTTGGAGTATATGTTGGCATCAATATTAAGCAGAGAGATTGGCCTGTAGGAGGCACAATCTCTAGGGTCTTTCCCCTGTTTCAGGGGTACAGCGCCCTTTCATTGCGGGACGTTTTTTCATGGGTTTTTTTACTGCACGTTTTTTATCAAAAAATACCCATCAAATTTATTTGGGGGGCTTAAAAATTGTATTATATGGGATGTGGGTTTTTGGTAGTAGATATAAAATGAAAGGGAATGTGGGGGTTAGAGGGGACCCCCCAAAAATAAATTGTAAAAAAATGTGATGGGTTTTTTCGATAAAGAATTCACAGTACAAAAACCCTGCGAAAAAACATCCCGCAATGAAATGACATGGAAGCGTTTCAAGAATAGGATGGTCCAGGAAGTTTGCATGGAGGGGGTTATACACCACGACTGATGGAAAGAGTTGAAGAGATCTGAGAGGGGGACTAACAATTGGGCTCTGAAGAGCTTATAGAACCTGGTGGTAAACACATCAGGGCCAGAGGCCCTCGTTTTCAAGGATTTAAACACCCGCTCTACCTCTTCAGTTGTGAGTGGCAGTTCCAAGGCATCCCTATCAGATTCAGTGAAGTGTGGGAGGGCGGCCCTATCCAAGTAATGCCTCTGATGGGCTTGGCTGCGGTGGGCAGCCGACATCATCTGAGCCAAATGGACGCTTAGATTTGATATAATATGGCATTTATAACGCGCCTATACACAAGTATTTCAAGGCGCGATGAGGCAAGGGAGGGGGAACAGAGGGAAGATGGACAACGATCCTACTAGGCCAGGTGTCCTTCAGATCGCGCAAGTGCAAGGGAAGGGGAAGAAGGAGAAGTGTGGGGGGAAGAGGAAGAGACAGTGCAGTACATGGGATAGGGAAATAAATAACAATAAGTAAAGTACGGCCTGCAAGTGCTGGTGGTGGGACTGTAGGGGTACAGGAAACCGTCCCAAGCGCCAGAGTTGTCAAGGGAGTAGTGCAGGTGTACGACTGGTGGGGGAGGGGACCTGGGCCCGAGATCAGAGGGTGGCCAGGTAGCCAGTGCAGTTTCAGTGTCAGCCAGGAAGTCAGAAAGTGAGAGGAGGAGAAAAGCAGAGGCAAAGAGAAAGGTTTTGAGGAGCTTCCGGAACCAAAGATGATTCTCCTCAAGTTTCAGGGAGCCAGGGAGGCTGTTCCAGAGGGAGCCCAGCCGAAGAAAGAGATCTACCACCAACTTGTTGCTTGGAGAAGCGACTGACCATGAGGGAGTTTGAGGCAGATGAGGGAAGAGCTCGAGAAGGAAGGTATTTATGAAGAGAGAGTTGAAGGTATTGAGGCCCCAGGCCCCAGAAGGCCTTGTGAGCGATGCAGAGGGTTTTGAACATAATCCACTCAGCCCAGTGCAGAGATTCCAGTCCTGGAGAGATACGATCCCTGGGCTTGAGGCCAAGGACAAGTCTCGCAGTCCTGTTCTGGATAAGTTGCAGAGGGCGGAGAGTAGAAGCAGGCAGATTTAGAAAGAGGCTGTTGCAATAGTCCAGCCTAGAGAGAACCAGAGCTCTGGAGACAGTGAGCTTCTGGGGGAAGGAGAGGAAAGGAAGAATACCTCTGAGGATATGCAGCTGGTAGTGTGACTTCTTAGAGAAGTCAGAGATGTAAGGAGAGTGTAGAGTTGATAATGACCCCAAGGTTTTTAGCCTTGTAGGTGGGAACAGGAAGAGGGCCAAGAGAGGCCGGCCAGAGAGCTACAGGGAAGGAGAGAGCTGGTGTGCCGATGAGGAGAATCTCAGTCTTTCTGGCCTTAAGTCAGAGGTCATTGGTAGCACACCACTCCTGGATAGCAGACAGACAGTCAGAGATGAGGGAAGTAGAGTCTTTTGCATACTGAATCATCCCCTGGCAGTCCCGCAAGCCCACTGTCATGTTCCTACGTTGGGTAGTTCGCCAATTTCCTAACCCGGAATCTATTAGCTTTGTTACCCTTTGCATAATATCCCTGTTTGTTTTGAGAAGAGAAAGGGCCGTTTCCTCAGCACGATGTGCTTCCAACCTATTCCGATCCATTTGCAAAGCACAATGTGCCTGGGGAGACCAGCCATTTTTATGTTCTCTTCTGCCACCTCCACCTCCCTTTCCAACTGATTACGGACCATTAATCTCTTCCTACGATATGCTGCTGTACCAGCTATGAGTTCTCCCCTGATTACTGCTTTCATAGCCTTCAATGTGGTTTCTACTGATACCTACAGGATTCTCAAGGAAGTAGTTCTGAATAGCTTTTGCATTACCATCCCTGAGTGCTATATCATTTAGAATCAGATCATATAGAGTTCACCAGGGTTGGGAGGGGGTGCTGGATCATGGACGTGAGCTGTAATAAGTACCGTAGCATGGTCAGACAGTACCCTCTTCTCTAAAACCACCGAACCAACATATGACATGAGTTGTGGACTGACCAAGAGGAGGTCTATGCAGGAGGCTTACGGTGCACATCGGAAAATAATGAGAATTTGTTTGCATTAGGATATAACACCCTCCAAGTATCCACCGTCCCCAGGGATTTAAACAAGTGGAGCAGATCCAATGCAATTCGGAAGTCATGTGGCGTAAGTTAGTGTGTTTTATCGAAGCAAGGATCTGGCACCCCATTAAAGTCCCCTCCCACCACCACTAGGCCCTCCAAAAAGGGGAGCAGGTTAGACTCCAAGTCAAGCAGAAACACTTCCTGTCCTTCACTGGGTGCCTAAACCGACACCAGGGAGAAAAACTGGCTAAACAATATACCCTTAACTCCTGTAAAGCGGCCCTCCGGGATGTATAGAGTCTCCAGTTTTACAAAGGGGATCCCCTTGGCTAGAAGGACCACCATGCCTCCTCTCTTTGATCTATTGGAGGCCAAGAGTTGTTTTAGAAAAACTCTGCTGTTTATGCGGGCAAAGTCAGAAGGAAACAAGTGAGTCTCTTGTAGAAATATCACTCGGCTGTGCATGTCACTTTGGCGCTGCAAAATCGATTTCTGCTTAACCAAGTAGTTAAGGCCTTTCACATTAAAGGACACAAAGTTCACTTTTTGGTGGTTGGAGGGATGCTTCCAAAGAGTCAAAATCCTCTGTAGCAAAAGAAGAGTTGGGGTGAGTCTCAGTCGCCATCAGAAGTACTTGTCGCCTTTGATCCACGCTGCAATCAGGTTTTCAACGTTTTTACCCATAACGAACATTGCAACCAAGAAAAAACAAAAACAACAAGGAGCAAATGGCCCCAAAAGCCTACGAGTGACATTCAACTCCTGGCCAGGCATAGGCCGCATGGAGCACAGGGCCCATGGTTTGAATGAGGCACATTAATGTTTCCGTCGTCGTGTAGTGGAATGTTGGGAATTCTGTGCCGGAGGCACCCCTGGAGTCATTCATGTCTTTCACGGAAAAGGCGCAGGCCTCCTCCCCTTGCCCATCTTCATCCAGGTGCCCCATTTCAGCTTAGGGGCATCATCGTGCAGTGGTGTGAGAGGTTTTACCAAGGAGTCACCAGCATTATCCCAAGAGGGCACTCCCCAGAATATCCTCCGCCTCCTCCTGAGAACCGATTGTTTGTGTCGTGCCATTAAGAGAGAATTGCAAGGTGGAAGAAAATAGCCAATGATATTTAATCTTCTGGTCCTGTAGCCACAAGGTCAGTGGCCTGAGCATTCTCCTTCTTTTCATTGTGAACGTTACCAGGTCCTGAAAGATTTGTAGCGGAGCGACAGGAAGTTTAATTCCCTTTGTGCCCAGCTTGCCATCAGGATTTCCTGCTTAGTTGTGAAGAAATTGACTCGTGTAATCATGTCCAGAGGATTGTCTGCGGGCAGACCCTATGGCTCTGCAGTCTATGGGTGCGGTCCAAGAGCAGCATCCCCTTATCCAGATATGGTTAAAGTGTTTGAAAAAGGTCACCCACGTAGCCGCTCAGCGCTTTGTCAGAGATCGAGGAGGGCACCTCCCTGAACCATACATTATTTCTAGGGGCTTTCTTCACCATGTCCTCATCTTTGCTTTCCATGGGCTCACTTCTCCCCTACAGAGCATGGATTCTGTGCAGCAAATTTGCCACCATAGTTGCTTGATCTGTTGAGTGGTCCCCATCCTCTCCAAGTGTTTGTTCCACTTCCAGGACATGGTTGTCTAGGCGATCCACCTTTGTTGAAATTTCCATCATACAATTCCGGTATTCCATTTTGATTTCAGTCATAAGGGACTGGATGTCCTTTATGGGAATGGGCTGCTCTGCCAGCCTTAGTGACGCAACACTGCATGGGTCCGGTGATCCATTCCATTTTTAGCACTGACTGCATTCTCGGCAGAGAGCCTGCTTCTATCGTGCTTTGAAATTTTTAGAACTGCATAGAATTTGACATTTACAAATGTATTCAGCTGATAGTTATTTTCGCCTTATATTTAAATAATAACTGCCTTCTTTTAGTGCCACGCCCATGTCTGTGTGTGTGATTATATTTGCATAAGAGAGATTTCGCAGTGCCCCCTCTTTCTCCTTGAACCCTTGTAGTGACTAGAAGCAGTCAAATGAAGTCTTGCCTAATTCTAAAGCACTTGGGAGCACAGGAAGGCGCTAGCTCCTTCCCAACATTTCCCCCTTTCGTTACTTCTACAATAACAAACTCATCCCCACCCGTCATATCTACTACCCCAGAAGTATTAGTTTCAGTTTCGCTGTTTATTGTATGGCAAGGTGTTTTAGATCCCCCAGTTGATACCATCATCTTTCCACTATTAGGGACTATATTGACACAACATCGGGGACCCAATTGGCATGTGCAGAAGAGGACCAAGAAGAATAGGATAACAGGAACCAGTATTTTTACTGCTGCCCCCAGCCATGGCAGGACCCAATCAAAGGCAAGCAATAGCCAATCCGTGTTCTGAACTCCACCTTCTTTCTTCATTTAAACACCTAGATTGTGCACCGCCTTGAAGACGTGGGAGAGTGACCCATTCTCAGCATCCTCCGGGGGGGTGTAAAAGTGTAACAGCTACTTCCAATTTTTTACACACTCCTCCTTCTATGGCTGTTAGCAAATCCAACATGTAGCGGTTCTGCATCGTCATGAGTCTCAATTCATGGAGCTCTACTTTGATGGCGTTGAACCCATTTTCTGTGTCATTGGCCAGCTGGACTAGCTCCCATCGGATGATCTGAACTCACTTGGCATTAGCAGCTGCTTGTGCCCCAGGAGCCAAAAAAGATGAAAAGAAAATCTCTGCTGAGCTAAAAAGTCGATACTCATCAGGTATTCCTCTGAGCAGTGTGGAAGGGTCCTTTGAGGCATAGTTTGATATCTTCTTTCTTCCCCTCTGTTGAAATTGTCCCTTTTCTGGCAGCATATCAAATTCTTGTTTGATTTGCAAGTTTTACTCTGCTTCTTTAGGTACTGTAGTGGCTGTTGGCACCTCGACAAGCATTTCTTCTCCGTTCAGGTGTTCTTCCGGGATTACTAGTAGCACTGAGTGCAGGGTGGCCAGTGAACACTTGCCCCTCCAGGAGGGTGGGAGGTGCAAGTAGGCTTGTCAGCCACAAACCCAGTAGTAATCCATCACTGCTGGCGTGGTTGCACTGTGTGGTTGCGCCAAAAGGAACTGTTCCTTTGTTGCTAAAACAAGGTTTATAGTCTATGGCTCTATGTATTCGCACTGCCTTCTCCATTGTTCCAATCCATGTCAGCCGGGCTATTGTTCCTTTGCTGTACTCGATCAGTTCATCTTTCGGGCACGTCACTGAGGTGCCCTGCTATTTGTCATTGACATGTGAGTAACCTCCCAAGGAACAATATGGCACTTGCAGACACTTGCAGTATTTCGTATTGCCATTGCATAGCGCTGGGTCTAGATCAATGCTCCTCAACTCCACGCTGTGTGCCTGTAATGTGTCCTTTATTCTACATAGTGCAAGATGTACCAGGCATTGTGCCTCTGTAATTGGGACTGGATGTGGAACTAAAACCTTAGGAGCCCCTGAAGTGTGTGGGATAAGTGCACATACGTAACAGCTTTCATTTATCACATTTCTTCCTGCAGTGTGCATATCGGAGTACCAGCTATTGGAGGATTCTGGGTACTCGATATCCGAAATGGCGTAAAGCCCAACCGCTTAAATAAATCGTACATCATTCACACTTCCCGTTTTATTCGTCTAAGGAAACATGAAGGGGTGGCCGGCAAAAAGTGAGACATTTTGTGATTCTTTTTCATCATTAACATAGTCATACTAGTATTATTTCCCAACTGTCCCCCTCCCCCTTCCCCCTTTATATGGTAACCCCATTGTTAGGCAAGATTTGGAGCAGTACCCTTTGGGTGCATTACAACAACCTTGTCCTCCTGGCAATAGGAACACAACCTTTGGTATAAGTCTGAGCAGCCAGGCTTATCTCAAGAGGAGTCAATGTGAAGAGTAGGGTGGTTACACAGAGATTCACAGTGACAAGTAGCCAAACAAACACACTCAAGGTTTCTTTATTAAACAATTATTAATTTATTTAACAGTCATTTTGAATAAGCCTTCTTCAGAAGGGGCAATATAATAGTAACACACAAATACATTTAAAAATACACACTCTTAATTTCTCTAAATCAGTAGGTACCCATTTGAGAAGGCACACAGACACTTCCTACACCCTCAGGTGACTTCAATAGCTAGGACACTGTGGACATTAATATATCACTGGTACATTTAGAGCAATACTGAAATGAGTGTAAAAGAAAAGAGGTTTCAGAATAAGACAAGAGATCACACAAATATTCTGTAGCAGATAAGTACTTTTGAACCCCCCAATGCAAAGTGAATTAACCCTTTCCTGGAGGAAAGGTAAAACACAAGCAGAGGAGAGAAGAGTTATTCAGGGAGCCAGACCAGCCAATGTCAATTGGGCAAAAGTGTAGTTGAGCTGAAGCACTTCTTGCAGGTAAGTAAAAGTCTTGCACAATGTTTTCGATGTCTTTGTAGAAAAAGTAGAATCAATGTAGGGTCACAAGCTGGGAGGCTTGTGAGAGGTAGAAGATGCAAGCAACTCTACAGAAGCAACCAAGACAAGTCTCAACTGAGATCATGTAAAGCTACAACAACAAGAGGTAAGTCCACTCAAACTTTACAGTACCTTTGATTAGAGGAAATGGTTCCAGCTAGCTTCTGTTCCTGTGCAGCTCTGTAGATCCTGTTGTTCCTGAGCATCAGTCGTGGGGACAAGAGGGAGGACTTCCGGGTACTCCTACAACACAACAGGATGGTCGGCGACAGAAAAGGACAAAAATTACTATTCAGCGGCACTTTGCGGTTTCAGCTCCTCGCGTCTCAGCAAATAACACCACAGCGGTCTCACGGATATCACTCTGGACTTTCCTTGCATCTGGGGTCCAGCACTCTGTTGAGATGGCTCAGGCTTGGTTAGTCCTGCTTACTGGGAGTCTGATGGCTCTTCCAGCAGCTCGGTCTGTCTTAAAAGTGATGCACTCAGTTTGGTGTTCCTCTCCCTGGCACTTCGGTTCCAGCAGCAGCAGCAGTGGGAGTACAGCCAGCTCAGAGAGGATGTCCAAATGAGTTTTCTTTGGAGTTGATTGGTCCCACCGACTCAAGGGGAGAAGTGGTCCTTGCAGGGCTTCTCTAGTCTAAACGAATTTGGAGCTTCAGCACAGCAGCAGGGCTTCACCTGGCAAACCAACGGTCCAGGAGTTGCAGCAGGCGTCTCTTCCAAGTTCTACTTCGGATTCCTTTGTCCAGTGGTCGACTCTGCCTTCCAAGCCAAAAAGGCTGTGTTTTTATGCAGGTTTCTCCCATTCATTCCAGCCTAGCTGTCAATCACACAGCAGGGTGGCTGTGCTTGCCGGAGAGCCAGCCAATCACCTTTGGGTGCATTCCTTTAACCAAGGGGATTAAGCACAGGGAGGTTCGGGCACCTCCCTTACTTCCTACCCCTGCCAGACATACTGGAGCCAGAGGCGGGCTTCACTAATGAATACCGCCAAAGACAAAGCAAACAAAGGGACCAAACCTGGATTGCTGTGCAGAGTAAATCTCAAGAAGGACCTTTCCAGCAAGAAATGGTGGCAAAAGAAGACCGGGCCATTTTGACAAAAAGGGCACCCATGGGTGCTTTATCAAGGCTACAATTGCAGCCTGTGATAAAAACACGCAATGGTAGTAAAAAGTAAACCACTGCCATCAGCCATTAATTGTGCAAAGGGTAACATACAAATGTTGCATGAGAAACTAGACAAAGGGGATACTAAGTAACCCCTCCAGCAGCCTTTGTTTAAGATAGTGTGTGCTGGGACTAGAAAGTTAGAAATCTAAGATATTTCGCTGTGCCACTACACTGAAGGTGCTGTTTGTCACAATGCAAAGATGATGCCTATGGAGTTTTTCAGACTCCACAGTCAAACGAAACACAGAAAACATGTAGAATTAAAAGTAGTAAGTGCCAAAGTTCAGCAAAAGAGCTGGGGGTCTCTAAGGTGGGAGGAATTTAGCACTAAACTGAAAATTCTCCCTAAAACCCATATTAGAGACATACATTCATCCACTCGAACAATCACGACCAGTGTCATACAAATCAATATAATACTTAAAAAGCATAATATAGAATTCCAAGAACAAATGACATTCTTATATTTTTTTTTAAACCTTTATTTATTTGACTTGACAACACACGGAAAAGCAGAGATACTCACAACGTACTCAATAGAATATACCTTAACACAATGTATACCTTACAGTACAGTGCTGGCATTTTGTTTACATAGAGAGGTGAGTGGGGTGTGGGGAATGACCCGGCTACAGGGTCTAAGAGGTACAATTCACAGGAAGGCACTAGCGGGCAGGGGTGGAGGGTTCAGAGTCTGAATTGGAGGTCCCGGCGGACATATAAGTGTGAAATTTCTGCCAGATGTCCCTCGGTTTCGAGTGCGGATGCTGCAGTGTACCCCAGGCCTCCTCTCTATCATGTGCCCATGAAACTGTCGTGAGCCACTGCGCATACGTGGGCGTTCTGAGCTGAAGCCAGCTCATCAAGATGTAGCATACCGCCAGTAGCATACAGAGTCCAGCTAGCTTCCTTGAATCGCGTCCCAGCCGTGGGAAGTCGTGAAAGAGGCATCGTGCTGGAGATGGGTCTATTGTGTGATCCAATATAGCCGATAATAGAGCATATCTCAGTCCAGAACTGGGTCAGCCACAGGCAGGACCAAAGCATATGAATGTAGGAAGCATGGTCAGCCCCACATCTAGGGCAACTGGGAGGGAATTCGGTGAACATATGGTGTAATCTATGTGGGGTGTGATGGTACCTGTGCAGCACTTTAAATTTTATTAGTTTAAAGTGAGAGTTATAGGAAACATTATGAGTATGTGCGCACATTTAGGACCAGCGCTCATCAGTTATCTCGATTTCGAGGTCCTCTTCCCACCTTTGTTTCAGTTTAGTGAACGAGGGGGGTGCTCTGGTCTGCAATAAAGTATAGAGCCTTGATATTTTTCCCCTAAAGGAGTCGAAGGAGCACAGCTGCGCAATTATGAGCTCGTCAGGTGGGATTGCGGGGAAGTTGGGGTATCTAGCTTTAAGATTTTTCCGGAGTGAGGAGTATTGTAGCCATGCTGATGACCCTCTCCTGAGGGGCGGTGGGAGGTCCGCCCACTCTAGAAAGATGCCTTGTTCAAAGGCATCACAGAGTGCCAGAAAGCCTGCATCAGCCCAACGGGATACAATGGATTGTGGAATGTGTGGGACATCAGGTGTGTCTACAAGTTTCCAGATCTTGGTTAGGGCAAGGGATGTGCTAGCAACTGGGTCTGCCGCGTCCGAGTTGGTTGGGACGGGTTTGAGGATAAGGAAGTCAATTACTCGATCGCTGACCGTTAGCTTCTCCAGCCGGACATGTGGGGCGCGGGGGGGGGTCTGCGGTGTTAAACCAGTGGGAAGCGAATTGGGACTGAGATACCAGCCAATACCTGATAATGTCAGGGGCACCAAACCCACCTAACTCCATAGGGGCGGTCAGTGTTGATAATTTGAGTCGGATGGCACCGGAGTGCCATAGGAAGGAGTTGGTTATATGGCATAGCGAACTAAAAAAGTCATCGCCTGGCCTTAGGGGAAGATTAGTGAACCGGTAAAGGAGTTGGGGTAGCACAACCATTTTAAGTATTCCTATCCGACCCGCTAAGGAGAGAGGGAGTCTAGTCCAGCTAACAGTTGCGGTAGCTAGGCGCGTAAGGTATTTCCGGTAGTTGTCCTCACGCAGCTGCTCCGTGTGTCGGGAGACCTGCACCCCTAGGTAAGTGATGCTGGATTGGGACCATGTGAATCCACTTAGGTCGGCGGGGGGTTGTGTGCAGTCTGTAAGTGGGACTAGGACAGATTTAGAGCAATTTACCCTCAATCCGGATATGTGTCTGAAACGCATCACATCCTCCCGGATAGGGGCAAGGTTGGTTTCTGGGGAACGGATATAAAGGAGGGCATCGTCCGCATACAGGGACACTATCAGAATGGCCTGCAGCACGTAAACCTCTATGCGAGTGAGGTTGACGCATCATATCCGCAAAGGGTTCCATGGCTATTGCGAATACTAGCGGGGAAAAAGGGCAGCCCTGCCGTGTTCCTCTGGATATCTGGAAGGGGGCGGAGCACCTATCCTCAGTGCGGACCTTGGCCAATGGGCTGGTGTATAGCAGTTTAACCCAGGCATGAAAGTTAGGGCCAAATTTGCACTTCTCCAGAAGTCGCCTTCGGTATTCCCACGATACTGAGTCAAATGCCTTCTGCATGTCTAAAGTGGCCGCCATTGCCTGCACCTCTGAATCTATTATATTAATCACATTGAAAAGTCTTCTCAAGTTCAGGGACGTGGATCTGCCGGGAACAAATCCCGCTTGATCAGGGTGTATGATGTGAGGCATGAACGAGGTTAATCGGGTAGCTAATACTTTGGCATATATCTTAACATTGCTGTTAATTAGTGAAAGGGGCTGGTATGAACCGCATTGGGTGGGGGGTTTACCAGGTTTGAGGAGAACTGTTATCATTGCCTCACAGAGTGAGGGGGTGGAGTATGCCCCTCTCGCATGCCTCCTCCCATAGGGCCAGTAGGTGTGGAACAAGGAGAGCTTTAAATCTTTTATAAAAGTCAATGGGGAGTCCGTCCGGGCTTGGGGCCTTACCCGATGCCAACAATTCAATAGCTTCTATAAGTTCTTCGGGGGTAAACGGTCTCTCAATGGACATGCTGGCATCCGAGGACAGGACTGAGAGAGGGAGGTTTTCTAGATAGGAGTCAATCTCCGATGCATGGGGTCCATCAACTTTATAGTAGAGGGAGGAATAGAATGCCAGAAATTCTGAGTTTGTCTTGTGGTGAAGTGGCCAACGTACCATCGGGTCTCTCTATCGCCGGTATATTGGGGGCTCCAAATTCTTGGCGTATCAGCCTGGCCAGTACACTGCCTGGCCGCTTTCCCTCGCCATACCTCCTTGCCACCCGAGGGCTGTCTAGGAATTTGACCTCTCACTCAGCTAGGATGCGGAATGCGTCCGGTTCCAACCCCAGGCACGCTAATGTTTCAGAGGATTGATCCAGCGCATATTGCGATTCTAGGGTGGCTAGGGACGACTCCCTGCCAGCAATATCGGAGTGGATTCCCTTCAGGATACCACTACCTTTGGAGATGGTGATACCCCTAATATATGCTTTAAAGGTTTCCCAGAGGGTGGCTTGTGATGACACAGAGTCAGCATTCGCCTCAAAAAATTCCTCTATAGAGGATTCAAGTTCAGAGGCGAAGACCTGATCTACTAGTGCATGGAGGCTCATCCTCCACTGCCTAGTTCTGTTGTAGTCGTGGCCCCAATTCAGCGAGATAATCACTGGCGAGTGATCGGATAAAGTTCTAGGAAGGATCGCTAGGTGGGATAGGCACCTGACCAATATGTCTGATATGATCCACCTATCTATCCTAGAGTGTGAGCCGTGCACTGAGGAGTAGTACGAATAAGAACCGGAGTCAGGGTACATAAGGCACCAGGCGTCCACGACTACCAGTCGCGGCAGCATTGTCAGAATAGTGTGGGCTGCTCTGGAAAGCTGGCAAGGTCTTGAGCCAGATCTGTTCAGATTGACATCTAGGATTGTATTAAAGTCCCTACCCCATAAAATAGGAACCAGGGGATAACTCTCAAGCTCGGAGGCCAGGTGCAGGTAGAAATCTGGGTCATCAATGTTTGGGCCATAGATATTTAAGAGGGCTACCTCTTGATTTTGCAATTTGCCGTAGAGTAATATATATCTCCCCTGCGGATCTATCCGTGAGTGACAGCATGAGAATTTAAGACTTCTGTGTATCAGCGTGAGGACACCTCGACTTTGGGTGGAATAATTGGTATAGTATCTCTGGGATTCCCACTGTTTAGCAAACTTTTCGCATTGTTCGGAGCGTGCATGGGTCTCCTGTAAGCATAGGATTTTAATGCCATGGAGTTCAGCATAGAGTTGTACCTGCCACATCTTTTTATGGTTACCCAGTCCCCTCATATTCTAGCTCATGAATGCTATGCTGCTATCCGGTGTTGATTAAAATGTGGTTCACGGAGTGGCAGTACCCACCGCCAATTCATTGCATCAGCATGTCTGTGATAGAATATTGTAGCTCGTGTGGCATCTCTTGTGGTTGCAAGTCTTTTTTTAACATAACTCCCAATCCCCGCCCCCCCACATCCCTCCCCCAAACTGAGGGATGATAACCCACCATAACCATAACAACCATAAACTCGTCGGCATCAACGCCTGGGGGCCTGTTAGCTGGCCTGGTGGTGACACACCGGACCGGGGAAAGCATCAGGAGATTTTCATGAGCAAGTCAGCAGCTCGAAAGGATAACAAGAACAAGCTATTAGTGGATTTCAGTGGAACGTAGCTTCAACCGTAAACGCGGAGGTGACGGGCCTGCTTTAGTTACGGACTTGGGGTGCAATGAACTGGCCCCGTCAGCACCATTGCTGCGGCGAAGAGTCAGCCGGGAAATGTTCGTCAATGAATTTTGAAGCCTCCTCCGGGATTGTGAAGAATAATGTCTGATTCAAGTGTTCGATTCTTAGTTTGGCAGGAAATAGCATGGAGTATTTAACCCCATGACCTCAGAGCCTTCTTTTTACTGCCACAAAGGTTTTGCGTTCCTGCTGGACCTCCACAGAAAAGTCTGGGTAGAGATGAATCCTTGCAGCCCCCAGACGCAACGCCCCCTTGACTCTAGCCGCTCTCAGGAGAGCATCTCGGTCGTGGAAATTTAAGATTCTGGCTATGATGGGGCGTGGAGGCGCACCAGGCCTTGGTTTAGCAGTTAAGGTGTGGTGGGCTCTCTCCACTGCAAATTGTGGGGACAATTTTGGAGAGTCTAAGAGTGACATCAACATGTGCTCTAAATCATTGTTCTTTTTCTCCACTGCCAGCATCCGAGTGGAGAGTGAGGATACCGTAGCACGCAGGGAACCCAGCTCATCCTCAGCGGCTCCTACCCTGGTCTCTATCTCTGTCACCCGACCGTCATTCTTCTCGATGTGCGCCTTTATGGATGAAATGGTGGCGTTCATATTGTCCAACTTTGAGTGTATAGTGGTGAACCCCTCACGAATATATTCAAGCATCTTCTGCGAGTCATCGGGGGCCAGCGCAGACCATGTTGCCGGTGTCTCGTCCAAAGTTTCAGCTGTTGATTTGGCTGTGGTCTTTGCAAACATGTTGAGGGAGCTCTGTTTCTTTCCCGCCCCCACCCCTTTGGTCATGTTGTCTGTGGGAGGGAGCCGCAGGGACACGGGTCGGAGTAGGCAGGAGATCCAAGACCCCCTGGTAGACCCGCCAGGGAAGCCCCCTTGGGCTCCCTCGAGTGCACTATGTTTTCTGCTCTTCAAGGGAGTTGTAGATGTTTTTCAGCAGATATTGTACCCATAGGCTAACCCTCAAGGGCCCAGTGCCAATTGCAGAAATTGGAGAGTCTTGTTTGACAGTGTGCATGCTAGGTGCCTGATCTGGAAGCAGGCCAGAGTCGCAGGCACAGCAAGAGCAGAGGGGGTCCCCTGTGAAGTGTCGGGTCAGAAGGTCCAATGTAATGTAATTTAAATTGCTAAATCATGGCTCTTACACCCACCGAAGTATTCAATGAAAGTGTCCAAGAGCACTACCAGAGGACAAACAGCTCCCAATGTCAGTGAATGTTTAGTGGTAGGGGGGAGGGCCTCCACCTCCTGGAGCCCCCAGAAGAGATGACAGGACACTCTCAATGGTGTGCACAGGAGCGAAACATAGTCACCAGTATTATCTGCTTTAAGTGTCCAAATAAAATAAAAATAAAAAAAAAACACTCTCAGTGAGGATCAGGTCCAGTAATACCCCAGCCCCCTACCGTGACTTCAGGCGGGCTGTGCTCCGTTCATCAGCAGACAGGGGGCGATGAGAGGGAGGTCGGCGCGGGCCCTGGCGGTGCGTCGTGGGTCCCCCCCCGGCGCCGCAGGCCAGCACAAGCCCGAGAGAGAGAGAGAGAGAGAGAAAGAGAGAGAGAGAGTGAGAGTGAGAGTGAGAGTGAGAGTGAGAGAGAGAGAGATACCTCGAGAGACCTCTTCTTTGACTATGTTATTACTGAGAGATGCACGCAATGGGCCTCATTACGAGGTACGTGGTGAGGGATCACCGGTAAGGACACTGGTGCCGGTAATTCCTGACCACCCTATTCCGAGGTCCCTTAGCGGGTCCCTTCCTTTACCAGGTGTTATGGAACGGACCCGTTAAGGGACTTCAGAGCTAATAACGATACCGCAAATTCGGTACCGTTATTAGCTCCATCCCCATTCCCATTGAGCCCTATAGGGGCTCGAATGGGAATGGGGAATGGTTCCCGGAATGGGGATTTACCAGGTCCTCCAAGGTTGGAATGACCCGGTAAGTCCCTATTTCGGGAACCCGGACCCGGAATACGGTAAGGGGGTAGCCATGGTGCTAATAGCACCATGGCTACCTCCTACCTCGTAATGAGGCCCATTATCTTAACTCCTTCACACGGACGGCGAGAGGCATACAGAACACCACCTTATAAGGGCGTTGAAACCTGGGGCTAATCAGTTCCCCAGGTAATAATGGTCCAGTTGTAATATGGGCAATGCTGTGTATGGAACTGTGGTATTGCTTTCTACAGGGGTAGTCACTATTTCTCCCCCTCTTTAGCGTGCACCACTGCTACTCCTGTGTGCCTCCGTCCCATCTCCTGGTCAATTATTGATGACCCATAAACATATAGTATGTCTCCTTCCGTCAATTCATGAGCCATTCATCAGAGTAGGACAAATAAATAGAACTGTGTATAATCTGGAGTTTCTAAACCAGGGGCTGTGCAAATAGCTACTTTCAAGTACTCAAATTGTCTAGTAATTTCTTCAGTCCATTCCAATTTACTTTCAAGTCCTCTGTCCTTCCCTGAGACTTTGCAACGGCGGCTTTGTGTAGGCTGCGTAGTCTAGGATCCATGCCCTACAATAATTACAAAAGCCCAAAAATGGTTGCATTTCTTTGACAATACTGGGCCTAAGACTGGCACGTACTGCCGCGTCCTATCTGGCAATATTTTTTCACCATTTGCAGAAACGAGGTGTCCCATGTACAGTACCTCCTGTTGGCAGTATTGTAGCTTCTTTTTATCTGCCTTGTACCCTTTGTGAGCCAGCAATTGCAATAATGCAACAGAATCCCTCCTGCACTGTTGTTCATTTTCGCTACATACCAGCAGATCATCCAGATACTGGATGATTGTACTAGGCACCTGAATATTTCCCAGGTCGATATGCAGTACTCTATTGAAAATACTTGGACAATACCCTTGAGGCAATCTCATGTTCTCACAGCACCGTTGCTGCAGTGAAATACCATGAATCAGGGTGAAGTGGGATTGAGAAGAATGCATTCTTCAGATCCACCACTGTGACATATGTCGCTGTGTTGGGAATGCTACATAGGATTGTCACCGGATTTGGAACTACCGGAAACTCCTTCTACACCATGTAATTAAGAGGGCGTAGATCCTGGATCATCCTCCAACTACCCCTGTTGCTTTCCTGACTGGGTAAATGGCCGTATTACACAGGGATGTGGATGGCACAATGATCCCTTGCTCTAATAGAGCCTGAATAGTGCCTTTTATCCCTTCCTCTGCTTCCCTTGACAACGGTTACTGCCGCACCCCCGGGAGTACTGCTCCTGACGTCAATGTAATCTGTACTGGGGTCACATCCCTCAGTAACCCAACATCATTTATATTAATAGTCCATAATTGTGCTTGCACATATCGCATGTCCTCCTCAAAAAATAAAGATGGGGTCACCACTGCCATCAGGGGCCACTGTACCTTCCTTTAATGCACCATGATTCACAGGGGATGCAGATTTCCAAAATGATCTCCCCATTTTGCTCACTGTCCTCAAATAACTACTCATCAGTCATTTCCTTCAATTGTACTGTTGGGTCTACACATAGTACTGTGCGCCACTGGCACCCATCCTGGACTGTTCCAATCAGGACTACTCTTTTATCTGGTACTACTAGTCCTTGCAAATCAAATGATAGTATTGTCCCTGCCACCATCTTGGGTGGCACCATGGGTCAGAAAGTAAAATCTGTGGGCACTCGCCAACATTTTGTTGCAATTTGAGGAACTGCTTTTGCTAATACCTTGAGGATCCCACAGACAATTGACTGCCTTGCCATTGCATTGATTATTACCATTGCTCGAACTACACACATCTCTAGAGTGGAACTCACTACCCCTTGATATGTGAATGATATAGTTACATTTACTTTACTGAGCAGATCCCTACCCAACAAGTTAACAGTGGAACTCTCTGAATATAACAAGGGGGCTCGTACTATCTTCCCTCCCACTTTTATATGCAGCTCCTCAGTGCATGGAACCATACAAATAGCCCCAGATAATCCGTGCGTGTGAAGAGTTTTACCTGATAATGGAAAGTTCACCTTTATAATGCATGTTTAATTGCACCGGAACCTACCATAAATATAAATTGCTTGTTTCCTATTTCTGCCTCCAGCAAGGGCTCCTCTTCAGGGTGTGTGGTTGTCAATAGGATTGGACAC
Organism: Ambystoma mexicanum; assembly: GCF_040938575.1. Lineage (NCBI taxonomy): Eukaryota > Metazoa > Chordata > Amphibia > Caudata > Ambystomatidae > Ambystoma > Ambystoma mexicanum. The sequence continues at coordinate 1,075,015,039 of NC_090925.1, forward strand.
GTGAGTGCTCTCTGTAGGCTGTCCTAATCAGAATATGCATTTGTCCCAGGGAATAAAAAAGAGGTGCCCCCGCCATTGTTACTTCTTGGAATGGGGCACCTGTTGCCTCTGTCATTCTGTTGAACTGTGTTCCCTCATACTGCTGCGGTTGTTGCCCACATTGCCCTTGCCTGTCAGCCCCATAAGGGAAATGATTTTGACCCCCTCGCACAAGTTGCTGGTGTCCCATTCCTTGAGGCCTTGGAATCCCTGCCCTATAGGTGATGGCACATAATTAAATCCCATCCCAGGCCTGTTCCTGCATTCCCTTGCAAAATGCCCCCATCTCCTGCAATACGAGCACTGTGATGTTCCCAGTCCTCCTCCCCGGGGCCCTATGCCCCTAAAGCCTCCTGCTCTTGTGCCTCAAAATCCTCCTCTTCCCCTTGGTGCTCCTTCATACTGTCACTGTGGGTTGGGGTACTGTCCCCCCACCAAATAATCCCTGTTCTCCTTCGCCGCATAGTGCCACAATTGTGGCATTCACAATTTGTTGAGTGTCTCCTTTCCTTTCCCCCTGACCCGGTGCCGTCACTGGTGCTTGGATGACAACCTTATTTAGTTTCTTTTCCACTAGTTTTGACTCATCCGTTTGCCACTTCTCGGCTGTCTACCTGTCCCGCTCATTGATTCTCTAACAATGGTGGACTATTATACTTTATATCTCTGCCCACCCCTTGGCTTCAATTGCCACAATTGTATCTAGTGCCTTCTGGACCTCTTTTGGTAATCCCCTCTTTATGATAAAATAGAAAAATGGTACCCAATGATCCCATTGCCCTCCTGTACAATTCTCCACATTTCCTGTAACTTAAGAATAAACCTAACTGGGTCCTGATCATCACCCATTGTACACTGCATTAAAGAATGTAAGTCAGGGGTATCTGGGTACATCCTTCATAGGGCATCCCATACCCTTGCCCGTAACTCATTAAAGGCTGCTCCATCAGGTTCATTATCTGCAAGACTTATCCAAGGGTACCCCGCCCATGCCCATATGTCCCCAGCTTGGTCCCCAACTATGGCGACCAGTAAACTCTTAATGTCTCCTAGTGCTAACTGTACCCCTGCTGTTTGTTTTTCAAATTCATAGATCTATTTATTGACGCTGGCTGTAAGCTGGGGGGAGTGCTTTAATCAAATTATTTGTGTCCATTTGAGGCCATGGCACATACTGTGTTATCCCTACTCCTTTATGTATAAGAGGCTTCTGCATGTCTATTTTGCCTTCTACCGCTTTAGCATTCTGCTCTTGCACTACCACCATTCAATCGAGTCTATTCTTGGTCTATCCCTCCTCACTGCCTCTTGTGCCGGGGACGGGTTTCTCGCCGCCTGCTCTCCTTGATCTTTCATGCCCTGCCTCTTCATTATTTCTGCCACCTTTATCTTCCCATTAATTTTCCCTTGCTTGATCTACTTCCTGATCCAGGACTGTCCATACCCTCTCCCCATCATCTTTTTCAACACAAACATTTCTTATTGCCCCAGGGTTGAATCTAACCAAAAAATCTCCTGACTTCCAATCCCCTATTTTCTGCACCGGTACCCTTATTTCTGGTGATACTTCTTCATGTTCTTATAACCTGACTAACCTTTCCTGCAACTCTCTTAACTCGTTGTTTATGTTTATATCTACTTGTGAACCTTCCGCTGTGTATACTGATGCTATGGTCATTTCAGTGCTTGTGGATAGGTTATGTGGAGGTGCAAAAGCTCTTGAGTCCCCCCCAGTTGCTAATCCTGATAATCCTGTTGTTGACACTCTCTCTACCACTGAAGGCTTATAGACTGGATTTGTATACCCTACTGCAGGTTTAGGTTTTATGGGGTATATCCCCTTACATTGGATCTCTTTTTCAACTTCCGGATCTTCCATATCCTCAAATAATCGCCAGAGTTCTAGAATCTCTTTTCTTTTTTGGAATTTGTTCCCCTTATAAATTTGCTGCTAAAAAGATGGAAATTTTTTCGAGCATGTTTCTGTTGTGGGAGCCCTGCTCTGGCCTGTTACGCTCACCTGGTTTCCAAGAGGGCACCACATGATACTGGATGGAGGTCTTAGCGCTATCCCGGACCCCTCTCTGCTTGGTGATGTGCCAGATATTGGGTAGCGCCTTAGGTTTTTGTGCGTTGAACTCTCCGTCCTGCGTCTCTGTGCAGCGGTGCGTGGTTGGTGCGGGCGTTCCGTGGACCTAGTTGCTTCACTGGTCCGTGTGCCCTTATGTCGGGCCCAGACCCACTGTGGCTCCGACTCTGCTTGCTGTCTTCGAGGTGAGTTATAATGTCTTTTAAATCTTTATTCTGTCTCTTCTTTCCCTCCCTTTTCTCTGTCTTCTCGGCGTCTTGCTCCACTACGCTGTTCCCTCACAATGTCTCTTTTTGGTTTCACAGGGATGGTTGCGATCTTGGAGTTGGCGCACCGATGTCGAAGACCACGGTGAGATATTGATGCGCGGAGTGCTGTGCTGTTTATTGGTGTTAATTGCTAACCCGTGTTCTCTTCTCTTCTCTTTGTACAGGTTGCGGTGATGTTCCGGAGTGATGAGCGATCGAAGCACTGCTTTCCCAGGTAAGTGCTTTGCTAATGCTGACCTTGTTCCTTCTCCCTTGCAGGTTGTGATGAAACCCGGAGATGGGCGAGGTAAGAGAAGCGCAGGGTGCTGCCAGGACTCGCTGCATGCCCAGGTAAGAATTGTTATTAGTGCTGTCCTTGTTTCTTTACCTTTGCAGGTTGCGGTGAACTCCGGAGATGGGCGAGGCAAGCGAAGCGCAGGATGGACTCAAGACCGGTTACTTCACAGGTAAGTGTTCTTGCTCGCAAATGCTGTTCTTGTTCTTCCAGGTGATTAATGGAATCCGGATCTAGGGCTTCAGGATCGGGCCAGCAGAGAACCAGAGCTGGACACAGTGAGCATTATGCTGCAGGAGTGCCGAATAACGCGAAGAGTGTTCTGCTGTTTGGGTGTGGTTTAAATAGCCCAAGTAAAGTAGTTGCAGACCAAGTAGTTCCATGCCCAGCCACACCCAAAACACTAGCATGGCTTGGTTCTAAAGAACTGAGCTGTGTAATTGTCCTCCATGTTGGATTAAGGTCCAAAACTGGTATTGCTTTATTCCTGATAATGAGCCTGGCGCCGAAGGTGCCAGGACTGACTCCATGTATGTTTCTGATGGAGTTTTAAGGCCCTTGCGGCCAGTGTGAAGGGCTTTAGCGCCACTGCTGCTAGAAGGCTGTTATACATGAGGGGGTCAGGGGTGTCACTCACCGGTTGGTAATCCTGGTGATGCAGCGGAACCTTGGCCCAGGACTTATTGTAGAGCCCATAGTTAGATCTAACCAGGGCCTCCTCTCTGTTGAGGGCAAGAAAGCTCTTTTTAGCAATATGTCCCCAGACTGTTCAAGGATACAATCAAGGAGACCGATCACTCAAAAGAGCGGGAACACACACCACTATAGTCACCAGCTGTAAAGGAATGAACAGGTGTTCTTATCAAGAAAGAATTTAGAATTAAACAGTTAGTTTTCAGTATAGTACTAGCAATATCTGTACTGACTACAGCTCATTCTCCCTCTAGGTAACCCAACACTAAAGACAAAGATGAAATTGGATTCAGTGAAAGGCTCGACTAATATGACAGGGCTAACCTGAAGAAGGAGAGGTTATTAATGAGCGGTTAGTCTTACCGTGTTGATTAAAGCTGAATATAGACAAAAAGGAGGAAGTCCACAATGACTGGTGTAAAACAACAAATAGGAAGATTAGTAGGGGAACTACACCCGACGGCACGCGGATCACTCTAGTGTCGGGATGGTGCACGTCCCTGCAGAGCGTTCTCGTGCATGGAGGAGGTAGGTTTAACAGGAAGTATGAGAAAACAGTTTATCTAGTAAGCAGCCACAACACAAATGAAAAGACAAACGAGATTACCCAGGTAAGGACAAAGATACTTGCAGTGCGCTTGTTCGCGCTGTAGAGGGGAGGAGTTCCAATTCCAATCCGTATAACAATCCAGGTTCGGTACACGGGCAGAAGCGGCTCGAAGCAAAATCAGCATCCAGGAGGATGATCCGTAAGCAGGCTTGAGGTTCGGTACACGGGCAGGATTCTCAAAGGTATTAAGCTGAAGGAGAGTGAAGACGGAACTTCAGGAGCAAAAAAACACTGGAGTAACTTCAATAGGAAGCGTACTTCCGTGTTACGTGAAACATAATATGCAATCCAATGCAAGGCTCCCTGATTCCTATTGGAAGAAAGAAGGAGCCAAGGATGATGGGAATTGAAGTCCGTCCACATCACAGACCATTACAGTAACCTCCAGCGTCTATGAAACGGGGCCGAAAAGCGATGTATTCGGTGACAGAGAAACGTGGCACGTCTGGCAGAACGTTGCCGGCCAACATACCGGGTAATTTTAGGAGTATCATGAGCCGCCAGCGTTTTCCCTGGCGTAACAAGGGGTATGGATCGTGACAGGCCAGGAGCAGGACACCCCCTTCCTTTGTTTCCACTATCCATTGTTTGTGATATTTATCTATCCTGTCACCATACAGTGGCAGGACCCTATGCATGTGTTTTACAAAAATACAGATCAACCCACTTTTTCCCCCACCCCTTTTATTTACTGTTCACTTTTCTTACACACACACTCCACCGTCCCCCGTGACACGTCCATCTTCCTTCCTTTTTACTGCAAAACACAGCAAGACAAAATATAAAAAAATAATTGACTAAAATCCAGGCCCATTCCTTATACCGAGCCACTACTTATTTTCCTAATATCCTTGTAATACCACCTTCCCAGCTTTTTTTAATATCCTGAGGATCCCATTGCTTTTATCATCATAAAAGTATAATGCATGGTACTACCTTCTCAACCTATTATGGCTGAGGATCCCTTACTTCCCAGTCCTTATACGCTGAGGCTTCGGTTCCTCTCAGTCTTTTATACAGTGAGGCTCCTTTTTTCCATTATAAAAAGTAGAAAAAACAGAAATGCGCGACAATTTCAATACATAGCCCACCTCCTATCCAGTCTACTCCTTAACACATCACCTGAAATCCTTTCCAATTTATACCATAACACATCACCAAAAAGTCATATTCGATCTATTCCATAACATATCACCAAAAGTCCTATTCAATCTATTCCAATTACCTCATACTTCATCCACATCAACATACTATCATACATACATATCCCCTTGTTGTTATCACTTGCAAGAGTATACTCACATGCGCGTTGATCATCAAGTTGCCTCCGTTATGAAGATTGCCTGTCTTTCTGGAGCCACGCCCGCTTTAGTGAGCAGAGAGCATTTCTATTAAAATGGCTCCTACTAAAACCGCTCAGGATACACATGCTTTTTTATATAACGGACCGGTCGCTATAGATGGGCATGGCTCTTTCCTGGAGACTGGCCTAGGGCTTCGCAAAGTACAGGGGCAAAACTGAGATCACGTCAGGGTCACCACTGTAAGGGGAGCCCAATTTACAGGGGTATCTCTAATTATAAGGGGGGCCCTAAATCACACTCACACCAGAATAAAGTACACCCCTCTAGGGAAGTAAGGCCAAGAGTCTATCTTGCAAGGATAACATATGTATTCTTTAAAGAAATGAGGATAGGAGCAAAGAACTCTGCTGCCTGAATGGCCTCTTCTTTCCCTCAACTGTTCCTTTCTCCTGCAAACTGGTGCTAGGCATGAGCTTTTACTTAGGACTTGCTGTAGTGGCATCGCTGGATATGGACATGACTTTATCCCAACTTGTCCTGCTTCCCTACAAGCGATGTTCCAGTCTTCCTTTCTTCATCATCAGTGATTTCTGTCAGGCCATACTACTTTACACATCGTCACCTTACATAGACACACGCTGCAGCCCTGCAGACTTTTACAAACCTTGAGGCCTAGCCCCAGGAAAACTAAACATTTCTATAACTAGTTTCATTCATACTCCACTCATTCTACTCATATTCTTTCTAGTTTTATCATTTCTTTTAAACCTGGTTTTCATAATTCTCTATGTCATGCATTGAGCATCTTCAAATCCCCTTTTGGCATACATGGGATTTTGAAAGACAGCAGAAAGCTGCTGAGTTACTTTGTGCTGCTCTGCCAGCCTTAGTGATTCCATACTGCCCTGTGATCCTTTTTTAGTACAGGCTGCATTCTTCCCAGCAGAGAGCCTGCTTCTATCGTGCTTTGAGATTTTTAGAACTGCATAGAATTTGACATTTACAAATGTATTCAGCTAATAGTTATTTGCATCTTGTATTTAAATAACTCCCTTGTTTTAGTGCCCTCCCATGTCTGTATGTGTGTGATTTGATTTGCATAAAAGAGCTTTCCCAGTGCCCTCCTCCCCACTGATGCCTTCTAGTGCCTTAAAGCAGTCAAAAGAAGTCCTGCCTAATTCTAAAGTGCTTGGGGGCGCAGGAAGGTGCTAGCTCCTTCCCAACATTGGTACCAGATGCCTCTGTTGCAGGATTTCCCCTCACTTTCTCAAAACTTCCTTTAAGCTTTCCAAAGTTCAAATTATTAGTCTGCTACTTTTCATTCAACACAGCCCGGTTTCTTATCAAATCCCCCTCAACTCACCGCCTGTGATTAACCGTATATTTTTTCTCCTTCGAGTCAAGGTTGGTACCACAGAGACCAGTGTCTCTCCCTGGCTTGGCTATCAGCAGAGGTGGGTCTTTTGTGCCATCGACATCTGCTGCAACACATGCTGGCCTTTCTTCGCTGTTTTATGCTTCCATCTGTGGAGGTTTCATGGGCTTTGATGGGAAAGGGCAAGGTTGCTTCTCCCCTTGTCACTCTCTCTGTATTTGCTGTCTTTTGCCTCCTTTTGTACCGCCATGCTAAGTTAGTTCTCACGTCGTATGGCCTGCCTTGCTCTCGTGCTTCACCATTTATCCATGTGGGGACAGGAAAGGGCCATCAGGTGTGTGTGATTCTGGTCAATTACCTGACTTTGCCTGACCCATGTATAGGGACATGTCAGGTAAACGGCTCTGGTGTTAGTCCATTGTCTTTCTTGTTGTGTGAAAGTGTTCGTATCAGAAAAGGGGGGGCGTGTTTTGCAACATCCTACATGTTAGGATGGGGAAAAGGTGTTGAAAGAAGGGGGATACCGCATCTCGCCCATCCAGGTGATCCTCCCTCACTGGTCCACTCCCAGGAACTGGATCCAATAGCGATGACCGTGTCCTGGCCACCTGGATGACAGATCCCCGGGGACTAGCTAGGAAGACACCTTTAAGTTTCTCACAACACACACTTCACTTCCGCCGCTCACTCTTACCCCTTTTGTTTTTGCTCGCAAGAGGTGTAATTAAGTTTGCATGTTAACACGAGCTCCTCCTTCACGGAGTCCCACCAACAGCTTGCATTCTCCTAGGAGCCACGCCCCACTTCAAAGCACAGACAGGAATTCTGTGAAAACGGTTCCTGTACACCACTGCGGGTTGTGCACTTGGGAGTGGTCACTGTAGGTGGGCATGGCCCCTCCAGAGATGCAGCCTGGAAGCATCTGTCTTTGTGGGGCTTGCTGGGGTCACTTTGGGTTCCCTAAACATGTAGAGAAGCCCCTCAACGCTCACAGCAAAATAAATGCAACCCACTAGGGAAAAAGATCCAACACGCCTCTTGCAAGGAAAACAACGTTTTATTTCCAACAAAATAGAAATGCACCAGCAAAGGACTCTGCTGCCATGGAACGTTCTGGCAAAGACAGTACAAACAACACTTGATGAATGCCTACAGCATCATCAGTGATGGCCATTGGTCCCAGCCCTGTCCGTCCTTCTTCTTCCACGTGAGCTCCTCCTTGCGCGTCATCAGGTAAAGCTGTAGCTAATTGGAAATTATGTGAAGAAACAACAATACTGGCTCTATCTCTAACCTGATGTGCACCTGGTACTGCAGACATGGGCTAAGAGGATACTTTGAGGCCATTACTTCCAACAAACTACAGCTTGATTCCAGACATTTTGGCGCCCAACCATAATTTTAGTTATGATATGATAGTTTATTTATAACGCGCGTAATACCCAGAGGTTTCCAAGTGCGGACATGGGAATCAAAACTGTGTTGCTCCGTGTCGTCTTACTTCCAAGGCGAGCACATTGTCACTGAGCTATCCTCCCGAGACTGGTTATGTTGTTTTATCCATCCCGGCCCCGCACAGCACAAATCATGCAACCGATGATGAAGCCAACTGATCTGTGATTTCAGATCTTTTCTGATCAATTGGGGACTCAACAGTTTTATGGTCTGGGACTGACTGGTATCTTGGAATGCTGGGGGTCTTGGTGCTGGGGAGTTCGGGTGCTAATACTTAGATCTTGGACAGGAAGATTTGGAGGCTCGTTCCCTCCTTCTCGTGGAATCACTTTTTACAGTGAGCTCTCAACCCCCTTTTGGCCTTGCAGGGCGCATTCCTTCTGGGATACGAGATGTTGGGAACATGAGACAATGAAGGGTGTATGAATCTCTGCAGCTCTGGCCTTCCTCACTGGTGCCCAAGCTACAACCTATCCCCGCCTGCATAGACTTTATTTGTATGTGTGTGGTTAGGGCTTGTGGCCCTGGCTTAAGACCAAAACTAGGCCATGATTTTAATATGGCTACTACTATCTAAAATGGCATTTGATTCCCAATGCATATTAGGGCAAAAACATGCACCCCACTCCCACTGTAACCTGCTCCAGCCCCTACTGCACATTCACAGCCCTCTGTTTCATCCAAAAGCGCTGGGGATCCTGGGACGATCATTTACCCTTCCCAACACTTTCTACAGCTGGGCCCGAGCGCAGCAAATAGCTGCAATATGTTTTTCCACAGTTGAGCTCTTGATTACATAGGCCAGGTTTCCCCTTTCAACCAAATCGGCCTGGCCTTATGCAGGAAGATATTGAACTCATTTCTGGAGTTTATTTATCCAAAGGCTCTGCTGGTCTATGTTATTGCTGCCCACTAAAGGTAGAGGCAAGCTTGTATTGATTTGCCCTACTCATGGGTACCATCCAGTAACCATTGGTGAAATCAATGGCTGTGTACACTTTTGACCCCTAGATCTGTGCCAGCCCTTGATCGATGTAGGGAAGTTGCCATCTGGACATGTCGACCCATCTTTTCAACTCCCTTAGGTCTGCACATATTCTTCATTGCCCATTTGGTTTTAGTATCCCCAGTACCAGGTTGTTGAAGACACTGGGATTTCAAATTCTCAATAATCTTAATAATGACTCCATGGAGGCGGGAGGTAACAAGTACTTTTTAACGAATACTGGAGCCATCTGTGGGTCTGTGGGGATGGCAGTTTGTCTGCAGTCATATGAATCTACTGAGAAGATCTCTTGGAAGTCCAGGAACATCTTTTTCAGCTTCTGTCTCTGCTTCTCATCTCGCAGGCATCAGCGAGATTGATCTGTGCCTCGACCATCTGCCTGAAACCTGGAAAGACCTTGGGCTTAGAAATGTCAGCGGTATCCTCCAGTTCTGTGGAGAGATCTCTTTTGATGGTGTTTACCTGGATATGAGGTTCCTTGGATTTGAGGTCGGTGTTATTGACTCTAAATACCACCTTATCCTTCTTGATGTCACAGGTTACCTCTTCCAGCGTATAAGGGCATGAAGAGTACACCAAGAATTCCCCACATCATGGGTAAAGATCTTTCTGGAAGAATACTGTAACTGGTGTCGAAACAGTGGTTTGTGATTGGTCTAATGATTTCATTCCCTAAATCAATAGAATAGTGTTGGGCATCAACTGCCATTCCAATCGAGGAGTCCACGCCCAAAGCGATACTTTGAATCTCGCTGTTATCCAACAATATTAAAGAGGTGTTCTGTTCTAGATCTACTAAAGGTGTTGGATGTAAATATAAATCTTGTTGTTGGCGATAAGAGTTCAAGTTTATATTGGCATCCTTATGTTTGAGGTTCTCTCTTCGTTTAATTTTCAGGGGAATGGTGAATTGTGGCACATGTTCTGGGATGGTAACCTCATCTCCCACTTGAACTTCAACGGCATAAGGCAGCAATTGTGCTGAGCAGAATGCTCTCTCAGCATTGTCAAAACCTATGAGGTGACCCCCCAGTCGTGACCATACTTTCTTGTTGATCAAATATACATTAATTGCGAAGTGATTGAGAATGTCACAACCTAAATAAAAGGCACAAGGGACATCTCTAGTGACCCACCAATTGTGTTGTATAATTTTGCTTCCAATGGACATTTTTTTAGCATACACCTGCTAGGCAGGAAATAGAATTTGGTGTTTCCAACCCAACTTCCCATTTATCAGTCAACTTATATGTGGAAATGGACTGTTCGTTTTGGAGTTTCCTGAATAAACTCTCACTCATTATGCTTTTTCCATTATTCAGGCATACTCTGGTGAGTACTGGCTCCTCCCACTCATTTATATGAATGGGAAAAAATAAGTCTTTGTCCTTTTCCTTGATGTCGGTCAGACTTTGAACTGGTTTTTCAACTTCCGCATACAAGGGATTCAGTGTTTTTTCAGACTTTTGACTGGTATAAAATTTCAGGGTGTTCTCTTCCAGTGTCGACTGCCACTTGCAATTGGGAGAAGGTTGATTTTTAATAGTTGCGAAGAATTTCCATCACCAGTTTGTTTTCCTACAGAGATGATGGTGATTGCTTGTACTTTATTCTGGAAATTCAATTCCAATTGATCAGTACGTCGCTCAATAAGATGGCAGGTGCCATTCAGACTCACATAATTTGTACTTCAGTTTAGTTTGATGGGCCGGTTAGTCTGGCTCCGGAGGACCTGGTCCACACAGTTGATCAGAGGTGATAACCTCTGAAGGAAATAATTCCTCAGTAAACAAGGAGTGCCCTCTGGAGTCATGATTATCACCGGGTGTTTTAAACAATGCCGTCCAATTTTTACTTCTAGATCTACAGTCCCTTCGATGTAAATATTCCCATCAACATTTTGGAGTTGTCGTCCAAAATTCAGTTGGTCGAAAGCCTTTTTGGACAAGAGACTAGCTAAGGATCCAGTATCCACCAGAGCTGATAATTAACACTGACCCTGTACCTTGACCAGGGCATATAATCTACTCTCTTTTTCCTCAAGTTTAAAAAGTGAGTTATTTGCCAGCTCAATGGTCATTTTCTTAATGTTGAACTCACTGTTTGATCTTGGCCGATTTTCCGTTTTAGAGATCGTGACCCTGTAGGAAGGAATTTACATTTTGAGATGTGTGTAGTTGGGGGATCCTCTTTCTCCTCAGATTCTTTGCTGTCCGCTTTTATCTGAAGACAGTTCTCAGAACCTATTTGTTGGGAAGATACCTCTACAGTCTCTGTATGATATGGCTCACATGGTTGGGGTCTAGGAATCTCTCGATCTGGATCTGTCTGCATAGGTACCCTGTCGGACTCATGGTCTCTTCGGACCCATTTATCTTTGGGAGGGATCCACCCATTCCTGAAAGAGAAGATTTCCTTACCTGAATCCTCCGGTGTTCTTCTCTTTCAAAGGGGATGATCTGGTTTTCCTTCTCCACAAAGTGAGTTTTTCAATGACCTCTTCTACTTACCCTTTGTTCTTTGGTTTCTATCTTCCAAGGGGTAGAAGAGCCACTATCAAGCTGCACGTTTTGCAGGGTTTCTGTCCTGGTAAGAAAGTAAGGTTCATCAAGGGCTTGGTATCTCCCTTCACCCGGGTCCCCATCCTCAGGAACATGTCACTTGGTGGGACTTTCCCTCAGTCACCCCCACTTGGCATCATACCCATGTGTTGGGGTATTCTGGGAAGCATGGTTAGGTTGAGGGTTTGACTGAGCCCTCAGCATGCGCCCCAGGTCATCGGTGAATTGTTGGACCAGTCGTTCCAGTTGGGTAATTTTTTTTTTTGGTTTCTTGTTTTTAGGGAGGGCTCTGCTCATACTTCTCCTGCTCCCTGAAAGGTTCACTATCCCTTCTAGCAAAGTAGCTCATGTATTGGAAATGTCCACCTTAATTTTCAGTCCTGATTCTCTCTTCTTCTTGGTTCAGGAATCTATTGTCCTGGAACCGGGGATGAAGGGTGTGGTTTTGGAAGTTCGGATTATCAGAGTACCTGTTTAAAAAATGTAGGTGGGGTGGGGGAATGGTACTTCTCTCCTGTAAGAAATGTGGAGGGAGGTTTCCTGGGAAGTGCAACCTGATTTGACCCCCCCGTCTTGGCGGGGGGAGTGTGCACATACCCTAGAATCAGCTTTGTACCCTTGTATCTAGGACTTATGTAGGTGACAGGGTCAGAGGGATCATTGTTCTGATACCCTGCTTGATTATCATTCGATTTTGCCTGGGCTGAGAGTCTCCTCTGCCTCTCATTCTGCTTCTCAGCTGAGGAGTATGTTTAGGCCTCCATCTCCAGGTCAAAAGGAGGGGTCATTTTCATCTCTGCCACCTTTGCAGCGACAGGTGTGGTAGATGGTTCTGTGGTGTTAAGATTGTTTTTATCATCAGTGGGTTTCTGGACCTAGTAGATCCTCGTGGCTTGCTCTATTACACAATCCAGTGTCCTGAGTTCATGTAAATCACTCATGTAAATCGCAAACTAGTTGGGCAATTATACATTTGGGGAGAGCATGGAAGTATGTGGTCGCAAATTCCCTGCTATTTGTATTCACCTGCCTGAAGTCTGTGCAAATGCACATTTTAATTATTGCTCAAACTCCCTAGGTGCCTGATCTTGTCCCCCTATTGTAAATTATATGCAAGCTTGTTGGCCTCTTGTGGGTTCCTGTGAGTGGACAATTGTTTTAAAATGGCTGCCTTACAGGTTGACCACTTGCAATGATCCTATATTTCAGTCCCACAAAGAAGCTGATGTACTCCGGCGAAAATGTCAATTTCACAAACTCCATGCAATTGACATAGTTTTTTATTTCAAATGATGACATAATTTGTTCATAAAGTTGCAAATGTTCTGGCATTCTTGTGGTATGGGGTCATGAAGCTCTTATGGCCTTAATCTGCCTGATTGGGTCTTTAACAAAACCCTTTCTTTGTTTCGTATTTCTTTTTTTTTCTTCATTCGCCCTTGGATTCAGTGCTGCATTTGGAACTCCCGTCCCTGTTTCCTACATGCTCCCTATCTTTATGAGATTGGGAATACCTCCCAGAATCATGGGATCTGGACTCCTCCTTTCGCCAATGCCACTGTGAGCTCTCAGAGTCACTTTCCTTGTCATCACCTTTTGGCACAGGATAGAACACAGTCTCTTCTTCAGGCTGCTGCCAATGGGTACTATCCCTTCTTCCAGGTAGTCTGACGAAATCCACCCATTCACCTGAATGTGTGGAGGTTTTTAAAATGCCCTTTCTAGGCTGAAGCTTCTGCTTTTCTCTTACAGCGAAGCGGGCTGTGTTGCCTCTTTGCAATATCATTTTCCGTAAATCTAACTCTGATTTTCTCATGATATGGGTCAGAAGTACTCACAGGACTATTTTGGTCTCCTATGACACACTGGTCCAACCATCATCCCTTCTGTTTGTTAGAGTTGAATATTCATCAATGTCAGATAATAACTGGCCTTCCTGATCAGGTTTCTAGGAATCGGTGAGCCACCCCGCATCATGTTTCCTGGATCTCTATGAGTGGTATGTATGAGGTTAGTTCCAGTCTATACCTAGGAGTTTGTAGGTAACTGTCATGAGGTCCTTGATGGGAGGGGCATCTCCCTTTGGTCATAGGGCCCTATTCCATACCCTAGTTGGTCAGGGTCTCTCAATGCATTTTTATATTTTGGGATTTCACTATTTAATTTCTCATAGGTGTTTCTCTCTGCCAGGATTTCCTGCTCTTAATCAGAGAGTTGAGCTTTTAACTCTGACATGGATTCTTGGCCGGCTTCAAGCACACTGCTTTGAGCCGCCAATTGATCCCTGATTTTCTATACTTCATCTTCAAGGATTTCATATTGTTTCTGAGATTCTTGCATTTTACGCTCATGTTCACAGCGTTTTTCTTTTAAAATGACACACTCACTCTCTGAAGCATCTCTACAATGCACTGCCTCCACTAGATCAGCTGCTGCTTGTCTGAAACACTCCTTAGAATCTATATTTTCTCCACTGATTCTAGTCGGCTCCAGAAAACCAGACTGACCCTTTTCTACCTCCATTTTCATCGGATTCACTTTTTGTAACGGGGAACTTTTATCCTGGTGTAAGATTCATTTTTCCTTAATCAGTTGCATTTTCTGTTGTTTAAGAATATTTAAATCCTGGTGCATCTGATCAAAATTATTTTAGGAGTCAATCCCTTTTAAAATTAACTGGCTGTTTTCATGTTTAAGCTCCTTCATGGACTGTTTGGATGACACAATTTCATCCAACAATACTCAATTATGAATAGTCTGGGCATTCAATTGGTATTGAATGTGGCTTTTGGTTTCTGCCCACTCTTTATGTGTGTCCTGGAGTGTAGAAAAGGCAATTTCTTGCTCTGCACTCTCTTGTTGGGGTGTTATTACCTCATTTTTGAGTTGCTCAATGAGGTTTCATATTTGAGCTCTAAAATATCTAGCTTAGTTTTCATTTGTGTTCCAATTGCATGAGTGATTGCTAGGCATTTTCCAGGTCTCCAGTCTGATTCGGCATATGGGCCTCTTTTATTTTTTTTTACAATTGCTCTTCAATTGTTTGCGAATGGAAATATAACTAAGCTGTGAGTTGGTCCATTTTAGTCTGTTCCTCATGCGCATTTTGAGTCATGTAAAACTCTCCCAGAGCTTGATGTCAGTGCCTTCTTGTACCATTCTAGCTTGCCATCACCCAGCTTCCTGCTCATGCCAGTTCCTACAATGAACAGTCTGGCTAGGAGATGTTTTCTGGCATCTTCCATTTCAATGGTACTCATTTTCTTGAAACCTTATAAACTCTCTTTACATAGGAACAAAAATCTTGCACTTTAGTCCTGCTAGATTTCAACAATCAATACCAAATCAGATTTTATTTTTGCATTAACTTTACACAATCTTATTCCTTTGGACACCTCCCTGACTCTCAGGGTTCAAGCTAACAGTGGCACTTTAACAATACATCAACAACCTCCCATGCACCTTAGTGACGTTGCACTAATTGGGAATTTTGTTTTATGCAACCCTCCCTTTTTGGGAATTTTGGGGTTGGCAAAAAGAAATAGGAGTACCCAAATACTTTAACAGACTTTATTTGTATCCACACTGGAAGCAATGTTTGTTATTTCGAATTTCAATACAATCATCCCCTGTCAGTTGGCTATAGGGGAAATAATTAAATGATTATGTTGTAACCATATTAGGGATCTACTTGATCTGCCCACCCAATCAATAAGGTAAGATAATAAATCAAACAGATGTCCACAAGACTCGGTTTGGTTGGGCAGGTTACTTACATAGAATATCTCTGGGTTTTGGGGTCAGGAAAAGACACCAACTCCTGGATCATCTCATGGGCAAAGGACAGGGATCTTGTTAGATGTCCTCTCCTGGTTTAGTGGTGGATGCCTCAAGAATCCATCCCTTTATTTGCCAATACAGGTTCCCTCCAGATGTTAGTCTTCCTCCTGGTCTAATCTACCTCCCATGCAATCTTGGTTGTCCAGCAATTTTTCAAGAAATTCCTACTCGGACGATTTCTGACAGCTCTCAACTTTTCCCATTGCACATCTCCTTATAAATCTTTAATCACTCCGCAAATTATCTAAATTATCTGGTGCCAGTTTATTGGCTTTTAATCTGGATTAGACATCTACTCACCTCCACTCTTCTCTGATTAGTTCCTTTTACTTAGTGGGCTCCATTCTTGGGAGTTTATGACTCCATCTCTTTGAAATTGCATTTTAGACCACTTCAGTTATTACCTTAAAAACTACAAAATGCCAAAAAAAAATGAATTTACAAATATGAGTTACAAACTATATGTTTCTTAAATTGTCCAATCATGCCAGATTTAAGGAAATGTGTCTCGTTTTGGCACGATATTGCAGGTTCGAATGACAGATTTTTGTAATTGATTCAACAAAGATGATAGTTATCAATACAATATTTTCTATGATATCTAATTTAACAAGCTATCATCCCCGAAATCTCTGCTTTGTGACATTTCCTTGGAAGCTATCATCACATTTCAGCTTATAACTTCAGGTCTAATGGTCAACTTTTTATGAGAGTTAAATCAACAGATAGGTATTATCATAAGCATTTCAATGATATTGTAACCCGTATTGTATTCATTATGGTTCCTGAGAAAATTGCAAAAATATAATCCTGCATACAATTCCATGTAACAATAATGACAGGCATATTTTCCCCTTCAATTAACTGGCATATTTGTCTTCCCAAGATGTATGTGTACACCTGGCTTCTGGCCTTTGTTTTACACAAGCCTGCCATAAAAGCACTTAACATGTCTTTCACCTGGGGGTAAATTCCATCTGTGTATTTTTCGGTGCAGAGAAATACAACCCACCCCCTGACTCATGTGACCCTCCTCTGTTGCCTGTCAAATGTCATTAGCTCAGGGAGAGGAACCACATTTTTACTTGAATTTGGGGGAATAATTCAGAGCTTACATCCATCCATGACCATGGGTCATTGTTTTCACAGTGTGGGTTAAACCCCCCCCTCAACCCCCATAAAACCCCTCTTCCTGCTTCTCACACAGCTTCAAAGACATACCCGGAGTCTGATAAGGTGAGGTGGAGCTGAGCAGTTCTTGGCTTCAAACCCCATGAGAAAATGCCTTTTGGGCTGAACACAGCTTTTCTTCATGCACCGAAAACGTGTACTAAATGTTACCATTTCTTTATACATGAGGCCTTTTTTTTAATGTAATTGTACCAGGCCATCAATGTATCAATGTCCAGCTTCACATTTGATTATAGGATACATTTCAATGGTTCAAGCCAAGGAGTTTCCTCTGTAAACTGTTCCTTTCAAAGTTCAGGCATCAGTCATGTATAATGGAAAGTAGTTTCAGGCCCTTGACCTAGTCACGGTTTCGTCGGGTTTTGAAAACGCATCTGTTCAAGCTGACTTTTCCTAGTGACTTACCGGTTTCTCTGTCTATCTGTGCTTTGATGCCATCGGCCTTAGTTTGTTCTTTATAAGTACCATTATCATTACCATTACCACCATTACCATTACCTCTCAAACAAGGCCCATTTAGTGTTTGTACTTCTCTTTCTCTGAAAACAGCATTTTGATGTTTGGCAGTTGCAAGTGAAATGCTGCTTTTTTTGTCTGCCAGCCAACAGTGTGCCTTGGAATACTCTTCTGCATTGCAGTTTCATATTTAAAATGTTCTTTGTTCCAATCTACAGAATGCACACATTTCCATGGTCTCTCTATTTTTAATAAATGAACCAGTGTGTTATGGTTTTGCCATTGAAATAAACTTTTGACCTTTTCTCTGCCATTCCACAGTGTACTTTCCAACTACAAGAAAGTATTTCTGCACTTTTAGGCCCAATGTGGCCAGGGCAGTTTATCATTCTTGGGGCTATATTTACCCCACAAAAACTCTTAATGTTATATTATGTTCATTTATACTGCACACCAATGCCATTTGCATGGTTTCAAGGCGCTCTTAATGCACACAATTTAAAGTAACCATTATTGGCATGGATAGGTTTTGGCAGCAGCTTCATGCATGTGATTTAAAGTGCCTATTGCATGAAGCGCTTCAGCCTTTAAAGTGTCCATTACTGGCATAGATAGGACAGCCGATCTATGCCAGCAATGGTCACTTTAAATCACATGCATGAAGCTGCTGCTACAACTTATCTATGATAGAAATGGTCAATTTAAATCATATGCATGAAGACTGAAGCGCTTCACGCACATGGCTTAAAATGATAATTACTGGCATAGATAGGTTGTGGCAGCAGCTTCATGCATGTGAATTAAAGTGACCATTACTGGCAGAGGATTATCTATGCCAGCAGTCTCTGCAAGGGATGTACAGTGACCAACCATACAAATTGTGTGGTTAGTTACTGTAAGTCCCTTGCAGAGATGATAAACACACACACACACATGCTGATGCTAACATAAGCATGCACACATACATGCACACATGCACAGCTAGACTCACTCTATTAATACTGCACACACACACAGTAGTGCATTTGAACCCATAGATGTATTCAAACACACATATACATACATTTAACACACATTACATACATATACATTCAAACCCACATACATATATATTAAAACACACACATACATACATTCAAACATACATACATTAAAACAAAATAACAGACACACTTACCTTACGTCTTTTGGGGCGGCTGCACATGGCCCAATTTTCTGTGCGTGACATTGGTGCGCCCCAGGAAGAGTTGAATCCCTGGGGTGCCTCAGCTTCATGTGGGCAGCAATGCCAATGTAATTGTCATGGCAACACTTTGAGTGGCATACCGGCGTATGCAGCAAGCGACTCAGTTTAAAAAATATATCAGCAGGGCTAGAGATCAGCCCTGCTGCTATATATGTATATTTTTAAACTGTGACTGGTGTGCCGCATGTGTCTGCGCTCCATTCAGTTTTTTGTTTTCACTATGGGAGCTAACGCTTATTCAGAACACCAGCCATGCCGGAGACTGGGGGGCACACTGGGCACCAGGGAGGAATCAGGAGGGGCATCCGCTCCCCCCCTCCCTGTCCACCCTGGCTCAGCCGCTGAATAAATGCATGCACCACAGAGAAACACTCCTACCACACAAGTTACCACATATACTTCTCCACAAATGCTCCAACAGACACAAACGCCAACCCATGTTTCCAAATTTTCTGGAGTGTATGCAAACTGCCACCAACACTGACACTCAGTCCCTGTGCCATGCGCACATCCACACATGCACGTACATTGGTGCTAATTCAAGAGCACGCTCAAACACACAGCCCTGGTCGCAGATCCACCCCCTTGCATGTGATCAGATTGCTATGAATAAATGATGGGGCCTTGCATGGCTAGAGCAGTTCAAAGCTGAGTGCACAGTACCTGAAGGCCTGAGCCTCCCATTACTTAGAGTCGAGTGTAAACATGGTGCTGTTAGGCTGAGTAGTGTGGGCTCCCTTTGCTCCCCCTCCCAACTCCGAGTGAGCAATGATAGCACAGACTAGTTGTATTTGTGGAAATATCATAGGCCGTAGGCATTTTTCTTTTCTTACAGAAAATAACTTACATAAGAAAACAATACATTGTTATCAGCTTTTGGGCACACTGTGTCCAGTTCCGGATTTGCCCAAGGCTTGTTCCGAGTTCTTGTCCTCTTTGGGCCTCCGTCCCTGGGCACATGCCGCCTACGACTTGCTTTGGACCGTGTACGAAGAAAGTACTCGGCGTTCCGTCTTCTTTTTCTTTCCTTCTTTTCCGTTATTTTTTTGCAGGGTGGGATGGGTGGCAAAACGCTTTCCTCCGTCCAGGTCCTGTAGGAGCTTACCCACAGAGGTAGGCTCCTTACCTGGTTTGTGCCTGGGATATATTTCCTACCCCCTCTTATACCCCATAGCCCCTTTGTCTTTCTCCTGGGGGCCCGGGCTTTCCCTGGCCCCCTGCTGCTAACTTTCGCACCTTTTCCAGGTGCCGTTTCCTCCCTCCCTGGTGCCTTTTGTTTTGGTGGCGCCAACACGCCGCCCCTCCCTATGGCTTTCGCGCCATCTAGCCCCCACCCCGCGCCTAAACTCTCAGGCCCTCCAACGGGCCGCATTTCATGCGCCCCGGGGCCTGGGTCATTCTTGCCATAACAGACTCTGCAATTCATTATTGTATGGCGATTAAAATAACATTATACTGTCACTGGTGTTCGGTCTGAATAACAGACATTGTCATTTTCTAATTTATTGGTATATATTTAATCTGACTCTGAATAATAGAAACCCAGGGTTGACCATTTGGGATTTGAACATTTGACCGCAGAATGCAGCAGAGGGCAGCACGGAGATAGCACAGGGCCAATGTGTTGAGCAATAGAGGTTCGAATCCCGGATCCGCGCTTAGAAGCCAACCTCAGGTATGGTATTAGGCGTGTTTATAAAAAAAACAATTAAATTAAATTAACTGGCAGAGCTAGGCAAGCAGCAGGATGTGGGCTTCTAGACCTTAACCCCCACCCCGCACCTATTTTTTTGTTCCGTTGCTTTGCAAGTTGAGTGTAAACTGAAGTGCTATATGTGTTACCAATTGATCAGCAGGTAAAACACCTCGGTGGATTAATGTGCCCGACAGAGACCAGTGCTGCAGTGCCAACCCACCAGTGATTAAAATTGCTAGTGGATAAATACACCTCCTACAATTATCTCTTTTTAACCCGGGATAACCGAGTCAGCCTTTCACACGTCAGATGCCTTGATTGGCTTTAGTTGTGTCCAATAATGGAGCCTAGACACGTTTACCATGGTCCCTGAGCTGATATTCAGTTTGTGGTGTGTGATAGATAATTAACGAATGCGATAAGACTAGTGTAATATCAGTATTCCATGCAGTGATTGTAAGGAACCCATAGCCTGGTGTACGAGGCCTGGCCTGCAGCGTGTGCTCTCTCCTTGGGAGAAGGAGCTCAGCCCTCCCACCTCTTTCGTTAGCTTCCGCCGCTGTCACATTCTGACTGCCAGAAATATCCGTTCTGCCACCCCCTTCTCTAGCAAATACAGAGGCTCGGGCATTGAGGTGAGAATGGGCGTTGTCATAGCAACCGACCGCTCCAACGCAAGGACGGGGAGAGCGCCTGTCTGTCTTCGTGAGCTCACTGCATCTCTCTGGCAGAGGAGGGGTGAAGGGGGCGGGTACCACTCTCTCTCCATCCTCAGCATCACCAGAGAGCACAGCTGCTGATGTTGGGCTCCGGGAAGCCGCAGCGGCTTCGGCTTCAAAATGGACTCGCATTTCCAGGCTCCGGGCGTTCACCCTTTCCGAGCATCGGCCTGGTAAGCCTTAGAGTGCTTTCGCCCTCTGCTCCCCTCACCCCGGCACCTTTGTTGAGCTTCTTGGCATCTGGATGGGCAGCCGTGTGCTTCAGCGGCAGGGAGTGCCCGCGAATGGGGAATGTTGCCCAGCGATGGCAACGGGCCACATCTGCACAGATTAATCCGTGAATTCACCTTGTCTCTCATTGCGGCTTGGCCATGGGCGAGAGGGATTAATTTGGCTCTGGCGTCGTCTTTTTTGTCGGTGTGGATGTTTTACCTTCAAGGAGCCACTGCCCTAGGCCGGGTTTACGACGCCTTCCCGGAAGCCTAGCTGCAAAACCAGGTGCACGCGCCGCCCTTTAGACCTCTGCCATATTCAATGTGTACCCTTTATGTCTGACGTGCTATACTTGCAGTGCGGTGCTCCCATACTGTCCCAGCAAGCGGTGCACGTGATGCTTTTCAATAGATGTACATTATTAATGCATTCCCTAGCTACCTCCTTCCGGGTCTGCATTGGACTGTGTTTTGATCTGGAAGGTGACATATGGCCCAGTGGGTTGAGCGCCTGCAGCAGGTCCCTGTGTGTTTTTCTCTGGGAGCGAGGTTCACATCCTAGTGATGTTAATGTATTGTGGGGACCTGCCGTGGATATGTGTGTGTGTGATCTGCAAGTCACCGGTTTGAATCCCGGCATGGCTGATGCACGTTATTTTCGTTCGAGCTTTAGAAAATGGTACCTACAAGATGGACGTGATGACACCTATTATTGCCTACCTATTTTCGTGTCTAAGCTGTATATAATGCCAATACAGACGTAATGTTTTAGCAGGAAAACTAACACATAGAGGAAGTGCAGAGAAAATGCTTTCGTCCATTGGCCCATCGTCGTGGATGCATCATTCATGTGCTATCTTTATTAATATTGTGGGCGCCCCTTTGTATGGTTTTACTTGTGCGATTGGGTCCTTAGCTTGAATATAGAAGTGGCGCCACAGTATGGCAATTGGGCACCCGTGTTTCGATTGCAGTTTTGAGACGGGAAGTTGCCACAATGCTTCCTTTTTTTTATCAGTGTGCCATGGCCCTCCATTTTTCTTTGCTAGGGCGACAGTGCTGTGTACTGCTCCACTGCAGAGGTTTCAAGAAGGCTTGGGTTTGTTTGGTTACAGGACTTTCCACTGTTTCACAACATGTCAAATCTCATGTCTTTTTAAACATGTAAAATCTGAAACAAAGTGGTGCATTTAAAGGGATAACTGCCCGGCGAAATTAGCAAAACTTAGTGCCAAGGTGCAGAGACGACTCCGTGCTCCAGTCCTAAAATGATATGTCTGTGTTGTATTAGGGTGAAACATATATATGCCTCAGAGTGTTTTCCCTCTAATTGTATTTCCTCAGTGTGCAATTACTGAAGGTTTAAGAACATACCTTTTTGGGTGTCAGTGAAACTGAGGCATGATGTTAGCCACCATTTGAGTGAGCAAAGCGAGCAAACTTCTAGAAATCTGGGTGTATTTAACAATTACGACATTTCAAAACACATGTTTCTAACTGCAAGGGCTACACGGCTATGCACTAGAGCTACTTCTGTAATAGAGCTCACACAACCATCCAGTGAAATTTGGCACACTAGCCAAAAGAAGTATTATTGCACTGCAGAAAAAAAGTTCAATTGATGTCCCGTCAGAAAATGGTCGTGCTTAGAATAAACAGCCTCAGTTAGTTATTTGCAGAACACTCCATATGGCCGAGAGATAGTGATATGTATTTTTGCACTAATGACGAAATGATGCCAATCTGGAAAAATGATGCCACAGGTCAGACCTTGCCAAGGTCAAAACTCACAGACTTTTAATGCCCACTAGCCATGTCTGCGATCTTTGGAGTTAGGACCATGGATTAGACTATTCTCTCCCTGCATCATTCCCAACCTTAGCACGTATCTGCATGTTTACTATTCACCCAGTGAGAAGATTGTTGGGTTGTATTATACTTCAGCAAACAGGGCCAGATACCATAATGCCCCAGCTAAAATGTATAGCCATTGTTCATAGTACCCCAACTAATGGTCCTATCAGATGCAATTATGAGCAAACCTACAGTTTCACGTATGCACAATATGCTTGCACAGTGCTTTTCATAATGAAGCACATGTCACTAATATACCTTTCCATTCTGCTCAAGTTGCACCTTTTGACTGATTGCCTACATTGTGTTAATGTTAATGTTAAAGGACATTTGTACTGCGCACTATCACCACTGGAGTGGTCCCCTGGCGCTCTGGCGGTTCTGAAAGAGCAGGGGAGGTTGAGTTAGTGGGAGGAAGCAGGAAAAGTGCAAGAGAGCAGTGATGTGCTGTTGGCGGCCTCAGCCCGGTGGGTCCGTTGGCTGGGCCTGGGGTGTTTGTGGCCGGTAGTCGTCGTGTACTGTTGTGCAAGGCTATGTGTGTTTTTGTTTTGTTGTTGCGATGTATTGAAGTTTGTGCGGTTTGTTGTGCTGTAGGTTATGGTTGTGTTTGGTTTGTAGTTTGAGAGGTGTATGCAGAAAGGGAAATTGTTAGTAGGGTTGGTTAGTTTGCGTCTCTATCCTGAATTGATGCGCTCGGCTTGCGTAGTCTCCCCTGATGCGGTTCTGCCCTGATCTCGGTCCGACTGGCATACAGGTTCCTTACTCCTCTGGTCCCTGCCTCTAACATGCTCTCTCATAGCTCCCCTTATCCTCCCTTCATACTCCTGTGGCCAGTGCGCCTGCCAATGACAACCTCTCAGGTAGTGGGGTGATTGCCAATATCTCAATAATTCCACACCACTGTGGTACCTGGCGGTAGTTAAGGGGCGGGTGAAAATGTTGGTGGGATTGTCTGGGGTAGTTGACTCAGTCTCCGTGCGTGCTGCCTGTGTTCCAGTCTATTGTTCAACTCACATGTTACAATACAAGGTCAGACACAGTGCCAGCATTTCCCAATTGTTGGAATGCAGTTCATTAGTGCTAATGGCTACCGAAACAGAGAGCGTGTAAAGGAAAGTGACCCAATTGGGAGTAACAATATTCACAAGGATATATTGTCATCATTCAAACTAAGTTCTGGATTACAACACCTGTAGAACACCATTGAGCTAAAACGTGTATATAGGCCCTCCTGATTGGGGTGCCCCCTGAGTAACTAAAGGTCATCCAAACGTGGACCCCTTTCTCATTGTGCCTTATAGAGATTTAGCTTCCCCTCACTAATGAGGCACAACAAGGCCGAAACACGTGTCTGGGGTTGCTGATGGTACTCTTGTTCAGGGGAGAACTGCCTAGCCTGTCGGTGCTTGTCTTGCCTTTTGGGTGGGGTCAGACTGATATGCAAATGAATATTTCTCCTCCGTAAAGGGTGCAGTGAGCTTAAGCATGCTTGTAGACCCTCCTGTAGATCCTCCTAGTGTACACCTCATAGAACAGGTCATTTGAACCATGTTCGTCCTCGGTTGAGGGTCTCCCACACCTTAGCGAATTGTGTAGAACACCAGCATTGGCCTGGTGGAGGTTTTGCAGCAGGGTCCTTTGAGCTCAAACTTTGCAATCTGGCAGCACCCTTCACCCATTCTTGTTTTCCCTTTTTCCTCACCTCCTCAATGTGAGTAGCTCTTGCCTGATGGACATACTGCTGGAGACCATACAGTAATCTCAGCGCGGACTGTAGACTCAAGATCAAGACATACATTTTCATGATGGTCGATATATATATATATATATATATATATATATATATTACATGGCCACAGTAGTGGCCATGTAGTTATGGTTAAGTTGGTGTTTCCATAGGAAGAGCACTTTTTGAGCGGCTTATAACTTCGCTCCCCCTGGACGAATCCTCACCAAACTTTGCAAAAAAAGTATATGGCACACTCTGAATTTTTATGCAAAGTTTGGTGGTGAGGATTCGCATCGAGGGGGGGCGAGAGTTATAGGGGGGGTCCCAAAATTTCTTTTTTTCCCATAGACTGAATGGGAAAAAAATGTTGCTCGCGCCTACAGCCCAAACCGCTGGACGAATTTTCACCATATTTGGACCAGGAGCAGCGGCTTGGTCCCAAAAGCGTGCTTTTGCAAATTTGGTGAAAATCCGTCCTGTAGTTTTTTTTTAAATGACCAAAAAGTAGGTAAAAAAAATAGTGATATCTGTGTTCGGTCCGCAGACACACTTCCCTGTTCGCTCCGCGGACAGTGTCCTGATTGGCCGAGTGGCTTACGTCATGTCCGCGGACATATGGCGTGTTCGCTGATTGGACGGTGTTAAGCATGAAGCGCGTCAGATTTTCGGTGTCCTGAAGACGCTGTCCGTATTGTTCTGTGGCAAGCTGAATGTGTACTAAGAACTCTTGCGGTGTCCTGAAATATTCGCAAATGAACAAAATGGGTGTGTGTTCTAAGAACTCACGCGGTGTCCTGAAGACGCTGTCCGTATTGTTCTGTGGCAAGCTGAATGTGTTCTAAGAACTCTCGCGTTGTCCTGAAATGTTCCCAAATAAACAAAATGGGGGTGTTCTGAGGACGCTGTCCGTATTGTTCGTTGTCAAGTTGAAAGTGTTATAAGAACTCTCGCGGTGTCCTGAAATGTTCGTAGGGGGTGTCCTGAAGACGCTGTCCGTATTGTTCTGTGGCTAGCTGAATGTGTTCTAAGAACTCTCGCGGTGTCCTGAAATGTTCACAGATAAACAAAATGGGGGTGTGTTCTAAGAACTCATGCAGTGTCCTCAAATGTTTGTAGGGGGTGTCCTGAAGACGCTGTCCATATTGTTCTGTGGCAAGCTGAATGTGTTCTAAGAATCTCTCACGGTGTCCTGAAATGTTCGCAAATGAAGAAAATGGGGGTGTGTTCTAAGAATTCTCGCGGTGTCCTGAAATGTTCGCAAATAAACAAAATGGGGGTGTTCTGAGGACGCTGTCCGTATTGTTTGTTGTCAAGTTGAAAGTGTTCTAAGAACTCTCCAGTGTCCTGAAATGTTCGTAGGGGGTGTCCTGAAGACGCTGTCCGTATTGTTCTGTGCCAAGCTGAATGTGTTCTTAGAACTCTCGCGGTGTCCTGAAATGTTTGCAGATAAACAAAATGGGGGTGTGTTCTAAGAACTCACGCGGTGTCCTGAAATGTTCGTAGGGGGTGTCCTGAAGACGCTGTCCGTATTGTTCTGTGCCAAGCTGAATGTGTTCTTAGAACTCTCGCGGTGTCCTGAAATGTTTGCAGATAAACAAAATGGGGGTGTGTTCTAAGAACTCACGCGGTGTCCTTAAATGTTCTTAGGGGGTGTCCTGAAGACGCTGTCTGTATTTTTCTGTGGCAAGCTGAATGTGTTCTAAGAACTCTCGAGGTGTCCTGAAATGTTTGCAAATGAACAAAATGGGTGTGTGTTCTAAGAACTCACGCGGTGTCCTGAAATGTTCGTAGGGGGTGTCCTGAAGACGCTGTCCGTATTGTTCTTTGGCAAGCTGAATGTGTTCTAAGAATTCTTGCGGTATCCTGAAATGGTCACAAATAAAAAAAATGGGGGTCTGTTCTAAGAACTCACAAGGTGTCCTGAAATGTTCGTATTTTTCTATGGCAAGCAGAAAGTGTTCTAAGAACTCTTGCGGTGTCCTGAAATGTTCGCAAATATACAAAATTGGGGTGTTTTGAGGACGCTGTCTGTATTGCTCGTTGTCAAATTTAAAGTGTTCTAAGCACTATCGCGGTGTCCTGAAGACGCTGTTTGTATTGTTCGCTGGTAAATTGAAAGTGTTCTAAGAACACTGGTAATGTCCGCGGACATTAAAAGTTTCCATAGGCCATAGTTGAAATGTTTGAGTGTATGGGTGTGATATGCTGCGGTGGTTGTGGCCAGGGCATAGAGTCCCTGGCCACAACCACCGCAGCATATCACAGTTATAGTTGCTTATAACTTTGGGTCAAAAACAAATTTATAAGGAACAAAGTTATAAGATATTATGGGTGTGATATGTTGCAATGGTTGTGGCTATGGCATAGAGTGTATAATATACTTACTGTTTGGTTTAGTAACTGGAGTACATGTATTACTTGTTGATTTCTGTGATAAAAGAAAATAGCATGTTAGTATTAGTATTTTGTAATGACTTATTACATTGTATAATCAACATATTTTTTTTTTGACCCTCATATTTAGTAGATTACAAACCAGAGTACTCTGCAATTTGCTCAGTTTCTGTGTTCGTTGCTAAAATCATTGGGTCTGTGGGAGAAAAAAAATCCATGTTGGATTAAAAATAAAAACCTTTTTCTCTTATGCTACATTTTATTTGTTTGTTTGTTTTCAGTGTTCACTTATTGCTTCTGGCTAATGGTTTATACATTGGGTTGTTGCATTTTTTTGGAGCAGTAACATATTATTTATTTGTTTGGATATTATAAAATTTTGGAGCAGTTAGATACCAGTAGGTGTATTCCAACTGTCTATTTATTGATATATTTCAGTGGTATTGATTTATTTGTGTGGATATTTTTTAATTTTGGGACAGTTAGATACCAATTGGCGTATTCTAACTGTTATTTTTTGCTCTAATTTAGTGGTATTCATTTATCTGATTAGTTGTTGTAGAATCTTTGGGCAGTTATATAGCTTTTGGAATATTCTAACAGTTTATATTTTTTTACTACAAGTTTAGTTAAGGTTTAAGAACAATTTATTTATCAAATTTTGGTTTTAAGAACATTAAATAAGCGTTTGTAAGATTTGCTGGTAATCTCTGCTTGTGAGTAATGGTACTATCATTACATTCAAACCATCCACATTTCTTTTTTATATATGCAGTGTAGTGACCTGCATTGGTTGTGGCTCCTGCGTGGTAGATTATACCTATTGTTGTGAAGGTTTTCTTGCCAAGTGATATTTGACAATATGTGAATCCAGTCAGCTTGCAGTTGTTTTTGGTACCATCTGCATTGTAACATAGAAACATTAGTATTACGTATTTACTATGTGTTTGTGTTACTAATGTGGAGCGATTATCTGAATTGCAGGTAGAACATAATCTAGCATGGTTTGCATTTTGTACAAGTTGCTGAAATGGAATGGATTCACAATTAGGTATTGATATATATACGAAGCAAAGCGTTCATTGGGGATTTCTTCTTGTGTCACATTGTTGCAGAGAGTGCATGTATGTTTCCACATGTATGAAATTTGGAAGATTTCATTTATAGGTATGTTTTTGTTTTCTAGTACTTGTAGTAAGTACATTAGAAATTCTTGTGGATCTCCCTGTGAGTTTATAGTGAATTTAACCATTCCAGCACAGTAGTCCAATTCTTGTCTTATTCCATAAACACTTTATGTGTTATCAGGATTGCTGCATTTCTGTGAAGTACTAACATTTGCAAACACAATTGGTCTGTACTGTGTAAGTAAATGTTGTCAATAATTGGTGGTAATTGAAATAGAATATTCTTTGTTACATTTGCGTAGCAACTTACACTAACTATATTTGAGAGTTTAAATGGACCAGGTAGTTCTGTATCTGACTGCTTTTTTTGGAGTTTGTCTTCCTTCTTTGAAGAAGTACCTGGTTTATTTTCCCTAATTGATTCTTTTTTGCTTGTGGTATTTGATGAAGTATTAGTTTCTTTTATTCTCTTTGGAGGATTTGCATTGACATCCTGTTGCATTTCTGTTTGATTTATTTTTCTTTTATAATGTTTTACTTTTTGTGGAACAGAATATGTGTTTAGATGGGGGGTGTATAGTGAGCGAAGTCTATTGTATTATAAAATGGAAGGAATATCAGCGTTTACTTTACTTGCATCAAAGTTGATTAGAATTAGTCTGTCAAGTGTATGTAAGCGTGATAGTGCTACGTAGCTCATGCCTTCTTTAATTACTGTTACCAATATCTATCATTGCTTTGTCTAGGGTAAGACCTTGTGATTTATGAATTGTGACTGCGTATGCAGGAGTTAGAGAAAATTGTTCTCTGCGTACATACATGTCTTTGAAGAGAAAGAATCGAGCTGTTGAGCGTTGTGCCTGGAGAGAGTTTCTCAGATATTCTTTTTGTTGAGAGAACAACAGATAGCTATGGCTGTGTGTTCCAGAAAACAGATTGTTTGGATTTTGGGAGATTCATGGATACATTGGTTGAAGGTGCATGCAGAAAGCTGTGGAGTAGCTGTAGATCTTGGATTTCCACATGTGGAAGTACACTGGCATGGAGAACGTGGAATGAAGTGGTTGGACTTGCTACCTCTTTGTGCTACTTTGGAGACAGAGCAACATCCAGACATAATTGTTATTCATTGTGGAGGGAATAGTTTAGGACATGTGTCTGGAATTTCTTTGCAATTTTCTATGAAGGAAGGACTTGGGAAGGTCATGGACATGTTTCCTAATTCTCAAGTAATATTTTACGGATTGCACAGAGACAAATGTGGCTTCATCCTTCTTCATTTGGTCCACGAATGGAAAAAGCAAGGAGCAATGTTAATAAGGCTATTTGTGCCTTTCTAAGAGATTTTGGCATGTCCTATTCTCATAATGAAAATATTATGTTTCGTAGTACATACAGATTCTTTTGACAAATATACAAAATGCATTACGACCTATTTTAGATTTACAGCATCTATTTTGAAGTAGGTGTTAAGTATTTATAATTTTTGACATACAAACACCTCCCAAAGGCTCTTTTAAGAGCCACCACTTCCTACGAGAGAAAATTGCAATGGTTATGATAGCGTACCAAGCCAATTTTTTTGATGTCCGCGAACTGTCCGCGGACTTCTCAAAAATACAAAGGGCCCTGCTTCATTTATTTTCACTTCTAGTTTTTAACTGTAAAAGGCGGCTCTGAAAAGAGCCTTATTTTTTTTGATTTTTGTAATTTTGTATTTTTTTGTGGTTTTTTAGACACTACACACTAGAGGAGGGTAAAGGGGGGACACCAACAACAGGGATAAGAAAGGGCGAGCTGAGAGAGGAAGATGTAGAGTGGGTTTTATTTGGGTAGTGAGCAGGTCTTCTCGTGCTCTGAGACGATAGTCTCAAAAGCACTCCGAAGTCGCTCCCCCCTGCAGAGTACTGTGTCACAGTACATACATACAACTGTGACCCTCGAAAGGTAAGGGTCATCAGAATTCTGTATGGCCTGTGAGGCAGCTTGAGGAAGGCGCTGTCCCACAGAGGTGGTCCTTGCGGTGACAGGATCAGAAACAGAGGATGAAGTAGAGGAAATCAACCTACTACGTTCTTCACAAGGTACAACCTTGCGAATAGCCCCAGAGTGAAATGACCTCAGGTGTCGCTTCATGGTCGTGGTCCCAAAGCTGTAAGAACCGTGCTTCCCGCGACTGTGTATCATTTTGCACTCATTGCAGATAACACGGTTCGCACGAGCCTTAGGACCATTCCCATAAATGGAAAATAACCGCCACACCCAAGACTCACGTCTAGTGCGGGTAGTAGGGATTTCTTCTACCTCATTCTCGTCATCCTCTTCTTCCTCCTCTGCATCCTCACTCCTGTTCCCCTCTTCAGGCCCTTGGGAAGGTGGTGGTGGTGGAGGGGGTGGTGCTGAAGCAGGTGCAGCACCAGGAGGCAGTTCTGCAGCCAGGGATGCCATCTCGATGCTGTAATCAGCAAGTTGCACAAGAAATAGCTGTGCTCTGAAGAATAGCCAGAAACACAATGAGAATAAGCTCTAGGGTGTGTTCTTTTATAGGGGCGTGGTCTTTTGTACGCGGTTCATGGACATGCGCGCTGTTTGCAGACAGATCGAACACAAAAAAGGGTTCAAAAAGCTTCAAAAGATATGTAGAAACTCAGGATTACTATGTGGGACTTGTGCCATGATGAGTTTTTATGGAAAAATATTGTAGATTACTCGAAAATGTACTTTTAATTTGTTCGGGGACAGGACACGAACAGTGTCCGCATTCAGAACACGCGATTAGCGTTGGTGCGGTTACATGATCCCTTCGCGAACATGTCCGCGAAGGAAGCTCCTGTCCGCAGGACACCAAATGCACGGACATTGGTTTGCGCATGCGCCTTGATGTTCTACGGACAGTGTTCAGGTCCTGAATTAATTACAAGTGCGTCACACATCAAACACACATTTCTGGACATCGCGTGTGTTCTAGAACAGTTTAACGTGCTAGCGAACATTACGGACAGGTATAGTGTTCTTTAGGACACCTCCATTTTCGTTTAATTACGAACATTTCTAATTCTGCCCCCTCTTCATAAAATCCCACCAAACTTCGGAAAAACATTCACATCTAAATGTATTATCAGTTTCCCAAATTAAGTGTAGGTTCGTCAAATGGTACCTCATTTATAAGCCTTAACATTATTTTGGGACCCACCTCTAATTTTGCCCCATCATGACAGAATCCCACCAAACTTTGCATACTCACTCCGAATCAGCTCAGAAATATGCATGCAAAATTTCATGCAGTTCCATTAAGTGGCGCCAAAGTTATAAGCCATCCAAGAACTGCATTTCACCAACCCTGTAATGCTGAGGTGTCCGCAAACTTTTCAGGACTGTTCGCGAACATCCGAACTGTTCGCGGACATTCACAGCAAAAAACACCCGTTTTTTTTTTTTTCTTCTTGAAGCCATATCCCATCCACATCACCCCTCACCTCCCCAGAGATTATTTGATAAGTTTGACAAGTGCAATGTTGTGTTTTTTAATATGTTTTTACTGCAATGTCCGTGGACAGCGGTGAAGTCTGTGAATCCAAGATGGCGGCCATTTCTAAAAATCGGACGCACTTCACGCTCTTCACCATCTAATCAGCGAACACGTCGCATGTCTGCGGACATGACGCAAGCCAATTAACCAATCAGTGTCCTGTCCGCGGAGCGAACAGGGAAGTGTGTCCGCGGAGCGGACATAGATATCACTATTTTTTTGTGACCTACTTTTTGGCCATTTTAAAAAAAACTACTGGTCGGATTTTCACCAAATTTACAAAAGCACGCTTTTGGGACCAACCCGCTGCTCCTGCCGCAAATTTGGTGAAAATCCATACAGCGATTTGGGCTGTAGGCGTGAGCACATTTTTTTCCTCATTCAGTCTTTGGGAAAAAAAGACATTTTGGAACCCCCCCTATAACTTTGCCCCCCCCGGACCAAACCTCCCCAAACTTTGCAACAACAAAAAGAGTGGGCCATATACGTTTCTTGCAAAGTTTGGTGCGGATTGGTCCAGGGGGAGCGAAGTTATAAGCCTCCCAAAAAGTCCTCTTCCGATGGGATTAGCAACATAACCATAACTACACGGCCACTACCGTGGGCCGTGTAATTATATATATATATATATATATATATATATATATATATATATATATATATATATATATATATATATATATATATATTCAGTGGAAAAAACGTTGTTAAAGGGACGTTATGGTTAAGTTGCGCTACAAAAAACCAATGAAATTCAAAGAAAAACTTTGTTCAAGGGACGTTATGGTTTCAAGTAAAATCGAAAAACCCCAGAAATTCGTCAGTTATGGTAAGCTAAACAACATAACTCGCGCCACCACCGTGCACTGCTAAGACTAACACCCAGGACATCAAAAATGAAATCACAAATGTCACTACTGGTTAAGCCTTGCCTGTAAGGCAACCATCTACTGTCTGAGGTGAGTATGTGAACCAACACCCGATGGAATAATAGAGTGCCAAGAAAATGCAGTCCTCCATATGTTGACAAAAGGTTTACATCCAACCTAATGCCAAGATACATAATGCAAGTTTTAAAGACCGTTTTCAATAAAGTGCATAGATCAAGCCTTTCATTCGGACACATGTCTAAAGCTTTACAATAAAGTGCATAGTGCTTCACTTTTTGTAAACACATCCTAAAGTGCAAAGTGCATAAGGTTTCATTTTCAGTGAATTCCTAAGGTGCATAGTGCTGGTATGAAATTCCTTGTATGTATATATATATATATGTGATGGATGTCTGCTATCTTCTGTTTGCACTGGATATCCAACTTTGCTTTGTTACTCAATCTTCATCACCCCTCACACAACAGCCCCCCTTCACACTGTGTTGTCCTATGTTTGGTAATTAGAGCAATTGCTAACTCTGCAAACTAACTGATGCTATAGGTTTGAATGTGCATACACTTGCATTTACAGACACACATATGTTGACATCTAGGTATGTATGTAATGAGACCATAAACCGGGTGGATAACAGCATGGCGCTGAATGAGGTGTTGATATGATTCAAGTTTGCATATATAATTAAGGTGGTTAGCACTGTCCTCCATCCACTTCAGATTCTATGTAATAAAATCCATGTTGCGTACCAGTCACTTTTAATTCATTAGCAATGGTCTATGTCTGTATAGCAAGGGGCGATACACGGATCCCTGCAGTGTGAGGCGGTGGGGATGACTGAGGTGGCAGCACTGATGAAGGCCTTGAGCGGCCAAAGAGGATTCCTCTTTGTACAGTGAATGGTCTCCACAAATGTTGCGAACATTCCTCATAAGTACATTCCTATGTATTTGATGCATGCATTTTTTCTATAGCACATCTCTTCTGCAACAGAATATATGGGTGGTGTCACTGTGCCTATGTTTACAAACAGGGTAGCAACCATTTGGCAACTGATGGCAGAGTAGATGTGTCAAATGAAACCATAGGGGAATTGTGGAGGTAGTGTTTGGCTCTCGAACGGTGTCAAGAGGCTTGGTGTGTAGGTGGGATATGTGGTTGGGGGAATTTCTAAGTGTTCATAGGGCGGCTAGGGGTGATTGGATGTTATGTCGTTACAGAGAGCCTGGAGTTAGGTTGCGGTGTGGTCCTGATATTTATTTGGAGTGAGTGCCAGAGGTAAAGGCCCAGACTATGAAGTATTAACTGCCAAGGTGGGCCTCTTACTGTTTTGAGATGAATCAGAGAATTTTTCTGTCTAGTAGTGCTCCATTTTCGGATTATAGTCGGTGCGTTTACGATGTAGGTAGGTTTATTTTGTGTGTATGCCTTTTTATTAGGATGATCATGTGATAGAATGCCATCTGATGATATAAAATGATGCAGGTAATTCTGCTGCTGAAAGGGAGTTCTGCTAAACAGACATGGGGGCCTCATTACAAGTGAGCCTACCCGCACTGTTGTTACCGGAATGGCACGCTACTGCCGGACTTGTAATGAGGCTCATAGACTGAACCAACACACAGATGCATTCAGCTCCCAGCTCTGCATTGGCGTAAATGAGGGTCAGAGGGCACATGTGCATCCCTGACAGCTGCTGGAACACAAACGTTCCTGTAGTGGAGAGCTCTGTTCCATAACCAGCCCCTGGGAACAATGAGGCTGGGGGACGGGACTGCTGTTTGAACAATGCCTCGCTGATGGCTTTACTGGAACCAGAACCATGCTCACTAGTGATGTATACCTATAGGAGGTAGCCAAGATACCTTGAGTGGGTTACAGAAAAGAAGGGCCCACCTTATCCCTGACTATCCTTGATTGGGACTCCCATCAACCCAGAAGTCAAGGAACAGCTATGAGCCCTAATTCCCATATTTAACCACTTGTGAGCTGCAGCTACCCGGACATAACCCGTCTGCCAAAAGCTTCTTCGTGCCATGTGCCGGTGTTGCTTGGTCGAACAGTGTATTGGACCAAGACGAACAGTTTACCAACCCGAAGCCAAATCATCGCATCAGCCACGCTCAACAGTATCCTGCCCCCAAACTCAATAATAAGCTACTGTGAAAAGACCCTGCACCCCTGGTCCACTTTTAGGAACACAGTGACTTCTATGCCCCTCTGGGCCCCTCTTCTCAACCTGGTTCTTTTAAGACACTCTTGAACATTGACATCTACCTAGAGTGCCATTCTACAACAGCTTTCTGTGTTTTCTTTAAAGGAGTGTGTTTTTGCTAGTGATTTTGGTTTTTTTTTTTGAGTAAATCATTTCCTCACCATTCATTCCAGTACTCTGGCAGAGCAGTAGCCATTTTGTCATAGTTTATGTGTGTGCATTTTATTTGAGCTTTAAGGGGGAGTTCACGGTGAGAGCTGTCTTGGTGGCATGATGTGTTTCCAATGTGTCAATTTATCTTCAGCATTTGGAGAAGCTGGAATCTAGGTCAGATTCACATTGGACTAGAAGACGGAGGTTACAAAAGGCAAGACGGGGGAGAAAAGAGGGCTGAGGGACTGATTTGAAGAGGTTGGACGGGAGACTTTTAAGGTGCCATAGCGGGGAGATGTTGTTTCGTTTATATTCAAGTGAAATATAATTAGAGGTCATAAAGAAGACAAATGGTTTTAGGTGTGATGCTAATATCTGGGGTACAGCAAAATTGGGGAACACTGACGAAAAATCTCACAGTGGTGTTTGATGTCTTTTTTTGGGCCAATGGGAGAACATTATATTCAGTGTCATTTAGATCAAATCAGTTGACCAACATGCCTTTGGTTGCGCAGTCAAAGGCAGTTTGCTAGTCAAAGCACATCATGCGAGACCTTGATCAGTGGCAATAACTGTGGTCGTAATGGCCAGCAAGCCAGCAATAAAAAAAATAAAAAAAACAGAAGCTCTAATCAGGGCACTTAATTGGGCGGATCAGACAGCAAAAAGGATAAACTGAGTGGCAGATACTTGAGGCACTCTGCAGGTTAGCGAGATAACACTCAATGTATGCTAACCTAAGAGATCAAGGAAGATCCTGTTGACCTGCATGGACATGAAGGGTCTCCCATGACCTGCATGAGTACATGAATACATGCATCTGGACTTATTGCCACTTTCTGACACCAACCCCTTCACTGCTAAGACCCACCATACTCACAAGTGAAAATGGATATGTTTTATAACTTGTATACTTTGGGCCTGACACAAACCCTGATTCATGGAGCTGTGCAAAGTGTATTTTTGCCCTGCAAAGTCTGGGCAAAGTCAGCGTATAGTCATTTTTGCAGTTCAAAATGACTTTGCACGGCAAAAATACACTTTTCGCGGCTCCATGAATCAGGGTTTATGCCGACAGTGCAAAGTCACTTTTCAGAAGTGCAAATTCACTTTGAACCAGGCAAATATTCCATGAATCAGGCCCTTTGTGATTCATAAAAGTGAAATGCGCAATCAGAACATGACCTGGGATTACCTTGTGACCTTTCACATTTCACAATGACTCTTTAAGGGAATTCGATGAAGCAGTAAGTAAATTGTGAAAAGGTTACTTGGTGGTGATATGCTTTCAAGGTCGTTTTTTAAACAAAACAGGCCCTTAATTGAAATGTAATGGGAAGGATGTGTCCTTAGGACAAATATGTCTGTATAGACCACCTCCTTCTATTCACACTTTGTCACTGTTCATGCACGTGGCTACATGAGGATGGCATGTATTGTTCGCATATATAATTTTCTTTTCTGCATACGACCTGACGAGTTCCTCCTCCTTATCTCTGAATGTATGTCTGTTCGCCAGCCAGCCTGATATAACATCCATATCAATTATGTCAAAAACACATAGCTCCTTCACCTTTTGTGTATAACGTGGGCTGAGGGAGGCTATAATCTCAGAAGGGGAGTGAATGCCAGACAGTAGCTAACCAAATAGCAATAGCACAACAGGTCCAAAATAAAAGAATGCCCGATCAAGGTTCTATAATCTACCTCAATTAAACAAATCATTCGAACAACTAACTATTAACACTAAAACTACCACCCCTGTCAACGAAGGCAGATAATGCTGAAGAAATATGTACAGGGACTCTGGATACTTTAGCAGGGAGGAAAAAGTCAAGCATCGCAAACATGCCACTGTAAGGATATGTACTTGAAGAAAAAAGGTGAAAGAAGGGCCAGTCTCTCGGACCCCAAAAATGTACCAAGTGCACAGGGGTTCTTAGGCGATTCAGCAGGGTCGAACTAGGCTTCAAAATGCAATGACTGTGGGCCGGACAGGTTTCAAAGGCAGTGATTTGCATTGATCCCAAGTGACAAATCAGCATTGAGTTGGGTTTGAGCAGTGCTCTGTGATGTTCAAAGGCGTCATTGAGCGATGCAGGTTGCTTGGTCACCAGGAGTGGTTCGACAATCAACTCTGATTTGAAACAGTGAGCGCCGCTAGTTTGGGTCGATGAGCGACGCCATCATCCAGTGGTTTGAGTCGTGCTGCGATGCAAAGTCCTGCCGGTTCGATGCTGAAGCATGCAGTGGTTACAAGTTATCTTCACGGTGCACTGAAGCTCGAGCCGGACAGTTGATGACACTCTGCTGGGATGATGCAGCATCAAACCGGTTTGATGATCAAGCAGCAGAAGTTTGAAGTTCGAAGGTGAGTGCTAAATGTAGCACTGCAGATCCTGGTGGTCTGAAAACAGCAAATACAGTTCGATTGTGGTTTGAAGTTGTTTTAGTGATGGAAACAGGAGTCCTTACTGCTTTCGTTCTCTGGATGCTGTGAGTTTTACTCCAGGCGCCTATAAGGCAAAGTGAGTCCTTTTCAGTCTGTTTTCCAAGCATAGAGAGTTTTGCTAACATAGTGATAGGCAATGGTCTTCTGCAAAGTCAACCCCAATGTGCCATGCGGATGGATAGGGAGTAGAGCTTTCCTCTGTCTTAGATCGACTGTCTTTATCACTGGTAAAGGACTTTGCAAAGGACTGCTTTGCCAACAGGTTCCAGATTAATTCGTCTTAATGTCTGTGGAGGTCCAAAAGTGTTTCAAAGAAGGAGTGGGAGACTCCCTGTTTTATAGGTCTGAGGCCACAGGGGATTGGATCAATGTAAGTATGCTTTAAGGGGTACATTGGTACAAATTACCCTGGCCTCTTGATGTCATACGCAGAGTGGCTTTTTCCAGGGGGAGTGGAGGGGACAGGAAAGAATGAAAAGCCCACAGTAAAGCAAGATGGAGGAATCCTTCATCAAGCCCACTTGCCACTCTAACAGACGTAATTCCACCCCTCTCTCTGTTTGCAACTTCAAAGGCTGGCTCCCTTTGGTGCCCTCCCCTATAGTGAGGCAGGCTTTTCATATGAAAGTGCCTTTTTGAATCCGGATTCTCAGAAGATCCCCTGGTGGGAGCTTCTGGGCCTGGCAGAAAGGAGTCAACAGAGAGTGGCATCCTGTCTTTGCCCCATTGACTGGAATGCAGTCAGGCTGCCTGGAATCCACATTTCCTCTCATAGCTTGTCTGTGCTCACAGGGTTGACACTGGTATGAATCCAATTTGGCGTGGCTTTAATAATCATGTAAACTACCAGCTAGCATACCCACACATAGGCATGGTTTATATTTCAAGACTATACTGCCACCGGGTGGTAGTTTATCATAATTATTATGGTTTTGTAACCAAGGTGCCGACCTATATGCGGCCTCTGCCCTGCAGTGGCTTTGTTGCCACAGCAGCTGTGAAACAAGACGTCTCAACCTGCTCTCTGCCAGTGGAGAGCAGGAGCTGCAGTTAAGGGAGACTGATGCAGTGTGATTAGGTGTATAGTATGCTTTTGGCATGGAGTTTTCTGAAATAGAGATCTGATCAGCAGACCACTCTTTCTGAGATGGAATTACCGGCATCATTTTATTATTTAATACAAATCAAAAAAGCCAGGGCTTTTACACACTTTATTTGTGTCCAGAATGTGCAGAGGCTGTGTACTTCTACTATTAGACAGCCCTGCACAGTGTGGGTCTGAATTGCTAGCATTTGCAAGATTACAGGTACCTGCATCAGTCACAAGATTGCTGTAAAAAATTGAGGAATGTTTTATTTTGTTCTTTAAAACTCCATTGCAGATGTTGTACCCGAAATGTGTTTTAGTTTAAAAGATGTATGATTTCATTTCTATTTTGCTATGGACCTGTCACACTTTTAGGATATGGACTGGCAATAGTGGGACCTGCATGCTAGTGATAAATATTTAGAAGTTATGGATGCATATGATTTTTCACTCTGATAGAGCATGCACGCTAACGCACTGGGCTTAAAAGCGTGTTTTGCGCTGAAACCGCCTTTGGTAATTCTCAGATGTCTGTGAATTTGTTTACCGGAAGTAAACGGCCAAGCACTGCTGTGAAGGGGACAACGGGTCAGTGGAGTCTTTCACAAGAGGCTTGTGGCCAGGAGATGGGTTATCAAGTCACTGCCATGAGGCAGAACTCTATGGTGGGAATGTAATCAAGGATACCCTTTCATGCTTAACCTCCTCCAATCATACACAGGCCCTTAGCAAGCCAGTCTGTCCCGAAGTTCGTCCTACCAGTGATGTCATCAATGACATTTGTGATGTCATCTTTCTTGTCCTGGGTGTTAGTGTTATAAGTGCACAGTGGTGCGGGCAGTTATGGTTGCTTAGTTTACCATAATTGGGGACTGTGCAGTGTTTTTTGGTTTCACTGTGAAGTATAACATCCCTTTAACAAAGTTTTTTTTTTTACTGAATGTACATATATATATATGGTGGGCAACGAAAACAAATAAGCTAAACATGTGATGTCGTCAGTGATATCATCAGGGACATTTCAGAGGACAGCTTTCATGTTCTGGGTGTTAGTGTTAGCAGTGCACAGTGGCGATGTCAATTAAGGGGGCTCAGTTTGCCATAACTGGCGAATTTCAGGGGTTTTTCGTTTTTATTTTGAACCACAATGGGGAGGGCAAATATTTATTTTTTTAGTGAAGTGCACAGGTTTTTCGTAGGGCAACCTAACCATAATGTCCCCTCAACAAAGTTTTTTTTGTAGTGAATTTTACAGGTTTTTGGCAGGGCAACGTAACCATAACGTCCTTGTAACAAAGTTTTTTTTAACTGAATGCCATAGGTTTTTAGTATTATAAATGCATCATAACATTACTTAAACAAAACTTTTTGACTACATTTATAAGGGTTCTAATAGTAACACATAAGCATAGGACTGTAAAGGAACATTTGAAGTAACTTCCCACCTTTCGAAGAATTCCACTTTATCATATGCTGATGTACAGCATACAGCATGGGGGCGTGTTCGAACAGTCATACACACTTCACAATGACACGTGTAACTGGTTGATAGTGCGAAAGTACATTGGGTTTTCTTATAAGAACTTATAACTGCAAAATTTCTGGCGCAGAACTCCACAATGCAAGTGTGCATCAATATAAGCAAGAGTGCATACCGACGTTTCTGGATCATTCACCCCCATTGCTCCCCAAAGAGTGGGGGATGAATGCCATTGGCAATTGAGATTTTATACAGCAGTAATTCGTGGTACCAAGAAAGAGGATTTTTTTGTCTTCAAACGCCTGCAGCGTTCCCGGATGAAGAAAACAAATCTTTTTTCAAGATGGCCAACATACAAAGGGAAGACGGACATTGGATAGAAAGCCTTCTTCGCTTTCCATTGCAGGCTGCAGAAAGCAAAAAGGAAACTGTGTTACCATTATGACAGCACCACATTTCTGTTCCTTGATAAATGTGTGGTTATGAGCAAGACGTTTACCAGAAAGGCAGTCCGTGGTGGACATGGCGACCTCAATGCAATGTTTTCTCCCTTGCAGTAAAGGCCAGTAGCCATATCCCCGACATTGTGGGCACTACCCATACATAGAGGCTACCCCTCAGAGACGGAAGCTGTACCGTTAAATATGAAAAAACTATCACATGCACAACACAAAGCTTTTCAGTCATTGTCAATGACCTTTACATACATGTGTTGTACATGTGCTAATTTTTTTTCTGCAAAAATGTGAGTAAAAACAGCAAAGGAGTAGTGTACTTACATTGACATAAAATGCCAAACAAACACTGTGATGCGAAGCGCAATGACGTCAGAAATACTGGATGCAACACCATTACCACTCACCTTTTGACACATAATTTTGTAAGTGACACAGGTTGAAAGGTGTGAAGATATGTGTATTGGGAGGGTCTAACCATATATTATTGTACAAACATTTCTGTGCATAGGGCATCTGGGTGACAGAAATTGGCCTGACGGCACTAATGCATATGAGATGGGCCTGACCCCCCCCCGTAGCCAATGCAAGTGGTATGGAGTACCTTTCTCCATAATGTTCCTTGACAGCTTAAACAAATGCGTCCATACGGACGGACGTGCCGTGATGTAGCACCTACAAAAGAACACATTACGACCTGCAACGTAGCATGCCACATTGTGAAAACAGAGAGTACATTTGTAAAAAAAACACTAACGTTTAAAAATGTGTCCAGTAGTTTTATTTCACAATAAAGTGAGCGAAGTCATCACCCTATGCAAGTAGTAAGGTAGTTTTGTTTCACAATGAACTGTGTGAAAAGATGGCACTATTCACTTTTCCATAGAAGTATTAAGTTTGTCTCTTTGGTCGACAATGACAATGTTAAAGGTCACATTGTTTTTCACACAGAAAGTAAGCGTTGCCGCCACAATAGTCATTTTCCTCCCACATTGATGTGCGAGACGACGTCAACTGCTGTGATCTACACCACCAGAAAGGATGGAATGTTACTTCTTATAGCGACAGCAGCGTAGGGACACAGAGGTCCCACATGATCATCCCAGTGAATTATGATGCTCAGACAGCCGGTTATGAACAGTTGCAATTGACGGTTAAAGAACCCGTCACTTGGCATCTGTAATCTGTGACAATCACAATAGGGAAGGAAGTATCTGAGGAGGAAATGGGAATTAAAAGATGTATGAATACGCAACCTTTGGATAAACCACAGTTGTACTTTTCAGTAAAAAATGAATTCAATAGGAGGAAATGCAGTGGGACCCTAGGGATGGCGACAATGTGCAATGTCCATAATTGGAAAAATAAATCGAACGGCACAGAAAGCTGGAACGTCATTATTAATAATACAATTTTGTTTGGAAGTAGCTGCGCGGTGGAAGAGGAAATAAAACGTGTATCATTGCACAACCTGTGCACAAAAAAACATTCTAACACATACCTTTTTTTATTAAATATTATTTTAATTTGGGGAAATGTAGTGGCACCCTACAAACGGCGACAATGTGCAGTGTCCATAATTGGAAAAAAATTGCAACGGCACATAAAACTTAGGAAAATAATAATTTTTTTTACAAAATAAAACATAACGTCAATTCGGTATATAAGCAGCAAAAATACACTTACATGATGTGGAGCGCCTCCATTGTGTTCGCTGTAGTCGGACACTAGTGTATGTTGAAGACTGCCTGTTCGGGAACTAATTTCTCAAATGTTTTTGAAGCATAACCTTATCAAACGATATCTTTTTCAAACTGTTACTCCCTACATTCTTTCTACTCTTTCCCTGTACCTCAAGGTTAAAAAACAAGGGACCCTTATGGGTGTCGACAAATATGCGGCCGTACTGAGCTCATGTTGAAAAGAGAAAATGCAGTGGCCTTCACTCCGAATACAAATACATTCTCATTTTGCAACAACATATCAGCATCTATTATGAGTACCGCTACTGGCGTGCACGTGCAGAAGAGCTGTGTGTACGAAATAGAGCAGGTGGCTGCCTGAGATTCCCGACAGTCTGACTGCAGTAATGTTGTTTATGTATTGTAAAATGGACGCAGTAAGTTCATTTCGTACAATGAGTAGCAAGTCCCACTGTACCGTATGACAGTGCTAACAAGAATACTTCAATGTTTGACTTTCCACTACCACGTCTCATTAACGCTCACCTTTCGAAACAGTGTTCCATAAGTGTTATAAGTGCATTGGTGCCTTCTTCGTTTAGGTATGTTAGTGCCAATGTTCGCGTTCAACAGAAAACGAAGTAAACATGGCGGACGTATTGAAAGATTAAGACGCACTTCACTCTGTGCCACAACGCAATCAGTGAAAGCGCAACATGGTCGCGGCCAGCACGTCACGGAATAGCCAATTGCAATGTTCTCCACAGAGCGAACAGGGAAGTGTGACCACGGAGCGGACATAGATATCACACATTTTTAGAGATATACTTTTTGATCGTTTGTAAGGGAACTACTGGATGGATTGTCACAAAATATGCAAAAGCACGCTTTCATGCCCAAGCCCCTGCCACTGCCTCAAATTTGGTGCAAATCCGTCCAGCGGTTTGCCCTGTAGCCGTGCGCAAAGTTTTCCCCCATTCAGTCTATGGGAAAAAAAAACTTTTGGGACCCCCAGTATAACTTTGCCCCCCCCCTGGACCAAACTTCATCAAACTTTGCTAAATGATTCAGAGTGGGCCATATACTTTTTTTTGCAAAGTTTGGTGAGGATTCGTCCAGGGGGAGCGAAGTTATAACCCGCCCAAAAAGTGCTCTTCCTATGGAAACAGCAACTTAACCATAACTACACAGCCACTACCGTGGCTGTGTGATAGATAGATATATATAAAATAAAAAAATCAGTGATTTACGGTATTTAAGTTTCGTTAAAAATGGTATTCGTTATTTTTTTTTCGTTAACATCACTGGATACTGTTGCCATTAACCTTTTTGGATAGTACTATAGTTGGTTTTGTGAAGAATGCCTTTAACCTCTAACCCCTGATTGTGCCTGTTATGTGAAACATTTCTGTGGCTGTTTGTGCATGGGTGAGAAGTACCAAAACCTCTTAACGGGTAAGAATCAAGCTTGAAGGAACCGCTCGACACCAGAGTGACTTCTGATGAGGAACACACAGGTTAAAGGCAACAGGGCCCAAATGAATCACAGAATCACCTCTCCTTCAGCTTTCCCATTGATAACTAACTAACCGATTGAATTTAGACATGAAACTAAAGATTTGTCTTTTTTTAAAATAAAACTCATTAGCAGCTGGGGCAGGTGTTACCGCCAAACAGGTTCCTCTAAAGGTGGGCTGAACCACTCGTCCCCTCCTCCTCTTTTAGTCTGCAACTCTGCCTCCTTCGTTATGCCATACCCGCGCCTCAATCTCCCCTATGGCTCCCACTGCTACACAGCCTCATGCACACAGACCCACTTACCGGCACCTTCTTGTTCTGTTTTGGCTCCCAGCGCCTCCTTATTCGTAGCCAGAGAAATGAATAGGGAACTCTGTATGGCCGGAATCTTAGGTGTATTTTTTTGTCAAGCAGTGGTCATATGCTCACTGGAGCGTGTAATTTGAAACAAACTAATTGTTCTTAGCATGGGAGGGTTGGCCCTTGGTTGCTAATATCAATACATTTAATTCTGCGGGCTTCACTGACCATTCACAGCATTATAACTTGGGTCCTGGTTTGTTTCTGGTTCGGCA
Source organism: Ambystoma mexicanum (assembly GCF_040938575.1). Taxonomy (NCBI): domain Eukaryota; kingdom Metazoa; phylum Chordata; class Amphibia; order Caudata; family Ambystomatidae; genus Ambystoma; species Ambystoma mexicanum. The sequence goes on from NC_090925.1 coordinate 1,075,059,209, forward strand.
AGCCCATGGGAAAGGGTATTATTATTATTGCTTGATTAATACCATTGTAATCAGTTCCTGCCCCAGGTCTCACTGCGTCCCATGCAAGATTTGTGGGCGTGCCCCCCCACACCGTTCTAGCCTGTGCGCATAGTAGGCCTAGAATAAAATACCAAGCCACAATAAACAGCTGGACTACCTGCATTAAAATGTCATCCTAGCCACCTAATAACACAAAAACTGCTTGATTTATCATAGATGCCCAGAAAAGAAGTCATGCCAAAGTATGAACGAGCTAGACTGGCTACTCCAAAATGCATGTCTAACCAGGTATAACTCATACCATGCTTGATTTATCACAGATGCCCAGAAAACAAGTCATGCCACAGTAAGAAAGGGCTAAAGCTGCTACTCCAAAATGCCAGTCTAGCCAAGTAATAACACATAGCATGCTTGATTTATCACAGATGCCCAGAAGACAAGTCATGCCACAGTAAGAAATGGTTAGACTGGCTACCCCAAATGGCCAGTATAGCCAAGTATTACACAACCATGCTTGATTGTTCACAGATGCCCAGAAAACAAGTCATGCCACAGTAAGAAAGGGCTAGATTGACTACTCCAAAATGCCACAGCTAAACCAAACAATCATTCACCCAGCTGCACATACATCACTCACTCACACACACACACATTACAATACACACATCATAAACACACAGCAGAGCCCAAATGCATAGACAAAAAACATTTTTGTTTGTTCTGTTGATCCTTCTTCAACAGATAAGGCCTCCGCTACAGCAGACTCCTAGCTCCAAGCTCAACTACGCAGACAGGAACCCAGGTTTCCGGTTTTCCTGTCTCATGCAGTAGGGCTTAACAGAAAGTAACCTTCTAGTTGCAGCATGGCACTCCTGACCACTGTGCCATAACTAGAACATTCCTTTAAAATTGGAGCACATGCACTTTGACTTCGGAAAGGAGTCAGATCATTTATTTTTTTTATCTCACCTTTTTAATGTTTTTCTCATTACACAATATAATTAAAACATTAACTCCGGAGGAGTCCACCAACCTTAACATTCAAACAACTCTTGGGTCCAAGATTCGGCAACACACAGTGATAACAGTATTTCATGCCCACGACTTTGAAGCAGTTTAGATAAAGTATATAGTATACAGTTTTCAGCAGATTATTGAGCATTCGCCCACTTTCCCCAGACCTCATTGGCTTCCTCAGGGCAACCTCTAGCCGTATATACTCGCTGTTCCATCGCTATGCATAAATCCACATCATTAAGCCATTGTGCATGTTCCGGAGTTATGTTAGACTCCCACAGTTTAGCAATGTTACATTTAATCAGTGCTGTGGAGGTTGAAAACCGCAGTTTATCATAGTGCGACATTGATCCCTCATCTTCCACACCCAAAAGCATTAGTTTAGGATCTCTAGACACAGTACAACCCAGGACCCGCGATAGTATATTACAGCATTGTTGACAATATCGTTTTATGTGAGAACAGTCCCACACTATGTGGACGAAGGTGCCCTCCTCCTGTTGACAGCGTAGGCAGTTAGTCTTCCTTGGGTACATCAGTATTGCTATCCAGTCTTCCGGCAGGATCGCTCCCACATCTCTTTCCCACTTGGACTTCAAAGTCACTAATCCAGGTGTAGCGAAGGAGGTAATGACATTGTACATCACAGAGGTACTCCTGTCCTCTGTTCGGTCTAAGAGTAGGTTTCTCTCTATGGGAGTGCATTCTGCCATATTACTCAGATCAGGGAGGTGACACTGTAGTGCATGACTTAACTGAGTATGTCAGTACCGCTCCGTATCAGGGAGGTTAAATTTGGCAGCCAGATCATCGAAGCGTACAAACTTCCCTTCTGTGATCCCATCACCCACTTTTGTTATCCCCGCTGCTATCCACCTCTGCCATTCGGGAGCTTATCCAGCTGAGATAGATTCTTGTTTTCCCATAGTGGTTGCGCTGGGGTGATTTTCCCTTCCCAATTAATGTATTTGTCTGTTTCTGCCCAGATTATCGTCAGGTGGGACGACATAGTTCTGGGGGGTATTAGTGTTAGTTTTCTGATACAGGGATTCCAGTGGGGCTGTTTTTGCCCCCCTTGTGGTATCGGGTCTAATGTGAGATAGTGTTGTATCTCCGTGTAGCAGGTAATTTATTACTGCCATTTGGCTTGCCCAATAATATGTCTGCAGGCATGGTAGCCCAATACCCCCTCCCAAATGGACCGCTGCAGGGTATGAAGTGCTAGCCTCGGGCGTCCATTGCTCCACAGGAGCTTCCTAAGGATCCTGTCAATCCTTTGAAATTCACGTGTGGGGACGTGTAGTGGGGCATTTTGAAGGATGTACAAGAATCATGGCAAGGTCATCATCTTGAATAGCGCTGCTCTCCCTAGTAGGGTCAACGGTAGGGCGATCCAATGTTTAACATCTTCTGTAAATCGGTCTATGATTGGATGGAGATTTCTAGCCCCATATTCATTCAAGTCTGTTGTGATCTGCACCCCCAGATATCGAAAGTGGCTTCTTTCAATACGAAAACATGCCGTCCATGCTGAGTCTGGGATCCTCGGATCATCACCAGGGGCACCCCCCTGTCGGCCCCATGTCACTTCCTTAACGGTGCATGTAGAGGAGGTGTTGCAATGCTCTGTGGTGTGTTTTAGCTGACACGGAAGTTACATTTCTGTGGTAGTTCGGTCCGCAGGTCTCAACCTCTGACTCCGACGCCTTCACTTGCACAGCCCAAATAGACTCTTTTCCACCTTGCAGACAGTGGTGTTCTCCGAGAGAATCCCCGAGTTACTGTACTCAGCCAAACGGTGGTCCTTGCGACCACAACCCATATGTTGTGTGTTTTGCTGAAAAAAGTTTGTCTCGTTGGGCTAAAATGTCCTGTATGATTCTGCCGGGTTGGTATGTGCGTGGCTCAAATCGTTTGTGGTACTTTAGGGATGTGTGTCAGGTACCCTTGTAGTTGTTCTTCAATGCCACAAGTTCAACCATGCGCAGTCAGGTGGGGCTGCTATGTTTACTCTCCCCTCCGGGGTCCAAATATTTGCTGGCTGCCAGGCATAATACTAAGTTGCACTTTATCACACTTACTCCCGCTCCATTTCTCCTCACATGAGATATCTGCGCGCCACACCATGTCTACTTTGCACAGACCCAGCCGATAGTATTTCTTGTCAGTTTATCCCACTGCCAATCTTGCACGGCAATGGTCTCTTTCCCCAGCCGGCTCCTTGGGTGCCTCAGTGCTTGGCCGCTATGTTCTTACTGTGAACTATGGAGAGTTTGTTCCTAGGCAGCTCAGGGTTCCTTTAAGTTTTAGCAGTATATTGTGGATAGTGCCAGGTTAACCAGTCAATCACAAATGAGAGGTTGCTATCATTAGGGTCCTATTACTATCTGCCTGGCTCTCCACACAGCGAGGACCGTATGTTTGGGTCCGTGTGCTAGCGTTGGTTGCTGTCGCCCAGATAGCTAGCAGGGTATGGGGGTTGTTATCTCCTGCGCGCACCGCTGCACAGTATCTGGGCTATGGTCTTATGTCTATCAGAGGACTCCGGGAGGCAGATGTACGCCGATTGTATGTCGAGCAGTCACAGGCTGTCACTGTGGGTATTTCACCGTGCCCCTTCCTGTGGTCATAGCTGCATCTCCAAGGTTGCAGTCCCCTATCCCTCCCACCACCTGGGACTGACCAACAGCGCACTGTACCTTGCACCAGCGGGTCCGATGGCAATTGGCCGGGCCGCTGCGTCTCTTCCAGCTCCAGGTCGTTGCAATCCTGTGCCATATTAGGGCGGCTCACATGCCCCCTATTTGTTGGGTGAGTCGAACTGCCTGTACTCCTCCTGGGCTGCGGTTGCCATGGTGCGGCTCCTCCACCGCTAGGTCTCCCCCATAGTCTTAATGGCACCTTGCCCAACGATAAACACCCCCGCTCTGCGCTGTGTTGTTCCGGCAGTCGGGGGCACAGGAGGCCACAGTCCAAAGTATTCCGACAAGCCCGCTGCGCTTTGGGGTTTTACGGCTGAGTGGGAGTCACTGGCCCCCCCCACCTAAACAGGGACACGGGCTGGTCCCCGGGGTATCAGAGCATGTTATAGGGTCGTTGATCAGTGGATAGGGCTTCTTCTCATGCGCTACACGAGGAGTGGTTGGCAGCGCTTTGTGACTTCAGTGCGCAGCCTCACCTACGTGCCAACAGCGCGTGTAAATGTTATTGCGCCGCTCAACCATCCCGGCCATTCAATCCGTTCACAAGGCTGTACGGCAGCGGGGTCCTGCGTTGGTTTCTTATTTTGCTTCATTCACCTGGTTGCAGTGTGCCGAATCGTAGTGCCCGAAGAAATGTATTCGGGACTCATTCGGGTCTTATGGCTCGTCAGCCGTCAGAGCCTTGCAGCCATTGGGTCACTGTTTTCCCCCTGCTCCCTCTGGGTGTCTTGGGTTACGAGTGCGCAGAGCACTCCACGGCCATCTTGGTTGGACCTCGCAATCACGCCTTCACTTTTCAGATCGCCAGATCTCAGCTCAGCAGGCTCCCACAGCTTACACACTTCCCATAAACGTGTCACAATTGTTCCGCTTTCGGCAGTATGTCTTATCTTCCAGATACCATACGGATGTCAGGCTGGATGATTCAGGATGTTGTGGCAGCCATCGGAGCACAGTGGACTCACGTCCGCATTGCCTCGTAGTTGGCCACGCCCCCCTGTCAGATCATTTCTTGATCTGACTTCTTTCCGAAGTCATGGTGCATGCGCTCTGACTTCAGAAAGTGGAGGGCCGGCTTGAGAGGCGATGGTGTCGGTGCGCCCTTTATGTCTTGCACCCCTGTGCTGCAGAACTAGTCGATCGCCCCCTAAACTAGCCCTACTTGGGATGTTTATTTGACAATGGACTATCTGTGGGATCTAAGAAATGGCAGGGCCTACAGCTTGTTCATAATTCCACATTCCAAGGATACCGGAGGTGCATAGCGCACCAACTGCACCCTCTGTGGCCTCTCCAGTGGATCTTTGTACTGGTAACACGCCCTGCTGACATGCCGAGCCAGTTCCCAAATATTGCCCAGGAAGATTACAAATGTAACAAAAGGATGTTGCCTGCCCATGTTAATGTTAGTACCAAAAGTGGAGTTGGCATTAACCACATGTAGTAGAGAATGTTAATGTGTCTGTTATCTAGGGCTATAAAGGCATTACTTGAATCTGACATGTATGCCCTTTTGACTTTTTTTTCTTTCACCTGAAAGAGTGCCACGGTTGTAATAGCTCTACAGACCCAGCCCATTAGGCCCTAACAGTCATTATGGGCCCTTAAAAATCATTGAATGCTCCACTGGATTTGTTCCTTTGACTTGGTTTTCTGGACCTATTACGCCGTTGGGCGGGGTCTATAAAGCTTAATTCGCACTTAATTCTAATAAAGACCTCCTCTCAGCTAAACAGAATGCTTAGAATGCAGTCTCTAATCTTTGGTTTGGATTTCTTCATTCCAAATATTCAGATATGAGCATCACTCTGACAAGCAGCACAGAAACCATTGTATAAATCTGTGTAAAGGCAGAGAGGAGCATGTGAGCGCAATCTCCCAAATTAGCAAACTGAAACGTAAAAAGTTTATTTTTAATAGTTCCATGTTAGTTAAAGTAACATTACAAGTTACTTGCGTGTGCAATTTGTTCTCCTAACAATAAAGTTAATTCCATTTTAGATGCAAAACTCCATCTGGTAATAGCCTTATAGACATCAGGCCGTAGGTGACATTATCTAACGGGATAATTATCCTTGCCTAATTTATATCCCTCAGCTTCGCCTCAGGGAATGACTTCAAGGTGGAATATTATCAAGCGATAATGACCCACCCCTTTGTCTATAAGAATAGTTTAGTTCACCAAATCCCTTATATACCGCCTCTCACCAAGCAGAATGCTCGGAATGTAGTCTATATTCTCGGGTATAGACCTCATTTCTGAGCAGCAGACTCAAATTATAATCTTTCCTTTTAGAAACCCAACCTTGCAGCCTTACAGACTTCAAGAAGGCTCATGATCCCTTGTGATGGTGACCCTTTTGCAACCTATAGTAATTGGCTTTGCCTCAACTTGGGGCGGGGGGGGCTCTGTGGGGGGTGTCCTCAACAGCAATCATAACCCTCCCTCAGTCTACAAGTCTTAATGAATGACTGCTCATTTGAATGCCATCGCACCATGTCTGCCTCTGTTTCACTCTCCTGAAAAGCATCTGTTTTCTGGTGATGGAGACACACAACATAGCTCAGTATAACACCAACATGACAGGACCATGACAGGGGCCATGTCTGCACATGATGTATATCACCATGCTGACTTTTCCTACTTGCCACTGGAAGTATCCGAGTCGGCGGTGCTCCTCGCGGATTAACTAAAAGGAATGTTGAGCACATCCATTCTGTCGGCTGGGCACAGACAATCTAGAAAGTTTATGAGTGGCTGGTGGGGCCACCAGCTGCCTGCCTGTACAAGCCAAGAACTCTGGTCATCACCCATAAGTGCCTGTCACGCTCCGCCCCTCGCTACCTCTCAGACAAATTCGCTAGACATTGCTCCACTAGACCCACCAGAACCCCTTACCTGCACCAACTAAAGATCCCCAACTATAACCTAAAAACAGCAGGAGTCTCAAGCTTCCCAGTGCTCGCAGCACAATGCTGGAATACCCTCCCCTCTTGCAATTAGATCGGAAGTCGCATCCTGGCCTTTCAGAGCCATGGTGAAATCATGGTTTTTAAACTAAAACTTCCAATCTCTCAATGACACTTCTGGCCAGCCGCCGTGCGCCACCATGTAGTAATGTTCACCTTAGCTTTATACGACTTAGGACCACCTTGTAACCCGGTCCTCACTCTCAACTGTAACTATCTTGTACCTGTTCGCTTTATACTCTATTCTTGTAACCCGGTCCTCACTGTCTACTGTAACTTTCTTTTACCCTGCTCACGGTATACTCTATTCTTGTGTGAAACTACTCAGAGCCTGGACTATTGTATGCTCTGACTGGTGTATTATGATGTTTGTGTAACAATATGTAACTCTGCTGTGCAGATGATTACGCGCCCAGCTACCTGAGGGTTCGGATGCGCTTTATAAATAAACAAACTAAACTAAACTAAACTATGACACCAGGAAAGCCATGTCTCTAGCCCTGGGCTTTTCATTAAAAAGCAGTTGCATTCTAGAAGTTGAAGTCTTTGTTCACTTCAACCAAATAGACGAAGATACCATTTGTAAATGCTTTGGGAAGTTCACAATGATCCATGTTTGTAATCACCCCAATGAATCAGCCTGGAAGCACATACCTGAATACATGCTTACTCAAGTGATCAGGTGTGTAAAGGGGTAGTATGACATGTTAGTGCGTGGGGTTTTTGACTGCCCTGACGATCCACTTGGCCCTAATATTTGGGCGTTGATTATGTATTTTTGTGCAGAACTATGAATTCCCCAACACTCCCCTGTTGGTTTCCTACACTCAGTATTTTCTACTATGTGCTGTACACACAGTTTTTACAGTGCTGTTTGGAAATCAAAATAACATTTCATGAAAACAATATTGACTTCTTCAAGCCATTTTCCCAGAGACTGGTAGAGAAAACCAAACAGTAAATGAATGAACACAAAATGGAGCTGACACAGAGGAGCTCACAGTAGTAAACCTAAAGGCCATGTCAAGTGTTGTGTAAGCCCCTAATGCAAGAACAATCCCTAATTTACAAAAAAAACTAGACATTTTACAATATGTTTAAGAATGTCTGTGTATTGAGGACTTAGCATGATACACAGATATGCCTACCCTGGGATCTATCTTTCCTACTCAGCCCCTTCTCTTTCAACATCCCGCAGGTCTCCCTATTTTGCCAAAAGAAAACAGTCCTGGAAACGACCCTCAAAACGCATGGAATGTCATATGTCACAGTCATTTTATCGTCACTAACACTCTACGGCTGTCTAATTGAGTATATATGGTTCATTGGTACAAGCACTGTAATGTTAGGGTGTTTGGAAAATGATACGAGCCCCAAGCAGAGTGTGCAGTATGTGCTAAATGATTCAAACAAAGAACCTCCATTATAACAGAGTGATCTCTGATATTCTTACTTTTCGAAAATGCTTTTTGATATTACACAGAACAACCAAGAACCCTCTTTGGTGTTATTTGTCCCCTTCCCGTGGTGCTATTTCCAAATGGTCAAAGGGTAGAACAGTAAATAAATTATATGGCTAGTCTAGATTTTGATAATATGCTTTTCTCAGTAAGACCACTTGTAACATTCTTATTATAACTACAATGTATGCTAGAAGTGATATTTAGAAATGAACAGTGTTACATTATAATAAGATTCAGTTTTCAAAGTTAGTACAATTAAATACTTTTCTTTTTTATAACGTCTTCTTATGCCAAGAAAACACTCAATTTTGTTTTTCAAAATGACCTTTATTCTTGTATAGAGCCATGTTCAGAATTAAACAAATGACCTGTTTCTTCTATGAGCACCAACACAATGCATAATTGTGTATGCTGGCCAAGGGAAGGTCACTAGTGCTGACGATCCCACTTACGGTATATATTTATATATATGTATATATATAAATATATATATATATATACATATATATATATATATATATATATATAAAAACAAAAAAAGAAGGAAAAAAGAAAGCGGAATATCGCTTCCAGGACGGCACTCTTCCTCAATCATAGAAATCATCCAGACACGTCAAAAAAGGATCTCCATCAAACGTCCTTTATTTATAAAGTATGGTGGACAAGTTGTTCAGGAGAGAACAAAAACAACTACGCGTTTCACCCGAAAGGGCTTCGTCTGGTTGGGCCTTCATCAGGACGAAGGGAAATCTGTGTGGTCAGGATGTTCAGGGAATGCTATGGGGACAGACGTCTCACCACAGGTGAAGGTGACGTAGATAACCTATTAATGGTGGCTGTGCGTCCAAGAGTCAGCGCGCTATGGCATCTACCTCTTCACATATAGTACCAGTTCAGAGGGGGGATTTCTCACACACGCAACTGCTAAGCCTCGGAAAAAGAAACCATCTAAAGGAGTCCCCGGGCATGGATTCTGTGTCCGTGCTCCACAATAGGGAGCCACGGGAAGCCGGCTGATGCGCGATCAAGGTTTACGCGCTATTGCCGACGGGAGAGCTCTCACAGATGTGCTCTCTGCGGATACACAGAATCCGCGCCCGGGACTCCATTAGATGTTTTTTTTTCCGAGACTTAGCAGTTGCGTGTGTGAGAAATCCCCCCTCTGAACTGGTACTATATATGAAGAGATAGATGCCATAGCGCGCTGACTCTTGGACGCACAGCCACCATTAATAGGTTATCTACGTCACCTTCACCTGTGGTGAGACGTCTGTCCCCATAGCATTCCCTGAACATCCTGACCACACAGTTTTCCCTTCGTCCTGATGAAGGCCCTAGGAAGAAATGGCTCACCTTGCCCCGTTATAGGGCTGAAACACCTGGTGTAGACGCTTTTTAGTACCAAAAACACGAACACTATCAATGTCAATTGTTTGTGTTCTTTAGAAAGTTGTACGATTTATTTGTTTTAGTTTATTTGTTCACTTTGTGTTTGACGTCTGTCGTATACTTGCAGTAGCGACAGTAGTGATTGCATTAATGTTTGTCTAACTATATTACCCTGTGAATACAGGTTTCTGTTTTGTTCTGACCATGCAAATTGTGTTTGCTCACGTGTTTTGTCTTTGATGCGATGTTCATTACGTAAAAATAGAAATTCAAAAAATCTATTCAAATATAAAACTTTTTGGAATTCTCTTGAGTGTGATTATATACACTTATATTTGCTGTCTTGGGAATGAAATTAGAAGGGAGGGGGATACATAGTACGATTGTTTTCCAACCCATTCATTTTTGTTCTAGCAATTAAAAGCTCTGACAGAAACTCAATGCTTCTGTGCAGAGCCTCTCCGGATCCTCTTCACCTACCTCCATTTGGACTATGGTCCCTCAATCTGATGGCAACATGTCTGCAGGACAGGTGATAACGATGTAGGTCCCCAAGTACATCACCGTTCCCTAGCTCAGGGGATGCCTCTGTCGCTGTTGCTCTAATTCTAGTATTAGGCTTAAAAGGCACAGCAGCCCTCCCTCCCTTCCATATTCCTTCTTTTCCTCTGCTTGTGCTGCTGTCAGCAAATCCTGGGAGGGTTCCAGCAAACAGGGAACAGGCTGTGTGTTGGGCACGGAGGAATATGGAGAGGAATGGGTACAGGGAGTCTGTATAAACCACCCCTCTTTCACGTTGAACCTGATAAGAACGTTCACCGTCAGAATGCTGCTCTAAGTGTTTCTCTTCCTGCACATCTCTCCCAATAAAAGGGTGAATGGGATAGTGCACCAGCACATGTTAAATTAGGTTCACTTCAGTAACACTTTAATAGTTCTTTTAAGTTAGATGATCTTGATTGGCATTCTAAGTTATGCAATAACTGGCAAAACGATCTAGAGAACATCGAATATGTAACCCTGCCCGCTGCCCTCGCCCTTTGGTAGTGTAGACCTTCTTTCCTTCTTTTGCGTTTTAGATGTGAATGTCAAATTGTAGTCCTACTTTTATGTTAGTGCCCTGTCTGGTTTTTGATTGAAAATCCAGTGAACCTACCTATAGACCATACCACTAATGGGAAACTCCGGGATACAGCTGTATAATAATGCGTGTAGACCTGACCCTTGCCCGGGCTCAACATATAGCCACACAAAGAATGGGTCGCATAGGTTGAGGTAAATTGCAGTATTGGGAACACACACACTCCTGCTAGACGCACAGTAACCTGCTAAGTGGCAGCGCATTCTAAAATTAATAAAATATCTTTATTGAGTTATCAAAAATAGCAGATTAGCTTGCATGAGTCTTCTAGGAACCTTTCTCTTTTCGTTGCCACATTGGACGCACGCATACATTGCTGCATGCCTTTCTGTCTGGTCTCTGCAGCTCGGGTTGTTCAGAGGCTAGTGCATACACTGTTCAGTGGTGTGCCAGTGGTTTACCATCATGGTCATTGGGGACTCAAGATAAGAATCTGCTGCCAGGTTGCATGGAGTGTTTAAGGTAAACAAGAGTAGAGAGTTGTAGCCCCTACAGCTAGATAACATTCAATCAAGACCGACAACATACATAACTGCATGATAAGCGAGGAAGGGGTTAAGATCAAGGAGGAGTTAGTAGAGATTGTGCTCAAAGTTCCTGTGCCCAAGAGAACAGATCCATTATGACCTTTCCTTGGACTCGTTGGGTATCATGTTAGGTTAAATTCATAGTTTGCACTGGTCACAGAAAATCAGAATGTTGTAGAAGAAGGGGGTAAACTATGAGTTGGACATTAGGTGCCAGAGGGAGTTTGGAGACCTATGGTCGTCAGAAATATTTCCTACCCACCTTCAAATATGTTATTCTAATTACTGCAGATGCGTGTGACCAAAGACTGGTGGCAGTACTAACTCGGGCTGTAGGGCAAGTCCGCATAGAGTTTGTTTCCAGAGCTCTGAGAGGGTCAGAGAAGAAGCATTCCTCTATCAAAAAAAAGGAAGCATTCATGGTTTATTTAGCCTTGAAGCATTTCAATATGTTAATCTACAGTATATCCTTAGTCATTCGTAAGTATCACAAGCCATTAAAATACGTTTTCATTGAAGAACATGAACACCTCCTCACCCAGGGTAAGGTAGATGGATGTTTGAGTGATGGAGTACAACAGTGGTGGCGGATATCCCATGGCAGCTCATCGCCAATGAGCAATGTGACACTGACCCACCACCCATTAAGCCAAGTCAGCAAGTGCAGTCAAAACCATGAGAGCATCCTTAGCAGCAGCAAGCAGCTGAGGACACATCTTTGGGCTGTCTACATGTATTTATTTATTTATTTAAACATGGTTTTCCTTTGCTTAGAGTACCCTAGATAGCGCTTTCCCAATTGACATTTCAAAGCCTGTGGCATAGGTATTCAGCAGTCTTAGATGGCCCTTTGGGCATGCAGGTTTGGGAACTGCAGGCACAGATGTTTGAAGGTGTACTACTGTGCATCCCAGAAGGTCTGGAAGGCCTGTAATGGATAGTTGTGGCCCTCTGGTTTTGACACACATGTAAGGAATCAGGAAGGGAGAGGTGTTTGATTGACACCACTTTTATGTTCGTTCATGCCTGCGGGGTGCATGGGAGCCACAGGGCCATTTGGAGCCCAGTGTAAGGCGGCAGCAGGAGTCCTGAGCTTTGGAGGAGCTGATCGTTGTGCAGGTAAGAAAAAAGCGAACATTGTATATATATGTATGTTTGTATATATGCGTTAATACGAGGGGTTGTGTTTGTGTAAGTGCTCTTGTGAATGTGCACGTATGTGAATGTTAGCGCAGTGCACCTGTTTCTGCATACAGCTGTGTGTGTGATTGGCATGTGAATGTGTATGAATGTGTTTGCGTGTGGAATGGATGGGTGGTGGCGGCTGATTGCAGGTAAGTGTTGGGGTGTGGGCGTTCACTATGTTCCAGGCATTATACTAATGCCTGAATATGTATACTGACATTATGGGCAAAGACGACATGAGTGTTCTTACATGGGAATACAATCCGATATTGCAGGAGCCAATATGGACAGGCTTTCTTACAGTGACATGGCATAACTGCTGAACTCATATGCATGCATAATTATGTGCCGACCCCATACTCACCCGGAATAATTTGGCTCACACATTGTTGTCAAGTGTTGGCAATAAAAGGCCGTAGGTTTTTATTGTACAGATAGGGTTATGGAGATAAAAATAATCACATATCATTTTAGTAACATACTTTTGGGCACCAGGTCTTGGGGTTACCCCCTCTGGCCCGTGCCCGCCTTCTCATGTCCCACGACTTGTTGTGGGCACCGTACAGTGGCTTGTACTTCTTTTCCTTTGTTCTTCTCCCTTATTTGTAGGGTGGGAGGGTTTTGTGGTAAAGAAGCAAAGGTTTGGAAGGCACTGAGTAAACAGTGCACCTCCTGTGTGTTTGGGTCCCCGCTCAGGGTCCACAAACTGTTTGTGTTTTCTCAGAGTATGCCGCTCTGTATTTATAAGACCCAGGGGAGCCCTGGGTCTTTGATAAGTATAGTAGTGGGGGATGTTGTGTTCCAGCTCCTGGCCGGATAGCCGACTGTCTGGCCTCCTGGGGGGGGGAACAGGTCTTTGAACCTGATCCCTGCCTGATTGTTGGTTTCTTTAGGTGCTTAGCACCTTGCTGTATGGAGGAAGGGTGAGGTGATTGTTCACACCTCACCCTTCCTCAGCTTTGTGTTGCACAGACTGCGTGTCTCGCTGGCTTGGGGGAAGGAGAGGAGCGGAGAGGGGGAGAGGTTGGACTGCCCCTCTCCCGGCCTGCTGATGGTAACAGCAGTTACCCGGCCTCGCTTTGGGCGGCCCTGCAGCATTGCCCATTTTTACTGGCATGAAGGTGAAAGCCAACGTGATGAATGTTCTTACGTCAGGATATTGGCCTTCATTGGTTTAGCCAGTATGGAGATGTTTTCTTACAGTGGCATGCCATATTTAATGCCATTATGGGCAAAGCCAACATGAGTGTTCTTAGATTGAGAAATTGGTCTACATTGGTGCAGTCAGCATGGACATGCTTTCGTACAGTGGAATGCCATTTTTATGGGCATTATGGGTAAAGCCAACATGATTGGTGTTCATATGTGGAGACTTAGGTTTATTTCGTGACACCGAGATGAAGGTCTGAATTTAGTGAGCTTGTTTTATGAAGGTTATGCTTTCCAGTTAGGGCTAGTAGTGTCTCAACTCGGTGTGCCTTGGATCATGCCACTTGGGAACAGGTGTTGCCTCCGCTCCCCGTGTTCTACAAAGTACTGGTGAAGTTGAGACTGGCGTACATCCAGTGTTGCAAAAAGACAACACAAGATACTGATGTTCTAATGTAAATGAATAATCTCATGTGAAATAGAACAGGCAGGTTTTACCACAAACCACAAGATTTCACTAATTTTAACAGTGGTGGTCACAGCTACAGGCAACAAATACATTAATGCAGATTGGAAGCACCCGAGGGGGTTGGCAAACCACAGGCGTTCTCAAAGGTGTTCCAAAGTTGATTGCAAATAAACTGAAAAAATCTTGTCGTTTAGCCTTGGCGTCTGGAGTTTCTCACAATGACATTGAGTCGCAACACTCTGAAACAACTTTCGGGAAGTATTTGGCACTAGGAAAAATAGTATAATTAACACATAATCAAATGTGCACAACTTCTCTGTGAATGAAGGTAGTGGGCATCTTCTAAGCATCAACACACAAAGATACCCAGTCACTTCATATCCAATGTGAGTAGCAGTCATTGCATTCTTCTTTGCATTCTGGTGCTTTCACTGCAGGATTTATGATGGTGTCGGCAGCTCTTCAAAGGGTTCACTAGGATTGGAAGAGCTACTCACACTTGACATCGGACAACTTGAGATCTCTGAGGCCTCAGATTACCGCCATCTCCCTCGCCCCAGAAACTATCTCCTCACATCATTCAGAACCCCATTCATTGAGCAAAGGTAGTTTTAGCTTCTGGGGGCATGCAGCTGCTAAATAGTGTACACAAGATCTCAACCAGCGTCTGTAGCAGAACAATATCCCAGGGTTACTGCAGATGGAAAGTGTGTCCACCCACCTTCTCATCTCCCGCCCACACAAATAACTTTGTAGATTGTCCATAAGTGTCAGGTGACAAAGAACTGTCCCTCCCCTAAAAAGCTAAGAATGCAGTGTAACTAAAGGGCACCCTGGAAGCATGATTGAATGTCAGGAAAGACACAGCTTGCTCTTGGCGCCGCCCCCTTCATGCCCTCCAGCGTCACCTTCGCGTACTCAGTACTGTCCAGTAAGCAAAGGTACTGTTTCTGCCTCAGACGCTTTAGAATAAATGCATCACTTCCGCCCGGCCTCTCCCGCTTCGAGGCTATTCCAGGCACGCACTCCTCTTTCCGGAAAAGCGATTTTCAGTTTGCCGGCCTCTGATTGAATGGCGCCGTCCTCGCAATAAGTGCCCTGTGATATTTGCATTCAAACTGCAATTTGCTTCAGCATTTCAATTTGGGCGACCTCCTAGCCCGGGTTTTCCCATGCGCAGGTCGCTGGCTTTAATTACAACAGTGTTTAGCACCCCCTGTCTGTTCCTCCCTTTCTTCTGCGATCACCGCCACCCCCCCCCCCCTTTTTTTAACTCTTTACTGCCCCTTTTGCCTCTGCATTGATTGTTGCAAATGATTCCTGGTCATTCATGGGTGTACGCATGTTCAGGGAAGGTGCCTAAATATAGCCTAAATTAGCCCGAGCAACTATGTGGCTCTAGCGAGGGAGCCCCCCACATAATATACGGAGTTTGATGATGTCGTCCACCGAGAACATTTTTGAAAGGATGTGTTGAAATGGTTTAGTAAACGCAGTTTATGAAAGTGTGCTCCACAGTGAAAAAGAAAGAGTGCACGAGGGCATCATGAAAATATCCACATCAATGTATTATTACCACGAATTGATGAAGCTGCGCATATACACATGCATGTGCTCCACACACATACATATGCCTGTTGCAATACATCAAACAATCCTTTACAATATCCGATTTGATTTTTTTTTTTTTACTTCAGCGCAAACAGGTTCTAAAATATGACTGATCAGAATGACATACAATACAAAGTGCGATAATCGGCGCAAAGAAGTGCTGAGATATAACACATCAAAGTGACATACATTACAAAGGGCTGTGTGCATATACACAATCTAACATGTATCACAATTATATAAAAAACAATGCTCTATAATTCATAGCTGCGTGTCTGGAATGGTCCCTGCTTATTTTCAAAGGTACCACAAATACTAGTTGAGACAATTTCTCATCATCCTGCCTTCAAAACAGAGCTTTTGAAAGTGGACTTTGTCTCGGGAGGATAGCTTAGGGGCCACATGCTCGCCTTGGATACAAGCCAACACGGAGCAACTCAGGTTCGATCCCCGGTATTAAGCGTGTTGTAAATAACCTATCATATCATATCACTTTACGAGGTACCCCTTCCCTAGTTACAAGACCTGAAAGATCCCCGAAGGGGAATTGTTTTCATCGGGACGGGTTGACTGCATCTATAAAGAAAGATAGCATAACAATACTCAAAAATTCTAGAACTAAATGTCTAGACTACTAACCCTGTCCATAAGAATTTAGAACAAAGTATAAACCTACACGCATATACTCAGGAACACTCTCTGCCTCTACGGCTCAGACGAAACCCGAAAGGGTATATGAAGGGAACCTTATACAAAGCTATACCATTCCTTACATTCTGTACTCACTCTAATCACACAGCTTAATTCACTTACCATAATGGAACCCTTTTGATCTCCTCAGCGGTAGTTGGAGTCCCCCGCCTTATGGAAGCATGGGAAAATGTTCTGAGCGGAAATGAGTTTAAATTAACCAGGCAATCGGTGAAAAACCCTATCACACTTCAACCGCAATAGTAATCCAAGTTATACAAACCACTGAAGGCCAATCATTAATGCGGACGCTCGTACCTGCTTACACCTCTTGGGCACGCAACTTCATAGTCTCCGGTGTATCCCTTTTCTATCCAAAATAGTCCGACCTCGCCGGTCTGTCTCGACCCTGGTGGCTGTGAGCAAACGCTTGGAAAGCTCGAAGAAGCGCAATGTTTGAAAGTGGGGCCAGTGACCAGAACGGAACGTCAAAAGCATGAAAAGGATCTCCGTTGTGGAAAACTAGAGTGCTGAGAACTTCACTCATTGTTGCTTCGTAAAAGAAACCACTCCCGCGAAGGGATGGAGGTTTGGGGCCGCACCTACCCTTTTTATTTTGATAGTGATTTACCGTGACCATTACTGGTCTAGAGTAATTGTCTCAAAGTCGTCTCATAACTGCCCCTGCTCTTCCTTACTTTACTTTGTGCTTTCTTTGGTTGTATTTTTCATACTATGGGTCCTCTTTGATCAATCTCCTGTTTTATTTAATCAATCCCTGAGCATGATGTACTGTATGTTAGATTTAAGAATGTACACAGTGTGAGGAATTGCCATCTGGCAAGTGTGAAAAGTCCTGGCTTTTTTATTTTTATTAATACATAAAATGATGCGGGTAATTCCATCTCCAAAAAGGTAATCTGCAACCAGATTTCCCTTTTCGTTAACTCCATACCAAAAGCATAGTGTACTTGTGTCCTGATGCATCACTAGCCTGATACGCAGCGCCTGCTCTGTTAGTGCCAACGTATATTAACATTCAGGGGCACTCGAAAATATAGATCACATATTTGCTTTCACAGTTGGTGCGCGTTCTCAACTCCCATTTTGTCCTGCCATGTTCAAAAGGTAATTTTGTTTTGGTGAAGTTACAAGCTATGCACACACCACACCTATGGTGACCCACCACTGGAGGGAGCCCCCATAGTGGTAGAACCTGGACATTTCAGTAGGTACTTTATAGGTTTGAACCAATTTCTGCCTTAGATTATCCTATGCAAATAGGTTTTTTTTATTCAGTGTTCGAGGTTGTTTTACCAAATGCCATTTTTTTTGTACAATTGTTTTTATTTGATTGCTGACAGGACTGAAAATAGTGACACACACCATTCTTTCTTATGTTCCAGCAATCCTTTTCCAAGTGAACAGTTTTTAATTACGAACTGGAGCTCCCACACGCCGAGGAGAACTAATTGTTTTGTCTGAATGTGGCTAGGTTCTGATTGGGATTCAAGTAATGCAGGTGGCAACAAACTAAGCCTGCAAGTGAAGTTTCATAAGAATGTTGGTTTCATGGACAAAGTCTGTCACAGACTGATTCACTTGCAATCTATCTGCCTAAAGAAAATGTTTTATGACAAGAAAAGCACAGTGCTCATGCTTTAGTCTGTGCAAGCGCTGGACTCCTGCGGCAAGTAAAACATTGGCAGAACCAACAGTTTTGGATTTTCTACAGGCAGATAGTTCCCTTTTAAAATATGTGTAGGAATACAAAGGGTATATATTACGATTTTCAGCAAATCGGTTACTAGTAGTGTTTATCTTTAGTAGGCAAAAGAAGAATGAAATAGGCAACGGCCCTCAAACTCTTGCCTAGATTATTGTAATAGTCTCCTGAGCAGATGCTCTCAGACCATTCTATCCTCTCTCCAGGTTACCCAGAATGGCGTTGTTCATGCTATTACGGGTCTCTCTAAACGTCCTCATGTTACAGCCGTAAGACGAGACTTACATTGGCTTCTAGTTAAGCATAGAGTGACGGATAAGCTCCTCACCTTGGCTCATACATGTATTCTAAACACGGCGCCCAAATACCTCTCTGCTCGCCTCCAACGCTATACCCCTTTGTGCACTCTACAAGAACCAACTGAGACTCGTACAGCCCCAGTTAAGATTGGGAAAGGAAGCTGGCCGTAGCTTTAATGTACTAAGTAAGCCCTACCGCGCGTAATGTACTCCGCATTACTCTTAGAACCATTAACACGACCACTGCTTTTAAAAAGGGCTGAAGACATTGCTCTTTAACTGTTCGCCTGATTAAGCGTTGGGTTAAATGATATCTCCTTCTACTCAGTCTGGACTTGAACTTCTGAGTCTCTGTCTTGTGTTTTGTTTTTGTGTGTGTGCCTTGAGGCCTGCGGGCATGTGGCACATTATATAAGAATTCAAATAAATAAATACATCAATTACCAATTTAGGGCATGTGCTGTGGTGGTGGTTTGCTCAGAAATCAAGTGGGTGAAGCCACAGTTGGTTAAGATGTTTTTGTTACAGAAGAAGCATATTAATAGTTGGCATTACCCCAATACCTTTGAGAGTGATGCTTTTGTATGCGTAGACAGCTTTTCTAAATCACTGCAACATTTTAAGGTTATAGATAATGATCAGTTTAATGGCTTCAGGTAATCATGGCTCGTCCAACTCCATGCATACAATAATTCTGGTATCTGGTCAATCCATTGACAACCAAAGCATCGACACCCATACCATCGAATTATATGCAATGAAATTCCATTCCATTGAATAGCCATTTCGTTGTATATAATTCGATGGATCCATCGAAATTAGTGGGGTTTGGGTTGGGGCTAGGGTTAGATCAGGGGCTAGATTAGGATTAGGGGTTAGGGTTGGGTTAGGGTAAAGGTTGGGACTAGGGTGTTTTACATTAAGGGTTACATTAGGGTTATGGTTGGGGGTTAAGGTTGGGGCTAGGGTTAGATTAAGGGTTACATTAGGGTTAGGGTTGGGGCAAGGGCTAGGGTTAGGGCTAGGGCTAGGGTTACATAAAGGGTTACATTACGGTTAGGGCTAGGGCTAGGGTTAGGGCTAGGGTTAGATTAAGGGTTATGTTAGGGTTGGGGTTGGGGGGTGGGAGTGGGGCTTGGGGGGTTTGGGGGACAAACCCCCCCCCAATATACAAATATTTTTTCAAACATTACAAGGAGCTGGCCAGTGCCAACATTTCAGCACTGGACAGCTCCATGTAGCGTTTTAAAGTTACAAAAAAGGATTGAAATGCTATATTTTACATGTAAAAGTGCATTTCCATTGAAACCAGTCCATTAATATTTTCGATGGACTGGTTTAAATGGAAAGGCACTTTTACATGTAAAAGATAGCCTGTCGATGCTTTGGCATTTGATCCTTTTTATTAGATGCTTTGGTTTGTCATTGTTTTTTTCTCGATGTAATCACTATAAACCATCATTCTGAATATATGCACATATTTTCTCATGAATATTATTGAGGGGTACCCTGAAAAACCCGATCAGGATTCCACCCTGCAGGCCTGGAGTTGGACAACCCTCAGGTAATCCATTAACTTTTATACAGCTGCTTTTTGCACGCAGGACTGGGTGTTTTAAATCACTAATGTGATACAGGTTGTGACAGCACAGAGAATGTGGCACTGGACGTGTTACTGGTGTATACGTATCCCTCCACATTTGCCAGACAAAAGAGTCATGCCTACATATACTTTTATATCAATAGTTCTTTTTGCATATCGGCAGTTAGTGCCACCTCACTGAGCCAAGTTTTGAAATTACCCTGAGATCCCTGACACTTAGTATACATGTAAGTCCTTGACAATATATGATATTATATGAAAGTTTATTTATAAAGCATTATAAAATGAAATGGGGAAAGCAAGAAAGGAGTGAGTGGGCCTAAAATAAATGCGAGTATGAAACTCTGGATCATATCTTGCTTTCATGCAAATGGTATAAATCCCCAAGACAGAAAACGCTTGCAAAATGCCCAGACCTCTTAGAAAGCCTGAATTCGAAAGACATCAGTCATCTGGGAGGCAATTTCTTGGAAATCGCTAAGAAAGTTGCAAGCTTCCGGTGGTCGCCTTGCTTGCCACTTTGAGTGCCCTCAAAAATGAGGACGACAATAAAAAGAAAAACAAAATCCTCCTTAATGACCGTTCCCTTCATTCTTAATATGATTATTTATTTATTTAACATGTTATAGTTTAAACATAAACTTTACACATATAAAATAATATAATACAAAAGATAAAAGTATGATAAAAGCAAAATAACCATTCACTCTATTGACCAATACAGGAGAATGAGCACAAATTAATAATAATAAAAGTAGAATTTGAACATAGTCAAATAATCAAATTAATCAATCAACATATTGTTTGCCATCTTCAGAATTTTCAAACAAATGGGATAGGAGAGTAAACATAGAGCAGGGATAATACATCATTCTTAATATCACAAGACTCTTTTTTTAACTCCTCCTATGTCTTCCCTGCATCATGCATTTCCTCCTAATTTTATTCCTATATTTCTTTACTAAATGGGCCTTAGGATTTAACCGAGGCATTGTCCTCTTCATCCAGACAAATATTCAAGCTGTACCCTAAATATAAACCTTGATTACCAGTTTGTTTGTTAGATGCCCTTTGACTCCAAACTTTGTGAGGGACCTGCACACTTGGGAGGGGTGTTTCGCTGTTTATGTACCGGTGTTGTTATGCTTAACTTGTGCGCCATTGCAGAGCGGCTGATGGTGTAAGTAAGATCGGCAAGTCTCTTGAGATCCCAGAGAGAGAAGGAGGATTCAGGGTGGATTTAAGAATACTTGACAATATATGCAGAGAAAGAGGGAAGTAATTACTGGAAAGGGCAAAGGTGTGCATTTGTACTCGGGGAACTGGGGAGTCGAGCAAGATCTGGGATATGGTGTTAGGGTTAAAAGTCAGAGGAGTGAACCATGGTGCTATTCTATGAAATCCTTTCAAAATATTCAATGGTTGGCACAAGGCTGCAGTGACAGCCAGTAGGATCCTGGGATGTACAGGGAGAGGATTACCCCACATGGACACTGGCTATGTTGCCCCTGTGTGTGTGCCATTGGGGACACCATTGGGTGTATTGTTTGCTTTCTCTAGCCAACCTTCCCAAAAAGATCAACAAACAAACTGATGAGATGCTTCAGAGGCAACTTCCCATGATAATTATGATTTGCTTTATTTATTTTACTTATTTATTTAAATTTGTATAGAGCGCCACACGCCCATGGGCCTCCGAGCGCACAGATAATTAGATCACTTGTAATGCAGGGATGCAAAGCACTACACAAAGTTAATTGCCTCTGGGCGCTTCAATAAGTGCTAAGAAAGCAGAAATCCGCAATTGCCTTATTGAAAAAGAAAGGATTTAGCAGTTATCCTAAAAGCAAAAAACTAGGCAGAAAATGCATAACTGTTGGACCCATATGCATGCAAGTTCCAAGGCCGACCCACCCTCCCCTGAAGTAAAGTGGGACCACACTGATTCAAGTGTTGGCAATAAAAGGCCATAGGATTTTATTGTTACAGATATGGTTATGGAAACAATGACAATAATCACATATCATATGTAATATCATACTTTTGGGCACCGTGTCCTGAGGTAACCCCCTCCGGCCCGTGGCACCTTTTTGTCCCATGACTTGTTGTGGACACCGTACAGTGTCCTGATTTTCTCTTTCTTTGTCCTTCTCCTTTCTTTTTTCGGGTGGGTGGGTTCTGGGAAAAGAAGAAAGAGGTGGAAGACACTGAGTGAACAGTGAACTTCCAGGCTGTTTGGGTCCCCGTTCAGGGTTGACAAACAACTTGTATTTTGTGAGAGCTGTATCACTCTTTTTATAAGACCCAGGGCTTGAAGTGTGTCAGTAGGGGCTGAAGTTCAACCCCTGGCTGGCTGCACACGACTGACTGCCGCTCCATCCCCACGGGGAGGAGCAGTGCTTTCTGTTTCCCCTGCCTGATTGTTGTTGTTTCCTCTGGGTGCTACTTTGTAGGGGGGTGGGGTGATTGCTCACACCTCACCCTACCCTTCCTTTGTGAGGACCGAGACTGCATGTCTCTGTGCGTGATGAGGAGAGGGCCAGGCTGAGGGAAGGAGCTGCCCCTCTCCTGGGCCTGCCGGATGGTACCAACAGTTACCCTGCCTCTCTTTGGGAGGCCCTACGGCATTGCCCAACCTTCTAGGAGCCCGAGAATGGGAGCTTCAGACGGTTCTTGCCTTGCCCTTATTTTCTGGGACCTTCAGGAGACAGGTGGCGGAAGGCTGAAGAGTTCTGGCGGAAAGGTACGGGTGAAGCTTGGCTGGAAGATGAGGACAGGCAAGGTCATGCAGACATGTGTAGTCTAAGCAGCACATTTTGAAAGTATTCACCCATGAACAGGCAGCCTGTGATTGAAGCTGTCACAGTTCAGGAGAAAAGGAGTTCATTAACTCGAAACTAAATATCAGAGCATTCTGCACCACCATGGATCTAACCCAATCCAACCAACAATTAAATGGGCCGCCCCCCCTTTCCCTCCCCTCTCGGTGCATTGTTAACAAGCCGGTTTCGGTAAAAGCGTTATTCGAGCATGCTATCTCATCGAGCATTCGTCTCAGATGAGATTGGAAGTTGCCATGGACTGCATTTTTGGAAGCCTCTCTTTTAAGAACCGGTTCACCATCAAAACAAGCCTCGAAGTAAGGGATAGATCACACATTCAGTGAGCAATGGTGCAGTGCTGAGTGCTCTCTGACACCAACTGCAGATACAGCATCAGCAGGGCTAGGGGTGGCACTAAGGGAAGTGAAGATGGAGTCTGGCTGGCACTGCTTCCGCGCATGCCAGTGGAAGGTGGGAAGTGATCATAGCTTGGCTGGCAGGCAGAATTCAAAAGCCTGAGCTCCCGTGTGCATGGATGCATTCGGCTTGGTTTAGCAAAAAGGGGTTCAGGGCCTCACTGCTGTGCCGGGAAACTGGGGAGATGGTTTAAGCCTGCATCAGAAACTTCATGAAGAAAGTTCCGAGGACTTATATCTCGGCGGGCGTGACACGAGTAGGACTGATAGATGGGCGTTTGCAGTGATCCGAAGAGACATTATGTTTGATTGGAGTGGTCAGTCACAATGTTAATACCAATGTCTTGTGGTTTCACCTAAATAATTAAGGGTTGTCCCGAAAAACGGAGTAGAACCTCGGGCTCATCATGTCGTGGGGAAATCACTTAGTTCGATATTCATGGTGCTAGATTTTCATGCATGTTGCTATTGTTGTTTTGTTTTTGGGATGCACATAACAGACAAGTTCACGTCTTAAGTTGCTCCAGGGAGAGCCCGGCGAGAGACCTTCGATCATCAGATCTGAACCTGTTGCAAGGAATAAGATCCAAAAGAACCAAAGGTCTAGGAAGATCATTGCGGACCAAGGCTCCATCATTCTGGAACTCTCAATCTCCATCCATCAGCGGGATCTCTGATTGCAATTGTTTCAAGAAAACATTAAACACATACACTAGCTCCCTGATTCTTAATTTAACAATTGAGACTGGATGCCTTTGTCCAGTCATTATGTCTGTATCTATGTGTCTATGTGAGTGCCCTGATGCCCACGGGCTTCGGGGCTATAGAAGTAAATAAATAAATAAATGAAAGGGAGGAGTACATGTTGTAGTAGCGTGATGAATCCATTTTATTTCCGGATCTGCTTTCGTACAGCAGGTAGCTGTGCATTGAAGCATGCACGCTGAAGAGTGTGTGCTCACCAGTGCATCCGTACCTGACAAAATCAGCTCCAGCCATAACATTGGTAATCAGATGATTACTTGCTGGGGGGAACAAGGGCGCACGTGCTTCCGTTTGGTGTTCTGTCCCATTCGGCGCACGCTTCCTGCCCGACCGCAGTCGGTCCTCAAACCTCTTTAGGGATGGCGGCATTAGTCTACCCAGGGCAGTCTTTAGCAGCGAAAGGAAAAGGTTACAAGATTGTTCTGGGCCATGATTCATCCGGACCGCCAGGCACTGATGATGTCTCGTTCTATGGAGGTCTGGCTCCGGGAAGATGTGTAATTGTTGCCATGGCAATTGCATTCATAAAGGGAGCAGAGGCATCCCGGGGGACACGCCAAGGATCACCGCTTCTGCCGAGTGCTTCATGAGCAAAGGGCGTCGATAAATGGTACCCACACGAGTGTTATTTAGGCTAGCTATTGCCATAACACACAGTCTGGAAGAAATAATAGGAAGATATGTACCCTTACGGGTTTCTGCATTTACGGTTATAATGTATTGTTATACTTCAATTCCCTTTGTTTATTACTTGTTTTATTTTTGCCCGTAAAGCTTTTAGCATACTTCAGTGGGTTAATGCATCTGCTTCGAAACTCAGCCTGCATTCTCTGACTGATAGGGTTTTATAATTTATTTATTTTTATTTGGTTGCATTTTTAAAGTGCTTACACAGCCCAGGGGCATCAAGGCGCTGTTACAGAATTTGTTTTTGTTGTTGTTGCTGCTTAAATACCCGGAGGTTTCTAAGCGCGGACTCGGGAATCAAACCTGTGTTGCTTCATGTCGCCATGCTTCCAAGGTGAGCACATTGCCACTGAGCTATCCTCCCGGGCAGTAATCGGTGCTACAGCTCTGCCTTTTATTCTTCTGAGCTCAGAAGAATAAGTACCACTGAGTTACTACTAGTACCTGTAATGAAAACGCCAACACCACGGGTCTCCTCTGTTACCAGACTGTGCCTCATGATAGAGTGTGCCTCGAAGCCCTGCTTCCCCACTCCCCACCTAGTTGGACCATTGCTTTCACCTACTACGAAACAAAACATGTGTTTTTAAGTGGGGCCGGACAAAAGGATGACATGGGGGAGGTTGCACCATGTGGAATTCTGGCAGGGGCGACTCCGCCTTTCAACTTTTCAAGAATGCTGAACTGATTACCTTTCAGTTGGAAAACGGCAACTCTTGTTATCTGCACCGCTTCAGCAAGCAGTAACCGTGGCATTGAGGTCTAAATAGCACAATACAAACCAGTATAAAACAGAAGTCTGTTAAGAACCCGAGCCAGTGAGCAAACCAATTAAACAAGTCAGCATGCCTTCTTTGGGTGGGTTTGAAACAAGATTGCTATCTCATAATAATGTTTTTAAACGTGGCTAAATGACACTGTTTTACATCCGATTTTCCCCAAATATTGAGCTGAAACCTGGGTTCCAGGGACAGCCCTGCATCTCAAAGAGAGAGAGCGGAGCTACTTGGCTGACTTGTGTCCCTGATATAAAACAGCTTAAGTTGTTGAAACATCCCTCGCCCTCATTCCTCAGCACCAGCTGAATATAATTCATAGATATCCATGCCCTTTTTTGGTGGGCTGTTGAGAGGTGCTGCGATGCGCCATGATTGGCTGGAAGGCCCCACATTAAAGTCAATCAGTGGCCAAAGTGATCTGGAAAACTGATTGGCTGAAACAGCGCTGTCCAGCCAAAGAGGGTGCTTGGAAGAATGTAATCTGAATCCTCTATGGACCTGATTGGCTGGACTCACTAGCCTCTTTGCCATGCAGAATTTTGGTGGGGTCGCTAGGGCCCCCATTCCGCTTGTTGGTATGGTGCCCATGTTTTTTGCCCAGCCCTTTCAGTGATGTGATGTCATTAATTAATGCTACAAGAAGTGCAAAAACTGGTGATTGTGGCTTACTGTGCTTATCCCTATAATTGTGTCCTCCAGCTTTTGGATCCTATCCAGGTAGGATGCAGCGCTCCACATCCTTACAAACTCTGGGGAAAAACAGAAATCCCTAGATCTTACTGACCCGCGCACTTTATATAATTAATGTGTGTTATATGTTAATATAATTTTAATCAAAATGGAAACATAGAACAAATACTTGCTTACGGCTTTCCAATAGGAGCCTTTTACTCCAGTGCTGTTTCAAACATGTGGTTTTATTTCACCTCATATCAAATACTACGTGTCTTTCAAACCAATGTTTCGATCTAACAAATAAGACAAACGTCTATCTTTTAAACAATTCCTTACTTTAACAAAGACAATAAATGTGAGATGCCTTCAAACAAGTGCTTCTTTCAAGGAAACAATTCAAGACCAGAGTGCCAAGTGCCTAAATGTGCACACGTTTCATGCTGCTGTGCTTCTTCAGGGCATACATTCATCAATGAAACCATTAATGAAATTGATTTACTTTTTTTCTGGGTCGCTCCACTTGTAATTGCTGAATGCCCTAGTCCTTTATCCCCTTCTTTAATAGTTGTTTTTGCATCTACTCTTTCCTCGGTGCAAGAAGAATAATTTCCCCACCTGCCTGTAAGTTGGTTATATGCAGACTGGGTAACTTGAATCAATGTAATGAGCTACAAACGATGGTATATTATGTGTTTAGGGATTTAACCTCACAATCCTTTTTGTCACAAAATATTTGTCAAATATAAATATTTCTGTTTATTCTAATGTCCCTAAAATTATCTTTTTGTGCAAATCAGTCAGATACTCCCATTATTGTTATTAGAAATAATGTGGATTGTTATTCTAGATTTTGGTACTGCTTTACTTGTTAAGACAGGTGTATCTTGGAAATATATATTTTGTGCAGTAACTTTTTTTCTGAAAATAGACACCATTTTGTCTCTCAAAATATCCTCCCCCCCTTGGAAAAGATTACACTCAGATTAAAACCCTTGTTCGTCCTCTTCTGTGAGAACCAAGACAAAGTTTAATTTTGCATGCTGTCCACTGCTCGGTTTGTAGTGCTGCTAAACCTATAGCTTTGTTAAAGTATTTACAAATACTAATAAATAACAAAATATAGAAAATAACAAATAAATAGCCCCTAAAGCCTGGTCTTCTGGTTCCTTACATTGTCCGTCGGAGTCCAGCGCCATCCTCTGAGCCTATGTTTTTCCTCTGCAACCTCTCTATGCAGACAGTGAAACGTGTGCCCCTCACTCTGATCGCGGCCTTTCTATACGACATAGGTGATAACAGTGTATTGGCCCGATTCATGGAATTTATTGCACGGAAAATAGGGTATTTGAGCGACAAACTGAGCGCAAATCTGCATTTGTCGATTAATGGAGTCGAACGTGCTGTACTTTTCCAGGACTTGCATGGAGTTTGGGCAGGCTCAGCACGTCTGTGTGAGCCGTCGAGCGCCTTGCGTGAGACACCCTGCAGAGTGTGGGTGAGGCCTGCGCAGAGGCAAAGTAGGGGGCGGAACATGGAAAATGGAGAAGAACATGCAAATAGGCGGGTGTTACAAGGGACTGCGCGCAGGCAGTCCATCACAAGCCCACAATTGCACGGCACGAGATATATTCATGGACTCAAGCGCGCAACCTCTCAGCAGGGAATTGGCCATGCAATTCCTTCATACTATCCACAACCCGAAGGCATGCGTACAGGCACTTGCGCATGGAATCGCTACGCAATGGTAATTTTGCAAGTCAGAAAAGGGGGTGCGTGCACGCAGTCAGGGTTCCGATCAGACTTAGGGGTGCGTATACGTAGTTAAGTGGGGTGCAGGAAGGCTTTACGGGGGTTCGGATGCAGATTGCTCAAGTAATTACCGAGTTACGATTTTTCATATGCATGTTGTCGGGGTGCCAGCAACAGTTATGGGGGAGCATGTGCAGGGTCCCCAAGATGCATGCTTGCTTGTGAGGGGATGCCACACACTGTTTGAGGGTCTATGTAATCCAGCCAGGGGAGCATGGAAAGGTATCTATTCTGGCTGTTTTTGGTTTGCGTGGGGGCGTTCCGGGTGCGACTTGCGAATACGGTGACTTTGCCCCATGCATTCCATGAATACACGGAGCCCACATTTTTTATTTTGCACGCAGGCTCGGGCAGTGTCCTTCTCAGCACCTGGTCCTTGCAGGATTTCTGCATACATATCCCTGAATGGGGCCCTATGTCTTCAAATACCAGGCAAGTCCCCACCTCATGAAATACCTCTGTCACTGGTGCTCTTATCTGCTTTTAACCATAAAAAGCAAAGCACCTTACTTCTCCTTCAAATGTTTTTTCTCTGAACTGATGTCAGAACTCCCTGGGGTGGCTTTACCAAACGGGAGGCAAGTAATGTGTTAGGAGAAACAGGGCATACAGTGGATAGGAGTGGCTTGTCTGCAGAAGCCACCATGCCCCCACATGGATCCCTGATAAGAACTGACACTTCGGATTGCTGTTCCAAGTGGCTATGTGCCGGCACATTGCCTTGAATAACAGCATACTTGCTGACATGACCCATTCCAATCTGTAGGTGGTCATCCACACCTGTTTTCTTTCTTTGCATTCTGGGACTTGTAGTTCCACTTTTCCGATTATAAAACTCGGACTACAAGTCCCAGAGTGCAAAGAAAATACCAGGACTGGATAAGCACCTACAGATTGGAAAAAGATTGGAAAAGATTGGAAAAAGTCACGTTGGCAATTATATAAATACGGAAATAATTGTGCACTAGCACTTTTTATTTTCAGTTCAAAGTTAAAACGAAATAATGGCTTGACTAGCAGTAGGACAGATCGTTTTGCAAACACAGATGACCGTGCTTATCACTTCAAGTTAGGCAATCACTGCCAAAGTTGTAGGGTTCTCTGCTCCCAAACAGAAAACCAACCAGTAGGTGAATGCCAAAATGAGCGGAACGTGAAAAATGCTGGTTTCCAGTAGTGAAGGGCAGCAAGCCATGGGAACGAACCCTCACTGGAGCAAACCCTGCAACACAGCAGGTACGCGGTTGACCAGATCGGAGGGAGGAGAGGAACAGACAAGAGGGGGAGAGGGAAGGATTCCCCTAACCCTAACAGCAAACAATAAGAAAAAGGGTTTTGTGCGCCTGTGTAATCTGATCTGTACAAACCTGCAGAAGGTTCACAGGGACCCAGGAGAGCTAAGAGAGCCAAACGGATGGAGGGGTCATCAAATCCCCCAAGAGTTAAGTGAGACTTTGGGACAGAGGGACCCAAAGGAGCCAAAGGGGCGCAATAAGCAACGTGATTAACAGATACAAGGGGTGCACAGAGACACCCAACAGTAAACCATAATGAAGAAAGACCACCCAAAGTGGTGGAGAGAGATCAGGAAAATAGCCCTAGACCTAAATAAATGTGTACATTTTGTGTTTTCAGAGATTTGAGACTTTTTTGTTGGAACTTTGGAGAAATGTTTCAGGAACCTTTATGAGACTGCCGAGAACTGTTTCTGTGACCAAACCTGATATTAACCAATGACTATTGGTCCAAGGCCAAGGAGGGATTCCTGGGACACCCAAGAGAGACTGTGGCACTCCAATATTTTTCTTTTACATGTTTCTAAGTGGTAGGGCCAGTTTAGTCAATAGGTTTGGACCAAGGACTACTTTATTTTGGACTATCGACCAGCACCCTATTTTATAATTTTTAAGAAAGGAACTCCCTTTTACTATAGGGTTGGAGAGGCATTTTCTCTTTCTTTTAATAATGTTACGCATACACTATGTCCTCTGGGCCGAGTTCTTCATCGGGCTTGCAACACCCAGTAAAGCAGATATTGACAGTTTCTTCATTGCCCAATAATTCACCTGTGGGCATGCTAGTTTTCACATTACCCGGGTAAAGCATGCACTTCTATGCCAGATTCCACAATGGGCCATTAAACCAATTGTTTAAGAATAAAGCACAGTGGCTAATTTTTCCAATCGAAAGTCCATGTAGCACAGAACAGTTTAATAATAGCATATAGCATTGAAGCCTCCAGTCAAATAGCTTTCATGTGTAGTAGGGACATTTCCATTTTTGTTCTTTACCCTGAACGTTGTCATTTTTGGAAGTTGTTAAATTTCAATTTTTCACTTTAGCTGATGTCAGTGTTAATCAGCATAAATAGGTATATTTAAAAAGACCTATACTTATTAGGAACACCTTTGATGTCTATTGTAGCCCTTTTTAGTACTGTTCAAAGACCAAAAGGCAGACACCTAAATCCTTCATTTTGTTGTGTAGTAAAACAATATTGGTAGTGAAAGGATGTGATGTATTGTGACTTTATTTGGTAGCATTTGAACATGGTTACTTACACAGAGTTTGAAATTAAGATTCAATGAGCAGGAGTTAAAAGCAGCTCCTACGTGTCAGGGATCACCCAGTAAGTAGGAGCTACATGCCATCACCCATCTTACTTCCACAGGAGAGGCTTTTTGCCCATAATGTGTGATCCATTAAGTTTATATTTGCCCTAATTCTTCTTTATTAGCGTTTTCAGATACTCAAAGTTAATGTCACATATGTATGTTTGCAAGGCATTAGCTTGCCTTGGTAGCAAAAGGTAGCTCCTGGTAGGTGTTGGTTTCAAGCTAACCAGGCTCCCCAAGGCTAGAAACAGGGCTAAAAATTGCCCTCAGCTCCTGGCAATTTTGAACCCGGCTTACATGACAGTAGCATGAACAGGTGGAACATTATCTGAATCCATGTCACTGTAAGGTGTTTTAAAACATCCAGTTCTGCCCCAAAAAAGAGCTTTGCAAAAGGTGATGGGTTAATTGCAGCTATTAAGCTGATCGTTATCTAACTCCTCATGAAAATACAGTTATACAGAACAGCCACTTCAGCCTGAAAAAGCATCTGCTTGAAAGGCGGTGGGTTATTAATTGTATTGGATGATTTGTTTAAAACTGTGTTATCTACAAGTTGCAGGGTTAAAATTGATGAATTAGGGCATGTCTGCCTCTATAAAACCCCTCATTCAAGATTTGCCAAGGCTCATGTACATTGTGCTGCTCTCTACATATCATTTCTGAGCATATTCAGCATAAAATATACTTGAAGCAAAGAAAGAGATACATGATGTGTAAGAAAGGAAACAAGACAAGAGCTAGCATTGGATGAATGTTCACGACAGCATATGTTTACTTTGTACTAATGAGCTGCTTCTATTACATTTTTGAAAGAATTTCAGCATTGTATTTCAGAATTGAGAGACCATCATTCAGTAGAAGCAGCCTAACTTATGAAATAAGCACATGCTTTCCTATTTCTCATGTTAAAATAGACTCCTTTTCCTTACGTACGGAATGTGATTTTGCCTTACGATAGTGGCAGACTGCCAGGCCGGGAGCTGTTCTGTTCAAGGGCAAAGGGCTGCTTCAGCTGCTGGGAGAACGCACTTTTGATTCTCCCAGGTGAGGAACGTGGGACGTCTTCGCATGTAACTTTAATCTTCATTTGGCTCATGACCATGTCAGACCCAGCTGAGTTAAAGGGGTGAATTGAGGCGATATAAACCGAGGTGGCAGGCTCACCATGTGGGTAACCGCCTGCCGCCCAAGTCTAGGGGCCAAGGAAAGTAAGGGTCCCTTAACGAGGGTGGTGGGCAATTACCAGAGTGAAAATACTACACAAACATGGCTGCCATGGAATTGGAAGGCGGAGCACTGTATGGACCCTCTCTTCCATTTCCATGGTGGCCACACTGGTCTGTAAGTGATTTCAATCCAGCATTTCAACTAAGTCAATGCATAGTTTGCGATGCCCAATGGAAACCCTTATTTACATATTTTTATTTCAAAAGTTCTTTAAATCTGGATGATGAACCCTTATATAACGCCCCTCTCTTTGAATCTCGCCGACCGCACTGAGCCAAGAAGTAGGTTTGTTTTGCAAATTAAAAGGTTTATTTGAAGAATTGAACAATATATATATATCACACTTTTTTTAATAGAATAATATCTGAATAGCACACTTATGAATATGAACGGTGATCAGTAAGGGTAATATTACAATATCAACAATTTCTTTAATCAGTTAGGAGTAGGAATAGGAAGGATACTGTAGCAGAGAATACTTTATATGGATTCAAGAAAATGCAAGCTAGGAAAAAATGCAACACAGAAATAAACTTGATATAATTTCAATCAAAAGACAATATAATCACTTTCCCCCCCCCTGTTACTACTCACTCCCTTCACTATTATGCAATATGAAGAGGTGGAAATGAGGGCCCACAGGTTTCAGGAATATTAATCAACAATGTAGTTCAATTCCAGTTCCCCCAGCAAGCTTAGAGAGAATGATTTTAAAACAGGTGAAAATGCTTTTGAATGTGATTGCAATGAATGGGAAAATATGCTAAAATGACTTTTCTGCGTGCGGGAAACGCGATTACAGCAAAACTATAAATGACAGTTAAATTTCGGTTCTAGGACGTATGGTTCAAAAGTTACAGAGGTTTTTGTGAAGGTAGATTTTTCAGAAATAAAGTCAAGATTTCAAAATGACAGATTGCGCTTTAAATATTAGGAATCAATATGGATTTATACTAAGCGGCTATGAAGAAGCAAGACACTCAACGGGCAGCCACCAGAACAGCTGCGCCTCCGCTCTGACTTCTGTCCGTCAAAACACTTGTCCCTCTTCAGAAAAATATCAGCGCAAAGATGATTATTGCTACAATTATCACAGACAATATAATGAGAAGAATTCAGAATGGACAAAAGATTCTATAATGCAGTTCTGGATAAGTTGAAATGGAGGGAATAGGATTACTTTAAACTAAGAGATTGGTTATGTACAGTTCTAGACTGGATACTCACTCCTATGGCTTTGGAATAGAGTTGGCCCCGTCAAAGATCTGGTCAAAAGTTTTGCTGGGATTCTCTCACCACCGGACAGGTCTCAGGCACTGGTCTCAGGCACTGGTTTCTGCTCTCCGCACGGCACTCTGGTCTGGATCTGATGGGTTCTGGATACAGCTCTGCTCTCTGGGTCTGGATCTGGGTTCTAGCACAGGGTTCTTAGCTATAATAGCAAAACAGCACAGCCCGGCTGTTGAATGTGAGATGCCCCTTGGAAGTGTAGGGGTTAGAATCAGGTTGCAAAAGATTCTGAAGGCCTGCTGAGAAGGGTTCAGCTTTTGGGTTAGGCCTCTCTGCTTCAAGGTTCAAGATTTTGGTTCTAGAGGTTGATTCTAGAGTCTGGTTTCTGGATCCATGTCTGGATCTCCCTGGAGTCTGGAGTCTTCCTGCAGGGTGCTTCACCAAGAAATCAGTTTGAAGAGTGGAAAGGGTGTGTGTCCTGCCTGTCCTCAGTAGTCCCTATTTATGTATTTCCAAAGTGGGTAGGGAGGCTGATTCTCTATGCCCAACCCTCTAAGAATCTGATAGGTCATAGGATTCCCTATCCCCTGATTGGAGAGAGGAGCAATGTGTCATCCTGTGTCATCATGTGTAATGTTTATGGCTTAGGGGAAAAACCCTCCCCTTTGTCTCTGTACAGTATATCTTATTTTTCATAAAAACATCTTTACAATATGCACAACTTGTTAATATTACATATACACATCACCGATTAATTAAGGCATGTCTCTGTTCAAGTCCCATGTTCCTATGAGCTTTGGTTTGTAAAT
This sequence comes from Ambystoma mexicanum, assembly GCF_040938575.1. NCBI lineage: Eukaryota > Metazoa > Chordata > Amphibia > Caudata > Ambystomatidae > Ambystoma > Ambystoma mexicanum. The sequence continues at coordinate 1,075,093,008 of NC_090925.1, forward strand.
GACAACTTTGCCGCACTTTTGGTGGGTTTCTCAATGTTAGTTCTGCACCAATGTTTATACATGCATGCATATCCTATCTGGGCACCTTCCTGTAATTTTTCATACAATGGCTACAATATTAAAAACTTTCGGGTTCAGTCTCAGAACATCACACAGATTCCAGCTTAGTCTTAAACTGTGAGCGGATTTTTCATTTTAACAATCTCAAAGTTTCACATTTTTGTCAGTTCGGTACAATATTTTAGAAGTGCTTCCTTAAACATATATTTAATCCAATGTTAAATCCACATTTTCAGTCGGTCTGCCTCCAGAGCTGGGCTGACTCAGAGGGTCACATGTCCTTCTTCCTGCCAGCAGTTTGTTGTCAGTCACACCCGAATTAACATTCCGATTCAGCCCAAGGACTCCATTGTCTTTACTCAGAGCAACAGACCAGGGTGCCCCTCCTAGTTCCTTTTCACAACAGCCTGTCAATTTCTTAGCCAAGGGCAGGGGGGAGTTTCCTTTGTTAAGGGAGAGGTGTGGAATTTGTTTGAAGCACAATGTGGGAAACTTTAACTCCTAAACCCAATGTCTAAAAATTGTCTTGCCTTAAAATATAACTCACATTTTTCACAAATACATCAAACAATTTCTTACTTCAAGCCTTTTCAGAATATAGTTTTGAATTGTATCCACCTCTTAGGCTTCTGATAGCAAGTCTTTCTTTGGCATAGTTTGGGTTCAATGTTCAACTTTACACAAAATGGTTTTAAATCGCCGGCTTCTGATAGAGGTGAGTAACGGTATTACACCCCTTTTTGACAGATTTCTTCCAGCAAGCAATCCTCAAAAGTGGACTTTGTTCAGATAACACATACTTCTGTGGACCTTATATTTATGTTGATTCTTGCAGTAGAATGATGTTGACCACCCAACAAGGCGGTTAGATCTTTTTGTGTGGTTTGTGAGCCATGATTTTTGCAAATTTGACACCAAATAAAACAGATTTTTAAAACAGCTGTGTTTCTTTTGCAATGATTTTGCTCTGTGGGCAGCCAAATGATGGGTTTTGGCAGTGGTCCCCTGTGTTAACACTGACATAGGCAAAAGTGGATGGCGGCCTATTTTTCAGATTTTCACTTTGCACTTTTTGGTGATTTCTAGCGAGCAGCCTGCTTTCCAGTGGCCATTTCTGAGGTTTCTGCTGCCAGCAATGCACAGTAATGTTGCAGGGCCGGTGGGTTAAGACATCCCACAGGTCTGGGAGCTTACAGGAGCTGTGGCGGCGTGTCCCTGCCGCTGTAATCAGATAGATGTCCGATGGGTTAGGAGAGAGAAAAAACAGGGTCGGCAGGGGGAAGATGGCGGGTGGGGGAACCAGCCATCAGGCGGCTTGAAGCACGGGCTGACACTAGTAGTGTCAGTCTGCATTCCAAGCTCCCGGATTGGCTGGCGCCCCCGATCGTGGTGCTGATAATCAATATATTTCCATCCCTGTAGGTCTTCCTTTGTAAAAGCAAACTCTTCGACCTTCCACTTCTTCTCCACACTTGGGAAATTAGCCTTTTTAAACCTTTTCCAAATTGTACTCTCTCAGGACCCACCTGCCTGTTTTATCGTGTTTCGTCATGAAGATGACTTTTTAATGGAGGATATGAAAAAAATACCACTTTCGCAAAAAGGAAAACAGGCTTATTGATGAAAATACAATTTGACGCTGTTCTAACGAGGAAGGAAATCTAAGTTGTTTAAAAGGAAGAATTAGGAATTATGGTTAAATGTTAGTGAGAGGGTCAGGTGATCGAGAACGTGCCTGCTGGAACGATGGAATGTAAAAAGTCAAGGGATCAGGTGGGACTATTGGGGTTATAGTTGTGTTAGAGAACAGCGAAGGGACAGAGGGAAAAAAAAGAAGAAAGGAGCCGAGAAGAGAAGAAGTAGCAGTGGGACATTTGAACCCATATTGGACAAAAAGAGAATAAGAAGCCCTTTTTAATAAAAATAAAATTGTCATTAAATTACGTTTCTTTTTTTTGGTTTTGTTTAATCGTCATATGTTTAAATAAACCTTTTAACACTTGGTTTCAAAATAAGTATAGAATCATACATTATTATACATTTGAATCCAAAATGTCATTAAAAATGAACACACAATTCTCTAATTCACCTACTTCTAACATTACTATTCCTAAAATGCTAATAAATTACATAATCGATATGTATATACAGCACCAGAAAAATATGTTTCCAAATATTTGACAAAATAGCTCAGTCAGCAAAACAACATATAACAATCTACTGCTGCACCTCGGATCACGAGCATGCAACTATTTTGATCCAATACAGAGGTCTTCAAATTGGAGCATGCCCCCCACGGGGGCACAGCCACATCCCAGGTGGGCGCGAGAGCCCAGCATGAAATGTACATTTTAAAAAAAAAGTTTTTTTTTTTTTTTTTTTTTTTTTTTTTAGATGGGAGGATATGGGCAGGGGTGGCTCACATGGCCGGACTGGACCATAAAACTATCTCAGGCACCAATGAAAAAGTGGCCCGCAGTTGCAAATGGATATTAATTCCTTTAATCACAGACTGTTTGGATAGTACCTAAGGGGGTGTTTTTTGTTAAAATGTAAGCAAATTGTGATATTTAAAGACTATTTATTCAGCAACATTGGCCAAAAAAAGTGGGCCATTCTGACTGGCCTAGACTTGCATTTTGTGTTTTTGTTGTGGCATTGCCCTATTGCCCCTTAGGCCAGTCGGAGCCTGGCGACTATTCCATAATGAGCGAGGTGCCGTCCACCCAGTTGCCCCCTCACCCATTATGGAGGAGCTGATGAGCCAACCCAGTGAAACACTGAACACTCCCTCAGCTGCTTTTTCCAGCTGAGGGAGTGCTCCTGGGCTGGCTGAACTGACAAAGGGAAACATTGTTTCCCTTTGACGGTTCAGTTCCCCATCTGTACATGCTCACTGATTCATGCAAGGCTGGGGGCGTTTTGCTTCGTAAGTCTTGCATAGCTCATTGGAAATGCTGGCTGGGGCACTGAATGTCTGTATGTGCAAGGGGGAGCTCCTGTGCCTCCCTGCACATACAGACAGAGCAACCTGGAGTGGGGGATTTCAGCACCCATGCATAGGTCACTGCAGAAGGTACATTTATGTGCATTTATTTTTTATTTAGTGAGGTGTATATGGATGTGTGTATGCTTGTGTTATGAGTGAGTGTATGGTGATGGGTGCTCGTATGAATGATAGAGTGATTGCTGTGTGAAGGTGTGTGTGCTTGTTTTGGCCTGTTGAGCTGATTTTGGTGAGTGGTGGGTAGAGGAGGGCAAGAGGGTTGTACAACAACAATGGCATTCTGAGGCGCTGTGGATCCCAGGGGACAGGAATGGTATTTTTTTTAAAATCTATCATAGATGTCCAGTCAAAAATACCATGTTTTCCCTGTTGGCCCCCCAGCGCCAATTGCAAACTGTTTGGCTTTTTAACCAAGTATGCTCTAAAATGCAACATTTTAACCCATTATTTTAAAAAAATTAAAGGGGGAAAACCACCCAAATCCCCTTTGATTGGTTCGGGCTACCTCGCTGCGCTCGGTCGCTATGGCATTTTTGTGGGAAATATTCATGCCCCTCCACTTAAAAAATTCACCAGCTCTCACTGGCCCTCGGACTGTGTTGGGAACGGGGTGGAGGAAGCCCAGGGACTATGGTGGGAGCACTGTGTTAGTGGTTAGAGCAATGTGGGGAGAGGCCAGGGTCTGTGATGGGGTGGGGAGAGGCCAGGGACTGGGTAGGAGTGGGATGAGTTAGCCCAGTGACTGTGATGGGAGCAGGTGGGGGAGCCCAGGGACTATACTGGGAGTAGGGTGCAGTGATGGCGCACAATAGTTCATAGCCATTTGTACATACTGTCCATTTGGCATTTTTGAGGGGCCCAGCCTGCCCAAATTTAGCTTACGGGGGCCCAGGCCAAAAAGATTTGCAGACCACTGAATCTTATCAGTTCTCTTACATATTTCTTCCTTTAAATGTCCTATTCTTTAACCTCTTCTAAATTGACTTCTTTTTATTTCTTACATTGGTCTATCCATGCAAAAAGGAAAGCCCTTGAAATGGGGTCTTAATGCCAGAGTTTTACATATGATCTGATTAATGGCCTTGGACTATTGAGCACAGTGTTCTAGAAGTAAACGCTAAATCACAGGTAGCCTAGAAGGGAATGGTCACAGATTAAAGCAGCAGTGTGCTAATCTACTGAGAAATTTAGGTGCATGACAAAAGGGTGTAGGACTGTGGCTGTCAGTCGCATCCCGGGATATTATTTTGGAGGCTATCATTTCAGAAGAACACAAAGTGCCTAAAAATGTGACCAGGCCATGGAAAGAGAAAGGGGTTGATAGAGGCGCGTACTGAAGAAAGGACATTCTTATTACATACCTTTGCATGCATACCTAGTGCAGGCCCATCTGTATTCTGGATCTTACCAGGGTCCCACTGGAATATTGTGTCCACCACTGAGGCCTAATCTCTGATATCCGGTCCTGTTATAGCGGCAGGAGCTGGAGATTTGAGGTGGGCTCTGTGAGCCATGTCTGGTCTATTTTATGCAATTCTGCGGGTCTCATCTGGAATCATTTGTTGTGTTCTGGAGCCAGAACATTAAACCTTAATTTCAGAGAGACAGGTGCCCAAAATGGCACATGGCTTAACACTATAGGTTCCTCCCATGCAAAGCTCTATGCCTCCATACACCTGTATTGGACTGCCATTATTTGCTTGACTCCCAGTGCTCCAATGGGGTTGGAGGAGATGGGTTCCTTTTCACAGAAACCTTCTTCAGTTCACTCCAACTTTTCGCTGAAGTACCACTTCATGTATAAGATCTACCCCAAACGTTTCTTGAAAATGTACATCAACAGTTAAGCTCATTTGAACCTTTGCTATAGACCTGTTTCCTTCAAGCATGCGAATGGAGAGATTTGAAGCCACGATGGCCAAGTTGCAAAATTACAAAAATCCAAGTTTGGATTTTCTAGCACACGACACAATTTTCTTAAACACAAGCAGACATTTTGGGATCCTGAACTCTCTACGAGTGTAGAAACATTACAGATGAGGGCTGTATCAGCCAATTTTACTCCCTAAAAATAAGCAAATACTCCCCAAAACGCACAGTAGGCAGTGAAAATACTACCACCAAAAAATGGCAAACAGACACGCCGTCTGCCATCCACACATCTCCAGGGACATGTCTGGACCAGTAGTAGATGTAGTACCACCGGAATAAACATCTGTTATTACTGCCTGAACCAAAGAGGTAACATGTATCTTTAAATGTGCATGAATAATTAGGTGCAAAGAAATATGTATTACAAAAATATTTCTATTTTCCACTTAAAACATATTTTTATTCGCCTATAAAATACTCCCAATAGATTGGGGCTTCATTTTTTACTCCTAACTTTGAATATTAGGGAGTAAATACTTCTACTTCAAAATCTTATCTTATCTGGAGCAATAAGCGTAGCCATGCTTCGCTTTACAATATGACAAGGCCTTTGGGAGAAGATAATGTCCCCATCCTCCCAGCCTGTTCATGCAACATATGAATAAATCACAAAAACATACATTATGAATCCCTACCTTTTGACTTCCATTTAGCTATCTCTAAGTGAGACTCTTAGCATGACCCTAGCACGGAGATACATGTCGATACAGAGTATTTAGCCCTCAGGCTGTATTGATTGCTAGTTCTTGAAGACCTGGAGTTGGCACTTTAGATGCAAAGAGACTGGCACCAGGTAAAGGCTGCCAGGCTGACCTATTCTGCCAATACGCCTGCCTGCCGCATCACGTTACACTACCTATCCTCCCACTTTGTGTTTGCTTTACATTATAATAATGTTTGTATTTATTGGCATCACATCTATTGCAAAGAAAGAGTTCCCACTATGTTAGTCCAGTTTTAAGATTAAATACAATGCAAGGTTTGACATCTTTTACTGGAACGTGAATAAGAACCCACAGTGGACATTTCTTTCTCTCCTAGAAATAGAAGACAATGTTCTGTTTAAACTTCATTAGGTAACAAAAGAGTATGTATGAAATGCAAGAATGGGACTACCATCTCATCCACACAGGCATATATCTGGCACCAGGGAAGACACATAACAACTTCACATGCTAGCAGTACTGTGAAATATATTTTAGAAAGCACACATTATTCATACCTAAGTGTTGTACCTGATATGTTCTCAGAATTAGGTACAACCAACCATACATTGAGACCCAATACTCTCCAAAATGTAGTCATGTCATTTTAGAAACATATTGAAATGAAAGATTTAAAAACACATCATTAGAAAGCATGAGCATTGAATGACCTGTATGTTCAAATCTTTCTGGGGGTGCTCCACGTCCCTGAATACACTCCTACTGCCCCGCACGAAGAGAGGGCTCAAGCTGAAATTAGGAGAACGTGTTTGTATGTGTGCATATCCGAATTTAATTATTGTGCATGTGCTTGCATGCAAGAGTTTGAATGAGCGTGTGCTTGTGAGCGAGGGAGTCTTATATTGGTGCGTTTATATGTACCTGTATGTTTGGGCCAGTGTATGTGTGTGACTGACTCCATGTGTGTCTGTATATATGCAATCATACATTACAAGAATGAAGAGATAACGTTCAGATTAATACATTAACCTTCTTAAAACTGTTTAAAAAATACATCCACGGGGGGCGCTGTTGCGCCGAAGTAAGATGGCCGCCTAGCTGCAGAGCTCCGAGCTGGGAGAGCGTACGATCCCTTGAAAAGCACTCTTCTGCTCTGGTTATCCTCCCGTGTGCGGGCGGTGCTTCATCTTCAACGCATCCGCTGCACTACTGCGGATTTCTGGCCCCCGCGGCCCCTCCTGTGGACCGTACTGCTGCCCTCTACTCTGCCGGGGTCTTATTGCGCCTGGCTGCCTGCCCGCGGCTCCACCGGCTGCGGCTCTCCCATCCACTTCAGGACGCGGCGCTGCGGGCCGCTGTGGGGGAGGGGCGCCAGAGCCCTCCTCGCCGGCCGGGGCTGGCCGGCTCCCGTGCTCCATCCTCGGCCTCATCGCTCCTCCTGTGGATCACACGCACCCTGCCTGGACCTGTGGCAGCCTGTATGGTCCGGCTCCCGCGGCGCCCGTGACACCGTATGGCCTGGCTCCCTGTCGCGGGCCGCGAGGAGCGGACCCCTCACCGCGGACACCCGCTTCTCCGCTCCGCTTACCTGCGGCGCCCCCCTCTACCTGCGGCGCCCGTGACGCCGTTCTGCCTGGCTCCCTCTCTCGAACCACGGGGAGCGGACCCCCCACCGCGGACACCTGCTTCTCCGATACCTGCTTACCTGCGGCGCCCCCCCCTCCGGCGGGGCGCGCCCTCTCTTATCCGCGACAAGGTAGGGGGGTTCGGGGGGGGGCCGCTTGGTGTTGCTCCCGTCTGCTGCGGGCCTGAGCTGCGACCGAGCCTACGGGCCACGCTTACCACGGTGCTGCCCCCTGCCCGCTCCTGTGTTCTCGGCCTGCACCGACCTTGGTCCCTGAGCCCCAGCGGACACTTATTTTGGGACACCACAGCTCTCTCCGGCCTCCATCTCACCTGCTCCCCCCTCCCCCCCCCAACTCTGGATCTGATCCCCTTGCTGGGCGGCCCTCGTGTAATACCCCTCTCAGCGCTACTTTTGGCCCACAAACAATTGGCTCTCCTCACCAGCCGACCCACTACTAACCAACTCCGTGGGCTCTCCAGCACTCCCAGGCTTCTGCTGGCGGCTGCCAATAACCCCGGAGCACTCCTGGAGCAGGGGTCCTAACCCCCTACAAGTACTGAGCTCCCCCTACACACCACTGGCAGCCTCACTTCTGATCTACCCCACTGGTCCTGGACCCGGCGGTCTCACCCGCTGTTCTCTGTTGGAGACCCCTGGTTCTCCCCCAAACTCGTCAGCTGCTCTCCATACCTTCCCTCCTCCCCACCTGGCCGCCCTACGGGTCGCCTATTGGAAGGCCTCCTGCCACACCTGCACCTGATCCTGGACACCAGACGCGTCCTATCGCCATGACCAAAGGAGCCGGTTCTAACAAGAGGCAGGCCTCGCTAAATATGTTTGCTAAAACTCCCTCCAAGCCGCTAGCCGAAGAGGCACCAGTCATTGCAACGCCCTCTACCTCAGACGACTCGCAGAAAATGATGGAATACATGCGAGAGGGTTTAACCGCGCTCCACACTAAGCTGGACGATATGAACGGGACCATCTCTTCCATAAAGGCCCATATTGAAAAAACAGACAGCAGGGTCGCTGAGATCGAGACTAGGGTCAGCACCGCAGAGGACGACCTGGTCTCCCTTCGCACAGCTGTGACCACCCTGACCAACCGGGTCTCTATGGTCGAAAAGAAAAACGACACCTTGAATCCCGCTCCAGGCGGAATAACCTACGCATTGTTGGCATTCCCGAGGACGATATCGGGGAGCCCATGGAGGACTACGTGGAACGCACCCTTTTGACCCTCCTGGATAGCCCCAACCTCTCGGCACAATTCGCAGTGGAGCGAGCTCACCGCTCTTTGGCCCCTAGACCCAGGCCTGGTGCCCCACCCCGCCCTATCATTGCCAGAATCCTCAATTTCCGTGACCGCGATGCCCTGCTCCGGGCGGCCAGGGCCAAGGGCGAGCTTCATCTTGGGGCTGCAAGGATACACTTGTACCCGGATTACTCTGTGGCTGTGCAGCAGGAACGTAAGACCTTCCTTGCGGTGAAAAAGAGACTCCGGGACCTAGGGGTCAAGTACTCCATGCTCTTTCCCGCCAAACTGAGGATTGTACACTCTAATCAAACACACTTTTTCACTATCCCCGAAGAAGCCTCGAAATTTATTGATGAACACTTTCCGTGTTGATGTAGACAATGTTGATATGGGTTGTATGGTTTCTCAATGATTCTGTTGTAATTGGCCCGCAGGGTGGGGCCGCCACGGCGCTCCCCCCCGCGATGGCCCCTATTCATCGTACTTTATAGTAGTTCATGTTGCTGATGTCGTTTCATCTCCTTTCTGTCTCGGTGTATTTCGCACCCTGCTACTGTCCCGCTCACTGTAATTACCATCTCTCAGGGGTCCCTTCCCGGAGTCACCCGACATTTCACTCCATTCACTTTGCTCGCTGTGACCGCGGGACTCATGTCCCTTCTAGCTAAATACACACCCAACTATGTGGTTACCGCGTCCTATCACACGGCGACATCCCAACCTCTGCTGGGCCCACTTTTTTCACAGATCTGGACCCGAGGTAACCCGCATACACTCTAAATGCCCTGCCTAATCCTACTACGTAGCATAACTCTCCTTACGCTCTCCCGGTCCGGCGCGCCATTGGCCGGCCGCAAGCAGACCCCCTGGCGTTGATGCCTAAAAGTTTACGTTTGTTGTGGTTGTGTTTGGGTCTCGTCCTTCCGATTGGGGGAGGGATGTGGGTGGGAGGTAATTTGGGAATGTTATGGTTTGTAAAACTCTTGACAGCCTTCAGAGGCACCACGGGCACCACGTGCAATCAATTCACACATATGGTCGGAGGACCGCATACTCCATGGGTACACACCGTTCACCTTACTGGAATCCACTCTTATCTATTCCACCATCACCCCTTCAAGTATGGCTGATACAACTCTTATGAGTTGGAACGTCAGGGGTCTGGGCAACCATAAAAAGATGCAACAGATTCAGCTTCACGCCGAGCGCCACGGAGTGAAGATCCTGTGCCTGCAGGAAACTCACGCTCGCTCCGAACACTGTGAGCGGTTTGCCAAGCAATGGGGCCCCCAGAGGTATTATACTAATTACTCCACCCAAAGCCGGGGCACCCTCACCCTAATACATAAAAGCCTGAGGTTTTACATGTCAGCACTCTCACATAGACCCACTCGGTAGGTTTGTGCTCATCACCGGTATATTGCAGCAACAGGAAATTGCCATTCTGAACATATATGGTCCCAACATCGACGACCCGGACTTCTACCTCCACCTGGCCACTCTGCTCGAGAGCTACCCTCTAATTCCCATTCTATGGGGCGGTGACTTCAACACGATATTAGATGTCAACCTGGATAGATCGGGTTCTCGCCCCCGCCAACTCTCTAGGGCAGCATATTCCATCCTTACCTCGCTCCCCCGCTTGACGTTGGTAGACGCCTGGCGCCTGATGTACCCCGATGACCGTACATACTCCTTCTACTCCTCAGTGCATGACTCCCACTCCAGGATAGATAGGTGGCTCGTCACAGATATACTCGTTAGATGCATCACCCACTTAGCCATACTTCCCAGGACGCTATCGGACCATTCACCTGTACTAATCTCTTTGAACTGGGGATTAGATCCCAATAAAACTAGACAGTGGAGGCTGAGCCCCCACTCGCTTCTTGACCAAGTTTTCGTGTCTGAGCTTGAGACCTCTATCGAGGAATATTTCGAGTTTAACTTACACTCTGTCCCAACACACGCGGTGCTATCGGAGGCCTTTAAAGCACACACTAGAGGGGTTGCCATCTCCAAGTGCAGTGGCATACTTAGGGACATTCGGGCCGATATCGCTGTTTGCGAATCGGCCCTCTCCGTCTATGAATCCCAATACGCTGATGACCACTCCCCGGCCACACTTGCGCTCCTGGGCTCTGAGTTGGACAGGTTTCGTGGCCTTGCTGAGCGCGAGGTCAGGTTCCTAGATTCCCCCCAATCAGCGAGAAAATATGGCGAGGGTGAACGACCCGGCAGAATGCTGGCTAGACTATTGCGCCGCGAGTTCGGGTCCCCCATATCCCGGCCATTTCCAGACCAGATGGCACACTTGCCACCTCCCCTCAGGACATCAATTCCGAGTTCCTCGCATTCTACACTTCCCTGTACTCGGAGGTAGACAGTTCCCAGGTCTCCGACATTAACTCCTTTTTAGAGAGTCTTCCTCTGTCAGTTTTGTCGGACAACACTAGCGCCTCCCTCGAGAGGCCTTTCACCTTAGAGGAAATTGTGGAGGCCATTGAGTCACTGGCATCCGGTAAAGCCCCCGGCCCCGATGGGATCCCGATGGACTTCTATAAGCTATTCAAGACCCAATTGGCGCCGCACCTACTAATGCTCTGGGAAGAATCGTGCGACAGGGGCATTCTCCCACCGTCCCTCCGGGAGGCATTGATTACAGTGCTCCTTAAACCAGGAAAAGACCCTACGCAGTGCGGCTCGTACCGTCCCCTCTCTCTGATTAATAGTGACATTAAGATATTTGCCAAGCTACTTGCTAACCGCTTAGCCCCATACATGTCCCACATTATCCATCCAGATCAGGTCGGCTTCGTCCCCGGCAGATCCACCTCCCTAAATCTGAGGAGACTTTTCAATGTGATCACTAGGATCGACCCTGCCACCCAGGCTGTGGCGGCTGCATTGGACATGCAAAAAGCTTTTGATTCAGTCTCATGGAGATACCTATGGTGTGTTCTAGAGAAATGTAACTTCGGTCCTAACTTTTGCACCTGGATAAAGCTCCTTTACACCGCCCCGTCCGCCAAAGTCCGCACAGAAGATAGGTGCTCCTCCCCCCTCCAGATTTTTAGAGGAACACGCCAGGGATGCCCCTTCTCCCCGCTTATCTTTGCAATTGCCATGGAGCCCTTTGCTGACATGATTAGACAGTTGCACTCGCACAGAGGGTTGGGCACATCTGGCCAGACCGACATAATCTCCCTCTACGCAGACGATACCCTCCTGTATGTCCGATCCCCTGTAGCCAACCTTCTGCCCATACTGAGGGATGTGGCCCGTTTCGGTGACATATCCGGTCTGAGGATTAACTGTTCTAAATCTGTATTGTTTCCGCTCACAGACTTCACACAGGCTCCCCCCGAGCTTCATGGGTTCAACTGGTGTCCCAATAGCTTCACCTACCTAGGTGTGGTGGTCTCCCGGCACACACTCCAGCTGCGCGATGACAACTTCCACACCTATCTAACTACCCTTCAGGCTAAGGCCACCAGCTGGACTAAACTCCCCCTCTCGCTTGCGGGCAGGATTGGTATACTCAAAATGGTTGTATTACCCCAATTACTGTACCGATTTACTAATCTACCTCTTTGGCCAGGGGATAGCTTTTTTTGAATGCTTCGCAGCATATGTAACACCTTCCTGTGGCACTCTGGAGCTGTCCGCCTCAAATTCTCCACGCTATCCGCCCCTAAGGCGTTAGGTGGTTTCGGCGCTCCCGATTTTGTCAGATACTGGGTGGTGGCCCAGTCACAGTTTGCGGCATTTTGGTTCAACACTATCGACCCCCCCCCCCACATGTTCGCCTTGAGAAGCTGTCTGTCTGTGACCGGGCGATAGGTTCCCTGATCCTCCAACCGATCCTTCCTGATCCGAACTCTGCGAATCCAGTGACCAGCACATCCCTGGCCCTTTCCAAATTCTGGACCATGGTTGACACTCCCAACCCGTTCCACGGGGACCTCCCACTGTGGAACTTCTTGCCCGGTGTCCCGCACGTTCCACTCTCAGTGGTCAACCGCTGGGCTACTGCAGGCTTCCTGACTCTGCGCGATGCCTTTGAGCAGGGGAATTTTATAGAATGGTCTGACCTTCCCCCCTCACTCAGGCGCCGACCCTCGGTGTGGCTACAGTACTCGTCACTCCGTGGACACCTTAAAGCCAGATATTCAGACTTCCCCGCCTTGCCTCCCGATGAACCGATAGTAGAGGAGCTCTGCTCCAATCTTTCCTTCAAGGGCAAAGTGTCGAGGCTCTACACCTTACTTCAGTCCAGAGCGGCCCCCCACTTCACCGAGCTTCGTCGCAAATGGGAGAGGGATCTCGGCTCGGAGATCACTGATGAGAGGTGGGCTCGTATGTGCGCCCGCTCTCACGAGGTTTCCTACAACACTAAATTTAAACTCATCCAATTCAAAATCCTGCACAGGTATCATTATACACCTATGAGACTTCATCGTATCTCCGATGCTAACCCTCCCTCCTGTCCCAGGTGTGGCGCAGACCAAGCGTCTTACATGCACATGCTGTGGCTCTGCCCCCGGTTAGCCCAATTTTGGCTAGATATTTGCTCTACATTATCCGACATTCTGGAACACCCGATAACCCCTACCCCACTGCATTGTTTTTTCCATGATTTCCCTCAGTTGTCTCGTGACTCTAGGAAACTGGCAGGTCTCTGTATGCTGCTGGCAGTTCGCTGTATATTATTATGTTGGCTCCGCCCTAGAGCGCCTACCTATACACAATGGCTTGGTTCGGTCACATGGGCTCACGACACCGAGCAGTCCTGGAGTGCGATGCAGCGCTCCCGCTCCAGGCCGAGGGATGTCTGGCCGAAATTTCGAGACTATATTGCTGCCCTGGCCTCACCATCAACTTCCGCCACTGCCTCCCCAGGCTGTCCCCCATAGTGGATGTCATGTTAAAATGTATGTGTTAATAACCTGTATTCTCTGTTTTCCTAAAAGGTCACGTCTTTGATACGAATTGTATTGCCTAAAGAATTTTCATTGCGCGCTTTCTGCACTGGTGCCATGTGGCTCCCTCTGTTTTCTCTTTGTTGTGCTGTCAAGTCAATAAAAAGAAGTTAAAAAAAAAAAATAATACATCCACATGTATATTTGTCAAAAGCATTATAGCACACATTTATTAGAAATGCATATACAAATCAATCAAATCAATCAAAAACAGAAGATGACAAAAACAAATTCTCTAATGCCCCATGTATACAATAAGTGATACTAATATTGCACATATATTACAAGCTGATATTTACAGTTGATTGAAATATAGATTATGAAATGTAATCTGTACAGTTTAACCACATTCTAAGTCCTATAATAGCACCGTTTAACCAATTTCAAGCTCAATAGTACACACATGTAACCATTTAGATGCAATTCATGTTTGTGTGGTGGGGTAGAGGGGGCACTCCAGGAATGCTATTTGAAATTGCAATGTTTTTCAGGCATATCATATGTACATGAATTCATCAAAGTGATACACAGTGCAATGTTGGCATATATTGTGGCCACAGAATTATGAACCTGATATTCAATGACAATACTAGCATATAATGTGAGTGTTACTTAATGAAAGTGATTTTGGCAATGCTGGCAGATCATGTGCGGAAAATCATCAAAGTGATTTACTGTAGGAATCCTGGCATATATTGGTGCAGCTTCATAAATTAAATTACAGTTGCAATGTTGGCATATATTATGGCACTGCATCATGAAAGAGATATACATGGCAATGCTGGCATATATTAATTCATTAATCATTTATAACACAATACTGGACACCAGTCTCTAAGCGCAGGACTAGTATTCAAACCTGTGTTGATCTGTGCTGTCTTGCTTCCAAGACAAACACGTTGCCCCTGAGCTATCCTCCTGACCCAATTATTGTGTATCTTAATAATGTGCAGTTGCAATGTATATGTTGTGGGCACTGCTACATGCACTGCTAAATGAAAGTGATGCACAGTGCAATACTAACATGTATATTGGTTGTCACAATGATGTACAGTTTAACAAATTAATGTATTGTGGGTGCAGCAACATGGAAGTAATTTACAGTGGCAATACTGGCATATATTATGGGTGCTGCTTAAAGGATGTGATTTTCAGATGCAATGCTGGCATATATTGGCTCAACCCATGGAGGATAGCACAGGGGCAACATGCTGGTCTTGGTCTTGGAAGAAAGACCACGCAGAGCAAAAGAGGTTTGAATCCCTGATCCGCGCGTAGAAACCGAACTCAGGTATGGTATTAGGCATGTTATTAAAAAACAATTAAATAAATAAACCTCATGAAAGTGGTTTACAATGGAAATGCTGACATATATTGTGGACAAAAGCACCATGAAGTATTGTAAAATGTCGTTGTGTCCTTCTGGTGACCTGCTATCTATTGGGTTATTCTGTCGTTCCCTACAGAACCAATTATAAATTGCATGGGTTTGAAGTAAAATGCACCACCCCGACCCAATATTTTGAAAATATTATCAGGGAGAAACCCTGCTACGCCTGAAACCACTTACATTCCTTTGGCCTTCGTTCTTGTCCACTCATGCTATTTTGTGAGAGATGTTAATGCCCCTTCACTAAAAATATTCACCAGCTGCCACTGACGTCGAATTGTTTAGAACCTCGGTTCCTCCTTAGGCACCTCTCACCCCTACGATATCAAAATATGTCACTGTGCCACATCTTTGTTTTCTACGGAACAAGGAGGAGTGTTCTGTAATCAAGAAAAGCTGCTATATGTAATTTACAAACCTTTCCTGATTTTGGATCAAATGCATAATAATAAAGAGGCTAGTGGCACAGCTATGGTTATACCTCATAGCAGATTCAAGCCACAAGAAGGATACAAAACGGTCAGCTACTATATTTGTAAAGTATTTTTGCCACTCCATCTTTCATTGGGATTCAATTAACATCATGTTGTTCATAGTTCCTCTTCCAAAGAGAAACATGTTTTAGATATGGAGGCCTCGAATTAGAACTACAGCGGCAAAAGCAGAAATATGTCGATTCATTGTCCAATTAAACTGGCCTGCATAATTTATTTGGTAGCCTGCATTCCAAGCTGATGCTGATTCAATTCTGCATGAGCAGTCTAGTCAAGGAGCTACTCAGATTGATTTTCCTTACACAGACTGTAGCTGTGATAGGAGAGACATTACAGCAAAGTTCCTTCTATCCTCTTTTCAGTTGAACTGTTAAATACAACAAAATGAAAAATTAAGTTTCAAAGACACAGTTCTATGAGAAAAGGGATTAGAAGTAAGGCAGACAATGTTACTGAGTATCATTCTTTACTATCTGTTGTCTCTCAATGTCTTACAATGATGAGACAGAGTCATCTACATACAACAATCGTATCAGTGTGAGATTACCCTCAACAATGTTCTGTACGTAAACTGTAGCTGTATGGAGGCAAGAACCTTAATATAGCATTTTCTAGAAAGCAACCTCGATTGTGTTCTTTAGTACAGAAATAATCCAACAAAAGGATGGAAAGCATGGTCAGAGCACATAGGACTAGCACCCAGAGGGTGCTCCCGGTATAGGCAAGCCGGAGCATTTCCTTTAAGACACAAAGACCAGAGAATTTCAGAAGGCTGCAGGAGACTGGGGAGACATTGAAGACAATGGGCAAAACATAAGACTGCAACATAACCAGATGTCAAGAGAAGGTTTAATTTCTTTAATTTGCAATCAAAAGTAGCAGAAGGTAGATGTTATGAAACGTGTGTCAAAAACAGCAGAAGAAGAATCACTCCAACACTCTCAGGCATTTCAAGGGTTTTTATGAGGTTTTCAGGTTCCTGAGGACCTTCCCTGTCTCCCTCTCACATCTTGAAATAAACCTCATTGCTACCCCAGGTGTCCTTAACCACATGTTAGTGCTACTCAATGTTGACCTCCTACAGTCTAAATAGTTGTCTTGCACTAAAGATAGTAATCTAAAAGGAGGCTAACTAAACTTCCTCAGGCACTTCCTAACTGTCCCTACTCTATCCAGTCATTAGTGATGTACTGGGATGTGGGATTGTGACTTATTTATTTATTTATTTATTTATTTATTTAAATTCTTATAAAGTGCAACACGCCCATAGGCCTCACAGAGCACACAAAAGACAGACAAGCTAGAGAATCAGCAGGATTAGGTCAGAAAGGAGAAGAGGGTAAAAAACGAGTCAGCTGAATTAAAAAGAAGAGTTTTTATGGTCTTCTTAAAAATTGGAAGGGAGGATGGGGATTTGCAGGCAGCAGGAAGTGCGTTCCACTTTTGGGGTGCTCAGACCTCAAAGCTTGTGCTTTCAACACTTTTAAGGCGAAAACAGGGTTGATGCAGCAAATTGGAGTTATTAGAGTGCAAAGCTCTGGTGGGCATTGTGGGAGAAGTCCTTCTTTCCAGGTAGAGTGGGGCTGCAGAGTTCCTGCATTTGTGGGTCAAGGATAGAAACGTGTACCTGATTATGTGTTTAACTGGGAGCCAGTGAAGTTTTTACTGAATTCAGAAACATGGTTGCATCTAGCTAGACCATAAATTGCCCTAACAACACCATTCTGTGTGGTCTGTAGTCGAGCAAGATTAGATTGAGAGGTGCCGATGAGCAGGCTACTACAATATTCCAACCACGAGTTGACTAATGCCATGGTCAGAAAGTATTTGTTTTTTTGGCAAAGATATGGCCTGATCTGGTGGAGCTAATTAACAATGCATCTGCAGGAGGAGCGGATGCTTGAGACTTTTTGTATCGTAGACAACTCGGCATCTAATATGATGCCTAAGGTTTTCACTGATTTACTTACATAGATCTGATTACCCATGATGGAGATATGGGAATACCTTGAGTCAGTTCTCTATTCGGCACAAGTGAATTATAGGCCACCCAGTTCTGAATTTCGACCATATATGAGGTTCACTTTTTTTATGTCAGTGGAGTGAGTATCAGTGAGTTCGAAAAGAACCTGGTTGTTATATGCATAGTTACCATATTGGACACCCAGCTCATCAGGAAGGTCAAGAAGAGTTCTTGTGTAAATGTTGAATAAGGTTGGGGACATAGAAGTTCCCTGCGGTACACCACATGTTGAAACAATAGGTGTGGCTTCAGCTTTCTCGAAAGCCACTCTAGTAGTTCTAGGACCCAGGAAAGATGAGATCCAATGGGCTGCTCTCCCTGAGCAGTTGACAATATGGATTAGTCTTTTGTGGACTAGATCATTATTGATAAGGTCAAATGCCGCAGAGAAGTCCAGTAACATTAATAATGCTGGATGGCCTTTTTCAACGATACTCGAGATGTTGGATTTAAGGTCTCATAAAGCTGTTTCAGTGCCGTGTTGTGCTCTGATACCAGACTGGTGAAGACCCAGGAGTCCATTCTCTTACCCAAAACTTTGTAGTTCCAAATTTGAAACTTGGTCGGGAATTTTCAGTAGATATGGAAAACTGGTTATTGGTCGATAGTTTTTTGTTATGGCTGGGTCCAATGAGCTCTTTTTCAATACGGGAGTTATCCAGAGATCCTTATGGGAGGCTGGTACAACACCATCTGAGAAGGAGATATTGATCATCCTAGAAATCAAGGAGACAAGGGCATCCAGTGCATCCTTCAGTATGTTTAGTGGGAAAAGGGTCTCCTATACATGTGGTGGATTTAAGGCTCATGATGAAATCACAAACCTCGTTCTCGGTGCAGTGTCAGAATTCAAAATTGGGGACAAATGATCAAGAGGCCCCAGGCATGTTGATGTTGAGGGAGGTCTGGTTTTTGGTGCAGGTTAATCAACTTAGTTGCTTGGCAATTTTCAGTTGATGACCAGAGGTTTTTGTTATGAATTAATCTTGAATTGTCTGCCACTATGCTGACTCTTTGGTGATAGGTGGGAATGGTGAGGTGTGATTTTCCAATTCCTGAAGAATCTTGGATACTTCTTTGGTGAGGATTTAGTTTTGTCAATGCGATAATTGTAGCTTTGAGATTTAGCTTCAATCGTGGAATTCTTGTAGGTCTCAGCAGTGCCTTTATATTTTCCGAGTGTTAGAGGAGCTGTGTTTTTTTGCCATTCATGCTCCGAAGCTCTCTTTATTTTCCTGGACTCAATAATGTTATCATTAAACCACGATTTTTTAGAAGTTTCAGTTTTTACTTTCTTTGTTTTCACAGGGTGAAGAATGTTAATAATGGTCATAATGGCTTTGGAGAGATGATATTTATTTCATTTCTAGTTGAAAAGTAAGGAGAGTGAGAGTGTAGAACTAGAAGAATGAGATGTTTTAAGATTCCTATATTTAATCTCTGTCCATTGGTTGCAGTTAAGTTGAAAAGGAGCTGCAGGTAACAGAGCATTTAGGTAGACAAAGAAGTGATCAGATCAAGGGCATGCCTGGGTATCTATATGAGTATTAGAAAGGTTACGGTTCAGGACCCAGTTCAGGGTATGACCACCTTGGTGAGTCTGGGTTTTGACCAATTAGGAAAAGCCAATGGCTTCAAGAGCCGATAGGAGGGATAAGGCCTTGATGTCATTGGAATCATTTGGTAGCACAAAAACAACGGTTTTATAGGAAAGAAGGTATTCAAGGTGCATCTGAGGTATGCAAAACAAATAAGTAAGTTAAAGTGCTCACACTCAAATACATGAAGAAGGAGGGCCACCTGGCTCGGCGTACCTTACCCTAAGGAAGAACACCCTGACCCTGGCGGGGGTGCCTATCCCTGGGTTACGCGTGATGTATCGCCTACTAAAAAGATATAGAGGAGAGTGCTGTCCCTCAACCTTCTATACTGGTGGCGGTGTCTGAAGACAGACACGAGTAGTCCAACAGGGACATCTAAAAGGTGGTAGACTCCAGCAGGTTGGGCAGCGTGCAACAAAACTGTAGATTAGATCTTGAGGCTGCTAAGTCTAATGCATGGATACAACCTGCGAAACAGGTCAACTGCTTATATTCCATCCAGAATGTACAACTTTAATGATTCCCGTAGGTCACTGTGGTTGGAGTGTAAAACAGTACTGCTGGAGAAACCACTGGAGGGTGCAGTAAAACAAACACAGCCAAAGGGCTGTAGGGCTAAAAGGTGGCTCTTATAAAAAGGTGTAGCTCACTCTGTGAAGTTGAGTGTGCTACAGTAAGCAATTTTTAGAAAATACAGTCTCTTTAGTTGGTGTATTCAAGCCATCTTCTTCAGGACCATGACTTGAAATGCAAACGAGTTTGCCAAATGTTCAGATAGATGCTGAACAAAGGGAGAGATGCTGGTGTCTCCTCTTAGCCAAAGCCTCTGGGCCAATGTCCTTTCTGGGAGGCGCCTCCCTCTATCTGAACATTTGGCAAACTCGTTTGCATTTCAAGTCACGGTCCTGAAGAAGATGGCTTGAATCTCCCACGCCATCGAAACCGGTCGACCCCTTTCGGTCATGAGCGCTCTCATGACCTACCTGTGATCTCTCTTACACCAACTAAAGAGACTGTATTTTCTAAAAATTGCTTACTGTAGCACACTCAACTTCACAGAGTGAGCTACACCTTTTTATAAGAGCCACCTTTTAGCCCTACAGCCCTTTGGCTGTGTTTGTTTTACTGCACCCTCCAGTGGTTTCTCCAGCAGTACTGTTTTACACTCCAACCACAGTGACCTACGGGAATCATTAAAGTTGTACATTCTGGATGGAATATAAGCAGTTGACCTGTTTCGCAGGTTGTATCCATGCATTAGACTTAGCAGCCTCAAGATCTAATCTACAGTTTTGTTGCACGCTGCCCAACCTGCTGGAGTCTACCACCTTTTAGATGTCCCTGTTGGACTACTCGTGTCTGTCTTCAGACACCGCCACCAGTATAGAAGGTTGAGGGACAGCACTCTCCTCTATATCTCTTTAGTAGGCGATACATCACGCGTAACCCAGGGATAGGCACCCCCGCCAGGGTCAGGGTGTTCTTCCTTAGGGTAAGGTACGCCGAGCCAGGTGGCCCTCCTTCTTCATGTATTTGAGTGTGAGCACTTTAACTTACTTATTTGTTTTGCATACCTCAGATGCACCTTCAATACCTTCTTTCCTATAAAACCGTTGTTTTTGTGCTACCATATGTTATTTTGTTAACGGTTAAAAGGACGAACACGGTTGTACCGTGCACTCTAGCTTCATAAGCTCTCCCTGTTGTTTCTGGAATTGGAATCATTTGCCCAGAGATTAAAATCTCCCAAAGTGATTACAAGTTCATTGGCTTTTATGGTGGTGTTAAGAAGGGCCAAAAGTTACTCCTCAAACAGAGGTAGAGTCTGTGGTGGTCTGTACAGGAGACGTATGGTCATGGAGACGTTTTGGTTCACTTTCATCTTAAAGATGAGGTTTTCACATCGTTCCAGTTATGGAATGTAAGTGGGATGACCAACACACTATATGTTTCAGCCTTCTTCTAACACACACCCTCTCTCCTCTCCCTCCTCTAGTCTTTCCTTTTCTGATCTCTGTTTCACTCCTACCAACACTCTTCTGTCCCTTAAATGTTCTCACTCATCATAGTATCATCTCCACTGTTTGATGTTATTCCTCATTCCACTACTCATTCCCCCTCTTTTATGACTATTCCCTCCACAACTTCACTTTTTCCTCCTCCACATCAGTATTCCCTCCTCCATGCTACTACTCTCTCCTCGACACTCCCACTCCCTCCACCTGACTACTACATGCACTACCACGCCACTATCACCTCCCAACTTACTACCCCCAACTCCACACTACTAATCCCACTGGCAACCTACCACTCCCTCCCCCACACTAATATTCCCACCTCCATACTACATACACCAAAGGTATAGAGTAGTTTTCCTTGCTCAAGTGGACACCAGAGTCGATTAATTTCTTCTTTGCTAGGTAATCAATCTAGTGGCGTACTCTGCTACTTTCAACCATTTTATTCATTGTTTGTTCCACAAATCTCCAAAACGGTAGTGAATTATTAAAAACAACATTTGGCATTCCATTATTGCTTATACACATCATTATTCACATATCTCAACAATACATATTTAGAAACATTGTATCCATGCAAAATACAATAAAGTGCAAAACAGTACATCAAAACACAATAAAGTGCAAGTGCATCAAAGTGCTGTCACAGATACAACTTTCTCAAATTGACTGTGTATGGGTAGCACAGGAAGGTGCCTGGCTACTGTATTTAATATCCAGGCAGTTGTTGCATGGTCAAACAATGATCACATGAAAAACCAGTACCTTTGGTCATGCTCAACCCTACGCACAACAACACATTAAATATACTTCTGCTGAAGCAAATATCCACCCTTGGGCAATTGGAAGGCAGGGCGACCTACTCTATAACTTTGTTGTATCTATTGTTTTCCCCATTCTTAGAGTATGGGTCCCCTTGATGGATAAAATATAGAGGTTACCCATTAGAAATAGTGCACCTCCACACTACTACCTCCCAACCTCTACTGCTTCTCCTTTCAAACCAGTACCCAATCATCTTCCTTTCACTTGTGCACAGTCACTTTACAGTCACTCCTTACACTACCTTTTCTATGCACGTGCCACATAAAAATCCACACTCAAACTGTAGAACCACTTTCACTCCTAAACCAGTACCTCACCTGCTCACCCAATTTGAGGATTGGATGACTGTCCCCAGCCTATCTGGCCCTGGCATTTCCACTTTCTCTGCGTGGGTTGGGCGTGTTTACAAGATGGTGGCCCTGGCAGGGCAATGTTTAGTTTCGAATTTTGGCACATATTGCAGTGCAGTTTCAAGGTAAGTCTGCCTAGAGATAATGGGTATGGCTTGCTTCATTGTCCCTGGTGTTCAAGGGAGTCCTTTAAGGCTGTGCACAACCGCTGCGATGTTTGTAGTCTCTGCAGCTTCCTCTCTTCTGGGGTTTCCCGCTGCTGGCAATGTAGGGGTTGTGAATGTCACGGCTTCACTTTCAGGCTATTTCTCTTGTCTTTGCTGATCCTTGAATTTGGCTGAACTGTTTATAGAAGTCTCTCTGAAAGAAAAAGGGAGACATTGGTGAGTACTTTGGGAAGTAAAGCAGGAGTTTACTGAGCAAACTGTTTAACTAGAAAGCAGTGACTTTGACAGAGCCAATCTCAAAAGCACACTTTGTCTACAGAAATCTATTCGTTTTTTTAAAACTAATAGGACATCAACAAACACATGTTTGAACACAATGCAAGAAAGGATTTTCATGGGGAACATCTTTGGTCCCCAAACTCTCATTCGTTAAAGAAGAAAACTGGAAATAGGACCAAACCATCTGAGACCAAGGGCCAGGCTAGTCCAACTGTTCCATCAAACTGTAGGACCTTCTCCACCCTAAATCTCCTTCAAGCCCCGTGGACTTCTCAAATTATTTTCCAAAGTCAGTCTTCCATCCCTCACTAATGAATGCGAAATTTGGGAAGCCTACCTAAAAATCAGCTTTGGTAAAAAATGGTTGCAGATCGCGTTGACTCCTTCTAGTATATCACCAATCAAGAGTAAAGGCAAGAGATGTTTAACATGTATACCAGTCAGACAGGACACTGAATAAATACGCGACCTGAGGCAATCCAAATGAACCTGTGTCATAATGCATACTGCATTGCTCCTTTAGCAGTTTGTTACTAATCAGCAAACAAACTGATAACCACAATCACAGTGTTTAGCCCCATTCTTACTGCACAACAGCAACACTGAACACTCCCCCCCCCCCCCCCAACACCCTTGGCCAACACTGTTAAAGCAAAAATCCAGGTTTCAAAAGTATGTTTTTTCATCAGATGCTGCTTTGGCTCCAGCCAGCACTAGAGCCCAGCCTCGCCCTCAACACCTGAAGCATGCATCCATAGACGAGAAATTCCTTTAACGTTGCTGGAAAAGTATAAAAGGTGCTTACCTTTTAAATCCAAGGATCTACAATAAAATATTCCCTGCAGTGCATTACTTAAAATGTGACATTTCACAGGTGTTTTAAATACGCTTTCATGTAATGTTATTTTATCTTGCATTTGTATAGTGACTACTGCCTTAGCTCATGGCGTCGAAGCACATTTGCCTGCCAGAGAAGCAAAGAAGGAGTATGACAGAAAATTCATTAGTGTTAGGGAGGTGGAATTTCAAAGTAGAAATTTAGGATGAGGGCGAGGGATAGATAAGGTGCTCAGGAAAGCATGAGAAAGAAACATTAGAAGAGCAATGTGTATATTGGACCAAATTTGTCATGGGACTCAACTTTAGTCTATTTAGTGCAGCGCCGGAAAGAGAGATAGCTTGAGAAGAGGTGTTTGCTGCACCAAGGGGTATGTCTGGAATATACTGCCTACATGTTGAGCTGGGCCATGCCACACAGGCTGCAAGGCCCTTCTACTTTCTTCACTAGAGCACCCAAAATCATGTGGCTGGGGTTGTAAGGCAGACATCAGAATTTGCCAATTTTGCAACAGCTCCCCGAAGATCAAGCCAAAAAAACTCCCATTGTTTGTTTGGTTTTCGCATTTGTCATGGTTACCAAAATCCTAGGCTTGCGCGCAAAGTGCTTAAGAACACCATGCTTGTCTATAGCTTAGTCGTGGTCAGGTTTCTGAGCCTTCCACAGTGTCACGTGGAGCCAAGGCACATAGAAACTATATCCAAGAAAACACAGCATGCAAAGCCCCTCTATTCACTCCCATAAGCTCTGAAACGGCCACAAACACCCAGGTTCTATATATGGGAATGTTGGAAGAAAATATGGGCACATTTAACTGAGGGTGGGTTTTCAACCACAGCTTCTTGGGAGCAGAAGCCCAAGTTGGCCTTCCTGGAGGATCCTGAGTGCTGCTAGGCTTTTGAGGTAATGGTTATATTGGTGTGTGAGTCAGAAGTCCTCTTAGGCTACGGCTTGGCTTTTATGGGAGTTAATTTACATAATCCTGCCTTTGACTAGCCTTCTCATTCGTGACCCTGGGCTCATGTGGTGCAGTGGATACATTTTTGGCATAAAAGCTTGCCCACTTGGTTTCCAATACCTGCTTTGGGATTCGCTAAACCCTTAATTGAAGATTCCAAAACACTGCAGGGCTGCAGTGTCCTCCACCCACGTGTAACTGCAACTGCCCTAACACAGAAAAACCATCTACCGCATTTCAAAATGATACCACACTGTGGGCCTCATTAGGACCTTGCCGGTATCGTGGCAGTTAACCCACCAGGAGACCGGCAAACGCTGTTACCGGCTCCGGCACTCGGTCCGGCGGCATTACCACTGGATTATGAGTACCAGACGGACTGTGTACATCCCCATTCATGGAGCCCCATGTGTGGAGATTTGCCATCATAACCCGGCACAGTGCTGGTAATTAGAGAGTGTTTTGCCGGCATGGCGCCTACCTTACCTTCAGCTTTTAGCTGGAGCTAACTCAGGTGCCTCATCTGCAAATCTGTAGGCGGGTCTGGTAAAGTGCTGCCATACATGAATACCGGCACTTAAATACCGGACCAGCCGAATCGGAATGAGGCCCTGTGTGTGGCTTGTAAGAAAAATCACAAGAATGTGATCCATTTCATGCAGAACATTTCCCACACATTGTTCTTTGCAGCTATTCCTAGTCAAGAAATACTCCTAGAATACATAATTTCTAAAGGATGTAGAGGTAGTACGCTTGGGATGGGGGATAACTGATTTAAGGGTTATTATTGGGGCAAATGGAGGGTTGCAGCAGAGTTTCTCCCAAAATGTGTCCTGCTGCTCTAAATTTGCACTGAAACTCTAGTACTTTGTCTGCATTCGCCAGCCTCGAGATCAAGGATGTGTCACGAGCCGAGAAACACTTGTTTTTATGTCTCAGTAAATCAAGTTATTTCTACAATAATTCCCTGCGCGCAAAGCATTTGCTGTCCAAAAGAGAGCTTGTCTGGATGAGTTGACAGCCTCAAGCAAAACTATGCTTCTCGATGCAAGACAAGGCCATCACTGCTCTGTGCAGGACCCATCCCCAGCGGATAACTGCTGCTGGCATCCATTTTGTACCATTTTTCAATGCAAACAATTCCGAAAGGCAGCTGTGTGATTGGTGCCTGCGTCCTACAGGTGCCTTCGTGTCTGTGCAGCGAGTTTGCCAGGAACTCATTATGAGCTGGGCATATTTTTGTCCTTACTGCACTACCTGCAGTATTTACCAGGCCGGTATTTTTCTTAACTCTGGTGGTCTTTGCAGTATTGGGAGTTTACTTCCCTAATGAACGTGTGAAATGCAGGATTTCGAAAATGTGCGTGAAGTCTTTCAAATAATCTGCATGTCATCTCTTATTAGTGTGGAAAACGTGCATTTCTATCCTTTCTTAGGGGATGTACATGATATGGTGCAATAGGGTCGGACTGGGACAAGAAATAGGCCCGGTCACCCAAAAAAAAGTGGCCCACCCCTCGCCTCAAAAAAGTGAGCCACCCATCGCCTTATGACCCTTGACCTCTGATGACATCACCAGAAGGGTTGTCATTTGACCCCACCTCAAGTGACATCCTGGGAAGTGATGAAACACAACCTTTCACCCCTTGACAAAACAGGTAGTGGCATCAAATAGCATGGTTCCTGAGTACACTAAATTACTCTCAATCCAAGCAGACGTCCAAGGCCAAATGAAAATATGTTATTGTATAGCACTTACGTTTAAGCTCTTTTTTATAGAACAAATATGAATACAATATCAAAAAAAAATAATTTCCAATTTTATTTTATTTTCTTCCAAACAGGCCCAGGCATGACCAGAAACCGGTCCCCAGTTCCCAGGGATGATTTCGGCCCGGCCACGGGCCGAAAGGCCGAGGGGCCAATCCGACCCTGGTTCAGGATTACCGTCCTCCCCATCCCCATTGCGCCCTATGGGGGCTTAAATGGGAATGGGGACGTACCGGCTCCGGGTCCCGCAAAAGGGAATTACGGAGCTCTCTAAGGTCGGAATGGCCCATAAGTCCCCTTTTGCGGGACCCAGACTCGGACCCGGACCTGATTTTGGAGATAGCCATGCCCTTATTAAGGGCATGGCTACCCCCAAACTCGTAATGAGGCCCGATGTACTGACTCTTCTGCACATTCGATAGCAAAGGGCGTGAGAGTGGGGGCGGCTGAGATATCAGCGTTTGCACTCATTTTAGGGTTCCCTCATACGCCTGTGCCTTACCCTCAAGAAACTAAAGGTTTTTAATATTCAGGGGTGGGGGGTCCAACGGGGGAATTTAAACGTTTACCTCCACCCTTTGAGTAGTCGTACAGATGTACATGAATCCTACGTGGACTTCCAACTAATAATTCAACGGTCAGGAATTCACCCCAGAAATGGAATTCTGTAATGCTCTCGCTGTCCTGCCTTTATTTAAAGAGGGCCGATTGTAGAAAGGGCCTTCACTACAAGTCATTTAGCATGCAACGGGTAATAACTGATCAGAGAAAACTTGCTGTGCACATTCCATGCCTTATCCCGGTCTGTGGTGGTGCTGGTGGCTTGGCTGCACTTGTGGTGAGCTAATTGAGAATATGTGTGCTTCTTTAATCAACTGAGGAACATGCAATCAGCCTAATGGTGCACAATATGAATCAAGGGTGTACATATGTGTTACAGAGTATGCACAGGATGTAAAGGGGAACTGCACAGAAGGATACCCCCTGTGTCCATACTCCAAGTATTAGATATTTTTTGAATGCCATGTGTGGTGTGAATGCATGGAAAAAGGAGGGCTTCGGCAGAATATTGACTCTCCACATGGTGCATTACAGGAGGGACTGGAGTTTTCTGGATGGATAATGTACCAACTTGATTGCACCTTCTACATACAATACGGGTTGTCTAAGAGCTGTGCGACTCCTACCCCTAAAAAATGAAAGTGTAGTTAGGCATGCTGTGCTCAAGCCATTGTAGCAAGTGTGTGCAGGGGCGTCTCTTCCATGGCTCCTGACCTTACAGATGGATGCTTAGACTATGTGCAAGGACGCAGTGATAGTGGTATGCTGCTCTGTGGCAGCACTTAGCAGAAAGAGGGGAAGAAGAAAAGCTGGAGGCTATTTCAGGCTCCCAATCTCAGAACTGACATGACTTAGGTGTAGGAGAGAGTGGCCTGCATTGCAATCCTAGCCAAAAGCATGCAGTTCTATGCCCAGAATCAAGGGCAATGTCCCTGTGTTCATAGTGTTGCCTAGGTCCAATGACAATGCATTGATGGGCCATTCATAGCCTTGAACCTCCATTTCAGACTCCACCGAGCAAGGAATATGAATCCCAGGGAGCATTGATATGATATGTGATATGATAAGTCATTTATAACGTGCCTGTACACAAGTGTTTCTAGGCGCGACAAGACAAGGGAGGGAAGACAGGGGGAGGATAAGACAAACGATCTTACCAGTCCTTGTGTCGTTAAGATCATGCAAGTGCGAGAACATGAAGAGCAAGGGGAAAGGAAGGGGGGGAGTGCAAGGGAGACGGGAGGGGAAAACAGGACAGCAATGCTCCGAGTAAGTGCAGCCAGGGCAGCGCGCCTCTGGCTAGTGCAAGGAGAACAAGGGACTGTAGGGTTACAGTTACAGCCCCTAAGTGTGTGGTAGGCCCGGAAGCAATGCAAGGGTGACTAATCAAGAAAGAGCCGGGTACCCAGTGAGACTCTGAGGGTAGCCAAGCAATCAGTCGGTACAGCCGCTGAAAGTGAAATCCCAGTGATAGAACCAAGGCTACTAGGGACAATGGACTAAAATCTAGAGAGGGACACAATTCATGCACGGACTGAGAATCTAAGATAAAGTTGGAACAAACATGTCTGCCTGGTTTCGATGTGGGCAAATGCCCTGAGGCCAATGGTCCACCATAGTTTCCCTAATGTATTGTGTATTGTTAGGAAAGGTTGAAGTGTTTTACAGAACCTCGGAAGAATTGTGAGATTTGTCTTGTGCGTGTTAGGTTTATGGTAGAAGCCGAATACCAACAAGTGTGACTAAAGTGCCGAACTTCTGTAATGTATTTTATTCCCCTGCTGCTGCTACCACTACCTCTCCTCTCTGCCATACAAATGAATGAAAATGGGACATAAACCGTAAGAAACATGCACACAAGCCTTACACCAGGCTTCTATGCATTTTTCTTACGTTACACCACATGAACATGACCCCCATAACGTTTCTTCCAACTTAGCTACTGCCCCCTCCTCTCTGCTATTTTTCCTTAGTTTGCAAAGCTTTCTTGGGGCGGAATGAACAGTTTACAAGCAAAAAACTTGACAGAACGTTTCCAAGGAAAACCGCCTGCGGAAAAGGCCACCTGACAACAAGGTGCAGTACCACTGGAAGACACCACCCATTTAAGCTGCACCGAGAAGGTGGAGGTAATTATTGTAGGAGGCCCCTTGAAGAGGTTTACATTTTTTGTGTAAAGCACAAAGGCTTCCCTTGACTGCAGTAGAAACATGTCTGCATGAGAACCCCCAAAGAGAATGCAAAAGTAGGAATCTCTGTTGCCCACCTTCTCACCCCCTCTAATGCAGAGAATGGGGAATGCCGCAGGGCACCCAGGCAAGACGGGGTAACAGCTGTACCATGACAACAGGCCCAAGGTGGGGGGCGCAGGCCCGCTCGGGCCAACGCCCCCCACGCAGTGCAAAACTTTCCCAGAGACACGCTGTCTCGGGGACAGAAAGAACTTTTCCCAAACTACCTCCCACCCCAGAAATAAGGAGAAGAAAAGAAGGGAAGAGAGATCAGGTCACTGCACGGTGACCAGAAACACAAGTCGTGGGACAACAAAGGCAGCACGGGTCGGAGGGGAGAACCTCAGGACCCGGCACCCAAAAGGGTATATGATATGATATGCAAGTATTGTTACTGTTACCAATAACCATATCTGTACCAATAAAAAACCACAGCCTTTTTATTGCCAACAACAGCTGCACACACAGGGGGGGGGCAATCAGGTACAACAAGGCTAAGCTGCCTGCATATGGGTACAGCAGTTAAGGTCTATAACGACTGTGCATTAGAAAAATAAGTGTACACTCGTGGTAAGATACCATACTACATATCATCTGTTTCCATCCTTAAAATGAGGGTCAAAATGGGGAAAAAACTTGATTAAAATAATGCATACATATTTACTGAAATATTGCTGCGGTATTGAAGGAACTCTACATCTTTTGCTGTCATGCCAGTGTCATTCTTGTAATGAGGCGTAGCCCTTCTGCCTGCCACCAGCAGTACTATCAGCAGTATTTCTGCTAGGAATGATGCCAAATCAGTGACGAGGGGGTGGGAGTGGTAGCGGTGCGAGTACGTGCAGTGGGGAGGTGGGTGCGATGGGGGACCCCCACTAAAAATGACAAGGAAGAAAAAAGAACAATAATGTCAGGGGCAGCCTGTACTGGGTGGCCTTCTGTAGCATTAATCTTTTGCATGTGGGCTTTGGACCTGGAACCATATGGAAACTTATTTCCTGCAGCTCTTCAGTGTTTAGGCCTAATGTAAGCAGTGGCGCGCCCAGACATAGTGGTGGGCTGATGACGTCACTGCCATGCCCCCTCCACCCCCTTGGTGGCGCCTCTGAATGTAAGGAATGATAAAAACGTAGGTCCTTGTTATGAGTTTGAAGGTAACAATAAAAGCATGCACTGTTTGTAAACACTTTCTGATTTGTACCCCTTACCGGATTATGGCATGTGGGAATTCACTGATTGTGGTGTTCCCTAGGAATACATTATGCAGTAAATATCACCATGTTATTTAATGGAGTACATCAAATATTTGAATACAATTCTGACCTCCATCCAAGAGGTCGAGATCAAAACTTAAAAATGGCTCTGGAAGTGTTTTTTTCTTCCATGATTTGAAGGGAAGCACACACAAGCTGTTTCCATCATGGCAGAAGAAAATGATCGAATGTAGGTAGAAAGTGTGGCCCCATCTATGGCCAGCCATTCCCACCCTCTTTTCAATGTTATGAAGAAACGAGGTCAACATTTCCAATTGACCCCAAAATTGACCCTTTTCTGCACGTCAACAAATTGTCCACTAGCAGCAGGGATCACCACTGTACACAAATCAATTCCATCCTCAAAACTAGGGTGGGAATGGATAAAAACAATATACAAAATAATCAAAGCAGATTTTGAGATTCTGTACAGTAGGTGGGAGATCTGGAAATATGCATCATTTACCACCATCCCGCTGAATTTATTTTAATCAGGTGGATTTCCAAAATGACGTGTCCGCTGTTTGATACTTGGGGCAATTTGTGCTCTAGAATTTTCTAGAAGGTACTGGGTTGCCTCAAGGCATGTCCTGCACTGCGCCTGATCTCATGATTGCAGGCTTCAAGTTCGCTGGGAGATTTCCCTGAACTCATGGTCTGAAGAGAGTTCTTAATCTAACGGACCAAAGACCCTGGCCCAAAAGAAACAAGCAAAGAGGGACACTCTTAACCCCATCCTCCTTCCGAGTCATTACAACTGTAGTATTTTCTTTCATACTAATCCAAAAGTTATTTAATGCTGTTTGGAAGGGATGTTCGTTTTATTCTTATAGTTGATATTTGTGTTCCGTTTTACTACTTCATACTTGGAAGGCAATTGACGGTCATACTTCTACATACTACATATACATGTGGTGCGTTTGCTTCAGGTGATGTCAACCTATCAGTTTCTTTGTCATCAAATCTTTTCAAACACAACATCCTTTTCATTTCAACAGGACAAAGTCTACTGAAGAGGCAAAATAAACAAATAACGTGCAGTCAATAGACAAGCAGGTCAACAGCAATTCACCATGTCATTTATCATGTTATTAATGCAGAACAATGTATAAACATGTCTCTTTCCAATGCTGATAAGGAAGTTCATCAGCCAGGATGCTTGCCATGCATGCAATTCAGCAGATAGAAGAATAATCATGCTTGTCTGAGTTAGATCAGAGAATTGGTACTCTGCATATCTATTATTTTAATGAAATCTCTCACCACTCAGGCCTCATCACGAGTTGGGCGGTAACCCCAGCGGTATTACCGCTGGGGCTATTAACATTACCGCCAAACCCCCAAGTACTATTAGCGCCGGAGCATGGGTTTGGCGGAACAGTAAGTTCCTATTTCCCATTGGGCCCATTCAGGAATTTCTCATTCCCCATTGGGCCCAATGGGAATGTTCGGTGCTGAAAATCAGCAAGATTGCAGCGTATTTGCCCCCAGATCAGAGCTGGGGGTAAATCCGCCATGTCCATGATTTGGCAGACCCTCAAATGCATCAGCAATAGCGTTACTGCCGCATTTAAGGGTTACCGCTAAACTAGTGATGAGGCAGATGATGTTTTCCTGGGACTGTGGTACACTGCTTGAATTATATAGTAAGTCTTCAATGGAGTCCCAATTCTTGTAAGTCAGGGTAAGCATTAGTAGTGAAGAGAAAGTTCAAATAGTGGGTAGAGGGGAGAGGAATGTTCGCTACTTAACGCTAAGGATCCTTGAAGGTATACCCTCATATTGGAAATACTGGTGTCCTGGTACTGTCATCTAGTTCCTGTAATGCTTAGAATTGCTATGACCCGTCTTGAACCCAATTGCGGATGTCACAGAGGAGAACTGATGTGTAAAACGGAAGCTACAGAGGCAGAGGATTCAGGAAAATACTGCAGGTCTCCCGTTCTAGTGACATGGGGAACGTCTGCACCAGTAATGATTGAATTGCTTCCCACTGCTCATTGTAAATTCTAAATTTAATTGGTTATTTATAACGCACTAAATACCCAGAGGTTTATAAGCGCAGACCAGGGGATTGAACCTGTGTTGCTCTGCATCGTCTTGTTTCCAAGGCAAGCAAGTTGATTTGTGGCATGAATGGGATGTTTTTACTCTTGTGATTGCTTGCTGGCTTATGGGGTCTTTGTCCCCTTTACTTATCTATGGAGAAACTTTGAGTCCTACTTTAGTGTTGATGATTCGTCCCAAATTGCAGTATGACTACAGTTCAGTATCCCTACTTATTAGCAGTCTTTTTATGACCTAAATTGTAGTTTGTTCTTTGACAACGCCCACATTTGCAACTTATTCCGAGTTGTAGGGGATGAATTGGTGATGATTTCATAGATAAATACCATGTCTCTCTGAAATAAATAAAAAACGTGCAGAGCCAAGTAGTTGCCGAGTATCAATTGGTAAATGCTCCACCAACCGACACTTGGTCACTTGTGCATGACAGTTCTCTGAGAAATATAGGCTCTCCGTCTCAGACCTAAAGTTTCAAAATTGAACCTTTTTCTCTGGCAGTGAATAGGCCCCCTCTATTAGGAATTGCCACGAGCCCAGAGACATAATTTCACCAAAATGCCAGGGGTAGCATAAGTGACATCACACAACCCAGGAAGTGATGTCATTTGACCACACCAAAGTGATATCACGGGAAGCTATGTAACACAGACTCTCACCCCTTGAAAAAACAGGAAGTGGGATCACATAGCATTGTTCCTAAGTACACTATGAAAAATATGGTCATAATAGCACTATAATATGATATACATTTCATACAAGAATGGATCATATGTATTGTTAAGATCAGGATATAGGCCCATTTTACCAAATTACTGTGAATGCAAGCAGACAGCCAGGGCCAAATGATAATGATGTGTTATTATATAGCACTTACACTTCAGTGCTTTATATAGAGCAAATATACATACAATATCACCCAACCTGTGTAGGTACCCATTTATCAACCTCAGAAGGATGAAAGGCTGAGTTTAGGTGTTTAGGACCAGACTAAATCAGTCACTCACCCGTGAAGTGTGCCTGAAATAAACTTTTAATGAGTCTAACAATTATTGTATAGAATTCCAAAAAGACACATTGGTATTCCTATTCTTTCTTATTTAGGGTCACTGCTGAAAGTGTTAAACCTGTGGAACCCCTGTTCTTTTTTTCTTTTTCTTTCAAGAGGCCTGAACAAGAAAGCCAGCCACTCCAGAAGCAAAGAGCCACATGGTGCTCGCAACAGCCCAGGACCTTGCATTAAAATTAAAAAAAAAACAAGGAACAAAAATACTTATTTTTAGGGGTAGCAAGGGAGACCACATGGGTAGTAAGGCAGACCTCAGGGGTCGCATTTTTGCGACCCCTGGGGACCCCATAAATGACGCCCCTGCACGAGCCCCAGCTTACAGAGGAAGGAACTCTGTTTCTGTTTAAGTCCCTCCCAGTGAAGTCTGTTGCGAATGTACAGGCCACTCCTAAATCATAAACACAGGAGACAGACAGTGGGTACTAGCCATACCAATCTTTTCTGCGGACATAAAAAAACATGAATAAATATAGGCACTTTGCAAAGAGGTTCTTTGCGCCTTTTGCTGGTCTTCTTTGTTCTGAGCAGAGGGCCCTGTGCACCAGTCAGTTGGGAATATGTGCTGTAAGTGATCATTTTGAAGGGCGATTTGAGTGAGAAAAGAACATACATGAAGAGCGTGATGAGTCTATTTGTAGACATTCAGATGGATTTCATCAAGAAATTGAGGCGAGAATGTAATATGTTTTACACTGGCAAACACGAAACGAACCACGGTCGAAGAGTTACATGCACTCAGTCACATTGGCTATTGGTTTTGAAGACAATTATTAGCATTTTGATGTGTCCATCATCTGTTTTGTTTCGAAAACTGGCATTCATTTGATACCTTGTGTGGGTATCTTGATTGATTTATTACAGCGGATGTGTGGTGCCCAGTGATAAATAGTGTGTACGCCCTGTCCTGGCTTCAATGAAGCAAGCTTGTAGTGGTTAAAGCATAATGTGGGATGACTTTGCGTTTCCACCCAATCAATTTGAACTTTCAAAGTACCCTAGTTTGTTGGAAAGGTGAGTTGTGTGAAGGCTCGCATTTCTGG
The DNA here is from genome assembly GCF_040938575.1 of Ambystoma mexicanum. Taxonomy (NCBI): domain Eukaryota; kingdom Metazoa; phylum Chordata; class Amphibia; order Caudata; family Ambystomatidae; genus Ambystoma; species Ambystoma mexicanum. The sequence continues at coordinate 1,075,127,470 of NC_090925.1, forward strand.
CTCATTTGCATATTTTAACAATGATACTGCATGCAACCCATGTGTGGTTTTGTACAAAGTCGCCCAAGCACAGACCGTTCATCAGTTTAGGAATTATTCACATCCCCTTGAAGGACCGGCCCGCCCCACTGTGAAGGTCTATATGTAAAGGCGATATTATAATTCTTCTTGTCATCGCCGTTTCATCATAGAGTACCCGTCTTCGCTGAATTAAAGGTTCCTAATTTGCAGATCTAGGAATTTTCTTGTCTGGTTAGTGCAAGTTTTGTGTTCCCTCCACGCCGGTCGTTCTTCGAGTTGAGTGCCTTGGCATTGCCAGCTGTAAATGGGGTTCTTGAATACTGTGAAATGTTGCACCACGGTTGACAGCCATTCCACCTTCCTAATTTGACTCTTACCTTCCATGATGCAAGTTTTTAATGTCCTCTTTTAAGGATATTTGTTAGACGCCGGGTCTTTGTTATGAATAAATGAAACACATAATTTGATGAGGCAACTTTAGTGTCCGGGGATCTTTCGATATAAAGGCCTGTGGTTATTTAACCGGCCACTGGTTTTCCTTTTGCTTCAAAAACCAGTAACTATCTCTCGACGAATACCTATTTTTAATAACTCATTTTAATTGCTGCATTACTGCATATTTTCAATTTTCTTCGGATGATTAAAGTTTAAGAGACAGTATAGAGGGGGAGTTTGGGTTTCATTAACATGGACCATTAATGCCAGTAATGGTTTCTTCCCTTGATTGGATTAATCAAGCTTTGCAATAGAAGTGTCACCATTATCTCGGAAAATGACTGGTGGGTAATAACATGATCACGATGCTCAGGGTGGCTTAGTAAGGATCAGTTAGATCTTCTCACTATTTAAATAAAAGGCATATTTTAAATTTTACATTGGATTCTGACCCAATAAATTCCAAATGTGCACTGCACAAAATATTTCATTGCACATGACATTAAATTGAACTGAACTTGTATTGTATTTGAGCCCATTAGAAGCAAGAAATTCTCATAAACAAGCTATTGTTAATATATTGTACACATTAAAATCATGTCATCATTTATTTTGATTTATTTTGATTTATAACGCACGATATGGAAGCACAATTCTCTTCAGGCCTTATGAGAATATTTCTGTCTAATTGAATATGAATTAAATTACAAATGTCTGCCATTTGCATAGCATCCTAGTTAAAATAAGTGATAGAGTGTGACGTGTTTTTTAGAGTGAGCCTCTACCCAGACGACACCATTGTGTTGTTTTTATTTATAGCCTCATTATTTCCATGTTCCTTTCCCTAAGCATAAACTTAGAGCAATAATAGCACACGGGCCTCATTATGAGTATGGCTGCCTAGTAAAAATGGTGTAAACGGGGGGTAACAGGCTTACTGCCCTTTCACCACCACTTTACAACACCACCAAACTCTGAGGGTGCAAAGCTGGAGATTTGTCACCCACTTTATCATTCAGGAAATAGAGGGTTCACCCTGGGTGGTGTTACCATCTGTGATTTAATGCTCCTGTAGCTCTTCCCATAAACCTGTGGGCCTTGCGCTCTCTTTAACGCCTGCCTTGTGACAATTTGACTTGAAATCGTTTTTTACACTCTGGTCTTTACTTGTATGTCTCTTATATCCTTGAGGGTTCACAGACCCTGGGTTTTGTATGACAGTATACAAAAGATTTTGAGTCCCCATCTTCCGGGTTCTTGGTATTGGATTCTCTCTTTTATTATTCTGTTCTCGTGACAGTCGTATTTCACATCACAATACGTGTTACACTTCTTTGTGGTGGGCTCTCTCCTGTCTTCAAGCTTCAGTTACTGTTTTTTTCCCCTTCCTCCTAGGCTATTTGCTTCCACTTCTTATCTATTTCCTAAACAGTATTTTTCGTCACACCCGGTAATGATTTCAGACATCTCCAATTCTGCTATTTTAATGTTTATCTTCATACTTGTAAAATTGAGATTGTTCTCTCCTCCCAAATACATTGACCCAGCAGCCTCCCGCCTCTTCTGTTCTCTGCGTAACCTTTTCTTGAAGCGGGGAAACTTCACAGGGCTTGGCACACACTCGAGTGTTTGGCTTCTCAGTTTCTCGTCTCTGTACCTAGCTTCACAAGCGTAGTGTTCTGGGCTTCTCTGACATTGGGTGCCATCTACAGATGTGTGCTGCAGGTAGCTGGCAGTGCTCTCTTCTCTGGTGGTTTTGGCATCATTCGTAGGGGTTTTTCGCCCACCACAAAGCAGCTCTGGTTGCTCCACCACCTTGCACCGGTCTTAGGTCCCTGTTCGGGCAGCGGTTCTCTCATTGCAGTATTTGTCGGCTATCTGGCGTCTCACTATGGCATTCCTCGCCTTTCCAAAAGTCACAGGCTCTGCGAATATATTCTGCTACGCCTCACCAACGTGTAATAACATCAGGGGACTTTGCAGTTTACAATGCTCTCTCTCCTCACAGTCATATTCACGTCTCCTTTTAAAGAGACATCTTCTTTTCCTTGGTATGGCTGTTTTGCTCCCATATTGCCTGAAGCCAAACATAAGTATGATAGATTAGTCTTCATAGCAGGTAGTCCCATATATGCAGATATGATATTGTGTTTAGGGAATTGCTCATCAGAATGGGAGCACTTGTCCCCTAAGGGGGAGTCACTCCCATTGAGGTCCCACTTGCCCATACCCCTAGGGAGGGTCCTGCAGAGTGTGCTCACCTCCCTAGCCTCAAAGGGGGTTGCTCTCCCCTGGGGAAACGTGACAGATACCCTTGATTTATCACAGTTAGCATATGTTCGATTTTACACACAATGCTTTTGCAACCTACTTTGAATTATACACCATGTGTTATGAATTTGTTCATATATCCACTAATTATCCCTATTCATTTGGGCCCCTCCACGTTTTCTTCTTCTGGATGACAAGATGACATGGTCAAGCTGAGGGTAGCTAATTACACAATGCTGTTAAGGATGGTATGGATCATCACTATACCAATTGAGCATGGACCTAGATGTGCTCCATATGGCCCACTCTGCACCCTCACAGATGGCCTTCTGATGCCTGATGTGGAGAATACATCTTTAGGATAGGAGCTGATTTGAAATGATCAAAAGAAACTCTGGTCGATGACCGGATCTGCTTGAGATTGGGAGAGATTGTGTGAAGGTTGCCGTCCCTGCATTTGTACGAGTTGCTTCCTAATGTTGCTGTGATGTCTGTGTGCAGTGGTTATTGATATAACAATGTTAGCAGTGCAATACAGGATGCATATTTATCATGTGGAAAATACAGGTTCCTCTCAGCCAAGGTTGTCGGACGGGTTGGTGTACGGAGCAGGAGTGATCAACCAGGGAGATTTCTCTACATAGGAACGTTCCTGGATCCGCATTGAGTATTGAATGTCCTGACTGCCATCATCTCCGCTTTCTGAGGAGTTTTGAGGCACCTTTAGCAATGTGAACATTTACATACATGGAGAAGATGGTGAGACATTGAGATCTGCAAGGCCCTATTCTTTCTTATTACTGATGCGGATTTACATGGGCCATCAGGTAATGCGTGCTACTGCCGTGCCCTCGGGCTTTCATCATTTCACCATTGTAATCCTCATGAAAATGTGAAAGAGCGACAAGACAATCTTCAGTCCTCATTTTGTTAGTTTTGATAGCTGTTTTTCATCCCTTTATGCCTGAGTCTTGATGTTCTACTTCCTGGAGATCACACAGGCAGCACTTTTACCTGGCTTGATCATTTCTACTCTTTATATTCAATTCTATATTAAGGTATCTTATTTTTTTCTTGGACCTTTCTAGTATAGGACATACGTGTGCTAAAAGAGTATTAGAGTTAAGAATAGATTAAAAGCGGAATATACCTAATAAATCTAGGATTGAAAATTAGCAAACACATATAGGTTGTTTTTGTTTGTCAAGCACAGACCTATTGAGTGCAAGGCGGCAACATTCTTTTTCTGATATAAAACAATCACTTACAGTGTATTTTCATACATTTCTTCATATGCACTTCCCACTTTGGAAATGTGCCCAAGCACCCTCTGCCCTTCAGACGTTAACAAGTGCATCAAAAAGGCATTTATTCTGCCTGTTGATAAATGTAATTTCCCAATTTCAGATAGTTTACACAATATGTTTTCATTCGCAGCGTGATACTATTGTGTCTAGTAATTCATCCAGTGCAGCTGCCTGCTACAGGCCTGGATCTAATTGTGACATCTAAATTCCAGCTGGTTAGCTAATTACAACTGAATAATTGTAAGAGCATTTCAGAACCCAAGACTGGGTGCTTAAGGAGGAACAAATGCCTTTTCAGTTCTTAAATATGACAATCATCCTGACTTGGCTTCATAGTGATTCATCTTTCAATTAGAACGTCCTGGTAAATATTTTCGACACTCACTCTTTCAGCAGCTGGAAGACTGCTTCCTGATAAGGAATCATATCTGGTTTGCGATGGAGAATTCCTAGTGGGAATCATCTACAGCTCGTGAATCTGTTTCTTTTTCCACCAGGTTCAGAGGTTCGCTCAGCAGCAGGAGAAAATATGTGTTCATTATGTGGAACTCTAGATTGATTTTGATGGTGTCTAAACAAAAAGTTCTATAGAAATATATGATAGTGGTTGGCAATGACACATGGATAGCAATCCATTTGCTTGGGGCTGGTCGGCATCCCCTCAGGATTCCCATGTTTAGTAGCTGTGGAGTGCTCTTTCCCCTCGCACCTATTGCAAGAGAGGGCCGGGTGCAGAGTGGGGAAATTGATGAACAATGGTGGGGGGCAGGAGGTTCAGAGATGATGCCCAGCTTGTTAAAGTTATGCTTCTAGCTGCCAGAGTCAGCTTGGGTATGCCCACTTCCCCGGCATGTGTATTGGATGGAGGGTGAGACAGAGTTTCCATGCCATGCTTGAATAAACAGTAGGGGTTAAGGCCTTTTTGAATTTCACTGGTCTTCCTGTTTTCTCACCTCGGCTGGGAGGATATTCCACATTTCTGGGCCTATTAGATACAACATTTTGCCAATGATATTTATTTATTTATTTATTTATTGGGACATTTGCATGGCGCCTATACACAAGTGTTTCCAGGCACCACAAGGCAACACGTTAGGAAAAAAAGAACAGTAAACAGTCGTACTTAAGCATTATGACCCGAGCGGCGGGGGCATTACCGACTCAGGTAATGCCCCGGGGCCCATAGTTATAGGCCTGAGCGAAGCTACCCCATTGTACGATGAAGAATAACTCTTACACCAAATAATAAGACTAACACAGGAAGTTGGCAAAAAGACTCTGTTTTATTCTTAGTTGTCTAAAACAGGGAGTTACAACGGACATCAACGGATGTTGCACAGCATAGTCTCGAAGCATTTCATAAAAAATCATACTTTTATAACAATAATGTGTCGTTCTTGATGTCATACTATGTGGCAAACTAAGAAAACCTACTTGGGATTGTGATTAGACTAAGGGGAACATCTAAGTAAACTTTCTATAAGAGATTGGATTGTGACTGGATCTCTATTGTCAGATGGACAACTTATGCCCACCCCTAATGCAAGTCATCTTCAATAATTATTAAGTATAGAGCATTTTATTGGCTCTCAAATTAATTGGCTATTCGTTATATAGCCCTCTATAATTGGTTTGCATGCTTCTACCCTTCTGGAACATTCGACTCGCTAGCAGCACATAAACTGGTACCCCAGGTGTCAGTGGGTGGACTTGACCATGCCTCCCCACCCAATAAACCCAACATCTATCATCACTCATGCCTTCTGCCATTTAAATTGTCTTTGAACTTGGCCCTGTAAAGTATCACTGCTCCTGAGAATAGAAGGGAGTGAAAGCACATTTTTATCATCAGGTCTGGTCCTGTATGCCCAGTTTCTATTTTCATCTAACTCTTGTGACAGGAGACCGTGCTTTAGCTCCTTTCTCGTATTTAATAGTATTAAATGAATGAAACTTGGCACTCATGGTGTCTTTTCTTCACATCTTAACAGGGGCTCGTCCTACTTCTTACGCTGTCTGTATCTTCAAGGATAGATAACCAGTTCTTGGCTGCCCTAACCCTTGACACACGCCAGACAGCCTTCTCGATTCTTCCTCGATCTTCAACTGTTTTCCTCGCTGCGCCACACTTTCAGCCATCAATTCTTCTTTCTCCATAAATCTGAGCTTAATAAAGTTGTGACATCGAATATCCAGATTCTATATATATAATGGTGGCACCGCCTGCAGTCTATTAATTGCGTAAAGCCAGCCTTTACAATTACTCAGTCTACTTGCATTACAGCATCTGTACAGTTATAAAACAGCTTGCATTTTCTGGCGTGATCGCTGTACGTGCAATCTTTTTTCCGCATATGAAAGTCTTCTCAATTCTTTACTTCGTCATCAGATTCTATAAGGACTGTACATCCTTTCCTTCCTTTATTCTTCTCAGTGTGCCACCTTTACTTCGTACGACGCCACCAATCTCCTTTTTCACTCATCTTCATATTCCTTCAGGGATTTCCTCCAGGAGACTGTCAGTTCTCCGAGGATACATCAGATAGGGCTTTCTCAATGGATACCTTGTCTCAAAGGCTTTTTGTTGTATAGGCATCATTACTGGCGTTGCGCATGTCACAATGTCTGGCTTCCAACATATAGGCAAAATGGGGGCGGGACTTCCGGTAGAGGCATTTGCCTGCTCCTCTACAGAAGTGCTGAAGTGGGTGGAAGTAGGGGTAGTGGCTGGGATGGGGGTGGGTAGGAGGAGGTGAAGTCCAGGAGTGGGGGCCCAGGTGGATGAGCAAGTGCTGAGGGGAGGCACGAAGGGCAAGTGCTAGCAGAAAGGTGGGGGGAGGGAGGACAAGTGCGTTGGACAGGGTGGACCAGATTCAGGCTAGTCCGGAAAGGGTGCCTAAAAGGCAAGTGCTGGTAGGGATGCTGGAGGATACTGGTCAAAAGAGTGCCAGGCCCCTGTAAGACTCATAAGGGACCAGGCACCACCCTCATTGGAAGAGGGAGATTAGCACGGAAGGGGTAGAGGGGAGGAGGAGGAGAAGAGGACAGTCTTGAGAAGTTTCTGGAACTTACAAAGATCCCACTCAAATTTGAGAGGGGCAGGGAGGACATTCCAGAGGGAGGCTCCTGCTAAGGAAAGGTAGCTACCTCTCACTCTGCTTGGCGAAGCGTCTGACCTGCAGAGAGTTGGAGATAGAGGACCGAAGAACACTAGCAGGGAGGTATTTAGGTAGAGAACGCTGTATGTAGAGAGGTTCCAGGCCCCAGATAGCCTTGAGGATGATGAAAAGGGTCTTGAACTTGATCATTGTGGTCACCGGTAGCCAGTGGAGAGATTTTAGGTCTGAAGAGATGAGGTCCCTGGGCTTGAGGCCAAGGATTCGTCTGGCACCCATATTCTGGATTAGTTGAAGAGGGCGAAGGGAACAGAAAGGCAGATTGAAGAAGAGGCAATTGCAGTAGTCCAGCCTAGAGAGAACAAGAGCTCTGAAGACATTGAGTTTCTGGGGGAAGGTGAGGAAAGGGCGAATGCCTCTGAGGAGGTGAAGGTGAAAGTTGGTCTTCTTGCCAAGGTCCAAGATGTGTGGGGAGAAGTAGAGAGAGAAGTCAAAGATTACCCCAATGTTTTTTGCCTCAAAAGAAGGTGAGGGGATGGGGCACACGGAGGGTGGCTAGAAAGTGGGGTTTGGGGGGGAACAGGGAGCCGGAAAATATGAAAGATAATCATCTTTCATATTTCTCCTCCACAGGTTAATGTGTTGTTTGATGAACGTATGTGTCTGGTTGGGTTTAATATTTTAATCATTTTCACTACCGACTTGGGCCCAGCTGACCATATGGCCCAATTGTTGGTGCACTAGATTTTAGGCTTCATCACAAGTTGGGCGGTAGCCCTTAAATGCGGCTGTAACGGTATTACCGCCTAATTGAAGGGCTGGCCCTATAACAAGTTGGGCGCTAAATGGGCTGTTTTACCTCCAGCTTTTTTCTGGAGTTGAAAATCCCATTTAACACCCCATTTTTGGCATATTTACCACCAAATGTATTAGCGTGAGCTATTTGGGATCCAATGGGGAATGGGGATATACCGTTAACGCCCAACCTGTGATACAGCGGTAATGCCACCAGACCGTAGATGCTAACGCGTTTACATTTGGGCAGTTTTACAGCCAGGATACTGCTCAACTCGTGTTGAGGCCCTTTCTGTGATATTGTTTGTTTGATTCGAACAGAGTGTATATTTCTTTAAGGCCTTTGTGATATGCTCTTGTTTTTTATGTTTAAGAACATATATGCCACATGATTTTATGTTTACTGTTTTTTAATCCGTTTTTATGGTGCCACTGCATAGATTCTGTTGCAGTAGCCCAGAGACCCAAGCTACTCCTCACTGATGATGCCCAACAGGCTGAAACATGTCCGAGGATGCTTGTGGTCTTGTGCAGAAGGGATGTGACTTAGTAGTTTGGGCTGGGCTACCCCTTTGCGGATGGGACCAAGCCTGATTTGCATATGGTCTTTCCCCTTTTCTTATGGCTTCGCAGGCTTAGAACGATGGTCTGGAGGGTTGCCCAGAGCAATGCCAGAGGTTAATATTTATTCTAAACCCTCCAACCATCACTTATTTTGTTTTGCTATTGTCACCCCGAGTGGGATGGATATGCCCAGACGTGGGTCCTGTGCCTTCTGGGCCTAGAGACCCAAGCTACTCCTCACTGATGATGCCCAACAAGGCTGAAACATGTCTGGGGATGCTTGTTGTCTCGTGCAGAAGGGATGTGACGTAGCAGTTCGTGCTGGACTACCCCTTTGGGGGTGAGACCAAGCCTGATTTGTATATGGTCTTTCCCCTATTGTAATGGCTTGTCAGGTGAGGAACAGTGGTCCCGAGGGTTGCCCATAGCAATGCAAGGGGTTAAGATTTATTCTAAACCTTCCAACCATAACCTCTTTTGTTTTGCAGTAGTCCAGGCTTGACAACGCAGGGCGTTTAATAAGGTTTTAATATGTGGCGGAGGTTGGTGTGCCACAATTTTCGTCAGCACATTGGCTTCAAAGAGGGCACATTTAGCAAAGTTGTTTGCTTACTGGATGTAGGACATATCTAAGTCAAAATGACACCGGTCACACTGTTCCTACATGATCAAATTGAAAAAACATTGATATTTTGTTTTTTACAAATAAAACAAGCTTTGAAGAGGAAATACTCCACATGCAAATTCTAGTTGTCAAATAAATAAGACAGCAATTAGAGAATGAATTGCAATAACCATCAAAAAATAAATAAGTTCATATAATGAGTTTTTATAAGGTACACATCATTTGGTAACCAAATAAAAAAAAAAGAAAATATATTCAATGAATTCGTACCACATACATACCAAGATATCACATCCACACAGAGAAAAATGCATTCAATAACAGTTCTAAAAAAGAATATTTAGCCAAACATTAAGATCCATTATATACAGACTGAGTAAACAAAACTCCACCTGCAATTTACCAACACATTTATAATGAAACGAAGTATATCTTAATAAACCACCATGTTTCGGCTTAATGTGCCCATAATATTCGTTCAGCACTGTCTTGACTTCCTCAGGGTCCAGTTTTGCATTTTCTCATGGGGTTATCCACAATGGTGTAAAGAAAAACGAGTTACCTTGGTCTAAAATTCTATTAGTCGAACAGATATGCCTAACATTATACAACAGAATTCAGGTCTAAGAGTGCACACAGTCTTCATCTGTGCACCGACCGTGGATGAAAATGAGCAATATTTTACTCGCCAAAACCTGTGGGGATTGGTTATTATTTATTACAAAGAAATACAAGTAATATTTAACATAAAGGGATTTAGATTATACTGATGTAAATTTTGCAGAGCTCATTGTGTCCGAAATTTTGCATTTTTGACCAGGATATTTTTCCTTAGGTTTGTTGGTTGAAAAAAATATCTGAAATAAGGAACTGTTGGCGAAGTTCCAAAACATACATCTTAATAAGTCTTCTGGATCACAGTAATGTACTGGCATGATCAGTAATAACACTCAAACAATCAACAGTTAAAAAGAAAGGTGCACACCAAGGTCTCAGAGCTATCATGCAAAGAGAACTCCTCAAAACCTTTGGAGAGGTTGGCCAGTGAGTGTGAGTGGGATTGAGCATTTTGAAATGAGGCAGAACTATTGCATACACCCCTGCTTTCACTGCTAATGTAGGCAACATCTGCCAGCATCTAACTTGCTGAACCTGTGAAGAAGCACGGATGGAGTGTAACTAGGGAGGAGAAGGATGATCTCAACATTCAAAATGTCAGCACGTGGCAGTGGCGCCACGACCACCTTTACATTCAGCTGAGTGAAGAACACAAATTAGCTCTCCATGAAAATGCAAAGTGAGGAGCTTCTTCATACTGACAAAGAGCAAAAACATCTCGCCACCTGCACTATGGGCAAGAAAAGATTGCTGGGATAACTGGAAAATGGTACAACGTCATTTCATCGCGGGATGTTTGTTCACGGACGGGGGGGGGTTTACTGTGATTTTTTTAACGAAAAAAACTCATTGATTATTTAGGAGACAAATATGTTTGCGGTGTGGGTGTTTGAGAATAGCAAAACAATTAAAGGCAATGGTGGTCTGGGGGGAACCCCCCAAAAATAAAACAAATAAAATTCAATGAGGTTTTTTCATTAAAGAAAACAGCGGTAAAAACCCAGCGAAAAACAAAACCTGCAATGAAATGACATGGAACCCTGAAAACCTCATCTGCTCTCCTCCCAATTCCAGCAACCGTTCACTACACAGCTCCCATCTTAGAAAAACATTGCTCTTGTGCCACCCAAAGGTCTAGCCCACTTTCCCAGCTGGGTTTAGTACACAAAGATTCAGCAGTGATGCCCCATTTGCATCAGGCAAGTGCGATGTGGGATTATTGAGTATGGAAAAAAATACCATAGGCAGAATAACAGATCGTGCGACTCGATGTTAAGCAAGCAGTAATCTATCTAGTTGCCTGTGGACCTCTTGATGTATTTGTTTATCAAATGATCTGGTCCTTAAGAGCTTCTGGGAATAGCCGGTCACCCCTGAGAGACTTCTAGTTACAGCTACTTGCTTCTGTCTAATCAAGGCTATGCTGGAGTTGATGATGCGGTTAATTTCATTGCAGGGCAGTCACTAGGTCAGGGACCAGAATATCCTTTTAACCATGCACATGTGGACCAGTAGCTGGAACATAGTCTGCAAGCTGTCATTGCAAAAGTGGTCCCCTTCTCTTCTCATATTAGTCAAGAGGTGCCACCCAGGGTGTGAAAAGGCACATTCAGCTTAGCATCGGCCACATTGTTCATGAAAGGTTTGGATGGCAGATGCCTGTTGGGGAGTTTACATCTGGGAGAAGATGGAGGATGTTTTGGCACAGTGGCTAAGACACCCACACCTACATCTCTGCTTTGTTGCTGATGACAATGGGTGAGCCAAATATCCTTTATGCTCTACTAATTAGCGAGGACATGCATGTCCACGTGTTTGTGGATGCCCTTCTCTTTATGGCGACACATTTTTATCAACAGTAACTAGTCTGTGAAGGAAATGAGTGACACAGTCCAGAAGAGCAGTTCACAATTCAAATGTCCTATAGTGTAAGAAATGCCCTGTGCCAGCTGCTGCTGCTCAACAAGCCACTCAAATTCTGCTTTACACATACTGGACCGCTAAGTGGGCAATTCAGTGCATCATCCATTATTGCCACAATAGAGCAATAAAAGGGGCAATCTTTACTTCCAAGAGATTGGCAGATTCTCTCTTTTCTGTACTAAAACCTTTTGAGAACTCCACAAAGCCTGTCAGCTGGTACACTGCATCACTCACTGAAGGCTGGGCACTGGTGTGTGTGCTAGAATTGAACCTATCAAAACTTATGTGGTCATGATTTGGGTGATGAAGTGGATGCATATTGGTTGGTGAGGGATGTGCCCTTAAGCTTGCATTGCTTTGGGATGCATGCATGCATAGCCACAATAAAAGGTAACCCCTTGGATCATGTCTCGGCTCACCTATAAAGGTTCACGTTTTGGCTGATGAGAACACAATTATAACGTGGAAATATCCGCTGATGTAGCACGTGGAAAGCAAATTGAGTGAATCACAGAGAAAGGAAGTATATGCAATAACCCCTGGGCTCAACATTCCCCTAGAGGTTTCAAGAACATTGTCTACTTCATCATCTGGAAGTACGTTCCTCTAGTCGGCTACCTACACTGCTGGAGCTATATTCGGTGAATACTGCTGATAGGATGGGGGCCTGTTGGACATAGTTCACACTCAGCCAGTAATCATGGTTGTGAATAGGTCAAGAACTTTAAGCAGACCTTTACAAGCTCAGGAGATGGATACTTCTCTTTTTGACACATCTCACATGGGTAAGAATGATGATCTGCTGGAGTATAATAAACAATTCATCTGGCCAGCAGCACTTGTGAGAGAAGCCATAGAATCCCTAAGTTGCCCAGTGTGCAGTGGGAACAATTCTTTGGTGCTGTGCGTCTTTTATGTCTGACCATAGGAAAATCCTTGCAGTGTCTCATGCTGAATAATTGATATACACGAAGACAAACAAGCACGACTTTGAGGCAGAGTAGTGTAAAACACAGAGCCATAGTAAAAAAAACCCAGCTCCCATGATTGTCTGCTTTAAATTGCACACATACAATTGGCACAGGGTTGTGCAGTGGTGCTTGTGTTTATTTAATGAATAGTTCTAGCGACGGCCTCGTAATGGCTGTAACACAGAGATGCCATTAGCATTCATGCTACTACTTTTTGGTACTTCAGTTCAGCTCCCTCTATTTTAGAAGTGAATGTATGCACAGAGGAGTGCCACCTTTCCCCATGGTACCCTTAAACACGTTTGATGTTCTCCCTGCTACACATGAGCTGCAAACACGCCCATCCTTATAGTTTTCCATGCCAAATGAGAGCTTGAATATGAGACTATTTCTGCTGCACCCTTCTCCACGAGAACCACAACATGCAAATACCTCTACGCTTCAGGTATCACTGATTAGAACATTTGCAACCACATATATTTCTCTAGGTGTTCCTGCTAGGCAATAGTTGCAACCAAAAATATTTCTCTGGGTATGACTGCTTGTGATATCTGCACCCGGAAGTACTTCAGTCTTCATGCTGCACAATGCTGCCCACTGCTGCAAGAAACATATTCTTGCTCACTGCAACTATTAATATTCATCTCAATCTCCCTTCCAAGCAGTGGCTGCAAATGCAAATGTTTGTTTTTGCCTGTTTCTCAAAAGAACAGTCTTTTCTTTCATGGACGGTGTTTAAACTTACTCTCTAAAACCCTACCATGCATGGCTTTAACACTTTGTCACGATTTGCCTCAAGCAGGACACAAGGACATCCAAAATAGCAAGGAATTGATTTGTAGAAGCTTTTGGTGTCCCTCTTGGCACTCTGATTCACAACGATATGTGACCTCTGAATGACATGTGCACAAAATAAGACACCGGCCCTCATTCCGAGGTTGGTGGTAGTCATGGCGCTATTTGCGCCATGACTGCCACCAATAATGGGTCCGGCACCGGTATAGTTCAATGGGGACTTACCGGTGTAGTCCGACCTTTGCGGGACCGGTAAGTCCCCATTGAAAATGCCATTCCCCATTCCCATTAGGGTGCAAATAACAGGCTGAATGTCAACCCCGTTATTTGCTCCCTGGTCCCTTAATGGGTCCCGTCCAGAAAGGCTGGTCTGACCAGCCGTTACTTGCGGGACCCGCTAAGGGACCTTGTAATAGGGCGGTAAGGGATTACCAGCACCGGTCTCCTTACCGGTGCCCGGTATCCCTTACCACCCACTTTGGAATGACCCCCACCATGTTGTCTACTGATTTTATGGTGGACCTTCCCCCGTCAAACAGAAACACTATCATCATGGTGACTGTGGATCATTACACCCAGTTTTCAAATGTTTTCAACATTTCACAAGATCCCTACGACAGAAGCTATGACCAATGTTCCCTCTAATTATTTTTCTCTATGTTTGGAACTGGTTTGCTGTTGTGCTCACATTATTTTCCATGTGCGCAACTGACTAATGAGGTAAGCCACTTTGTGAGCATGTGTATTTAGTGAACTACCATAGCAGAAGAGAGTTTGGAAAGGAGTTTGCTCTTCCCAGCCACTGCAATTTTTGACAAATCTTACAGCACTTTTTCCAAACACATAGGCTAAAATAGAACATGTCATATGTGATTGAACAGAAAACTCATCAACCAGTCCAAGACTTCAACATCTGCCACAGTACCTTGTAAACGTTTTATGCCAATGGAAAATCACTGATGTGTGCTACAAAACACAAATATCTCTAGTCATAAACGGATGTGGCTGTCAAGAAATTCAGACAGAATACAACATTTGCTGGTGGTTTAATGGCAATTAAAAGCAATGTGTCACAGAACATGCTGATAGGAGTTCAAGTGCCACTGTAAGGAAGTAATTGTAAGGGCCACTGTAAGGGCCAGGAGAACATGCTTCTAATGATTTGTATAAGGATTATAATTGCATCAGAATAACTGCACCTCAGAATATGATGAGTATTCATGTGCCTCTGCTTACTATCAACATTACCTTGTCCAATGGGTAGTGATAACACCAACCTAACAGCTAAGAGGCATATACACCATCCATTTTTACTCCCTGAAAATGTGCCCAACAAAAACGAGAAACAATTAACATTTTGTTGCTTTAACCCACAAAGCGCCACTGATAATTTTTCGAATTAGTGACCAGCAGAGCAGTGGCATAGGAAGGAACTGTAATAATAATAATGCCTGATCTCAACAGGAATTCTAAGGGGAAGAACATCTTTTAATAAGCAGAAAGTATCCCTAGTGACAAAGCTAATTACTTTTTTACTCCCCGAAAAATCATTTGACTCCAAGTAGGGGGCAAAATCTGATTAGAGCCATGCTTGCAACCCTGACATAGAAAGTGAAATGACAGGGACATAATATAGTCTTGCCCACCCTTCTGCACCAGAGACTAGACAAATTAAACAAGAGGTTTATTATGGATCCCTGTGTAAGAAAATCACATATGTATGCCTTTTAAGTTAATGGCATCAAATCTCAAGAGATACAACAGATTGAGTCCCTTCTTCTGTAACTATGGATCCCTCTTCTGCAATTCTTTGTTATGAGTTAAATAAGGTGCGAGGAGATGCTAGAGACGATACATAGCACATTGTTATATTGAAAAGCTCTCTGCAGCTGAGCATAGAAAGAAAAAGAAAGTGCTGTTTTCTACACAGGTACTAGAATGTCCTATCCTTTAGCAAACAAGCAACACATTTCCGTCAGTGTACTGCTGAAACGTCTGACTTGTTTTTTTTTTTATTTGCTGCTTTGTTCATCACCCGCAAGGAGTGAAGACCTGTGCTCTTTCTCCCATACTCTTTCCCGGCCCCTGTGGAAGCCTCCAATGCTAGTTGATAGAGCACTGTAAGTGAGGGATTTAGCAGTAAACACTCATTGGGATATTTGCAGACCCACAATACTTTACAAGCAAGGCATATTTAATGCTCAACATATTATGTGCATTTTAAGAATGTCATGACTCTGTATGTACGCAATTCTTTTGCAGTGCATACAAGATTGTTTTCAACAACCCCACCCGTATATCTTTGTGTAGGATTGCACAGTGTGCATAGCAGCGAGTTACCATATAATGTGTGACGGTCTATGCCCAAAGGAACTCTGAGCATTTGGAAACAAAGCAAATTGTGTGAAAAGCATTCTCCTGTCTGAATATCAGGTGCCCTGGTACTATGGACGTGTAATCCTAGGCATAGCCCATACCCATTATCCTTTGTAGACAAAGTAAATGATATTGCAATGTTGCTCTCCACTTATAGGGTAATGTTAGTAATGCTAAAGTTGGAGATACTGACCATCACATTTGTCTTCTCAAAATCCTTACAGGGCAAATTAATATTTGAGTTTTATAATGCATTAACTTGCAGGGGAGGTGCTTCAAAGCACTTATGTGATGTGACGTATGTACTAAGAAGAGGAAGTATGGGTTAAGGGTACACATCCAGGTAGCCTGATTACTTAGTCAGTATCTGATATTTTAGCTGGTAGTTCAATTGTATTGTGTGGGCGACACTTTGGTAAGGCACAATGAGTAACAGAAATTCTGGCATGTGAACATTATTCATATTATTCATATTACAACAAACATAAAACAAGCGGATGTAGGTACACGTCTGCTAACCTTTCGCAGAGCCAAGAGAGGAGTAGTCAAGGTTGTCCGGCACTATCTTAATGTGTTCTGGGTCAGAAGTTAGAGTCATAAGGTCAAAGTGCTGTAGAATCAAGCTTAGGAGTCATGGGCGGGGAGGGAACATTATTTGGTTAATGTATGCAGCCAGGTCTTGGTTAGATTCTTCTGTTCATGGAGCTAGTTTTTAATATTCATTTTTTACCTCCTATGTGTGTATTTTGCCATTAGGGATTTTAGGTGTTTAAGGTCACCCTTGCATAGTAGTGTAATGCAAATTAGCACAATATCAAGACTAGTTGCTTATTTTAAGAGAAAGCACATTTAAATTAAGTGCAGTGGCTTGTGCCTTATTAAATATTTTTGAATAGGTGAGAATTGTCTGGTTGCGCTGCTAGAAATCTTCTGAATGGCAGCCAGAAGGAAGCGGGGCAAGCGCACATGCGCACAGCTTAGAGGGAACACTGGCTATGACCTGTGTTTTGTCATAGGGATATATACTGTCTTCATAGTATACCAGATATTATCATTTGAGACAGAGGTTTGCAATATACATCGTGTTTTTGGCAGACCCTACGCAAGCAACTTGGGGTTCACAGACTTCTTTCTTCAGGCTATCATCCGCAAACAAACAGTTCTACTGAATGTTTACAA
The DNA here is from genome assembly GCF_040938575.1 of Ambystoma mexicanum. Classification (NCBI taxonomy): domain Eukaryota; kingdom Metazoa; phylum Chordata; class Amphibia; order Caudata; family Ambystomatidae; genus Ambystoma; species Ambystoma mexicanum. Next base: position 1,075,144,466 of record NC_090925.1, read on the forward strand.
CAAACCCTTAGGCAGTGATTGTGTTCCTTTGCCTATTCTACGTAAGATAACTGGTACAAACTCTTACCCGTAGCAGAATATACTTACAACAACCGTTACCCACTTCCATCCAAATGAGTCCCTTCCAATTGAACCTATGGGTATAGCCCTCAGTCATTCCCTATGTCTCTTCTGGTCATGGATCATGTTCCTGCGGTTACACAAGATATACAAAACCTCTGTGATGGCCATCAAACTGAAACAATGTTTACCTAATGCTTCGAGAGGATGAAAGGATCCGCTGATGCTCGTAGGATGCAAGAGCCCACATACAACGTAGGTGATAGAGTGTGGTTATCAGCTAATTGCTTACCTAAACTCCTGACTCCCACCCAACTGGCTCCTAAATACTTCAGTTCCTCTGGATTGTCCATAAGATCAATGCTGTTATCTATCATCTACTATTACTGGCTTCATGGCACAGAATACACCCTGTATTTCAAGTCTCTTTGTTGCAATCCTTAGTTTCCAGTTGTTTCCAGTTATTTCCCAGCTCAACATCGTGCCCAACCTCCTCCAGTCGGCAACCACGTAGTGCATGAGGTATGTGCCATTTGCGACTCATGGATGTACAAATGCTGTTTGCAATATCTGATTGATTGGCTCAGTTACATTCCTTGTGCTTGTTCCTGGGAGCATGCTTCTCAGGTGCCAGCACCTTGTTTAATTCACCAATTCCATCTTCACTACTCTTGGAAGCCTGCTCCTTTGTCCTTTGCAGGGAGCAATACTGTTGCAGTCATTGTACCTCATCACTCTGGGCAGCAGTTTCGACTATTGAGCCTATGACGGCCCATCCCAGGATGGCGCACACGTCCTGATACCTCTGACTCTCATGCACATCATGTTTCCATTCCAAGATGGCGCATGTGCACCGACACATTCCCGTCACAAGCACGTTGTGCAGACAGGAAATAAAATCCCAGATGGTACGCAATACTTCGTGTCTCAACTCCCCACATCTCAAGCAGACGTATTACTCTCAGGATTCCCTGTGAGTACTCCTTCCTTTCCTTTGGGTTTCTGCATGGCTGTTCTCTCCTTTGTGACCCTCCTGATTTCCTGCTCTGTTTGCCGCCTGGATTCCTGATCTTCCAAGCCTTCTTCTTGCTGCTCTCTGTGGTGCTCTTGACGTTCCTATTTTCCTCTTTCAGAGTTCTGCATATCCACAGCTCGACTCCAACAACTTTACTTCCAATGGAATTTTATGAATTGCTGACCTTCTTCTGCTGAGGAGGTTTTTCTCCCCTGGAAGTTTTTTTTTACCTTGTCTTCCTCCTGGAGGGTCACTATTCTTTGAGTGTTCTTATGGCACTCTTCCCAGAGGGGTTTCTGGGGAGGACAGGCCTTACCTCACATCCTGTGGTCGCCAGCATCCAGAAAAGGTAAGGCCTGTCACTGATAACACCTCCTAGAGAAGTACTTTGTTGACACCCATTCCTTTGGACCGCCTTGTCCCCTCCACAGGAAGGAACTCATTAGCACAGTCAGTCAACCTCCTCCATGTCCTCCTAGGATTCCTCCTTTCTTCCTCTCAACTCATACCTGTGTACTAATATACCTCCTTCTCCTGCCCTGCGTCTGCCTCCTTGTGTTGAACTTCCTGCCTTCATATTCTACCACCTGCTGCCCTTACACCTTCGCTGTCAGAGAAAAAGACAATTGGCTGGCTTTATTCGGCCACCAAAAGAGCTACTAGGGCTGTGACTGGCTGCCAAAGCTCCCTGAGAGTTTCAGTGCAGTGGTTCTGAAGACCAGACCCGACCCACAATGTACGGGCAAACCTCCCAGTAACTTATGAGTCAGTCCATTGAATTGTGAGTTTGGCAAAGCAGATATTCAACCAGGATCAGCCTTAGTGGCGGCTGGGGCAGAAAAAGAACAATTTGGCGCCCCATCTCCGCTCCCCGCTTCCCTGGTCAATTGGGGGGACGGGGGTGGGTTGGAGGTGCCAAATGTTTCTTTTCGGTTTTGGGAGAAGGCGTGCTTTTGAAATTAAATGTGCTGGCGGGAGAGGGCGCATTTAAAAAAAATAGGGTGCTGCGGCGCCCTATAAAAATGATTATCTCCCCACTCTCACGCCGGGGTGGACAGGTGATTATCTCAATAGGGTTTCTGTACCCTATTGTTGTTAAATGTGCCTGCAAGCGCATTTTATTTCAAAAGGCCACTTCTCTCACCATGCCAGCTCGGGTAGCCCTTTAAAGGCTCCCCAAGCTGGTGCCATGGGGGGCTATGGCGCCCCAGGCATTAGCCCGGCCCGCCCTGCCCTAAGGCCGGCCCTGGCCATGACGTTTCCTGACCCCAGCTCGGGCAGGGTCAGCATCAAAAACGGAAGAGTCAAGCTTTTGGAAAATCTTTCAATAGATTGGCTGACTAAGGCACAGGCAAGTTTGCTTCTTTCAAACAAGTGAGGCCTCAGACATGGCCGGTTTGGGGCTAATGAACATTACTTAGAAGTAATCAAGCTAATAGTGCCCACTTCGCCACAAATTCTGTTACCAATCATTGCACACTACCTTTTAAATTCCACAAAATTGAGTGCCTTGTCGAGGTTCAAGAAGGCTTATTAATTAACTCTCTTTTTGCAATTGAACAAGCAAGAATGAGGGATAAAGTATATTTTTAAAGTTTTATCCATGACAGATATGATGGTTTTTATCAGGGACGTCATTTCACAAAAATGCCAGGAGTAGCGGAAGTGACATCACATGAACTTTGACCACTGATTACATCAAAGGAAGTGATAACATTTGACACCTCCTCCCATACCACCCCTACCTCGAAGTGTGATCACAGGAAGCGATGGAACACGACATTTCACCCCTTGACAAAACAGGAAGTGACATCACATGTTGTTCCTAAGTACACTACGAAAAATATGGTTGCGATATCACTATAATGTTTCAATACATTTCATACAATGGATCACCATATGTATCGCTAATATCAGTGTCTATATGCCCATATTACCAAATTACTGTGAATGCAAGCAGACGTCCAAGGCCAAATGATAATGACATGTTATTATTAACACTTACGCTTAAGTGCTTTATATAGAACAAATATACATACAATATCACCCAACTTGTGTTGGTACTCATTTATCAACCTCAGAAGAGTGAAAGGCTGGGTTGAGGTGTTTAAGAACAGGCTAAATCAGTGACTCACCCCCTGAAATGTGCCCAGAAATAAACCTTAATGAGGGTAGACATTATTAGATAGAATTCCAGAAAGACAAATTATTTGTTATTCCTATTCTTTCTTATTTAGGGTCACTGCTCAAAGTGATACACTTGTGGAAGCCCCTGTTTTTTTGTAAGAGGCATGAACAAGAAAGTCAGCCACTCCAAAAATAAATAGCCACATGACACTGGCCACATGGGTAGCAAGGGAGACCACATGAGTAGCAAGGGAGACCACAGGGGTCGCAACTGCAACCCCTGGCAACCCCCAAATGACGTCCCTGGGTTTTATGTTTTAAAAAAAAATTGATGTTCAGTTTGTTAACAATGCATCAATGTATTCCTCATACTTTTCCAATCTATTATTTCACATTGGGCTGGAGAAAAGAAGTGCATACCTGTGAATGCTATATGTTTTTATACATAAAGGGATATGGTACATTTGTCAATAACATCAAGAACGGTTTAGGAGACCAATTTTGGTCGAGTATATATGGGGGAACATCTTTAGTAGTATAATCCACTGCTCTAGACATTTGGAGGGTTTTTCTTCAGTACACAGATTGTAATCATGTAGAATTTATAAATGATAGATGAAAGTATTTGGAAGTATGTAATATGTTGTTTATTTTTAATACTTTTTTTGAACAACATTGAACACTTAAGAAGCGTGGTGAACGGATTTGGGTTTTTCTCTTTCTCTATACTGTCATAAGAACGTTCCTTTTAAGTGCCTATTTTTTCACGTATGTTGTTTCTATCTGTAATGTATTTATTTTTGATAATGATCCTTTGTATAAATGTGCTTAAAGTTGTTTTCATTTATGAAACTAAACGCACAATAAAAAAAATGTTTTCATTTTTAGGTAAGTGTGATATTCACAGAAAAGCAATTTGGTTACCCATTCATAAACACCAGCATGCCTTTTCTTTCACCCCACCTTTTTCTCAATTGTCTTGCCATCTCAGATATCCCAGACCCCTGCGGTACATCAGGGTTCCACACATATAATGCAGCTTTACAGATCTGCAGCAAGGGCCCACCTTTGGGCCTTTAACGAGGTGTGAGGCACTATAACACTTGGTATGGCATGAGATACAGGTCTATAAGGCTATTACTACCTGCCTTTGTTATGAAACAGTAAATTGGCATGCATTGACCCATGGAAAACAAAAGGATCCGTTACTGTGTGGTTTTTGTGTGTCGCGCTGTGCGTATACCTTGCATAACTGCCCAGAACATGCTGGGCGATCCGCGGGAGCACCAGGAGACATAGGGCCTCATTACAAATCGCCTGGTATGGAAACAACGGTTGCCGTAAACCTGCCGCCACCGTTGTTTCCATGCTGGACGATCACAACTCTGGCAGGCGGGAAGTGATGTTCCCGCCAGGTCTGACCTGGCGGGTTTAACACTGCCCGCCTGCAGGCGGACGAGGAAACACCAGCAGCATTACGAGATGCTGCCGGTGTTTACATGATCCCCATTCCCATTGAGTCCCAGAGGACTCAATGGGAATGGGGAGTAACACCATTCCACCTCCGTGATTCCCGGGAAACCGGAGTTGAAATGCCCCGGTAATTCCAGGAATCACGGAGGCGGAATGGTAATACGAGTCAGGCGGTAACCAGGCGGTTTTACCACTGCGGTTACCGCCGACTCGTAATGAGGCCCATAGACACGAATTAATGGGCAACGACATCTGCAGGGCAAATGAAGATATAATATGCCTCCAAGAGACGTGGCTAGGATTCCCACTTTACTTAGATAGCTACACCTCCCATCTAAATCCGGCCTATGGTGAAGAGGAGGGTAGATCCTCAGCTTGCCTACTATCTTTATTAAAGAATGGCACGGGCATGAAAGTATTCAAGGTTTCTAACCCAAACCCCTTCCTGCAGATAATACGTGTGACAATAGAAGAGGATGCGAGCGAACTACCCACTTTGGGTCTAGTGATAAATGTCTATTGGAAACCCCTGATGATAAACACAACCACCTTGACACACGAGATAACGGAAGCTATCAACCTTTTCACCAGAACACATGAGGACAGATTCATTATACTAGGTGGGGACCTGAATATTCCATGCATTGATGAAAAGGGGAGTATAATCGATGAAGATGAGGTGCACATGACTGCACGTGTGTACTGTGCTGCCACATGGCTCAGGATAATGCACTCCAAAGACCTCTACATCCTAAATGGCAAAACAAAGGGAGATCAACCACCAAAGGCGACTTGGTCAAATGGAAACCATTCCTCAATCCTAGACTATATGTTTGTTTCATCAAATATACTGGGAGATAAACACTTAATGGATATCACAGCAAAACAAACTAGTGACATGCTCTTCTGAAGATGACTGGGGGGGGGGATAAATAGCAAAAATGAGTTGAAATGGCACCCGTGGGTGGAAGTTACCAACACACAAAAACGCCTAGGACTGCTTTCCCCGAAAATCCCTACTTTGCTGCAAGGTTAGAGAGACAATGGGAACAAAGAGTTGATATCAATTATGGTCCATTGCTGTTAGAATTCTCATGAACAGTTAAAGTAGGAGGAAGCTCCATTCACCCTCATACCATGTTTGTGATGAAAAATCTGACAGCGGAAAGAAGTGCTAAACACAGACCGGAAAATGATCAACTGGAAACAAAAGATTGCTTTACGCTAATGAAAAAAAGAACATCAAGATACAGAAACTGGCTGCGTGGGTATAAAGCTATGCTAATAGCGAAGAAAGATACTAGGCAGATCTGGAAATGGCTAAACTATTTAACTACCTCTGACCGATCTGCATTAATTAACGTGGTGACTGAGCAGACCTAGAGCAACTTCTATGAAGATCTTTATGGGAGGGAAGTCTGCCCCCTCCTGGAACCCATGAATGATGTGTACTTTACTTGGACTATCCTCATGGATATCCCTGATTTAGAGATCCTGATAAAGAAAGCAAATGCATCAAATGCACCTGGCCCAGATGCATTAACCAATTCCATGATAAAGAACCACAGGGAGGTTTGGATCCCATTGATAATGATAGGGTATGATATTGTGTGGCATTTATAACGCGCCTGTTCGTAAGTGTTTCTAGGCGCGACAAGTCAAGGAGAGGGAAACAAAGAGAGGACAAAATAACGATCTTACTAGACCTTGCGTCATTCAGATCGTGCAAGTGTGGGGAAGAGGAAAGGGGAGAAGTGCCAGGGGGAGGGGAAGGGGGAAGTGCAGTTGACTCACAAGTGCAGCCAGCGGGTGGCTCATAAGTGCAGAGAGAAGGGACTGTAGGGTTTCATATACAGACCCTTAAGTGCTGGGGAGCCCAGAGGCAGTACGAGGGCAACTGGACATGCAGGAGCCTGGGACCAAGTTTAGAAGGTGACCAGGTAACTAGTGCGTGGATCAGTTAGGTGCATCAGCAGGGTAGAGGAAGAGAGAAATAGAGAAAGCGGAAGCGAAAAGGAAGGTCTTGAGTTGCTTCTGGAACCAGAGGTGGTTCTGATCAGGTTTTAGAGAGGCAGGGAGACTGTTCCAGAGGGAGACCCTAGCTGAGGAGATAGATCTGCCCCAAACTCTCTGTTTGGAGAAATGTCTGACCCTCAGAGAGTTGGAGGTGGATGAGTGGAGAGCTCGAGAAGGAAGATGTTTTCGAAGAGAAGGTTGCAGGCAGAGCACTCCCACACCTCAGAAAGCCTTGTGGGTGATGCAGAGGGTCCTGAAGTTGATCCTTGCAGCCAGGGGGAGCCAGTGAAGAGATTTCAGAGCTGGAGAGATAGAAATCCAGGGCTTGGGTCCAAGGACAAGTCTTGCAGTCTTGTTCTGGATAAGTTGTAAAGGTCGAAGAGTAGAGGCAGGAAGATTTAGAAAGTGGCTGTTGCAATAGTCCAGCCTAGAGAGCACGAGAGCTCAGGAGACAGTGAACTTCTGGGGGAAATTGAGAAAAGGAAGAATACCTCTGAAGAGGTGCAGCTGATAGTTTGACTTCTTAGAGACGCCAGGGATGTGAGGAGAGAAGGAGAGGATGGAGTCGAAGATGACACCAAGGTTTTTAGCCTCACAGGAAGGACCAGGAAGAGGGCCCAGAGTGGGCTGCCACAGATAGAGAGGAAAGGAGGGAGCAAGTGTCCCAATGAGGAGGATCTCAGTCTTACTGACATTAAGGCAGAGATGATTCCTGAATTGGAGCCAGACAGTCTGGTATGAGAGAAGAAGCAGAGGTGGCTAAGGGGAGCCTGAAAGAGAGCTGAGTGTCATCCGCATAACATTGGAAATTGGAGCAGAAAGTAACGATGTGGTGGGAAGGAGGTGCCAGGTAGTGGTTGAAGAGCCAGGGAGAGATGTTAGACTCCTGGGGAACACTACAAGTAGAGAGAGAGATTGAAGAGAGGAAAGACCACAGTTGGAGCTTAGACGGTCGGTCGGTGAGAAAGGAGGTAAACCAGGCCAGGGCCTGATCAGTAAAACTTAGGTTGTTGCAGAGATGATTGAGCAGGATGGCATGGTAAACCATGTAAAAAGCATAGGGTAGATCCAGGAGAATGAGGACAGAAGGGGGAATAGAGTCAAAATTCAAGAGCAGTTTACGTGCTTGTGGCAGCTCTGAACCCAGACTAGTGGTCATGGAGGAAACCAACAGATTCAGTATGTAGATTAAGCTGGGAGATGGCCAGCCTTTCAAAGAGATTGCCCAGGAAAGGATTGATGACACCGGGCGATAGTTAGCCGAAGAGGAAGGATCATCCGAGAGCTTCTTTAGAAGGGGGTGCACAAGTGAGCGCTGAAGAGGAAGGGGAAGTTCCAGGGGCAAAGGAGTGATTGCAGAAATCAGCCGAGGCTGGAGCAAGGTTGTCGATGTGGTCCTTGGTTGTTCTGGGTGAGCAGGGAGAACCTGCTTTGATGAGACTTTCATTGTTAGGGTTGAACAGGGGAAAAGGGGAAAGGGGGAAGAAGTAGGAGGAGCAACGGCCTCAGATGGGCCATTAGTGGTAGAGGAGGTAGAGGCAGACAGGATGGACAGGATGTCCTGGTTTTAGTAGTGAAATGAGAGGCCAGGACCGTGCAGAGGGCCTGGGAGGGAAAAGGAGAGGTAGAGACTGCAGCAGGATTCGCTAGCTCCTTGCAGATTTTGAAAAGTTCGACCGAGTTGTTAGATGCCGCAGAGATGCGAGTTTGGATGTAGGCTCTATTCTTAGAGAGGACAAAGAGTCTATACTGCCTTTGGGACAAGCGGCAGGCCAGTTTGTCAGGGGGTGCACCCAATTCCTTCCACTTCTTGTCCGCCACCCTACACTTGCGTTTAAGGGCGGCAAGGTCAGAATTGTACCAAGAGTTGCACTTGGATTTAGGCTTCAAGCAAATCCTCATGACAGGGGCAAGGACATCCAGATTGTTAGAGATAGAGAAAGAAGGTTAGAGATGGCTGTGTCGGGGAGTGAGTCAGCCAAAGGTGCAGTAGAAGGAGAGAAAGTAGCAGCAAAAGCTTCAACTGACACACGTTTCATGGGTCAGAAGACCAAAAAGGTAGTTGGCAGTGCTGGAGTCGGCCTGACCTGCGCGAAAGAGAGAGAGAGCGGTAGGAAGAAAGGAAAAAGTGATCACTTCAAGAGAGAGAAGGGGAGGTCTGAGGAGATCAAAACATCCAGGGTGTGCCCTGCAGGATGAGTCGGGCCAGAGTGAAGAATAGAGAGAGAAAATCCCAGAGGTTGCAAAAGAGCCCCGAAGAAGGGCTGGTAGCATCCAGGTGGATTTTCAAGTCTCTGAGGAGGAAAAGTTGACAAGTAGAGGCAAGGAGCGAGGAGGAGAGGTCAGCCCACTCAGAGAGGAAGAGGGTGACCTGGCAGCCTGTAGATAGTTGCCACAGTGAGAGAGAGAGGCCATGAGAGATAGAGAACCTGCAGACCAGGCATTCAAAGGAGGAGTAGTGCTGCATTGGAATGATAGAAGCGATGATCCACTCGAGGAAAATCAAGGCTACACCCCCACCAGGACGGTTGGTTCTGGGATCAGAGAGGATCTTGTAGCCATCGGGAAGGAAAGTGTCGAAACTTGTGACAGAGCTGACCCTGAAACTAGTCTCGGTGGGACCGAGTACATCCACATCAAGCTCTTTCTTGAGAAGGCAGATGTCAGAGGAGTGTTTGACAGCTGAACGAGAGTTGAGAGTATTGATGTGGAGCAGGTTGCCACATTTGAAGGACTTCCGGGAGGGTGACAGGCCAGAGGTACACCCTGCAGAAGTGTTGGAGGTGCCCGAAGATGGGCAGAGGAGGAAGGAAGAGAAGGCAGGGTAGTCGGAGAGGGAGAAGAGAGTGCCTGAGGGGTGGCAGTGGAGGTTGGCAACAGGGTGGCCAGAGAAGAGTAAGAAGGTATAGCAAAAGAGGAAAGGAAGTTGGTAAGGTGTGGGAAGTGTCTATCAAAGAGGAGGAGATTGGCCTGAGGGCCCTGGACCAAGACAGTGCCATTTAAGTAGACATTAATAATGGTTTTAGAGGAGTGGAAGGGGGCCAGGAGGGCCTCTCACCAGGTGCCATCATTAATGGGGAAGACGAAAAAGGAGAGATAACACAGACCATATGTGGGGTCCATAGGCCTTCTTACTGATTCTGGCCTTTTATAGAACAACGGTAGTGGCGTGTTTGACCTATGGTGCAGAATCCTTTAAGTTTACACCATGGAAAATTTGGAGTAGCCTGGAAGCGTTCTTTTGGAGGAAGATCCTGACATTGCGTTCCGATAGCGGTTATCAGATATCAACTGGGGCTGAAATCCAGATATACCACCATGCTCTGGAAATCATTATCCTTATTCAGGAAAGCACACTGGACTTAAAATCCTAACCCCTATTTAAGGTTAACACAGGATAATAGCCGGAAAGAGAACAAGCTCCTTGATCAATGGGGGAATGCTGACTTAGTTCTGATAGACGCTTTCGGTACCGCCCTATAAACCCTTCAATCCAATACAGTGAAATTCAAAATATGTTTGAAAGAAGATGCCTGGAGTGAGACTCAGAAGGTTAGGGGGGTCATACCTTCGTGAAACCCACATGAAAAATGAAACGAAGGCTTACGACTCTATCCCTAAATACCTAAAGCATTCCCCATCTGACTGGTACAGATCACAGTTTATGAGATTTCACTTTAACATAATGCCGACAAGACAAATCTTGAAATTACATGGACAAGTCTCCGACTCTACATGTAGATTATGCAACTGGCAGGAAAATACAGAAACATTGAATCACGTTGTGCCTCATTACGGGTCCGGCGGTAACCCTTCCGGTAAAAAGATTACTGGCGCCTGACCTCCTGGTGCCACCAGGCTATTCTGAGTCTGGTGGCTGTAAAGTCGGGCACCAGTAATTTTGTTAGTCCCCATTCTTATGGAGTCCCATCATGGAAATGGGGATGAACGGAGCCAGAGCTTCTGTGAGAACTCTGAGGCCCATTGTCTTGTTTTGCTCAGGATTAACAGAGATCTGTATCAGATACCTTGGTAAATTGATTGAAGGACGATGCATGGGAGATGCTGGAGCTCTCTGGACTTGGATCACAGCAGGTGAATCTTACCCACTGCCAATTGCGACCCTCCAATTTTTAAAGGAAATCTTGGTGGGAGACAATAGGGGATAACCTTGTTGACAGGAAATGGGAAGAAAGGGGAGGGTGAATGCTTTGTTGAACTCTTTTGAGGATAACTCATGGAATGCTGATTTATATGATGAAAAGCTGAACTCTAATGGACTTAATGGATGTATTTTGCTGTGTCTTCTAATTTGAGTATGTTTTAGTTTGGATGGAAAGATAAAGGTTTAAATATTTGAACCATAAACCTTAATATAACTTTTTGTTAAAAAATCTGCAGACTATACTGTCTTGTATAGTCTGTGGACTGCCCAATCAGTGTGCACAATGGTCCTTCCAATGGTCCTAATGCAGAAGAAACGCAGGAACATACCTCATGGAGATGCTAAGAATAGCGAAACGAAGAATCCGTTCAGAGATTGTTACTCAGGTGGAGTTCTTTTCTTCAGGACACCTATTTCTGTAACAGACTAGCATTTACAAAGCTATTCGGCCCGACCATTCAGGGATTGTAAACGTTGCTTTTCGTAGTTGTTCTTAAAGGGTGACATTCGTTTGTTTGGCGGTGAGGCGTTGTTCTGTAGATTGTGGTATGGCAGGAGGCTGCATGCCCTAGTTTGCTCTCTGATAAGGTGATGAAGTCTTCACTCAGCACGAGTCCTGCACCTATAAAACAACAGAAGGAAAGGCCGTGTCTGCAGCTTGCTCACTGCAGGTACTGGTCATATGACCGTGTCCCAGAGCGAGATGATTGGAAGAGTGAGAAAATAAACAGCACCACAGGCTCCACTCGCACTAAAAGGTGCCATTTTAGTTGTGTCCGTATACTGTATGAAGAGGACGGCTTATGAATACAGGCCTCATTCCGAGTAGGGCGGTAAGGGATACCGGGCACCGGTAAGGAGACCGGTGCCAGTAATCCTTTACCGCCCTACTACGAGTTCCCTTAGCGGGTCCCTCCTTTACGGCCTGGTCTGGCCAGGCGTTATGGACGGGACCCGTTAAGGGACTTCAGAGCTAATAACAGTACCGCAATTTTCGGTACTGTTATTAGCGCCATTCCCATTGAGCCCTATAGGGGCTCAAATGGGAATGGGGAATGGCTTTTTCAATAGGGACTTACCGATCCTGCAAAGGTCGGACTACATCGGTAAGTCCCCATTGAACCATACCTGTGCCTGACCCATTATTGGAGGCAGTCATGGTGCAAATAGCGCCATGACTACCTCCAATCTTGGAATGAGGCCCACTGACATGTAAGCAGTCCTTTCTGTGCACTGTTGATGTACTTTGTGCTAATTCTTCATAGAAGACCAATTGGACATGATTTTCCATGCGCTTTTACACTTATTCGCAAAAACAATTGCAAGTGCTCCCTGACCTGTCTGTGGATAGTACAAGGCCTTCACAAGAGTTTGCATTGTTTTTGCAGGTACAAAAGCCAGGTGGAATTGCATTCAGAGGCTTGCCCCTACACCTACATTAAAATCAGTGTGCATTTTCAGCATGGAGTGACAGAGGGAAGTGAATAAGGATTCTACGTAATGCCCCTTACATGTGTGCAAAAGCTGAAATAAAATTGCATGCATTTTAATCTATCGACATGGTCTTTATCTCTGCCAGTAACTTACGATGCGCAAGAGGATCTAAATTTGTTTTTATTTAATTTTTTTATTTGATTTAATTGTCTAAACAAAAAGACACTTTTTACAAAGTTCAACAATCCCTATGTGAAAAAAAAAAATCTGTTTTCTCCAGTTCTCAACAGAGCTTTGTCTAGGGCAAAAGTTCCTGTATTTTATTATCTATCAGGCCTATCTGTCTCAAGAAGCCAATGACGGCTATCACCCATTTAGTTTTTGCCAATCAGGCGAGACCTCCGTTCTTGTTTCTCGTAAGTATAGGCGTCTTCCATAAGGTGGCTTAACCAAAGGTGTCGTTCTCTTTTTACGCCCGGGCACGATAACAAGAGATGTTTAATGATTTCCACCAGGGTAGTGTTCTCGCAGAAACTGCAAAGATTTGACTTTGTGAGCCCTCTTATAGCTCGAATCTCGTTGGTGTTCATCAAGTTCAATCTGATCCTCAAGAAATTTGCAGGAGACGTTGATTTGGGCATTTCAATAAATAAGATGGAATTTCATTAAGTTTTTTGGGTCTTGAAGGAATGTCTTTAGTGATCTTGTAGCCTGCAGCCTTGTCCAAAGTTTCTATCCAATCCATTTCAAGTAATTTTTTGTTAACCTTTTGAGGATTCTGGATTAACTCTTCTTCCGAACTGCTTATCCGCTGAAGAATGGTCCTATTATTTTGTTTCCATTCAATGAGCATTTTATTGTTTTTTTCCTCCTCGATGTTAATGATGTTGAACAGAAATGTACGGGGTTCTTCTAAGATTTTCCTGTAAAGCATAAGTCCATTCCTTTCTACAATTGCTTTAATGGATGATGTGCCCAGTTCTCTACGGATTAATGCCATTGGTGTTGATTGGGGCAGGTTCAAGACACACTTCGAAAACCGACCTTCTAATTTCTTCAAAATTGTATCGGGCAGAAGTGGCATAGCTTCAACTCCATATGTTATTGTGGGAACTATTTTAACTTTGAAGAAATCAATTATCGGTTTTAGAGAAAAGCGGCCAAACTTCCGGTTGATGACTTTGGATTGTGCAACCAAGGAAGGAATTTTTCACTCTAGAAATTCCTGCATTGGATATTTCCTCTTGCTGTTATTTAGCATAATTCCCAAATACTAGAAACTTTTAACCGCCTCTAGCTTACATCCCTCAGCGAAAAGTTTTAGGGGCTTTTGGGCAGATGCACATTTGCTAAGTGTCAAGCTTTTTGTTTTATCTTTGTTTAGTTCCAGGTTATTATCTTTTAGGTACAAAATGAGGTTGGAAAGTAATCTTTGGAGACCCACCACAGTCTGATCAATAAGGATTATGTCATCCGCGTAGAGAATTCTCGATATTGCTGAATTGCCTATTGTGGGGGGAAATGTTCGGAGCCCATTCTGTGAGTCCTTGTAATCCGATGTATAAGCATTATACAATGCCGGGGCTTGCGGACATCCATGTTTGACTCCTCGGGCCGTTGGTATCTCTTTGGACAGGAGGCTTGCTTTGTTCTATCTCACTCTCATAGATGTTGAAGTATAGAGTGATTTGATGGGTCCAAGGATTGATTTGGGGCAACTTTGATGGTTCGGTTTGTCCCAGAGCTTTTCTCTATTAACCCGGTCAAAGGCCTGAACCAGGTCTTCAAATACCAAGTGTACCACTGGCTTTCCTTCCAAGACCTTGGACTTCAGGGTACTCAGCAAGAGAATATTACCTGTCATGCCCATGCCCTTCACAAAACCAGCCTGTAGGGGGTCTGAGCAGTTGGATTCCTTCGTCTGTTTTTGAAGGTTTTCCAAGGCGAAGGAGCCAAAGATTTTTCCTAGTGTATCCAAAAGCGCTATAGGCCTATAATATCCTGGGACCTCTCTAGCCTCTTTCTTGTAGATGGGAACCACATATGCTTTTGTCCAAGATGTTGGGACCTCACTTGTTTCTATGCATTTCTTCAATACCCTGCTTGCAAAAGATGCCCAAGCTTCCAGGTGTTTTTTGAGTTCCAGATTCGTAATACCATTTGGGGCGACCAGCCTAGACTTATTTAGATTCTTGATCTTATGGGCGATGGTTGCAGTATCTGTTGGAATCTCCCATCTGCTTTCCCTTTTGGTACAGGTCATGGGATAAGTGCCTGGTGGTTATTTGTATAAATCTGTAAAGTGATCAGCCCAAGCATGCTCCGCTACGTTGTTCTCCAAATTTGAGCTGACTTTGTTGGTACAAGTTCTAATCAAATCCCAGAAGTCCCTTGACCTCTTCCCACTCAGCGTTTGCAGCATCTCCTCGGCATCCGCTTGATATATACTGGCTCATTGGAGACAAAGCCAATTTTTGTATAGTATCTCCTGCTCCTTCGCCTCTTTTATCAACATTGCGTCAAGTGACTTCTTTGCCCGCCTTTTGGCCTTTCTTACTTCTTTTCTTCTGTCTACTATGGTCTTATTAAATGCATGGAGGTTGTGCTTGGGGGGGGCTGTATGCCATAGATTTACTGGCATGTTCATGGTTAGTAGAGGGATGTAATCTATGTCTTCACGCCTCCCCTGTGCCTCTAAATCAGAGGCCACTAGATATTTCTCTATAGGAGCCTTGATTGGTTTCTCGTTAAGTTTCACCCTGGTGTTATTGTTGCAAGCTTCAAGGTCAGGAAGCATGAAGTCTTCTATTAATCTGGGTGATTTCCAGGTGACGAGCTGGATGGTATGGTCACTGTTCCTTGTTTTGATGATTGTAACAATTTGTATTTGAGGAAGAAATTCACAGGAAACAAATGTATGGTCCAAGGTTAGACCAAGACCGTTTCTTTCCCATGTCGGGCATAGGGGTTTAGTGGAGTCTCTTAAACGGTGTAGATTGTGCAAGTCGTTTGATTCCATTAGGAGATTCCATTTGAAGCCTCTAGCTCGTGCACTTGACATTGATATACTTTGGACAAGGGACGATTTTTCTTCCAGGCAAAGGGCGTTGAGATCACCTGTGATAATTACATGATCAATGCTATTCGCCTCTTGTGCTTCTACTAAGAGGGTCTCCATCATTTTGAGATAGACTGAAGTTGTTATAGTGACAGAATTCCAATATTTATTGACCAGGAGGATTAGTTCCTGTTGAGTTTTATTATTCAAGCCGTCTGCCCTCTCTTTTGACATTAGGATGGCTTGGATCCACTCTGAGCATAATATAGACTTCCTCCGCTGGAGGCCTCTGCCCGCGCGGATGTCTATGAAGAGGCCCGATGAGGGTCTTCCTTTCTTGCCTTTCTTAGCCGGTTAATAGGCAATAACGTACCCATCAAGGCACGGTTCATGTTGCAACCATGTCTCTTGGAGGCATAATACATCAAAGTTTCCCAAATTCACATCCGATGAAGTAGTTAGGTGGGAAAAGCCATGCGTATTCCAGGAGCCAAATACTAGTGGCTCTGTGGTGATGATAATCTCCGCGTGGGATCACAAATGCCCTTTCACTCCATTCACACTGTTCTGAGGATCTAAATGACTCCCAAAAATTGTACTTTCATTTTTTGCTCTCATCACTTGTTTTTTACTATGCACTTCCTCAGATCATTTTCACTGGAAAGCACTATGCACTGGCCTAGAGTAAGGATGAAGGGCCAAAATGCACTGCTGGCATGGTAGTAGTCTTGGAATGTTCCACAGGTCATACATGTGATGTCTTGTTGAGGGGAGAGGAAAATACCCAGCAAGCAGCTGGGTATTTTCACACATTTGGAGGATGGTGGTGAGGATTAAGCCCTTAATAGTGCTGCATACATTGCTGCAGTGCTTATCTTTTCATCTCTTTACAATGTTATTAAACACCGGTCACATATTATGGATGGATTCAAACTGAGGAGCAGGAGTGAGGTGCAGGGAAGAGGCAGTGTTCACTTGTACCTTGATAGGATGGACAGACAGACGGGCCAAGACAGTGGTGGTGGTTCTTTTTAGGTGGAGAAGCAGGAGAGTGAGGTGAGCATCCAGGCAGAGTTTGTTTACACTTGAGAGGTAGCGCTGGTTGAGAGCGTGATCCCATACTGTAGCAATGTTTCGTGGTTGGCCAGAAGTGTTGCATAGGCAGGAGGACAGGCCTACCAACTCAGGCATTGGCAATGTTTATTTGTACTTTCAACAGTTGGGCTCAGGCCCAAGGCTGCAGGGCTGTTTTTGTGATTACCTGTACGTGAAGCCTTGTGTTGAGTACGCACGGAAATGATGCAGCTTGTAATCCACCTACGTAAAGAGTAATGTGCGTAAGACAACACACCTGACCATTTACAATGGCTAAATCCTTTGCACTGCTAGCCTCACTTGGATGAATTTGTCCTTTTGAAAGGATGAGAAAGAGAAGCCGGCAGCAGCCGCTTCTCTCTCATTAGCCAGAGCTAGAGCAATATGCATTGAAGGTCATAACAAGGGCAGTAACTGCCCAGAAAGAATGAGAAAGAAAAAAAACATAATTGACTTGCTGATACAAAACTGTGATCTGTTGGAGATGAAGAAAAGAGATAAGGTTGACAATTGGATGTGAAGGATGATTCCGTCTGAATTTTAAGGTCTATTTAATGATTTTGTTTCCTTGTTCATTATCTAGATATTGATAAGTATATGTTTCCAAACAAATATCGTTAAATTATAAAAACCTAAAAATAAATGTGCTTTCGAACAAGCAAGTCAGTGCCAGCCTATCGTCCCTTGCTTATATGCTCTCTATTCACTCAACTAAGGCAATGGTTTGTGCATAGTGTGTGTAGGGTGGTCAGGAATGGTCTCTGATTATTGATTATTAGGGGTTCATGTTGCGCGCACCATATTGCTAACTGGGGATGGCGGCGAGCTGGGGGCCACATTGTAATTTCATAGGTATCAAAGTTTAGTTAATTATGGATGGGATATGTTGCTTCCGTGTTCCTGCTGGTCTAGAAAATGATACATATTAGCTTGCATGTGCGCAGAAAGATAACATGTTAGACCCGTTATTTTTTGACAGGAATTCTGCTGATTGTTCTTTACTTTGCCTGAATTCTGCAGATAAAAACTCACCAAGTTCTACCTGTATTTTATTTTGGGGTTACCCCCCAAAAAAAACTTTACCTGCACTAATCCCCCTATCGCAGGCCCCAGCACAGTCACTTGGACCCCTTACGCCCTCCCCCATATCATTCAATGAGTTTTATCAGAAGAATTCTGTTGAAAAAATAACTGGATACCGTTAAACCCACCAAATGAAAAAACATACATATACAATAATACAAATACATAGGGGTTTCATGAATCTCACAAATGAATCAGAAACATGGTAGTTGGGACGAAGGACAGAAGGCAGAAGGCAGGTGAATGAGTAACTTCAACCTTCGCGGTCAGTACATTTGTAGAAAATAGGCATTCATTTTAATGGTCTGATCGGTATTGTAGATAGTAGATGTAATCTCCTGATGCCTGATAGCATGACAGAAGGAGTTTTTCTAAATGTATTTTGGTCAGTAGTAAAACGTGGGGTAAGCCAGTGCCTAAGGCGATTCAGGAGTTTCAATTGTGCAATGAAGTGGGAGTTTTGTAGATTGGAAAGTTTCAATGGAACGGTGGCCTGAGGAATGAGACAACATCACAAACTCAAAGAGAAATCATTCACCCAGCCTTCCTCATATCGAGCCATGTCTCAAGAGGATAGCTCAGGGGCAATGTGCTCACCTTGGAAACAAGACTACGCAGAGCAGCACAGGTGTTATCCCCGGGTCCGCACTTAGAAATCTCTGGGTATTAAGCTCATTATAAGTAACCAATTACGATTACAATGACCATGTGCAAATCAAGAGTTAGGGTTTAAATGGCTTAGGCTGGTTATTGCTAGTAATGAATTATGTTTCAATAGCAATATTTAATCACATGCTTACGTCATGACCTACTATGGACGAATCCTAAGAAGAGGTGTGTTATGAATATGATCTGAAGATGACTATTAAGGTAAAACTGACCAATGAAACATAGGAATTGGGAAAAGATGGGATTTCTTTGAAGAGGGTTTTATCCAATCATGTTGGGGGGGGTGGATTGCAACAAAGTATTTGGGAGTGTTTTGACTGTTGTAAAAGATGTGAACTGATGTGGTTTGTTGAGACTTGCGTTACCTTGGTCCTGCAATGCCATTTAACTGTTCCCCCGGAGAATTGGACCTTAAAATTGCTTTATGTACAACCAAGCACTCACTTCTTATGTGGTGGGCCAGTTTGACTTAAGGTGATTAAAGGCCCATCCGCATATGTGGGAGGGCAGGACCGGAAAAGCCCTGTCCATTCCCGGAAAAGGAAGTCTAATTTATACATTCTAGGCTCTGGTGAAGGTTTGGTTTTGGGCCATCGAATCCTATCATGAAGTATCACCAAACAGCTGTATGTGCCCCTTCTGTGGGCACATCGCTCTTAGGAAGGATCATCTTGCCACTAGCATAAATAAAACTAAGATGCTTGTGTTTGGAAATAGGGGGTTGTTGGGTCCCCAGTGGTGTCCTTGAAATTGGTGTCCCTTCATGCACCTGAGCCATATCACTGGCAAGCCGCCTTCTGCCATCATGCAACGCATCCGATCCCTTTCCACTTTCATTGCTTCTTTCGGGTTCTTGTAAGCCAACAGAGCCTTAGAATCAGAGGATGTGTCTGCGACTCAAAGAGTCAGCCAGTATAACAGGCCCTGTCTTCTCTCTCTTTCTCTCATCATGATACTACTTGAATTTACTCTGTTTTAGAGCAAATCATTTTAAGACCACCTCCCCCTCATCTAGATTCACCAATCCTGAATGGTCAGTCCATGACAGTAGTAATATGGACCCTGGAATCTAATTGCTCCCCATGACAAACAAAACACTAGCATTTTTCATGAGCCTTTAGGCCCACTTTCACTTTTTCATAACCTTCTTTCGGTCCAACCCCTTAATTTATTTATTAATTAGTGTCACTTGGTTAGCAGAAATCTTTAACGCAGCTTAAATGTATCCATCAAAAATCAACTGTAATTGTTCAATGTCTTGTCAGACATTAATTACTAACATATAAAATCAGCCAACATACAGAAATACATTCCTATAAAAGTATATATAAGTCAAACAATTCTCCATAAGTTAAATACAGTTATGGATTGTGAGGGGTCAGTAATGGGAGGCAGACAACTTTGTAATTGCCATTTTATTAATTAAACAGGTTGAATAAATGCCTCAATAGCCTTACCCTAGCACGGATTTCCCTGCCTAGAGTACACTAAAGGGAACACTCTAACAAAGGGGTATCTAACTCTCACACTTATACAACAATCAAAGCAAAAAGGTATAATATGGCAACTCAATTCACCAAATATGCACAACATAGAAAACAGGTTCACAGGATGATAAATGTCTCTTGTTGTGGACTGGACTAACTCCCCTTCCCCAGATCAGAACAGGGTTTTTTTTCACAGTTGAAAGGAAAAAACAAGGTAATCCAATTTAACACAACGTTCTGTTGCTTCAATGAAATAGTGTTGAGACTTGAGTGTCGTGTAGGCAGTAGAGGCCTCCGTCCCCAAATGCCGCACAGGGAGAACTTAACGCAACTCTCTGTGCAGCCGTTGAGGTCACAGGCGAAGATGTTCGAATGTCCAAGTCCGGGAACGCGAACCTCTGGGACCCCACACTGCTGCAAGAAAATGCGGATTAAGTACCAAGCAAGAAACAGTACCTACAGTATTAGAATAACTGGAAAGGTCTTACCAGTCAGGGTCAAGGAGGGGATGAGGAACCTAGTGGAGAGGTCCGGGACCCACGTGGACGGCAGTACCCCAAGAGGAGTAGGCTCAGTTGTTCGCCTGTCAGCAGGAGCTGTGGAGCTGTGGAACTGTGAGGCAAGGAGTTCAAAGAACCAGGGTGATAAAGGGTGATCCAGGAGGCAGTCCAATAACAGTCCGTGGTCGAGAGCCGTGTATCACTGTGCAAAGAAATCCGAAGGGGTAAATCCAAGAGGAGTCCAGTAAAGCAGGCCAGGTCGATTCCGTGAGTGATCCAAAGATGATTCAAAGTCCGTAGCGCCAAACAGAATGCAGAGCACAGCTGAGAAGCAACGAATACCCAGGTTTCCGGGTTTATGTACTCGCGCTTCTGGTCACGTGATGCGTGGCATGGTCACGTGATCGGGCAAGAGCATCACGTGACCTCACAGTCCCGCGATGCGGAAGCTCAGGGTTAGCCCTTCGCGATCCTATGCGCCAAGGCAATTGCCAATGTAGGAACGGCCGTAGTCTGACAGCCGTCCTATTACGGACCAGGCGTGGGTGTGCCCGCAAGACGTGTGTGAGTCCACGTGAGTCCCGGGGAAGGTGGGAAGTGAGAGAAGGGCGGGACTGGGGATGAGGGAGTGCCCTGGGGACCGCATGATGAGGGATCGTGACAGAACCCCCTCCCAAAGGCCCACGACCCCGTGGGCAGGAAGGGTGATCCCGGTGGAAGCGAGCCACCAACCGGGGAGCGTGGACATCAATAGCAGGAACCCAAGAGCGCTCCTCCGGACCATAACCGACCCAATCAACCAGGTATTGCAAGCGCCCCCTGCAGACCCGGGAGCCCAGAATGGAGGAAACCTCATACTCGTCTGGGGAAGCCAAGGACACCGGGGCAGCAGAGGCGCGCAAGCGGGACGGGGCCGGACACGGTTTGAGAAGGGAGACATGAAATACAGGGTGTACCCTCCAAGAACCCGGGAGAACCAGTCGGTATGTGACAGGGTTGATAACCCGGGAAACCACATAGGGACCCACAAAACGGGGCAACAACTTCCTACAACCCACTAGCCTTAAGTGACGAGTGGAAAGCCAAACCCGGGAACCCACCGAGAAAGACGGAGCCAACAGCCGTTTCTTATCTGCCTGGACCTTCATGGAAGACTGAGCCTCACGGAGATGTAAAGCAGTCTGGTCGTGGATAGAGGACAAATCCCTAAGACAGGCGCTGGCGGCCGGATTGGTGGAGGCCGCAAGGTCAGGGATCGGTAATGTGCGGGGATGTTGGCCGTAGAGAACATAGAAGGGGGAGAACCCAGTGGATGCATGAACTGCATTGTTATAAGCGAATTCAGCGTGTCGGAGGGCACGCAACCAAGAGCACTGTTGTTGCAGGATCAGACAGCGGAGATATTGTTCCATTGTTTGATTAGTCCTTTCGGTCTGACCATCCGTCTCCGGGTGGTAGGCCGAAGAGAACCGGACATCGATACCCAACAACCTAGTTAGAGCGCGCCAGAAGCGAGAAGTGAATTGCGATCCCCGGTCTGATATAAGGACAGAGGGTAACCCAAAAAGACAAAAGACGGTATCAAAGAACAGGGTGGCCAGGATGGAAGCAGAGGGGATACCCTTGCAGGGGATGAAGCGTGCCATCTTTGAGAAGGAATCCACCACCACCCAAATAGTGTCGTAACCCTGTACCCGAGGGAGTTCCGTGACAAAGTCCATGGTTACCGTATGCCATGGTTTCGGGGGCACTGGTAAAGGGAGAAGCAGGCCTAACGGGCGACCCCTACGGGTTTTGCATTGTGTACAAATGGTGCATGTATTGACGTAACAATCCACGTCCCTCTTCATGCCCGGCCACCAACACCAACGCTTCAGGAGGGATAACGTACGGCGTTGGCCAGGATGACCATTCACAGGGGCATCGTGCGACCATTCCATTGCCATGTTGCGTGTGTCGGCAGTGGGCAAGAATAGGCGGTTCAGCACAAACGGGAGGCCATCCTGGAACACCGGATCCCACTCAGATAGCTGGTCGGGATGTAAGGACACCCACTTGCGTACTGCGTCCACTAAGGGCATCGAGGGAGTACATAGACAAACGACCTTAGTGTCGTCCAACATTGTGTTAGGGTATACGGGAAGAGAGATCCCCCCGGGAGAGCGGGACAGCGCATCGGCCTTGCCGTGCGCGGAACCAGCCCGATGCCGAATTTGGAAATCGAATGCTGCGAAGAAAAGGTGCCACCTCACCTGACGGCTGTTAAGGCACTTCAGGGAAGCCAAGTCCTGCAGGTTCTGGTGATCAGTAAACACCGTGACTCGATACTTGGCGCCCAAGAGATGGTGTCGCCACACGCGGAAAGCGTCCATAACCGCCAACAACTCCTTCTCGGTCACGGTGTAGTGTGACTCGGGGGTGGTAAACTTGCGGGAATGAAATGCAACAGGGTGCAGACGACCCGTGGCCTGACATGCTTGGGATAAGACAGCACCAAGAGCGAAGGAGGAGGCGTCAGCTTCCACGACAAAAGGGAGTTCAGAGTCGGGATGCTGAAGAACAGGGGCTGTGGTGAAAGCAGTCTTCAGTGAATCAAAGGCCTTCTGTTGTGTATCAGACCAAAGGAAGGGAACTCTAGGACTGGTTAATGCAGTGAGGGGAGACACGATAGAAGAAAACCCAGAGATGAATCTCCTGTAGAAATTCGCAAAACCCAAAAAGGACTGAAGGGCTTTCAGGTTCGCAGGAATAGGCCAGTCCAAAACCGCTTTAACCTTGGAGTGGTTCATGGACAACCCCCCGGGAGTGATACAGAACCCGAGGAAATCAACATTACCAACGTGGAACAGGCACTTTTCCGGTTTGGCATATAGTGAGTGTTTCTGTAAGCGTGTTAATACCTCACGAACGTGTCGCACATGCTCTTCCAGGGATTGAGAAAAAATTAAGATGTCATCGAGGTAAACCACGACGTAAACGTCTAAGATATCGCTCAGGATATCATTCATAAACCTCTGGAAGGTCGCCGGGGCATTACACAGCCCAAAGGGCATGACTGTATATTCGTATAGGCCGTACCGGGTACAGAAAGCGGTTTTCCATTCGTCCCCGGAACGGACGCGGACCAGGTTGTAGGCTCCGCGGAGGTCCAGTTTTGTAAAAATGGTAGCGTGTGTGAGTCGGTCCAGCAAGGGCGTGATGAGGGGAATAGGGTACCGATCTTTCCTCGTGATAGCATTCAGGCGTCTATAATCAACACATGGGCGTAGATCGCCTTCCTTTTTCGGCACAAAAAAGATAGGGCTGGCTGCAGGCGAGGTGGATGGACGTATGTGCCCTAAGCTCAAGGACTTCCTAATGTACTCCTTGAGAGTCATTTCCTCGGATGGCGAGAGGGAATAGATCCGCCCCGTGGGAACCACTGTATCAGGGAGTAGATCGATAGGGCAATCGTACGGGCGATGTGGAGGCAGTGTTTCAGAGGAGCCACGATCAAAGACAGCTGCGAAATCTTGATAGACCTGGGGAACGTCTAGTGCCACTAACCCAACTACGTGTTCTGATGGTGTATCTTGCGGATCCTGTACTGTAAGATGAGCTATAGCCTGGGCGGGATTGTCGCTGTGTGCGTCTGTGGGAAGACAGAAATGCTGGCAGACAGCCGACTCAAAATGAACCAAACCCAATTTCCAATCAATGAGGGGATTATGTTCCTGAAGCCAAGGGATTCCCAGGATGAGCCCAAACTGTGGCGTGGTGATAAGGTCAAAACTAATGGTCTCCCTATGTCTGGATTGTATTGTTAATAGCAAAGGGGCTGTTTGTTGTTTGACTGGGCCCGAAATCAAGGACGAGCCATCTACAGCCTGTACCGGTTCAGGCCTGGTCTTGGTCAAAAGGGGCAGGTTTAACAAACGGGCCAAGGAAATGTCGATAAAGTTTCCCGTGGCCCCAGAGTCAATTATCAGAGTAACAGGATGTGAAACGGACGCTGTGGGCTGTAGAGTGGCTTGTACATGAATGGGCCGGATACGCCCGAAAGAGGGTGTAGGGTTCGGGGTGTCTGTGGTATAGCTCGATCCCGTCCCCGGTACTATGATCGAGCTATCCGAAAACCCTGTGGCTTGTTTTTGGGACGACGTGGGCATTCCTTAACAAAATGACCTAGGGTGCCGCAGTAGTAGCAAGCGTTATCCGCCCTCCTGCGTTCCCTTTCCAAAGGAGATATCGGACTCCTGACCCCCCTGATCTGCATGGGTTCTTGGGAGGAGTCAGAAGAAGGAACTGTCATGGGAGAAGGGGAGGAGTGAGTGAAACCTGCTTCTGCTCTTCTTTCGGACCTACGTGCGTCCACCTGGAGTGACAAGTCAACCAGATCTTGGAACGCAGTGGGTAATGAGGGTACTACTGATAAGGCGTCCTTCATAGGGTTGCTGAGGCCCCTATAGAAGACGACTGCTTTCTTGCCCTCTGGCCAAGAGGTTTCAGCGGATAGCTGGTTAAAACGGGTTATGTATTCAATGAGAGAACCCCTACCCTGGCACAAATCCAGAAGTTCCAGATCTCGAGATTGGGCCTTGTGTCTAGTATCAAAAACCCTGGACATCTCGGTGACGAGGAGATCGAAATCATATAAGGCCGGGTTATCGTTCTCCAATAAGGGTTTGGCCCATGCAGCGGCAATCCCAGCCAAATGGGAAAGGGTAAATGCCGCTTTCGTGGTGGAATCTGGAAAAGCCTGAGGCCGGCACAGGAAATGCAACTTGCATTGGTTTAGGAAGATCCTAAATTTCTTGGGATCCCCGTGGTATCTCTCAGGGGCCGCCAATGGGAATGGAGTAGGTAGCATCATGGGAACGGGATTCTGGGGAACAATCGGAGGTGGAACAGGTCGAGAAACAGAGGGTGTGTCTCCGAATTCTACATCTGGGGGTAAAGGGTGTCTGGTACTTTGTATGTGGTCGAGACGTTGATGGATAGCCGTGTTGGCTGCCGCCATATCGGCTCGTAGCACTGTAATGGCTTGGACTATAGCAGACATGGGGTCTTCAGCGTTCCCCTCCATTGCCTACACGACTATAGGCTTCTCAGTCTGTTGAGACTTGAGTGTCGTGTAGGCAGTAGAGGCCTCCGTCCCCAAATGCCGCACAGGGAGAACTTAACGCAACTCTCTGTGCAGCCGTTGAGGTCACAGGCGAAGATGTTCGAATGTCCAAGTCCGGGAACGTGAACCTCTGGGACCCCACACTGCTGCAAGAAAATGCGGATTAAGTACCAAGCAAGAAACAGTACCTACAGTATTAGAATAACTGGAAAGGTCTTACCAGTCAGGGTCAAGGAGGGGATGAGGAACCTAGTGGAGAGGTCCGGGACCCACGTGGACGGCAGTACCCCAAGAGGAGTAGGCTCAGTTGTTCGCCTGTCAGCAGGAGCTGTGGAGCTGTGGAACTGTGAGGCAAGGAGTTCAAAGAACCAGGGTGCAAAAGGGTGATCCAGGAGGCAGTCCAATAACAGTCCGTGGTCGAGAGCCGTGTATCACTGTGCAAAGAAATCCGAAGGGGTAAATCCAAGAGGAGTCCAGTAAAGCAGGCCAGGTCGATTCCGTGAGTGATCCAAAGATGATTCAAAGTCCGTAGCGCCAAACAGAATGCAGAGCACAGCTGAGAAGCAACGAATACCCAGGTTTCCGGGTTTATGTACTCGCGCTTCTGGTCACGTGATGCGTGGCATGGTCACGTGATCGGGCAAGAGCATCACGTGACCTCACAGTCCCGCGATGCGGAAGCTCAGGGTTAGCCCTTCGCGATCCTATGCGCCAAGGCAATTGCCAATGTAGGAACGGCCGTAGTCTGACAGCCGTCCTATTACGGACCAGGCGCGGGTGTGCCCGCAAGACGTGTGTGAGTCCACGTGAGTCCCGGGGAAGGTGGGAAGTGAGAGAAGGGCGGGACTGGGGATGAGGGAGTGCCCTGGGGACCGCATGATGAGGGATCGTGACAAATAGCTAGACAAAGTCACAAGCTCTAACTCCCCCTGGAAGAACTCTTCCAAAGTATCATGAAAAGGTCATAAGCTCTCACTCCTGGAATAAGGTCTCTCCCAAAGTATCTGGAAAGAGTCATACACTCTCCTCCTGGAATAAGAGTGCTTCTACGTTTTTTGGCAACAAAAAATAACTTAGTCAAGATGGTCTGCTTCAATTATAACAGTAGGAAGAATTGTAACTTTTCTTAAATCAGCTTTCACAATTCTTCCCCAAATCTCACAACTCAACATGTTGTTTTTTAATAGTACCACCCTTCAGCACTTGCACCTTCTAGCACCTGGTTTACTCTTTCACCAGATTTCTTCTAGGCAATCGCTTCTTGCCCTACAGGTACACTTGCCAGCACGTCTACTTCTTCTGAACCAAAACAGATAAGTGTTTCAATTATGACTTTCACAATAGAATAGCAACAACTTCAATAGTCTCCTTTGGTATTGAAATGCTAGCAGCTTTTAGGGAATAGGACAGTCACAATGATCCTTATTAGGACTTGTCTACAAACAAACGATGCTCATCTTTCTATGGATAGCTTCTCCCAGAAGGGCAGCATGTCTGTCACCTTTCTTTTCCTTCTGCATCAACGAGATAATAGTCAGGATAAAGTATTTTCCTTCTCTGCCTTGGCTGTAGCACTGTGAGTTTGTATCAACTACAATGATTGGTGTCCCAGAACATGAGTTACAACCTTTCCAACATTCCCCTCTTGAGTTTGGCAACCTTTGTTAGACTGATATTGCCTGTACTTTAAGTTCTCTTGGTTTGGATATTGGTGGTATGCCTGAGAATCTGATAAGTCCTCCCAGCCTGGTTGTTGCTGTTTGCCGAAATTCACATACTCAGTTCTAGGCTCCATTTGATTTGACATCAGCTACTTTTGTAAGTTTTTAGTAGTTCGGTATTCGTAGTGCTTCTTAGCTTGCTTTTGTACATTTAAAGCAATTTGATATTCATAATGCTTATTAGCTTCTTTTTTGTAGGTTTACAGCAGTATCTCAGTATTCATAATGCTTATTAGCTTGGGTAAGTCGCTTCCAGGTGCTCCTCTCTGTGTTGGCAGGACTGCTGGATCCATGGCTTCTCCCGACCAGGCGTACCCTTGTTCTTTGGTTACCGCAGCTTCCACCTTCACTTCTTTGGAGTCGTCATGACTCTCGAGATTTTCCAGAGCAACCCTGCCAGCTGCGACCTCTCAACTACTCTGACTATGCCTGCTGCGCAATCGCTGCACAGCACAATCTTCTGGGGTAAGTGTTTCTTCTCCACGCTTTCCTCTCTGCCGACGATCTGGCTTTCCATGGCGACATGAGGAAGGTCCCAGGCGGAGGTTTCAGTGGGAATCACTACCGATTCATCACAGGATACAACAATTGATCTACCTGACATAATGTAAAACCAGAATTCATCAGTAGCAATGAATACCACAGTTATGTACAACCCATGACATCCCTCTTGGCCCTTTCCACCAAGTTATCATCTTTAGCATACACATTATGGATGCACATTGATGCTTTTGGAATACTAATAAAGAAAGTATTTTATTCTTTGAGAATGATCTGCACCCCATTCGCTAAAACAATAAGCAACTAATTCCCCAAAATACATGTACACTTTGCTTGAAATGCTTAATGGACCCATAATGCCCTTTGGCAACTTTTGCCTCTCAATACTGAAGACCTACACTACGATAAAAGTCTTCAAGCTTCCCTTGTGACTCTTATCACCATGTTTACTGACAAGCACTTTAGCAGTGCATGCTACTTAATTTGAGTCCAAATCTTTCCTGGTCAGTCTTTTGAATTAATTTCACTACACTGAATATTGGACACAGGATCTCCTCTGGAAATGTTCAAATTCTAGAAAACTGTGAACTTCTTTGGGACACTTTGGTGCTAGGCAATCCATGGTGGAATTATCCATTGTTGTCTTGATTCATGCAGTGCCAGGAACTACAGTACACCTTATCAAATTCACCCTCTGAGCTGGAAACTCACAGAGCTCCTCTTTTTCATTTAATGGGGAATCCTCAATTGAATCAGTGAATCAGCACTTTTCTAAACACTTTCTAAAAATATTGCTTGTGTTCTTCAGTACATTAGGAGAATATCAATGAATCCTGGTAAAATATGAAAAGATTATGAGTACAAGATAAACTGTGCTGTCACACAACACATTTAATGGCTACAGGGTCATTGCACATAGTAGGCGGTGCATTGCACATAGTAGGCGGTGGACCAAGGTGCTATTAGCACCTTGGTCCATGCCGGTAAAATACTGGCACTGCCTTGGAGGAAAGGGGAATTACCGCCCTATTCCAAGATTGGCGGGGCGGTAATTCCCCCTTCTCCCATTGCCCTTATCCATTCCCATTTTTGCCCCATAGGGCAAAATGGGAATGGGGAAGGTGCTAATTACACCCTGGTCCCTGCTAAAAAGCAGGTGTTGAAGTACCAACCCTCAAAGGGACCTCGTTATCAGGCGGTAAGGGTTAACGGTCACCGGTACCATTACCGGTGACCGTTAACCCTTACCGCCTTCAGTGTAATGAGGCCCGTTGTCTCCAGTTTTGGGAGGCATACTTGATTTGACTAATCCAGCATCTATTGGTTTAAAGATCTACCTCGGCTATTCTGTCACCCGGCAAATTAAGGTGACACCCTGAGGAAGGCTGGGCCAAGGAATGATTAGGCCATTGCAGCCAAAATTTAAGGTCACTGTTTTTTGATAAATGAAATTAGGCAGGACTTTTTTGGGCACCCTGGAACTTGTGTGAAATGTAGACACGTGTATAACGGCCTAGTGTCTGGTTTACAATTAGGGGTAAACCACTGCATTCATGAATATTCTGTTATATATGCAATTATATGCAGGTGGTGTATGCATATGTTTATGTCTGCACAAATACACTTTTGTTTAGAACA
The DNA here is from genome assembly GCF_040938575.1 of Ambystoma mexicanum. Lineage (NCBI taxonomy): Eukaryota > Metazoa > Chordata > Amphibia > Caudata > Ambystomatidae > Ambystoma > Ambystoma mexicanum. Next base: position 1,075,173,612 of record NC_090925.1, read on the forward strand.
CAGGGTAATTTAGGAGATCTGCAATTGGGTTACCTGTGTAAATCTCTCATTCAACTTTTACCATGTTTGTACGCATGTTTTACATATTTGATACATATTTCTTTCACATAATTTAATGACATTTGTGTCCCTTTTTTTATTACTTGGCAGCCTGTGAAGTTTAATATTGTCAGTTTATAATTTAGGAATCATGTCTGAGGAATATCCTGTTTAGGTTGTTGTGTTTGGTTCCCTTAAAGGCTCAGATTTAAATAATGTGTGCTGGCTGTCCCTACATTCTTTTGTTGTGACCTCCACAGTTGACTTCTAAGGTCAGGTTGGGTTATGGTTTAAGTTTTGTTTTGGTCGAACAGATGCTGCTCTGCAAAGATTCTAGTCCTTGGGTATTCAGCCCGCAGCCATTAAGTGAAGACATACAACTAACATCTAATTGCACCTGGAGCCTATACTCATCCCACAGAACAGCCTAATCTTCACCCATAAACCCTGCATAGTCACAGGCTTTATTGCTAAGCTGTGGAGAAATGCTACTTGTGAGGTTGCTAGAACTATGCACAATATAACAAATAAGGGATCCAGAACCGGAAAGACGCCTGCAAATGGGATCTTCCAAGCTGGACACATACCCTCTGTGAATCCTCTACAGCTGACCATGGTATTCTGATTCATAATACTCCAGATGAATCTCACAGAACAGGGGTCTGCAACCTTTAGCTCCCAGTAGGAGGTGTGCAACTACAATTCCCATCAGTTATATATAGGATAGTCAATGTAAAGAGATCATAGGAGTCATAATCAAAAACATCTATACAGCCACAGGTTGCCGACTCTTGCTGTAGAACTTGACCCAATGCCCAAGATGAGACATCTGGAATGTAATTATGAATGCTGCATTTGCTCCTCTTCTAAATGTCTGTCCATCTCATGCTAAAGAAAAATGACACATGCAGTTTTTTCATTGATGATTACATTTGTGTGATCCCAATATTCCCCTTCACTGAATATGAAATACAATCCTCCACAGAATATTATAATTATAATGTTTTTTTTTTATAACGCACTTAATACCGAAGAGGTTTCTAAGCGTGTACCTGGGATTCGGCCCTGTGTTTCTCTACATTGTTTTGCTTCTAAGACAGTGCGTTGCAACTGAGCTATACTACCTGTGCCCGAACAGTTCATGCCAGAATAGAGAACAGTTGTTTATCTATTTACACATTCTTGTAAACGCATCCTGATGACTCGAGTGATGTAATCCAATTTAGTTCACTTTAAATATCTCTCATCTCTCTGACAACAAACCTTTTTTTTACACGTTCTCCACACAGGCCCAAGAAACATGTTTGCTGTTTGTTTTCCTTTGAGCAGGGGAAGGGCTTGCAACATCTCGAGTATGAGGTGCTGAGTGGAGAGAGAGAGAGAGTTTGAGGGGACCAAATCTGTAATTCACCCATTATTAATCTGCACAAATGATGATGTTGATGCATGCAGACTGGAAGTGCCCTAAGCTCTGCATGCTGGTCTGTTCCTAGGTGTAATGTGTCGAGAGCATAGAGGCATTTGTGTCCTGAGTGGACCCTTTCCTGCCGGTGGTTCTACGGTGGACTGACAGGAACTGTGCTATGTGAGTTGATTGCAGAGGTGTAGTGTTTGCTTCTTTAATGCCTCTTGGGAGGGTTTTACATGTGCTCTGGTGCGAGTGGCTTAGTTGGTATGAGTGTTGCATGTTTAATCATAGAGGTGGAGAATATTAGTGAAGGGAAGCTTGTTGAGGGCCAAGTGGTCAACCTGATACATCCAGTCGGTTTGACCGTGGTGACGTATAGGCAGGGGTGCCCCTTCAACAGCTTCTCGCTAGTGGTGTCCTTCAGGTAAGGTACTTGGTAGGAGATATCCTGAGGAACCCTGGAGTTGGCTGGTTTATCAGGCAGCAGACAGTGTGCAGCAACTGGTCTTTTTTAGAAGGAGTTCAAGACAAAAGGGACATGCCGCCGTGGGTAGCAAGTACACAGATGGTTCAAGAGGAGAGTCCAAAATAGGGATTCCACAGAGTGCAGTCATGGTAGCATCCTTAGGAAAACTCGGACATGCTACATGGTCAGGGTGCCATATCTAGGAGCTTCATGGGAGATGATTGTACCTGCAATACCTTCAGACCGTCTCTCTTTTTAGTCTGCTATATGTTGTCAAGCACCTGGATATGGCCTGGTTATAGCTCAACACCAATCTTCCAAATGAATCTTTACTGGCATCAGCAGCCACTGAGAACTAAGAGTTGGCACTATATAAACTTGGCATATCAGAACAATGTTCTCCCACCTGTATATTTAGGTGTCTCTCGTGCTGTTATTCATCTTACACTAAAATCAAAAAGTTAATTATCTTCTTTTGTTTTCTTAAATCCCCTCTATGAATGCGTTATTGGTATTTCACTATAAATGGGATAATAAAAACAGGCCATCTAGCCAGAATATATGAGAAACCGGCCCGGTTTAACATTTCTAGTGTGCAGAGGACAGCCGTCTGTGGTGTCATTCTACTTTGCACAGGTTCTAAGTGAGAACTCCTAGGTCTTTGCTTTCAGGGCACAACCCGCAGTGGCAAAGAGCGATATTTGTTTGGCATTCATCAGGTGAACCAGGATAGGGGCTAGTCCTAGGGCATTTGTACATGAAATCTGTCTCTGTGATTGCCGAAAGCGGAGTGACACAGCAGAGTGTGAAGGGTTTAGGCCTGCCACCTGGAATTACAAAGAATTGGAGAGTTAAGCTTAATGCTCATATAATGTCCTCCATTTACAAAATAAGTGCCTCTCACACAACTCAAAGATACCCCCAAACAGAAGCCCAAGCAGCCATTGGCCAAATGATGACTCTTCCCTTTCCGTGGTACCCCAACTCACTTTGTGTTCATGTGTTTACTTGGTGGTCAAATTGCATCTGCTGGTCTTTCAATTTTCAGTAAGATGGCAGAAGGCTGAATGGACACATAACACAGAGCGAAGTAGAGATAGGACTGTGTGTATGTGCTGGAAACAAAGCAGTATAAAGCAGGGGGACACAGTAATGGAGCATGCTAATTTGGATAGAATTAGGTCAGAATATTAAAGGTACAATTAGAAGAAAATTGACAAAGGTGATTTTGGACCGTTATATGCAGGAGGTTCATGGTACATCTTAAAAAAGACCTAGGAACACAAAATAACACTAATTTGTCTGTACTAGGTGTCACTTAAGTTTCAGCTATAAGCCAAAACAAATAACCATGTGTATGGTAAGTGATGTTAAGTCACAGGGTCTCGTATAACAAGAATTCTGCAATTTTCATGACCTCATGGCAATTTGGGACCTGGAAGAGACAAGTTGTGATTGGTTGTAGTTGGGTGGGTTGTGAAGTTGGTAGCTGTAGTGAGACGATTCTATGTCCTTACATCGACAGTTCATTTTTCAATTCATTTTTTGCTGACAGTTTTTTGCTGGAAAAACTCATAGAAAATGTATTTTTCTATTTTAGTGGGGTCTCCCCAAGCTCCTTCTCCCCTATTAAATAGTCCCTATTCCCCACCACCCAAACCTTGTATCCCCTTACCCAGCCCACGCATATTGTTTGAGGAATTTTTCAGCAAAACACTGTAGGCAAAAATCTCATAGAAAAATGAACTGTCGGTGTAACAATGTCATACCAGAGAGAAGTCTGAGAAACCAGAAGGTGTCTCACCCACTAGTCCCTGGGATCTGTCATGCAGGTGGCAGGACACGGCCATCGCTTTTGGATCCAGTTCCTGGGGGTGGACCAGTGCGGGCGGATCACCTGGGTGAGGTGTCTTCGGGGAGTGGGACACCGGATGGTGAGACACCCCATCCTACCAGGTGGGATATTTAGAAACTCTACCCTGCACCCCCTTTACAACACAAACACTTTCTCACAGACAGCCCGCTATGAGAGAAAAAAGACTAACACCCAAGCAGTAAACCTGACTTGTCCCAATACAATGGTCAGGCGAGGTCAGGCTATTACTGACCATCACACACTCCTGACTTACATCACACTTCACCACATGGATAAAAGGCAGAGCACGAGCGCACTCTCTGAGCGAGGCAAAGCATGCAAGGAAACAGCAGTTTCAAGACGGCAGCTGAGCTAGAGAGAAAAGACGGCAAAGCCATAGGGGATTGCAAGGAGGGAAATTCCCTTGACCTTTCCACAAGGAACCATTACTTTCCAGAGACCTTGATAATATAAAGTGTAAGACCAGGAAGCCAGGCTGAAGAATCCTGCCTTGTGTGTCGGAGATACCCTGGGCCCACCCGCGTCAATAATCAATGCAGGGATAGTCACCAGCTGCCATGGCACCGACTTTGGCTCCAAGAACAAAGCTGCTCCAGTGAAGTCAACACAACCGTTGAGTTGGCGAGACCGATACAAGACCAGTCTTTGTTGAATCCAAGGTTTCAAGCAGCAACATTTTATGCCGAGCGCTGGAACAAACATTGTTAAAACGCGTGTGATAAGAGATGCAAGTAAAGTTGAACTGCCGATGAGTGAATGAACTTCAAAGCAAGCTACAATACCTTTGACAGAGTGGTCCGGCACTGCATGGGTGCTCAATCGAAGGGTGACTGTAAGGTATCCAGCTGAGGAAGTGACGAAAGTAGATGAATTTGGTCCGAGCCTGCAGTGGGAGACCAATTGAAGGTTTTGTGTTAAAGTGGGTCCGAGCCTGGTGGAGGGGGGTCCGGGTGAACTGTAAATCACCCGAGAAGTTGCATAAGTGAAAATCCTGAGAGGAAAGGAACTTGAATGTTTTGTCTTGTTGCATGAGATCCTCAGAAATAAAAGACTTTGAATGGCAAAGAGACTTTGGCAGAGAATGCCCTGATTTTGAAGTCTTGAACTGCATCCTCGTGATAGAGAAGCCAGAGTGTGCTAAGCTCGAGTGTGTCAACTTGTCCCGTGCTGAAAACGTGGGGAAGCGAAGCCAATGGCTCAAATATCCTGACATATCATTTTGTGAACACTTTTCTTTTGCACAATATTGTTTCCACACTATTTGTATTTAGAAGTAAGGATTGGCAATAGGTTTATTAGTATAGGCCCTCTTAATTTAACAGACTCGACTAGGACTGATTATTATTATTTGATGGTCATAGCTTGCTCCCATCTTTAGATTTAGGATTAAATAGGTGTTTTTAAAACCCAATTGAAGTTCAATAAACACCCTTGAACTGTGATCAGGCATGTCTATCTTACTGTTTGATAGCATGCCTTCCTTACGGAGCAGTGCTGTGTTGATGTTGCTATGGTGATGATGCCTGCAGTTTGGAAGAAACCGAGCTCTATGAGCATGTACGCATTGAGGTGATTCAGACATAATGTCCAATTACTTTGTTATACACTATGGTAAGTATCCCTGAATCTGTTGCAAGGTTTTGCGGTGCCTTAGTCAGTCAATGAATGCCTGTCATATCCTCTGAGGTAGTGGTCAACATTGCTTGGCATGAAGAGTTTGTGTTATGTTGGGCCAGATGGATGTAGGGTTGGTGAGACTGAGGGGCTGGAACCTTAGTTGGTAAATATTAACCAATAGTTTTGGGTAATAATAATAATAATAATAATAATAATAATAATAATAATAATAATAATTGTGGTAAGGGTATGTTATGGAGTGCCTTCCATCTAGCTGGTCAATTGATGGATGTGCAGGTGCTTTGAAACCCCCTGGGTAGACATGTTGTATCTGTGGTGCAGATCATCGGTTAGCTCTATGGTTGGTTGTGTGGCCTCAAACCTGTTGGTTTCAGACTCCTTCTGCTCTGGGTGGTGTGCGCCTAAGTGCGCGTTCAACTGCCCAAGATTTACAGTACTTCCTGAGTGTTTTAGAAAGGGTTCATAAGACTCCATTGGGGATTGCCGGTATTACCGGCACTGATAATACCAGTGTTACCTGTTTCTTGCCAGTGGGGTGCATGAGTTACCTCCATCTCTTGGCTCGAGATAAATCAGGCCACGCCATCAGCAAGCTTCCAGAAATGTGCCAGTAAACACAGTAAACGGAATTACCGGCACGTTATTCCAGACCGGCATACTCCCAATGAGGCCCTATATCTCCTTTCATCGCACAGAATTTTACCCTGGTCCTAATGCAAGGATGGCCGTGGACATGCACAGTCCCGAATGCACAGACATCCTAGGGGAATTACTCAACACGAGAACATACTTGTTAATCCGCAGTACACTATATACTACAATACTGGACATTATTTCCATAGGTTTATAAAATTTAGTAGTTTATTTCATTTTGTTTTACTATTGGTAATGCAACGTCACTATTGGGTAGATTTTTATGTTTCATGGGTATGGACGGACTACTTGTGGATTCACAAGACATTATTGCGCACCAGCAATGATTGATGTGCAGACATTCCATGCGCGCAAGCATTCTTAGAATTAAATATGCAAATAATCAGATTGCAAATGTTCTGAACAATAGGATACATGTGCACGTTTCCCTGCGCTGTACACCTTAAACCCCAACTGTTCTCGATTCCCTCTGGCATAAGTGGAATGTGCACAGTGCACAGATGGAACCTTATGCTGCTTACTCACTGTGCAAAGGTTCCAGAAGCTGCCTTCATTCCGGCCTGAAACTACAAGGAATGAAGCCTCTTATATTTTGTTTATCCCCATGAAACCAGACGAAATAATGTTATGTTATGTTATTTTGCATTTATATAGCGCCTTATATACCATTGGTATGGTCTGAAGGCGCTGGTAGGTTGAACGCCCTTGGGAACCGAAGTTCAGGTCAGTAGAGAGCGAAGAGAGAGTCAAAGGTGCATGTGCGATACTTTAACGATACTTTAACGATAATTAAATACACTGCAATCCCTTCCGATGCCAAGGATAGTCATTGTAAGAGTGTGTCCTTGGTACCCAAAGGAAGGGAAGGCTTGGCTCTCCAGCTGGCATTGCACGAACCCCTCCGCCTCATCCCCCGCAACAGTAGGAGTGTGGTTAAGAAAAGACCTGGAACTGGATGCATGCCTGGGTTCTGCACATTTATTAAAGATAATCAGAGGAACAGTATGCTGCAAAGATGGCTCCCTCGAAATTAGCAAATGCTGGTTGAAAATAGCGAATCTGGGTACTTTCTGCCATTGTGTGTTTTGTAGTTTCCTAGTAAACTGTTAGTCTGTTTATATGTTTTCTTGTTGAGAAATAATGTAACTGGTTTACTCCTCGTGGACAGAAATGAACGTGCGTCTCCTGTGTTCACCTTGATCAAAACTGAGCTGGTTATGGAAACATTATCAATGACTGTGCCGGTGGCGACTAAAGCCGATTTTAATTGGTCCTATTTTTAAAGGTCGAATTTGATATTTTGAAATTGGAAACTGCTTCGTCATGACTGTTCTTAGTCACCGTCGTACGTGAGGCAAAAGCTCCCAAGGCAGATTTGACCTACTCCCCTTTCGAATCATAGATAGAAGAAAGACTACTGGGATTTACCCAAAGATCTTCTTTCTATTTTTATAGTCCAGCAACTTCTGGCCTCTCCCATCTGTGCTTGAAAACCTCTGACACTCATTACCAAACTCCTGAACTTAACAAACTATATGTCGGAGCTGGGCGGGAGGGACTGTAGGACTGGGGTGAGGAAGATCTGGACTCAGAAAATGAAGATTACTGCTAAGTAATCAGGTCATTGCCTCCTCATTCACCTTCCTCGTCACAGTCTTTACTTGTGGGATGATGTACCAAGTATTATCCAACATAAGATGAAGTGAGCCCCCTTGTATGGCTACCACCGTGGGTCATAATCTCATTTAAGCATAAGGAATGTACAGTGACCCAATTGTAGCAACAGCCACCCAATCTGCCCTCCTGCATCTGGTATAGAACAGATGGAGGTGCCAGGTTGTGCCCAAGGAGCAGTGACCTGCATCGAGGCATCGCATAATACAGATCCATAACATTGCACTCTTTGAATTGAGCTTTTTATAAACCAGGGAATGCCAGGATTATCCACAGGGCTGTATCTTTCTGAAATGTTCAACCAATTCACACTAATGGTCAGAGGGAGACGTTCCTCCACCTAGTAGAGATGGCAACAATGTAAATATGATAGTGGGATTTCAACCGACCGCAGAGTGCTGTGAAAAGAACAAAAAACAGTCAGTTATATGCTGTTTCAAGTCCTATCTTGCCAACCACCAGCCGTTTGTTCAGATGGACGCCTCTAGATTGCCAATGCTACCCATCACTTGTGGAGTCCTGCATGGTTCCATCGTCTCCCCATTGATCTTCAATATATACAGCGGGCCGCTGGTAGACCTCCGAGCCACAAAAAACATCTACATCCACCAATACACCGACTACACACAGCTATACCTCAAGATCGACTGCATCAAGGACATCCATAGGCTCAAAACATGCCTCTCGCTGATCCAATCTTGGATTGCCAGTGCATAGCTAAAGCTCAACCCCTCCAAGACCGAATTCCTCACCAATAACACCAAACACCCAAACATACAGAACTGGCTATCAAACATAAACTCTGAGGACTTCACACCAAGCTGACATCCTGCTGCAAGTCCCTTGGGTTCCACATCGACAAACCCATCTTCTTCAAGACACACATAGCTAAGAAATCTCGGACAGCTTGGTATCAGCTCTCCCTCCTCGGGAAAAGACAAGCTCATCCTCCCTCCAGACAGCTTTAGATCCACCATTCAAGCAGTGGTCCTATCCTACCTGCACGGGGGCAATGTGTTCCTCGAAGATATCCTGTCGTCCTTCCTTGTGCCCCTAAGAAGTGTCCTACACGCGGCTGCACGAATCACCTCCAAGTCTTGCTGCATCATCTATAAGGCAGTCGCCCTCAAGTTACCCAGCTACCGCACAGAGAAACTCAGCATCTTTGGCGAACGGTGCACCAACAGAAGCCAGGATATAAGCAGACTTAAAATCCCCCACTGCAAAATGAAAGGACCGGAAAACAAGCCTTTTCTGACTATGCCCCAAGACTATGGAACCCCCTCCAGGTCAGCATCAGGCTCGCTCCCACGCTCCTGCAATTCAGAAAAGAACTCAAGATCCACCTATTCAAAGAGTCTCTCCTACTCAACATCTACTCCATCACGTCACCCCTCATGCCACCTGACTTGACAGACGCTGCCCGCCCCTAACCTCCCCACCACCCGGTACAGCTGTACCCCTTCTCTGTGCCCCTCTGTATCCTACCCCTGCTGTATATCTGTCCTGTTGTTACCTCTGAAAAGCACTCCGTTATGCATCTGTACTGTTGTATACCTCTGTAAAGTGCTGCGTTATGTATCTGTGTTGTTGCATACCACTGTAAAACATTCCATTACTTCTCAAAGCTAGGTCAGTGCTCAATAAATACCATAATAATAAATAATAATATATCAAGTGGATCATGCGAAACGTTATCTTTCATATCACCTTTCCAAGTGAGGATATTGTTACAATAAGAGTAAATTGAGTTTTATTGCACATTGCGGGTGATTTAATCCCTGAAGAACTAGTCAGCACCACATATGAATGGGGTGGACCCACTAGACCTTTCTTAGAAATAAGGAATGAGATAGTTGATCATATCTCCAAGCTGCCAATGGACAGATTGCAATAAACATCAAAAGACCCACACTCCAAACCTGGTACTGAGGCATATGGTTAACTTTCCTTCCCCTTACCCCCCTCGAGTAGGTGCAGAAATCACACATAAAGCTACAGGGAGACAATAACCAAATAGAACTAGAGTAAGAAATAGAAGAGGGGGTCATCCAGGGATTTCACAAGGTCTCCACTGTCATACAAGTATGGTCAGATCAGCTAAGAGTGTCCACTTCAAGGGAAGAGCCAGGGCGTGGCAACCAGAGAGAGGGCTGCCCGAGGGGAGGGATTAGCCAAACCCAAGTCCCTCATCAGAGCTGCAAACCAGACACGTGGGCTGGGGCCATGAACTAATCCTTATACTACCTAAGAAGAGACTTCTGCGTAGTCTTGTGACCCATTAGGAGGTATTCCCACCATCCCTGAGCTACACTAGGCCACCACCAAGGAAGCTTCGAGTTCTAAAGACTGGGAATTTCCTGTGGCCGACAGGGAGACTCTGAGAAGTTGTGAGAGGAATTGTGAGTGAGCGTTTCCATGGGATGTTTTGTTTTGCTTTAACCAACCTTCACATACCCTTGCTCACCAAATTTGTGTCATTGTATTAAGGCATTGGAAGAAACCAGAACTTTGGCTTAATGAGAACCGAGATACCTTTTGCCTAGGACCCCTTTTAAACATTCATGCAAAACACTGAGGTTAATTTCGAGCCTGCCCGTCCGGAAACAACGGTGCCAGTAAGCTTAGCCACACTGTTGGTTCCTGACCGGCATACTACAGGTCTGCCTGGCGGAACCGCTGTGCCTGAAAGGTCTGACCCTGCCGGGCACAGCGGCCATGATAGGCAGAACGCCACGGAAGCACCGGCACCATTAGCATGGGGCTCTATGAGAATGGGCACTTACAATTTACCGACGCCTGACTTTCCTGGCCGCTGGGGTTGTAATCCCCCAGTGGGACTGGGAAGTCAGGCACCAGTAAATATTTACGGGTCAAGCGGCAATCCGCTGGTATCACCAGCACGGTTACCGCCGGACCCGTAATGAGCCCCACTGACTTTTGAGTTGACCCAAGATTTGAACATCCTGATGAATGACCATCCTGGCAACAATGTTGTTATGCTGTTGCATAGTCCTGACCAGTGGGAATTAGCCCATCAGTGAGCGCCATATTCTCACAGGCGTGCGCTTATTCTCTCTGTCCCTCGTGACAACTGGTTTCATGTCCTGCTTCTCAAATCTTTCATCAGAACTTTCAATCTCTTCAGAAGCAGCTCCATACTAGCATCCCGACATGAGAGCAAGATTGGTTAGACAATGGGATTGCATATCTTTAAGGCTCATTCCTTCCACCCCATAGAAGCTGAGACCGAGCGAGCTTCAGGGCCGATGGAACCGCTGCCTGGGGTATATGCAACCTTTAACCAAGCAGGGTCTCTCTTTTTCATGATTACTTGCTTTGATAAGGTGTAAGTGCAGGAGCTGGTAGGAAACATTAGATGCATTAATAAAATCAATCCATGAAAACGGAATGTGTTCATACAATGAATATGACAATTTGCTTCAACAGGCAACAGAATTACACATCCTAACTCCTCCACTGACAAAGTGACAATTAACTGCAACACAAGATGAACAACCGCTGAATGCTGGTAGAATTTTCCGATGCTCCCTCCTGTCTCCAGCCCCGTCCCTTGCCACGTTTCTACCCTCATTCTATTGTCCAGCTTTCTATTGTTTTACAACTGTATTTGAGCCTTTGAAACCTAATAAATATATACGTACCCTCTATATATATAATAAACAAAACAAAACACACCAGGAATTATATGTACACATACAAGAAAAAAAATCAATGTCAAAAGAGACAACTTTTATTTGTGATTTATTAAATTCGAGCAATGAAGTTGTATGTATATCACTCTAGATTCAAATTTCAACTGGTGTGCACATCTCAAACTAAATCTTCAATAGAAAGTGTGATTGTAATAGTGACATTCTTCAGTAGTTCATGTTAGTAAGGAACGATGACTGCCAAGGAACTAGGCTAGCAAACTAAAAATGCCTCAAAATGATTCAATGGTGTGGCGAACTCCAAAGCCACAGTCAACCGTTCAGCTTCTTCCAACCAGATAGTCTAAATCTTTGGTCAAACTTGGGCCCAGGAAAGCCTAATTGTTACTTGCTGCTTGGTGGCGCTAAGATCTAAGTCAGTTCTACTGCTGGTGGCCTACCTGCATGAGTCGTGACAAAACCAACTCAGTTTCCCTGCCTTTCTTAGCTTCTGTCGATCATCTGTTGGCGGCACAGAAAACACTCTGAATCTCAAGGTCAGTTTAAGGGTTTTTATTATTTTCTTTGTGGGTCCTATGACCATGCCTTTTCCTCTCTGCCTTCACATGAACCTCCTCCCTAACCCAGGTTCCTGTATTCCCTGGTTAGTTCTACAGATTGTGATCCATTGTGTCTCCAAGCTGCCTTATACTGAAGGTGTTCTCCCTGAATGCACCCCCACTTTCTCCTGCAGGTACTTCCCAAAAGGCATTACTCTCACCCCTGGTAAGTGTATTAATGAGGAAAGTTAAGATGCTTTGCACTGCAGCTCCTCAGTAATACGTACTTTGTCCCACTCATTCCCACCTGCACCTTTCCCTTCTACTGTTCCTACTCCTGCCTGTCTGTCAACATCCTGTCCCTCTGATGTTTCACTCCTCCTCTCTCCTGCTTGCACTCTTTGATGTTAACTGTCTATCTACTCCTCCCAATCTACTACTCTTCCCACATTACTTCTACTCCTCACACTTTTACTCCTCGTCTCACTACTACTCATCCTCCCACTTTTACCACTCTGCCTCTTAAACTACTGATGTACCTCCTCCCACTACGGCCACCTTTCCTCCCACACTACCACTCCACCCACATTACCACCCCTGCCACAGTACTTCTCAGTCACACTCCTTACATTCAGTACCAGTATTCTCACATTCACACCTTACACTTTCCTTTCCATGCACCCATCTCACAAAATCACACACTCGCACTGCAGAGTGACTATCATCGCCTCATCTTCTCCAAAACTGTTCTCCAAAATCTGCCACTTCCTCCTTCCTCCTGCTGGTCTCTTGGGTGCCGTCCACCTCCTCCTTTGACTTCACCAGATTAACCCACACTTCCTGTTTTCTGCCCCAGGGATATATATATCTCTCCCCAGGTGGGGGTAGGTTTGCAGTCCCTAACCTATCTCCTTGCTTCCTCCATCTCATTGAGCGCATATGAGTAAAGAAACGCTTAAACGCGAGTCTTAGCCTCACCCTATTCCTCAACACAGGCTTTCCGCTAGGAGATGTGGCAGTGGCGGAAAGTCCATGGTGAAGTACTTCTACTGGGCCACATTAGAGAGAACCCCTAGGGTGAGTCCACCAAACATTATCCTAGCAAATCCATGGTTGTCAAGTGGTGCTTGACAACCTACAGTTATGGGCCCGCCAGGTGCGTTGACTAGTCCCATTGGTTGGACAGCTGCTCTGGGTGGTGACATGGCTGCTCCGTGATGCTGTGTGGCTGGAGTTGGCATCTCTCTTGGTAACCGCTCTGTCACTGTCACCAAGTCTCTGCGGCACTGGAATTATTTAGAATTACGGAGTAGTACAATTGCTTGTTGAGTAGTTCTAATAGCTCTCACCCAAAACAGCGGCCTGAAATACCGTTTCCTTATTTCTAAGTAGCCAGGACATAAGAGCAGAAAATGAACCACATTCTCAATCCCTTCCTCACCCATTGGACATTTGTTGGAGACATCACTATTGCATTTATGGAACAGTTCCGCAAGTGGTAATATACCTATGCATACCTTTAGGTACAACGGTCTGGCAAACTTAGGGGGCACTGTATCCAGGAACTTTCCATAACACATGGATTGTTTAACCTGTCAGTATCTTATAGAGCCTTCTGTGCTTGTGATAGTTTCCAACAACTGGCGTTCCTCTTTTTCAGACAAGGCAAACAGACACTGCCTGGAATGTGCACAGAGAGGCCAAGCTGGAGGTAAGATTCTCTACAGAAAAAGATTGGCACTTGGGAGTGGGGGGCAGGACTCAGGGCCCTCTCTGCTGCTGCCACCGTCCACCTAGGCGGTAAGATTGGCTCTGGAATTAACCCACCTGAGAGGGGTTCCTGTCCCCCTTTCGACAACGCCCATTTACTGCTACACCACAATGACAAGGCTTTACATTATTTTCCCGAGCGACACTCTTCAGATGTCATATGTGTATTGTCCCATTTATGTTTTCAGCAACATACAAAAAGGACTATTCAGTCAAAAGTACGAGAAATAGTACACTTCATAGCAAGTGTCAGATAACCAATATCATTGTTAAACCAACAATAACATAGCAATCTGTGTCTGTGGCATTGTGGTTGGGGAGGTGGAGTAGGACCCTATCTGATTTGAATTGGAATGGATTGATCATGAGTTGTAAGAGTCTACGACAAGGAGGCGCATGTGCTTTCACCAGCCCCAAGTGAGTTCACTGCTTATAGAGTGCACTCATGATGTGAAAACATTATTTAGTAATGGATTCCTTGTTCTCTAACCTGGGGTTTTTGATGCAGTGTTCAATTTCTGTTTATGTATTTGTGTTTTTGGGTGTCTGGTGTGTGAGCTGGACTTGAAGTTCATACACTTGTGAAACACTTGTGTACAGGCGCGTTATAAATGACTTATCATATCATACCGTTTTTTGTGTGATTATTGGTGTGTAGCAGAGGGATTTAAATGCAGTGCACGTGAGGATGCAGTTCCTTATCGCAAAGGAGCAGCGTGAATGAATAGGACTTCCTAAAAGATCCATCAGCAGTTGTATTCCATCATGAATGGATTCCACCTACCTACAGTTGAGCGACTGCACCCACTGGATCAAAGAAGACAGTCAAATGTGTTTCCACCCATTATGAACTTCTTTGGGAGCTATCATGTTCGTGTGACATAAGCAATGCCATAAGATAGCAGGCTCTCCTTTCCATTGCCCCCGCAGTGAAAGAACTGTCTTCAGGGAGGTTTTGGGTCATCCAAAGGGACCTAGTTGGACTAAGGAAGTGGAGCCCAATGATTGAATTGAATTTATGAATCAATTGAAACAACCATTGGCAACGCCAACAGTTATGGTTTTCTTGAAAGGAACTGCTGTGGTTAGGCAGACCTACTTCAAAGTCGCATTAAGAGATAATGGTGAGGAGAGCTGCACGGCAATTGTTAGTGATAGCCAACTATGGTTGTCGATGATGGACTGTGGCTGGCGATGGTTGAAAATGGTTGCCATTGTTCGGGGATGGGCAACTGTGGTTTGCAATGGCTGTCAGTGATTGGTAATGGTTGAGCATGGTTGGTGATAACCTTGCTTGGTAATGGTCTGTCCTGCCATTCCCGTCGATGCTTGGCAATGATTGGGAATTGCCAACTGTAGATGGCAATGGAATGGCAATGGATGACTATGGTTGGTGAGGGTCGTTTGCAGTTGGCAACAGAACCATCTAGAGTGCATGCCCACTGCCAGACCCTACAAAATTTACACTGACGCAAATTTTATCAAAGACCTGACCATAAATGGCTCCTAACAAGACACAAGATTGTGTAACCAAACAACCCCCACAATCTAAATCTGCCTCTGATATGGCATAGGCAACCCTCAGCTCTACACATCTATGTCATTCATTTTACCTCACAAACCTAAATGACCCAAAACTAAAAACAGCAGAGTGCTTCAAATGCTACTTGGACCTGGTATTTTCCCTACATCATTTCTGGACTTAGTGTAAGATCAAGCCCTGGTGGAATGTTAAGAAAACACAACAAGAAAAAGAAATGTTGATCTCACATACAAACACACAATATAACTTTGAGCTATTTTTTAAACACACACACACATCCTTGCATCACTCAAGTAATAAGTAATCCTCCATCCTGAAGAGAATCAGAGGAAAATCTCTTGCTACTCTCCTCCAAACTATTAAGGTCTCCCTTAAGACCACACATGACATGGATGAATTACACCACATCATCCATCTAACGTCCATTAGCAAGATCATCGAGAATACTGTTACGCTTCAATTGCATGGAAAAATTACCCTACACACTCTACTTCAAAAATACCAGCCCAGCTTCAGACTAAGACACAGCAATGAGACCCCTACCATCCAAGACATCGACAAGTCACTCCTGATCATGAGCAAAGGCAACCCTTGACTCCTGATCCGGCTCGATTTCTCGACTGCATTCAACACAGTCATCCACAAAGCACTACTCACCACACTGTCCTCCTGCAAGGGTTTCAATGTTACAGTCCTTCAATGGTTTGACTCCTACCTCTCTAACAAACACCAGCTCTCCAGATGGGCACCTGTAGATGCCAACACTGCCTGTAGCCTGTGTAGTCCCACAAGGCTCCACCCTCTTCCCTGTTATCCTCTACCTCTACATTGAGGCACTGGGGGTTCAAAATCCATGAATATGTGGGTGGCACACAGCTATACCTCAAGATTATCTTCCTCAATGGCATTGATCAATTGAAAAACTGCCTTTCCACCATTCACACATGGATGTCAAACTACACATAAAACACACCAACACACACCCAACATACAACAAACAACCCAGTCATTGGCCCTCACCCTTACTGATACAACTAGCTAGTGCATGCAATCAACCAATCTGCAAGCCAACACACACATGCATGCCAGTTTCTCCTGGGTCTGGACCTACCCTATCATTCTACATTCACTAACCCACCCCGTCCTCTTTCTTGTAGAGCCACGTGAGTGCCTGGAGACTTCCCCAGTGGTGATGACGGTGTGCGGTATAAATCAACATGACATAACAACCTTCCTGAAGTCCTACCTAAACACAGTACATCCTCCTCAGGCGCACCACCAAATGCACTCAAGTTCAAAACTGGCTTACACAGATATATTTAGACGGCCTACTCCCCTAGTTCACCCCAAGTACAAAGTCCCTTGGCTTCACCATCGATTGAGACCTTCCAAGCATCCCTTGCAAACAAGACACAAACAGCATGATACCAGCTCTCCCTCCGGAGCCAAACTGACCCCTTTATCCCTGCCTCAAACCTCAGATCTGTCATTTTGACCCCAGTGCTGTGCCACCCTCCTGGCAGGTGCCCCAACCGCTGCTCTTGTCCCCATGAAAGCTGTCCAGCATGCCTCATTGCAGGACCCTAGAAATGTGATATTTCCCCCACTCTCAAAGAACTGCACTGGTTACTCTTTCAAGCTTGCATCACAGCAACACAGCCTGCATCTCCTACAAAGATCTAATGCCCCAATTGCCATAATACTTAGCTGAAAAGATCACCATCTCAGTAGGTCAACACAACAGTGGAAACCAAGATATCCCCAGATTGGAATCCAGGAAGTGCAAGGAGAAGAGCAGAAAACAAGCATTCTCCTGCTATCCTTCCACGGACGGAACAACCTTCGTGCTAACTTCAGGCAGGCTCCCTTCTGCAATTCAAGAAACGATTCAAGAAACCCTACTCTTCAAAGAACAATTACCAGGTCATGAGGTGACCATAGACCAACAAAACAATCTCCCTGCCAGCACTATGTCCCACTCCTTTTATTGTACATCACTCCTTTGCTTTCTAGCTAGGCTTGCACGATATAAACCACCTGCATACCTACATGCACATGCAGCTTCATGAAAGACCATGATACTGTAAAAAGACCCAACTCTTAAAGTTTCAGATTCGAAAGTAATAACGAGTACATTTAAATGAGGCAATTGTAAGGCCAATCAGCAGGCTTCCTGGGATTTTGGGCAATTGTAACATATTTATTGTGAGGCCAAGTGCTTCTGAAAGGCTGTTGGAGCCCATGCAGAGTTCATCAGATGAGACTTTCACCAAATTCATCGAATATTAAGGCCACATTTTACAAATTCCCTATTGAATTCCTTCGGTAGAAATGACTGCACGGACCACATGCCTTTAAAGGAGCATCCTATGAAATGTACATGTTTTAAATGTTACCCCTAATAACGCAAAATCATAGAGCAATGTTCCTGCTGTAAATCAGGTATGAGCCCATGCATGGGCAAGACACCTCCCAAGTCACTACCATGTGTGCCAGTGTAATTCCTGCCAATGGAGCTTCTTCATGGATAAGGCATGCTCATTTTGTATTTTATATTTTGCTTATGTGTGCACACGCTGCATCCCAGATGGCTTAGCATGTTGTGGGCACCACAGGACTGGGTGGTAGTTTGTATGGATGCTTTAGTCCCTTCCTGCAGAATAGCCAGCCATAGAATACGAGAGCAGTGTCCCTGCATTCTACTTACCCCGCCCACCTTCCTGGTCTCTCTGACTTTACACCGCTACAGGGAGGTGAGTGAGGCTCGGGATTGCAGGCATCTGGCACTGCGCTTTCCTGCATTCTCCAGGACCCCACTCCCTTCCATGATATTGCGGCCTGAGACAGAGGGATCAGGGAAGGAATTGAGTGGGCCAGAGGGATCATGGAGGCAACAGGATATGTGTATGATGTATGCACTGACCCACGCCTGACTACACTGTCCCCCAGACTATGGCTGTGTGACTGGGAGGTGGGTGGTTCCATGGGATAACAGGATCACTGCCTGTTTTTGCCTGTGTGGGGCCTCCAAACATTGTGGGTTGCCAGAAAAAGAGGCTATGTAACCCAAGCTTCTATCATCCTTGATTTCCTGTAAGCATCTGATCTTGTATTTTCTTCCTTTTCGCCCCGCTCAAGTCCTCTTGTGATTTGGGGCATCATGTAAAAGCGATTAGTGGAGGCAGATGAGATAAGACAACTAGGGGAAAGGCACACAAAATAACTGTGCTAGTGCAGTCCATTGCATGCACGTGACGCACTTTGTTTGATCCATGCCGGAATTGAAGATACGCTTTGGTGCTTCCGGCTGAAACATCGGACTGAAATTGACACAGGATCGAGGTGGTTAGTTTGCCTCCAGCCATTGCATTAAAAGGCAGATGTGGTTATTGGGAAGGTGAAGGGTGATTTTGTTTAGAGCGTGAAGAGCCATTTAAAGAGCCAGGGATAAGCAGGAAGAGCCAGCAGCTGAAGGAGAAAAGGCAAGACGTGCTTCTGCCCGACAGTCTTTTTAACTGTCTGACACGTCCAGCAATCACTTGGGGTCAGCCATGGCAAAAAGTAATCTCAAGAATCAATTACTACAAGAGGAGGGGGTCCCATTGCACTTCCGTTACTCCAGCCCTGTGGTGCGGTGGGATTCCTGTCTGCCAGAGTTATCATTGCTAACAAGAATGTTTGGATCACTTTGGCAGCAAGGCCATGAACCCAGCTACTTGCACACTTCCAGTAAGTGGAAAGTGGCCCCACAGAAAATGTTGAGAAAAGAATGCTTGATTTGTAGTCATTTCCGTTTTCCATATACATTTTGTTTTTTGATGATCCTGTCATTTCTGATGGAGGGTATACTGTAGCATTGCAAGAATCCTGCTGAAACTTTCATTATCGTTAACCATGTTCCAATGTGAACCCTGTCTTCCTTTATAATGAAGGTTCCTTGTTTTATAGGATTTATTTTTTTCACCATTTCCTTCTGGATTCATTCATATGCATTTGTGTTCATTTTATCTGTATCCATCCACATGTCTTTTTTGCTATGCAAATAAATTGTTGCAGCTATTATTTTAACACTGTTTTACGCTAAATAATTTCAAGGGATTTGTTATGATATACATGTGCTAGGACCCTTTGTCCTTGTAGCACCAATTAATATACAAGACCAAGGGCCACAGACCATGGCCTTCGGTCCCCATTCCCCAGCCTAATGAGTATCCAGATCCCAATGGCTAAATCATTTGGCGTGTCCACCATTCACGTGGCATCAATAAGGCAAGAAGACCATGGCCCATGGCCAACAACCATGCCCCATATCAAGGCCGACTGGCCAAGCCAGTGTCCTTGCAGAACCAATGATTATAAAGGTATGAGGCCCACATCCCCCAACCCAGTAAGAAAGCAGATCTACTCTGCCCACTCAGGGTCCTCTTCCTTCTCCTACCTGTGAGGCTAAGAACCTTAGGGTCATCTTCAACTCCACCCTCTCCTTTTCACCTCACATTTCTGACGTCTCTAAGAAGTCAAACTATCAGCTGCATGTCCTCAGAGGTATTCGTCCCTTCCTCACTTTCACCCAGAAGCTCTCTGTCTCCAGAGCTCTGGCTCTTTCTAGGCTGGACTACTGCAACAGCTTCTTTCTAAATCTTCCTGCCTCTACTCTCCATCCTCTACAACCCATCCAGAACAGGACTGCGGGGCGTGTCCTTGACCTCAAGCTCAGGGATCATATCTTTCCAGCTCTGAAAACTCTTCATTGGCTCCCAGTGGCGGCAAGGATCAAGTTCAAGACCCTCTGCATTGTCCACAAGGCTTTCTGGGACTTGGGTCTGCACTAACTCCAACTCTCTCTTCCTACGTATCTCCCTTCTCAAGTTCTCGGCTCATCCACCTCCAACTCTCTGAGGGTCTGTTGCTTTTCCAAGCAGAGAGTTGGGGGCAGGTCTCTTTCTTTGGATGGGGCCTCCCTCTGGAACAGCCTCCCTGCCTCTCTCAAGCTTCAGCAGAACCATCTTCAGTTCCGGAAGCAATTCAAGACGTTCCTCTTCGCTTCCGCTTTCTCTCTTCCACTCTGCTGATGACCCATCTGTTCCACGCACCTGGTCTCCCGGCGACCCTCTGAAATTGGGACCATGTCCCTGCTTGTCCAGCTGCACCTCACACTGACTCTTGGCCCCCCTAGCACTTGTGGTGTGTATATGTAACCCTTCAGTCCACCCATTCCCTGCACTTATTAGCCACCCCCACTGGCTGCACCCTCTGATTACCAGCACTTAGCCACATGTTGGCTGCACTCTGCACTTCTCCCTTTCCCCTCACTTTTGCACTTGTCCAGCCCCCACCCCTATTGAACTTCTCCCCTCCCTGCGCTTGCGCGATCTAAGTGACACAAGGTCTAGTAAGATCGTTGTTTTGTCCTCCCTTTGTTTCCCCCTCATTGTCTTGTTATGCCTAGAAACACTTGTGTACAGGCGCATTATAAATGCCATATCAAATAATATCATATCATACTGGCCATGGCAATTGGCCAAGCCTTTGGCTGTAGTCACTTTCTTTGTAGCAACCATAATTATAAAAGACAGAGTCCCACTGGACATGGTCTTTGTACGTAACCATATCCCAATGATCACAGCCTTTGGCCATGGCCATAACACATCCTTTATCTGTTTCTACTGTCCACATTGACACAATGCAAAATGTTTGAGGCCCGTGGCCTACAGCCACGGCCCATATCAGGGCCGGCCATGGCCTTCGGTACTGAGGCCCATATCTAGTAAATGATCCGATCCCACCACCCATGGCCACTGTCCCATGCCCTCTTTTTCCCCCCCTTTCATTTCCAAAGAAATTCCCACCTTAACAAATCATGCCTAAAGCACTCTTAGTGCGCTGTTTATTCCCAGTAATAATTTCCTTGATAACACATTGCTTGCCTTTTAGCGCACTCATGGGAAAACACTCAACAATTCAACACTCTTCTTCATCCCTACTATTACTTTCCATTGGCACCCTGCCTCCTTTCTAGGTCCGCCACTCCCCTCCTTGTGTTAGTCTTCCATAGCCTTCAATCATAAACCCATTTCGCTCGTCGGTATGTGTGACAGTTTCTTTTTCCTGCAATTATGTCTTGCAACCTTGCCACAGGTATCCGGCAGGAATCCTACAGGATTCCCACTCCTTAGCTCACCCCAAACTCTCCAACTGCACATGTTGTCCATCCCAACCTATGCCCTAATGAGAATCTACCCCTTTCCCCCCTGCAAATATTTTTTTGAGTGCTTTTCTTTTTTTGGCTTCCCTCGAAATGACCCTGGGAATCGTTCATGCTGAGGCAGAAAACATTCAGCTTTTCAGTTCTGAAAGGCTCACTGCTGCAATGAGCCATGGGAGATGTTTAAATGTTTTTTTGGGACTCGAGGCACCACCTTCTCTGACACATTAATTCAAAACTACTGTACGGTTTTACCCAAACTAACAAAAGGCACATCTACCGTCATTTGTGCCCAAATTGTTCCTTATTTGATCGAAAACCATCCAGTGTTTTTGTGCTACCTGTGTATAATGGACACAACTTTTTCCCTAAGAGAAAATTAATGGGAAAAGGCTGAAAACGAAAATGGAGCACTAGCTCAAGGGACCGATATAATTAAAGAACCAACAATGTGGTCATCTCAATCTGATGATAGAGACTCGAAGGGATTGAAATGAGAATTTGAAAGTAAATTCAACTGCAAATTGACAGATCTTGCTTACAATGGAAGGAAAGTGCTGAGACAATTTGAGGGGTTTCGACCGATACCCGAACAAAGTCTTGGGCTCTGAACTAAAAACAAACCATTTTCATCATTTATGTAATGTTTGGATTAAGAGATTATATTCATGAAAATGGGAGGTCTGCAATATGGACACTTAAATAAGGTAGTTACACTCAACATTGTCCCCTCTTTTGCAACGACAAAATACACATTTCAGTAGGGTTTAGTTGATAGACTTATTTTTAGATGGCTCTTCCTGTATCATGAGGCTGTCCACTAGTAGAATGAGGGGGAGAACATGCAGGGAGACAAGCAGTCAATTAATTAGGATCAGTGCCTGCCCAGAGACTTACATCCCCCAGTTATAGATACAATGAATTAAGTCTCCAGAGGATAGCTCAGGGGCAACATGCTCGCCTTGGAAGCAAGATCGCACTTAGAAACCTCTGGGTATTAAGCGTGTTATAAATAACCAATCATAATGAAAAAGGCACGCCTTTTCATCATCCCATGTTCAATAAAATGAGTGTCACCGAGTTGGTAATAATGTTCTCATGTTTTTCTAGGGCCATTTGTCAATATGTGTGTGGTACTATGCGAAGAGTTATTTTTGTTTAGTCATCTTACAAATTACAAAAAAACACAGTGAGAGTTTAGAAATAAGGCTGTCATCAGGGTGGAAAGATGCAGGCACTGAGAATTAAGACCTGTTAAACTGGGCTCGAGCAAACTCCATTGTCGCAGTGCAGGGGGTTGTGGTTTTATTAGGATGGGAAGTGCTCTCTCCCAGGTACCTTGGCACGTGGCACAACAATGTATCAATGTGAATTATTGCGAATCATCGAGGCCATGTAAAGCAACACAGGCAGCAGAGTGTAGCCTAGCTAATCATCCACAGCAAATATCCACAGGCCAATATTTCACATGCGATGCCAGCAATAATGCCCTGCTTTTGATTGATTGGTTTTTCAAATGGGGGAGGGCAGTGCCAAAGTCACAGAAGCATTAAGAGGCCCTCTTCAAAGAATACTGTTCAGCAGCAAAAAGGCACATCTCGCAGCCTCGGTGCACTCTGTACAAATGCAGTGTGCAGGGGTGGGCTGGGAACCAAAAGTGGCACCTGGAAATGTTTTTCAAAGTGGACCCATATTACACTATGCAAGAAAATGTAGCAACGCCTCTAAGTAGGGCTTGGGGTTCTCCCCTCATAATATTGGAAAAACATGTCAAATACCATTTGTCCCTATACCGGGATTAAAAGGTAGCTAAACATGGCACAACTGGCATATATCATTTGGTAAGAGTGAGGAATTGCATACTTGTAGCTTTATAACAAATTCCTTATTTTACTCTTTTTTTCAAGGAGTTGTGGGGAAGGACAGAGATACAGGGTAGGGGTGGGGTGGCTGGAAGAGAGAGTCACAAGAGTAGGAAACCAGTGTCCCCACTGTGATGGCATCACGAAGTATGACACAGACAACAGATTCAAGATTCAAAACAAAGTAATTTATTAACTCAAATGTCAGGATGCAAGAAGGCCTAACTTGCCCTATACTAAGGTGGGATTTCCCTACATGAACAAAACTGAGGGAAGTCTTAGTCAAAGAGTTCAACTTAAAAGTCTGCCTGTGTTCAAAACCTATGCTTGCCCACACAACTAAAGGTAAACAATGTGTAGGGATGTCAATAATCAAAGATATAGTGATCAACATAAAGTTCTGAGCTTCTTCCAGATTTTAGCTTCTGTTTCAGCTCCCCTTCCCCAAGCTCAAGAATGTTCCACAAAAGTCTTAGAATTACCTCTCTCCCACTCAAGGTAATACAGTTCCACACAGTACTGGGGGTTCCCATCCCCAGGTTCTAAGCAGCACAGTTCAACGAAAAAGTGTCCTTGAGTGTTCTTCTCGAGACAACAATTATAACTCCTCATGTCTCAGGCCTCCCTGCCCCAAGACCTCAGCTCTGCCAATTCTGCTTATTTCAGTCTTTCAAACAAAATAATTTACCACAACATAAGGTCAGCTTGACCATGTTCCTGGATTGCCTCATCCATTCACTGGCAGTGCCCCTTCTTGGTTTATTCCACAATGTCTCTTGGTTCTCATAGTTCAGGGCAGGGCTCACTGGTCTAGGTGAAGTTGTCAGACCACACAGTCCGCCCATCACAGGTCACGCAACAAGGATCCCTCTCTTTGTTGGCTTCTTGGCTTTGTGGACAATATTTACTCTTCTCTGGCTTCTCCTTGGAAGCCTCCTGGCTCTACCAGAGTATGTCACACACCTTCTACTAGTCTTTGGTCTTGCCGCACTGCATTTATCTGTAAACTTCACTTTGTGCTGGTCTTACTCCTGTGCCACCTTTATCTAGCACTATATAAGAGCCCTTTTCTTATGTGCGCTTTCCCCTTAGCTGTCTTTGATTACTTGCTTTTCCCAAAAGGCTGCGCTTAATTGTATATTCAGGAAGCTTAATTGCGAGATATGTTGAGTTCAACATTCACCAAATATTCAATGTGTTCAATTTCAAATTTCCTTAAGTTCAGTGTTTAATAAATGCTCAATGTGCTCAATTTCAAGTTCTCATTTGGTTCAGTATTCAATATGTATTTAGTGTGTTTATTTTAAGATTGTTCCTTCAGTTCCGTAAAGTATTACCTCTCCGCCACCAACTAGGAATGCCCCCAGCTGCCAAGTGCCTCTCTCGACACTCACCTGTCTTCGGCGTGGTACAGAAGTGGTATCTACTGCTTCCCGCAGCCTGGCCAGGTGGCGGGCCAACTGCTGTGAGCCCTGCTCGTACTTCAGGGCATGTTTTCACCTTGCTGGTTGCTCCGCTGCCAACTTCTGGACATGGACAGTGTTCCGCTCTCTCGCAGAGTTTCTGCAGCTCCAGCTGCCTGGTTTCTTCACCGCAGAGGCTCCTGTCCCTGCAATAGCCTAAAGGCCCAACTCGCCTTGGGCTGGGCAGGCTTTCTGGGCCCACTAAGGCTGCCTCCTCTGGACATGGGCCTCCTGCTGGTCTCCTTTCTACAGGCATCCCTGTTTCTCCTCTTGCTGCCAATATTGTCTCCCTTTACACACCTTTCGCACCTTGAAACACTTGCATCTAGGTGCGTTAAGAATGCCATGTCATATCATACCTTTTGACAGGTTGCAGGTGTGTACTTCTAATTGGATTTGCCTGACCATGATTAAGAGGACATGCCTGACTTTCACTACACTTTGCAGGCATCTTTCTCGTCCCAGTGTTAAAGTGGTGACATGGCCTAGTGTGCATTACTCTCAGTCTCAGTACTATGAAGTGTGACATGTGGTGAAATGAGGGGAGCTGGATTATAATAGATCATAAAGGTTGGGGAGTGTTAGGTTGGTCGTCAATGGGAAAAGAGGGATAGCATGTCTCACCCATCTTACCCTTTAATCCTTTTCACCCTCTTTCATCATTTTCCTGGTCAATGGGAAATGAGTAACACTATCCCATAACTGCCTCTGGAATAGAGGGCTCTTTCCAATCCTCAAGGACACTCCATCCAGGTGATCCTCCCTCGGTTCTCCACCCCCAGGGTCAGGATCCAAAAGCGATGACCTACCCCTGGCCATCTGTGCAGAGGATCCAAGGGCAGTAGATGTGAGAACGCCCTCAGGTTTCTCACACCACACAAAAGAGGCCTGTGGTGTGGAGGCCTACTGGGAAATCTACAGCATTTTCTATTCTATTCTATTTTATTTAATTCTTACTGCACGCCACATGCCGTGGGCCTCAGGGCGCACATAAAACAGGCCTGTTGGCTAGTCCACCACAGGCACAGTGTAGCATTGGCAGGTTGTGTATTGGAAGTACAGAATATCATTTACACATGATGTATAAACCTCTGTGCTTTATGCGTCTCCTAGTTGTGTGGGAAAGACTGTATTGGGGATACTCTTCTGAGACTCTGCAATATTGACTGGTCGTGTATCATCAGCTACGACAGTACCACATTATAAGTTTGGCTGTGTGGGAAAAGTTCTGGCAATTTCATGACTGCTACTTTTCCTGCATCGCCAAACTTCAAGTTTGCCGGGGGTGTGGGTGGGTGGTCACTGATTTACCTCGGCCTAGAGCTGGAGGTAAACTCAGGCCCCCACTGGCAAGAAACAGCTGATAGTACCAGTGCCAGTAATCCTGAAAGTGCCCCCATGGAGTCCTTTTGGACTCCATGGAATGGGGATTCACTGCCCTTTCTGCCTCCTGTAATATCCCGCTAATATGGTAGGTCATTTTGCCGGTATCCTGGCAGAATTACCAGCAGGATTCCAGCAAACGGATCATGATGCCAACTGATTCTTGAATTTGGAATGTGCAACTTTATTGACTAGTTGTCCATCTGCTGCAGTTCTCAAGGCTTTTACCAGGAGTAAGTGCGACTAATTTACAAATAGAAGTAATTTGCACAAAAAACATACACAGGTGCAGCAGGTGTACTTTTGGCATAAGGTTACACACAAGTGCATAACCTTATGCAAACATTAAGCAGTATAACGCCAAAAGAGGGTGTTCCCAGAGGCGTTTCTGCACATTGTGAGCCTATCAAGGTGGGATGTCACAACCACGAAAATGTAAATTAGAGCCAAAAATGAATATTCTCCGAAACCTTTGTCAACACACTGAAGTTACGTCCAAACGTTCTAGGTGTGAATTTCGCCTCTGAGGTGTGAATGCGAATTTAAATAATATGTCATTCATGACGTGCAGTAAGCTTTTTCGGATGGAGGGCGTGTCATGTCAGAACAGCAATAAAGGGTGGCAGTTGGCCATTTTTGAGAACGGTGGGGTAATTAGGTGTCTTTTTTTACAATGGTGGGTTACATTTTATTTTTGGGGGAATCCCGTTTCAGATCGGAAATTTGTGAAGTTTACACCAACACCCCCACAGCCCCAATCCTTCCCAGACAACTCTCCCCCCGCCGCCCCACTCCCCCGCCGGACAGCTGGAGAAAGTCCATACCAAAGATACAAGAGAAACCAAGAGGCAGACGGTCTGAACTGCCACTCTTCGGAAGAGAGTCTTGCAGATCAATAAGATGGAGGCTGTGGAAGAAGGGGGATGGAGAGCACGAGACACTCATCCTGGCAACAGTAATGAAGGCATCAGTAAAGGTGTTATCAAAGGCTACCGTTGGCCTCAGAAGCATACTCCTCAAACTAGAGCTCCCAAAACCGATCCTGGTGGCATTTTCTGTTTTTAGTGGCGAGGATTTTAAAATGGTAACGATAGAAAATATGGTTTTACAGAAAGTATAGTGAACACCAATGGTAAATCATTACCTCCAGTTGGCTCCGTTACGTCCAGGGTTAGCCCGCCATGGTGGATATTAACCCCAATGACACCAAGACCTGGGTGCTAAAGGCACTATTCAAATTGAAAACAATCTTCACTGGGGTATCTGTGATGCTGCTCTATTCTGCTAATGAGTACGCACATGGAACCCAGACTTCAGCAGAGCGGATCAGCTTTTCAGATGAGTCAGCTACGTTTTACTTTCCTTAATTTAACTGGATAAGAAGTTGTGCACTTGGGTGTTTGGGTCACAGGTGCTAATGTGGCTGCTTGAGGTTCTATAGTCGCCCCATCACAGTATTGCATCAATGAATACAGCTGGTGTTCGGAGCAGCCTGGCTGGCTCTGTGCCCTTCCCAGGTTTCTAATGCTTGCTAGGTTTGTGTATCGCCATTGTCTTTTTCCTAGGAACCATCCTTCCTGTGGAGTGTCAGTTGTTATCTGCTACAGGGCAAGTACATCGCCTCACCTCCGCCCCCCTCGATCTGTTGGTCACACGGGCTGTGTGTATTTGGCCTAACACCCAGTGTCCACACACTGTCTCCACTTGGTCCTTGGAAGCACAGTGAATGTTTGGGTCACATTTGTGCTCTTTTGCTGCCCATCCGGGCCTGCTTGCAGGTGATTATGTTGGCCCTGAGCCCTTTCTTGCCCCGGTTGCCTCTCCGCTCTCTCCACGCACCCTCTTCTGCATTGCCTCCCTCCCACCCCCATCCCACCCCCTCGCTCTGATTGGTCACACGGGCCGTGTGTATTTGGCCTAGCACCCAGTGTCCACACACCGGCTCCACTTGGTCCTTGGAAGCACGGTGAGTGTTTGGGTCATATTTGTGCTCTTTTGCTGCCCATCCGGGCCTGCCTACATGTGATTGTGTTGGCCCCAAGCCCTTTCCTGACCCAATTGCCTCTCCGCTCCCTGCTGACACCCTCTTCAGCATCACCTCCCTCCTGCCTCCCATCCCGCCCACCTGCCCCATGATTGGCTGTTTCTACTGGTCTTAACAGACCTTCCCAGGCAGCCCTCTGCCCGTGCAGCCCAGCGGCTAAGGACCTCAAGGCAAAGGACAGCTCCAAAGAGACGGCTCCAGATCATATCTGCAGGTATCCGCAGGAGAAGCAGGAAGCTAGCACCCAACAAAAAGTAAGTGTGGCAAGAGTGGGGACTGAAGCAATTACTTCATGTCAGACAACCCTTCAACTCAAACCGACAAGCCCTACTGTCGTAAATTCTTGTAGCTAGACTGTACTCCCAACAACATTGATCACGCGTGATTTGTCGAATTGAGCTGAATCCCACATCTAGATTGTCTGCATAAACCTCACAAACACAGAAAATGTACCTAATACCCTAATGACCTCATTGCGCCAACGTTGACCTTAGAAAGTGTGCCTAATAGCGTAACCGTGGTTAGTTCATTTTAGAAAGTGTGCCTAATAGCGTAACTGTAGTATAGTTCATTTTAGAAAGTGTGCCTAATAGCATAACTGTTATCTAGTTCATTTTTAGAAAGTGTGCCTAATAGCCTAACTGTGGTCTTGTTCATTTTAGAAAGTGTGCCTCATTGTGCCAAAGTTGAACTTAGAAAGTATGCCTAAAAGCGTAACTGTGGTCTAGTTCATTTTAGAAAGTGTGCCTAATAGCGTGACTGTGGTCTAGTTCATTTTAGAAAGTGTGCATAATAGCGTAACTATGGTCGAGTTCATTTTAGAAAGTATGCCTAATAGCATGATTGTGGTCTAGTTCATTTTAGAAAGTGTGCCTAATACCGTAACTGTGGTCTAGTTCATTTTTAGAAAGTGTGCCTAATAGCCTAACTTTGGTCTAGTTCATTTTAGAAAGCGTGCCTCATTGTGCCAAAGTTGAACTTAGAAAGTGTGTCTACTAGCATAACTGTGGTCTAGTTCATTTTAGAAAGTGTGCCTAATAGCGTAAATGAGGTCTAGTTCATTTTAGAAAGTGTATCTAATAGTGTAACTGTGGTCTAGTTCATTTTAGTAAGTGTGCCTAATAGCGTAACTGTGGTCTATTTCATTTTTAGAAAGTGTTCCTAATAGCCTAACTGTGGTCTAGTTCATTTTAGAAAGTGTGCCTCATTGTGCCAAAGTTGAACTTAGAAAGAATGCCTACTAGCATAACTGTGGTCTAGTTCATTTTAGAAAGTGTGCTTAATAG
Organism: Ambystoma mexicanum; assembly: GCF_040938575.1. Classification (NCBI taxonomy): domain Eukaryota; kingdom Metazoa; phylum Chordata; class Amphibia; order Caudata; family Ambystomatidae; genus Ambystoma; species Ambystoma mexicanum. The sequence goes on from NC_090925.1 coordinate 1,075,203,136, forward strand.
CGTAACTGAGGTCTAGTTCATTTTAGAAAGTGTATCTAATAGCGTAACTGTGGTCCAGTTCATTTTAGATAGTGTGTCTGATAGCGTAACTGTGGTCTTGTTCATTTATAAAGTGTGCTCCATAGCGTAACTGTGATCTAGTTCATTTAAGAAAGTGTGCCTCATTGTGCCAAAGCTGAACTTATAAAGTGTTCCTAATAGTGTACCTGTGGTCAAATTCATTTTAAAAAGTGTGCCTAATAGCGTAACTGTGGTCTAGTTCATTTTAGAAAGTGTGCCTAATAACGTAACTGTGGTCGAGTTCATTTTAGAAAGTGTGCCTAATAGCGTAACTGTGGTCTAGTTCATTTTAGAAAGTGTGCCTAATAGCGTAACATTGGTCTAGTTCATTTTAGAAAGCGTGCCTCATTGTGCCAAAGTTGAACTTAGAAAGTGTGCCTAATAGCGTAACTGTGGTCTAATTCATTTTAGAAAGTGTGCCTAATAGCGTAACTGAGGTCTAGTTTATTTTTTGAAAGTGTGCCTAATAGCGTAACTGTGGTCTTGTTCATTTTAGATAGTGTGCCTGATAGCGTAACTGTGGTTTAGTTCATTTAGAACGTGTGCCCAATAGTGTAAGTGTGATCTAGTTCATTTAAGAAAGTGTACCTCATTGTGCCAAAGTTGAACTTATAGCTTATATTGAACTAATAGCCACGCCATGAGTCCAAACCATCCCCCATTCTCAAACCATCCCGCCTTCACCATATTCTCAGCCCATTCCCTATCCAACTCCCAAGACAGAGGAACCATCCCATCCCAATCCAGCCCACCCTCCATCTCGCCCCCTCCCCATCCCCTATCCAAACACCCAGCCAGAGAAGCCCAATGGCGAGCCAACCATCCTAAGACCTCCCGGTCCTCCCATCCCCTCCACCCACCCACCTACTATCATCATGTCCGCCCCGCAGCACCCACAACTAACGGCCCACACAGCTTCCAAGGCACACCCACCCCCGCAACCAACCCTTCCCCCTTCCTCTCATCAACTCCCCCAAACATCCTCGTCCGATCCCACTCCTTCCCATCCCTAAAAACTGCACGTCTCGCCCTGGCAAGAACAGTAGCTGCATCCCTTTCACCCTCCGACCCCACTACCCTACCTCACACACCAACCGCAACAAAATCCCTGAAAAGGAAACGTTTCTGGTCTCCCTCAATCTCTCATTACTCCTCGCCAATCCTGTCTCGACCCACCTCCTTAATCACCCAATCTCGATCATCAACACCCTCCCCCCCTCCCTCACCCTGCCTGAAACCCCTCTCCCTTGAATTCTCACCAACCACAACAGGAACCCCTAACCCCCTACACCCCACCTTCGAATCCCTTGACCCAAATCAATCCAACCTCACACACCCATCCAACCCCACCTCCCCAACACCTCCGCCGCCCGCCTACTCTTCCCGTCATCCATCGACATCCCCCCTCTCTCACACTGCAGTTTCCACTCTCTCCCCTCACCCCCTCAGCTCCCTCCACCCACCCATCCCACCCACTCCCATTATCCTCCCATCCCCCACCTCTGCAACCTCCACATCATCCTCCAGTAACGAAATAAGATGCATCCTTTTTAATGCCTGATCTGTAGCAAGAAACAAACACAGCATCTTTGACCTCCACGCCTGTGACAAACCAGACCTAGGGCCTCATTACAACCCTGCCGCTAATGGATTAACAGCGCTTTAAAAGGCTGCAGTGCCGTTAACCCATTAGCGCCTTACTACGAGATCCCTTTAAAGTAGGGACCCGCAAAGGGACCTTGGTGCTAAGTACGATACCGCAATTTGCGGTACCGTACTTAGCGCCCTCCCCAGTCCCATTGAGCCCTATGGGGCAAAAATGGGAATGGGGAAGGGCCAATGTTCAATGGGGAATTACTGCCCCGCCAACCTTGGAATGCGGTGGTAATTCCCGATTGAACATTGGCGGACCCGTTACGATACCGGCACCAACCATGGTGATAATAGCACCATGGTTTAGCGCCAGTATCGTAATGAGGGCCCTAGTCTTTATCACGGAAACCTGGTTCTCTGACGACTTTGCACCTATCGCCAATGAAGCCTTCCCCTCAGACTACTCCCTGATCCCACTCAACTGACCCTCTAGAGGAGAAGGAGTAGCAATCGCCTTCAAGTCACACTTCTCCGCCTCAGTCATCGACATCCAGTCATCCATCACTTCCTGCAAAATTACTTCTCGTCAAACTATCCCTCCTCCCAACGTTCTCCCACAGCTTCCTACTAGTCTACAGACCCTCTGGCTACTACAGACAATTCTCAAGCAACCTCTGTGATTCGATAGCCACCATCCAATGAAACCATCCCACCCTCACTGTTCTAGGAGATTTCAATATCTGGCTTGACATCCCCACCAACCCTATGACCCACTCTCTGGTCGACTGCCTAGACACGAATAACCTCCATACTCACATAAACGGCTCAACTCACTATAAAGGACACACCCTTGATGCCATCTTCAGCTCCCACGACCAGATCAACCTAAACCCCACCACCCCAATCATCTGGTCCCATATCTTCATTGTCCCTTTCAGCATCCGCTCACCCGCCCCCCTCCCCTCATCCAAACCAGAACCCCCAACTTTACGCAAATGCTGGAAGAAACTAAAAATCCTTCCCGACCTAGTCAAGACGCTTCTTCAGTCTCCTCCACCTACCTCCCCTTGAAATGAACTCCTATCCACCGATGCCTTTGACTCATGGCTCAATACCTCCTTAATCCCACTCACCCCCACTTGCCAATCATCCACTCGCCATGGCCCTTTTCCAAGATGGTTTACACCAGGACTGAAGACCGCAAAACAACTATATAAATCCCTCGAATGAAAATGGCGGAAAGACAAACCACCCTGAACAGATCCACCTTGGCCCGGCACTATCGCCACTACAAAGCCGAAATCCAGAATGCAAAAAAAAAACATTACAACTCTCGAATCCTGAACTGTGAAAACCCCAGCAAGGAACTCCACAAAATCATCTCTGAATTCACCAAACCATCATGTACCACCACCCAATCGACCCGTTCTCAATCTCTCTGCGACTCTCTCTCTCTCCACCTCTACACCACCACTCTCGAGAGAACAAATTCTCTAACCAACAAACCGGCCCTCTTGCACCCATCACACAATCCACCCACCCCACCTGCCAACTCACCGCTTGCAACTCCAACCCACCCGACTTTCGAATCTTTCACACCAATATCAACAGACCAATTTCTCAAACTTCTCTCTGCCCAGAAACCATCCAGCTCCCCGCTATACCACTACCCAGCCTCAACCCTCAAGGAAATTTTCGCATCCACCTGCGCAGCAGAATATGCGAGAACCACCATAAACGACTCCCTCACCTCAGGAATTTTTCCCGAGACGTTCAAAACTGCTCATGTCAAACCCCTTCTAAAAAAAACTTCCCTCGACCCTCTCGACCCCAAAAACTACCGCCCCACCTCAAACACCAGCATCTTTGCCAAACTCATCCACAGAACTGCCTGCTTCCAACTAAATGCTTTTGTGGAAGCCAACAATCTCCTAGACCCCGCTCAATCAGGTTTCAGACCCCGACACGGAACCGAAACTACCCTGACAGCAATCTGGGATGACCTTAAAAACACTCCAGACTCTGAGGGATGCCCTGCACTAATCCTTCTTGACGTATCCACCGTCTTCGACACAATCAACCACTCAATCCTCCTTGACCGCCTCCACTCCATAGGAATCCGTGGAAACTCTCTCATGGATAGCATCCTTCCTCAACAATAGGAACCAAATAACTCTACTCTCCTCCTTCACTTCTGCCCCCCGACCAGTCAATACTGGAGTTCCACAAGGAGCATGCCTATCAGCCCCCCTGTTCAACCTCTATATGTCCAATCTCCCACGAATAATCCGCTTGCACAATATCCTGTGCTACAACTACGTCGACGACACCCAACTAATCCTAAAACTCCATAACTCAATACCCAGCTGCTAGCCCAACCTTGCTGCCTGCCTATTGCACATTGTTCACTGGATGACCACAAACCACTTCCTTTTAAACCCCACCAAAACCGAAATCATGGTGTGTGGCAACACCAAACTTCTCCCGCACCCTCTATCCTGGCCGTTATCCATGGGCAACTCCCCAACAACCTCATCCTCAGTAAAAAAAAACTTGGATGCACTCTCAACTCTGACCTTACCCTCTCGCACCAAGTCAACAACGTCTAAGTCCTGCCACTACCACCTCAAAATTCTTAGGCACATCTTTGCATACCTCTCCTTTCCCAACAGACTTGCTGCGGTCCAATCAATTGTAATGTCATGATTGGACTATGCTAACCTCCTCTACATCGGAGTCCAAGCATACCACCTGACTAAACTACAAAGAGCACAAAATGCTGCAGCCAAACTGCTACTAGCACTTGGTGCAAGGGATCAGACTCCCCAGCTCTCAAAACTCTCCACTGGCTCCTGGTTGCTCGAAGGGTGACCTTCAAAATCCTATGCATCTCTCACCGAGCAATGCATAAAACCGGACCTCAATACCTTCAAGACAAACTAAAACCTTACCATCCACCGCGCACTCTAAGATCAAGCTCTGCCCGTCTCCTAGTGATACCAAAAACCAACACAGTCAGGTTAGGTGGATCATCATTCTCAGCCTTGGCCCCCACTCTGTGGAACTCACTTCCACACCACATCCGACTCACCGAAGACCTCATGTCTTTCCACAAATTACTGAAAATGTGGCTCTTCCCTTAGAAATTGACTCTTAGGACAAACAGTATAAACAGCCACAATAAGCAGAAACCCTAGGTTGCTGAATCAAAAAATAACAATTCAGCATAGAGACCCGATCAAGGAAATGAAAAACTAAAACTGCCAGTGTAAATAAAACAGATAAACTGAGTAGATCGAATGAAGTGGATGCAAGGGATTAAATTAATGAAAGGGATGCAGTGGATGAAAGGGATGCAGGGGATGAAACAAATGAAGTGGATGAAACGGATGAAGTGGATGGAACAGATGAAGTGGATGGAACGGATAAAGTGGACGGAACGGATGAAGTGGACGGAACGGATGGAACGGGTGAAGTGGATGGAGCGGATGAAGTGGATGGAGCGGATGAAGTGGATGGAACAAATGAAGTGGATGGAACAAATGAAGTGGATGGAACGGATGAAGAGGATGATGCTCCTTGCACTGTCCTTTTCCATGAAGTCACTTCTGTTGGTGCAATCCATGTGCAAACTAGGAGGTGTTCGTGTATTTTGCCCCAGAGCGCGTGGGCAGAGCTCTACTAGATGAGTTTCCTGCATCTGTAGTTTTATTTATTTTCAGTTTTAGTTTTTTGTAATGTGCATGTGTTAAAATGCCACCTGCCACTAATCTTACCAACAAAGTTGACTGGGGTCTGGGGTGGGATTTGGCACACAAATGAGACTTTATGGAATCGCACGCACTGCATTTGGGTGGGAAAGTAACAGGATTTTTTCCGTGGTTCCCCCCCTCTGCCCACCCCCACCCTTTTGCAGTGCTGGATACAGAGTGCACTTGTTTTGTTAAAATGAATGTTGTATGATATAGTCACCTGCACACGAACAAAAAAAGGAACAGGTTTGATTTGAACTGAATATGCCTGCACCACACCTCCCCTCCCCTCTACCACGCATGTGCATCTCCATGGTGATGCCTGCAGAGCATAGAGAGGGGATGCACGCGCCTAGGAAAGGTCAGGATGTAAAGGCTAGGGTTGCGAATGGGAACATAGCAGAAACACTGCCATGAGATTCGCTGCCGAGGGAACTCTGAATTCACTGTCCACACCCTTACTATTATCCAATGCAAAGACACTGATTGTATTCACCCCAGGAGGATGGCAGGACCATGGCCTGCAAATATGCTTGCAGAGTTCAGAGCCCTGCGTATCTCCACAGATATCTGCATGTCTACACGTTTTTTAAATTTATTTAGTAAAGTGTTATTTAGTTACAGAAAACCTTTAACACTGTAAAATTACTCAATCACAATATCAAATTAATTCATCATCATCGTACAATCTATCTGATCTCACTAGATGAATTTAAATGTCACGTTTTCTCTATCGCAATTGCGATCTCCATGCAGCGTCATTTCTTGAGGCCATGGCATGTAGTAATGCTGAACATTCACCTGCTATCTTTCCTCGCCTTGTGCACACTTCTTAGGTCGCACACATCCCTCAAAGGTGCAGGCAGAAGCAGGGTTCGCAGTGCTGGTCGGCAAGTCCACCCGTGTACCTCGTGCCATTTACGCAGCCCTCTAATGCGCAATCGCTGATTTCTCATCAGAAATGCAGGGCAGGACGTCCCAGGATGCAGAGCGAAAGGAGCCACAAAGCCTGGGCTGAAAAGGGACCTCATGGCTGACACACGGCCAGACATCTGGAAAAGCTTACACTCGATACAAAGACACACAACAAAGGGAGCGGAGACGTCACCTTCATCCAGTGTTATCTGACATGCCGTTGCGCGCGCAGTTAACTGGCGGTTTGGCTTTGAATACAAATGCGCCACACCTGCTGCTTATGACTGAAACGATGACAGTTACTATCGTGTAAGTGCTAATGTCAGAGGCTACGCTCATGACAACCCTTCAACACTCGCTGATGTTATGGCAGTCCTTGAGTGCCCATTACTGAAATCAAAGAAGTGGGCCAAAGAAGTAGCAGTCCTCTGGACCCGCTCGCCAGCAGGCCGTCGTCCACCCTGAACCAATCTTCCACCCACGCCCCACTGCAGTAGCAAAGACACATCCCTGTGCTTTTTGGTTTTCACTGACGCTATAACAATACATTTTTGCATGTTCGGTGTTTATATGTCAGTGTTAATCGCTTTCATCTAAACACTGAAAGGCACAATAGTGCCTCTGGAGCTTGGGACATGCGCCCCAGTTGTGTGTGCAACAGTGGCGCCATGGGCGGATGTCATGGCTGAGGTCAGAATTACATTCTGTGCCTTCGACATTGACGTGTACCTGTTCTGAATAAGGGAAAAGCAAATGAAAGCACATTTGCTTGTATGTTGTCCAAACCCACTTGGTAAAAAAGCACAGGTTTTGCAGAAAGAATGTGAAAGCACACACATCCCTTCCAATGACAAATTGTATCTAGTTGTGTAACTCCTTGATGCACTCAGTCAGAATGCACTGGATACTTTTCACCCAGGTGATAGGAGCTATACACCCATAGCCATCGTTGATTGAGTGAAGAAAACACTTTGGGCCCGATTCTTGGAATTTTTTTGCAAGGTTCAAAGTGACTGCACTGCTGAAAATTGACTTTGCACGGACCTTGCAGGGCAAAAATACACTTTGTACAGTTCCATGAATCAGGGTTTGTGTCTGCAGCTCAAAGTCAGTTTTCAGCAGTGCAAACTCAATTTAACCTGTGCAATAAATCCCATGATTTAGTCCCTTTGTGACTGATTGGCCAGATTCAATCACTGCTTCTGCTTTTGCTTTCAATCCCTGGCGGTGCTGCCTCTCTAGAGAGCACGTGTAGGCTTCGTGGTGGGCAGAGTTTCATGGGCAATGCACTCTGTATACAGGCAGTGTATATTTAATGTTGCATGCCGTGGTATGTGGAAATAGTTTGTACGTTCAACAAATAATTAAAAATGATAAATTGAAGTTCGAATTCTAAAGAGCAACATCACTAGACACACACAGGAAAAAGTCGCCTTGGACTTAGTGGAGGGCTTTGCACCTCAGTAAAACGGCTTCAAACAGTTTTGTGGGAGCTACATACTCGCATTTGCCATATATTGTAAAAGTCACCGGGCCTCATTATGAGTTTGATGATATCTGAGCGGTAAATCAGCCCAAATATCACCAGACTGTATTACCTTTACCGCCACTTGGTACGGCATATTTTGCAGTGCTTTGTACTATTATTTATACGATGAAGCCTGAACAGTTTTCGACCAGAATAATCCTTTCAATGGCCCTCGTTCCGAGTTAGGACTACACCATGGAGTAAATAGCTCCATGGTTGGCAACCATGGAGCTATTTACTCCATGGAATACCGGCATGGTTAATGGAGTAATTTCCGGTCCATTCCAAGGTTGGATGGACCGGTAATTCCCCATTCACCATAGCCCTTCCCCATCCCCATTTCTGCCCCCATAGGGCTCAATGGGAATGGGGAAGGAGGTAATTACGGCACCGTAATTTACGGTGCCGTAATTTACTCCAAGGTCACTTTGCGGGTCCCGTAATTTACTCCTGCTAAAAGCAGGAGGTAAAGAGGGACCCGCAAAGGGAACTCGGAATACGGAGGTAAGGGATTACCGCCATCGGTGCCCTTACAGGCGCCGGTAATCCCTTACCTCCAACCTCGGAATGACCCCCAATATCTTTTAAGTTAATGCAGGTATGGTAATAAGCCAAGAAAATATGAATACATTCTTAGGTATACTAAAATGCAATACACCCTGCAAATGCAGGTCAAATGAAACCTGGCCTGGCCTGCCCAGAGAGTTCAGCAAAGATTGTATTATTTGTGAAACAGCACAAAGTATGAAAGGGCAATGTTGAATGATGGGGAAAGATACGTTCGGGTAGTATAGCTCAGTGGCAAAGTGCTCGTCTAGACTCAGAGCAGCACAGGTTTGAAGCTAGAAGATCCAGAGCAGCACAGGTTCGGATCCCGGGTCTGCACTTAGAAACCTCTTCAGTATTAAGCACATTATAAATAACCAATTATAACAGGTCATGACTCTGAATGTTTGGCAAGGCTCTGGTTTGAATCACTTGTCACACATGGCATAGAGCTAAGCCATAGCCAGACAATCTGGTCCATCCAGACCCAAGTCTTTGTTGCCTTGCCCCCTCTATATTCAACTAAAAGCTTCTGATCTTTGTCTGGCTGGTGTTAGGGGGCCCACCATCCTTCTGCTAGTCCTTCCCGCCTTTGTTGGTGTTTGGCTGCCCCAGTGCTCAAGATCTGTAATTTTTTATGTTGCCCTGTTTCTTGCTCCACACACACTGGCAAAGGAATATGCATAACCACCATCCATATCTTGACCTACGTGAGGGTCAGATATGGTTCTCGAGGACAAGCTTTTTAGTCTATTCATGCCATTCTTGATCACCTTGGGCTCAAAGTTGCCTCTGCAGGGGTAAACATTGTGCTCTTTACAAATACACTCAGTCAGCCCCTGGTTCTAGAGCTGAGGTGTACTTGTGAGTTGTACAGCTGAATCCGTGCTTTTTAGATGTGTGCCGGGTTCTTGTCACAATGAGCTGTTCATTGATTTTAACTGTTTGATTGGGCTTCATGTGCAGACAGGTGCAAATGAGGATGTTTTGGAGTAAAATTGTGGTGAAGGCCTTTGGCTATCATTGACTACTGTCCTTATTTGCTGTTTTCGGTATTTTTTGTAAGTAGGGGGCATGACCCCTACGAGAGAAGGCCTTTATAGAAAAGGTTGAGTTGTTGTGATACGTTCCAAATCCTAGGGTCTGAACCAAATCAAATTGATGTATGGTGCAACGAAACGCATCAGTCGGCAAAATTGTTCAGCAGGAAACCAACCACCGTCTCTGAAGTGATGCTGAATGCAATTGACGGTTGCCTGATCAGTTTTCTCCTGGAAACTAATATTCCCTCCAGTAACAGCTGATGCAGCATTCCCACAGCTGGAGGCTTCACACTTTGTGGTCTGAGTGCCATAGTGACAATCTTTCTTCTTTGTGGGAAACCTCAGACAAAACTGACTTGAAAGACATTGTCCCGAGAAAACACAATGTTACATGGCAAACCGGAGTGACGTTGTGTAAACTGCAAGACCTTTAAAACAATGGTCTAAGCGGCTGCCCAAAATCTTGAAAGCTCTTGGAGCTGAATTGCTACGTGTTTAGACTGAATGCAAATCGAGTTATTGCCTACGTGGCACAGGCAGCGTGGGTAGAGTTGACTAATGTACATTTGGTCAGTTTAAGTAAATGAATAAATGAAATAATGTGATAGGTTATTTATAACACGCTTAATACCCAGAGGTTCCTAAACGAGGACGGGGGATCGAACCTGTGGTGCTCCACGTCATTTTGCTTCCAAGGCGAGCATGTTGTCCCTGAGCTATCCTCCCGAGACTAAATGAAACGTTTCAATATAGCCAAAGTTCCCCTGTCTTCTCCTTTTCTCAACTTTGGGAGGATGGAACCATGTCGCCCCTGAGCTATCCTCCTGAGACTAAATGAAACGTTTCAATATAGCCAAAGTTCCCCTGTCTTCTCCCTTTCCCAACTTTGGGAAGATGGAACCCTGTGTTGACGTGTATCCTGAAAGCTACATGCAGACATTTGCATTTGAGGTCTCTGCTCCCCTCCCCTGGGAAGATGGCTGCCACAGTAGTGCAACTATCACCACTTGCTGTCTCTCGTTTTAAAATCTCATCATAGAGGCGAGGGATTGAAGAGGCTCTTAACCCGAATGCCCCTCACCGTCGCCAGCAGCATCTTGCTGACCGCCTGTGCATTTCTAGCCTTTGGCTGCCCCAAGAACTTTCCAAGCTGATAAAATAGCTTGACAGATTAATGCACCTGCTCCAGAGACCAGTGGTCGAAGTGTACGTGAAGAAATAGTGGAACTATGTTACCTACTGGCCTGTACCGCTCCACACAGACCCCATCTCTGCGCCCCCTCCCATGCACAATAAAAACCCCAAAAAACATGTGCCTGCTCTTTAAGGAGACGTCCGGTGCAGTGCACTGAAAGTGCAAGTTTCAACTTCTTCCTACACTTTTATTTTAAAACGAAACCGTTCCGGAACGTTTTCTTTTTAAAATAAAAGTATAGGAACGGTAAAACTTAATTGAAATAAGTGTAGGAGCACCGCTCCCGACCGCTCCCGCCCACTTCGACCACTGCCAGAGACCTTTGTTCAAATATGCATTTCCTGTCATTAATCCTCGTCAGCAATGTCAGATTCAAGGCAAAAAAGACCCATATGGCCGGGTGTTGGGTAGAATTTGGGGTTGGGGCAGGTGATGAGGTTGGGCACACAAATGGTGTAGTTTTGGTGTAAATGTTTCAATGTGGCTGAAAAATGAGTTTCACTATTACATTTTGTCTCTGACAGTGGTGCTTTAGCACCACCCATGACACCAAAACGAACGCCATGTGTCTGGCCAGAGGATGTTTGCATGTGTGGCGAAAACTGTTCTCCACACTTGGTGAGTCACTTCGCAGCTGGATATGGCAGCATTACCCATTGCTTCTTAGGTCCAGAATTCAACATTTTAAGAGTCAACTTCTGAACGCATCAGTGTGTCATTGGGTTGCCTTTTCTTATGTGGCTATTATTCTTGCATACTCTTGCCAACTTCAAAGCACCCAGCCACTTGCCAGCTCGATATGGGTAGCTAGTAGAGACCTGGCCACCCCTACCCAACTTCGCTTTCGCCAAAAAGCACATACGCAGTCTAAACACCTCTGATCAGTTTTCCCAAACCTTGGAGTGCGGTCACCCGAGGGCGGTCACCCACAGCGCTTTGAGGCCATACAAATGGGATAAAGGCACTGTATAAATGACAAATTACATCACTTTGCAGTTGTTACATTAGGTTGATTTGATTCAAGCTAATTGCTTACTGAAGTAGGACAGGACAATGGGGTTTTTAAGGTTGATTTTACTTGGTCATGTAACAGCTGTGAGACGCAATGAATGTGTGTTGTATTGCTTTTCTAAAGTTTTAAATCCCAATGAGAAGACACCATATATGTAAGTCCCTATACCACCTTGTTGTGCTAGTTGCAATTCTCAATGTTCACACTATGCCATGCAATTTACTGCTTGTTACTGGTTTCTCTAAAGCACAGATATATTTTTAAAAGAAACACTCCCTTTCTAATTCTGGCTGTTATGGTCCTGAATAGCCAGTCTGGCTGTTTGATTTTGTCCAAAATTCTATTCTCAAATGTACTTAATTATTTCCGGAAGCTTACAAGCCCCAGGTCTCATACAAACAGAATGGAGGAATTGCTCAACAAAAGTGGAATTGAAAACAGGCATTGGAAAAGTTAACAGTTTTGGCTTAGTGTTGGATGTGAAAAGATTTGAAAGAAAAGTGTGATGTTTGTGTTCTGTGAATAGTATGTGATGGTGAATTATGAAGGTTTTTGCTTTATTCCAATGTGTTATATATAACATTGTATTCAATAGATGTGATGGAAACAGTTCTTGAACCAACGTTTACATATGGTGTACAAATACCCCAAATTCCCCCCATTTCGGTGTTCCATGGGGATCCTCGCCCACCTGTTTAATAAATAGGCGCACCCTCAAGCAAAGCTCATGTGATCCTTTGGTTCCATTTTCTAGTCATATAGACACATACTTGGGAGCCTGGCAAATAGCAAGACAATACTGCTGACAACCTTCAAACTTCTGTATACACGCCAGCAGGCTGACACTCAAAAGAAACAGAACTGAAATCCACCATTTCTCCTAACTTGGACCTTCCTCTGTCTGGTACCATCCCTCAGCCCCTGACCTCAGCAGTTGCCAACAGTCAAAATCCTAAGCTACTGTTTAGACACGCTTTCCGCTTTCCAACAGAGAATTTTCACACTCACAAGAGTTCTCTGCCTTTCCTCAGGTTTCACGTAGTCATAGTGACCAAAACACGCATTTACTCTATACAGGACTACGGTAACCATGCACATGTGGGACTCCATGCAGTCTTCCACCGACACTCCAAAGATTGCAGAACACAGCTGTCATCTTTTTCCTTCACCTAAGAAGAGATGATGCTATCTCCCAGGGACCATCTGTCTGTTGGTGCTTGTAGTGTCAAAACTGAACAATTTCAAGGCCCTGTGGATTAAGCAGTAAGGTAGAATGCCTTTCTCTCTTTCATACCTGCCAACACAACACCCCATCCAGGAGTTTCTTCTCTTAATCCAGAATACTGTTCTCTATCCCCTCCTTCAACCGGTCTCTAACTGAAGGTTGGGGATTTGTGGAACTGGCCTCAAGAGTCAGGAAATGGCTTCCTCTTCGGATGAGAACCATGATCAACCATTTGCCTTTGTGACATGGCTCCATCGAACAAATTTGACATACATGTTGGAACCAGCACCAAGAGGTCACAGAGGTGGTGAACATCGGGTTTAAACCTTTTAACAATGAATAAACAACTTTGAAATAAATAAAAATCATCAATATGTTAATGTTGAGATGTTCTAGGGGTATAGTGGTAGTAAGCCATCATTTACCACCCGCACCCTGCTATAGAAAACATTTGTTGTAAATCATGAAGTGTAATGATAATAACATTAGAAACCTGAATGTTCCTATGCTTCTCTCCCCTTTATGGAAACCATAATAATATGTGTGACTATTACAAAATGTAATATAATGGCACCGAGTGATGTGATCTCATGAAGATGAAGGGCCGAGTCATCCCCAAAAAAATCTGTATGTCTAAAGTACAGCACACTCGCATATTTCTTAGAAGACATTCAATACAGCAAGTTATCTTAAGGGAAAACAAAATGTCAAAGCACCCTTGTTAACAGAAACCTCTAATGAAGTCCTAAACTGTGGTGCTATTACCTTACTCTGGAATGCGCGGTAAGGTGCCAGCAATGCCATTACTCCCAACCGAAAAACAAAATGACACCCTCTCACGAAATTGCATTTTCTTGTATAGCCTGTCCGTATTGGCCTGGAAAATGAACTAACGCAAGGGTGCTAGAACAAATTGAATACATGAAACTGTGTATGGGCACAGAAGAACAATAACATTGATAAAGTAAGTTGAAAACTGTTTTCCAGGTATGGTCTGTGGCAGGCATTGTCAAGGAAATGTGCTATCACATCACTCTTCCTTAGTGCCTCCGCTGCAAGGAGAGCCTCAGCATTCTGAAATAGTCAGACCTGGATTTCCAGTTAGGGAGCCCTTCGCATTTTACGGTAATGCCTTTGGCATCCCACAACCAACAGTCTGCTTTGAAACGTCACCCTGTTTCTATCTGAGAATTTATTTGATACTGTCTTCTCTAAAGTGATATGGTGGGCATATTAAAATCATAGAACAGCAGTTCCACAAATACGCTCTGTGCTGTACACTGGGTATAATGATAAAGACAAATACAGTATTCAATATGAAACACATATAATGTGTACCATTTATTTATACCAATGCAAAGTCAGACATTTGAGATTCTCATGAAACTAAAAATGCTGCTGACATGCGTTTCGACATTCTAGGGCTTTCTCAGGGCAGAGTATCTTAGACAAATTACATTCACAGATAAATCCAAAATGACATTTCATAAACCTAGACAATAAAAATGACAAGGGGGGAGAGGGGAGAAAAAAAGGAAGCTAATAACGAACAATAATGAACATAATTTGTCATTTATTACATCCACAAACCTTATCTCAAATCATAATCATCAGATCACCCATCTGACCTCAAACTTATCAGAGAGCTCATTCTACTTTAGTACATTAATTCCGATCTACTTCCTGAAGAGAATCAAACACATTTAAACTCAATAATTGATAATGCTCTTTCTTAGCATACAAAAGCTCTAACTATACACAGAGTCTGCCATATTGAAGAGTGCAGGACATTGTATAAAACCACATGATCATGTAGGGCCACTCAAGTAAAGGAGGATACAGTACCCCTGGCTGGAAAGTAGTGCCCACAGTACTGTTGCAAATGTATCCTTTTAAGTCCATATTCTAATACTGGCAGTTAATTGGCAAGACAATCAGGTCGACCTCATTGACTATTCCATGATACAGCTCATGGTTCTAATAAGATCAACACAGACATGATGATAGGAACTTATTTCAATTACCTGATTCCTATCCTGAGTTGGAAGTAGTCTGTATTACTAGAGGTAGGAATATACCCAAGAACAACTTCAATGTATATCTTTGTTCCACACCCTGGCCTTGTTACCAGACCAGAGTGTGAGCCTCATCTCATGATGGAAATTATCGTATAACTTCTGCAGTAAAATAAAGTAAAACAACCAAGGTGTGCGTTTATGAATGTGCCCTTAATTAATAGTTTATGTTCCACATTGTATGTCTCCACTGCGTAAAATATTCTTACCAATAGTTAATTTTAAAGATGCATAACAGCTCCGCCTTACTTAAAGCTTGCAACACTTTCGCAAAATGAAGCTCCTGTTTGTTTCTTTAGTAACTACTTTTGCACTGTTGTCTGATCATATTATCACTATAAGAAACATGGTAGCTCCATGCACCAGTGTTTACACTTCATAGACAGTTTTGCAACCTGCAGATTGCATCCTTGAAATCTGACGAGTGGTTGCCCAAGTCTGCTGGGTCCCCTAATTTGTTTTTTCAAATGTAGTGGGTAGATGGTAGTGCACCTTCCCTGTATTCGTTAAAAAGTAGTATTTACTTAGCTGTGTTACCTGCAGTGGAATTTAGTGTTGACTGATCGATACCCATTAGTCAGTCGGTTTGTGAAAATTCAAAAATTTGGTGTGCTAAGTTCAGATGCACCTGGGCTTTTGTTGAGTAAACAACCGAAGTCAGACTAATGGCCTCATTCTAAGTTTGCTGGTCCAGAAACAATGGTGCCGGTAAGCTTACCAGCACCACTGTTTCCAGACCGGCAAACTATGGGTTTGCCTCCCGGAGCCGCTGAGCCCAAAAGGTCTGACCCTGCCGGGCACAGCGGCCATAGTAGGCAGACCCATCATGGAGGCATGCTTCCGTGGTCCCCATTCCATAGGACTCTGTGGGAATGGGGACTTACAATTTGCCAGCACCTGACTTTTCGGTCCGCCGGGGTTGTAATCCCCCGGTGTTACTGGGAAGTCAGGTGCCGGTAAATATTTACGGTCTGGCGGCAACCCACCAGTATCACCGGCACGGTTACCGCCAGACCTATAATGAGGCCCTAAGTCTTGTGTTTTATATATTTAGAGATGTATTTGACTTCTTAAAGTATTTTATACATGGTGCGCATATTCAGGAGACTAATCTCTTCCTCTTTCGCAATTCTCCACTGTGTTGCCGACACGTTCCATTAATTGTGCATTTTCTAGACTAATGTCAGTCAGTTTCTGAGAACATGAATCTCGTTTCTCTGCATCCATTCTTAACTGATGCACCTCCTGAAACAGGGCACCATTCTCTTGGTTGAATGTGTCCTTTTCTTCCCTCAACTGCTTTCTCTGTTGTTTCAAGGTGTTCAGATCTTGGTGCATCTGATCAAACTCACCTTGAGAGACAATCCCTTTGATAATTAATTGGGCGTTTTGAGCTTTCAATTGTTTTATTTGTGATTGGGATATGAAAATGTCCTCTAAACAGACTCTAATATGAACAACCTGATCATTTAATTTGTGTTGCAGTGTGCCCATATTTTGCATACACTCTTTATGCTCCTCTTGCAGTGCAGAAACTGCATTTCATGTTCTGCATTTTCTTGTTGCTGCGTTTTTAACTAATATTTTAGCTGTTCAATGAGACTTTTCTGCTTTGACTCCTAATGTGACTCTGTTGCACTTTAGCTTCTAATTGTTTCAGCTCTTGCTGGACTTCATTCAAAAGCTCAGCCTGGTATTGCACAGAAGCCACACTATCCTGATGCTGTTCTTCCACTATAAGCAAATGGAGGTACATATATGCTGTGAGCTGAGCCATTTTAGTCTGTTCATCTTTAGTAGTTTTTATCATATACACGTCTGTTAGAGCTTGATACAACAGACCATTATCCTGTCACATGTCAACATTTGCAGAGGTAACCTCCTGCATCATTCTGGTTTGCCACATTTCATATTCTTCCTCTACCTAATCAGCTTTGATGAGAAATGTGGGTAGGAGGTGCTTCCTGGCCATA
Organism: Ambystoma mexicanum; assembly: GCF_040938575.1. Classification (NCBI taxonomy): domain Eukaryota; kingdom Metazoa; phylum Chordata; class Amphibia; order Caudata; family Ambystomatidae; genus Ambystoma; species Ambystoma mexicanum. The sequence goes on from NC_090925.1 coordinate 1,075,220,053, forward strand.
TTGAGTTCTACTGTGCTGATTCTTAAATGTGTTCTGTAACCATACATACTCTATATGCAGGGGTAAAATATCAACCCTGTTTATGCTTAGTCTCTACTCACAATGTCATGTCAACTCAAGATGCTTCTATTCAAATCTATTTTCTCTAAACACCTCCCTGGAACCCAGGATACACGTCTGAGTGGCACTAAACAATGCAAACACAACTTTCTATCCACTGCAATGCAATTATACACAAATGAATAGTTTGCTGCTGCAAATGTCACAAGTGAACACTCTCAACCACATCCCAAATACACACATTGTTACTTAATTATATTCATTTTTGCTCACCCAGTCTCATTTTGTACAGTCATTTGTATTAGTTGCAGATCCCATTCCTTTGTCCAAAGGTCTGACCTACCAACTTGCTGATTTATTTCTGATTCAAATTGTCTTGCATACACAGACACACATGACACAGTCATTCCTATGTGCTGCTGTCTCAGGTTTAGTTGCCACTTGCCCAGCTTTTCATGACTACCTATTTTTGTTGCCAATCCCAATTTACTGCTGTATAGCCTGACCTATTTGTTGCTTACCACACCCATGACTAGATAGCAGATGTATTTACGGCTGAGTGATTAAATGTTCCATATCCTGACTCACTGACTTTTGAACAGCCAACTTTATTTGTTGCGGACTCCGATCAGTTGTTACGTTGTCAGACTCACTTCCCTTGTCTAGATCATTTTGCTGCTTAATCATATATATTGTTGCGTAGCCAGAGTTATTATTAATTATGCCATAGCCAGATACATTGCTGTCTCGCCTAATCTATTCTTGCATAGCCAGGTTTATTAACTGCTGTTACAAGTTAATTGTTGCAAAACGAGGCTCATTTGCTTTGCCAATTTAATGTGTAGCCAGTCCCAATTTATTGTTGCACAACCAGCCTGATCTTCTGTTTAATTATATCTTTTGTCTCTTTGCCAGACTCGTCTTTTATGTCCAGATTTATCGGTTACAGATCCCAATTTACTGTTGCATAGCTTGACTAATCTGTTCTTGAGTTAGAGCTGATTGGACGCTTTGTTGCATACTCAGGCTCACTCTGCAAAGCCAATTTTATTTGTGTCAGATGCAATATTTGCTGCATTGCCCATATTCATTCTACACAGACAGATATTATAGACAGATAGATATCATAGAAATAATATTAACATAATTGTTCTATAGCCATATTCACTCCCCCTGCCCAGACACATGTGCTTCATATGCATATGTATTGTCGCATAGCTATTTTCGGATTCATCTAATTGATTGTTGCACAGAATTACCTTTTATTCAGCCAGACATAATTTCCTTCATCAACTTGTTTTACCAATCCATATTATTTGTTTGCATACCCAGACCCACTGTGCAGAGCCAAATCTATATGTTGCTGCTTCAGGATTATTGCTGCATAGCCGGTTTTTCACTCCTCTTGCCTAGACAGTTTTCTGGTTATACAGATTGATTGTTGCATAGCCATATATATTTTATTTGTTTAATGTAATCAATTGTTCCATAACCAGACGTAATTATTGTTTTACATCCATACATTTGCTTTGTGAAATTAATTGCTGGATAGCCGGGTGCATTTTACATAGTCTGATGTATTTACTGCTTCTCAAACTCATACTTGCATAACCAGACGTATCTGTTTCATAATGAATCTGTTGTTACATTACAACTACTAGTGTTCTCGCCACCAAAGTAATTATTTCATTTCCAGACTCATTCGTATAGCAAAACGTATCAGTTGTTTGTTCAGATTATTGTTACCCAGCCAAACCGTCTTGCACAATGGAGCATATCAAAGGGGCAACACGCTGGTCTTGAAAACAAGACCGCGCAGAACAACAGAGGTTTGAATCCCAGATCTGTGCTTAGAATACAAACACAGGTATGGTATTAGGCGTGTTATAAAAAAAGTAATGAAATAAAAATAAATATATTTTCATCAGCAGCGCAATCGATTTGCTACTGCATTGCTAGGATCTGATCATACAGCTAGACTCGCTTGCGGTATGGTCATTTTAATAGCAGCTAAACTAGACTCACTTTCATTGCCATATTTTCCTTTCTTTAGCTCCACACTAGGAACCAATAGTTGCCAACTGAACTCTCTCTCTGAGGTAATGACACGAAGTACGGAGGATACTTAGCAGTAGATTGCCTTACAGAGCTGCCCTGTCTACTGGTACACCTCGCACAGCTAGACCATATCATGCTTAGAACACGGATAGCAGGACAACGCTGAAAAACGAAGGAGGAAATCTCGGTAGCACACTTTCACAATACCTACAAATCATTCAGTGGGGGGCATTGGCGGTCCCCTTATACACCCCCCAAACCAAAGATTTCTGTCGGTCTTTATCTCCAGATTCTGCCACAAACAGCTTCCTACGACAGCAACAAATGTATTTATTTATTTGATTTATTTAAATCTTTCTAATGCGCCTCTCACCCGGAGGTCTCAGGGCACACATAAAACACAAAATACAAAGAACAGAGAAAATCACATAAAAGACAAACTGAGAAGAAGCAATGGATTGTCAAGGTAGTTGTATTATTTATTTATTATAATGTTTCTAACGCACCACTCACCTGGAGGTCTCAGGGTGACCAACTCTCACCTCATGCCAGTATCAGACAAGCAACTAACAGAAAACAAGAGACTCCACACCTACCATCAAGCAAACATCCTGTTCACTGCTAGAGGTATGCCACCGACAGGACTAACATCCAGAAACACATCTCTTCAGGCGTTACCATTGATCACGTCTTGTATCGACACTGGTCAGCCACTCTTCACTGAAACCAGGACAATGAAAGAGACCACATGAAGAATGTACTCAGCTTCTTTGTTGAAGAATGCAACAACTCCGGGCTACTGGAAGGAACAACAAAAGAACAGTTGTTACTAAATGCATCCTCGCCATGCCTAGAGCTACATGCTCCATTTCACTGATGATGCTCAATGAGGCTAAACCGTGCCTGGGTTTGCTTGTGGTCTCAGGCAGAAGGGATATGACCTAGCAGGTTGCGCTTGATGTACCTTTGGATTGAGTCGAAGCCTGATATGCATATTGTCTTTCCCCTTCTGTAATGTCTTGGCAGGCTGAAAACCCATCGTCTCTAGGGTTTTCTGAGAAATGTCAGAGCTTCGGAATGCATTCCAAATCTTTCATCTATAATTCTTTGTTTTTCAAAAATCACTCTTGTGGGTTGGTTGGTTAAGCCTCAAAGTGGCTCCCAATCTTGCCGTGCCTGGAGACCCAAGCTACACCCCATTGATGATGCTTTATAAGGCTGCAGTATGTGTGAACCTTTTTGTGGTCTTGTGCAGAAGGAAGGGATGTGATCAAGCAGTTCTGGCAGTACTTGCTGTTTTCGGGCCATACCAGATCAGTTTTGCATATGGTCTTTCCCCTTCTGTAACAGCATGGCAGGCTGGGAATGATGGTCTGGAATGTTGTCCAGAGCAATGCCAGTGGTTATGATTTATTGAAAACCATCCAGCCATCACATTTATGTTATGAAGTCTCCTCATCAGCTCCATCAGCAAACAGTCCTCTGACATCTATGATCTTATATGCAATGGCAAAACAGATACACTCTTCATTTCAGGAACCGGTATCTCAAAGGGTTACTTAGCATTCATACATAAATCATTGATGGATGCTACAGTATGACAGTCGCCAACAGGGCAGGCATGCGAGGCAGAGTAATTGCACTTATTCACAGAGGGTCCATCAATATTACATTTTCAATCTTTGATAATTGTCTGGTCTGAGAATCTCTCTTCTTAATTGGCTCACTATCAAACACATTAGCCCTAACATCCTTCTCGTACACAGACGAGCAACCCTTCCGTCACAGACAACCTGGATGGCATGGAAGCTAATCTCCCTAAAGACCAACAGGACCTCACCATTCTGAGAGACTTCAACACCTGGCTTGAGAAGGAGGATAATGCTTCTACAAAGATTCTCTCTACAAATCGTGTCATGCACCACATCAAACAACTGGTTAAACGACTTACTGACAAAGCTGGACACACTCTTGATTCTGTTTTCTGCAATGAGAATGTCACCATTGTATCCTCCCAGTTCACTCACTTTGGGAGCGCCGCACTCTCTATCAACTTCTCCGAAGCACTATCTCCCGCTAAGTCCTCCAAGGACTCCCAACGCTAACTAGACCATGGTAAAAGATTCAAACGTATGCCCTGTTGGAAAGATTCGAGGCATCAAAACCGCATATCATACCTGAAGCACAGAACACCAGATGACCAACACAATGCCATCCAGCAATGTTTTCCAAGCACCCAGGATAACACAGCACCAAAAAAGCCTTCCAAAACCGCACAAAAGAAAATTCTCCAAATGCATTACCCCCATTCTGACTCACATCAACAAAGAAAAATGGAATCTGAAGAAGAAACAACCCGGCTGCATGCAAAGTGGCTCAACATTGCTAATTGTGCCTATCATCATAACCTAGGCCCTACCATGAAGTCGTTTCGGCTTTATTGGATTTGGAGATGCATTTCATAGCTGACCAATTACAGTATATGACTAAATGACTTAATATGCCTGATGGTAGTGGGGCACATTATTCATGAGAATCCCATCAAATACTCAAGGTATGGAATTATTATGGGATTCCATCGGACAGACAGGTGACACCAATATAGTCCACGCAGTACAATAAACCTGGAGGGGGGCAGTGGTGAAATTGCTCTTAATGTCTGGAAATGCCTCTCAGAGCAGACAAAATGATATTAACAAACACCTTTTAAAGCGGGACGAGGGATGTAGAAAAATGGGAGCTCTATTCGAAAATTGTACATTATTGACGTTATATCAATGGGCAAATCATTGTAACATGACAGCGGACTCATTCTGGAATTCTTCCAGGACAGGGAAAAGGCTAGCTACTAAGTGGAGGAATATCCTGGAAGAACCTGAGATGACCCCCAACTTTGCAAATGATAGAATCTATAGGGACAGGAAAGGGGATCATTTCTAACATATACAAAGAATTTATAAAATTGAAGAAACTCCCCGGATTGAAGGTTAAATAGAAATGGGAAAAAGATCTCGGTTCTCCATTGGAAGATGAGGAATGGATGAACATATGCTCTGTGACGCAGGAAGCACCTAGAAATGCATGCTTTAAATTAATTAAATTTAATATCATACATAGAGTATACCTCACACTGGTGAAATTACACATTTGATCCCGCCTTACAACACGCATGCCCCAGGTGCCAAAAGGACAATCTAGTGTTTGGTCTTGAAATTCAATCCATAGAAATGTGTACTGGGAATCCAACTGGTGGTAAGAAGAAAACACATACAAATGAAATTGCTAGCTTTATAATCATACTCGCCAAAAGGAGAATAGTGATCTCCTGGGAATAACCTAAAGGTCCTCTCTTAAGTCAATGGTTAAAAGTCATCCAGATATGGGTACTAGCATAGGAAGAAATACTACAATGTGATAGGAAACAACATTTGCAATTGTGGTTCTACAGAGCAGAAAATACCAACACAATCAGTGCAACACGGTCAGAAAAAATTCAAGAACCCAATAGCCTATAACATGACTCCAGCACCTACACAAAAGTTTTATGATTCCACTCTTGAGACACTTCAGAAACGAAAATCAAACAAATCCAAGTCCATCTTCAAAGGAAAGGACCAACTGGGCCCTACCAAACCAGAGGAAGCGATACCTACTGATTCCTCCATGTCACCACTGACTGCTTCCTGCCTTTCTACTACCCTGGACTTGCTTTCTATGATCAACTGGAGTAACTCAGCAGGCTCTCTGAATAGCCCGTTCATCCCAACATTTCCTAAAAATAACCAAGCAGCCATGATGAGCACCTTCCTTCCTTTTCTTTATCAACACCTATATCAATCAGGGAACCATTCCTCTAGTCTTCAAAACCTATCCCAACCTCTCAGCAAAAACCCAAAGCCACCCTAAATGACCCAACCAACTATGTGCCAATCACAAAAGTACCTTTCATTAGAAAAATCCTTAAGAAATACATTTACTATTTGCTTTGGAATAGTTCAAGGTTCAAACCCTTCAAAATGAATCACGGCACTTGGTCGGGCCAATAACAAGAACAGGATGCACACTGTGTTCAATTTGGAACATGCTGAACAACAATATTGACAACAACTCAACCAGTTCACTCATCCTGCAAAGAAGTATAGAGGATATTTGAGTAAGGGTAGTCACCCTACAATGTATTACAACCTGCTAGACTGAGACAACACAAAAACACTCATGCGACCTTTCAGATAATCTCATTGCAACTCCAAATGCAGAGTAGTCCAAGGTTCCATCTTCTCCCCGCTTCTCTGCATGCCTACCCTCCTAAATATCATCAGCAAGACAGGCCTCACATTATTCAGCTCCTCATATGACCAGCAAATTGTTTACAAACTCACCAACGTGGATATGCCTGACCTCAACACATGCCTTGCACATCTGGACTCTTGGATGACCTCTCGCAGACTTAAGCTCAATCTTTCCGAAACAGAGCTCATGTTTTGCAGTGCAATACTGCCTAACTCTGCACACAATTTCCAGGCTACACATAATGGCCCTTTGCTCACTACCTACTTCTAATGTGAGGAACCTTAGAATCACATGGGACAGCAACCTTACACTTGTGCCACATGTTGAAGCCATTACAAGTAGCTGCTTCTTCCAACTCTGAAACTTATGACCCACCATGTCCCACCTGACCTTCATGTACAGGACCGTGATAGTTTTCTCACAAATACATAAAGACTCAACTACCCCAAGAGTCTTTACTTTAGACTCAGTGAATACTCAATAGACTACAAGGAGTGCAACACGCAGCTGCCAGATTTCTCTTGAGACTGCAAAGATATGAACACATAATGCCAGAACTGCACACTGTACAGTTCCCAATAATACACTTCAAACCTCTACTCATCACTCAACACACCTGCCATGGCAGGGGTATGGACTCCATCACAATCAAATATGCATAAAACACACCATCAAGAATATTCTGATCGAGCAACATTGCATGAGTACCGGTTTCAAACCTCAACCAGAAATGGCATGGAGGGTTCTCTTTCTCCTTGCTAGCATCCAAACTATGGAAATCCCTACCCAAAAACCTATGTGAAAAATAAGACCAACTAACCTTCAGAAAACAGGTATAAAGCTGGCTTTCAAACTAATTTCACCCTGGGACAAGGGCGCACCCAATAATACATATACTCTCCTCAACCTCCACACAGGGAATATGCCCTATGTAACTATAGAAATGACCAGACCCCCACATGCACCCCCTCAACAAACCTATTGGAAGCAGGGTCACTCAGGTTGAACTCTGCACAACTAAAACAGAAGTAAACAACCACCACAGTTTATTCACATTACCAAAAGGGGCATGCTACCTCTCTCAAAGATAACACCCAGTCCTCATTCACTTTTCCTCTTGTCAGTTGGGTAACAGGGATCAATGACCAGACAAACTTAGAAAACTTACCTTTAACGTGGTTTATAAGGGACATTTAATAGTGTTGGGGCAAATTAATGAATGGTGTTGATACTAAGCACAACATTAAATGGGTCATGGTAGGTCCAGGGATTTCTAACTAAAATGGCAGGGCAATTAAAGGTTCAAACATGGTATTCTGTCCAGAGGTGTAAGCCAGCAAAACTGTAGCTCTCCCCATCTCAGCGTTGCTTTCGTTGCTATCCTCTTGACTGAAGAATCAATCCTCTTAAATGGAAAACCCACTGGTTCACGACTGAAAGACGGGCCCTGAAAGAGGGTTGGTGTTATCCCCAGGTCTCTGTTGTCTACCCCTCGATTACCAGCATGAGTTACTAGTAAATCCCATAACCAGGACTTGAAAGTAAGGTTTCTGTAATGTACTACTTGGTTCCTTATTCAGATCTCTGAGTAGGAGGTTGTATCCCCTGTAGTATGGATTGGATCCTATTGTGGGAAGATCTATGATGTCTTGGCTGCTCATCCTACTACTGACACCATCTGTCACATGGGTTATGGCCTACGGATCAATGACAAGTCAAACACAACTTAATTCGAAAGTGGTTTGTTAGGGAGATACAACCGTGAGGACACACTACATTGGGATGGCCTAAAGTGCAACTGAAATGTGTCAGAGTAGGTCAGGTGATTTCTAGATAAAATTGCAGGGAAAGTAAAAGTTCAAAATGTGCTTTTCTGCATCCTTAGAATGTGTTGGTTATTGATTACTAGGTCAACTGTTCATCATGTCCAAAATGTGCCTTTAATCCAAGTCTCTGGTTTCTCAGTGTCTGGGACTTCTCTTCTCCAGGGGTTGGCGGATAGTCCTCACAATACTGTTTTTCATGGGGCAATCTGCCATTTATTTCTCCTCTACTTTCTTGTCCTGTCTATTCCCGCTACTGGTCTGTCATTCTCCTCTGGATTCTCACGCGTCTGCACCTCGAGGCATTATACCTGTGCAGGAGTCTCCAATCTTGGGAGCAGTGAATGAGGGGCTAGACGAGCAAGCAAGGTATGTCACAAGGTCCTGCATTTGGACCCAGACAGTTTGTAGGACACTAAAAGGGCTAACTCACCCTGATACCGTTCCTTCCCACTTGGCCTCCTCCTCCCCAGCTCGTACACCACTCTTCCGATCCTCAGGTTCTCTCAATCAGAATTGGCCTACTTCCACTTGCAACTGTATCTCAGCTTTCCAATCCTCTGTTTCTTGTCTTACTTTTTACACCAAATCCCCCTCCTATTTCCCAGATCAGCCTCCTGAATGATCAGAGGGTAAAGTGGTCAGGAGACATCATCAAGAGCCACCAGTATGGAGGCCCCATTAGCTTTCTCTGCCTCTGTTCACCTGAGGCTTGGTTACCGGCACGCTGCGTGGAGGCTTGTGCTTGCACCACAGCAGGGATGTGCCTCTCATGTTTTATAACAGTTTATCTTCGAAAGTGTGCTGCTGTGCTTGGAAACACCGGACCACATTGTGGCAGTGCATCAATTCACCCACCGCTGTATCGCTGTAACCCACCTTCACAGATGCACACAGCATGGCTCTTGCTGTTCTCTCCATGTTAGAGTTGGGGCATTCCGCTATCCTTTGGGAAAGTACCTAGGCCCGCAACAACAGAGCCTAGACCCAACAGTATCCCTTTGAGGGGGTGCCTGCGGATGGTTTATTCGACTCTCCTTTCCCAAACCCTGATGGTCCACTCTATGTGCGCCAACTGCCCAGTAGCACACTGCACTGATTTAATCTGCGTGTGCTTTGTGTATATGAATGAAGCATTCAGTTGATAGAGATGCGCTCATTTGAATGGAGCAAACCTCCATGCCATTACAAGTGTGACCAGCTATGAATGTGTTCGTAGCAGCAGGCTCGCATTCCAGAAAAGGCCTAAAGTGCTGCCCTTTCAAGGCAAAAAAGGTCGAGTCTGTATAGCGTCCCAAGTATTCTGTAATGCGTCCCCAAGTTGTTACATTAGAATGCCAAGTTTGTTATGAAAAGAAAATAATTCTATTACTAATTTCCCAGGGCTTGTGCACCCACGGCTACTGCGGCTGCCAGTATGCCAAGCAAGAAAACCTGCACACACCGGGTTCCGATTTTTGAAGCTCATTTTCTGCACATGCTGTCTCCGCCCTCCCTCGACTCCCTTCTCGGGCATCAGTTGACAAAGCACATCGAAGCGGAACAGCTTGACGTGTTCTCGCAGGACTGCTTCAGAAGTGTCTGTGGCTGGATTTATGGAGCTCTTTGGGACGCAACCAGGCAACGATCGGAGTCTAGGCCGGCCCATACCGCTGCATCGGGGCTAAGATCCCGGGCCTGTGCCAGGCGCCCTGTAATAAGATGGCAGCCGCTCAACGGAACCATTTTGCGGCAAAACAGTGGGTAACATTTGTGTGCCAAGGCAGGCGGCTATGTTAAGAAATCTCTTTTTTGACAGGTTTTTTTTTTCTCTGATGGGCGAGTTGTGCTGGGGCAGTGCCAGTCACATACGAGCTCTGTGAAGAAATCTGTCGATCTCCTAAGAGGCCAGTCTACCTCTTTATTACAGGCCCTCAATGTAATGCCAGTTATCTCTGCCACTCCTTACCATAACAAGCATTGGCCGGGTCAATAGGTTTGGTGTGCACTGCAGTTCTTTGCATTTTGCATTTATAGGCACCAGGGTGCAAGGAGGAGAGTGCAAAGTTGCAATCGAGGATGTGATAGAGGGTGCAGGTTTGTGTAGCATGGTGCTTGCATTGCCCATAGCAATGCAATGATATAGAATGTAGAGTGGTGATGGAACCCTGGGCTCCTTCAGGGTTCCATAAGGGTCAGTTGGTCATTCAGGAGGATAGCTCAGGTGCACCGTGCTCGCTTTGGAAGCAAGCCAACACAGAGCAACCCATGTTCGATCCTTGGGTCCGTGCTTAGAAACCTCTGGGTATTAAGTGCGTTGTAAATAACCTATCATATCATTCCAGGTGGGAGCCCTACCAAGAAGGATGATGTTACCTGCTCTCCCACTTATCGACTAACCCTATGAAGTACTTCATCTTTTAAACTCTCCAGTGTCCTTCTTGCCTCTCACCTGTGTCTCCTGCTGACACCAGACACCACAATTTGGCGACGAGTTGGCGAAGGTATGAGCCTGTGATGAAATTTGGAGCAATGCTGGAAGGTGGCGAGGAAGAATGGCTGAGGATGCTGATGGCCCCTGGTGAGGTGAGGCTCCTGCTTTGTTTTAAGGTAGGGCTCAGTCCATACATACACAGACCAGCTGTGGAGCCAGGCCGGTTAGTCCAGGAAGCGTTATTGTACATATATACACTATGTATAGGTTCCAGTTACTCGTAGTATGTACATCACAGGTTACAGTAGACAGAAATGGACATTACAGGAATAGACCCACCGGCCTCCTTCCACTCCCAGCTCAGACCCCCAACTGACATTCATAGAACACTCAGACACACACACCCACTCAACATTCTCCTGAGCTGTCTATCATGCATACATCAACATTCCATCAGCATGCACTCCTGGACAGTGATACATAACAGGACGGACTATCTTACATTACAACAGCTCCGCGCTGGATTTCAGGAGTGCCTATTAAATCCAGGGTCACTAACTGGATGTGTTTAGATTTCAAGGGACAGCATGTCACGAAGAGGAGCCGGTACTGCGTTCTCTGTACACTAATCGTTGCACGGATTACATCCCCTGGTTCCTGTTCCCAGCACTCTGGGACATGTAGTTCCCATTATTTCGGCCATGCCGGAATGCGCATACTGCACGTTGTCTTATAAGTTTCCCATGTGCAGAGAGAAATGGTCATCATCTTACGTGTTTGCATTTGGGGCAAGATTAATGTTTTGCCCAGCGTTTACTTCAAGGGAGTTCGTTTGAACCGTTGCTGGGCAGGAGCTTTTGATGATCTGGCTTTTGATGATGTCATCATTGCTGCAGCAGGTGATGGTGAATTTCCGATGCTACCAGCGTAGCATCACAACAATGCACTTTACTTTAAAGGAAAGGACATGTGCAAGTGTGGTGCTTATTGTGCAAAGAATGTTGTACGGGTTACTGTATTACTGGTGCGGCTGCGCCAGCCTTGCGGTTCCCTGCGCTGCTGTCTCCCGCGCAGTGGGTCATGCAGGAGCATCCTCTGAAATGCTTCTGTGTGACGTGCTATGTGGGGACAGCAGAGGACGGCAGCTCAGGATCTCGGTAAGCCAATGGTGCGGCTCCTATGTTGGGAGAACGACGCTGTCAAATAAAGCACTTACCTTGACCTCTGCCTCCAGTCTCCTTCCTGCCGTGGTCATCTGGTCTCTCCTGCGAGCGGCCCCACCCGCAACATATTAGCGACGAGTTGGTTCCCCCCGCGCTGCAGTCGGAAGGATTGAGAAGCAGACAGCAGATTGAACAAATACTTAGCTTCTGGCGGCACCTCAACTTGGTTGGTGGTATTACCCTGCAAGCTTCTGTAACATTGGAAAGTGCTTTGTGAAAGGGTTTTCACTTCATCCCTGGGTGCGGGGTGTTGGATTGGACTGTCACATTGGGAGCCGCACTGTAACCATACAGGCCTCACCTGTATTACAAGCAACACCAGTTGAACCCGCCATCGCTTGGGTTCAATGGAAGATGTTTGACACATATATTATTGCCATTGGGGTAAGGAGTTCGACCCTGAGAGGAAACAGGCAATCCTTCTAAATTGTCTGTGTGTGGAAGGTCAGAGGATTTATGAGACCTTACCCATGGTGTCCTTTGGAGGTGAGCAAGGAGACGCCGGGAATGTCTACCAGGCTGCGGAGAGGGCGCTTTTGTCCCAATTTGGTCACTGCATGAATGTCGTGGTGGAGCGACATTTGTTTTTTTTTCCCATTCCCAACGGTCAGGAGAGAAAGCGGGCATATGTGTAGCGTCTCTTCGTGGATTCCTAAAAAAAATTGAATTTGGCCTCCTGGCTGACTGTCTGCTACGCGACCAGATTTTCAGGTGCACTGTGGATGAGCAACTACAAGAACGGCTTCTGATGATAAAGGATCTTTCTCTCGAACAGGCTATTTCCATGGCCAAACTAGCAGAACACCTTTGGTCTACTCAGCAACCATGAACACTTCCAAGGGTGAGGTGAATGCTTTGGGCAACAGACCTCCAAAGACTTTCAGGATGCAGGCTCCTTTCCCCGCTGTAAGGGGCCAGGGCAGATCTGGCCTCTCCCAAGGAGCTTGTGCACAAGCTACAAGGATATACTTTGCTTGCTATGCGTCTGGAGAGGCAGACCACCTATCTACCAGTCCTCCATTTCCGGCTAGAAATACTGTCCGTAGAACTTGTAAGAAGAAAGAGCCCTTGGCCAAGATGTCTAAGTGTGGAAGTGATGTGAGATATGCAGAGGAGGAAAGTTTGTATTTTCAAGAACGAGTCCGTCAATTGCTCATTGCAAGTATTGATGGAGGAGAAGTATATGCTCCATGGTGTGAAGTACGAATTGATGGCCGTGTGTTAAGGATGATGGTGGATTCAGGCTCCAAATACACTGTGGTGGGCATGGATGCTTTGGAGATGTTGGGGCTCAGCGTGAATAATTTGGATGCTCCTGATATTTGTCCTAAGGGATATGGGTTTGCCCCGATCAACATCCTGGAGTCAAAACCTGTAGCAATCGCATTCAAAGATAGAATGATCAAGGGTGGTGTTGTATGTAGCAGACAAGGGGGTGTCACTACGTAGTTGGGACATCAGAAGGAGCTGCAAATTATCCTAAACCCAAACGCCCCAGAACCCATGATGTTTGTGGGGCAAGAAGGCTGTTCTAATTAATTCCAATATATTCCCTATATGGTTATTCTCAATAGTCTTCAAACCTAAGATTGCTATCCCAGTCAACCTGGATAACTTCCCAATGTAAATAATGAATCCTAATTTATATTGGAATTGGGAAGGTGCACACGATCTGTGCTACACTAACAAAATTCAAGCTGCTAATAGTACTAAGATTGTGGATGAGTTTTGAAGCCACAGGCTTGATTAGCTTAACATTTGTGAATACGTTGTAGCCTTGAGAAAGACCACTGTCGAAACATTTGTTGGCTTTTTTTCTTGTTGTTAATAAATGTGCTTGCCAAAAAGATTATGAAATATGGGAATCTAGTACAATTAAAGTTTAATATGTATGCTTGTGAAAACACAGTCAGGCGCAGTTTTACAGGGTCTTTCTTATAAATTATGAATACAGTTTAAGGTCTCGGGTATGGCCCTTTGACTCTGAAACTGCAGCCAACCTTACTTGCATGACAAGCGATTGAATTATTGAACTTAAACCACCCAAGCACGCTTGAGACACAGATACCCCAATGCACAAGATAAACATATATTCATATATACATACTTCTGTTCTTCCTTCAGCTTTGGTCTGGATTCTGCTCCTATACCCCTTCACCCCTCATTGAAAAGCTCTCGAGCTCTCACATGCAACAACAGGAGCCAGGAAGCACAGAGCGCTTCCTGGATCCTGCCCGTGTATGGAAGAGCTGGAGTGCTCGGTCGGTAATGTCCTATGCTTTCTAAATGTGCTGGGATGTTCAGGAGCGTCCCCTTCACACATTCAGATGTTCTGTTCTCCAGGCTGCTTCCCCAATGGGCCATGCAAGGCTGGAGAAACAAAATGTCCCCAGTCTTGCATGGTCCATTGGACATTCGTGCTGGGGAACAGAAACTGCCAGAGGGAAATGTTGCTGCCCTTTGGCAGTTAAAGCCAGTCCAGGAGTGCTCACTCAGCTACAGCAAGCAGCTGAGGGAATGCTCAGGGTTTTCACTGGGCTGGCTGTGGAAGGCTAGTCCAGAATCGGTGGTAACACTTTTGGATCGGAGCCCCATCGCTCATTATAGCCGAGAGCCCTGGCTAGCAGTGACGAAGCCATCACTCTCAGGAGAGGTATACCGGCAGTTGACGATATACATTGCGATTTCAGCACCGTCGACAGCTCCGGTGCTGCACTTTGAGCAGCACGGCTCTCGTATGTCCGTTAGGACCAATAGAGCAGATACATGGTAGTGTTTGTGTCACTTGAAGGCCACGTCAGAAAGGCTGCACGGGCAAGGCTGGGAGCAATGCCTTGCACAGTGCTTTGCCGATATCAGTTATTTCCTGGCGCAAGGGGCAAGGGCGAACAAGAGCAGGCATTAAGGTCGGAGCAAGGAGATGGTGAAGGTTGCGGCGCTCCATAGCAATGGCGTAACATAGTTAATTGAATCTTATCCGAGGTAACGTCTTTGTGTCACATTAGACAGAGTATAAGCCTCATCACACACATTCTCCATCTGCCTCCACCGGGGTTTCAGTTTCTATTGGTTTCAAATCTGTTTGCGTAAGAGACCGGTAGGTATAATCCCCCTGAAACTCTTTTTGGATTTGGGATGAGGGGATTATGATGATCAACTATGTTGAGGTCATTGAGCGTGTCTGCGGTAGATCTACAATGAGTCCCAAACCAGGCACCAAAGCCAAACATTCGAAGCACACCGACCTTACATCAACAGTCCATTGGTCTTTTGCGGTCACATATTTAGAATCACAAAAATAGTAACGCCCAATGTTTCCGCATTCTCCCTTACTTTGGCAATGGAAGTTGGAAATAGCGCTCCATCCAGTGGCATTGTCTGACGTTCAAAGAGGTGTTGGAAAAGACATTGGGGTAATAATGTAACATAATGTAAGTGGGTGTGTATAGCGCCTGTCTGCCACTATTGCCTCGCTGCACCTATTATTGCCAGGAGTGGAACCTTCCCTGGAGTGCTCCATTCATCCAGAGGAAGGAATAGCCAAGCAACGCTCTTTGTGCTCCCTAAGCTTGCTAGAAAGACCTGCTTACATGTCTCTAGAAATGGGGGCCCGCAGTCCACCGGCCTCTGGGAGTTTTCCATGGATCTGAGCCCAGTACCTGTGCTTGCGTTAAGGCAGATCACCTGTAGGGCATTTTCCCCATCGCCCCTGTTCTTCACAGCCAAACGCAGCGGCCTGGCAACACACATGCAAGGTTCTCATCGGCCACGGTCACGGATGTTGGGGAAAAGCTTGGCTTCAATACAGGACACAGGGGGCCACTTTACACAAGGGTGCACTTGTCTTCCTTCACTTCCAACAGCTTCGTGTGTGGCCTTGCAATGAGGGCAAGATTCTGGCAAAGCGTGAAGCTGCCTGGGCATCAAATGCCAAAAGAACTGCGTTGGGCAAAGGGTAATCCTTTTTAGAATTGACAAAATTAACAGATTGGTGCAGTGGCCAACAGAGGTAAGGGCGACGTCCAGTTCATAATTCCGAAATGCTGGTGGGCATGGATTCAAGACGTTGCTGTGGTCTTTCCTCTCTACCCCATTGTTATCTCACCACCTTGCCGCACGTCATTTACTATATTATCTGGGCAATGCCACCCCAGGAGCCAGGGTCAGGCCATTGAGGCTCCTCACTAGTTCCAGGCTCAGCTGGCTGGGCTCAGCTCCCTACAACGCTCTTCTGATATAAAGCATTGCAAAGCAGCAACCATGCTAGCCCTCATTTTTTTTAAAGCACCCCTTTCCGCGCGTCTCACCCTTGCCCTTAAACCCAAAACCAATGAGACTGTAAACTCCCTTACGTGTCCCTTGTTCTTGAAAATGAGTGTTGCCATCACTTTGTTGCCACAATCGTCCAATCCCGTGGTCTGACCCTCTTTCCTTTGTGATCGCCCTAACCCCGCCCCCCCACCCCTCCTGCAAAGACCCTCTCTGCTGCAGTGGTTGCCATATTTACCCTGCTGTCTATACTTTCCCTGAAACTTCTCTATACATAACTTTTGCAGAATGGCAACTTTTCTGAATGCCTTTTTGCTGCATTTCTTTGCAGTTTTTGACCATGAAACGGTAGATCGGGGTACGGTCTATAGTGTGTGTTGGGGTCTCCCCCCTGCGGTGTGTGGTCCAAATGAATGGCAAATTCCGTGAAAGAAAATCTGCAAAGAAGGCATTCGGCAATCATATAAAATGAGGCAAACCATCTGTACTTCCACTGCATCATATTGGCCCAGAAGAGAATCTGCATCCGCTGTCTAGCTTTCTACACGAGTTGCATTTTTGCTGCAGTTTCCTTCTCCTGCAGCATTTCTGCACCCACTCTGCAGTCTGGCCCTTTCATCTGCAACCTCTTTCCCTAGAAGGAACTCCCCCTCTCTTCGGCCCCTTCGATCTCTCTTTTTCACGTGAAGGGTTTCTACTTGTGAAGTGCACTTTCCCCATACTGGCTATGTGCCCCATGGTGCGATCTGAACTACCATCTCTGTTTCCTGCTGCTTTTTCTCACTTTTGCTCAGCAGTGTGTTCCCCAGGCTGTCTACCATCTTCAGACTCACTAGAAACGTGACACTGCAGTGTGGCAAGACTCCACTCTTCGCCTTTGGTGCGATCTGTCTCTTGCTCCTGATGTCTGACTATGCTAGTACACTCCCTCGTTCTCCCCAGCAGTCTCTCTTTACACTGCAGTCTATGTTCGTCTGTTTTCCCACTTTCCACTGAAGCGTCTCTTCCTCCCCACGCCCCCCTTCGCATTCCTCTTCCAACTCCAGTGTACATCTGTGCATGTAGTCACTTTGTCTCCTGGCCAGAGAATGTCTCTCTGGTATGGGAGCTGTCAGTCCCAAGAATCCACATGGCCTGGAGGAAGGGCTTTAAGGAGCACTACACTGAAGTGATATCTAATCAATCAATTTGCTTTATTTCTGATAATTAGCCATAAAAGCAAATACAGAATACAATATACAATGAAACAGTGTTCATTATAAAAACAAGAGATCGTAAAAAATCTGAAATATATAGGTTAAAACACTTAAATTTACCATACGCTAATGTATATTATATAAGAGGGAACAAACAATTACATATGCCATATTTGCATACAATCGAATCCATTGACTCATGTAGTAAAACCCAACTATGGACCACAAAAAGAAAATAGGGAGAATCGCGTGTAGTTTAATATAGCAGCAATGTACATACTCTCCTTGAAGAGCTCGGTGTCTATTTGCAACTGCTCTACTTAAAAGGACTTAGCAGCAGAGGCAACGCGTGTTTAATTTGCTCTCAATAAATAGATGTATTTCTGGTGACATTGTCTCAGGATGTTACCTGTCGGGTTTTACATTGTATGCACGTTCTGCTGTATGGCACATGGAATTCTGTAATATTTGGTTTTGTTTTACTATATACATGCAAGCCTAGAAGTACCAGCATGCAAATTAATAGGAGCCTGGAGGTCAAGGGAGGCTGACTACCTTAGACCTGATATGGAACAGCTTGGTGTATCTGTGAGCGTCTTCTGGCTTGTGTCATTGGCATAGAGTCCCCTACTTTTAGCCACTGTTTGATAGTTGCATATATGCATGATATCAATACAATGTGCCGAACCCCAATAAATCCCAACATCACATGAACGGATTACAGGGCTTTGAAGAGTTTAAGAAAATTAATTGACTATGTCATTCTTCTCACTTCTAGTCAGCCAAGCATTCACTCTTCAAACCTCCATAGTCCTGATTACGGACAGTCACACCCACCAGCTCCTCTGCACACAAGTTTCTCCCCGCTGCCACCTGGATCCGGCAAAGCTCATTTATAAAGGATCGTCAAGAGGCGTCCATGGTGCAAACTTAATTGAGTCCTTTCATTGGCTGTAAACCTTGAAGTGTTCGGCAGCAGTCTCCCCCACCCCCCCGCTCCTCCCCCTTTTCATATGGCCTGCAGGGCAGGGAACACAAAGGAGTAATTAGATGAAGTAATGAACTAATGTGTGGTGTCAGTCTTTTTATACTTTATTCCTCAGGAGAGATTGTGTTTCATGGCTTTGAGTGATGAGTCACTGCGCAGAAATTAGGCCTTATCGGAAGGCTTTGATGAGAGTACAAGGCCCGACATTTCATCAAAATAAAAGAGATAAAGGAGAGAGCAAAATAATATGGCAAATATCTCTGTATGCATGTCTGTTCCTTGTAAGCAAAGCAAAGCAAAAGATAACAACATGCAGAAATCCAGCTCATCTGGTAATAAGCAGATTATCTAAATACTTCAAATCTTTATTTGTATATGGTTTTCTGGACTGGGAGCCTCGTCCCAGTACGCGTGCCAATTGCTAATGAAGTACTGGTGTGTTTCATCGAACAATGCGGTTCAGCAATCAATACACACTTTATTCCCATTTCAAAGTATCTTTTTACACCATCATTCACAAATGCCAAAATGCATAGAATGTATATCACACACCAACCTGTACAATGGTAACATTCAATATTCTATAATATTCAAATAAAGGTAATTTCTTTCATTCAAATTCGAATCAAAAAATGACTCAATTTAAAATAAATCATAATTATGTGATTTTAAATAAATCTTACAAAGCATCTCAATACTGTTAGCATTACGATACCTTGAAACTTTATAGATACTGTTAACAAATTAGGCGCTGTCTTGCCTTTCATCAATACTTTTTTTATGTAGACCCCATCTTGGTCTCCCCCTTATTAGCAGAATTAGATTATTTGTAAGAAGCCATTTAAGTACAAAGGGAATATGGAGCATGTTAACTGGATGTAAAAGAAAATCATGAGCGGATAGCCATGTATTCATCTCAATATTATGTAAGGTGTGGTATTGCCGCCTCAAATTCGATGATACAATGTAAAAACGACGAGGCTGCATTCAGCAAGAATAAGATAAATAGATAGATAGCTCATTAAAATTTTTGACAGACATCGCCACTAATCATCTTCCCACTCATTAGGTCTTGGGTTTGGAGAGGCAAAAATCACCATCTAAGTGTTTCCTTAGACCTATTTCTAAGTATCACGGCGAGGGAGAAGCTACACTAAGGTGTGGACCAAGGAAGCCTCATTGACTCCCCTTTGACAGCCCGAAAAAACTGCCTTTGCATGTTTCCTTGGCATAAAACACATGTTAATTTGTTGTCTCTCTCTCTCTCTCTCTCTCTCTCTCTCTCACGCTCTCTGTCTCTCACTCTCTCCCTCTTTCTCTATCCTCTCTCTCTTTATCTATCCTCTCTCTCTCTCTCTCTCTTCTAGCTTTCAGTAAGGGCTCTAATAACAGCTGCTCTATGCAGCAGTGTCTTTAACCTGGTGAAGTCGTACCCAGAGTGCCTTGTCTACAGGAAGTGGGGAGAGGGTCCAGGAAATGTAGTGGACTGGGAACTACCAAGATGCTGGAGCCCTTCTCTTTCTTGTCAATTCTCTCCTCAGTCACTCAAAGTCTGCCCTTCCTCTGTCTGTCTGAATCAATGGGACTGGAGTCTCTCCTGACTTGGTGAGATCTCCCTTTGCCCTTATCTGGATGTCCTTTGAAGCAGCTGTCGCACCCCCAACCCCCAGGGTATTTCCTGCTTCCTATTGAAGGTGCCAAACCTTTTCTGTAAGGACGCAAGAGACTTCTTGTCTACAAACAAATAACTCTTTTTGGGGCAAAACTCAGACCTAGAGAGTGAATAGACAAAATGGCTCTAGCAGTGAGGGGTCACTAGGGCCAATCTTCCAGGGAAATTAAATCAAATGACCTTTGACATTATAGTTGTATAAGCCCAACAGCCAACATGTCAAACCAGACACGGCTTACCATTTTTATTATCTTCTGCTACCAGATACTGGCTCCATGCAATCATGTAATTTTAAAACTGCGTGTCCACTTTTGAAAGTATTTCGGTTTTAATGGCAAAAAAGCCACTGTGAAAATTAGAATAACTTGAGTTTTATACATGCTGGCTAGAAATCCTTTGGTGGGAATCTTCATGGGGTAATCTTGAAATTTCCTTACAAATCGACCCTTGCCACTTTCGTAGTAGATTCCAACTACACGTGCTGCCAGCATGCCAATTACTCATGCCCCCCAGCAGTCAGTACAGGGGGTCTTACACATGAAGATGCACCCTATGGCTAACATTAATTTTATGGCAGAAACACCTAAAATGTAACAAAATCTGGGAGATTTGCATTAGCAGAAGGAAATCCGTCTCAGTACATTACTAGTTAAGTGAATATAGATACATTAACAAGCAAAGATAAATTCACAATTAATAAACGATTGTTCTATGTAGAGTTCCTTTCTTAAAGAGCATTGGTTGGTATTACTGTGTCACAGATGTTCCCCGTGTCTAATTACAAACAAACATTATGGAGGAACCTCAGAATTCTAACCTCAGTACAAGGTTGATATTCCTAATTCAGAATATGGGATTCAGTTCAAGATACCTCCTTTAGGACAAGATATCACTTTTAGTTATCTCTCCAAGGTGTGGGAAGCCGTTCACTCATGCAAGGAATAATGGAGATGTCGAATCTTACATCAAATATATCAATCATTGGAATTAATAACAAATATGTTGTAAGAGAGCAGCATTGAGTGTATACTTACAACACAGACAGGCTCATCTGAGACTCCTTCTCAGTAAGATGAGGCACTTCAGGATCGGATGAGTTCTATAAGTGGTTTATCAGATTGTCAGAGATCTGAAAATAGAGTCATCATAAAATGGAACTGGAATTATCTAAGTAGAGAGTATTAGCTCAAGTCAATGTGTGCTCCATTTACTTAACTCAAATGTAGGATGAAGCCTTGGCAAACAGTTGGCTTACAGGGTTCACAGAACTATGTTACATTAATGTGTGAGTACGTTGAATCTCTAACTACAGTCAAGATTCAACTGCTTGACACATGGGACGTGCTTAGGACACGACTGACTCCCCCACTCCCCGTTATAGTGAGGGTACAAATCTAGGATATTAGGATAGAAGCTTTTCTGATGATGCTGCCGGACCCTGAACAGAATGAAGATAATTGCCCAGCAGAGAGATTACCAAAACCCAAGAAAGGAATTCTTTGGAACTAGACTACATGGCCATTTTGTAATAGAATATTAAATGGGACACGCAGCATAACAAAATGAATAAATAAATAAATAAATAGATGTTCCCATTAGGAATCATTGTAAGGAATTAACGATGCCTCTTCCTGGATGAAGCAGAGTACGCACATTGCTTTGATCATGTAGCTGCATAATGCAGACATGTTGTTATGTTCCTCACTATCCCGAAAAAACATATTTTAGAGAGTTTAACTTTGAGCAATGCTAATAAGCAGCTAACAATGATTACCTAAGAGATAGATTATTTTCACACCTTCACCCGAAATAAAAAATGTACACGCTACTTAAGGATATACATTAACTCAAAAAGAGACAAATATGTCCCTACTTAGCAGAAGGATATTAACGGAAACCCAGTGGTATCCTGTGTGTTTCCGTTAAGGAGTGCGGGCCAATCTCAGTGCCTACTCATGAATGGTGCCGAATAAAAGGGCAGATATTGTCCTGGTTTGAAATGTTACCTTCTGACTTAGTTCTTTTAACAGGAAAAATATCTTACACGGCTTCAGGTTGGGTACTCAGGCTTCCCATGGTCAACCACAAACAAGTAAGAAAAGGACAAAGGTCCAATGCTGATAAGGCAGTGGGGCCTCTTAAGAGAATGTACCAGACTCCATGGTGTTCAATACACTTTCAGGTACCTCACAGACAAGCAAGTCTATAAGCTGGCAACAACCTAAGCTCAGTCCAACCATAATGATTGTCCATGTTGGTTTCTCCAGCTCTGGTTACCAGTGCAGTTGGAAAGTAGGGAGACAGTCCTTTTAGGATGAAAAAGCTCCAGGCAATACTCCTCCTACCCAAGCAGTCAAACAGTCCTTTTGGGTTAATCACAGTCTTGCTCGCAGTCCATAATCTTGCAATGTTATAAATGGATATTTTGTTCCGACACCTAAACCAAAATGGTTGAGGTCTTCCGACAGTGGTTGCCATGACACTTTGCCTGTAAGCCCCAGTATGCGCCAGACCTAAAGATGCTTTTTTACATAAATTAGGCTTCAGCTACACATTATATAGGTTCTTTGGAGTTGGGCCACTAGAGTATGGGGTAAGGTGTCAATGAAGTAGAGATTACCATTGCACATAAACAAGGTTTCTGTGATTCAGAATCCCAGTGTTCTCTAAAATTGATGCAGGATCCATCTAAAACTAGTGTGAAAACTGAGGAAGATGCACTCTCTCACAGTTATATTTCAGCCCCTAAGTGTGATTATAATCAAAATATTATTGAAGCATTAGAGCTTGCAACAAAGGACTCTTTTGTGGTCGGTGAGTGCAGTCCAATTTACAGGTTCCAAGCAAAAGACGAGGGCCACTACCGAGGACGAAGGTCACCTAACCAAACATAGAGCCCGCTGATAAGGTTTCTAACCCTGTTAGAGCATCTGCACAGGAAAACAGGGCAACCTCATCTGGGGCTGCCTGTGACACAGCTTTTTAATATCTCTTTGCCTAGTGCCCAGTTTGTATACATCACAAAGAGAATCTTGGAATGCAGCCTTTTACATACTGTTGTAGCATCCATTCCAAGCCTACCGATTGATAGCTGGAACAATGAGAAGGATAAAGGAAAATAATTAAATGAAGCCTTCTATTGGTGATTAGAGCCTGCATCCTATGTTCACCAATCAAATTGCTCCAAACCCAGGGTGAATCTCACGAGCCAAGCCTGGGTGTAGAGAAGACCGAGCAGTGAAGGCACCTGTCAGACACCTTCCCTCCCTGCCACTTCCCTGCTTTTCCGTCACTCCTCTCCCTGCCAGCCCCCTCACCTGGATCTGTGCCAGAGCACCTCGCTGGAGCGCCTCACCACCCAGCCATGGACACTATGGCAATGGCGTCCATATTCGGTGAGACTTGACTTGTTGTTTCACACAAATACATAGCACCCTGTAAATTAGCCATGTGGTGCTAGTCGGAATAAGCACCTGTTCTGGGGGCTTCACTTAGTGTTCTGAGCAAACTCTGTGCTGATGTATTCTGCCCTCCATCTTTTCAGGCTTGTTGTTCAACCTCCACCCGCACTTCCCTCCCCATCCAACCGCCTGCTACAGACCCATCACCCCGCCCCCCACAGCACTTACCTGCCTCCACACCAATCGCTGCTCTCCCTTCTCACTCCTTTTGGAAGATGGCGACCAGGGAAATGGAGAAGGGACTGCATGTAGTTCCCTTTCCCTTTATTCCCCGTGGCTATTTCCTTTCTAAATCTGTGGAATGGCCTCTCTGCTATTTCACTACAAAAGCTATCAACATGCCAGGGTCCATCCCCGGGCTACTAATAGAAATAATATCCGGTTCCAACGGCTGCACTGGATGGGACTTGTTAAAGGCCCTAACTGAGGACCTGGGGATTTACCATCCTGCTCAGCCCTTGGCATGGGGTGTTATTGCATTAATTATTACCATCTACTAATGCCAGAATAGATCTGCCGGGCAACAATGCCGAGCCAAGCACTTTTAGAAATGAACTGCAGACTACAATAATCCATTACAGATCGTTTGATTTACTCTGCATATTAATTGTGAATTAATTTGTCCTTGTGAATTATTTCTCTACATGTACTTAACTGATTGGAATGCTGAGCGGTTGAGGAATGCATGAATGCACGACTATGGGACTGATCTTTGAATTTCTTGTTTTCACAGTTTCAACAATATCCACGTTACATTGGTTTCAGTTTGTTATGTTTTTTTTGCATATACAATGTTCAATGTTGTCTTCACGCATTCGGTTTAAATGGACTATTACACCAGGAATATCAACCATGCCCCTAGTGGTATACTCTTAACACAATACAGTCGGATCTTTCAAACCTTAGTTGGCCTAATTCTGCCATTTCGAGCTGCACAGCGAATAACCTTAAGGGAATGCTGTCTTTTGTAACCATGGGCCTCATTACAAGTTTGCCGGTCTGGTAACTACAGTACCAGCAAGCTTGCCGATACCGTAGTTACTGGACCGGCAAACTACAAGTTCTGCTCGCCGGTGCCGGTGCCGGTCAGCCCGCCAGGTCGCACCTGGCGGGCCGACCGGCACCTACGAGCCGAACATGCCGGATGCAACAGCACCATTCTGAATGGTGGGGAGCATTTTATACCGGCGCCGGGAATGGGCAATTACCGGGTCTGGCAAGGCCGTAATGACCCGGTAATTGCCCATTCCCTTTTGCCAGTAAACTTTGCAAGTTCAGCGGCAGGCTGCCGGTTTTACCGGCAAGACTACCGCCGAACTTGTGTTTTTTACCAAGGCACTGGCCCCGCAGATGGGTTTTATTTTTGTGAGGATGCCATGTGAAGTATACATTTAGAGGAACATGCGTACAGAGAAAGTGGCTTCGAATAGAAGGGGTTGTCCCGTCTCTGAGTCAACGTATTCCCTCGCTCACGGCGGCGCCCTTGGAAGAGGAGAGAGAAGGACGAACTTGGAGTGCATGCGCACAAACCCTCCTTTTTTTTTTTTAGAGCTGTCGCCTTACGTTCACGCAATCCATTGGTGCCAGACTGGAGGGAGGCCATTGTGGGTTAGACGCTTGATGTCTTGCTCGGGTGATTAGCATTGCAGCTGACCCTGGCTGGGCACAGGTCCTCGCTGGCTGCTGCAGCGGGAGGGTGTAGCTGCCGGGCCGGCACTCCATCTCCCTCTCTCGGCTCTCGCGAGTGAGATCCTGCTGAGCCAGCAGCCCTCGTCAGCCTTCGGTTTTCTGCTGCGCTGTTCCAAGTCTGTCAACAACACACTGGGGCAGCGACTGCAGTTTTATGTGCGTTCTTCTCTGCATATCACAAGCTCATTTGGAATCCCGCCAGTGGAAAGGGATTTTCATTAGATTATGTCTGCTTGTGAATCTAGTGCTTGCAGAAGGGGTCAGCGGAAGAGTATCGGAATGTCCAGTGTTGGAAAAGGAAACAATGTATTGAAGAAACTGACACCTCTTTGGAGGGGCGGGGCTGTGAGAAAGAAGGCGTGGGGCCAAGGGGCGGGGCCCCAGCCAGGTTGCGCAACACATTGGGCCTCATTATGACCCTGGCGGTAGACGTGCTGGGAAAAACGGCATGACTGCCGCAGGAGTCATTTTTTTTCCGGCGCCGGCAATGGGGACTTACCGGGGCATTACTGCCCCGGCGGTCCCGGAAATTCCCCATTGCCGGTCGCTGGAAAAAATGACTCCCCTTTCCCATTTGAGTCCCATTGGACCCAATGGGAATGGCAAAGACGACCTGGTGGGCGGGAAGGCACCTCCACGTTGAACTCGGAGTATGCCGGTCCGGTAACCACGATGCTGGTAGCTTACCGGCACCATTGTTACTGGACCGGCATACTCGTAATGAGGCCCAGTATCTCTTCATAGAACCCAATTCTAGCGATTTGCATAAAAGTAAAGAGCAGTATGGGAGCATCATAATGGCCACAATTTTAAATGTTAAACATGTCTTATAGTGATTCAGTGTGAAGCCCTCTTAAGTGAATAATGTACTCTTCTGTTTTGATTAGTCACAATATTCACCCTAATAAAGAAATTTCTGTAAATTGCAGGACATATATACTAGTTTGGACAGTGAGAACACTGTATGTGAGGCTTTGACAGCTCCTGCCTGCAATGATCAGCCATTCTTGGTCACCTTAGGCCTGCTCTTTGATCTCAGGCACAGGGTGCGCATAGCCTGCACGGTGCTCTGTGGGCCTCCGTTTAAAGGCCTTATGCTTAGTCTGTGCAACCCTGCATGGCCAAGAACTAGTGGCAAGCTAAATTCTCTGCTCCCAGCGATTAGCTAAGGGAGCAGCAAAGCTGTGTTCACCAAAACATTGGGGTGGTGACATTCCCGGAACTCAAGTGTTGGTGGTGGACGCCTCCACATAAAGAGGGTAGTCTTTGTCTGCACCAAAGAATCGGGGTTGTCATAAAAGCCCCAAGTCAAATGGGTCATGCAGACCCTTTTGCTGGCATTTGTCTTGTTTGGTCTCGTTAGAAAGAGCAGCACCCACCGATGCTGTCCAGAGAGGGCTGGCAGCAGCTCCCGGCACTCAGCCATGTGCAGAAAGTAATCGCAAGCCTTGAAAACACACGCTAGCCTGAACATCCAAGCAGATGATCACAGCCCTACATAGCATTATATACTGAACACTCAGGGGCATCCCATTTCGCCTCTCATTGCCCTTCACAAGGTAATGTTTTACTGCAGTAAACCCTGACTCATTGGAATATATATTGACAAGTCAAAGCTATTTGTCTAGGGTCTCCCAGCAGCTACCCATGGCTATGAGTTCAATCACTGGACCCGATTTAAACGTGGGATGTGCAAGTCCAGTCATTCAGCCACAGGTGAGAAAACGTGTCTGCAATTGGCCACACAGGATATTGCTCTGTTTCTCTCTTCCTCTCTCAGTCTCTTTCACTTTCTCCTTGCATGCATCTCCAGTTGGGGTGTGGCCTTGCTCCACAAGGTTCCATTTCGCCCCTCTCCTGGAGAAGGATCTTCTCCCTTTGATCTAGTGTTTAGCAAGGCACACAAGGAGGAATGGAATGACTTGATGCACCCAGAACCAGAAGAAGCCAGTCTAGAACAAATATTAGTTAAAGAAAATGGTGTCTCGCAAACATTTCACATCTGGCAAAAGAGCCATATCCTGTAGCATAACAGCAAGTGATACTAATAATGTGGGCTCAGGAATGGTTGATTTTGGGGGGGCATCTGTGGCATCAGCCCATGAATACGTGGGCTGGCTCTTTTTAAGACCCGTGCCATGATGCAAACAACATAATCGTGTAACGTACGTCCTCAACATATTGTACCCTCTCCACTAAGGGCAAAACATCAATAATGCTCAAAGGCACACTTTTTTGGTAAACATTATTTTCAAATAGAACACATGGAGATGCTGTACGGGTCAGCTTACGTATACATTACACCGTCTAGACAACGAGGAGTCAGAGCTCTCCTAGATTTCTGCAGTTATCTGGAGGCTTTCGGAGATGAGGATCGATGACCACTTGAGGAACACTCTTGTTCTTCTTGGTCCCTGACTGGAGCAGTTGGGAACCCTTCCATGTTGCTATCCTCCATGTAACACTCTTATGGAGTGTCAGGATAACCTATTTCTTCTATGTCACTCTTGTAACTGTTACTGGCCTGTTCTGGTTGTGCAATCTGTTCCGTCTCATCATCCTCAGTTACATTGTTTTTGAAAATGCAGTCCCTCGTCACTGTCTGTGATCCTTTGATGTAAAATCCAAGCACGGTCGTGTTGGGCTTCATTCCACCAAAACCAGTGATCTTGAGCAGGTGCTGCGTTCCCTGCCGCACCTGACTGTCCTTTCCTGACTGTAGCCATTAAACCTTTATCAAAGTCTTTGTCCAGGGTTTTTTTTTCAAATGGTAGCCTTTTTGTGTGCTTGCAGACCTGGTCTTGATGAGGATTGCATCCGCCTACTTGTAGTTTTGCTCTCATTGTGTAACCTCGTTGGCTTTCGTTTGTTTTTGTGGACACTTGCTTGGTGCGCGCTTGCTTATTTTCAACATGTGGCAGTTTTCCAAGATGGGTGACGTGGTGGAGTCTCCTATCTGTCCCCCACATCAAAGCTTCGGCTAGGGCAACCTTGTCGATTAATGTGGCATGATCCAGTATTTGCGCTGTAATTCTCATAGTGCTTTCTTCATGCTATTGTTTTGGCATTGTGCAACATTAAACCTCTTGTTTAAGGTTCACATAAACATTTCTACATGTCTGTTGGACCTGGGCCACCCCAGTGTGACGTGCTTATGCTTAAAAGCTAGAACATTCAGGAATGCCTTCAAATCCTCTCCCTGGAAGAGCGGCCTATTTTTAATGCGGACTGACTCAGAAAGTTGTGAATATGTTCTTAAGAGTTGGGATGACTTTTGCTTCTGCTGATGATACTAACTCCACTTTTGAACAACTGGACCAACTGTCCAGCACTACTATGAAATGCCTGCATGTATGGTTCCAAGATTCATGCTCACACTTTCCATGGTGTTGGGCTACTTGCTGCCTCTAAGTGGGAGGTAGGCAATGTAGTGGTGCCATTGCTTGGCACTACGAGCATCCCAGAATTGCGTCAACACCTTCAACGTCAAAGTCACACCTTATCTTTTGCCAATACCTGATGTACTACATGTGCAAGACCTATCACGTTTTCCACCAGTGCTGATGGTATTACTATTATTATGGATTCTTGAAACAATAGTCCTTCAGATGAACGGGTCGTGTCTTGACATTTTCTCATTAGACTTTGCAGAGTTGTTTTGGCTTCTGCCATTTTGTGCTGCTGTAATTGGAGTAGGCTTTACCATTGTCCAGGCTATGGCACTTCGGCCACTGAATAGAAACATTAATCTGTGACTTTCATTATTTCTATCATAGATGTGAATAGTGCTTTTGCTGGATGGTCACCATCCTCTCGTGTTCTTCAGCCATATCATCATCTACTCCTTGTGTATCTGGGGACTTTCCTGGATGGCATGAAAAATAGTCTGCTATGTTTTATGTGCCCTGGGGATAGATCAATGTAATGTCATACTTCTGCAGTTGGAGGAGCCGTCGTTTGCTCCTTTCCGGATGCGAAAGCACTGTGCCAGACATAATAGGAAGTATTGGTCTATGGTCAGTCGCCACAAATGTAGACTGTCTGTAAATGTATACTTGACATTGTCAACATCCCCAGAACATGGCTAGAGGTTCCATTTAGATTTGGGAATATCTCTGTCCATTAGTTGTCAAGGCATGATTTGCATGAGTGATTGGGTGCTTTGCACCTGTTTGATCTGTCTGTTCCAGACCAGCACCCAAAATCAAAATTTCTTGTGTTGACTTTGATTTCTGTGGGGCATAATGGGTTGAAGAAGGTCATGGCAGTTTCTGTAGTCAGTGTTGTCTTGATTGGCTAGAATGCACATTCCTATAGCACCATCTACCTTAATGGAAAATATTTTTTCATGGTGTGATAGAGTGGTAAACAAAACAGTCATAGTACCTTACTATTGACCCCATTCATTGGTGCTGCCACTGTCTGTACATCATTGACTTTCTTTGGGTCAGGAGGGGGGCCTGCTGATTGGAAATTCTAGCTGTAAAATTATTGTTTTTGGTTTCATGATGTCACATTTGGTCCTATTAGGGGAACCATAGTCTCACAAGGAATCTTAATAGCTGTTTAATGTATACTACCTCTGATAAAGCATTAACCGGTTTTTCATTGCTAATGTTCAACACACCGAAAATCCATACAAGATACTTCTGATGGTGTAGTGAGAGACTCTGCTGCCAACCTACACATCAAAGCTGAAACACTTTTACTAGTAGAGGCGTTTATGTGTAGAGAATGACATAGCATGACATAGCATGACACTGGGTATCGCGTGATCTGTTGACACCAAGTTTTTAAGTCTAGCTTTAAAAATAGATTGAAACCCACTAGATCCGCTACATTACCATCTATGATGGCACTCCCTTTTGATTACCTTATTAGGCAGGTGCATGTCCACACATATCCTTACTCAGTCAGGCTGCTTTGGTTTAACCACAATAGGTGACACCCATTGAGTGGGGCCAGATACTTTTTCAATGATATCCTCTCACTCTGATTTGTCGCACTACAGGTATACTTTTTTCTGAGATAAAATCATTGTCTATTCAGAAGCCCTTACCCCTGGAACATTGTCTTGTGCTTGAGTAGAAGGCATGACATGTCATCTACGTACACCCTAAATGCAGAATTAATTACCACGAAAGCTTCTGCCCTACTACACTGTCTTATATTATCTTGGGGACATAGAAACTTGATTTCACCTTTTTCTTCTGTAGTAAAAATCTCCCTACTAAAATTAGCATTGGTCCACCAAATGTAAACATCTGTATTTGTATGGGTGTTAGCGTTTGATGCCAGTTAATGGCTTGGAAATGAGTACTGGCCATTACATTGTTATGCGCCTCTGTGTCTGCAAGGACTGGGCTATCTTTGCCGGGTGCCCTAATGTTATGTCTTGTTTGGCTGTACCTCTTAAACACTGCTTATAGTTCAGCCAATGTAAACAAGGGTCAAGTCAGAGGGCCGACGGCGTGCTCCCGTTTATTTTAGAGGCAGTGTGTAAAATGAAAAACATTGGCTGAATTTATGCCAACCTCGGCACATGAACCACAGTCGCGAGGTTTGCAGGAAAGACACATCACCACTGCACCATATATGTAACCTGATGAACAATTGCAGACAACTACAGTTGAAGTGTCATATTTCAGGACTACGGGTTCCAGGGAAAACATTGTTATTGATTCTTGGAGTTCAAACATGCACACCTTTTATTGTTTTCAAAACACTATTGGAAGAAAATATCCTCTCTTGGTTTTTTGTGTGTCTTGATTTTATGAAAGGCAAAGGCAATTCGTCCAGTGCAATTTGTATGGTTATGCAAAGCCAATTGAATGACATTTGAATATTTCACCTTGATATGCTAATTACTGGTGACGTCAATTTCCATTTCTTATGCTAATGAGTGCCTCCACTTTCTTTTTTTAGATCTTGACCCCCTGAATATAAAGAATATCTGGGCAGCGTCTACATGTGTGACTCTTGGTTTTGGTGAAGGAGGCCCTTGCTGAGTATGAGAATGTGGGGCCAGAGTTGTGATTATGACCTGTAGGTTTTCTGCATCTCCTACATGTTTGCCCTTTCCCAGGGCATGAGGTGTAGTGTTCCTACAGG
The DNA here is from genome assembly GCF_040938575.1 of Ambystoma mexicanum. Classification (NCBI taxonomy): domain Eukaryota; kingdom Metazoa; phylum Chordata; class Amphibia; order Caudata; family Ambystomatidae; genus Ambystoma; species Ambystoma mexicanum. The sequence continues at coordinate 1,075,251,306 of NC_090925.1, forward strand.
ATTCACAGTGGCCTGAGGACTGTTTTTGTAGGGGTAGCAGGGTTGGTCACTGCATGGCCTAGGTCACTGTATGGCGTACACACAACAACACTGAATTCTTCCCCATGAAGAGACTTAAATCGTTTTCCATGTCTGGTGAGCTCACATTTGCCAGCTCATGTGACATCCCTACAATTCTTTGAAGGGGGATACCAGGTTCTCGCAATATTTTCCCCTGTAATTCCACGTAGAAGCACCCCTGAATTAGTTGGGCTTTAACCGTCTTAATCGTAGTTGATGCAGCAATGTATGGAATGCATCCAGTGAGTCATCCCCCCTTTTCGAGCCTCCCTCATGTGGAATCGCTTGTAGTCCACATGCACAAACACATTGAAGTAACCAGACAGTGCATCCTTTGTTGGCAGCATTTGAGACTTTGGTTGAATATTTTGTGTTCAGCTTTTTCTGTACTTTAGAGGAGTATTGGTTTCTTTGCTGTGTCATTCTCTTCCTTGACTGCTACAAAGTACATTTCCAACGTCTCAACCGAGAGAGCCCAGCGTGGGCCTTGACTTGACTTGGCCCTGTAATATTAACTTCCTCCTTGTGGGAAATGTGCAAGTTGGACTTATGTGCGCCATTTTGTCTGGATAGGTTCTCATGATCACTCCTGATTGTTGTATCATCTGATTATCTGAACCAGAGGTAATGCAACCCCAAACAGTTCCGCCAGCACGCAACACATGGACTGTGGAGCTATCAAGGTTAATGGTGCTGGTCCGTCGAACATAGGGCAAGAACAAATGTTATGGGTGGAGTGGGATAGCGTGGGGCCGCATAGGCACTCCAAGTGGGAACCGCTACCCTTTGCTTCTCTCTATAGAAGAACACTGTGGTGGCCTTTGCCCTGTGGGTGGAGCACTGGCCTCGTCCACCAAACCGCTGAGCGTACCTACGCACCTGTTTGTAGCACACACACGGTTCCTGTTCAGAACTGCCATATTGGTCCAGCTATCAGTTATTGGGGCGTGCCCTTGGTGCAGAGCAGCACCCCCGAAGGGACTATGCTGCCAACGTGTTGCGTATGCCCAAAACAATCCTGGAAAATGCTGTAAGCAGGTCTTGCCGGTTCATGCATGGGCCAGGCATTTTTATTAACAACTGCGCGATGATGCAAACTACATCTACACACTGCTCTCAAGATGCCGCTGATATGGGTGGGAAGCGTTGCTGACGTTTCAGGAAAGGTCCTCACAAGGGAAGGCTTTTTCAGAAAGACTAGTGCGGGGTAGTCTACCCTACACGGACCTGTCAGGAAATCTCCTGACCTCGTGACCAAACTCCACCTGTCGTTGCTGCATGCAATGAGAATGTATTCGCTTTGACCCTCGGGATGGGAGGGAGAGGAGATAAAAATACACGTTCCCTGCCTGTTTATATCACACTGCCGAGCAGATATTGATTGAGGCAAAGCAAGCATCGCGACTGCCTCCTTTATTTCAAAGGCAATGCTAATTAACTTTAAGTGCAGCCTTGCTCCTTCGTCAATACATCTCATCTTCCGTAGTGCTGCTTTGCGAATATTTTACAGGACTGTGCAGCACAGAATGCTATTGCTGTTGGCCCGCCTCAGCACAAACCTCTGATGCCATTGTGTCTCCCCTGCCACGATTCGAATTTACACCCTGGGAACTATATAGGGCATGATTTGATCAGATCCTATGCAGAAAAGGCGCATGGAAGTCGGCTGTCTCTGGGGGCTTTACTTTACATAATAAGTGCTAGTGCTGCCCCACCTTATGACACGCCCAGTGCTTTAAGTGGGAGGCAGAATCAAGAGGGCGCTAGTTAGGGGGCATGGCATAAGTACTGGTGGGTGGGATGGTGGGAGAGACCAAGCCACCCACCTTTACTTAGGCCGTGCCCCTAAGTAGAGCCCCCCCTCTACCGCCATGAGGGTGGGGGACTAGCAATTATTTGGCACCCAGACAGTGGCAGCCATTCAGGAGAGTTATGGTGCACTGCTATCATACCTTTGGTGCGCCCAGCCTCTCCTTTTTGTCCTCAAATCACAGGCTCTGAACCAAGCTGGCAGGGTATCCATGGGATATCAGAGCCTTTGATTAAGAAACAAGAGGAGAAGAAGATGGGCGCACCAAGGGTATGATAGCAGTGCACCCCAGCTCCCACATGCAGCCCTTTAACCATGCAACTCTTTGAGTGAAAGGGCTGCCTGCTGATGGTCAGCTCCTCTCACCAAGAGACAGAAGGAGAGCTGGAGTGCCCTGCCTCTTCTTTTGTTTCTTTGAGTGAGGGGCCAATCTCCAGCAGGCAGCCCTTTCAGTAGAGGAGCTGCATGGTTAAAGGGCTGCCTGCAGGTGTCGCTGACACCTGCAGGCAGCCCTTTAACAATTGAGCTCTTTGGCTAAATGGGCTGCCTGAGGTGGTTGACATATATGGGACTAGTCAGGGGGGAGCCCCCGGCTCTGAGAGACCTTTTTTGAGACTGCCAGGGCTCTAAGCCTAAACCTTGAAGCAATGAATCGCCTTATGGCTTATTTCAAACATGTCGGAATGGCCACAGAAAAGCCCCTGATCCCGGCCTATGGGTTCTAATCCATCTTTGCACATGGGTGGAGATCTCTCAGGGAGTCGGGAGTGTGTTGTAAATACAGCGTGATTGTGGGATCTGCCAAGATTTCCTGGTGTTTAAACTTATTCGTTTTGTGATTCCAGTGTGAAATCAGCCAGGTGCCGAGAACCGCAATGACACAGTGCAACAAGTGACAACCAGAACTAGCCTTTTCATTTCCATGAATTGCTCCTGTTTTTTTCTGGTACATGAAATTTAGGCATAGACCCAGTGATTCATCAAATTCTGAGACACAGTGTGCCCATTCCTTGCAGCATGGATTGTTTCCACACTGAGGACTGCGCTTTGCATGTGGTGTTGGTCCTTGCACCTGTGTGGAAAAACTACATGGCGTACGGCAATGGAATGTGTTGTCACAGACTTTCCCACAGACATGGCCCCCAAATTGACAATATGAACAAATTGGTCTCAGTGCACTACTGTGTACAATCATTCATTAATTAAACTAATGCTGTAGTGATATGTCAGCTTTTTCAGGTGCTCCAGGTTCAGCTCTTGCTACTCATAAAAAGAGCTAGTAACCCACCTTATGAATTTGTGAATATCATACATTGTGAATGACACAATTCACTGTATATGAACCCTTTTCATTTAAACAGTAATGTGAATGTAATCAATATATACTTTATTTTGAAGCACTGGAAAATACTGATGATTAACTTGAACAGTAAAATTATAAATCTGTTGCTTGAATGCATAGATGTTTATTTGAACACTACTAAAGAGGGTTATTCCTCAAAAAAGTGTGACCAGGTTTTTGCCTCAGTGGATTCTGGGGTATATGATCCCCAAATTGACAATGTCAGGATTATAGTATGCACCAGTAATATATGTTACCTTGAAAGAACAAGGAAATGTCAAGGCTGAGTACCACAAAGGAAATACACCAATCAAGGGCTAAAAAGATTCACAGATCTTTTATTACTGTACAGTTTACAAAGCAACACAGATAGCTATCTGGCTTCCAACAACCTGCAGTGCATACCAGCCCGACAGAGAGAGGTGAGAGAGTGCTGGATGTCTAAAAGTTTGTGCTTTTATACAATTTTGAGTAATATTGTCCAGCCTCTCTTCACGTTAATAATTTGTGGTCTAGAGTTTGTGCCTAGTTCACATATGGATCATACAATATTATACAAAGGATTACATAGGTTTGCATTTCCATAGAGGAACAATGGCGATGTATGTTCTCAAATCCTGCAGTAAGCATCATTCACTATCCCTTTACAATTGTGTTCAGCCTGTGTCCACACTCGAGGTTTGTTCTACATTGTCCCCAATGTGTATTCAAGGATGAGTCTTGTGAGCGCAGACAACACTTAAACAACAGTTCATATATAGTGCAAGGCCTTATTGCCTAGTCTAAACAGTCGGCTCTTGGACAGTCTAAACATTAACAGAACTCAAAGGTCGAGAAGCCAGGTTGCAAGTTGAAAACATAGTCCACCTTTTTAAAGCGAAGAACACACAAGTGGAAATCAAAATGGCGGATGAATCTTAAAATGGCAGCGAAGTCGACCCAGAATCAGAACTTTGCAACACAGTTTTTCATGTAGCGCGACTGGGCTTAGGCCAATATAAATAAAAAGGAGGCACTATACAATTACCGTTTAACAACCTGATGTGAGTCCTTTCCAGAATCCCTTCGTGTAAACATACAACGTTTAAGAATTCTTAATTACAGATATTCATGTGTACAGTGTCAAAAGCAGATGCCATTTCATGCAGATTCGAATTTCCCTAAGTGTCTCTCGCCAAGCATCTGCCCCAGATATTAGCAGATGTTGTAGAGGCCTGATTGGAATCTATTTATCTATGCAAGTGATTACGCTGGGGCTAAATACACATTTAAGCTGTGTACTTACTTAGCAATATGCATTACTGTATTTCATGGGTGTTTTGCCTCTTATAGCAAATCAATTACAAATAAAAACGGTGCCACAAAGGCCCAAATTAAATAACATTTAAAGACATCACACAATACAATTTACAAGTCATATGCTATTTATTTTATTAATTTATTTATTGTATTTGTAAATAGCGCCCAGACCCAGAGGTATCATGGCGCTATAGTGCGTTATGTTGTTGGGCCTTGTCATAGGGCAGCATTTTCCTTTTAATAGCCCTTTGGTGCTTTTGATACATAGCCTCTTTGTGCTGAGACTATGGCGTGAACAGGCTAATCAGACTGTGCGTTATCAGACTCTGATCACAAGCAACCCAACAATGTCTACCCAACAATGACCTCCCCAGCTCTGCCAGCCCTGTTTGTGGACATCCGTCTGATGAAACGAGTGTGAGTTGCTGCATTCGCTTCCACCTTCATGCCCCCCTCGTCCCCCGCATTCTGACTCACCCCTGACTTTGCTCGAAACAATCTCCATCTCGCTATCACTAACATTCTTGACATTCTTGGCCCTGTCATGAGTATCCACGTGAAACCTGTCACCAAGCGTAGCAATTGGTAGGATTCTGATCTAGCAGCTCTGACATGCAAGTGCAGAGCAGTGGAGCGGAAGTGGCATACCTCGAGCTCATCCTCTGATAAACTGGCCTGTTGCCTGCTTCAAAGGCAATATTGTCTCTCAATTCGCTTGAAGAAGAGGGCTCACATCCAGGCCCTAATTTCTGGAGCTATTACCAACATGGCTGTACTCTTCAAAATCTGCAACGAACTAGCCAGTCCATCTGCAGTCTTTACTTCGCTTCTTCCTTCCCAGGCCCTCTGGATTGTACTGGCCACCCAATTCACTGTTAAAACTCAGGATATCCTGACTTCTCACTCTTCCATCCTTTCGCCCACCCATCCTACCACCCCCTGCCACCCTTGGCTTCTCCTCCTCCTCCCCCATCCACAAGGTCACTAAAGTTGTCTGCTCTATGACGGTCTCTTCCAAATAGGTCTCCCCCTGTTCTTCCAGAACTATTAAGGACAACAGCTGTGCCCCAGAACTTGCTGATTTCTGCAACCACTCTCTTGCATCTGGGTCCTTCCTCTCTTCTCTTAAGCACTCCCTTGTGCACCTCCTCCTGAAAAAGCCTTCTGTCAACCACTGGTGTCTGGCAAATTAGCACCCAACCTCTATCGGTCCCTTCGTTGGGAAACTCCTGGAGAAGTTTGTCTCCCCCCCCAACTGACCCACACTGAGCTCATTGGTTGCGTGCATGAACAACAATCTGTATTCCGAGCATCCAGAGGCACAGAAACTGCTCTCCTGAACACCTGTGAAGAATTGCTTGCAACTCTTGATTCTAACTCGCCCTGTTGTTCTCATTCTACTCGATCTCTCCTCTGCCTTTGACAAGGTCAACCACTCCATCCTCATAAAGCAGCTCCATGTTACCCTTGGTATCTCGGGCCGGGCACTGGACTCGTTGACCGATTTCCTCACTGACCATCCCTCCCAAATGATCCTGAGTTCCTTCTCCTCCCCCGTCTCTGTAGCCTCCTGTGGCGTTCCCAGGGCTCTATCCTCTCACTTTGGCACTTTAACATCTATATCGCCCTTCTCGCTCTCCTGATCTACACCCTTTCCCCACATTTCCAGTGTTATGCAGATGACACCCAACTCTTTTTCAAACTCCCTACTGCCTCTCTTTCTAATTCCTCTGTCATTCCTGATTGCCTTTCACGTATCCAGTCTTGCTGCACCTCTAATGATCTCTGTCTCAATGTCAGCAAGACTGAGATCCTTCCTATCGGGACTCCTGTTCACTCTTTCCTCCTTTCACTCTGGCCACCCTCTACGGGCTCTCCCTCCTCTCATTCCTCTGAAGCCAGAAACCTTAGAGTCATCTTCGACTCCTCTCTCTCTTTCATTACTCACATCATGGACCTTGCCAAGAAGGCCCATTTCCATCTTCACCTCCTCAGAGGCATTCTCCCTTCCCTCACCTTTCACCAGAAGCTCAATGTCTCCTGAGCTTTGGTACTCAACAGGCTGGACTATTGCAACAACCTCTTCCATAATCTACCTTCCTCTTCTCTCTGTCCTCTCCAACTAATCCAGAATAGGGCTGCGAGATTTATCCTTGACCTCAAGCCCAGGGACCATATCTCTCCAGCCTTAAAATCTCTCCACTGGCTCCCAGTTGCTGCAAGGATCAAATTTAAATCCCTCTGCATCATCCATAATGCTGTCTGGGGCTGGGGACCACACTATCTGCAACTCGCTCTCACCAAATACTCTCCTTCTAGATCCCTCCAATCTCTGGATCCAACTCTCTGCTTGTCAAGCGCTTCTCTAAGCAGAGAGCGGGTGGCCGTTCCCTCCTTCTCTATGTTTTGTGCCGGATCTCCTCACTTTCTGCAAGCATCCCTATACTTTGCTTTTATCCTCCTCCTTCTCTCTTTCCCTCTCATGATAAAACCCACAGTCGCAGAGATTGATGTCCTGGCCGTTATGAGTCCTACTGGGTGCTGGCCTTCTGTCCAAGCATCTATCCTCCCCCTGCACTTGCCTTCTGGCCCACACTGGCCTGTGGTGTTTCTCAGGTCTGTACTTATTGTATTGGCGGGTGAACCCACTCTTGCCAGCTGGTCCCTGCCTTGCACTTACCTGTTGCCTTGCAACTAGCTCTATGGCACTTCCCTCCCTCTGCAGGACCCTCCAGCACTTACCCCATCCCCTGTATCCTCTCTCTCTCTCTGCACTTGCATGCTCCAAATGTCACCAGGTCTAGTAAGACCACTGTTGTCATTTGCTCTTCATTGTCTTTTTTTATTCCATTGTTTTGTATTGTTCCCTTACCTTTTGCCTTCTGTGCACGTTGAAACACAATTCTTGCTGTATAAGCACTTTACAAAGGCCCAATAAAATAAATTAAAAGAAAATAATAACATTAATGAAAGATACCATTGTATCTATCCTCCTCTATTCAACTCTACAAGCCTTCTCCTAATCTCTGCCCTGCCTCCTCGACTACCCTTGTGGCTCCCTGTGCTTCCTCTTGCTTCCGCTCCTTCTCTCCTCTCGCTCAACTTGCATGGAACTCTCTTCCCCCAGACATCCGAGAAACATTCCACATGGGTTTGTTCACAACCAAACTAAAAGCCTACCTCCTTGTGTGTGAGTTACCATCGTAACATACCTCTCAACTACCTACTAGCTAACACTTTCCTTGCCTCTAACCTGGCTTTGTTCCTCAGTTCCTCTGCCAGCACTTGAGCACTTCACCAATGCTGGTCACATGCCAAGCACAACTGGCCATAACACTTCCTGCACTTCAAAATGTCCAATGGTCATTGGGCCTCATTACGAGAAGAAAATCTGTGACCCCCGAATGGGCAATTATCGGGGTATTCCGGCCGGGTGCTAGAGGCATCCCCACTGAGCCCTTTGGGGCTCAAATAGGAATGGGGATCTACCGGCAAAGTTCATTACCATACTGGTGCTACAGGCTTGCTGTGCTCGTGGGTGCCTTTCATTCCGCCAGGTCAGACCTGGCAGAATGAAAGGCACCAGCGAGCACAACTGGGAGTTTGCCGGTCCGGTAAAAACGGCACCAGCAAGCATACCGTTTCCGTTGTATCAGGACCGGCAACCTCATAATGAGGACCATTGTCCATAATCTGTGTATGTCCACGTGTGTATTGTCACCAGTGACTGTTCCATTTACTCCCCTCCACAACCTGCTCATAATGTCCGTCAAACTCAGCCCATTGTAAGCAGCTCACTGCTTCCTGTCAAACATGCTTTCTTATCTATTGTACGTTCTTTTGTGATCAAAAGAGCACAGTTCCTCCTGTATATAAATAAATATAAACAAATGATAATGCCTGCCTTAAGTAGTATGAAACACCACCTTGCTTAAGTATAATTTCATAAGCATAGACGTAACACCTGGTAGTGGCTTTAGTGTGACCCCCTTGGTCCCATGACAACACTCACAAATATGCAAATGATCGCATTTCGAAACAGCATCAGTCATGTCAATGAACAGCAAGGCATTATATCAGACTGCCTAGGGAGTTCAATCTTAATACCAGTTAATGGATATATTTCTGAGGTATGTATCTATTTACATAACTATCTATCTCTCCGCCTACACATATATGTATCTATCTATCTATCTTTGCATCTATGCATCTAAATATCTATCTCTGTCTCTACATACAAGAAATCACTATACAAAAAATCTCCATCTCTTTACATGTACAAAAAATATCTGTTACTTAATCTACGGAAACCCTAAATGTATTTATTGAAGAAACATCTATTTATCGATGAAACCAACATCAGTATATCCATCCATTTATACAAAGAATATATGGAAAATGTGGGAGCTCCTGTGCTCAGAACGAACAAGGCCAAATAATCTATTTTGTGGGATGGTTCCTACAGCCTACAACCACTTTATACACACTGAACTTTCCATAGAGGAAACATAACCAGTTGCATTTCAGTCTCATCTCACCTACATGGGCAGTACAATAAGAAAATACTATGCAATTCACCTTTAAACAAGTGTCATCAGCAACCCCAGACACATGTTTCTAGCATGTTGGGCATCACCAGTGAAGCGAAGCTGAACCTCTCTAAGCTCAGTGATCAATGGGTATTTGTCCGGATCACCTTTAGTAAATTATGGTCCAGACACACGTTTTTCAAAATGTGCATAAATGTTCGAGCTAAGCAATTCTCCTCTGAACAAGAGTACCATAAGCAACCCCCAGCCATGCGCGTTTCTGCTTTGCTGGGCATAATCAGTGAGCTGAAGCTGTTCATTCTCATCTCATTGGTTACCCTGTGTCTTTCTGAGCCATCATCACAGGCTTCATCCATCACTGGCCACCAAGTTAGGATACAAATGTGCAGTTGGTGCACCAACACCCAACTTCTTAAAGAACAACTTCACATTTGAGGCTATTGTTAAACAGATACTGATGTCGAGCAGAAGCATCACACACTTGAATTCCCAAAAGGAATTCCTCTTTCTGTTTTCTGACCAAGAAGAACCCTACTTATTGCACTCTTAATTTATTTGATGATTACTGAGTGCACCTGGATTTCCTTTAAATATAAATAAAACACCAACATTAGCAGACCCAGTCTGTCTTCCTTGTGTTCATGGACCTTCACACAATCTGCGACAGGAATCCCTCATTTGAGAGCATCACTCGCCATAATCAACACAATTCAGTTTACCTAGCACTGTACTTCACAATCCCATCGAGCCTGGTTCCTGGGTTACCATTGACATAGCAACTGATTGAGCAAATACTCCGAAAAGCTGTTATTGTGAGTACGTTCGTCCATATTGAGTTTGAAGCATTTGTGGAGATGCGTGAAGCACTAGCCATATGTACGAGCAGTATGCTGACCTTTGACTTTGAGGTATTTAGAGTCTTGCTGAATGTTGTCCTGTCCTGCTCGCCATCTATGAATATTCATAGAGAGTTAATGAATGTGTGTGACTGACAGCTCAGGAGAATGTGGATGAGTGCTTGAGTGTGAATGTTCTGAATGTGTCAGTCGGGGGCCTGAGCTGGAGTGGGGTGGATGGGCCGTGGGTGTCCTCGACGATATATAGCTTAAGAGTAACTGGGACCTATTGACTAATGTACATATGTATAAGAGAGTTTATTTATTTATTTATCTGAATTCTTATATGTCGTGCCACAGATTTCAGGGTACACAAAAAATGATAAAACAAACAGAAAAGGAGAGAACAGGTAAGAAATCAAGGTCAAATGGATCAATGAGATCAGGCACTTTCTGACCAAGAGGCTCACAGAAAAAAAACAGAATAGAAGCTTGCGTTAAATTAAGTTTGTTTCTGAAATGCTGATGAATTTTAGTTCAGAAATAAACATTTTAGAAACTGGACCCAAACTTTTGGTTGTGGAGGCCAGCTGTTTTCTAGTTATTTTTATTTGCACAAGGTGTAGTGTTGAAAATTAGAGAACGTGTATATGGGACACACATTTTCGAATTTTATTCATTGATTTTTATAAAATGTGATTTGTAGGTTAGAACATTAAGATTTGTCTCTGAGTTGGACTTTGGGTGAATACTTTTGCCGCTATTCTATACTTGGTGTAGACTATCATAATGTGCTATTCCTTAGACCTTCTGATCACCAGGTGTATGTTTGCACGATATCACCCGTCTCGGAGGGCTGCAACATGCGCCGCACATCACAAACTCTGAAAATACCCATTAGTACTACAAGCAACTGCATGGGGGAGATGTGATGTAATTAGAACACATGTTAAACTATATTTAGTTCCCAGAAAATCTATGGGGATCTCTCTGCTGATGCAGGGGTTCGGGGGGTAGGGCTGGTGTGCGGTGGGGATGGGGGAGGGGGTCGGAGACTTCTGCATCGCGAGATCCCCAGGTCCTTCAACATTCTGTGCAGGGGTCACATAACCGCTTTCTGATCCACGTGTCCGTCCGTTTCAGAGATTCTCGTGATACAATGGCCCTGATTCACAGAAGCATTTTATAATGGAACAATCCCATAGGGAAACGCTCTGTGAATCAGGGCTGATATATAACTGGTGTCAGTCACGGGAACCTGGGTGGATAGCGTGCAAGTCACTGGGTCTCATCAGACAGTTGGTGCTAAAAATCTGGCCGAACCGGCATGGCGGTAATAACATGTCCGGCTTGGCTCCAACCCGCAAATAGCGGACGATCAAGAGTGCGCGGATGCGCACATCCCTGCATGCCGGTTACGGCCATAACGGCATGCCGGTAACGACCCCCAAACCCCCACACAGCGGCATCGACCAATACGCACAGAACGGCTCCGCCCTCGGCAACCCCTAAATACCGTTACCGTTATTAACATAGTGCATATAACAGGTGCGTTAATACTGGACCCGGAAGTAACGTCATCGCGCCGGAACGGGAAATGCCATGGCGGCCATCTATTGCCATCCTCCACCTACAGGACCCTCTACACCCCCACTCCCAGGCCACCACCTACAACATGTCAAATACCACCTGGAGAGGCACGGCCCGCCTGCGCAAACCACGTTTTACAGACGATGAGCTGTACATGTTGGCTGACACCCTTGTGGCAAATGCAGAAGTGGTGTTCTGCAATGACCTCAGGCGTCCAGCCCAGCTCAGGAAAAAGGCCATCTGGGAAGAAGTTGCCCAGAAAGTAAGTGCAGTCGGCACCGCCGCACGCACAGTGCGTGATTGCAAAAAAAGTTGGGACGACCTCAGGCTGAGAGTTCGGCACATATTGTCAGCTAATCGAAGCCAGGGGCTGGCAACAGGAGGAGGACCACACTCCCCACTGAAATTGGCCAGATGGGAGGAGACCTGCAGCTCCAACATAGATGTGGAGTCCATCGAATTAGTCGGTGAAGCAGAGTTTGGCGTGCCAACTTCGGCAGATGAAGGTGAGTGTCCCTACTGAAACAGTAAAAATAATCATAATCATCCTCCCCCAAATGTGGCTGCTACACCAGCCAACAAATGGGCCATCATGCACACCTACACATATCCATGTACACATTCTGGGTCTACCACCATCCCATCCCAATGCATGTTGCGGTCATACACGAATACACCCACAAGACACATTTCATGGGCATGTGCCACCCAGGATGACCCTCCCAAAACACATCAATGGCCTACTGCACCCAACAATGCGTACATGTGGACACGACTACGCTATCAAAATCCACTCTTCAACATTGCATGTACACAGTCCCCTACAAAGCCACGAATGCAACTGATCAGATGGCGCCACATGTCCAATGACTAATGCATGCACAATGCAAGCGGAACAATCACTGATATCCTGCCACTCTCTGTCCCCACAGGTACGGATGCTGACAGTGATGAAGCGCAAGGGAGTGCACAATGCACAACACCAGCCAAAAGGCCTAGGAGGCAATCTGATGGCACAGGTCCATCAACCTCAAGTGGACCAAGGATGGGCCATGCGGGAAGCGGGCCAAGAACCGGTGCAAAAACAGCACCACAGACAAGTACACAGGACGAGCTGACACCTGCACCTGCATCCGTGGTCACACCATCCACACTGGCTGAGGACACAGCAGGCATGGAGGATGGCACACATTCTGCTGCTGCCAGCACAATTGGGGAGATGGCTGTATCAGCAGATCATAGTGTTGATGAGGTAGCTGGGCCGGACAATGAGGGCGATGCAGGACTTGTCCACTCAGAGCCTGTAATGCACACACCAAGCCCGCAGGCCACCTCACAGGACACACCTCAGCGGGACTCATCCGACCAGGGCAGCCATGGACAGTGGTCTCCGGCCATGCACAGCCCCATGATCCATGCTGTACCACCACATCACCCACCGACCACAACCCACACTGCCATACGGGACCTTGAGGGACATCTCTCCAGGATGGAGGCCCGGCAGGAGGTGATGCAAGGCTATGTGCAGCAGTACCTTGCTGAAGGGGAGACAACACGCCGTATTATCCAGGACAGCACCGCGTCCGTTATCCAGGCCATTAACTCAAGTGCACAGCAAGTGCTTGATGGCTTCAATGCCTTGGGTCAGATCCTCACTAGGATTGCTGACCGCATGGACCAACGGCAAACCCTGCCCCTTGGATCACAACCATCTGGGTCATCAGCATCATCCACGCCATCGGGCTCGAGGCAGACCAGCCCCGTGTGCATGTCCCTGCGGAGTTCGCGCCGCTCAGAGATCTAACCCCCACCTCCTAGTGGGGCTCAACAGTAGCAGGGCCACCCTGCATAATCCCTTTGGGCATACATCCGGACACATGTCGTGCCATAGTTGACTTTGGGTGTTAGGGGGTGGGTGGAGGGTGGTGGTGCGTAGTGTGTAGTACTGGGGTGTTTGGGGGCATGGGAGTAGGTTGGGGGAGGTGGAGGGTGGTGGTGGGTGTAGTGTGTAGTACTGGGGTGTTTGGGGGCATGGGAGTAGGCTGGGGGAGGTGGAGGGTGGTGGGTGTAGTGTGTAGTACTGCGGTGTTTGGGGGCATTGGAGTAGGTTGGGGGAGGTGGTGGGTGTAGTGTGTAGTACTGGGGTGTTTGGGGGCATGGGAGTAGGTTGGGGGAGATGGAGGGGTGGTGGTGGGTGTAGTGTGTAGTACTGGGGTGTTTGGGGGCATGGGAGTAGGTTGGGGGAGGTGGAGGGGTGGTGGGGGCGTGGATTGTTGAATCATGTTGTACTTAATTTCTCACGAATACACCAGTTGTGTAACAAACATCACATGAGTGGACATTGCTGATTTTTTGTATGTCAATTTATTGCTTCATGGTGATTTGTGCACATGTGCCCACACAACCAGTGCCCACAGTACACAACACATGGCACGCTCTGCATTAAAGTACATCAGAATGATTGGTCTATGACCATTTTGCGCACTGTGCGACCCTCACGAGTTTTGCGTCCTGGCCTATGTCCTACTTCTACTCCTTCATCTCATTCTACTTCACCAGGTGGTGGCAGCTCCACGTCAGGTGGCAGGGGTATGTTCCGCCGGATGCACATGTTATGTAGTATTACACATGCCGTGATGATCTTGCCCACCTTCTCAGGCCCGTATATCAGTGCCCCTCCCGACCTGCTGATGCAGCAAAACCGTGCCTTCAAAAGGCCAAACGTCTGCTCAATGACCACACGTGTACGTGTATGTGCACGATTGAAGTCCTCCTCGTGCCTGTTCTGCGGGTTCCTGACAGGGGTGAGTATCCACGGCTTCAGGGGATATCCAGCATCACCTACATGGGAGCAGAAGGAGGTATGTATGAGGATGAGGCTCAGTTGACAGGTGTGCTCAGCCTGTACATCATTCAAATTCATATGCAGCCACATCCACATGACTGTCAGCCCTGTACAGTGCATGCCAATCCATAGAGGGAGCGTTGTGTGACATACACGACCTAGGGTCCAAGGATTTTAAAGCTCCAGGCAATGTATGTCTTGGCTAGGGGCATTTTGCATACAAATGTGAGGTCTGTGTGTCGGCGGATGACTTAAGAAACTGCCATTCCCCCCAATCCATCTGCCCCTATGGCCCAGAGGGCATTCCCCTAGTATATGCATGTACCTCCCCCCCAATCCATCTGCCCCCATGGCCCAGAGGGCATTCCCCTAGCATATGCATGTACCTCCCCCCCAATCCATCTGCCCCCATGTCCCAGAGGGCATTCCCCTAGTATATGCATGTACCTCACCCCCAATCCATCTGCCCCATGGCTCAGAGGGCATTCCCCTAGCATATGCATGTACCTCCCGCCCAATCCATCTGCCCCCATGGCCCAGAGAGCAGACTCACCCAACAGCCAGCCACTTCGTACAACGTCTCCTTCCATGTAGCGGGTTAGTGAGGAGTTCCGCAGCACCATGGCATCATGCGTGGATCCTGGATATCTGGCACAGCAGTGTGTTATTATCTGGCTGGCATCACACACCATCAGCACATTGATGGAATGGTATAGCTTCCGATTGCGGTACACCGCCTCCACGGCATGTGGGACTACCAACTCTACATGGGTACAGTCGATGGCACCAATTACATTGGGCATGCCTGCCAGTGCATGGAATGCTATTTTGGTGGCATTTGCCTCCTGTGGTGTCCTTGGTAAGGATATGTAGGCATTTGCGTGCTTCAGTAGTGCATCCAGCACTTGGTTTAACACAACAGAGAAGCATGATTGGGACATGCCATGCATTTGGCCCACTGACTGTGTGTTGATAAGTGCCTGTGGCCAGGAAGTGGAGCACCGATGCCACCTTCAGCAAAGGGGGGATGGCTGTGCGGATGTAGATCAGGCTGACCAAGTCATCCTGTATTAATTCCACTATGTTGGTGATGGTGTCTCTGTCCAGGTTGTACAGGGTGTGGATCTGTGCTGGGGTTAAGTCAAATGGATTGGCCCTTATACGTTGGATTGTTGGCTGTCTGCGGGGAGCGACTGCCTGCACTGGTGGGATTTGCTGGGCATGCCTCACCTTCTTCTCCTCCGGCGTCTCCTCTGTGTTTCCTGTTGTACTGCCTGCTCCAGGAGTAGCAGTGCAGGCATGTCCTCCAGGCCCAGTATGGCAAGTACAAGTGGTAGCATTTTGCCTTGGAGGGGGGTGTGGTGTGTGGGTGTGCTCCTTTTGTGCTGACCCTGACTCCATTGCCTCCACCTGTGCTGAATGAGTGCACCTGTGGCACTTGGTTACACAGCAGTTTGCTGTTTATGGGTGGTCCGCGATGCCGGTATTGCCGACATCATGGTGGCCCTTCTTACTGGCATCTCGATGCCGTATGTACTTGTACGTGTGACTCGTGGTGTCCCCTTCTTTGCGGCATGCCGGTATTAAGGCCTCCCCATATGTGCGTGTGCCCGCATTCCGGTACGGTGGTGCACGGCCACAGCGGGTCCTTGACGATGCCGGAAGCAACGGCATCTAGGGTCATGATACACCGGCCCGGTAATGGATGCCGGTATTGCCTTACCGGTACCGTTTTTACCGGAGCGCCAACCTTGTGATGAGGCCCACTGAGTGCTACCATATGGACAGGCTCCTGGGGCAGCAATGTGATTGCATTTTAATCTTTTTTGTATTCCTTTATTTTAATTTGACTCTGTTTTCCTTGCACTAGTGGGAGAGTGCCTGTACTCCCCAGAGTAAAGCTAGCGCTCTTTACTCTTCCTCTCCGTGTAGTGCATACTGCACCAGAGGGTGCTTTGCACATAAGGACTGCGTTTGAAGTCAGCACTTCATATCAAGCCACCTTTAAAGTCTTTTTTCCAACACATGTTTGGGCTCTGCCACTATCCTTTCAGAGACTGACTGGCTGCTGGAGATAGCTTACACGGGCCACTATATCCCTGCATTTTTGTCCCTTCTAAATTTTCATATTTTGCTTGAATTTGACTTTGCGCTGTAACAATGAGAGGGAGGAAAGGACAGCCAAGGGCACAGCTCACCTGATGTGCTTGTCATGACCCGGCGGAATTGCCCCTTCTGGACCTCATGGTCATTGTCACGAAGGGCTTGTACTCCTTGTTCCTCCCAACATGGCCGTACCAAGTTCCGTGCTACGCACTAGCTTTCACGTCGTAGCACGTACTATAAATTGGTCACGCCCTTGCGGGTCCACGCGTCTCAACGCTATCTTCGATAGTGACCCGACGTGTGTTTGCTCTCTACATTTGCTTCCTTGATCCTCATACTTCCTTCCTTGCCTTTTTTCCTGTTCCTGGACTTCCCCCCTATATTGCTTGTTTATCGCTAATCCTGGACACCCTGGAACCACGACCTTCCCGGAACTCTGAACGCGCTCTGCAACCTGACGAGGCTCGGGCGAGCCTATTCAAGACCCGAACCACCCACAGGAAGAGTCCTGCGGCCGAACAAGGGAGATCCCGATCACAGGTGAGACGGGGGGAGATTTACGACAGTTTGAGACGCCAAACGATCAATACGGATTCTACCACGGAGAATGCTATTCAGGACCTAATGCGCGGAATGCAAGAACTTTCTACAGAGATGCAGAATATAAAAGCCGAGAATGCGGCGCTAAGACAGCTCGTCTTGTCACGCGACTCCGCGAACAAGGACAGCGTATTATTGGGAGGAGTGGTTGATAAATACGACGGTTCAACAAAGACCTTACGTGGATTCCTGGATTCTTGTTTGGTACATTTTACCTTCAAGCCCTACTATTTCACAACTCCTAGGGCTAAGGTTGGCGTCATGATATCGCATCTTTCCGGTAATGCCCTTACATGGGCCACTCCATTAGTCAATTCAGGGGATGCTCTCCTGGATGATTATGAAGGGTTCATCGCGGAACTCAAGAACATGTTCGAACGACCAGAGCTGGTTCACAGTGCTCAAGAAAAGCTACTTGACTTCCAACAAGGATCCCAAGACATGTTGACCTATGTTACCAGATTCAAACAGCTAGCCAAAGATGCGAACTGGCCCCTGGAAGCCAGTTTTACTTTGTTTCGCAGATGTCTAAATGAAGAGATTAAGGACGAGCTAGCCAGGGTGGCACGTCCTAGTTCATTCCAGGCCCTCCTGGAATTGTCTATGCAAATAGACTTTAGAATCCAAGAAAGAAAGGCCGAAAAGAAAAAGAATAAAGTATCAATTCAAATATACTCCCTAGAGAATACTACAAGGACAGAATCTGCCAAGAGTCCGAGCACTGATTCTGAACCCATGCAACTTGGAGCCTTTCGTGGACCAATTTACCCACAGGAAAAGTTAAGAAGAATACACACTGGCTTATGCATGTATTGTGCCTTGGATAAACCTCTAGTTAAAGTATGTCCTCTGGCTCCTCCCCGACGCTCGGGAAACGCCAGCTCCCGATCCTAAATGGAGCAAGGTTTCGGGAGAGCGATGTTTGCTCCACATCAATTCCATCCTTGAACTCTCCTGGACAAAAGAAATTGGTGATATTACAGGCCTTTTTATCACCATCCAAGGACAAGGTCTACCCCATTCTGGCCTTGGTGGATTGCGGAGCAATGGGAGTCTTCATTGATCAAGATTGGGTCAGAAGTCATAACATTCCGTATGAAGCAAGAAGTTTTTCACAGCCAGTGGAAGCGATTGATAGAAGACCTCTTTCCTCAGGACCCATAAGTCTGCAAACAAGGGAGATCCATCTTTCCATAAATCATCATCAAGAAAGAATTGTGTTTGACATTATAAAATCAGCCCATTACCCCTTGGTTTTGGGCATGCCCTGGTTACAAAGGCACAATCCATATATCAACTGAATGGCCGGATCCTTATTCCTGGACTCGGAGTTCTGTATGAACCATTGTTTAAACCTGGATACCTCATTCACAGCCCCTAAAGGTCCACCAAGGTGTCCAGAGACACCACTCATGGTTTCCAATATTGTACAAGTTCCAGAGATCTATCAAGGGTATGCTGATGTATTCTCTACTGCCATCGTTCAAGCCTTACCTCCACATAGACCCGAAGACTGTGCCATAGATACTGAACCCTCAGCAGTGATTCCCTTTGGCAGGATGTTTATCCGTTCAGAACCAGAAAAGAGAGCCCTCCGGGAATACCTAGACACTAATCTTGAGAATGGCACCATAAGACCTTCAAAATCACCAGCTGGTGCTTCATTGTTCTTCGTTCCTAAAAAGGATACCAAAGAGCTCAGACCTTGCCTGGACTATCGGGGCCTAAATCAACACACCCTGAAAGACAGATACCCACTACCCCTGATCTCGGATACCCTTGAAGCTGTGAGAGGTGCAGTGATATTCACGAAACTGGATCTCTGAGGTGCTTACCATTTGATCCGTATCCGGGAAGGAGACGAATGGAAAACAGCCTTTAGAACACCCTTTGGTCACTATGAATACCTAGTCATGCCCTTTGGTCTGACTAATGCTCCCGCAGTCTTCCAGCGTTTTATGTATAGGGTGTTCTCTGACATGTTATTTCTCAATGTTATCGTCTACCTGGATGACATATTGATCTTCTCAAAGGATTCCTTAAAACATGAAGAACATGTAAAGGCAGTACTTCAACGTCTCCGTGAAAATCAACTCTTAGCCAAACCAGAAAAATGTTTGTTTCATGCTACATCAGTTCACTATCTGGGGTTTGTCCTTAGTTCAGAAGGAATTAGTATGGATCCTTCAAAGGTGAAGGCCATACTGGCTTGGCCCGCCCCAACATCTATAAAGCAAATACAGTCCTTCCTGGGGCTTGCCAACTTCTACCGGAAATTCATTCCCACCTTTTCCGAGATTGTGCAACCCATTGTTAATCTCCTGAAGAAAGACGTTCCATTCAACTGGTCTATACCACAAGACAAGGCATTCCAACGCTTGAAAAAAGAATTCACTCAGGCCCCCATCCTGGCCCAACCTGGCATGAATCGTCCTTTTCTAGTGGAAACAGATGCCTCCAATTACGCCATAGGAGCAGTTTTAAAACATGAATCCGATGATAAGTTGGAACATCCCATTGCTTACCTTTCATGGACCCTGACTACCAGTGAGACTCACTACTCAGTTTTGGAGAAGGAGTTATTGGCCATTCGTCATGCCTTCACTGAATGGAGACATCTACTCCTAGGTGCTAAATATCCAGTTCAAGTCCGTACTGATCATCGAAATCTTCAGGTCCTACAATCCATGGAGTGCAGGAACAGTAGACAAGCTTGATGGGCCTACTTCTTTGCTCAATATCAATTTCAAATCTCACATGTTCCTGGACCGCAAAACATGATTGCCGATGCTCTTTCACGGCGTCCCGACTACGTTCCCTTGGAGGATAAGATCGATCCTAAAATGTTTCCACCTACAATCTTTGTAGCTCAAGCGATCAATCTCCTGGAAGAAATCAGAGTACAGACTCAATCATCTGAACTCTGGAAGGACTTATCCGAGAAAAATCCCTGGCGTTTGACAATCAACAAAGGATATTTATTCAAGAACAATTCAGTGGTCATTCCGACAAAAGAACTTCAACAGAAGGTAATGAATCTATGCCATGATACTCTTCACTCCGGCCATCGATGGGTAACCAACACCTTCCGTCTTATACAAAGACAGTTCTGGTGGCCAGGGATGAAGTCCAGTGTAGTTCAATACATCAAGACCTGTGCAATTTGTAGTCAGAACAAATACGATAATCAGAGGCCGGCGGGTCTGCTTCTACAACCTACGTTGCCAACCAGACCCTGGGAAGTTATTGCCACTGACTTCATTGTTGAATTACCACCTTCCCGAGGATATACAACCATCATGGTAACCATTGACTTGTTCAATCATCTAGCTCATTTTACACCATTGTATAAACTACCATCTTCCTCAGAACTTGCTGGAATTTTCCTGGAACATATTTTTCGTCTTCATAGCCTCCCTTCCAAGATTATTTCTGATCGGGGACCTCAATATATTTCACAATTCTGGAAACATCTCTGTCGTGTTCTAGGAATCCAGCGTGCCCTTTCTTCAGGCTATCATCCACAAACCAATGGGGCAACGGAACGAGTAAATCAAACCCTGGAACAATATCTTCGTTGTTTTGCCACCAAGGTTCAAGACGATTGGTCTAACTCAGATCATTCAGCTCTCAAGATCAGCCCTTTCTATTGCAGTCAAGGTTATCATCCATCTGTTTTACCATCAGCTCTTCCAGAATCTACTCCGGTACCTACCCTTGACTCTTGGATTCAGACGCTGATCGACTTACAAAGAGAGGCCAAGGATCAGTTAGAACAGGCCCAGACTCGAACCAAAAGATATGCGGACTCTAAGAGAAGACCATCACCTTCCTATTCAGATGGCGATCAAGTCTGGCTAGCCTCGAAACTGTTACCTCGACATCTACGACCAAACAAATTGGCTCCTCGCTATTATGGTCCATTTTCTATAAAGGAGCTCATCAGTCCTGTCTCCTTCCGACTTAAGCTCCCGGATTCCTGGAAGAAGATACATCCAGTCTTCCATACTTCCCTGTTGAAACCCTACGTTAGTTCTACTCGAAAACCCTTCAAACCCACACCTGTTGTTGTGGACGACCAGTTGGAATATGAGGTGTCCAGGATATGTGATTCCAGGTATAGAAGGGGTCGATTACAATATCTGGTCGAGTGGAAAGGCTACCCCCCTAGCGAGAGAACATGGGAACCAGTTTCTAATTTAAAGACCCCTCGTTTGCTCAGAAGATTCCATCTTATTCACCCAGGCAAGCCTGGAGGAACCAGTCTTCGGAGGGGGCATGCTGTCATGACCCGGCGGAATTGCCCCTTCTGGACCTCATGGTCATTGTCACGAAGGGCTTGTGCTCCTTGTTCCTCCCAACATGGCCGTACCAAGCTCCGTGCTACGCACTAGCTTTCACGTCGTAGCACGTACTATAAATTGGTCACGCCCTTGCGGGTCCGCGCGTCTCAATGCTATCTTCGATAGTGAACTGACGTGTATTTGCTCTCTACATTTGCTTCCTTGATCCTCATACTTCCTTCCTTGCCTTTTTTCCTGTTCCTGGACTTCCCCCCTACATTGCTTGTTTATCGCTAATCCTGGACACCCTGGAACCACGAACTTCCTGGAACTCTGAACGCGCTCTGCAACCTGACGAGGCTCGGGCGAGCCTATTCAAGACCCGAACCACCCACAGGAAGAGTCCTGCGGCCGAACAAGGGAGATCCCGATCACAGGTGAGACGGGGGGAGATTTACGACAGTGCTCTTCCTTTCCCTGTAGTACACTAAAGGCCGCATTTCATATCAATCAACATTGGAAGTCTCTTTTCCATCTCTATTTCAGGCTCCAACCCTTAAAGGGGAGTAACCAATCAGCCTCAGAGAGGCTGGCTGATTGCTGCCACTTGTGAAGGCACCGTGACTTCATTGTAATGCTCTTTTTTTAATGTATTATTTTAATTTGATTTTGTGTACCCGTAACCACGTGAGGATGACTGGAGTGTCAAAGGTACTAGCAAGCCTCTTCACTCTTCCGTTCCTTGAAGAACATGCAGTGCCAAATTGTGCAAGATTGTGAACTCCCTGGATGCCTGCATTTCGCAGTAATCCCAGGCATTATATTACATTTAAAGAACGTTGACAAACTATCCGACAGAGTGAGCACAGAGACTGACATTTGGATATATTCTCTGTATTGAGTTAAACAAAAATCAATATCATTATAACAACAAAAAATACCTCCAAACAGGCTTTCTAAGAGTTCCCAGGTTGACTCTGAGGAGAAGAAAATCCCCTAAACGTGTTGAGGTTCCTGCACAAATCACAATCCCCTCCACACACCATAGCTTCCAAATCCCCTTTGAATGAACTGTGTTCATCCTTAACAGCATTTTTCCATGCACAAAACTATATTATCAAGCATATCCTTCTTCCCAATGCAGGTGCTGTAAGATATATTTTGGGCAATATAGGATTCCTACACTAGGAGACAGATAGGTCTAATACCCTTCTTATTATACAGTCCCACCCCACATTTCTGGGCAAGAAACCTGGTGGCTTGCTCACGAACTTGATTGTATTTAAATAAATAAATTAGAGGTTAAACCAAGACGGAAGTGGTCTTCAGCTTTATGCAGGGGAAGTGACCATAATGCTACACAATCACAGATATCTGATATACAAAAACGGATTTGATATTTCTGCATTAATCTCAGCATTTCGCACACACATGCACTCATTTCCATAATCGATTCTATACATTATAGTAGACCTTCTACTGATTGTCAGTCAAAATATCAAAATCCTTGACTTCACTTTAAAACCTTTCCAAATTACACTTGGAACTGCATTTGCAAATGATGCAAAAACATTGATTACCCCAATGACACCAGCAATTTATGAAATCGGGTGACTGTTGCATGTGTTAAATTTCCTACTTCTCATATAAATGTGGTGCCGTGGGCTACCAACATATGTTTGATTTTTGATTTTGATGTATTCATATCGCCTGCTCAATGGACCAATCCGCTTCTAGGTTTTAACATTGTCAGTCAGCTGACTGAGGCTAATGTTCCATAAGTAACTAACCCTTATCCAGGGGCGTTGCTAGGGGTGGGCTAAGGGGGCTATAGCCCCTGATCTTTTGGTTGAAGCCCCGGATATAATCTCAGGAGCTACAGCCAAAAGACTAGCTAGCCCCCTGTCCCAGCAGTTCCGACATCAGCATAGCCCCGGGTCTTTTCCAGACCTAGCAACTCCCCTGCCCTTATCGCTGGAAAATAAAAGTTTTCAGTGCTTTCCTAATGAAAATGACGGAGGAGAGTTTCCACAAAGAAAGCAGTAATGCATTGGGGCCCAGAGACGCAGTGAGATGATGGAATCATTAGCAAAGGCAAATTAGCTGATTGTAGGGCACGGGCCAGCTGATTATTGAGCAATTTTGTTAGCCAAATAGAGAGGGGCCGATCCATTTTTAGACTTGAATACCAGGCACACGATCGTAAACCCTATCCTCTGCCTGACAGGCAGCCAATGCAGGGATATCCGGGTTGCAGAGACTGATGCTACTTTGGGTAGCTTAAACATAAGCCTGGTATGCCTAATAAGCCGTTCACATGACCCAACCTGGAATTAACCAGGGAGCCCACCCCCATGGCATGATCTGTTAATAGGATATATGGGAGGGTGTGACAAAGCAACCTTAAATTATAAAATATGGCTTGTACTGTTGGTCCAACCTATAGATCACACCTTAAATTTGCCTGCCAGATATATCCTAGGTTATTGACCCTAGATGTGAATGTCATAGGGATACCAAATAAACATGGAGGAGTAATTGGTGTGGGTGCCCCTGTAATATGTTTGGGCCCGAATAAGACTAACTGTTTTTGTTTTGGTTCAACTAAAGTTTATTGATCGTCATCCACTGGCCAACTTCTGTCTTCCATTGTATTATATTAAGTAGTAACTCAGCAGATTTGCTAACCTTCATATAAATCTGGGTGTCCTATGTGTGGAATGATAGCACAGATCGTGCGTAGTAAAAACAATCATGAGCGGTCGCACACAAATGTTAAACAATAATGGGTCTAGATTACACTATGCATATTGAGCGCCTGATTCATGGAAGTGTTTTATAATGGCGCAATCCCATAGGAAATCATTCCATGAATCAGGCCCTTAGAGTTCAGCAGGTGTTTGGGTTAGGGAAGTAAAGTTTCAATTTAAAACACACACAGCTTCAGTTCCCTCACCCAACCTGGAGGAATGGTTTATATGGTATTGAACAGATATTAGCATCCCTACCCTCTCAAATGAGTCTCTCTGGAAAGTTACAGAATAAGCAGTTGCCTGGGATTTACATTCAAAATTCTGTCTGGGAATAGAAAGATTCCGCTTAACTTGCTCTCCATTTCGAATTTAGTTTAAATAACTATGGCTTTTGGAGTACATATATTACGAAAACGGAACCAAATGAGGCCATGTTAAAGGCGCGCCTCAAACCAAGGTCTAATGTTTACAATATCTGTAATACGTGGGGTAAATATCACTTATTTATGATACATTGTTGACGCAGGGAAATGAACCCTGTGCTACAGAGCACTCACAATAGAGAATGTAACTTACCCCAGCAAACCACAATATCCTATTCTATTTACATTAATAATATTTTGTCAACCCCTTTCCCTCTGTGCCGGAAGAAATGTCTTCTATACACAATCAAGTCTTGCCAAACTTTAAATATTATGGAAAGTACTGTTGCATTTCACATAAAATATTAGGATTTTTTTATTTGGAAGATGTGTGCCCTAGTGACAATCACCAACCCATATTGCATTGCACCCCATGTCCTAATCAGGGAAATAATTCCAGGGTATGTATCTAATTATATTTGGGGAGTTGCCATGCTCCCCCTCAATTAATCTTTCATTGTATGGAGCCAGGATAAACCCTCTTGCGCTCACAGGGAGTCTCCTTCAACAGATCACTCTTGGTCCTTTCCATGAAGTCATGAATATCATACTAAATTGGTTATAGTCCATCATCAACAAGGCCTGAGAACCCACAATGTTATCCAGGTTCTGCATTTGTCTAATGGCAACATGCGTTTCTCTTCTCTGAAGCTCTTCCTAGTGTCTGAATCCCTTGTTCTGTGTTCAAACCATTCTTGAAGTCTCTCAGAATTCTTAGTCTACGTCATAATTATGTCACACTATGTGATTGGCCTAACCCTTTGCATGGCTTACCACCAGTCATACACTCTTGTTGAATGCACACACCCTATCTTCAATGGATGATTTTAATATTCATACTTGTGGTTTGGAAGGTTGTCTGGCCAAAACCACTCCTCTTGCTTTTGTCAGAAAATTAGATTGTGCCTTATCATTTCCAACAGCAATATGGTAAATTAATAAAACTCAGATCATTGGTATCAATGCTTGGAGACACACACTTCAACATGTGGCACAACTCTGGCATATGTATTCCTTAATTTAGTAATTTTCATAATTTCAATTAATTTTCATAATTGTGGAAAATGTAAGTTTGGTGTCAAATTAAAGTGAAGTTTTTAATCCACAGAACACAATTAGTTTCATGTTGATTATCAATGAAAAGTTATCAATACTTTTCTGTTTTTACATTTTGTGTCAATATTGCCATATACGCTCAGTTAATTTACCATGTAAATGCAAATAACAGAGATGTCATGTTCCTTGAATTGGGGGGCCTGCAGCACAGTTAAACACGTTTTCATATGTGAATTATGACAAGGATAAACAGAAACCTTACAATAGGCCTTATTGACTTTTTTTACACAACTCTGACCATCTGGCAAGATGTTTGATGGTCAAAAGGCGACCACTAATGCAGAGATTCCTCGTTGCATTCTGATGTTGGGTGTTTAGCAAAACATCTTTTTAGTTCAGATAATAATCTCTTACTCCACTACAAGAGCCTTATTTCCTTATCATTTGTTTTTCAAAGAATGCTTTGAGAGCATCCCTCAAAGGGCGAGGGACTTTGCTTCAAGTTGAAATGCAGGTCAACTTTGAAAAGCTGCATCATTACAGGTTGCATTGCTATCACCATTGTTATTCAATCCTAATACAAACATGCTGCCTTGTACATAACAATGTATATGTAACTTGGAAATTCTAAGAAAGGCATGGTATCAACAGTAAGACAGACACAAGTGACCACAGTTCAAGGGTGTTTATTGAACGTAAAGGGTTTGAAAAACACCTATCTAATCTTAAATCTACAGATGGGAGCAAGCTACGACCATCAAATAATAATAGCACAGTCCTAGTAGTGTCTTGTCAAAATAAAAGAACCAACACTAATAAACCTATTGCCAATCCTTACCTCTAAATACAAATAGTGTGGGAAACAATGCTACGAAAAAGAAAGAAGTGTTCACAAAATGATATGTCAGGATGATCAGGCTGATGGCCTCCCTTTCCACATTTTCAGCACAGGACAAGGCTCTACACTCGAGCTCAGCACAGTCTCTGGCTTCTCTAGCACGAGGAAACAGTTCAATCATTAGCATCAGGGCCTTCCATGCCCAATTCTCTTTGCCTTTCAAAGCCTCTTCATTCAGATGGCCTGATGCAACAAACACATGATAAGTTATTTTCCTCTTTCAGAATTTCACAAGTACTCAATTTCTTAGGTGATTCATTATTCACCTTGGATCCCCCTCAGCCGGGCTCGAATTGTCTCAACACAATGTTCATAAATTATTTATGCATCCAATTTCTCGTAGGATATTCTTTCTTGGATGACTCATGGTTGACCCTGGATCCCCCTCAACTGGGCTCAGATGTCGGATCCCCTCAGTTGGGCTCGGATCTCAGATCCCCCTTATTAGGGCTCAGACCACCCTCAGTCAGGCTCAAATCTCTTTTAACACTATGTTTAATTAGTCTCTGCTGCCAGGCTCTGACTAATTCCAATGTCTTAGATAACGTTACACAAACTTGTTTTAACCAAAAGCTTTCAGCTGATCTCCCTCTGCCGGCTCGGACCAACTTCTTTTTTTCATCAGCTAACAAAGACTTTCAAATGTGCACTGAAGCTTGCTTGACCCATTGCAGGACAACTTCAATTTCACAGTTCTTTATCACTCTTAAAATTTGACACCTTCCAGCTGGATACCTAACAGAGTCTTTCAAATGAGCACCCACATGGTGATGGACCACTCTGTCTATGATATTGTATCTTGGCTTCAAAGTTCAATCATTCATCTGCTGTTTAATTGTGTTTGCGTCGATTGCCACATACACTTCATACACTGTACTCTTCAGTTTTCACTATACAATGTTGCTGCTTGCAACCTTGGCTTCAACAGAGACTGGTCTGGTATCAGTCTCCCACCTCACAGCACAGGCTGTGCTGACATCACTGTTGCTGCTTTGTTGTAGGAGCCAAGGACAGTACTCACTTAAACATGAATATCTCTCTGTAAGTTCCTATTCTCCCAGCACTGAGCCATCTGCCTCGCACTTGAAAAAAAAAATTGGGGTTTCAGTTTGCTTCAGAGAAACAGTTTTGTGTTGCATTTACTACTATTTAGTAAAATCAGATATGTTGTCTGCCTTCTGAGGCACAGCTTGCATTTTGGAGAGCAAATTCCTCAGTTCAGCAGAAGCAATAACTATTTTCAACAAGAATAGATCATCTGGCTTCTCAAAAATCGTCTGATCAGGAAAGCTAGTGAAAGCAGCAGGATTATTCTCAGCTGATGGTCATTTAAATATCATTAATTTACCTCACCATAGACCAGTACGATATTCCAAATCCTAATACTTACTATGGTGTGACTTGTTTAGAACAACTCGAGAGTACTTTGTCCAATACCCCTTCATATCTGATCTAGGTTTCCTATGAAAACGCATTGAACGTGAGGTACATAAACTGCACAGGCCAGTAACGGAACTCTTAGATCTTCAAGAATCAATGAGAGCATTTTCAGGCCAGGACTGGGCACTGAATCAGTACTGATGGCAGTAATGGATGACTTAAGAACGGTAGCAAAGCCAGCAGTGTCGTAGCACTTATTTTCTTGATTAACCATCTACTTTTGGCACCACCTACCATTCCAGACTCCTTGAATATCTACCCATATAGGGATCCAACACCTGGCACAGGATTGGACACAGTCCTGCAGAGGAAACCAACCCCAGCCAGTATCCCATCTCCTCCTTAAATCCAGGACAAAATCCTTTCTTGCAACATTTCACAGGGGTCCTTTTTCTTGTCACTACTTTTCAATCTTTATCTCTAACCCTTTGCCTCTCTCATCTGCTCGTAGGGTTTATCCTTCTATGTGAAGGTAGGTGACACCTAAGTCATTCTCAAACAAGAGGAGGATCTGTGAGTAGGCACCAAAGCTTTTCATCTCTGCCTGCTAAAAACAGCAGAGATGAGAAACAGCTTAAGGTGTGCTTAAAGGAATAACAGCACTGTGAAAAAGTCACATCTATGACAGCCATGGAAAAGGACAGGGGGGATCCAGGGGCCAAGAGAAGCATTCCAATGTGTGGTGCAACCCCAAAGGGGAATCTATGAGAGTCTATCCAGCTGTTCCCATACGAACCAGCAGGGATCCCCGAAAAACCTCCCTAAGGGAAATACTTCTATATGGGATACCATTGTAGGTGTTATAAGAGTGACAATTTGGGGGCACCTGCCCTGGAGTCCCACCTAGGGGGGTGTGGCAGCGATCATAAACACATACACCCCCCACATGAAGATGATAACTCTAGGAGTACATTATTTCCACTGGGTACATCATTTCCCCAAGACAAAGTCAGCAAACATGTTAATGTAGAGGGGAGAGGCTGAGAGAGAGGGAAATGCATGTTCAGGGAGTTAGGACAGCGCTCCAGCTAGTTGGCGTGTTACCAGAGACAGTGAAAGAAGAGTGGGAAACTGAGCCACTTAGCACAGTCCTTAAGAGACATCAGGCAGCAGAGAGCTTGGTGTAAGAAGCCGCTGGGGGTTATAATCCAGAAGGTGGCAAGGTTCAGTATCCACTAAGAAGAAGTAGTGTGAGTAGACTGCTAATGGCTATCACCTATATCCTGGTGGGGTCTTGTAATCACCAAAGCTTGAGAAGCAGCATCACTAACCTGCTGAATTTGAGCCTATATGGTGCTGGAAAATGAGATAAACAAATCTGAGCCAGAGTGGGTTCAATCCTAGGAGGGCAACCATTGGCTTGTAAGTGAGAATCCCTTCAGCCTGAACAGCAACTAAGCAAAGGCGGGTGGGGGGGTTACTGCTGGTGATATCTTTGGCTTTCTCCAAGGCCAAGGCGAGTCCTAGGTTTTTGCTGATATGTGTGTCGTATGTCTAAACCTACAGAGCCCAGGAGAGAGACTCAAGATCAGAGGACACATATAGCTACACTTGGAACAACCATCAAGGGCAATAAAGAAAGTGGTGGGGTACTTTAAACACCCATAAACTGTGAGTCAACTAAATGATGCCCACAGGGTGTGGCAAGCCTACCCTCCTATTATTTGGAGTACAACATTGAACTAGGAGTGCAAAACTCGCTCTTATTAGTGTAGACTCCTGCACCTAGTTTTGATAATCCTCCATTCTGACATTATTGGCCATAGGTTCCCTGTTGTGATTTAGGTACCATCTTAGTCTCATGTCTTCTGTTTCTCCCACATGTTAGCAGCACGCTTAGGGCCTTATTATGAGTATGTTGTGGAACAGTGGTATTAAAGGAATAATCACCATGTTTACTGCACCACCATACTATGGATATGAAGATAAAGTGGAGGAAATACTTCCAGCAGTTGGCTACAGGTTTTTCTTCTACTTGAATTCTACAAATGGAGGTTTTCTGGCTACTTGAATTGCCACTGGTATTAATTCCTTCAAGCCATATTGGAGTCTTGAGGGACTTCACAATGGAGATCTAGCTCAGCTCACATTGGAATCTGGAGGAGTACCCTCCAGTTCTGAGGGAATAATCTGGTGGTAACAGTGATTTAGGGTGGTATTTTCTTTGTAAACAACTCCCTACTCCTAATGAGGTCAACGGTATGTTATTTTTCAACATTTCTTTATTAGACATGATCTGCTTAACAAAGATAGCGACATTTGTTTTGTGCTATGCAGCTATTCATTGCAACAAAGACAGAGGTTATAATCTGCAGACCCAAACCCGATATCTGGAACAATTTGTTTTGGTCTGGCATGCATGGTAATTACCCAACTCCAGTTAAACAGGACCATACCATTTGTGTCATTCAGGATACAGAAGGATCCATTGGCCCGGGATAAACAATCTAACCAAAACATGTTTTATCATCTCACCACATTAGAAGGACTGATAACATGTTTCTCAACAGAACAAAGAGCTGTGGTGCGGAATGCCGTTGCCTGCTCCATGTTGCAGGCCTGCCACATGATCAGAATGTCTTAGCCCCCTTTATCTTTTTCATGAAGAAAAGAGATCACAGATCAGATTCTCTGCTGTAGAGCAGTCCACCAGGAGGATATTCAGGAATTTAGCTGTGAAGCAGGCAGTGAAACATTGCAACCCACCAGCGACTGGAATCAAATCTCATATATTTCCATAACATCTGTTTTTTTAAATATATATACACACCACACCTCCTTGCCATACAATTCATAATATTAACAATGCCTACCACCACCTGCTGGAAGCCCCCCCCCATGCAGCTTTGGTAGCATAGCCACCCTCTCCTTGCACCATTTTTATCCATTGCTCAACCTCACAATGTTGCCCAAATCCTCCTCAATCCTCATGGGCCTTGAGTATTTAGATGCAGCTTTATCCCCACACCTTCATAACTTCACTTTTACTGTGGTTCCTTTTCACATGTATACATCTCCCACCCAATTCTTTCTATCATACCTCTCTTTCTCAATACGCTGACTGTCTTCTATTCTCGTCTTTACTTCTTCCTCAAACGCCACCTCTACATTCGCTTTGTACCTAGTCAACCATCCCAGACTTTGTGTTGGGCTTCCCTCTCCTCAGGACCTCAAAAGCAGATACACCTGTTGTCTGATGGGGGGCTAACCAATATTGGAAAACTCTCTCCATTACAGCACATACCAAATCCCCACCTGTTGCTACCGCTATCCTGACAGCGTCTGGCAAAGTCCTGTTGAATCTGTTCACAGTTGCATTCCCTTTGAGATTTTATAACTCTGTGGTGAGAAGCTGCACTCCATTCTTTCGCAAAAACTCCTACATTTTTCTTACCACAAACTGGGGACCATTATCCAACACAATCGTCCTTGGAAAACCTGCTCTCCAAAATATCAATTCCAAAAAATGCACTACTCTTCACACACTGACCTCTTTCACAATAGACACCTCACGCCACTTGTACAACATGTCCACCACCACAATTATATAGGTCCCTTGACCTCCTTTCAGTGCCAACGGATCACAAATGTCTAAAGCCACCACATCCCATATGGAGCCAGGACCCTCCACCACTTTCAATGGTGGAATGCTTGGGCACAGCGCCTTATCACTATCCCAGAACCCTTCACATCCTTTCAGCAACTTCTTCACATCCATGTCCATACCTGGCCACCAGTAATCCTGTCTAATCATCCCCTTGTTCTTGCAGATTCCCAAATGCCCTTCACGCGCAACCCCCATGATGGTTGTCTTTAATCCTTCTGGCACCACTACACAGTGTCTTCTGACCAACATCCCATTCTCCACACTCAGTTCATTCTTTATCTTCCTGTACTGCTTGTACTCTTCCCCATGTTCTTCAGTGGCCCAGCCCTTGTGCACAAAATGCACAACGTTCGTATAGGCTCCTTCCCTATCACAAAGAGCATTCCAATTCTTCTCATCATCTGCCTGCGAACACGTATGAATGTCACCTTCAATCGCACCCATCTCCTGCCCTTGTCCTGCCTCAACAACTTTTTCATCCTCATCGGCATTCTGCGACAAGGCATCTGCCACCATATTTTGATCTCCTTTAATATATCGAACCACAAAATTCAAACCTTTCAACCCTCTTATCAATCAAATTCTTCTTATTTATACTCCTTTCAAACCCTTCCTGTTGAAAAACGCTACCAACAGGTTGCGGTCTGTCAATATAAAAACCATACTTCCCCATACATATCTTTTGAACTTCTCTACACCCCAAACACAGGCCACTGCCTCCCTTTCCACAACCAAATACCTCCTCTATGCAACTTTTAGCATACGCGAATAAAATGCCACCGTCTGCCTTTCTTGCCTATTTTGTTTCATGAGCACACACTTAAGCCTGCTTTCCCATTGCATCCATATACAGGTGAACCTCTCAATCCTCCTTGAAACCTTTTAGTGTGGGGGTATCCATTGAACTCATTCTTATATCTTTCGACTCCTTACCACATTTCTTATCCGAAACAAATCTCACATTCTTGTTTGTAAGCTCCCTGATGCGCCTGGTTCGCGCTGCCAAATTATTCACTAACTTCCCATAGTATTCTATCAAACTCAAATATAAGGACAATTCAGATTTGCTTCCAGGAGCTTTCATTTTCATCACAGCTTCAACTGCATCCAGTATCAGCCT
This sequence comes from Ambystoma mexicanum, assembly GCF_040938575.1. Classification (NCBI taxonomy): domain Eukaryota; kingdom Metazoa; phylum Chordata; class Amphibia; order Caudata; family Ambystomatidae; genus Ambystoma; species Ambystoma mexicanum. The sequence continues at coordinate 1,075,283,923 of NC_090925.1, forward strand.
GATCCGTTGAGCCGACAGTTCTTCACCCAGATACTGCACTTTTGACATCCGGAATTTACATTTCTCTAATGAAATTGTCAGGCCAGCTTCACATAACTTCCCCAACACACCCTTCAACCTCATGTCATGCTCGTTCTGGTCCTTTCCCGATACTAGAATGTCATCTTGGTACCAGCACACACCCTTCATCGCATTAAATAACTTGTTCATAACTCTTTGAAAGACACTTAAAGCAGAAATCAAGCCAAAAGGCATTCTTTTATACCTATGCAATCCAAAAGGCATTATGAATGTTATCAAGTCTACCGACGATGGGTGCAATCGAACCTGATGGTAGACTGCTCTCAAATCTATAGTAGAGAACATCCCTGCCCCAGATATCTCCAATGATAGCTTGTTTATCTTTGGCAAAGGAAACCTGTCAGGAACTTCGCTTTGTTAAGAGCCCCCAAATCGATACAAAGCCTCACACTACCATTAGGCTTGTGCAACAACAGAACAGGGCTAATCCATTCTGCTGCCTCTGCTTCCTCTATGATGCCTTCACCCATCATACGCCTGAGTTCTCCCTCTATTTCAGATCCTAAAGCCACTGGAATTGTCCTTGCCTTGGCCCTAACAGTTACTGCGCCTACCCTCAGCTTATGCAATGTACAAATCACTTGAGACATACAGCCATCTTTTTAACACACTTGGATACCAAGTAAAGTGTGCCTTGAACTCTTCCAGCATGCTGATGGGGACTTTACCATATGCATGTGCTGCTACTGTCACCTCAGGCGGATCACATTACTCAACCTATTTTTCCACATATTCACATATTCACATTCATAAGGGTATAGTCTATCCCGCTATCAATCAACAAATGTAAACCCACACCGTTTATCCCAACCACTGCATGCTGCTTATCTCTCTTTGGCCAAGCATCAACCGCATTAACAATGCACACTTCATTGTCAGGATAATTCAACCACTCAACGAAGGAAGAAACATCCTGTTTGTGCCTATAATGGGCCACACATGTCTACAGAGCGCAGAATGTTCGCTGGCAGCAGAGTTCTTTGCTGATGCATTTCTAATTTGTAGAAATAAACAATTGTTATCCTTGGAGCCTTTTTCCCTAGCTGGCTGTATTGTTTCTGGTGAGAGCGTGCAGGGGCGTGCCTTCATATGTTTTAATATGTAGGCTAGTTCTCACAAGCGTTAAGGAGCTGGGGCCCAGTATGCCCAGAGGAAGACGCAAAGAATGTTAAAACACTCTTTGCTCAATTGGGCACTGCCTGGACCATGTAGGTAAACATCGATCACCACATTGCAAAGTGAAAAGAGATCCATTTAGTTGAAAACCAATTGCCAGAATGGCTACACGTGTTTTTACTATGCTTTCCCGTAAAATGGGAACGGTGAATCTGCTGGAATAATCCAATTTTCAATTTGCAGGCTGTGCTGCATTGTGTCAGCATCCTGGGAGAAGCACATAGTTCAATTAATTAAGCATGCAGCTGGGCCTGTGCGGCCAGGCTGCATGAGCGCCATGTCTTGCACATTGATTCCGCATTGGGTTAGCACAGTCGATGCCGGGCTCTGCTTGCCGAGGACTGTGTTGCATGTCTGAGGTTTCCAGAGAGAGTCGTCCTGGAGCCAATCGCTGTGTGTATTATAAATCCCCAGTCGTTGCTGATCAATGGAATCATCTCCAATGGGAGCAGCGTACATTGCACTGCATCCGAACATCTCTGCCAGTATCTCTCAATGTTGCATCAAGCTGCATGTGGCGCATCAAAATGTAATGCTGCACGACGTTCCCAACCCCGAGATCGGTGTAACATAGTCACATAGGGCCTCATTACGAGTTTGGAGGCAGCCATGCCCTTTATAAGGGCATGGCTGCCTCCAAACTCGGGTCCGGGTTCTTGAATGAGGAATTACCGGGCCATTCCAACCTTGGAAGACCCGGTAATTCCTCACTCAAAAAACCCATCGCCATTCCCAATGGAATGGGGAGGGATCGTTAATCTCCATGGTTCCCTTGTGGGACCCGCAAAGGATGTCTGGTCTGACCAGATATTCAGAGCAGGTCCCGCAAAGGAACCCCGTAATAGGGCGGAATGGGTTTACCGGCACCATTACCGGCGCTGTTAAACCCATTTCTCCCACCTCGTAATGAGGCCCATAGTCTTAAAGGAGTGTCGGTCGGAGAACATCTCTTCCTATGCAAAGTTTAAGGGGCCTTCATTACATATGTTGCATTCCACACTAGAACAGTGCCTAAGTAATTAGAGCTCCCCCATGCACTATTCTTAGGAGTCTGTGGGCCTCATCACAGGCTTGGTGGTATGCCAGTGGTAAATATGCCTGGGATACCGCCAGCACAAATAACGTTACCGCAAATTGGTCCAGTGCTATTAGCGCAGGATCCCGAGTTGTGGTAGGCTGTTACTCCCCATTTCTTGTAGAGTCCATTGGACTCTATGGGACAGAACGGCGCTATTACCGCCGGCGGCATTAGCGCCATGGCAATAGTGCTGCAAATGGGAGAATTTGACCTCCAATAAAAAGCTGGACGTAAACCTCATACTTCCTGCCCAAACTGGGGATTGGGTGTAGTGGTAATGTGGCAGTAATAGAATTACGGCCACATTTTTGCCGCTCTGCCCAACCCCTGATGAGGCCCTGTATGTATCATTACTTTACCGCCACTACAAGACAAGACATGTTTCTTCATAAGAGTGAAAAGGCATTTGCAAATGGTAGATCATTGGCTCAAACTGCTGCTGCCTATGGAGAAAAGAAGTGTATTAGAGCCATTAACATGCCTTTTAAGCATGGTGTATCTGTATGCACAGGGGGAGGCGCAGTGGTGGCTGGTGAACTCTTTCATTGGGGATGCGTAAATATTTCCACACATATGTCTGAGGTATCGAGCATAGCAAGGGAGTCCAAACCAGTTGGTTTGGGGAGTACCCTCCTCAACATCTTTTGAATAAAAACCCAGATAGTTTGCAATCAGTTTTGTAGGGTAACACATGAATAACGTGATGCATGCAACCCGCTAACAATGTACAGGAGCATTTCCCAATGCATGTTCATGATGCCTTTTCTCACAATATATGCCTGTATAGTAAATATTTTCACGCTGGGTGTGCTCCTGCATTCCCATGCTGGCTGCATCTTTGCATGCCTGTACTCCCATATAAGAACAGTCTCATGTTTGCTTTGTGAATAATGCCAGTAATAATACTGTAAGAAAACATGTCCCTGTTGGCTCTGCCAATATATGCCACTACCTGCACATAAGAACATACTCATTTTGGCTTAGCCATTAAAAATGCCATGCTACAATAAGAAAATAAGTCTGACATACAATAACGCTTATGTTTGCATTATCATAGATGGCCAGTAAAAATGTCATGCCACCATAAGAGATGGCTAGACTGGCTGCAACAAATGCCTGTCGAGTCACGTAATGAAATGTATCATGCTTGCTTTATAAGGATGCCCAGTACAATATGGCATCCAACAGTAAGAAATGGATAGACTGGCTACAAAAAAATGTCAGTCTCACTTATCATTCTTGCTTTATCACAGATCATCTGTGTTAATGCAAACATTGTGATAAATGTTATTATGTGGCTAAATTGGCATTTTGGTGCAGCCAGTTTAGCCATTTATTTCTGTGGCATGACATTTTTCACTCGGGAACCCTTAGAAATCAAGCATGATATGATATATGATATAAGTCATGTATAACGCGCCTGTAGACAAGTGTTTATAGGCGCGACATGAGAAGGGAAGGAAGACAGAGGGAGGACAAGACAAATAATCTTACTAGGCCTTGTGTCATTCAGATCGTGTACGTGCGAGAATGAAAAGTGCAAGGGGCAAGGGAGGGGGAGAGCAAGGGAGAGTGGAGGGGAAAACAGGGAAGCAATGCTCTGAGTAAGTGCAGCCAGGGCAGCATGGCTATGGGTAGTTCAAGGAGAACAAGGGACTGTAGAGTTGCAGTTACAGCCCCTAAGTATGTGGTAGGCCCAGAGGCAGTGCAAGGGTGACTGATCAAGAAAGAGCCTGGTACCCAGTGAAACTCTGAGGGTAGCCAAGCAAACAGTCGGTACAGCAGACTGGTACATCAGGTAGGTCAGCAGGACAGGGAGAGAGAGAACGTAGAGGAGAAGCTGAAAGTGTTGATCTGCTTCCAGACCTTCAGGTGGTCCAGCTGAAGTTTGAGAGGGGCAATGTGGCAATTCTAGAGGGATGCACCTGCAGAGGAGAGGGATCAACCCCCACTCTCTGCCTGGAGAAGTGTCTAATCCTTAAAGAGTTGGAGGTAGCTGAGCGAAGGGCTTGAGAAGGAAGATATTTTGGAAGAGAGCGTTGGATGTAGTGCGGGCCCCGGCCCCAGAAAGTCTTGTGGACAATGTAAAGGGTCTTGAACTTGATCCTTGCAGCCACCGGGAGCCAGTGGAGAGATTTCAGGGTTGGAGAGATATTGGGCCTCATTACGACCCAGGCGGTAAGTTACCGCCTGGGTCGTACCCTTACCACCATGGTGTAAACTATGTTTACACCATGGTGGATGGCGGATTTACCGCCCCATTCCAAGGTGAGTGGGGCGGTAAATCCCCATTTCCCATTTTACCCTTCCCCATTCCCATTTTTGCCCCATAGGGCATAATGGGAGTGGGGAAGGCGCTAATTACGAAACCGTAAATTACAGTGGCGTAATGAGCACCATGGTCCCTTAGCGCCATGGTTTTTAATGCCTGCAAAAAGCAGGCGTTAAAATCACCATGACGCTAAGGGACCTTGTAATCAGGCGTTAAGGGTCGGCGCCGTTTACGGCGCCGTTAACCCCTTAACGCCTGACTCATAATGAGGCCCACTGTCCCTGGGCTTGAGGCCAAGGATAAGTCTTGCAGTCCTGTTCTCACAGCATGAGAAATGTTATTACATGGCTACATTGACATTTTGATGCAGCCAATTCTTACTGTGTCATGACATTTTTTACTAGGCATCTGTCACAAAACATATCATGTCACAGTGAGAAATGGCTAGACTGGATGCACCAAAATGCCAGTCTAGCCATGTAATAACACTTCACATGCATAATAAGAATTATTCGAGGCTTGACTGGACTGCATTGCTGCATCCAGTCCAGTTACATTTTCTCACTGCCAGTACATTTTTAACTGGGCATCAAGGTTAAAGCAAACTAGTTGATGCCCAGTAAAAAATATTCCATGCCAGAGTAAGAAAACATAAGCAGACATAAGCCCCTATAGGGCTGAATGGGAATGGGAGAGGGAGTAAACAACGGGCCATTACGAGATGGCCCGTTGTTTGCTCCCTCTTCCCCTCGCGGGACCCGGTATGCACGCCTGGTTTTCCCAGGCGTGCTTAACGTGTCCCGCAAGGGGACCTCGTAATGTGGCGGAACGGGTTGAACGGCGCCGCAGCCTTTTACGGTGCCGTTTAACCCGTTCCGCTAGGGTCGTAATGAGGCCCAATGTGTTTTAATCAGCAATGTCATCAATGATGTCATTTGTGATGTCACTTGTGATGCAAGTAACTTTTTAGTGGCTCCTTATTTTCTAAATTCCTAGAGCTTTTTTAGAAAAGGAATTAGACTGTGCTCTGAGCCAGTGAACTACACAGCGATGCTTGGATTTCTACAGGAGGTTACTCCTTCATTGGTGGGGGCTGTGGTGTCAATAACAAATGTATGTTGCAAAAATGCCAGAGAAGAAGGTTTTTGTAGTATCTGAAAGAACCACCTCTACGTACTTCCAGGGAGAACAGAATTTCCCCCCAGTCTTGCTTTTGAAATATATTAGGTCTACAAGGCTTATTTGGGCCTACGCGCCACACTGTTGCAAATGCAATGCTACAGAGAGGTGAGAAAGGGGGTGATGCAAAGCAGAGTATTTCATTGGCATGTCAACTTGCTATGCTGTTGGCATGGAATGATTGCATCACAGATGGGTATTTATTGTGTCCTGCCACTCACCTTGCTTTCTTCCATCAGCACGTGTGAACATTGGCAAAAGTAAACAAAATAAAATCCTATCATTTATGCCATTTGAGTAAAAGTCACAGTCCAATCCAAGTGGTAGCTTTCATTTTAGTCCTCTTCAACATCCTAGGCATAGTCCCCGTCAAATCCTAGTCACAGTACTAGTTCTTGTCAAAGTCCTAGACAAATCGTGACAACATCGGAAGGTCTACGTCTTCCGATGGTGTCACTATTCGAGCTTTGATATGCCCGTCTGTCGTAAAATATATGCTTTACCCTCCAGGCTTGGCAGATACGTGAGAGGATAATGTCACATCATATATTACGAATAATTCAGTGCTAAGAATCATTAGAGATGCGTGTGCACATCTAGATTGTCTTGCACTACAGATGTCACTCGGCACATGAATCTAAGAGGCAACCAACATTTGTTCTCCAGAAAGGGAGCCATCCTGCATCCTCCCGGTATTCTATATCCTGGTGAAACATGAACTCTTAATTAAGACTCATGTAACACAATCCCCAAGGTGGATACCAGTGAATCAGGAGAAGGTAGTCATTCTCCATGTGTTCTTTATGTTGTTAGTGTATATGGTGGTATGGCTAGAGTTAGGTCGTTTTGGGCAGAGGACAGAACTTTTTTGATTTGGACAACCACTCTGATGATGAGCACCCACATTTTCCCTAGTTAGGTAGGGAATACCCTTTAAAATAGGGAGACTTAGGCCTTTTTGCTTATTGTTTATTAAAGACGCATTTATAACATGCCACGCCTTTGTTCGATGCCTTCCAGCGCGCCACAGGCCCCCCTCGGGTTCCTGGAATTTTTCAACATGCCTTGGATTTTTAGTGACACGATTTACTAGTTATGTTTTTAAAGCTGTGTATAGGATATACAATGTATCACCGAGTGTTTGCACTGTTATCCTCCTTGTAGTGCAGTATGCCCTGCTGCACCTAAGGATTATTTCACTAAATTGTATTCTGGATTTTGGTAGCCCCCCCCATTGGCTGTGTTGGATATCGTGCCCCCTGCTTATGATTTCTAAGTGCTATAACTGTACTGTGTGCACATGCATTATGTAACATACTTGCATTGAAGTATAGTGAGAAACCTGTACTTAAGTTGTGTGTAACACCCGAGGATCCAGACACAATGCTAATTACTGGGTATCTTATTGTCTGGGGGGTGAGTGGGGGTGCTACTGTTAACTTACCTCTGGAAAGCCTATATGTATTGAGTCTAAGGGCCTCATTACGATCCAGGCGGTAAGGGGTTTACGGCAGCGTTAACAGCGCCGACCCTTACCGCCTGAGTACGAGGTCCCTTAGCGCCATGGCGCTTTTAACACCTGCTTTTAGCAGGTGTTAAAATCCATGGCGCTAAGGGACCATGGAGTTAATTACGCCACCGTAATTTACGGTGGCGTAATTAACGCCTTCCCCACTCCCATTATGCCCTATGGGGCAAAAATGGGAATGGGGAAGGGTAAATGGGGATTGGGGACTTACCGCCCCGCCAAGGTCGGAATGGGGCTGTAAGTCCGCCAACCACCATGGCGTAAACATAGTTTACGCCATGGTGGTAAAGTCACGGCCCAGGCGGTAACTTACCACCTGGGTCGTAATGAGGCCCTAAGACTAAGTTTGGGGCTTGTATTTTGGGTGAAAGGGTGAGTTGCCAATGTGCTGTTTTTTTTATCTGTGCTATGCTCTGCTATGTGTTATGTTCCACCTGAGTACTTAGTTACCCTGTCATAAATAATCTATATGTGACCTTGCAATAAGAGTGTATGTTTTTTCTATATACCCGTGTGAGGCTTTTTTGTGGTAACTATTAGGATGAACTGCTTCTCCCTGCGACCCTTCCTGCCTCCTGAAGTGGAGCCTGGCTGCTCTGCCATGCTTCCCATTGTAGATTCTGGACTTTCCTCGTGGGTGGCACACTGTTCTACCATTAGGCTCTATGGTTTCACAGTCCTCACCGGAGGGTTGTGCAAGAATCTCCCAAACACAAGGGAAGAGGCTTCATGCCCCTTCTAGCTTGCTCAGGTGGCAAGCAGAGTTTCCATAGTATTGGGCTTGGACAAGGTGTGGAGTTTCTTTGCTTGATTGATCCAGACGACAGCAAGACGTAGGACACCCATTGAGGTAGAGGCATCACAGAGATCATACAGTGAAGACGGCAAAGGGCCCCGGCATGGCATGCACATTTCTTTCTGAATGGCACGTAGTGCAGTCCTCCCTTACTCCCAGTAGGCCCACGCTCGGGATAGTGCATCATGTTCTTCTGGCTACCGTGCTCTTTCCCACTAATTTCATCAGGACGTGTTGACATATCCTGGTCCCTAAGATCTCACACAGCCTATCAACTCACACAAGCCTTTTTTTTACAACCAATGCTAGCATGACTGCAGAAGATGCGCAGTTATTGCCCTTTGTGGCTCTTTTAACTTCAGCTATTCAGCTTCCTCTATGGCCCATTTATGCTTAACCGGTGAATCCACCTTTTACAGGATCCCTAATACTTCTCTGGATCTTACCATTCCCTCAAAAGCCTGCAAGGTTCATGCTACTAACAGACCCAACCTTTGATGTTCTAAGTCTCTGAAATCTGCTCTAAGTCCAAAAAACACAAATTGCAACCAGTGGCAGCATTTCGCCACATTTACACGGGGAGGAGAAGAAACATCACACAACCTTTGACCCCATTGACATCACAGGAAATGGCGTCATCTAATCTTTGAAGCAAACATAGTTTAGTTCCATAACACTTTACTAAAACTAGCAGGCATGGAAGACATTCTTGCATTTTATATGTAACCGGTTAGAACCACTAGATTGATGAAATCACACGGTTGCAAGCAGCCTATAGAGGTTGCAAGCAACAACATAGGGTTATCTATCCCCAAATGATGTCCATGGCCTGAACAGAAGTTGCTTGGGAACAATGAAGCCTTTAGGACCCATAGCAAGAAATATAATGCACTAACGTGTACTGTAAACATAGTTCCTATCACATTGGTAGAATAGTTCAAGTACATGTCACGTAAAAGGAGCTTTTCACATCCTGGCCGAATTCTGTTCTGCAGTAGCGTTCAGAAATTACCATCCAGAACCCAGATCGCTGCAGCATTTTCATCAAAAATATAGAATATTTACATTGAAATCATAGCCAATTATTCTGGTCCGTAACTGACTAGGTAAACCCCATACAGGCAGGAACTAGCTGTAGCTAAACTGCTTTCATTCACACCTCTAACCTTGTTGAGATCCATTTGGCATCTTGTAGTAAGAACTTGGGTTCCCGGACGAGATGTGCTTCCTGCAAAGTCCTTTAAGGACTTTCTTTCTTATGGATTCCCAGAGACGCTGTGCAAGGGATCATCAATAGCTCACTCAGTTGGGGTCAGTCCTCGATCAATTGAAGGTCTCCATAGTACATGGGTATGTCTGTGTTCTGGACAGTATTGAAGTGAAGTATTTGGAACTTTCACGGAGGGAGTTCATGCAGGCATGCTTAGAGTCAGTAGTCCATTTGAGTACTTATTTGTTGATCTTTTTAGGGCAGGGTTCTGCAACCTTTGGCTCTCCAGGTGTTTTGGACTATAACTCCCTTCAGTCCGAGCCAGCATAGTCCATGGTGAGGAATCATGGGGGTCATAGTCCAAAACATCAGGAGCGCCAAAGGTTGCAGTCGCCTGTTCGAGGGTGTCAACCGGATCTTATTTTGGAGCACAGTAAGCAAGCAGTATAAGACGCTGGCCACTTATCGGGTGTTTTGATGCACACTTGCATATTGCCACTGTGGTTTGACACGGTGTGATGTGAAGACTTCTCATAGAATGTGGGGTGTACCAGCGGTGCTGAGTAGGCTCAGGTTTGAGGTTGAACAACAGCAGAATCTTTTTAGGAGCTTCTAAGTTTGAGGAAGTCCAGAGCCGTCGTCGATTAAGGGCAGTGTCCTGGAGCTTGGAACTTATCATGTCTGCTGCTGAAAAAGCGCTAAAGCAGTGTTTTATCCCCAGACGAGTGGTGTTGGAGAATGTGGTTGATGAATATGCAGAGCGGTGGGCAGAGCTGAATGTTGCAATGGACCGTGCAGATTATTGAGCATATAGACACACGAAAGTGGCAATGCTTCAGAAGCAGTGGAACGCTGCCCAACATCTTGCCAGCCCTTCTGTTCATGCTTAGTGACTTCCACTCCATATGTGCAGTAACCTCTGATGAGCCGCTGGAGACCGATGTGATGTCCAGCTTCCACAGCTTTGCGCCGGCGTGCCAACACACCAGAGCAGACAATGCTGGACTCCCGCATCAAAAGCACAGGTTCCTTGGTAAATGATCGCCTTGTTTCAGGATGATGCTTTGCCTCTCTGTGTCTGACACAATAGTGCCAGTGGAGACCATATTAATAAGCAGGTCAGTCCTCCAAATGGCGCGTCTGTAGAGAACTGAGGCGTGAGGGGCCACCTCTGAAATTTACACATATTGGGTCTGATTTACAAACATGTATTACAATGGTGCATGCTTGTCTACTCTGCCCATGCCCGTACCAAATGCAGCACAGGCTTTAGCTATTACCCACACCTTACGACTATACCCACCCGACCAAAGGTGGTAGCCATTCCACCCTTCAGCAATTCCATTCTGTGGCATCTCTCTATCCTCAACTGACCTCAATGTACCAGGCATTCCACACTTCAGAAATTCCATTCTGTGGCATCTGTCTAGCCCCGCCTGACCTCAATGTACCAGACATTCCACACTTAAGAAATTCCATTCCATAGCACCTGTCTATCCCCACCTGACCTCAATGTAGCAGGCATTCCACACTTCAGAAGTTCTGTTCCATAGGACCTGTCAATCCCCGCCTGACCTCAATGTAGCAGGCATTCCACACTTTAGCAACTCCGCTCCATAGCACCTATCAATCCCTGCCTTACCTCAAAGTAGCAGCCATTCCACACTTTTGCAACTCTGTTCCATAGCACCTGTCTATCCCCACCTGACCTCAATGTACCAGGCATTCCACACTTCAGAAATTCCATTACATAGCACATGTCTATCCCCACCTGACCTCAATGTACCAGGCATTCCACACTTCAGAATTTCTATTCCAAAGCACCTGTCTAGCCCCACCTGACCTCAATGTACCAGGCATTCCACACTTTAGCAACTGCGTTCCATAGGACCTTGGAGATGATGAAAGTGATGAGGGGTAGTTTCAGAACAGATCTAGGGTTTTTGTGAACCTTTGTCTTGGAGAGCATTGGATCTGTTGCAAAAGACCAGGCTTTGCAACCAGGGAACCAAGGAATTTGCAGACAGAATCCACGATGCTGCGCTAGTGTAATACAAGGGCACCAGGCTCAGAGGGGCTCTTCCACCGCTGCAATGTTGCAGTGTTGAAGCAGGCAGGGCAATGGGCAGATTACACCGGGTTGGGGCCATCATGTGAATAAAACGCATGTCATGTAGATTCTCCTAGTGTGAGGAGAACATGTAAAGAGAACAGGTTTATCTGCTGTTTACTGAAATAAAAAGTCTGCGCAAGGACACTATCCATACAAAATTATGGAATGGAATTCTAGCTCTAACAATTCCCTTTCACCAAAAGAGGGATCATGATTTATTGACAGCTGGTGTACTGTGAACCAACACACATTTAACACATTTTGTCAAAGCGTGCCAAACAATTTTCAAAATAAGACCAACAACACGATTGGCTCTCCATGTCAAGCCTCACACTTGCACGAGTCCTTTAATTATGCAAAGGATCATTGTTCATCCTAATACTTATCATTAATCCCTATCAGCCTGCTGCCACAAAACCATTCTGCCTACCTGCAGCAGATGTTATTTTATCAGAAAACAATAACTTCAAATCTGCAACACATGAGAGCCACAACAGCTCTGTTTATCACACATATTCACAGCATCAATCACAAGAACAATAATAATGCAATCCATTTAAACATTGTCCCTATACTGCATGTGACACTAGATGGGCCCTTAATACTGCGCGTGAACCATTAGGGGGACAGTATTGGTTTTCCATTTTGGGATAAATGCCTTTGTGGATGATGCTTGTGTTTGTCGACTGCGTTGCAGAACAGACAGGGAGCTGGTACCATCACTGCTGTCAAGTGGTTGTGGCCCTCATTAGGACTCCGGCGGAAAACCATGGTGCAATTAGCACCATGGTCGATGCCGGAGTCCGCCATGGCGGAATGGGGAATTACCACCCCATTCCAAGGTTGGCGGGGCGGTAATTCCCCATGCCGCCATGGCCCTTCCCCATTCCCATTTTTGCCCCATAGGGCATAATGGGAATGGGGAAGGCGGTAAGTACGGTACCGCAAATTGCGGTACCATACTTACCTCGAGAGTCCCTTTGCGGGCCCCTACTTTAACGGCTGGTCTAGACCAGCCGTTAAGGTCGGGTCCTGCAAAGGGACCTCGTTGTAAGGGGTTAAGGGTTTAACGGCGCCGACACCTTTTACGGCGGCGTTAACCCCTTAACGCCTGGGTCCTAATGAGGCCCTGTGTCTTGCATAACGCTGGCGTTTTTTTCTGATTGTTCACATTGCATGCTGGTAATTTGCAATCGAATTTCCTCATTGTAAAATGTAGACCTACAAGTCCCAGCATGCAATGCGCAAAGCCACGATTGCCTGCATTTGTCAAGCACGACATAGTGGCCCTTGGCAGCATGTAGAAAGCAGCAGGCCAGCATCTCAGGCAAGCCACTGCTCGGACAACAGCATTTTGGGCTGGCTCTGGGGTATGAGCACTACATCATCTAAGGCCTACTGTTGTGACCAGAGGTCGAAGTGGGCGGGAGCGGTCGGGAGGGGTGATCCTCTACTTCTTTTAAATAAGTTTTACCGTTCTTATACTTTTATTTTAAAAAGAAACCGTTCCGGAACGGTTTCGTTTTAAAATAAAAGTGGTGGAAGAAGTTGAAGCTTGCACTTTCAGTGCACTGCACTGGACGTGCCCTTAAACAGCAGGTGCATGTGTTTTGGGGGTTGTATTTTGCATGGGAGGGGGCGCAGTGATGGGCTTTGTTGGGAGTGGTGCAGCCCAGTAGGGAACATAGTTCCACTACTTCTTTTCGTACACTTCGACCACTGGTTGTGGCATGAGATGCAGCCAGCCCACCTTAAGGAGAGAACCACCTTAAGGGACGAGGAGGGAGGCAAGTACAAGGGGAGGAGGGGAGGAAGAGGAGGGGCTAGTAGATCCCAGGAAGACACACTTTTGTAGAGGGAAATAAAGAAGGTTGTAGATTCCCTTGTCTCTGTGTGTTCATGTGATCGGTGTGCAGAGCCTTGAGATGTGGGGGACTTCAGTAAAGGGAGGCCAACTCAAACGCAACACCTACGAGCAGTAGATTTCATTAAGTGAGCTGGGATAGAAAAAGGGCATGGATTAAGGTCTGAAGAAGTGCAGATTCCAATTTCATCAGTAATTTCAAGGGCATAAAGCACAGTCAATGATAGCTTTTATAAGGGAGAGGTGCAACGGTCGCCACTGTAAGAAAACGTCTAGAGGTTTCACTTGTGAACTCGTTTCTAGTGTTGAAGGATGTCCCGAAGCCTGGTTTTGATCTTTGGATATTTGGTTCTGCGACCTCGTGGAAACTGTGGTAGTGCGCGTGGGCAGATATCCTTCTCCAGAGGAAGTGGACACACTTGGCTCGCCGTTGTGCAGGTTCCATCCACCCGTGGTTTATGTAGCGGGCAAGTGAAATACTGTATTCCAGAGAGAACTCGCCTGATCATGACAAAGACGTCTCCCTCAGGAGAGCATCTGAGCGCGGGGGATCCCGCCTCCCTGTGAATGGGGCGCGCCATCTGCATGTTCAATGGGAACCATCTTGGGAGACATTATTCGATTACCCAGCGCTGCGGCTCAGTGTACGCAATTTATTCAGAGGGTGATTAATATAAATGTGAGCCGACGTACATTAATCAACTATTCATGTGAAAAGTGCCACAAAATCAATCTTATTTGCCTTAGTTACCAGCCCCTCACCCATCTATCCACCCAGCGACTCTCCGCTTGAGGTGGCGGGGTTTCCTGCATCAGCGATGATAGGTATTAAGCTCGCTGTTCAGACTCTTTTACCCAAATCTCTGGTTCCCCAAATCATTCCTGCTTGAGAAATTGATTGTGGAGCGATCAGAACATTCATGCATATTGCATTCACCATGTAATCCCTGAAAGTTCTTTCAGTTTCAGCAGAGGAAGAATAGGCTGTTTGTATGTTTAGGGCTGAGGTCTGCAACATACTGCTCTGCAGATGTTTCGGACTGCGATTCCCATGATCCCTCACTATTGGCAATGTTGATCAGGGCTGATGGGAATTGCTGTCCGCGACATGCCGAGAGGCAAAGTTTGCAGATCACTAGTTTGGGCGGTTTCCTGACATTCCTATAACACTTTCGCTGTTACCAAAAAGATCGAGCACTATAATTCGTCATGCAAGGGCCGTATGTTGTGCTCAATTCACCACGAATGCAAACTAACTGCACACCTTAGGTTCAAAAGAAACTGCAACTGGCTCTTTGTCCAGTGTAGATATATATCACCTTGATGACCGGTCCAGGAGCAATCATTGCCTGCTTTTTGTGATCACACTGTGCATCAGAGACACACTGGCCTTTGATGTGTGATACCATCGGTAGAAAGGGAGGGCCATGTTTTCCCACCTCCAACTTTCGGTTGGAGAAAGCATCGTGTGAGGGTACATTCACTCAGCGAGACCAGGTGCATTCTGGGATACGTCTTACTCTTTGGCCATCTGCACTAAACAAGGAAGAGCACATTCTGCAATATGCAATACTGAGGCAGCGCCTTCTCTTTGTTAGGCTCATTGCATTGTGGGGCTGTAATCCTGGGAGAGATCTTACTGAGTACATTTGCATGTATTCTGGTGTATTGATGGTGACATGATGGGAGAACATGCCCATCTACTCCTGCACATAAAGCCTGAGACTCTATCTGGCATATGAGCTGTACCCGGGCCAAGGAAAGCAATACCTGCCTATGGTGAGGGTGAGCACCCATGCCCCAACAAGCATGCGTGTGTGTTTGCTTTTTGAGTGGGCATGTACGCCTCTATGCATTGTCTATGTGTGCAAGGGTGCATGTGTTGTGTTGTGCATGTGTGTCTGCATCTATTGGCACTCTGTGATTGTGTGTGCGTCTATGTATGTTGTCTGTGTAGGCCTTTGCACCTTTATGTATATTTGGCCTCATTACAACTTGGCCGGTGTGGCATTAGCACGCCGGTATTACCGTATATGGGCACATTTCCACCACACCGGCCAAGCACATGTTTGCCAGTGAGGTGGCCGGAATGACCTCCAGCTAAAACCTAATGCTGGAGGTCATTTCGCCACCTTACTGGCAAAAAATGCTAGTATTACAGGCGCCGGTAAAACCGGCACCTGTAATAACGGAAAACTCCCTGATGGAGGCATATGGGACTCCATGGAATGTGGAGTTACCACCGGCACTCGGAATCTGGTGGACATTCCACCGGACCGAGTGCCAGTAACAGTATTACCTTTTGCCGGTATCCTGACGGAATTACTGCCAGGATACCGCAAACGTATCATGAGGACCAATGTCTTTGTGTGCATACGTCTGTGCGGTCAAGCATTTTTGTTAAGTTACATGGCATTTGAAAGTGCACATCTCGCATGGATATAGAATTGTAATGCTTTGGGGTGCCTTGTCTTGCAGCACTGCAAGGCTTTGAGTTTCTGGAAACAATACTCTGTTAATTGCAAAGCAAATAACAGTGGAAAACACGGTGTAGATAGCATTGTATTGAATTATGTTATATAATGTTATGTTATACTACTGGGATGTATGATGTACACCCTTCAAGGGTTATCACTTACCTGTACCTGACATAAGGTAATGCTGCAGATTACAGTCTATAGAATTACAGAGTCGTTCCGGTTAGACTATGGGTCTCATTACGAGCATGGAGGTAGCCATGCCGCTTTTAGTGGCATGGCTACCCCCATACCGGGTACCGGGTCCGGGTCCGGGTTCCAAGAATAGGGAATTACCGGGCCATTCCGACCTTGGAGGCCCATAGGGCTCAATGTGAATGGGGAGGATCCTAACAACGGGCCCATTACGAGGTCTGCTAGCGGGTCCCGCTAAGGACGCCTGGTTTTACCAGACATCCTTAGCGGGACCCGCAAGCAGACCTCGTAATGAGGCGGTAGAGGGATAACGGCGCCGGCAGCTCTACCGGCGCTGTTAAGCCTCTACCGCCTGGGTCGTAATGAGGCCCTATGTCTAGTGCTATTTGCTAGTGCTGGCTGCATGACTGGGTGCATTGTTTTGTACCCAGGCATGAGGTAACTGGGTCTGTGGCTGAGCGGACTAATGAATCCCCTACAAGGGCCTATGTTTCACCTCATTGTCACAGGTTCGAATCCTAGCAACTCAGCCCTTCATCCTTCTGAGGTCAATAAAATGAATACCATTAAGTTGGTTAACAATAAACATAATTTATCTGTCAATAGCGCTGAGATGCCCCTCTGGGGGTGAATGTGCACTCGGAAAATACACCTGTCCTGTTAGGTTGGACACAGACATTTGTAAACTTGACCTACATGCAATGTGCTGCTTGTTGCAGCGAGATACACTGAATCTTGCTGAGCCACCTCCCTCACATTTTTTTCTTTTTGCCACATCATTGAGATAGCCAATAGAAACGTACTGCATATGGTATGGAACCATACACAGACTACAATCCATCTGCAAGATTTAGCTGTAACTAGCATACCATATTAACTATTATCCTGCAATTTAGTCACTGCCATGCAAACAGTGATGTGTGTTTAAGCTTATCTATATATGCGGTTCATAACTGAGCATTGGTAGTGTAGTGGGTTGGACATTTGACTTTGAAAAAATAGGAAGCCTTGTGTGCTGCGTCTACACCTCTCTGCCACTGCTCTGTTTTTTCTTTACATGTTTTTCACACACTCATTTTCCTTTCCCTATGTCACTTAAGAGCTTTACTCTCCTCCTGCTACGCTTGTCCCTTCAATTCCAACCAACTTTTCACTCTCCTCTTACGTCTTCCTCCTCTGTGCCTTCAATGTCTCTCTAGCTCTCTGTATACAACCTACATCCACCCTCCTATGTGACACCCTCCTACGTTTTCTCTCAAGCTCCTCCCTCCTCCCCATACGACTACTACTCTCCTGTCTCCACTCGCTGTCCAGTCATTTGGTCGAAAATAAAAAATCGAATGACCATTTGGTCGAATACCAATTGGTTGGAAAAAAAAAGGTCACATTTTTTTATTTATTTATTTATTTATATATATTTTTTTCATTTCGGTTGGTAAAAAAAAATAATAAAGAAAAGGGTGGGTTGGGAGGGGAACCCCCCCATAAAAAAAAAAAATCGACCATTTTTTCGACCATTTGGCATTTGACCAAATGGCATTCGATCATTTGGTTTTCGACCAAATGACTGGTAACCCTCCACACCACTGCAACTCTCCCCTATCCACTGCACTAAAACGTGTTTCTCTCCTCTCCTCTAGTACTCTCCACTTCCAACTCTGCTGCTACTCTCTCCTCTCCAATCCACTATTACTCTCACAGTCACACTACCGCTGCTCGACCCCACCTTCCACTCAGTCGCTCTACTTTCACTCCCTCAGTCACCTTCCATTCACCCTCTACTCTTTCAGTAAGACTCTCACTCATCCACATTACAGGCACACTCACAACACAGTACCACTTGCTTTCACCCACCAATACCTCACCTTCTCTGTAAATCGCCTCCAGACTCCTGTCCACTGTCCTTCCTCCTTCTGGTCTCTTGGTTTGCCACATCCTCCTCTTAGCTCACCCAAACAGCGTACACCTTCCTGCCTCTATCGTTATAATCCCACTCCATTGCTCACTCTAACCGGGCCAATGTCGCCCTGACTTCCCCACCCAGGCGGTGTCACAGATAATAAAATGCATAAAACGGAGACACACTTTGCTCCTTTTCATTGCATGGGTCCGCCATGCCAGGGCAATGCCGCCCTAAGCTGGAGAATGTCTTCGCACTTACTAGGGAGCAGTGCTGCTGCTGAGTCCCACCTGAGTTTCTGTATGGGGTTTGCAGTTCAATTTAGAGAGCTGCTCCGTGGCATGGTTTAAATTGTCAGAGGTGGTACGTTTGGCTGTAGCTTCTGCCTTGCGGTGCTCTCTGGTAACAGCGGGCAGCACACTGCATTCCATGTGGCCGCATAAGGTCTTGGCTGTTCCATAAAGCAGTTTGCTTACTTCACCCTGTTGCTTAGATCGGGTGATTTGCTAGAGGTGTGAAGGGCAGTCGTGCTGTGGGTGAGCTGCCAGACCATGGCTGGATGGTTTTGTATGTTGGGAAAATAATCTTGTCAGAATCTGTAAGTAGAGGCATAGGTTGTTCAATAGTGGTACTGTCAAGATACATACAGGCACGTGGGGAGAGGACAGGAACGGGTGCCCTCTCAACTTCCACCTGCCACTGCCCCTCCTCTCTGTGGTAGGACTGGCTCTGGCTTCTACTCTGGTAGGTCTCTGACCACAGGCTGAGAGGGGTACCCTCCCCCTTCCTGACAATGTCAGATTACTGACCTTGGCCCTCATTACAACACCGGCGCTAAACCATGGCGCTATTAGCACCATGGTTGGTGCCGGTGTTGTAACGGGTCCGCCATGGTTCAATGGGGAATTACCACCTCATTCCAAGGTTGGCGGGGCGGTAATTCCCCATTGAACCATGGCCCTTCCCCATTCAGATTTTCGCCCCATAGGGCTCAATGGGACTGGGGAAGGCGCTAAGTACGGTACCGCAAATTGCGGTACCGTCCTTAGCACCAAGGTCCCTTTGCGGGTCCCTACTTTAACAGCTGGTGTAGACCAGCCGTTAAGGTCGAGTCCCGCAAAGGGACCTCGTAGTAAGGCGCTAAGTGGTTAACGGCGCTGCAGCCTTTTACGGGTCCGTTAACCACTTAGCGCCACAGTCGTAAGTTTATAAACTCATTCTCTGCTTGCAGTCTTAGTAAGTCTGTATGTCACTTGCCACAGTGGTTGTAAAATAAATGGAAAAGAGCAAAGGTTGATCCCAGGGCGGGGATGATATGGGGCAGATGGAGGGATTACAGCACCCAAGATGAAAGTAATGGAAGGGACACCCAGTTTGTCTCTGTCTTGTGTATATAAAGAGAGATTTACGAGTGTTCTGCTAAGAAATATGATATGATAGGTTACTTATAACGCACTTAATACTCTTAGATATCTAAGCGCCGACCAGGGGATTGAACCCATGTTGCTCTGTGTCAACTTGCTTCCAGGCGAGCACGTTGCCCCTGAGCTATCCTCCTGAGACAACCTTTTTTCACGCATACATATGAACTCTGCCTTCTTTCAGAACAACAATCAAGTCTGTGAATGCACGACTCTTATTAATTCATTAGAGGTAAAATAATCTTAACATTTTTTCTAAAATTCTAACCCATTTCTTACAAATCAATACGAAAACTAAATCATATTAGTACACCACAATATCAAAGTACCATAGATTGTGTATTGACAGATGAACTCACCAATACTTTGCCTGTATTTATTTTCTAGCCTTTCCACGTCATTTCATATCTGACAGGAAACTTGTTGTCACACCATAGCTTTGAAAGATGCAATCCCACGTTTCACATTGTATAATGCAGTCCATTAGGTGAGCATGCAAACCAATGACTGTGAAAACACATCCATTACAGCACCTTCGCCAGTTCCCCTACACGTATTGCTCACCTAGGAGGGATGCAACTGGGTACATGTATTTATTTATGTTAAGGTTGATATTCTACAGCCTCGACCAGTTAACCTAGACTATGAAAGCACTACCCACATCTGTGATTCAGTTTGTAAATAATTTCTGCATAGTACTTATACCGTAACTATTGCATTTAACATATAACTCTTATTTTATATCTCATTAAATGGCGGAACTGGAACACATCTTTGATGCACATTCTTTTCTTTTTTCAGTGAGGTCATGCTATGGGTGTTTTTCTGTTCAGCTTGAAGCTGTGGATGAACACGTTAGAGGGAAGCCATTCCTGTCTACTTGTGATGCAACGGAAGTGACAAGTGCCCTTGGTGGCTAGTGTGGGGGCAGATGAGGGGCAGAAGAGCAACCTAAGGACTCTCTACAGCTGGGCCACATTGGAGAGTTGGTGGGGTAAAGAAACAAACACAATCGAGAGATTGGTGGAGTTACTGTACTGGAGCCAGCTGAAATGGCCTCCTGTCACCTTTCAGATCACAGCTCACAGTCAGATAAAGGGCAACAGAATGAAAAGAAAAGTAATGGTCAATCATCTCCTGAAAATATATTTCAGGTGTAGCGAGAAAAAGCCAAGGGCAGCTACACGACCGAAGTACAGATATTGTTCCCAGAATACGAGATGGCTATTGGTGGGTAGTCAACAGCTACTGAACTGTACACTAAGCACTTTATTCTAAAGATATCTGAAGATCTTAGTTGTATCAGAGTTCAGAGTTGAACAAAATCAAAGGAAAAGTGAATTATTTCTCTGGGGAGGACTACACTTAGAAAGGTGACATGACACAGTTGGGAAAGGAGGCATTGCCTAACTTCCCACATTCCCATAAACGCATTGGTTGCGTAGAAGGCATGAAACGGGGTACATTTAAGGATTTAGGTTTCTGGTGATATCTTATAGCCTCAACCAGTTCCCTTAGAATGCTGCCAGCCTGCCCCAACTAGTTCCCCTAGACTACCAAGTGCTGCCAAGTCTGTGTGACACATGTAAGGGTTAGCGCTTCTCTGAAACAGAGACCATTTTTTATGTTACATAAAATGGATGAACTAGAACTAAAGAGAAGAAGAAGTTAGGGATAGCATTGATTATGAGGCCGGAATCCCAGCACTTATGCATGCTCACTTTCCAGGGCACGTGTGCAAACCTCTCGTCCACCAGTACTTAGCTATGATGTTTGCCTTAGAGGTTCTGTGCCTGGGAAGGACGTGGCCATTGTGCATTGTGGTTAGGACATGCTGATGCTGACATAATGAACGTGTTTGAATGACAAAGAAACACTGATTGGTGAAACATAAAATGAGCACCTGAATTATCAGAAATGCCTCCTTCAGATGCCAGGCCTGTCCGGCAAAGGAGCTCAAATACCTCTACACCCGCTGTCCAAGGCATAACACATTGTTCCTTGGCTGAGCAAGAACCCGCCTTCTCCTTGGTACCAGGGGAGGAAAGGGGTCAGACTGAACAAGAGGTGCCAGGTAGCATATTAGGACCTAAGGGCATGCAATCATCTGTTTAAGGTTAATTGTAGCTTCTGCTGGGTGGTTGCCAGATCCCGTCTTGTCTGATATGTCGTTCCCCATCTCAGACCTGTACCTACCCTCTGGAGAATCCAAACTTATTTTATATTGAAAACTGAATGCCACTGAATACCAGACTGTTCTTTTTAAACTGCTAACCATTTACCATATTTTAAAAGTTAAAATGCTGCTAGTTCAGTTTAGGCCTTGTTTTTAGTCCTATTTATTTTATGACCTTCACTTGAGTGTGTTGCTCTCTTACTTTTAGACAGCTAACTTTCTACTCTACGCTCTCAGCGCGATACGAGGTAGAATTGTTTTCTACTGTATCAAGACAACGGCATTAGATTGAACTACAGTCCCCACTAGCGTTGTAGTTCTTTGGGCAGTACTTATTTGTATATCAGGACGCGCGCGAGAGGGACCAGCCGGCCTGTGGTGCCCGTGGTGCTAGCTGTGAATGTATCCATCTTCTATAACTGTCGTATGTTCTAATTTCTTTCCATTATGCATGCGTTAGCACTGATTAATGTCACAAAAGCTAATGTTAGGTGCACGAGACCTGCAGGGGAACACAAACTGCATAATGCGCAAACCTCAGCTGTTGTAAAGCGATGCCTTGACGAGGCGGTACTTAGCGTAACGCATCCAGTTGATACTGTGGGACCCCTAAACACGGCAGCATCAGCTAATGGGGGCATATCAGCCGTAGTAATGACTGATGTTCAACCTCTAATAACAGTACCTTTAAAGAAAGAGGGCCTCATTACACGGTAGGTGCTAAACCATGGTGCTATTAGCACCATGGTTCATGCTGGTAATTTACTGATTCCGCCATGGCGGAATGCGGAATTACCACCCCATTCCGAGGTTGGCGGGGCGGTAATTCCCCATACCGCCATGGCCCTTCCCCATTCCCATTTTTGCCCCATAGAGCATAATGGGAATGGGGAAGGCGCTAATTATGGTACCGCAAATTGCGGTACCGTAATTAGCACCAAGGTCCCTTTGCGTGTCCCTACTTTAACGGCTGGTCTACACCAGCCGTTAAGTTCGGGTCCCGCAAAGGGACCTCATAGTAAGACGGTAAGGGTTAACGGTCACCGGTAGCATTACCGGTGACCGTTAACCCTTACCGCCTTCCGTGTAATGAGGCCCAGAGACCATTACTCAGCAAGAAAATTATGTAATTGACGCTGAGTAGCCAATCATATAAACTACACAGGATAACACAACGGTGCTGATTGTGGATGATTGCGATATTACTAATATGTCTCAGGCTACTCTACCAGTGAGCAAAGATTTACATATAAAAATGATCTGTAGTGCTGGTCTAAAAATACTACTACTTAACACTTGGTCTCTCCTGAAACATGCCTTAGACGTAGCTACTCAGAATATTGATGTCTGTGCTCTCCCAGAGAGATGGCGTCACTCCGCAGCGGGCCCCACGTTAGCGCTTGATATCCCTCCAGGCTATGATTTTCTTCGTCAGGATAGACTAGATGGAAAAGGAGGTGGTGTTGCTTTTATTTTTTAAAGCACTTTTGATGTATGGAGGACTGAGATTCTGGATATTGATGGCAGTGAACTGATTCACGTAAAAATAAGAACTAATGCTGAAACAACAGATAACCTGACTCTGGTTTCCAGACCACCATCTTCTATGCCGGAATTTGCGACACAAATGTGAAATTCCCTACTCCCTATCCTTCTATCTAACACCAAGGCACTGGTTTTGGGAGATTTTAATTTTTGGTTGGGTAATAAGAATGATTCACATGCCAGACCTCTTGGAGATGCTCTAGAGAATCTGGACTTTAAACAACCTATTAAAGTGCCTATGTGTACCAAAGGCAATTCCTTGGATTGGATGGCCACGCACAATATTGACACTACTGATCTGGTGATCTCTCTGTGTCCCTGGTCAGATCACTTTTTTATATATTTTACAATTTTATGTGAAAAGATTCTCAAGAAAAGCGACGTGCAAACAACTATAATTAAATCATGGAACCTCAGGAAACTTATTGTAGAGGCATTGGGACCCTGGCTAAAACCTTTAGCTGATAAGGTCAATGATTTGGTTTTAGCTGCCGACGTTGCTGATGCCTACCAGCAATCTATGCAAGTGGCTACTAATACCCTAGCACCAGTGAAAAATAAGCAGGTGGTTGAGAGACAGGCGAACGACTGGTTTACCCCAGACTTACAAATTCTCAAGAGCTCTAAAAATAGGTGTCTCCATACATGGAAGTCCACATAAGATGACTATGATAAGTGGGCATACAGGATGGCAGCCAAAACATGTAAAGAAGCAGTTATAGCAGCACAAAAAACACCTTTGGTGATAGGTTTGATAAAGCCCAGTCTGAGTCCAAAGAACTCTTCAAAAATTCTGAAAAAGTTAGAACACCATGTCGGAGTAATCCAGATACTATTACTAAAGACGCTGCCTGGTGTACCTGTATTCAGGAAGCAATGTTTGAAAAGTTCGACCGGATCAAACTTAATATTGAAATCACTAAGAAAACTTTTGATCCCGTTATAGATAGACCAGTTGCTGTAGGATGCATTCCTATGGCATCGGAAATTCAGTTTCATTTTAAACACACTCTGGAATCTGAACTGGCACTGAATATAAAAACCCTTAAACCAACAAGCAATGGTGATAAAAACATGCTCTCCCCTATTGATAGGCACTCTGTGTAAATGTGTTAATGCTTCTTTTATTGAAAACCATGTTCCAACGTGAATTGAGAATGCCTGGATTACTCCTTTGCTTAAAATGCCTGGCCTATTCCCAATGACACCCACAAATTATCGGCCTGTTACCAACACGCCGTTTCTACTGAAAATCCTGGATCATGCAGCATATATGCAATTTGTGACACACCTGAAGATTAATGGGATCTTAATTAAGTGGCAATCAGCTGGTGGGGGGGCGAAGGTGGTGCAGCTACGGGGGGGGAGTATAGAGGAGGGAGTAATAGAGACAGAACAGTCCCAGTAGGTGGAAGGGAGAATAAAGAAGGTAGCACACCTGCAGAGTGGAGCTTAGAGAGTAGAGGTGGTGTGACTAAGTAACGAGACCCTGAGACGGGTGCCGAAAGTAATGAAGAGAGCAGAAGAAAGAAATACCTGGCAGCTTTTGGTGCTGGGGGGTGGATAATAGGGTGCCA
Source organism: Ambystoma mexicanum (assembly GCF_040938575.1). Lineage (NCBI taxonomy): Eukaryota > Metazoa > Chordata > Amphibia > Caudata > Ambystomatidae > Ambystoma > Ambystoma mexicanum. Next base: position 1,075,308,511 of record NC_090925.1, read on the forward strand.
GCGAGTGGCTGGGGAGCACAGGGCACAAGGAAGGTGCAGGGGGGGGGCGGCTGCCTCCCCTTCCCACTACCCCCCGGCTGTGTCGCTGCTGACAATAAGGAAAGATCTAAGCAAAGAAGAGATAGAGGGAATCAATAGTGGTGAAACGTCAAAATCACCCAGAGGGGAAGAGAAGCTACTAGGGGTGGTGAAGTGGACCCGGGCATTGCTTGGCATCAAAGAGAATGAGAAGCAAGGCGATCCAACAGTCAGGGAATACGTTCAAGAAGTTGAGTCGAGGAGTGTAGAGTTTCTGCCAAGGGACTGCTTGCCCATCATGGGTTGGGAACGGCTGTGGCAGAGTCACCCGGCAGTATTTTGAAACACATTCCTAAAGTTCCCTGGGTCTCGTTAGATCTGAAGGAACATGAGCCAAGCATGACAAGCTTGAGGCAAATAGGAGTCCCGTGAGTCTGTCAGGTGGGTAGGATCACCTAGCGAGAGCCCCGCATCTCGACTGCAGTGACAGCAGCAGAAAGTACCAACCATGTCAAGAAAGACGTGCCAGGGGCACTTAACACACCATTGATGGGTGACTTTTGAATGACCACTGGGAAGCACAGTCCCAGGGAAGGGAGTAACGGACTGATGGACTCCTTCGTCAAGCAATATGGAATTTCTCCTTTTTCGGTTATTTTGGACTACCCCTTAGTCTTTTACCCATTCTTCCCTAAGCACTGTGCCCATTTGTGTTGTTAAAGAAACTTTTTTCGACCAATCATTGAATCCTGAGAAATCTCTTGGCCGCGACAGTACCCTTAGCTACTTAAATTTTGGGTCCTTATGCACAAGCAGTGCACCAGTATTATGGGGGATGTGAAAACACACACATTGACACTGAAGTAGACTACGGAAATTGACCGTGATCTCTTCAGTTAAAAAAACGTAAATAAAGGAAATTGCAGTGGTGAACCCGGGCTGTAGGCCTTCAAGAAAGCCTTTAAGAAATCACCTGATAAGGAAACTTTGCACGATCTTCCAGCAATTCGTGGAACAACCCATTTGACCGTTTCCCTCTGCACAGTTACTGGCGGATCCAACCTTCTTTTCAGAAGCCACAAAACCACCTCACCTGAAGCTGGACGTGACAGCTCCAAACATCCAAACACTCTTGACATAGTCAACTGGACTCTGCTGGATCGCATCCTTATCCAAAATTGACTATATTTTTAAGGTGGACGACAAAGTTCCCGCGGAAAGCACGCACCCATACACTTTTGCTGATGAAGTCTTTTGTGGCCTATATGTTCTGCAAACGTGATTGACGCAGTAGTTGAAGTATTCCGCCCACTGCATTTAAATGATTTGAAATTACTTTCCTAAATTTCGTGTATTCGATGGAATCTGTCAAAAGGCGCGACAGGCAAACCTGCAGAAAGCGGCTGGACGCCATATTTTCTGCTAATTAATGCTATTATGCAGAAAAGGTGAGCTTAGATGCTGAGCTTCACTTTTACAGGCCAGGGGTTTGCAATCACTTTTTATTGGAAAATAGGCAATGTTACAATATTAGCCCAGCTGGCAGAAATCTGAGTGAAGGTTCCCTTTGTACGCTTCTGTAATTGACAAATTGGTGCCATCACTTTACAAGATCGGGGCATCACTTTACAAGATTGGGCTTTCATCTTACATATCAGAGATCTTAGTTGTCTAGGTTCACTTCATTCACGTGACTTTAACCGGCACCCCCTAGCACTACCTCTTCTCCTAATCTGCCATTCGGTTTTCCTTGTTGCACTCTATTTTTGATGAATTTATGAGTCAGAGAGAGAGAGAGAGAGAGAGAGAGAGTGAGAGAGAGAGAGAGAGAGAGAGAGAGAGAATATTTGACAGTGAGAGAGAGCAAATGCAAATTATCTGCAGTGTTATCAGTGTGGAGAAGAGACATCATGGGCCAGATAACAGAAAAGTGCATAGTTTGCACGGTATAAGCACTAGGGCAAAGTGTGCCCTATTTTTTAAAACACTAGGACATATTAGAAAACTATTGCACCATGATAAGCACAGTTTGGTACCTAAATAACAAATAATCGATTTAGTTTTTTTAATTTGGGGGTCCCCTCAATCCATCTGTTTCTACTGTCTTTTTACCCTCACCCCTAATACCCCCACCCCTTTTGATCCCTTAACCCACCCCAAATATATACTTTTACTTAAAAAAAAAATCGTTATAAACACTGGGCCTCATTACGACCATGCCGGTCTGGTAACAGCGGTGCCGATAAGCCTACCGCCACCGTTGTTACCGGATCAGCATAGTATGACTCTGAGGGCAGGTGCCGTCTGCCCGCCAGGGTCAGACCTGATGGGCTGAATGGCACCTGCCTGCAGAGTTTCACGGAAGCACTGGCACCATTATTAACGGTGCCAGTGCCTCCGTGGTCCCCATTCCCATTGAGTCCTATGGGACTCAAATGGGAATGGGGATTAACATTTTCTGGCGCCTGTCTTCTGGGATCACCAGGCTTGTAATCCTCCGGTGTTTCCGGCAAGCCAGCCGTCAGTAAATATTGCAAGTCTGGCAGCAACCCGCCAGTAGCACTGGCAGGGTTACCACCGGACTTTGTAATGAGGCCCCACTGGATAACCACACAAATGACTTATAATGTTTATAAAATGAACATGACAATAAGAATAAACCTTTGACAATGTGTGTGTTTTCTGCTGCTTTTGAGTTTGGGGAACTGAACTGCACATGTTCTTCTTCTCTGTTTTCACACAGCTGACATGCTGTCTGTCCGTCCTCTGCTCAAAGCCACATAGTTCGGTTTGAGGTCTACATCATATCAGAGAAAATACCCGGCATTCCTAGCGTTGTGAATGAGTGAGAGGAGGTCTATAGTGGAATCCGTGTGCTTAATGTACAATGTTTGGCTGCATTGTACTATGCCACGCCATGCTATCCCAGGATGCAAAGCCGAACCCACATAATGGAGTCATTTGGCCAAGGCCTCCCTTCAGCTGCCTGCTGGCACCGCAACAACATTCCAACTGCAGTGCTACTCTGCCTTGCATGGGGTAATAATACCACGTGGCTGGACGGGCACCCGGCACTGGAAATTGATATAGATTAACCACGTACAACATTGCAAGTGTAGCATTACCATGCTGGCAGGCACCAGTGAGGGACAGCCAACTATATTCTACTGATATGTTACGCTCTTATGCATGCAATGTTAAGTTGATGCCCATTTTCAAACAATATATATGTGGTAATTGGCTACCATTCACAATTGCTTAGTCAATGCCACTTAAAATGCAGCAAACTAGCACCAAAGGATTCCTGACCTTCTCCAATGCACCACCAGTCGCAGCAAGACCTTACTCTGACACAACTGGTGCACCACCACACACTTAATAGGAGCTGGGGGAGCCTATGGGCTTCATATCTAACACCATTACACAGGAACACACACACTTCCTCATCAACCAACGCTGGAAGGTGATTAGAAGGGCAGTTAGGTCTCTGACCCCATATCAGGACTGTCATCTTACAATCTTCTACCAAATGTCAAACTGCCCGAAAATATCATGCAGGGGCTTTAAATAGTTGCTTACATGCAATGTATTTGCTGGTATGCAGCTATCCGAGTCATGTTTTATTGCTACAATCCCCAGAGAAGTCGACCTCACTTTTTTCTGATCCCTGTCAACAAATATTGGAGGCCATGACAGGAGGCTGGTGGCAGGGCCAGGGCATGTCGAGGTAGGTGGAGAGGGTTGGGGTGCACAGGAGCACTCGCCTTGGAGGTGAAGGACAAATGAGCCACTTTCAAACTTCTAGTCGGACTTTGACAGTGCAGTGAAGGAAACCTGCTCTTGGTTAAAGTACAAGGGCCTACAGGCCCAGTCTAGGGTACTGCCTCTTTTCTGTGCTCAGCTGCTGAGACATTTGAATGCATTCAGGTATTCTGTCTACAAAACCACTGGGTCCTCCTCCATCTTGTTTAACTGTTAACAATAAATTGCAGGAAAAGGACCTCTTGTTGCAGGAGAAGGTACTGCACCCATAAAAACTGAGCAGTGTGGCTATCAACTTATAATACAAGCAGGTCTGATTTTCTTTAAGGGACACCCCACTCAGTGAGGCTCTAATTTGCTTGGCTTTGGTGAGAAAGGGTGGGAAAAATAACTCTATGCAATAATCTATGTCTAGTCATTTTACTTCCTATGAGAGACTTAAAACATGAGTGTATGTTGTCAGGGCCCTTTTTTCGGGGAAATGTAATGTTAATGATGAGCAGTGGCACAGGAATTCGGAATACCACACTCTGCAGTGAAGCAATTCTCATGCACATATTATCCTGACACAAATGATGAGAGGCTTGTTCCTCCAGCCCCGGGAGGTCTTCATTTTAGTGCCACATAAACTCTGATTGACATGTTTTCTGGCACTCTCCTTTTGGTTGCCAATGTTTAATCTGGCAAATAATGTATGCATTTTTGCCTTCCGCGCCAGGTATGACAAGCAATATTTGTTCTTTTTAATGCACGTCAGATGAGTGCTTTCCCCCAGTAGTATAGTGCATTTTTTTTAAGTCTTGATTTGGTTCATGAGCTCTCTTAGAACCACCTATAAAACATATGTTGTTTAGCAAGTATATTGGAAAAAGCGCCTGAAAATGCACCTTTTACACTGATTCATAAAGCACTGCAGTGGTTGAGAAAAGGGAAATTTACTTCAGCGCTGAAGATAGCTCACTAACTGCACATGCTCACATGCGTATTGGTCAGTCACGCACGTGGTAAATAATGTGCACATGAAAGCAAACAATTTCCGCACTTGGACAAAAATAATTAGAGGGATCATTGGACAGTACCATTCTGTAGGACAGGTGTGGTAAGCGCTACATTAGCACTTCAAGCAGACACCACCATTTCCAGTGCACACCTGCGGGGTGCTCATGATATGGTGCTAGACTAGCACTTCGAGCAGGTACCCCCACTTCCATTGAGTGCCTGTGGAGCACTCAATATATGGTGTTACACTACCACTTAAAGCAGACCGTGCCATTTCCAGTGAGCACCAGTGGAGCACTCATGATGATATGCTGCTACACTAGTAATTCGAGCTGGCACCACCATTTCCGGTGAGCACATGTGGGGCACTCACAAAGCACTACACTAGCACCTCAAACAGACACCACCATTTCTCGTGGGCACGGGTGTGGCATATGTTATGTCGTTACACGAGCACTTAAGGAAGGCACCAACAATTTTCAGTAAACAGCACTGGGGCATGCGTGGTAAGGTGCTACACTAGCCCTTCAAGCAGACATCATATTTCCAGTAAGCAGTTTCAGGGCATGCATGATAAAGCACTACACAAGAACTTCAAGAAGACACCACAATTTCCAATTAGCTCCTTTGGGACACTCTTAAGGCACTATACTCAAGCTTTAAGCAGACACCACTATTTATAATGAGTACCTAGGTTCTAAGTGATTTCATAGAGGCCAAATCATCAAATTATGGACATAGTTCATGAGAAATCTTCACTGGCTACCAGTTCAGCAAAGAGTTCTGTTTAAGGTTCTCTGCCTGGTCTTTAAATGCCTTGGAGGAACTGCTCCTATATATCTTTCCTCAAAGATTGTCCCATACCACCTAGATCATCATTTACGATCTTCAGGACAACACCTCCTGGCGATCCCACCATCAAGGTCGGTTTCCTGGGGCAATAGACGTTTTTCTTACGCAGGTCCCTGTGCCGGGAATTCCTTGCCACTTGATCGACGGACAATTGAAACTGCGCGAATTTGGGAAAAACTTGAAGACTTTTCTTTTTTAATAACTGTCCACAATGATTCTGGCTCCCTGCTTTGTACTACCAGATCATCTGCGCCCAGATGCAATTCTATTGCTTGGCTCCCTTGGTTATGTGCAATATAAATACAAAAATCAAAATCAATCAATCAATCAATTCGAGTTCATAGAAAGTATTTGTTTATTCAATTTGGCCGCAAATGTATGTGGGGGGAGATCCCCACAGGCCCAATCCTCCCCCATATATATTTTTGGCCACATTTTTAAAAATAATTTGACAAATTCTCCTGCAACAAAACTTCCCTATTCCAGCAGCTATGGGGCGCTCATAAGGCACTACACTCAAACTTCAAGCAGACACCACAATTTCTAGTGAGCACCTATGGGGGACTCATTTTATTGGGCACTCATGTATGGGCACCAGACTAACATCTAAGGAATCACTGCCTCCATCGTATGTAATGGGTTCCCATGGAGCCGCTCCCTGAATTATACTCAACATTTGGGAGCTTCTGGACAAAACATCAGCCCTTCAACTGAACTGATTCACTGCAGTATGTCTGAAGTGCAAGGAAGGTAGGGCCTGGAAGGTCTTACTAGTGCACAAGCTGTGTGAAGATTACACTGGGGAGAGAGAATGCAGATGCAAGGGGTCCCCCCATGTCACTCACTGTTCCCTTTTCCTACAAGCTACTGTTTTCCTAGTCATCTGTCCATGGCTCGTGACTGTCACACCCACTGACAAAAAGGTACCACTGCTAGCCAGGTGTTGTACACAGGATATTTCTGAGGTGTTCTCCCGCTTTAAAGGGCTTCCAGTCATTTCAATAAGACACACTATACAGATTTAAGAAATAATCTACAACGGTATTGAGAAGGGTCTCTTCTGAACCCCAGGAGTTTAGGGCAAAACTCTTAGTCCTATGGCATTGACTATTCTCTCCTTGCCAAAGGCTCTCTTCCCTCCAGACTCCTGCCACCAACTCCCTGTGAGAATTCTTCCTCAGATCCAAAAGGCAACCTTCAAAACTCAAAAGTTAATCGCCCTCCGCTATTGGTCGGCAATGATGTCACTCTATTACGGGTCAGCCCTCCATGACATGACTATGCAGGACAACATTACCGCCTGCTACGAGGAAGGGCCCACTACCGTCCTTTCAGGCTTCCCAATGAAAGAGCACTGATGTCACAAATCAAACCAAGGAAGGAGACGAAATTAACACTTTGCTTGCCAGAAGCAGCTACCTGGGACAAACACATACACTTCCGGGAAAAACCGCAGGTCAAATGTAACGGGGAGGAAGGGGTTTGGGGCGGCTAAAGTTACAAGGAACGAAATTTAAAAAAAATCTATATCCTGCGAGAAACAATCTTCAGGAATGGAATCCAACCACCCTTGGATTCTGCGGCTTGTAGTTCTGTAGAATTTTTGGCCTGGAATTGCCAGTGCACACAGTTGTTCTCTAACCAGTTAAAGGGTGGCCCGAGGCGGCCCTCATGAAACTGGGGCTGTTGGCAGCTATGAATAAAATAGGCGTGTTTTATACAGCGACAAATGTGTCACTTACACTCACTTGCTGAGGTCGGCCCAGACTACAGAAGCAATGCACTGTTGTGAGTACAATATTGCACGATATTAGCACTAGGGCAAAGTTTGCCCTTGGGCAAAATCTATTCTTTTGATGCATTTTTGCACTATGGCAAAGTGTACCCCAGTGCTTATTCGGAATGGTATTAGCATTTGAGCAAGCACTGTCTTGGTGCAAAAAAGTATTGAAAGTAGGTTTTTTGCACTAGAGTAATTTTTGCCCTGATGTTAATACCATTCATAATTGCACTCTAATATGACCCGAATGGTTTTGCACTACGGCAAACTTGGACAAAATGCTTATATCGTACAGAATTGCACTTGCGCCAGTGTTAAATCACTGTGATCTGGCCCATGAGCTTAATGCAATCCAATGAGAGTGTGGTCTGAGGTGACCCTCATCATGAAACTGCAGCCGATGGCAGCTATGAATGAAATAGGCGTGTTTTATTTATTTTCACGTATTATACAGCACCAAACGTGTCACTTACAGTTACTTGCTGGGCCAGTTTACAGAAACATGACACTGTTGCAAGTGCCATTCTGCCCGGTAGCATCGCGTTATCCTCGTTCAAAAAACATATGAAACCAGATTACAGAAACTTTGCACTGGTGCAAGTGCACATTTGCAGGTTATTAGAATAAGGGCAACATTATCCCTCGTGCAAAAAACATTGGGGTCATATTAGTAAACCTTTACACCATGACAAGGGCAATTTTGCATTGTATTAGTACCAGAGCAAAGTTTGCCCTTGTGCAAAAACCTATTATTTTAATGCATTTTTGCACTATGGTAAAGTTTACCGCAGTTGTAATAATAAATGGTATTGGCACTAGGGTAAACTTAGTCATGGTGCACAAATGAATTGGAAGTATATGTTTTTTTGCACTAGAGCAAATTTTGCCCTACTGTTAATACCCTTCATGATTGTACTTGCCATGGTGCAAAGGTTTTCTAATAGGACCCCGCTGGTTTTTGCACCAGGGAAAAGTGTGCCTAGTGTTAATACAATGCATATCATTACTAGGACAAACTTTTTTCCCTGGTGCAAAAATGCTATGAAAAAACAGGGTTTTTGCCCTAGGGCAAACTTTGCTCTAGCACTGATGCTGTGCAAAATTGCACTTGCACTGGTGAAAGGTTTCTGTAATTTGGCCCCTGCTCCGTTCCTCATTAATACACATACAAAATGTTTGGGCTACATACTGTAGAGTTAGTTGAGGGTTAGGAAGTGGGTGGGAGGGCTGAGGGAGGTTGAGTTACGATTGTCAGTCAGTGATAAAAGCTTTCTTGATGGAGGGTTTATGGGAAGGCTGGGAATCTGTTAGAAAGCACATCTGGGGCTGGTTCGATGTAAACAGACTAGAAGCAAGGGGACAGTCTCTTGCCAACATTCCGTGTTCGATGCAGAATAATGCAGAATAATGTCCATGACGCCATGAAAGTTTCACTGAACAACGTAACACATTGCTAAGACCTGGATATTCGCTTTCTTTTGAGTTTTTAGAGAGTAGTGTGGGTTATATTCGAATCTGGACTAGCAGCACCACATGGAGCGTTGTAAAATGGCGCTGTGACGCAGTTCACACTTCCATGTATTTCCCATAGAAATAAATTCCAGCGGCTTATGGAGGAATGGCATGCACATGGCTGGTGCTGGCAATGGGCAGATCCCCTCTCTGTGGCATCCAGAAACCCCATAAAAAATGCCAAGACTTTAGCAGCCATTCCTGGCAAGATGTGGGTGCGACACGGAAGGCAGGCCCTGCTACACAAAGTTCCTCTCTGCTGCACACTCACGCATGGTTCTCGAATGTTCCCGGGCGATGTACTTTGGGTAATGCTGTCTTCTTTCTGCATGTTCTCTCCTTGGATTCTGACGCCATGTACCCCTCTGACGCTGGATATTCATCCCCCTGTTTGCAGAGTTTTACGAAAGTTATAGTATCTCAACCTGCAGCCGTTTTTATTGCTCATTTTAGTTTTCACATTTGCTTCCAAAGCAGCATTAATTTCTCTCAATGACAGTATTTAAAAAAATCTGACGATAACCATCGAAACACATGTTTAAAACGTCAACTGCTTTATTGTTTCTTTTCTTTCCTTCCGCAGATCTGGACTGTTTCAGAGAGGATGGATGTTGACGGTTGAACACCCAGGTGCGGTAACAAGAGTTCACCCATTTCCCATGCGTTTTTACTTCTACTCAAACATTTTGTTTCCTCCATAACTGCTGAGCTTCCATCAAGTCTATGCAAAAAAGACGAGCATACTCATCCTTAGCACGTAAGGGGTTAAGCCAACTGACAGGTAGGCGTAGCCAGAATTGTCTAACAAGTAGGTCTGGGAGCTAGTGTCAATGAGCCCACCCGAAGGGGAGTCCGCAGAGTGAAGGGGGTTTATTCTGCCCCAAGCCGAATGCACAGAAGCAACCAAGCATAGCGGGGGTCAGTGGATATCTCTTGGGGGCACGGCAAAAGTAAGGGGGCCACCTATGAAAGAGCTATTAGTTTGCTTTCCCAAATTGACGTGGACCCCATACCTGGCACCCTTCCCCCACCACCAAGAACCCAGACCCTATGCTTGACAACCTGCCTCCTCATCACTAGAACCCAGGCCCCACGCCTGGCATCTTCCTCCCAACACCACCCTGGGCCCAGACCCCATACCTGGCACTGTTAGGGAGAATTCTCATACCTGGTGGATTTCCCTTACCTAATGAGTCCCTCAACAGCTTTGCTGAATTTCTAGGGTTATTTTTTTTCACCTGGTAAGAGTGTGAGCCTTTTTTTCCCACTCTTACATGTGTTTTGCTGTGTGTGTTTTCACTTTTTGTGTGATCTTGGACAGTGGAGCCTCACCTACTCCATGGCCTCATATATTCATGTGTGTTACACAGCACCTTCAGTGCAGTGACACAGGGTTATCTTTGAGACTTCCCACTGACTCCATTTTCTGGGGCTGACTACTGTCGCCCAGAAAAGGTAAAGTTGCCATTAACTTTATTGTAGTCACTTTAAACCACAGACCCAGTATACCACATCTTACATGGAGTATTGGAAAGGGGTAACTCTTATCCCTTTTTGTCTGTGTCTCTTGGAGCCTTGTTTCGCTCCCTTTACATCAAGACTTGGCTGGTGGCAGTGGTAACTACCCTAACTTTTCTACCATGGTTATCTTATATAACCATGGTATTGTTTCAGGCTATTATATTAGCCTCGAACATAAACCATCTTGAACAAATACATTTTAATTTTGGCTCCGGCTGGGTTTATTTGCCATTTCTTTTTGTTAAAGTCTTTGTCGTGTTCTCTATGCGCCAAACGGGGGATGATTCCTTTGTTCGCTGTCTTTTTGCTGGCTTCTGCACAGAAGCCCTCCTTAAGGTGCCTGAAAGCAGGGTCGGATTGGCCCCATGGCCTTTCGGCCCGTGGTGGGGCGAAATCGTCCCTCGGGCCTGGGGGCCGGTTTCTGGCCATGACTGGGCCGGTTTTGAAAAAAAAAATGAAAAAAATATATATTTTGTTTTCACATTTTCTTTTCTTTCAAAAAGCCTTTCATCCTTCTTAGGTCGATAAATGAGTACCAACACAGGTTGAGCGATATTGTATGCATATTTGTTCCATAAAAAAGTGCTTAAGCGTAAGTGCTATACAATAACATATCATTTGACCTTGGACGCCTGCTTGGATTCAAGGTAATTTAGTGTACTTAGGAACAATGCTATTTGATGACACGTCCCATTTTGTCAAGGGGTTAAAGGTCATGTTTCATGGCTTCCTGGGATGTCACTTTGGGGTGGGGTCAAATGATATCACTTCTGGTGATTTCATCAAAGGTCGAGGGTCATGAGGCAAGGGGTGGGCCACTTTTTTGCGGCGAGGGGTGGGCTACTTTATTTTGGGTGACCAGGCATATTTCTTGTCCCAGTCTGACACTGCCTGAAAGTCTAGGTAGGCAGGATCTGTGGGAGGGATCTTTGGACCCCTGCCATGGGTTCCCTTGGTAACCCAAGTCGCACTCCTGTTTGATTGGCTGAGGGGACTGTCCTTGCCAGGACAGCCACCCTGCTGTGTGATTGACAGCCAGGCTGTATGAATGGGGGAAAACTGCATAAAAAGCAGGTCTCTGGGACTGGAAAGGCAGAGTCGTCACAGGAACGAAAGAACCAATAAGGAGTTGATGGAAGAGGACCCCTACAATGACTGAACCGCCCGGTGAAGCCCGGCTGCAGGTCCAAATCTTCAGAATATGACGACAGAGAAGATCCTCCAGGAAACTTCTTCCCTTGAGCTGGTGGGACAAACCACTTTGCCCAAACTGCAAGCCAGGACCCCTCCTCTGGTCAAATTTGCTGTACAGAGCTATAGTGGGCCGGATAGCCTTGAAGGTCGGACCCTGCCTGGGTTTTAAGGAGTGCACCTTTTATTCGTTGCTTTGCTCTGCTGCTGGTTTCTTCCCTCGGTAGTGCTTGACCCTCCAGTCTTTCTACTTCTTGTCAGTCCAACAGTCACTTCAGGAACCGTGAGTCTGCAGGAACTACCAGGAACGTCCACCTCAGCTACAGCTTCTCCGTTTTAAGGTACTGTGCAAATCCGGTTGATCGGTTTGTTCAACCGCGGTGAACGTGTTTGAAATCTTTCTCCAATCCGAGGGCTTGTCCTTCTCTTCTCTTTGAACTAACTTTTCTATCAACCAACCTCATCCGGAAACCGTGCCATGAACTTTACCGCAAACTACCCTGAACTGTGTGATCTTGAGCAAAAGACTTTTGACCCATTGACTTTGGCCTTAAGCCTTTTCTACCTGATTCTATCACTGTAGTTCCTCTTGTTCAATTGCCCTGAGTACTTACCTGTTGGTTTTATTTAATTTCTAATAACTTTGTCTTTCCCTCCCTTTTTAAATTGCTGGAGTGCCATTTTGCTCCCACTTTATTTGTCAGCTTAACTTGTCTGGAATTTAAGGGACGTGGTGTGGTGTATTAAGAGTGTGATTTTTAGACTGCTTATAATAGTGTAATGTTATACAACTGAAGAGTGAAATAAATGTATATTCTTTTACTTGAACACCTCGAGTCAGTGTTTGCCTGAATCATAGTAATTGCTGTCCTTTGTGTAACTATCTGATACTGCTCACTTACTCTTGAGATAAGTCTGCCTGCTCAGCCATCGCTACCACTTTAACTGTGTAGTACAGGCTTTTACCAAAGGTGAATTTGTACTGTCACTTGTAGTCTTAATTGTGTGTGGTGTTCCCAAAGGGTAGTGCATATAATTATGCCTAACAGGCATCACGCCTCCCCAGCAACATAGCCCAGGCCTCATACCTAGCATCCCGCCTCCTCAACAGCCCGAGGCTAGAAAGGAAGCCCCATACCAGGCATCCTATCTCCCTCCACTATAGTCCAATTAACATACCTGGCATCCTGCCTCCCCAGACCCCATACTTGTTATCTTTTCACCCACCACCCAGAGCCCAGGCACCACATCTGGTATCCTGCCTCACCAACCACTAGAGCCCAGTCCCCATACCTGACAGCCCCGCCCCACAACACCCAGGGCCTAGGCCCCATAGCTGACATTATGCCTCCCCACCACCAAAGCCCAGGCCTCACACCTAGCATCCTGCCTCCTCAACAGCCAGAGGCCAGAAGCAAGCCCAATACCTGGCATCCTGTCTCCCGCACTATAGCCCAATTCCCATACCTGGCACCCTGTCTCCCAAGAGCCCAGGCCCCATACCTGTCATCCTTTCACCCCTATTGAATACATCAAAGAATATGAAACAGCCAGATTCTTCTGTGGCTTAAGGATCTGAGTGTGAATTGTTGACACTGTTATTGACCTTGGGAAAAATCGTACCATTAGGACCCACTTATCCAGATATACTTGTGTTGCTTTTTTACTTTTGTAATTGTTTTATGTGATATGATCCTTTTTTATGATTGTTTTTATTGAGAATTTTCACTACATGTGAGTAAGTATAAGATAATGAAATAATATGGGATGTTATTGTTTGCTAGTTAGGATATCCTTTCAGATAGGCACTTTCGAATTGTTAAACTTCTTTTTGTATAATATAAGTACTTCTCCATGGACTAAGAAGTTGTGAACCCCCCAGTGTGGATCAAACCGTTTTGAGAATAGAGTATCCTTTCACCCACACCATCCGCGCCAAGGCCCCATGCCTCCCATCCTGTCTCTCTTCACTATAGCCCAGGCCGCACAATTGGCTTCCTGCCTCCCCACCACCAGAGCCCTGGCCCCTAACTGGCATCCTTTCCCTCAATACCCAGAACCCAAGCCCATACCAGGCATCCTACCTCCCCAACACCAGAACCTAAGCCCTATACCTGGCATCCTGCCTCCCCACCACCCGAACCTAAGCCCTATACCTGGCATCCTGCCTCCCCACCACTATAGCCCAGGCATCATACCTGGCATCCTGTCTCCCTATCATCATAGCCAAGGCCCCATACCCGGCATCCTGCCTCCCCACCACCAGAGCCTAGGCCTCATAGCTGGCATCCTGCCTCCCCACCACCAGAGCCCAGGCCCATACCTGGTATCCTGTCTCCCCACCACCAGAGCCCAAGCCCCATACATGGCATCCTGCCTCTCCACCAGCGTAGCCCAGGATGAATACCTGGCATCCTGCTCACCCACCACCATAGCCCATGCCTCATACCTGGCATCCTGTCTCCCCACCACCATAGTCCAGGCATCATACCTGGCATCCTGTCTCCCCACCATCATAGCCCTGGCCTCATACCTGGCATCCTGCCTCCCTACCACCAGAGCCCAGGCCCATTCCTGGTAACCTGCCTTCACAACAGGAGAGACCAAGCCCCATAATAATTGTTTTCCATTGATATAAATATGACCAGCTGTGATTTTTCCAAATTGAAATCATTGCTCCCAGTTTTTATGGTATCCGGTAATATTATCCCCATATATATGGTCACCATACATAATGTTGCCAGGAAAAGATTATGGTGACATTATATATGGTGACCATATATATGAGGTTAAAGGGAGCACGGGTTGTAGGGGTGTCACCCAATCCCCTTGAAAAAATAAAAAAAGGTTTCGGTGGGGTGGTTGCGGGGGTGTCCCCTGCATGTTCAATGTGATAGTGTCCCTGCAAAAAAGAGCCATTTCTGGCGACTTTTTTGCCTGGCAACATTTTTGCAGGGACATTATCACATGGAACCATTTTTATCAGGTGCTCTGTTGAGCAATGTATGGTAACAGTAACTACCTAAACCTCATTCTACACCCCTCTACCAAACACACCCTCTTCACATACAACTCCCCACTGAATAAATATGGCTTACACAATAAAACGCACGCCACCAGAGAAATTCCCTAAATCACACACTAATCTTCCACAAATACACTGATACAACTCCCCACACTCCTTAAACACAACAACGACAGACACCATACTCACATAAACAATGTACATTACCAACCTGGAGTGCACATTAACCACTGCTCCAGACAACTCACAAAATATATAAAAAGTGCACACCACAGAGAACCCTACCTTTTCAGATCATGCACACTCCAACACTGTAAAAAGGCATCCTTGCCCTGCTTCTGCATTAGTGTCCCTACCCCACCTCTTGAAGATCCTGAAAACCTAAAAAAACATGAAAATGGTAGACTGTGTGCTATATAAGTCTCGATAACATAGGATAACAGGGCATAGCAAAAAGGTTTTACTCATTCTCCTGTGGGACCATCATATGGATGGACCATGACATTTTGGTGACTGGCAGCAATAGAGGAGGACATTATTGTTGGCTCTGCTGAGGTCTCTCCTCTATACATGAAGAGATTACATTATTTGCCCAGTATCACAACCTTTGGTTGAGCTGTGAAACTGGGATTTTAGCCCATTCTACAGTTTAGGCATTGAACACATAACTTTCAAGCACAACTTGGTACAAATATGTACGTTTTGGATTTCGAAGCCTATAATAATAATGCCAATTAGAGCGATCACGTTTCCCATGGCCAGGCGTGAGAAGGCTATCCAGTCCTGTTTATGCTTGTAATTCTGAGACCTGTAGATTTCCTAAATTTCGAATGGGAAAGATAAAAATACAAGTCCCAGAGTCCAAAGTGCTAAAAACAAGGACTGGATGTTCTTCTCAAGCTTGGCCAGTGGAAATTGAGAGTTCTGAAAGTTTACTTGCAAAATAAGCATATATCACATTAAAGTAACCTTGCAATATGTACATTCTCAGTGAGACATGTTCATCCAAAAGAATATTTTTGAAATTCTATTTTCCACATCCTGAAAAGTAGAAGCTGCAGAATGCAAAATATTGTAAGCATGAAACATGTCTTCCTTTTACACAACTGTACTTTTCTCACTTTAAGAATCACAAAAAAGTATTTTTTAGTGAAGTCACTAGGATAAAGATTACATCTGTCACAAACCTCTAGCTTGTTGTTGTGCAACTTTTTACTATCCCGATAAAGCAATCTGATTTTTCCATGTTAAAGTAGTAGAGTTAGTTTCTAACTTCGAAAAAGGAAGCTTTCTTGTGTGAATATCTTGCAAGTGGATACCCACATACTAGATAAGCCAGCTGTGAGGAGTCTTTCAGAATACAGAACTCATCAGTGCCAAATGCTTAAACATTTGCAAGAAGAAGGGCACGCTGGTAAGACAAAGGAGTAGTTGCAGGTCATTAAGGCCACAAATGCAGGTTGTTATAGGGCTGCCTGCTGGCAAGTCAAGGTGCTCTGATCAGCCGTGAGGTGTAATGGGCTTTGCTACAAATTCCACTAGCCCACTTTAAGCAGACTTGGCAACACTCCCAGGGCAGGTCTTCACCTGCCGCCCGTGGATGGGTGGGGCACAAGGGGGAGGCACAACCATTTGAATCAGAGACTAGTGCCCCCCCTTTCTGGCCCTACCACAACGACCCCACTGGCGAGACAGACCAATCCAACAAAGGGTGGTTTGGTGGGTTTATCGTGCCAGAGGTTTATTTTAAAATCTCTGTTAAACAGTGGATTTTACAGTGTAATTTCTATAACAAATTAGGTACAAAACCACAGTTTACAAGCGGTTTTATAGGTAAGACATTACAAAATCCATTTGATGCCAAGTTACCAACAATGCACAGGAGCATTTTCTAGCACATGTTCATAATGCCTTTGCCCAATATATGCCAGTTCTATGTCAGTGTAAAAAACATGGTTATGCCCATATACGTTTGCTTTGCCCATAATGCAAGTAATGATACTATAACAAAATATGTTCATGCTGGCACTGCCAGTATTTGTCAGAATCTCCAAACAATATACTCCTGTTATCTTTGCCTTAATGCCAGTATACAAAAAGCTGTGCCACAGTAAGAAAACATGTCCTTGCTGGCTACACAATGCACCCAGTCCATTTATGAAAACTCATCATGTTGTATTTGCCGCTAACGCCAGTAAAAAATGCAAAGCCACTGTAAGTAAACATTGCCTTGCGGGCTCACAAATGTCAGCAAGTCACCTTGACATCAGTAGAAATGCCATACCAGAGTAAGAAAACATACATACAACATGCATTTTATGTAGACACCCCTTCACAGGCATGCATACATTCAAACATGCTATCCTCGCACACACACATACACACAGACAAAAAATGTGTTCCTTTCCTGTTTCCCGCCAGACTTAACAAGACACACTCCACGCATACAGGAACCAGGAAGCAGGGAGAGCTCTGTGGTTCCTGACATGCGCAGACGAGCGGGAGAGCAAACCCTGCTAGTTTCTACTTAAATCCTCTTTCTTTTATGGACTGTGCTTTAAAATAAACCATCTGCCTATGAGGCTTGCAAATATTCTTAGGTGAAAAGCATTATCAATAGTCAAAGGAAATCAACACATGTATTGGGTGTTTTATCTCACTATAATGCACAGTATTTAACAGCAATCTCATCTTATATCTTAAATTCTTTTATTCTCATTTTACCAGGGATCATGACTTACAAAAATACATTTCTGGAAATGGGTCTGACTTTAAACCTATGAAGCTAAATTCATATACTAAATAACATCTTGATGCGAGTTTGAAATGTATGCAGTTGAATGGAAACCCTGCTCACATATTTCCAACTCCATTACTTTTGTGCACATGCACACCATTTATTCCTGCAATAATGTATAGACAGCTTCCTGCCTTCAATGATTTGAAGATAATAAAAACGAGGTGCTAGCAGACCGGCGACATTGACATCTGTAAATGCCCACTGAGCTTGCGCAGTGGGTATTTACAGATTTTGAGTGGGTCTTGCCCACTCAGGCCCTACCCTGTCTACGCCCCTGGCCCCTGTATCGAGTCCTCAACGGGTTTGAGAGTGCTGTTTAATTTCTGCTCACCTTCACTTCTTGGATCTATCGCAACTCACAGTGTAGGACATATTACAGCAGTGTGTTTATGGGGGACTAGCCGCCAAAATTCCTGTCTTATCACCCCTCCTCCTTGCTACCATCTATGTTGGCCCTATTTTGCACTCTACTTGCTCTTAATCTGCCATAGGAATATCTAGTGAATGTGCTGGATCCAAATGAGGTAAAATGGCTGCCTGGAAATGGGGAGATGCTGAGAGAGAAAGCCAGCAATTCTGATGCCTTTTTTGTTGGTGCTACCTGCATGTGTACACTAACCCACAGCAACTGCAGACTTGTGAAAACAAGTCCCTGCTTGGCCGACAAGCAAAGTAAAACGGAGTCCTTGTAGTGCCTAATACCCTACTTCTTCTACACGTCACTAATTGAGCATAAAAAAATGTTTTCTACTACTTTGATTCCAGTGGCTATTTCGGTTTTTCAGAAATATCTTGTTTTATTTTGTTTGTAGACAATCCTGTACTCCACCAACAGGAGTTCTGCATCCACCGGCTAGGCAAAGCATGCAACTTAAACCCCCAGATCTGTATGTGCTCAATTGCACCTATTTTCTGTATCACCAATTTTGAGTTAAGGAAGTGCTAATGCTGTAGCAATTGCAGTTTTACATTTCTGTCCAACTGCAGACCTAGAATTGGTGAATTCTGTACAGAATTAATTTGGAAAGTTTCCAAATATCTTTGCTTCTATTGTTCTCTGCAGCCATCCAAACAACTCTTAGTAAGAATCCTGCCACAAAGTTTAAATATAAAGAAAAGTGAAGATTCTCTAAAATGCGAGGAGGCTTGTGTAAGGACCTGAAATGCATTGCAAAACGGTGAACACATGAAGCAACTGTACTTCTCTTTGTTTATCCCTGCCAAAATAGGAGATCTCGTTTAAGGATGATCTGTCCTGAAGAAGGCCAGTCTAAAGGAATCTCCCCATACTGGCCAAAACCTTGATCAGGAGACATGTATAGATTCTGGAGGCTGTTACCAATTTGGCTGAGGCAGTCTCTTTGAAACACTCCCCTGAAAGTTACATGATAGACCTGAGCCTCCCCTTTGTTTCCACAGACTCCTTTTATCTAAATACCCTGTGTTGTCATTGTCACAACTAACTTTCACTCACTTATTTTTCCTCCACTTACCCGCTTTTATTATTGTAAACTTAACTTTTAGAATTATGTTTGTGTACAAATTCTATTTTGGGGCCATTATAAATTAAACCATGAGAAGAATATATTTGCTCTGTAATGATCAGACATGCCTGAATGTTGTGATTTAATTTGTTTGAATTAATCTGATTATTTTATTATACTTATATATTTTGGCAGTGAATAAATCATACCTATAAATGCTCTCTTTTAGAACTTGTGTACTTAAGATATGCTTAATACTTAAAGTCTGCAAACTTCAGCACCAGATTCTTCAGTTAAATAAATCCATCCTAGTTGTTCCTTTGTTATTCCACTTATAATAGTAATAATGATTATTATAAAGCGTATTCATATTTACAATAATCTTATGCTAAGAATGCAATGGCAATACTAACAAATATTAGTCATAATAACATGTGTCATACATAATCAACACTATTATTATTTGCAATATTTGCAACATCAGAAATAATAATAGTATTAGCTACACTACTACTACTAATGATAAATAACATTAATAACAAAAATGATAATTAGTAATGTAACAATCTAAAGAACAGTACACAAATATAAATATCAATGCCACTGGTATGGCTAATAATAATAAGAATAGTAGGAATAATGAAAATACTGGTAATTGTCTTTTTCTGTGTATGGTGCTTCTTGTCAATCGTAACCGTCCTATTACTGTAAAAAAACAGATATTGCCAATGTCCATTTCTATGCTCTTATGTGTTTGTCTTATTTCAGCGTGCCGAAAGCAGCCGCTGCGGCGACCTGTGCACCCTGCATCCCGGGATGTGAAACAACATTGTCTCCTTCACGGAAGCATGGGCCTCGTCCATTGAAACACTGCTAACAAAAGACTGGACGAGTTGACATTCGTAATCAAACATGTCGAAGAAATGGAGGAGCGGCAAGGGCGAGAAGCCCGAAGCCCTTGTCGCCTCCCTCCAAGCAGCCAATGAAGAACTCAGGACTAAGCTGACTGACATCCAGATCGAGCTGCACCAAGAGAAGTCCAAGGTGAGTGTGATCCTTTGCCTGGACGAGGAGCTTCGGTGGCTCTATGAGGTGAAGCGATTCTACTGAGGTGTCGTCAGGGAGTGAGTAGGCATGTGACCCGTTTTCATTTGAGTTGGCAACAAGTCAAATATTGCCTTTGTAGCCCTTTTATGACAATACACATTTAGTGAAAGGGAGCCTAGAGTGGCATTTATCTGTATGGGATAAAGTGCAAAAACAGTGCAGACAAAGTGCAGATTGATCATGTAAAACCAAATGGTGAAACCAACCGTATGGTGAAATAAGCAAGTCCCAAGGGAGATCGGCCACACTTAGATGCATGGAAACTGCTATAGACTTATTATTCTAGAGAATCCAGGGCATTCAATGTACACTTTCTTGAATGCAGGTCTTTAAACTCGCATTCAGCCTATATTTGGTAGAGTAAGATGAAAAAAAAATGAAGCAAAGAAGAGTGTGTTACTCGGCCCTGGACCACAATAGCAATTCAAGAAAGAAACTCAAATTAGAATTCAAGTCGCTTGGCTCCACACCCAACAATGTAGTCTCTAGACTGGATGTTCACTAATTAAAAGGGACACATTATCACCAATTGGAATCCCACGTTTCTCTGATGTCCTTTTCGAATGAGGTCAGGATTCTGATTGATTTATACTGCACATGTCAGATACTTTGTCCTCTTCTTATCTACTGCAGAAAGAGTTTGACACTTAAATATAGGACACAGTGAGAATACCTTTGCTCCTCTGTTCTTCTTAATATAACAGTTGAAACACGAGCCGGACATCAAAAATGCCCATACATCAAACAAGGATCGGTACATGCGTTCAAACCTTACCTACGAAACCTGTTTCATATCATCTGATTGGTAGTCCAGGGGGCTGCCGTTATTCTTTGAGAGTGTTCCTTCTTACACAAAGAATCTAAGCTCCAGCTATTGTGGTAACAGTAAAAACAACTATTTAATCTAGTAGCAAGTGAGTTAAGCTTATTACAAGTAAGATTGGGATACCACAACACTTATGCTCTAGATACTTCTAGACACAAGCAGTATATGATGTAGAAGATGGCATGACACTCCAATTTGACAGACGAACAGAGATGTATTACATAGTTATCACACCATCCTTTTTAGCTATTAAGGTTTACACAAGCCTGCCCACCATGCACTTGTTTTAGTTATTCAGTTAATGTGTACACTGATGCATGTGCTACACACATTAGATATTCAATAGGTGCTG
Source organism: Ambystoma mexicanum (assembly GCF_040938575.1). NCBI lineage: Eukaryota > Metazoa > Chordata > Amphibia > Caudata > Ambystomatidae > Ambystoma > Ambystoma mexicanum. Next base: position 1,075,329,740 of record NC_090925.1, read on the forward strand.
ATCTGCGGCCAAATGCAGAAAGTGTCCAGCAGTTCCTTGAGGCTGAAAGGAAACATGAATTGGAGGGTCTTCAGGGTTCAAGTGAAGTGCTCTAATGTGGGTGTACAGTTGAATTCGGAGTTTGAGGGCCTGCATTGCGAGGGGCTATCTGCACGGGCCACTCACGCATTTGGGAGCAGGGTTTCCGAGCCAGTACTAGTTGGCCTATTGGAGGTGTCTGCTTGGGATGTAAAGCAGGGATTTCTTTTCACAGAAAGAAGAGATCAGTCTATGAGCATGTGTGCTTTGTTGGGATAACTTTAGATGGGCATCTTTCTCTAAGCAGGAGCCAGTGGTGATGATGAACCAGTTTTCTGAATTGAATTCTGCACGAACCAGAGGCAGTAGAGTTTTTGTTATGCCCTTACTACCTCATGGAGGGACTCAGAGAATGTCAGGAGTTTTCTAGAGTTGAAATGACATGGCTCTCTCTGGTTCATGAAAGTGGCAATGATCTCACAGCCAGGCTTCCACTGCCAGACAATACCCTAGATAGCTTACACTCTGACTCATAACATTTAGGACTCTGATAATCATTTATTGCTAAGACAAAACTGTCTTGAGGTAATACCAAAACATATCCCTTGCAAGTCAAATAGGCAACCACCTATTTGACTTGCAACGGATATGTTTTGGTATTACCTCAATTCTGGCCAGAATCATGGAGCACAAGTGACATGTCATCTGCGTGAAAAATGTGTTGCTCTTCAATCTCGTCTGACTGCTCACAGCGAAAAAGAGGTGGACGTGGTAGTGGTGTAAATGCATTGGGCCTCATTACGAGGCGGGCGGAATGGGTTTAACGGCACCTCTAAAGGTGCCAGCGCCGTTAAAACCCATTCCGCACAATTACGAGGTTCCCTTGTGGGACCCGCTCTGGACGTCTGGTTTCACCAGACGTCCAGAGCGGGTCCCGCGAGGGGACCAGGGAGCTAACAACGGGTCCGTTATTAACGGGCCCGTTGTTAGCTCCCTCCCCATTCCCATTGAATCCTACGGGGGCTTGAATGGGAATGGGGAAGGTCCGGGTCCAGGTTCCCTGAAAGGGGAAATACCGGGCCCTCCAAGGTCGGAATAGCCCGGTATTTCCCCATTCAGGGAACCCAAACTCGTAATGAGGCCCATTGTCCTTGTCTGTAGGTGATGCTGCACATATGACTCTGACATAACATACAGCACATATTGTGAGCTGCATCGCTTCTCTGTTTGCAAAGGCTGAGGGATGTATGGTGCTAGAGGCTGACATGCTTTGTGGCTGTTCACACTCATCACACCCCCCATATTTTACAAGTTTGCCATGCTTTTTGCTAATTGGCCATTGCTTCATCTGCACACTGTCCATTTGCCCCAAGCATGTCACATGGTCGATGCACAGCAAGGTCATTGTGCTGTCCAAATAACGGTCTCCAAGCTGAACTAACTGCCTACGCTTCTGGCCCAAGCTCTTCACGCTGCCTGTACATGTGACCCAGGTTACCCAAACAGAGTACCCATTGACCCAACCTTCTCCAGTTTCCATGGACTTCAGGTTGGAACACATTGTCTGGCCATATGTCGCAATCCACCTGGCCTTTCCTCTCCATGTGGTCCAAACACCTGAAATTGTCTGTTACAATGCCCTGAACTGCTCTGGCCGTCTGCCATGCACCCCAGGTTCCTCACAGTGGATTCACTTGCCCGAAGTTACCTCACTTTTGAAGCGTCTGATGATATTTTCACGTGCCCTACTGCCCTCACATTGTCTATATGCCCATACTCTTCACACTGCACCCATGCACACAAAGTACCCACACTGCTTTGTTGTTGTGCCCCAAGATGGCTCAGGTCAGGGAAACTGCAGAAACACTAGTTTGCAATATTAGGCCTGGTCATATATTTCCACTAGGGAATTCATGGTTGCACCAAAGGGAGCGGGGGGACATCGCAGCAGACCACAGCTGTGGGGCATTCACTGCTTAGAGTGACTTGACTTTGTCCGCCTGCCACACTGATAATGCACTAAAGCTATGGACTACATGAATTATGAGAAAAGACTTAGCTAGTTGAAATGGTGCCCATTGAAGAGAAGGAGACCAAGAGGAGATATGATTACCAGATTAACATTTTTTTTTTTAAATTATTAAAATTAAATGTATATATATATATATGAGACTTGTCAGACCTGGACAATAACAGAAAATGGCAACTCTATCCTTCAGGCCACCATAAGGGATGGAAATCGGGAGGTTTCATAAATGTCATAGTAAATGAACGTCCAGACTGTTGTGCTGTGAAGCAGTCCCCATTGATGTGGTTTGGTCCGTGCAGCGCACATTAGTGTTTGAAAAGCCATTTTATGGGGCGGGAGGCTCTGCAGATGCACAACACAACAATTTCAAAGACTCCTACTACATAGACTGGACAAAGCAAAAAAAAACATTTTGCAGCGGTCGATCGGCACAAATATGTGCACAAGATTCCTTGAAATGGTGCAAAATGGCTCATCATTGGTGAAAGATTATCTGGTGCAAGATTATCAGGTGCCGTGGAATTTATCTCTCTAACCATTGCTTATGTTCTCTGGTGGAGACCAAGAAAAATACTTTTTTTTTTCATTCTGATATAAATCTTGCTGACTGATTATTTTGTCACGAGTACTGTTGTCTTCTAATGCCAACAGTCCTAAATCCTTAAGTGCTAAGGGCGAGTATATTCGTCCTGAATGCTCATAAGAAATCATTGTAGCCTCCGTCTACTCCTGCACTTAAGTTTAATGAAGACCTGAAAAAAGTGCTATGCATTTTTTTCTGTAAAACAGGTTTTCCAAAGGTTTCTTTGCAGCAGAACATCTGCATACATATAAGTATGTGTGCCATCCCGAAAAGCACATTCCATCATGAATTTATAAATTGCTCACGTCTCTTCCGCTCAGGAACATAAGACACGTCAAGGTCCCAGTGGCTGTAATCAGAGCGTTTCATCCCAGGACCTTGCATACAGCCGGCTCAGGTCTGACGTCTGGGCCTACCTATAACACTTAGATACCTGTGGGGTGACATTGTAACAGCGAAACAGTGACAGGCGGAAAGGTAGGAGTCCATCTCCACCACTCGCAATGGCTCCAGGCAGCATCCCATTCCTTTATTATTTAGCCAGCAGAAAAAAAATATGCTAAAATATGCAAATCAGTATTGGTCCCTTCCCACACAAGAGCAGTGCTTCCTGAACTGCTAGATCACGTGTCCTACGCACAGAACCAGAAGCAACACCAGTCCGTCATCAGTCTCATTGGCCTCAGAGAGGGGTAGCCCGGGACCCTTTCACCTGTTTCTCCATAGAAAGTCAGACAGTGCCCCTCCCTCTGCACTCGGCCTCTGAGAGCATTGGGAATCTAGAGGACGTGTGGCTTTTGCAGAATTATTTATACCTTTTCAAATATTAAATAGGCTGTAAATGTCACATTATAAGTATGTTTGATCCTTCGCATTCTCATGTAAAGCACGCGCACCGGACTTGTAAAGCACGCGCACCGGACTTTTTTTTTTATAGATAAATGTCACATTTTCGTTCACACCAAAAATGTGTTGACAATGCTTCAAAATTCACGTTGAGGGGAGAAGAATTGTTCTGAAAAATCAAGGTCGTTTCATTTCATCAGCATCCCAAAATCGGCCTAGTGCACCGTTATATCATTACGTATTACTGCTTGATAAATTCGAAATTTTAAAATGAACACGTTCAATTTGAACGTTATAGTTTCACATGTCTTTACTTGTAATAGTAATAATGTATTTCTTATATAGCGCTACATACTCATTCAGAGCACTGAAATAACAGAGAGAGTGGCTGTAACAATGTAGAGAGCAGTTGGGTGGGGGGTGCATTTAAATGTGGAGGGAGCAGCTACTCTGGATAAGGTACATGCATCGAACGTTTCCCTCTGGTTATCATTATCAATTATTCATATTCCCATTACTGATAATCTGCGTCGCGCCCCAGTAAGGCGCATGCACCTTACTGGGGCTCAGTGTAGGGTATTCAAGTCTATCTTTAGGTGTGCCTGTGATAGGATAGTGCGCACCCCAATACCCGTCGGTTGGTTGACCTGTAAGCCTTCTGCCTGGATTCTTTGGGCTCAGGGGTGTTGCTAGGTCTGGAATATGTCTGGGGCTACGCTAATGTTGAGACTGTCGGGACTCGGGGCTAGCTAGCCTTTTGGTTGTAGCTCCTGGGCTTCTATCCGGGGCTACAACCAAAAGACCCCTGACCCTCCCACCCCCTAGCAACGCCTCTGTTTGAGCTTTCACAGCACAGGTCCCTGTCTATGTCCACAAAAGAAGGTCAGGTCCCATCTCAAGGGCTGGGCTGCTCAGCCAATCGTTCACACTGTAAATCAAGGTGCCCCTCACGGTCCTCCAATCAATGGACACTCGGGCTCAGCTCGATAGGCTGGATCTCAGAGCATGGCTATTGTCCACCTGGAAGATTTGTAGCCATTATTTTCCAGCCCGTTACGAAGAAGCGGGGCCCAGGGGACGGCCATTTCAAATGGCAATGTGTCCCATTTATCTTGCATTCTCCTGTCTTTGAAAGCGAGATGATCTTGGGACTTGTAAAGCCTGATGAGAAGATGAGGTTGCGGCTGTAGCGTGTTTGCATACAACGATTGCAGACCACTGATCCATGAGGGGATGGTGCTGTGTCTCCGATGGTGTGAGATCTGCCTGCAAGTTAAAGTCATGTACTTTCAATACACGTACATTATTGTGATTTGAAGAAATAATAGTAAAGCAAAAAGTACATCATTGTGATTTGAAGAAATAATAGTAAAGCAAAATGTATTTTGGTATAAGAGGCCAAAGTCTGGTTGGAGTGCAAGCACACATTGGACGAATTTGACAATAGAAAAAAGCACTGTTTCTTGCTATGCTGCTGCGTTCATGGAATTGCTGATTTTGCCGTTTCCTTTTCCTAATACAATTTAGAGGCAGTTAATAACACATAGGGCTGATTCAGAAACTTATTCCCTACTTGCGTGCACCAACTGTGTCGGTAACTAGGAGAAAAAACACGTGCCCCATGGTACGCACCTCAATTGAAAATCATGAAAAGCAAACTTAATAGAGAGGGTAGGAGCTGCAGAAGAACTAAGACAAAGGCAAATCTAACGACCTTCAAGAACTTACAGACGAATTACAAAAAGGCCATTGTTGATGCAAAGAAATAGCATATTCAGAAAGAGATTAGTAAAGTGAAAAACAATCATAGCAAAACCTTCCAATTCATTCAGGATTATTTGAGAACTTCTCATGAATTGCCGTCCGCGTGGATCTCGGGGGACTTGGGCCAATCTTTGAACGCATGCTTTATTAAAAAGGGGGTTGATATACAATGTGATTTTGTGAACCGAAAAGCTGCATAAGGAGATGGATTTCTCGCTTCTGTGTTGCCTAGCGTTCATGCAGCCACATCTTCTGTAGGGGCATTGCTTGACTTTCATAGGGACGGAATATCATACATGCAGTGGTCGCAGTGTACGAAACGAAGTAGTGGAATTATGTTCCCAGCTGGCCTGCACCGCTCCCCACAAACCTCATTGCCACACCCCCTCCCATGCACAATACAAACCCCAAAACACATGTGCCTGCTGTTTAAAGGAACGTCCTGTGCAGTGCACTGAAAATGCAAGTTTCAACTTCTTCCTACACTTTTATTTTAAAACGAAACCATTCCGGAACGGTTTCTTTTTAAAATAAAAGTACAGCACAGCAACACTTAATTAAAAGAAGTAGAGGAGCACCGCTCCCGACCGTTGCCACCCACTTCAACCACTGCATACATGTCCACCATAGTTGAAAAAACTACATCCCACACGCTGTTCAAACAATTCCTTACCAGCCCTGCTACCCAAAACGGAAGCTAAATCCATTGCAGATTTGATAGCAACTTTACAAACAAATCTCTCCATGAGGGATTTGTTCCTGATCCACTGAAATAATCCATAATCTATCTCTTGAAGAGACCGTCTCTAGACCCTGTAGTATTTAGAAATACTACTGTGCACCTCAAACATCCTGCAACAGGTTCTTACTTTACAATTGCATGCATTTATTGAAGCCATGCTCAGGTTCTAGCCCCAATCACAGTACTGAGTTGGTCCTTTTGACTGTATGGGGTAGCATTTAGTTATCTGCTGATCAAGGGGCAGCTATCATGTTAGGATTGTTAGACCTTTGATAGCATTGGACACATTGGAACACAACATTCTTCTTGTCCGATTATACAATATGGTAGGCATATCGGATCATGCCTTAAAATGGTTTCAATCATTTTCAGGTGGTGAACCTCAATGGGTAAGACTGGGTCCATTTGTGTCTACTTAGTTACATGTCATCTGCAGGGTCCACAAGCCACGCCTCCCCCAACGCCCCTTACTCTTTAATATCTATTTGTGACAATTGCTGATGATTTTTAGGAGGTATGGTCTGATGTTTCAATCCTATACTGAAAACACCCAGGTCTATTTCAGAGTTCAGAATTGGAGAAACCTATGTCATTACTATAACCACCTTTTTTGCGAAGGTTGAGATCTTTGATCCCAGGGAAAACGGAGGTCATTCTGTTCCAATAATCCTATAACAATCACTGGGTTCCTTTGAAATCTAATCTTAATATGAACTTCCAGTTTGGAGCGGTCACAAAAACCTCTTTTTTGATTTGAACTTTCACTGTTTAAATGTATTCTCCTATTTCTGAATACTGAGCACTCTCAAACTTATTCTTGCACTAATCAATTCTAGATGAGATGACTGTAGCACCTTATATCTAGGGATTCCTGAGTATCAGTTGTCAGTATGATTGGCCATGGGCCTTTGTCCCTATTTGCTCCCTTTGCTCCAGTTCCCGCCACTTGGGGGCCTGATTTGGGGTTTATTCCCTACTGAACTTTCCTTCTACACCTCATGCAACAGTGCTGTGGTGAATTGGGAGCGCTAAATTCCTATTTTCCATGTTACTTCCTTTCTGTATCCATTACAGGTTTTTGGCAGCCAGTCTGCTTCTTTAATCAAAAGACTATGCTTCCCAGAATGCCTGGCCCACTGCTTCATCTCCACCCTTTTAGGACATGGTTGGGTGGAGGATAAGCAGCACCTGTGGCTGGCAGGTGCAGCAAGCAGCACACCTGAGGCGTGTGCTCAGCAGCCGTAAAAGCCTCAGTTTGTTTTTGTCCAGCGCTGGTCATTGATGCAGTGTACCTGTTTGTGACTGGTCTCTTCTTCCTGGTTCTTAACTTAGTGTCTAGTTCCTACTTTCTAATTTCTTGTTCCCTTTTTCCTGGATATTGAATTTAGTGTGCTTATTAGTAATGTCTGCTTCCTGGATCCCCTTTCTGTCCTCCTCTGTTTTGCAGTCAGCACGTCCAGTGCTTTCCTTTTTCTGTTCAGCCCAGTTTGTCTGTGTTCTTTATTCCTTTGTCTTTGCCCTATTCAACAGCTAAATCTTGATCATTTAGTCACTCCTCATTTATAGATTTAGTATTTTGTCCAAGTTTGCCTTTCCTTCCCTGGGTGGGGAGGGGGAGGTTTTGCCCTTATAATTTCGTTTTCCCTGCTCCTGTTCATTTACTTTCTCTTGGAGTCTGTTACAGGTTTTCCCTTGCACGTCTCCCTTTGTTCCCTATTGATTGTTAGGTGTGATGTGCTGTTGTAGTTGGCTCCTGTGTGAATGCCTATATTTTCCTCACTATTCTTTAATCACTATTCCTATACTCACTTTGCTGTTGTAGCCTTTATGGGTCCCTGTTTGATCAACAGGGATCGTGGGCTTTGTTGACATTTCAGGTGGTATTTCTCATCCTGGTGAGTACTGTCTTTAAGTTAATACAATACCATCAAGGTTGTTAGCTCACAGATCCTGTAGTTGCTTGCCCTGTATCTGGTTTCAGCACTGACAGATCCTGTAACAGTAGTGGGTAAGGACCTTGACGACTTTCTTCGTAATCATAAAGAGCTTCTTAGCGCTTACCCCACATCCTTCTTCATATATTTGTTTTCTTATCACATTCTACTTGCACATCCTGGGTTTTAATGTACATGTGTCTTGGTTCCTGGGTGCATGTTGTTTGACTAAAACCTATTCACTTTGTTATCTTGTGCACATTTCTCTTGCCATATTCACTGCCTTTGCCCTCTCATGACAGCCTTTCTAACATTTGTCTGTGTCATCTGCTCAATTCTCTCAGCATTGGCTTCCGATTAAAAGCAAAATTACAGTTAAGATCTTGTGGCACTTTCTCTTTGGCCTGGTCTGCTGCGCGGTGAACTCGGGGGAATGTGCAAAGCACATAGGGATGGAAGGTGTAAGGAAGGTTTCTTCCTTACCTAGAAACACACATGCACGTTTGCATTCCTTATATAGGGGTTGTAATGTAAAAATATGCACTACAAGTGATGGGAAATTGCCTGCCATCTGCTTTGCCCACACACTGCACCCACCTGGATGCAGTCGGCCAATGCACTTTACCCGACACATAGATATGCAAAGGGACATGGGCCGCAAGGTGCTGCCTATCACAGCTCAGCCCTCTTTCTGCCTTACATGTTCCATTAGTGAAAATGGAGACCTGCATGGGGCCTACTCCTGCTCGGGGGATAACCTGATTATTTTGGATTGTTTGCCTTCTGCTCCCCGTCGGTTTTGTAAATTGCGTCCACAGTCTGCACAGAGACATTTTGATTGTAGAATGTGTTGCTGTCCCTCTGTATTGTCAGGGCTAATGATACATTGATACAGTTAGGACCTTAAGAAGCTTTCATTTAGGACTATTCTGGACAACAGCAGACTATTGAGATAGATGTTAGTGTAAGTCACAAATGCGCGCTGATCATGCTATAAGGTATCAGACCAACACATATCCGTTATACTGCTGGTAAAGAGCCCGTATTGAAGCACTGTCACAGTAAGGGCAGAATGTCTTCTCCAGTTATCAGTAAGTTACATCTTTTTTGAATTAGACTGACAAATTTCAAATTTATAGTTTATAGTGCTCGTTATTCTTCTTTTGTTTTTCTGCAGTCTGATAACTTTGGAGAAGAGCCTTGCATTTGCATATTTCTCGAGGCTTCTGTGGAGCTTGCTAAGCTAGTCCTTCTTCTAGTCCAATGATCCAGGCTCCTATATGCCACTGACTTTGTGAGGCCATGATTATCTAAGTCTTTCTTTCATTTCCATGCTGAATCTTTATCTGAAGATTTCCTTAATTTAGTTATCCAGGGCATCTTGCCACCCTAGACAGTCCTCCATTTTTCATAATACTGAGGTATGTCCGCACATTCATTGTATGCGTAATATTTTAATTTCTACAGGTGGGTAATCTGAGACAGCTCCAGTCGATATATTATTTGCATTAAATACTTTCTTTCTTTCTAACCTTTAGGTGACTAAACTGGAAAGGGAGAAAAATCAGGAAACCAAGCGGATTAAGGAACAGGAGCAACACAAACAAACTGTCATGGTTACCGAACTAAGGGCCAAACTGCATGAGGAGAAGATGAAGGAGTTGCAGGCAGTGAGGGAGAACCTTATCAAGCAACACGAGCAGGAGATGGCACGGACAGGCAAGATCAAAGAGGTGGAAATCCAGCGCCTTAAATCGGCGGTTAATGCCTTGCGGGATGGCAGTAGTGACAAAGTAAGGACTGCCCTGAGCACTGAGGCCCGTGAGGAGGCCAGGAAGCTCTTTGACTCCGAGCGCCTTAAACTCTTGCAGGAGATCACAGAACTGAAACTGGCCAAGAAGCAGGTTGATGAGTCCCTCAGCCACATCACGCACGCGGACAAGCTGAAGGCTGGTGACCTGCGCAGCGAACACCAGTCTCACCAGGAGGCCATCGGCAAAATTAAATGGGAGTGTGAGAGGGACATCAGGAGACTGGTAAGCGATTCATGGTTCCAACTGGTACCGCAATGTATTTGTATTTTTAATTTGGTATTTCTTTTGCTAGACATCTCAAAAATAAATATTGTACAGAGGATATATTCCATTGTACCTAAGTCATCAACTAGAATTTGGAACATAGGATTACAGGGGTTTCCTTGGACATTATGATACATTACAGCTGTGGTGTGATCATGGTATATACTCTGTTCACATAAATAGTGCACTAATGGATAAAAGCCTAAACCGTGAAGCTCTGCTGGAGGTTTAGAGGTTGTGAGGTGGCTTGGGGTTTGGTATCATTACTCAGGACTGTTTTGAAGCAGTCGAAAGGATAATGTTGGATTCAGATCTTGATTGCTGCCACGTTCTTATATCAAGAAGAAGATACCATATTAGAGCAGGGATAAGGACATTGTGCCGGGGGAGGGGGGATTGTTCAGATGGGTGGTTCAAACTATCCTGTAGTGACTTTGATTGACTAAACCATATGACTGATTATGTAACCAATTATAGGCAAGTGACTGAAGTTCTTAGCGCACAGGCGCACACTGATCTTAGAAAATCAGCAGCTGTTAATGAAGTTATATTAAACAAACAGCGCACCATCAAGGCAAATATGTGGGAGACAATGCTGGATGCATTTAGAAGAATAGGGTGCTATCCCCTGAGGGGGCAGGCCAACCCCGGCAGTAACGGCCTGCTACCCAAGTTAAGGGCCCGAGTGAAGTGAGGGTCCCAAGGCGGCTGGCTGTTAACGGCAGTTGTCGCCCCGGCCAGAGGTTTATATCACCATTAGCACCTGTGTAGATCCTACACGGGTACAAATAATGGTGTTTATTTGAAAAGAAAACGTACCTTGTTGTGTGGTGTGGCGCTGAAACGGTCAATAGTACCCAAGCTCTGTTTTCTACGTTAATGACCATGACATCATCAACTAGGAAAAGGACCTTGGGAATTATGGAACGTCCCTGTGCTGCACCACAAGGTACTTTTTATATTTTTATTTTTCCAAAACACTCTAAGCACCAGCGTAGGATCTACACTGATGCTAAGATGTGAGGGTGGGAGGTGGGAAGGGAAGTAGAAGCGGGAAAGAGAAGCGGGCAGAGAACGGGTGCTGGCTAGTGGCACCCAGGCTGCTCAGACCGTGGGCTTGTACCATGCAATACAGCATGCGTTGCGAGCATCCTGATTGGCAACAGCCCCTGTCCTGGGTTCTAATTGCTATTAAAGCTAGTTTAACTCGAGTTTGAGGAGCTAATGAACAAGTTATTATTAACATTGTTTTAAAGATGATTTGACACAATAGTTTGGGTCGATTTGTAACTCTAATTTGGGAACAGCAGAGTTGTTGAGAATGAACAGTTGCCATGCTGTAGAGTAAAAGATAACTTCTGGTGGTGGACTGTTTCTCTGAAACCTCTGTTTGAGGAAGCGGTAACCCCAATAAGTATATATAACAGGGACCGTGGTAGTGTCAGGAGCAGTAACAATTTTGAGTCGGGACCCAGAAGTGACCAGGTTCAGACATTTGTGTGGCCAGTAATGGGTCATCTGAAATACTGGAACGCCGGGAGGTTGACCCAACATCATTCTAATGCCCTGACCTTCAAGTCCAAAGCTTGATTCCCTCTCAATCTCTTTATCTCAATCCGTCTGCAATGGGAATGATTGTTTCACCTACTCCCACTCCATTTTAACCCTCATCCCCAGTTTCTGTTTTCTTTTCGATTCTCCACTCATATTTTCCTCCTTTGCTCACCATTTTGTTGTCACTTTTGATTCTCCCCTTTCTTTTTCTCTGCATATCTCTGCTTGGCTCCCCTTGTCATCTGCTACTCCCATGCCCTACGCGTAACTCCATTGGTGCATCCCCTATGTACACCACATCAGTGCTTTTCAGTTGGGTTTGCATTTTATAACTATCATACATACGCACATACATGCCAACATATATACTACATACTCATCACACCTTTCCTAATCAACTCTTCACAGTGAATAAGATTTATCATTTCTTTATTTTACAGGCTACCATGTCTCCCATTGACACTATTATCATATCTGATAATTGCCTGACCCTAACATGGCAGACCTGGACAGGGACTGATCCAAAGGATCAGAGAACACACTGCACCACACCTGGGAGTAAGAAAAAGGGAGGCTAATTCACATGGAATGGAAGTCGATTCAGGGTCAAGGGCCAATTGCAACTCAGGGAATCAGGAAAGAAACAGACCCATGAATTAAAGCCCTTATTACCCCGATTAACTAACGAGCACTTTTATAATAGGAGACATAAAACACCTTGTTTGGAAGGCATTAGGTGGGTGCTACGAAGGCTTTCTAGGAAGAAAGAAATGGTGGAGCCAGAAGTTTGGGAGTCAAAAGTGCAGAAGCTGCATTGGCCAAGCCAAGAGGTTCAAACTCTAACATAATATCAGAGAGAAGTGGTGGTTCATCAAAACCGGATATGGATAAGCTAAAAGGGCCAGATAGTGAGAGAAAGACAAGCAGGAAAGGCAAAAAAAGCTTAACCTTGAGTTTTCAAAGCCAAAAAGGCCCACTAGAGAAAGACACACATGAGAAGAAGCACACAGACCCTGAGACCCTGAGTTGTCCAATACAAAATGGTCAGATAGTGGGAGAAAAATAATCGAGGAGTGAAGTGTGAAGGTGCACTCTCTTTTATTCCAGTTTGCTAGTTTAAATATTTCCTCCTCAGTGAAGTGAGTAAATTTAAGAGTTTTAGGTGCTCCTTGCTAAAGTCTGTGCTACCAGACTGAACTAAATGTAGAGTGATGGTTTCCGTGATGCACGGGATGCGGAGACAAGGGCACACTTTTGTCTGATATAATCGGAAACAATTTAGAATACAGTAAAGGCTTACGTGTTTTTCTTTTATTTTTAAACTTTTCTTTATTGGCATAGCGAGAGAACAGACAATAAACAGAATGTACAAGATCTATATGGTTGCAGGTACATGAGCGACTACACAATGCATGGTTAATACAAGCGGGGGTAGACGCACAATTCAACAGATACGCGGGGCTCGGTGATGGACTAGTTCACTTCACCAGGAGGGGGGGAAGACAGTAGTTCCACATCATCTTTGCTGTTCAGATAGGTACAAAATTCTGGCCACACATTCTTGGGACGAGGGGGCTGTGGCAGGGTGTTAATGTTGTCCTCCTCGCACGTTTGAGTCGAGGTGAGGGCCCTCAGCCACATTTCAAATGAAGGGGAGGGGAGGGGAGCGGCGCTTCCAACATTGTAATATGCATTTTTTGGCCACTATGGTGGCGACATTCAGAAACCTGGACATTTTTTTAAATTCGGGGCTATCCCAGAGGCCGAACAGTACAGCTAATGGTTCTGGAGAGATGTGTGACGCTGTAATTTCAGAAAGGGCGTCTATTATAGCTTTCCAGTATGAGCCCAGTGCGTCACAGGACCAAAACATGTGCATATGATCCGCATCTGAAGATTTACATCTAGGGCAGGAGTGAGGCTGAGTGTGCGCAAACCTGTCCAATCTGTGCGGCGTGCGGTATAGTCGATTTAGGAGTTTATATACACCTATATCTGGCATTGAAAGAGGTGGCACGGGTGTGTTTGCGCATTTTCTTCCATATTGCGTCAGTGTTGGGGAGTCCCAGCTCATCGCTCCATATATCACGTGCCGTATGTGGCACCTCTGTAGGGTTGGTCATCAGCATTTTGTATAGCGAGGACACGATCCCTCTAGCCCCGGCCAAATTAGTTATATAGTGTATCTCCGGCGAGTCTGGGGGCTCATCAGGGTATGAGGGCCACCAGGCTCGAAACGCTGCTTTCAACCTGAAGTATTGCAGTAGCTCTAGCGCAGTGCCGGTATGGCCCGGACGCCATGTGTGCGGAGTGATAAACTTCCCTTCTGGGTACAGGTCGGTCAAGGCCATATATCTCAAGTCATATCAGTGCTTCATCAGGAGTTTATCGTGTGTGGGGTTGAGGCCTGGGAATTGCCAAATGTGCAGCCATTTGTAGTATGGGTGATGGCCGGGTTGTGAATGTAGTATTCGTTTCCAAGCCATGGTTGTAGCCGCTACGGGGTCGGCCTGGGCATCGGTATGAAATGTGTGGTGGAGTATGAGAGAGAGGGTGTTAACTCGCTCACTTGCTAGCTTCTCGAGCTTCTCCTGTGGGGGAGGATCGGTGAACGTGTACCAGTACGTGGCGTGTTGGGCCTGCGCGGCTGTCCAGTATTTAGCGAAGACAGGGGCGGTGAAGCCCCCCTCCTCATACGGAAGGGTCATATGCTGCCACTTCTTACAGCAGGTTTTTAAGTAGTTTTTTCACTGCGTCTTCCATCCACCCCTTAAGGGCATTCTCTGGGACTCCGAGAATGCGCAGATTGTTTCTGAGGGAGCGAGACTCCAAATCGTCTCATTTCGCCTTGATGCTTTTCATGTCACGCGATAGGGAGGCCACCGTGTCTTGGAGCGCGTGAATTCCATCCTCATTGAGCGAGATTATATTTTCAGCCTCTGTGATTCTAGATCCCGCCTGCTCCACTCGAGTCTTTAGCGAGGCAATATTTGCATTGATGTCATCTAGTTTTTCGTGAAAAGAGGCGAAGTTTTTGGCCATGGATTTCATTAGAGTGGTGAGATCTGGCGTTGTGACACCATGGTGAGGGTCAGGGTCAGGTACGTCTTGTGAGGATGATGCCTGGTCTGACTCAGCTCGGGGGACCGTTTTGGTGAACTTGTCCATGGTGCCCCCTTGGGTAGCGCTCTTAGATCTGCTGGGCATTGTGGCCAGCGTGGGCCTGGAAGTGGCGAGGGCACGCTGGCGGGGGAGCATAATGATATGAGGAGGTGTAGGTCTCAGCGGGGTCGAAGGCCTCCACCCGATGTCACCGCCCCAGCTGTGTGTGGAGGCCGCAGCAGAGGTGGTCAATCACAGCAGCAAAATGGTTGCGCGTGGGTGTCGCCCCTGGGTGGTTGTATATTGTGAGATGGCGCCGTCAGAGAGGCAGGGCTGTGATGGCAGGAGCAATGTCTTTGTGTGCTCCTGCTGCCCGTGACTGGTCCGGCAGGGTCTGCAGCCAGCCGCCTTGGAAGTGTCTGGGGCAGAGAGAATGGGGAGGGGGGCCACCCACCTCCAGTGCGTGGTGGACAGGCAGTGGAAAAGTATGGTGAGGTGGGGACCCCCAGACCCCAGAAGGCACACAAGTAGTATGATAGGCCCCGGCCAGGCGAGTTTGGGTGAATTTGCGGCCTGGTCTCAGTCAGCTCGCATGGGAGAGCCCCAAAATTGGCAGGTTAGTCTGCAGGAGGGCCCGCGTATAGCAGGGAAGGTGCCGCCGGGTCAACAATGCAGGCAGTGCACACAGGCACATGCGGAATGGGCGGCAGTAGGGAGGAGGGGGGAACGCTGCACTCACTACCACCCGCTCCTCACCTGAATCTCCGTGCGGGCGGCGCGGGCCTCCGGGCCTCTCGAGCTGGGTGGGAGCAGTCTGTGGCCGTGAGTTTGGGGCCACGGGCAGCCAGATCAGGGATTCTACGGGCCGGGTGGGAGGGTGGAGGGCGCGCTCAGCGCAGGCCCAAAACGCGGCTACGTCAAGCTGTAGCTCACCCCCTAGGGAGCCCCCACGGCCAGCTGTATCAGGCCCCCACAGTGTGCTCCGGGTCTCTCAGCGATGTACGGAGGGAGGGGCCCGGGGCCGCCTCCTCGGCCGTCACAGCGCGGTCCCAGTAAGGTGATCCCAGCAGGGGAAGCCGGATGCTACAGCGGACACAGGGCTCCTCTTCGATGTATGGAGGGAGGGAACGGGGGCCGCCTCCACAGCTATCACAGTGTGGCCTCAGGAAGGGAATCCTGGCGAGGGAGGCTGGTCAACGGGCGAGTGCCGGCGAGGCCCGCAGCCGATCAGCAGCTCACAGGGGTCGCAGCTGGGTTCCCGAAGGGCGAAACGGCCCCATATTCGCACAGCACATGGCCACAGCTGTGCTCAATGCCTCAGCGAAGTGATGGTGCCGTGCAACAAAGAAGACCGCAGATGTTTTAGGATTGATGCCTACACCGCACAGAGCTGAAAGGCTAGGAAGCCATCTTGGCTGCTCCACAGCGCCACCGGCTTACGTGTTTTTTATATGGATTCACAGCAAGCAATCTCTTACACATTAAATAAAATTTAATTACAGAACTGTCTCTTCTCTTTGGTCTTCAAACATAAACAATAAAGCATTACCATTGTAATTTACAGTCATTACATTGTATACGGTTCTCATTTTTTTAAACACATTATTATATCAAAAAAACTCAGTTGAAAATTCATCAATTTGCAAAAATATATATATAGGTTATATAAAAAATCATACACTTGAGTGACTCCTAATATTGTCTGATATCCTGATTTTAAGTGCAATGTCCTGTTTGTTGTTGATTCTTCTTAACAGAGACAACTCCTATCTTTACATTACGCGTTTCGGGCTGTCTTCTAACCCTTCTTCAGATGTGGATAACAAATCTATACATTGATTCATCAAAGAGTAATAGAGAATATTTTTGTTACTTTTTGTGATTATTTCTTAGTTAAGCATTATTGTTTCACGATTCTCTCAGCGTTCATTATTAATCAACCTTTAAAAAATGCGCCTAGCAAATGACACAAAGTCTTGTGGGATCCCGTCTCGTGTGTTCAGTTTGTTTGCTCTTTAGCTGCTACAGTTCGTGTCCGTTCTGTAAAGCGAAGGACACTTTATTTAGTGCGGAGAAGTCTGTATTTACACTGCTTCCTGGTACTGTGTCTTGATGTGACATATTGTGGGACCAGTCGCTGTATAAGCACTGGGTCCCACTCCTATGTCACATTTTGTTTTGGGATCAAGGGCACTTTCTGTTCTATTCAAAGAAAGGGGTGGAAAAACTCACCACTTTGGCATTTCGTTGTATGAACTGCATGCGTAATGGATTGTGAGCTGCTAGTCAATTCGGAACACTAGATTATAGTTTTCATCTGTATCTTTGTCAACACGCGGTTGTTCCGGGTTTGTAGCCTGCCTGTGAAGACATATGTTAGCTGGATTTTAGTCTGACGTCCGAGAGGATCCTGAATCTGATAGTTGTTTGTTATTCACGCTCTTAGCGGCGAGTCCTGCGTCATCCTCTGCTGCTCGGTTCTGTCTCCCTTTGCGTTTGCTTCCTTCTCCCGCGATTGTATTCCAGGTCGCTAAGCAACCGAGTGACTAGTCCTTCTTCTATCGCTGTTCTGTGTTTGCTATAGGTCCCAATGATGCCGCCATCTTGGGTGTTTTGTTAACAGACTATAATTGACTAGAAAGGTTTTTTGCGGATCTTGTTTAAACAAAAATGATTTATCAAAATTCACTATTTATGGCCATTTAGGTATACTTTTGTATGTTTTCAATGTGGCAATCCATTACTTTCCATTATCTATGTAACAATGTAAATGCGTTTTCTTCATAAAAAACAAGTTAGATCCCATTCATGGTTCATACCATGAGGGTGCATGCTGTCTAATTTCTCAATCCAGTAGATTTCTTGCTGCTGCAGGCGTTTTATTATATTACCTCCTCTTCTGGGTAGAGTTACATGTTCAAGGATGATAAATTGGATTTGGGCAATTGAATGTTTCAGTTCTTTGAAATGTTGTGACACAGGTGATTTAACGGATTGTTGCCTGATGTTTGATTTATGTTCCGCCCATCTTGTTGAGTTTGGAAGATCCACCAGGACGATCAATTATTGCAGCAAACAATAGCCTCCTGGAACCTCTTGCTCAGTATATTGACAAGATAATTCAACCATTAACACAAAAAACTACAACATACATCAAGGACACTAATCACTTTCTACAAAAACTTGTATCAATAAAATTTGAAGGAACAAAAGACATTGGGCCTCATTACGACCGGGCGGTAAGGGATTACCGGTACCGGTAAGGGCACTGGTGCCGGTAATCCCATACCGCCCTATTCCGAGGTCCCTTTGTGGGTCCTCCCTTAACGCTATACCAATTTGCGGTACCGTTATTACCTCCTTCCCCATTGCCATTGAGCCCTATGGGGGCAAAAATGGGAATGGGGAAGGGCCATGGTGAATGGGGAATTACCGCCTCCGTCAACCTTGGAACGGGGCGGTAATTGCTCCATTCACCATGGTGGAATCGGTAAGGTTCTGGTGGCAACCATGGCGCTAAAAGCGCCATGGTTACCTCCTGGGTCGCAATGAGGCCCATTATGTTTACTATGGACGTCACAAGTCTCTACACCAACATAACCCATCTCGCAGGATTAGAAGTGATGGAATGGTTACTGCTAAACACAGAAGAAACAGTGAGGGGAGAGCCATTGTTTATACTGAAACTCTTGGATATTGTATTGAAAAATAATGACTTCATGTTTGAAGATCGTTACTTCATACAAATAGCCGGAACATCCATGGGGGCTGCCAAGGCACCAAGTTATGCCAACACGTACATGTCATACTTGGAGGAAACCCAAATTCTAACGAATACCAAATGGAGGAACAACTTAAAATTCCTACTGCGTTTTATAGATGACTTATTTGGAATTTGGAGTGGCACAGAAGAAGAGCTTGATGAATGTTTTAACTTCATGAATTCTCTAGCACCAAGGATTAAATTTACACATAAAACAAGCAGAACCACATTAGAATTTCTAGATGTTTTGATATATTTAGAAGACAAACTTGAGACGACAGTGTTCACTAAACCAACTGACAGGAACAGTTTATTATGTGCATCCAGCTTTCATCCAAAGAACACCATAGAAAGCATCCCATTAAGTCAGTTCCTACGTTTTAGGAGGATCATCTCCAATGAGGAAGAATATGATAAAAAAGCAATTGATCTAACTAAGAAATTCCTGTTGAGAGGATACATGGAAGAAACAGTGAAAAAACATGCGACAAAGGTCAAGAATATTCCCAGACCAGAAGCCCTAAAACCCAAAATCAAAAATGAAGAGACAGAATTGGTTTATGTTACGACTTACTCTCAACAAAGCAATAGCATCAAAAGAATTATCAAGAAACATTGGAAACTATTAAACATGGATCCAACATTGTCAGCATTATTCCCCAACCCACCACTATTTGCCTACAGTAACAGTAGATCCATACGGGATCACCTAATCAAATCAGACTTTGGTTATGAAAAAATCACTCGAAAAACTTTCAAGGGAAAAATTCCATGTAATAATTGTAACTTCTGTAAGAACGTGATCAAAGGAAACTTCATCAATCATCCACGTCAATGAAATAAGATCGCACTTACCCATACATCTACATGTGACACGATGAATGTAATATATGGGATCAAATGCCCATGCGGAATGTATTATGTCGGATTTACCAGCAGAAAAGCGGAAACAAGATGGGGGGAACATAAATCAAGCATTAGGCAACAATCAGTTAAATCACCTGTGTCACAAGATTTCAAAGAACTGAAACATTCAATTGCCCAGATCCAAATTATCATCCTTGAACATGTAACTCTACCCAGAAGAGGAGGTAATATAATAAAACTCCTGCAGAAGTGAGAAATCTACTGGATTGAGAAGTTAGACAGCATACACCCTCATGGTATGAACCATGAATGGGATCTAACTTGTTTTTTATGAAGAAAACACATTTACATTGTTACATAGCTAATGGAAAGTAATGGATTGCCACATTGAAAACATACGAAAGTATACCTAAATGGCCATAAATAGTGAATTTTGATAAATCTTTTTTGTTTAAACAAGAGCCGCAAAAGACCTTTCTAGTCAATTATAGTCTGTTAACAACACACCCAAGATGGCGGCATCATTGGGACCTGTAGCAAACACAGAACAGCGACAGAAGACGGACTAGTCACTCGGTTGCTTAGCGACCTGGAATTCAATTGCGGGAGAAGGAAGCAAACGCGAAGGGAGACAGAACCGAGCAGCAGAGGATGACACAGGGCTCGCCGATAAGAGCGCGAATAACAAACAACTATCAGATTCAGTATCCTCTCGGACGTCAGACTAAAATCCAGCTAAGATATGTCTTCACAGGCAGGCTACAAACCCGGAACAACTGCGTGTTGACAAAGATACAGATGACAACTATAATCGAGTGTTCCGAATTGACTAGCAGCTCACAATCCATTACGCATCCAGTTCATACAACGAAATGCCAAAGTGGTGAGTTTTTCCACTTCTTTCTTTGAATAGAACAGAAAGTACCCTTGATCCCAAAACGAAATGTGACATAGGAGTGGGACCCAGCGCTTATACAGCGACTGATCCCACAATATGTCACATCAAGACACAGTAGCAGGAACCAGTGTAAATACAGACTTCTCCTCACTAAATAAAGTGTCCTTCGCTTTACAGAACGGACACGAACTGTAACAGCTAAAGAGCAAACAAACTCAACACACGAGAAGGGATCCTACAAGACTTTGTGTCATTTGCTAGACGCATATTTTAAAGGTTGGTTTATAATGAACGCTGAGGGAATCGTGAAACAATAATGCTTAACTAAGAAATAATCACAAAAAGTAACAAAAATATTCTCTATTACTCTTAGATGAATCAATGAATAGATCTGTTATCCACATCTGAAGAAGGGTTAAAAGACAGCCCGAAACACGTAATGTAAAGATGGGAGTTGTCTCTGTTAAAGAGAATCAACAACAAACTGGACATTACACTTAAAATCCTATCAGGATATCAGACAATATTAAGAGTCACTCAAGTGTATGATTTTGTATATAACCTATATATATATTTTTGCAAATTGATGAATTTTCAACTGAGTTTTTTTGATATAATGTGTTTAAAAAAATGCGAACCGTATACAATGTAATGGCTATAAATTACAATCGTGATGCTTTATTGTTTATGTTTGAAGATCAAAGAGAACAGACAGTTCTATAATTAAATTGTATTTAATGTGTAATAGATTGCTTGCTGTGAATCCATATAGAAAAACACGTAAGCTTTTACTGTATTCTAAATTTTTTCTGATTATATCGGATAAAAGTGTGCCCTTGTCTCTGCATCCCGTGCATCACGGGAAGCCATCACTCCACAGTGGGAGAAAAATAACCAGGAGGAAATACTGGCCAAGAGGTTCACACAGGAAACCAGAGTTGGAACAGGCCAAGAGGGCCACACAGCAAACCAGAGTTGGAACAGGCCAAGAGGGCCACTCAGGCCTGAGAAGTTCCCTCCAAGATAGGAGAAGCAAGCAGGCAGTTATAACTCCAACTAGAGAGAAACAAGCATGACTCTATTACCCAAGAAGTGTGGAGCGAGCAGGGAGCTATATGCTTAGGACAAAGTAAGAGTGAAGTTAGCTGGGAGCTCTAGCTCAGATCCTGGTTGGAGAAGCAAGGCCACCTGTCCCAATAAAGAAGCATTGTTATGGTAGGGGGGAGAATACTACCCACAAATGCCCTTATTGAAACTGATACCTGCATACAAAAGCCAAGAAGGAACCACGTACCCAAGCAGGGAAGTTACAGTTCTTTCCCTGGTAAAGCAGTGGAGGTATCCCTAGATAAAGAGGGGCACAATGAGGCTCTTGCTTCATCCAAGAAGTGACGTGTAGCCAAGAAAAAATTCCCGAAGGTGACCTAGAGCACGGCAACAGAGAAAGCAGGAAAGTGTGCTGGGTCACTATACACTTCCCTGATACGGTGAGAGGCTTGATGGACACTGTCCTGGGTGAAGACACCCCACAAGGTTGGGATTTAAAGTAGGGAAGTGGACGTTGGACTCATGATGCTAGAACCTTTAGAATTGGCTAGGCTAGATTTAGTTTCATCCCATTTTGACACATATTGTTTTAGAAAATCTCTCTATTTTTGTAGTTAGTCTAACTCCTAGATCTTGTTGCTGTTTACCTCACCACTTCCTGACCCAGAGGCACGTGTAAGGGCACTATGCGTTTTAGGATCTTTCAATCAGGAAGCCTTAGAAAGGCCTAAGAAAGAGGGAGGGATGCGTGCTACTGACAGGAAGGTTTACTCAAGCATGGGAGACCACAGAGTACACATCAAGGATTTACACGATACGGTTCTGTGTGACTACGACAATATTGCAAGGATAACATTTGATTTTGTTCATCCGTCATTTTGTGGTTCAAAAATAAACTTGTGTCCACTTTATCCTTCCGAGAGTTCTATTCTTCCCTCCTCTTGACATCATTTACTCTTTTCTTCTTCTGCTCATCTCTATTGTTCTTTGGTTTTTCTTTTCTCTGTGCCTCTCCCTCCATGAGCACTGCCCTGTTTCTGCTCCTGTTCTCTCTTAGCCCCTGAGATGTGGAACTCCCAGTCCCTCACGCTTTGCGTAGCATCTTCCTTGCAGTATCTCACTCCATTCTTAAATCTCTCCTGCAATCTTTTTTCCTTTCCCTCCCAAAAATAATTCCCCTTACCGTACCATAGAGACTAGAACATAATTTGCGTTTGTACTGCTAAAATTTGTACTGCTCACTCCTATGTACAACACTTTGGTGACAGAGCTTTCCAAAACAAATAAAAAGGCTGCAGATCTTGAACCGCTGCTTTGTAGATTTCATATCACCATTTTATTTTATAATTTTTTACATTTTTTATAATTGATATTTTATTTAGTTTATTTTATGTAGGTATCTTTGATGATTTATTATGTTTTTATGTTATTTGATTTGGTTGATAGACTGATGCCTCAGCGGAAGCTGAAGAGCTCTCATAGGGCCTCATTACGACCCAGGCGGTAAGTTACCGCCTGGGCCGTGACTTTACCACCATGGCGTAAACTATGTTTACGCCATGGTGGTAGGCGGACTTACCGCCCCATTCCAACCTTGGCGGGGCGGTAAATCCCCATTAACCCATTTACCCTTCCCCATTCCCATTTTTGCCCCATAGGGCATAATGGGAGTGGGGAAGGCGTTAATTACGCCACCGTAAATTACGGTGGCGTAATTAACTCCATGGTCCCTTAGCGCCATGGATTTTAACACCTGCTAAAAGCAGGTGTTAAATTCGCCATGGCGCTAAGGGACCTCGTACTCAGGCGGTAAGGGTCGGCGCTGTTTACGCCGCCGTAAAACCCTTACCGCCTGAGTCGTAATGAGGCCCATACACTTAATAAGCAATCCCGGAACAGCGTTTAGCTCAGGATAAGAGGCCGGAAAGTAGGACAGTTAAAATAAATAATAGGGATTTGTGCTGGTGCATGTTATTCAGTGCATGCCTGTAGATCCAGTCAGATGTTCCACTCAACTCCCATGTGCATTGTTTTTATCTGAAGGTTCAGCATGGGCATGCTAACTGTCTCCTTTGAGCAGACGGATGATATCATCATTTTAGATAATATTGGGGAGGTCTCCCATGACAGCTGAACAAGGTGGAGGTCTTCTGCCAGGATAATTCTTTAGTGGTGAATACATGAACAACAAAGATTCCTTCCTTAGGCAAATAAGGAAAGTGGGGCAAAGGCCCCATTATTATCAC
The DNA here is from genome assembly GCF_040938575.1 of Ambystoma mexicanum. NCBI lineage: Eukaryota > Metazoa > Chordata > Amphibia > Caudata > Ambystomatidae > Ambystoma > Ambystoma mexicanum. The sequence continues at coordinate 1,075,353,211 of NC_090925.1, forward strand.
GTTTAGTAGGAAATAATTCAGGGAGGAACTACCGCTGATAAAATGCTCCTCAGAAAGGGTTTTCAACCACACACATTTTTGGAATTTTTCCTGAATTTCAATTGGGAATCCTCAGATGACTGGAACTTTCCAGCGAAGAGGCCTCCGACTTGGATCACGGAACAGAGCACATTGAGAAACATTCAGCCACAGCAAAACAGGCAGACAAAGTATGAGGATGATGTAGATACACTAACAAAAATCTTAAAGGGCCTCATTATGAGGTTGCCGGTCCAGTAATAACGGTACCAGTAAGGTTGCTGATACCGTTGTTATCGGACCGGCAAACTATGAGTTATGCTCGCGGGTGCCTTTTCGCCCTCCAGGTGTGACCGGCACCTGTGATGCACCAGCACCATTCCTGAATGGTGCCGGTGCATCCGGGCTCCCCATTCCCATTGAGTCCAATGGGCTCAAATGTGAATGGAGACTAATATTTTCCGGCGCCCGGGAATCGGCAATTACCGTGTCTGCCGGGGCTGTAATGCCCCGGTAATTGGCCCTTCCCGGACACCGGAAAAAAAATGACCATTGCAGCAATTAGTGCTTAAAAAGAGACAGAAGCAATCCAGGAAGTTGTGCATTAGCATGGCGTTCCCCAGGGTAGCTACTACAGAAGTGACAGGTGGAGAGGTAGAGAAAGTGACGAGGTACCTGAGGCGGCCAAACCACAATTGCCACATTATCGGAAGATTGCAGAGCAGGTTGTAAATAAGCCAAGCGATCCACCGTACACAGTAGGGATTGCAGGAGAAGTCAGCGTAAGGGCCCTGCTCTAGGCCTTATTCCAAAAGACTGGCAAGAGCTGCGTCTTAATGGAGAAGGAGCAACAGTGTGCCTTAAGTCCACAGAGCATAGGGCCTATAGGCCTTTTAAGTTAAACCTGGCAATATTCCTTGAGATATCCCTGCATATTTTTTCATGAGCTATTTCGGTAGGTCATGTATGGGTTTGTCTCATCAGCCTCTGACCCTAAACTTGTAGCTAAGAAATACACGCTTGGGTGATCCTAAACAATGGACATCATACTATCCAAGAACAGAAACTGGGACGAGGGGAGAAATGGCCCTACAAGCAGGGGGACGAGCCATACACTCCACTGAACATGGGGTCCTGCCAGTTAGACCAAGAGGTGATTACGACAGACCCCTTTTCGATGGTGCAGACTCAACCGTTTTGAAATGGAACTCATTTTGTTAGTGTTACAACGCTTTCCTTAAGTACTCCACTTTTGCTTTGATCCGAGTAAAAACTTGCATATTTCGATCTTAGTGTGAATTCATGTTTTGTTCTTCACTTCTCGCAATTTCCAAACTTTCTTGAGTCTGGTTCTGTCGGATGGTTCAGGACAGGGAGTGCAAAGCTTCTAGGTGTAACAGGGAACCCTGTACCCTAGGCTAGTTGAAGTAAAGTTAACAGGACCAGATGACACGTCAGAGTAGAATGGACCACCCTGCTGCGCTGTTTTTTTATGATCAAATGACCGAGATAATGGTCTATTTCCTTATAGACATATTAATGTGCCAAGTCATTTGAACTCGTACTCTCCTGAAGTGGGAACCCTTATGAGGCAAACAACCTGTTGTAACTGATTCTGGGCATCCGTGGTGCCTTGTGTGTTTGTTTCAGTTGTCCTAATGTTTCTGCCAAACTAGAAACCTCGAATTCTTGCATATGTGTGGTAAGAACATAAACACTTTTGCACATCTCAGAACATTAAAGTGTTGTAATACACTGACACTGTACAGTTTAGCGATACACACTGGGTTGGCGGGCCATACCGGCAGGCAACCGATGGACAACCCAAGTTAATAGGCCAAAGCAAAACCAGGACCTTTAACCAGGGTGGTGGCTCTAATACTGGCCAGTTCAGTCCCTCCGGACAGGCGCTTATGGTACATAACGCCGCGGCCCGAATGTGCAGGTGCTGAAGGTGAGGCAGAGGCACATTTTGGGAAAACCCGGCTGCGATTCAACGAAAACGCACCACATGCTTTACAAAAGCAAAGATAATGCAGTCATACTATTTACTGTGGTGTGTGACCCTCCCAAGTGTGTTGCCCCTTTAAGAGAATGTGTCCCTCCCATTTGTGTTGCCCTTTTAACTAATAAAGCTAATAAAAGGAGCCCTGTAGACACATGCACCAGAACGGCTGCTGACTCCCAAAGAGGAATGACTGGTCTGTCTCTCATTTAAGCCTGCAGGCCCACACCGTGTGAGCACGGTCCTGCAGGCCATGATGCCATGGGACCCTTGTGCCAGCAAGGTGGCAGAGGTCTGCATGGTCATGGGTATGGCTCGTCCTGCCCCCACTCAAGACCGGGTGTCCCCCGGCAACCTTCTACAGTGCCGATGCCCCATAGCACCCTGGGGCCTGCTGGATGCCCATAGCAAGCCCCCCACTACACAAGAATGGCAACGAGGAGGAAGCCCCGCGGGCGGGGGGAGGGGGTTCCTGACCCTGCGGTTTCTGATCTTTTTTTTTTCTTTTCTTCCTTTCTTTTCTTTTTGATATGGAGGCAGGAGAGGAACTGTCCACCTCCGGTGGAGAGAATGCAGCATGCGGCATCCATCGCTGCGAGAGCAGGTGGAGAATGCCAAGCACCTAGCCCAGCAGACCCCTCTCGGTTGTGGCCCTCTGGGAAGAGGGTGCTCATGCGGCCGGAGAGAGGTGCAGCCCGTAACCCTGTGACATTGCCCAAAAGCAGCACTGGATCGCTTCTGCTGCCAAAAGAAAGAAGCTGGCGCAGCATAGTTGGTCTGGCCTCCCGCGTTGCAAACTGCAGTACTCTGCTGCGAGGGAGACCTGATACTTCCTGGAGGGAGTGAGGAACTGTGGCGGCCGTTGCTGTCTACCTCGGGGTAGGTGTAACACCGGTCCCCCCCAAGTGCATGGCTGTCTGTGCATCAACAGGGGGGCCCGAGCCGCTGGGCAGTGATCAATATGCGCTGCGGTGCGGAGGGAAAGCAGTTGAGCACCCGCCCCCACCCCACCAGAAGCAGCATTGCCTGCATGGTTTTCCGTGCCCAGTTATGTGGCATCCGCCACAAAGGAGATGGAGGGAAGTGCCCATTTTTCCCCCCGGCGAGAAGCAGAGGCTTGCTGGCAGGAGAGAGGCGAGGGCCCAATCGCCCCTCCTGCAACAAAGGAATGAAGAAGGGATCAGCCGCAGCCGCAAGAACAAAAGGGACCTCCCGCCTCAGGACATAGTTTGTGCTGCCCCGGGGGAAGAAAGGAGGTGAGTGCCTGCACGCCCACCCCAAAGGCATCCCTGTCACATACCCGGGCCACCTGCGGTCGGTGGATGCTGCTGCAGCAGCAGCTCCAATGTTGGAGCTGAAGTATGGCCCCAGGATAATCCCTGGACCCGTCGGCAGTGAATAGAAGAATGCGCTGCACGTCGGAGCATGGAAGAGGCAGCATCCAATTATACATTAAGGGCTATCAGGCGGTGAGGAAATAGTAACACTGCGTGGCAGCGCATGGACAGGTGGCCGCCTGCTATGATATGATATGATATTTTATTTGTATCGCGCTCATACACAAGTGTTTCAGAGCGCAACAACACAATGGAGGGGAGCAGGGGAGAACATAACCGCGATCTTACTAGGCCCAGTGACATTGAGAACACGCAAGTGCATGGGAAGGGGAAAGGGGAAAAGTGCATGGAAGGGGGAGAGTGGAAAGTGTGGAGCAGCGGAGAACAGAAAAATAATAATAAATAAAATAAATAGATAATGGAGGCAATAAACAATAATAGTGCAGCCTGCAAGTGCAATGTGCTGTGTTTATGGCAGCAGAACTGGGAAAGTCTGATAGGTGCAGAAAAAGAAGAAAATGGGGGTGTGTGGGGGACTGTATGGGTACAGATACAGTCACCAGTGCAAGGGGTAGACAGGAGGCAGTGCAGGAGGGTGGCAGAGTGAGCAGGTACCTGGGCCCAGGGGACAGATGGTGGCCAGGTGCACAGTGCCAAGAGAGAGCCGATCAGCAGGGGAGAGAGGGAGCGAAGGCAGAAGGAAGAGGAAGGTCTGAAGGTGCTTCCAGAACCAGAGATGGTTCTCCTCAAGTCCTAGAGTGGCAGGGAGGCTGTTCCAGAGGGAGGCCCCAGCCAAAGACAAAGATCTACCCCAGCTCGTTTCTTTGAAAAATGACTAACCCTGAGGGAGTTAGAGGTGGAGGAGCGAAGAGCTCGAGAGGGGAGGTATATGCGGAGGGATAGAAGAAGGTATTTTGGACATAGGCCCCAGAAAGCCTTGTGGACAATGCAGAGTGTTTTGAATTTAATCCTTGCATCCACTGGGAGTCAATGGAGAGATTTCAGAACTGGAGAGATACGATCCGAGGGCTTGAGGCCAAGGACAAGTCTCGAAGTCCTGTTCTGGATTAGTTGCAGAGGGCGGAGAGTAGAGGTAGGCAGATTGGGAAAGAGGCTGTTACAATAGTCCAACCTAGAGAGAACCAGAGCTTGGGAGACAGTGAGCTTCTGGGGGAAGGAGAGGAAAGGAAGAGTACCTCTGAGGAGGTGCAGTAGGAAGTTTGACTTTTTAGAGACCTCAGAGATGTGGGCAGAGAAGGAAAGTGTGGAGTCAAAGATGATCCCGAGGTTCTTCGCGTCCCAGGTGGGCCAAGAGAGTCTGGCCAGAGAGTGAGTGGAAAGGATGGCGAAGGTGTGCTGATGAGGAGGATCTCCGTCTTGCTGGCATTCATACAGAGATCATTGGTGGCACACCAATCTTGAATGGAAGTTAGGCAATCAGAGATGAGAGACGGAGAGGAGGTGGCCGAGGGAAGCCTGAAAATGAGTTGAGTGTCGTCAGCGTAGCACTGGAAATTGAGCAGAAAATGACAATGCAGTGGGCGAGAGTTGCCAGGTATTGGTTGAAAAGCCAGGGCGACAGGTCCCCTGGGGAACACCACATGTATAGAGGAAGATAGATGAGAGGAAGGACCCCAGTAGGACCTGCGACGGTCGATCAGAGAGGAAAGAGGTCAGACAGGCCAGAGCCTGATCAGTGATACCCAGGTTATCACGGAGACGATTGAGCAGGATGGTATGGTTGACCGTGTCGAAGGCAGAAGAGAGATCGAGTAGGATGAGGAAAGAGGAAATGTTTGAGTCAAGGTTGGAGAGCAGATCTTCAAGGATGTTCACGAGAGCAGTTTCCGTGCTTCTGGCCACTCTGGAGCCAGACTGGTGGTCATGGAGACAGCCAACCAAATCGGAATAAAGGTTAAAATGAGAGATGGCCAGCTTTTCCAGGAGTTTGCCCAGAAAGGGAGTAATGGAAATTGGGCGTTAGATAGCCGGACAGAAAGGATCAGCTGTGGGTTTCTTAAGAAGAGGATGAACCAGGGAGTGCTTCAGAAGGGAGGGGAAGGACCCTGAGGCAAAGGAATGGTTGGAAAAATCGTCAAGGGCCGGAGCGAGGGTGTCAATGTGATCATTGATGGTTTTAGAGGAACAGAGATGAACCTGTGTTGACGAGGCTTTCATAGATCAGACTTGTCTAGCAACCTCATCAGGGGAGAAAAGAGGAATGGAAGAGAAGGAATGTGGGGGGGGGGTTAATGGGTGATCAGCAAGTAGAAACTGAGAGGGAATCAGAGGGCGAGGGGAGGAGAGGTTGGACACAATGTCCTGGGTTTTTGAGATAAAGTGAGAGGCAAGGGCATTGCAGAGAGCCTGGGAGGCAAGAGGAGGGGTAGAGACTGCAGCAGGGTTGGCAAGCTCCTTGCTGATTTTAAAGAGTTTGGCCAAGTTGTTAGATGCCGCAGAGACCCGGACTTGAATGTGGCCTTTCTTCTTCGTGCACCCGCCCCCACCCTGTGTGCTGTGGAAGATAGCAGCAGGTGGCCCTCTGCGGATCACAGGGCCTCAGGCGGTGAAAGGAATAAGATGCGCTCTGAGGCAGAGCAAGAAAAAAATCCAAAGAGTTATCCCGGGCCTCCGGGGGTGAAAATGGAGGAGCGCTCCATGTTGGAGCTATTAACAACAGGTAGGCAGGGCCCTGCAGTATTGTGCCAGCAGCCCCCATCTGCAGTTAAATCCCAGGCTGCTGGAGGTGAAAAGGTGAAAAGGTGAAGCGAATCCGACGTGTGAGGATGTGTGATGAGAAGCCCCAATAGAATACCAGGCCCAGTTGGCGGTGAGTGAAGGGAGCTAGGGAAACAAAAAGACTCTGCGCCTGCATGGAAAGCAAACATGTGGCATCAAAGCAGGGTTCTGCAGCACCTACAGTGGCAGCACTGTTCCTAAAGTGGACCTGCCAACCTTGTGCTTATCAGCATTGTGGGACATGATCACATGAGCCTCCTGCACCCTGCACACTGTACCTGCAGTTGAAATGGACTGGAAAAGAAAACAATGGTAATCACCTCCCTGCACAGCTTCATCAAGAAATTCAGAAGCTTGAGAGGGTGCAGCTACACAGGTGGGTCTATGTGCCCCGATGCTGGCTGTGCCCTGCCAGCGGCCTCTACCTGGGGGGAGAAAACGAAGTGGCCCTAACAGCCTGCCACCAGTGACATCCTGTCCCCAGTGTTACCCTCCAACAGGAGGAGGCCCTCTGCTCATGGCAGCATTCCTTCCCACACGCCTGTTTGGGGAGGGAACTATGCAAGTGGCCTCATCGCCCTGCCACTGGTGTGTGCCCCGCCGGGCACGCCATCCATGGACAAAGCCGATGTGGCCCTGGATGTGATTCCTGCCAGCCCCGAACTGAGACACCATCTGCCCAATTGTCCTGTCAGGAGGAAGGATAGGCAAGGGCTGCTGCCCCATCCACACTGGTGACTCCTGCCAGGGGGAGAAGAAGTGGCCCAGACATCCTGTCATCTGTGTCTGGCAAACCAATGTCTTGCAGCCCTCAAACCCACCACCCAGAAGAAGTGCTATGAAGCAATCGAGGGTTGCAGCTCTGCAAGTGTGCAAAGCAGGAAAAGGGCCTCCATCTACCATCCCTATGGCCTCTGATAGAATCCCCAAACTGTAACCCCTAACTCCTATTCATTGATGGCACACAGATATCACAAATATAACCAAACGACCATTTCTGTGTTTCAGAAACTTTACTAAATCATGTAATGATACACATGAAGGCTTTACATTAATTCAGTGAACCTATTGTACATAGACATATATACTAGCATCTGCTATGTTCCGTAAACCACCAAATGATTCACTAGTTTAACCACAGCAATGTATGGAGCTGAATAGCTACGTCTCGGCGGCCTTCAGGCCATTAGTGATTACTCAGGCACCTGCAGCACTCCAAAACTCCACGCACCAGATGACCTCCATAAGCACTTGGAGTCTGCAGGCGGGTGTTACTCAAAAGGTACAAGGAATTTTGGCACCCTAGGCAAAGTGTCACATTGGCGCCCCCTCACTGCGGGTCCTAACCCTTCTCAACCAACCGTCCCCATCCCATTTTGTTACCGATTTCTGCAACCGCCTGGCCCCAGTTATAGGGTTGTTGTGAACAGATGCACAGAAGAAGTGAGTATTTAGGATCAGTTATAGACACTGACAAACATAAGGACAGTCTGAAAATACAGTGACCCAGAAAATTGACACTCATTAGAAGGGAGAAGTTGCTTTCGCTCATTTCATTATCATTCCTGCCATAAAGCTTGAAAAAGGGTTTTATATTATGTAATAAAATACAAGTCTTCAAGCACTTGAGTAGCGGTATAGAAAGGAATTACTTCTGTAGACACGATAACCTGGAAGTTTGAGGCAGGATGCTCCTCTGCACCTCTGCCTGCTTTAAACCGCCCTCCCATTAGTTGAATTTGATATGAAATGGCATTTATAACGCGCCTATACACAAGTATTTCACAAGCCTATACACCCTGGCAAGGCCTCGCTCATAGTTTCGTTTCCACAGTGTGACTTACAGTATTCCCACCTAAGCCCACTCTCTGTACCTTTAAATCCTAGTTTTGGGCAGAGCAACAAACCACATAGTAACTCCTTTAATTTATTAGGTCTCCATGATGAAAGGCCCCAGCAGAGGACAACTGGTACGAGACCACAAAACTAAGGACTAAGGTAGAAGGGGGTGGAAAGCCCCATTTCCACTCCTCAGGTACAGTAAATAATTAAATAACATCTGTGTACAGTACAGCCATTCTCTACGAGGCATGATTTCAACTGCAGTGTCACCTCAAATATTTGGTAAACTGCAATAAACTTAGGACTAAATGAAAGCATATGAGAGCGGCAGCTTTGTGAGCTGCACATAACAGGCCCGAGTTAACTTGAGCATTGCTTCTGTCTTCCATGCTTAGCCTTGGAAGGCACAGTGCAGCAGGTCAGTTGTCAGGACCTGTGCTGTGGTCAAAGGAAAAAAGTGGTGACAGCCGGCAGAGCCGCTTCCGAAGGACAGATTGACACACACCTACCTCAGTGCCAAAAACAACCATACTCATGTATGTATATTAAGTTTTGTTTATTTAACATTTGTATTGCGCCTATTCACGAAAAAGTGTTTCCAGGCTCCACAAGACAAAAAAGGGGGTGGGGTGACCAGAGGAGAAAATAAGAATAACGGTCCTACTAGACCTTGTGAAATTCAGATTGTACAAGTGCAGTAACAGGAATTGCAGGGGAGGGGGCAGATCACGGCAAATGGATTGCTAGGGAGTGGGGAAGAGGGAGATGTGCTGGAGGGAGGGGGCTCCAGGTGCTGGGCAAGAGTTAAGGAGAGCCCAGGAGGGTAAGTGTTTGGGGAGAGAATAGGGTTGGGGGTCAGCTACTGTGAAGGGAGAGGGTGGACCAGACTCAGTAGGCTAGTCAGGGAAGAGTGCCTGAGGGTAAGTGCTGGTAAGGGGAGAGGGGAAGACTGGTTGAAGGAGGGCCTGGCCCCAGTAAAGGCTCATAAGGAAACAGGCATCCAGACGTAGCGGCAGGTGGAAACTAGCAGAAGGAGGAGGAGAAAAGGAAGGTCATGAGAAGCTTCCGAAACTTAAGGAGATCCGGCTCAAGATAGAGATAGGCAGGGAGGCCATTCCACAGGGAGGTTCCTGCCAGGCCCCAGAATGCCTTGTGGATGATGCAGAGGGTCTTGAATTTGATCCTAGCAACCACAGGGATCCAGTGGAGGGATTTTAGGGCTGGAGAGATATTGTCCCTGTGCTTGAGGGCAGGGATTGGTGCCTAGAGCCACAGATTGGAGGTTCTGAAGCACAGTCAAATGAAAGACATGGAGCCTTTGAGGGGCAATGAATGTATTTCAATAGAAAAATCAATTGAATTGTTACAGTCACAGTGTCTGTGTCGCTCAGTTTCTCCTTTCCTAGGCTATTATTGAACCGGAAAGCAGTATTGGCAGCTATATGCAATGCAAGCAGTTCTAACATCGGCCCTACCCCCGGCCCCTGCCCTGGGCCCTGCCCCTCTCCCTGCTGACCTGTGACCTGGGAAATGGTCCAGCCGACCCCAGTTAATTTACTGTCCATGGCCACAGTGGTCACAATGACACTCACAAACCTATATATACTCATTTTCTCTTCCACTTCCATACATCTACTCTCTATCACACTCAGTTCGGCTATTGACACCCCTGAGGCCGAGAGACAGGACAATTACAATAGGGCACCCCTCACCTGCCTGTGCTGTGCATGTGTCTGAGTCTCTCTCAGCAGGCAGGGCTGCCACCCACGGTGGCAGGCTGCATCTAGTGTGCAGGGTGGGCCACGGACGGTTCAGAGCAGACGACCATTCAGAAGAGAAGAACATTTGCATGCGCCTCAGTCACAAGGACACACACCTGTGTATTAGCACCGCACAGGCACAGCGCACCACACCCACGCCTGAGTCCTGACCCAAACCGAACCTCTCAGTGCCTGCTACTGCAGACAGTGTTGAGTGTGCCACCTGTTAAAATGGGTTTCTGAACTCTGACCTGATGGGCAGAGGTTCAGAAGGCCAGCATAGTTTCTTGGAATAGGGTAACCTTCTAGACAAGCCAGACCAATCAAGATATCATTGGCAGCGTTCAAGACTAGGTCTCAGGAGGGGTGAGAGTGTTCGAAGGCCCACAATGAGCACACACAGTAAACGACACCACAAATTACTCTCAGTCAGATGTATATATCAAAAATACATATACATTTATTAAAGGCCTTTTAAATCAAACACAAGTTGAAACATCAGTAATATTAATAATTCCAACACAACTTTATACTACATTAACTATTATCCTAAAGCAATATTAAGCAAGTATGGATGCGCAACCTGTAGAGAAGAGGGTCAGACAGTGCAAATATACTGTAGGCAATTCTTCAGGAATAACAACCCTAACTAGAAGGCAGTCCAAACCCTACGAAGTGTGGAGCTTTGTGCTCAAAAGTACATTTAGCGCAGCAGCGCTCGATCGTGCGTTAAAGTACAAAATGGGTCTTCTTCAAGGTGATGTATTGTCTCAGGAAGAGGGGTGAGGCGATGAAGAATAGAGTTCCACTATTCGAGGAGGGTCTCCACAAGAGGGCAGAATTGTTTCCAGGAATCGGGAATAGGATGGTAGCTAATGCTACCCTAAGTAAGGTGAGTGGGCCTTGGGGGACACTCATGCGTAAAAGTCTATGGATGCGCCTAGGGGCCACAAGTTACTCTTGCAAGTACTCACCGACCCCAGTTTTGAGTCTAGCAGTTGTGCGTCTCTCTGGCTTTCAGGGGCTGCGTTCCAGGACTTCAGTCCGTGGCGGGACAGTGGTCTTCTCTCCATATCTGGGGAAGGGATCAGGTTGGTTACCCTGCAGCTCATCTTAAGGCACAGATGGGCACAGCAGCAAGGCACCCACAAAGCTTGTCACCACAGCAGGGGAATATGGGTACTGCATAGGCTCAGGTTCGGGCAGACTCTCGTAGTTCATGATCTAGGAATGCTAGGTGTACGAAAGTCGGCGGCAGATTGCCCTCTACCAAGAGTTTACTGTTCCCGAAGACTCAAGTCAAAACTTGAGATGGCGGCGATTCCAGAGCAAAGGTCCTGCCCAAGCTGGTCAGTTCACTGGGCGGTCCACGAAAAGTTCCGAAGGTGCTCGTTTGCAGGTTAAGCAGGAGGTGCCGAGAGTAGTTGCTCCCACTACTCCAAAGGGTCGAAGCACCCTTGCCGGCCTTCTGTGATCGATGAGAAACAGGGACTCCAACGGGACAATAGCCGGGTTAGGGTGCCAAACCTTCCAGCGGGTCTACAGCGGTTCCACATAGCAGTTTCTTCAGTTCAGGATACTTGGCTGCTTTACTAAATTTGGTTAGACCGCAGAAGATCGACCTGGAATGGGTGTCGAGTGCCTTCTCTTATCCAAAGTTTGCTTTGCGGCAAAATGAAGGGCAACCAATGGAAGATCTGCTCACATTCAACCATCCCAGGCGTAGACCAATCATGGATCACAGTGGTCCCAGTCAACCCAGCACACCAGACATCCTGGCACCCAGAATGTGTTTTGGAACTAGACAGGTCCAGCCCACATGCTAGGCGCACACACACAAGGCATGCAGAAGCCCGCGAAAGCCTCGGTTTGCACGGGGGTCTGCATGACCAAATAAGGAATTTCCTAGGTCAGCTGACCTGGGGAAGGCAAAGGGACAAAATGGCCAAAAGACAAAACAATGGACTTTGTGGCATGGCCATTTTAGGCACTGGCCACCATCCTGGGCCAAACGTGGTAAACGCGGTTTGGACCGTTGAAAAGAGTCGAATTGCTTTAAAAAGTAACTGCTGCCACCAGCAGCATCCTGGGCACACTTGTACATTCACCAAAAATCCTTTGCGGGTGTCTAGGGCCTTAAAAATGAAAAAGAGACCACAGCGCACTGTACCAGAATCTACATTGTGCACTGATAAAAAGTTACCAAGAAATGGCAACAAAGTGAAAGACTAAGGGAAACAAAGACTCCTGGTACTGACAGTCTGAAGGGCATGTCAGTTTCCCCTTAACAAGATGAGCTAAAGCCCAGTGGAGTACAGCAGAAGCCTGGGCTCCACTAGTTAAAGTCAGGCTAGGATGGTCAGTCAAAAGTAAAAAGTTGAGGGTTCACAACTGGAGGGAAAATTACGCATAAATGGAAATCTTTCCTAACACCGCCCGCCTCATGAACTGAGAGAGAGAATAATAAATATATGCATACAAAAAAAGGTGTAAGTGGTTATAGCCTTCGGCAGCATATGTCCCTCTAAAATGTTCACTTTATAGGCAAGCGCCTAACCTTGCCTAGTGGTAGCACCGGCCCTGGCTACTCAGTTGAAGGCCACAGCAGTGATACCTCCCTTGCTACCTCATGTACCTCTTCTCCTGACCAGACCCCCGGCTCTTTTACTGCTGTTTAACCTCAGGATAACTGAGGCTGTCACACACGTGCATCACATGAACAGGACGCAAGACAATTATAATTTTCTGTGGATAATCTGGGATTTGTATTTGTTTTTGACAACATCACTCTATTCTGCAGTCGGGCTACAATATAAAATCGGTCCAGGCGCCAATGAAACAGTGGAAACAGCGGCCCACCACCACACATTACAATTAATTGATACCCAGATGAGGCTAATTGAGTACTACCCAAAGGGGCGTTTATGGTCAAATGTGTTTTTAAGAAAATGCATTTTAAAGCATATTTGCATTGTTACATTGGTTAAACCGAGTGTACTAAGTTATGAATGTGGCCCACGCTAAACTCATGGGTGACACTTCGGGCATTGCCTTGTTGCCCAATAGGGCAGTCCAAGCATGGTTCCGCATCTAAAGGTGACTCTGTACTAAGTCTGGTACAGAGTATGCAGGTGTGGTAGGTAAGACAATGGACCTCATTACAAGTTTGCAAGTATCCCGCCTTTGTTACCGGCGGGATGCCAGAAAACTGTAATACTGTTCCCACCACTTGGTCTGCCGGAATTGCCAGCAGATTCCAAGTGGCGGGAATGCTGGTAAATCCCTATTCCATGATTTGTTGGTTTTACTGGCACCGGTATTACCAACAGTTGTTTGTCGGTAGGGTGCCGGACATACTTTCAGCTCCTACCTGGAGGTAAATCCACCACCCGAACAGCACACTTGGAGTGTGCCGGTGCAGCAATGTGCCGGTATGCGGTAACACCAGCATGTTATTACGGCACTGGCACACCCGTAATGAGGATCAATGTTTATGTATTCATGTAAGAGATTAGAAATATTTATGTTCTCAATACATGTTTTTTAGGGGATCATTCAAGTCTTTTGCTCGAATCTTCCTTCATTTTATTTAGGTAACATCTCATTCCTTTTCTGTTGCTTCAACCTCTCTTGCCAATGCAGGTTGCATTGCATCCAGACACAAGACAAATTAGTTACCTCTGGCACTTCGAGCAATTTAAGTATGCCAAAGCTTAGTGTTATTTACTATGTAATTCAGGATGTAAATATATGCCCCAGTCCTTAATGTGGTAAAAATCACTTTACCAGCATGCAGTATATTAGACAAGCTACAGTTCAATCCTATTCAGGGTTTTAAGCCTCTAACGCCCAGCAGACAGGGGTTTCAATTAGAAGGAAGACATTTCTACGCTTTAACACTCTTTCCCAGCCGGCAGCGTTGCTGTGCTAAAGTCAATTCTGGACTTAAAGACTCCATTGCCCAGCATGCACCATTAACAGACAGGTGGGCTTAAAGATTCCTTCCCAGCATGCAGCAGTTTTAAACAAATTACAGTTCTGACATTAAGACAACTTTTCGCAGCATGTCGCAGTTTAAAAAAAAAGATATCTACGGGCTTAAATTAAGACTCTATTTCCCAGTGTGTAGCGTTGACAGACAGCAAGTGGAACACACTCTGAGCTTAAGACTTTCTTTTTCAGTACGTTATTTCTTTGGTACACTGCTACTTTATTTCGCTACGGGCTTTTAAGCCTGCCCTTCCCAGCACGTACCATTGTTAGAGAAAAAATGTACCTTTGATGCAAAGGCTCAATTTCCCAGCATGAGGTCTACTTTGGTAAAACAGTAGTTCAATCACTCTGAGCTTTAAAAATGTCTCTCTTAGTATGCAGTGTTTTGAACCACTGGCACGTCACCACACTTACTTGCTGTCCTTCCAAGCATATGCATCTTTAGACGCAACAGCTCTGGGTTCTAAGGCTCTATTGATCAGCATGCAGCATTACCAACCAAACAGTAGTCTAGGCTACACTGGTCCACAAGACCTTCTCTTATAGTAAGCGTTTGTTTCGTGTGACCACCATCTAAACGGTCAAAGCTTATAGTCCGGTTTTTGTTGATTGTTTCTTTTTTTGGTTTAATTGGATGCTGTACTAATATTCTAGCACTGCTTACTCTTTCACCTTTTCAAGATCTGCGCCTAGGTGTAGTCCGATCTTCTTGGTTCACTTGCTTTAAATCAATCAAGTCAAATCAAAAGCTAGATATTGCTAGCCATTGGGGAGACCGTAGGATAGTGAGTCACCCGTGGACCCTGCCAAGCTCTACGTGGCCACATGCTGGAGTTTGAAAGTTGCCATACCCAACATCCAGGTCTGCTCCTCTTAGACCTGGGACCGCTACATGCCTGTTCCGGCAGATCACCTCAAGAGTTTCAGCAGGAAACCCAGGCAAGGACAAGAAGCCACGACCAACAAGAACAGGCCACAGAGAAGATGGAAGAATGGCGAGACTTCTCCATGAACCCAAAGATGACTGTATATTGCCACATAGCACTGGGAAGCTAAAGACTTTTTTATTTTTTAACTTTGGTTTTATTGGTAATTTTTCAGAAAAAGAAACAATGACAACACCGGGAGCAGTATGAATATCACATTTAACATCATCATCAAACCCCCGTGGTCCCCTTCCCCTCCTCCCCCCTCTCCCCTTTCCCCAACTCCACCCCTCCCCCCAGATCAGTGCCCCATCGAAAAACCAATCGCAGGAGTCGTCATCAGTACTGGTAGTTCGGTGCCTTGGAGCTGTGCTATGCGTTCCCGTAAATGCTGGCCTAGACGGATCCGCTGTCTCCCGGGCTGTGGGTTACACCCTTGTCCTTGAGTGGTACTCGCTGGGCTCCATCGCCCTCACGTCCGTGTTGTCCACATAATGTCAGTGAGCATCCCACCCCCATGCCTGGTAAAGCCCATACCAATTTGCCTGGAAGGTGCTCGATTCATTATTTACCATGGCCGTCAGTTTGTCCATGAGGAACATGTTCTTAAGTTTTTTTAGCCAGTCTTCCTTAGAGGGGGTCTTCAGGCTTTTCCACCTTTGTGCTAGGGCCACTCTTCCTGCTCGCAACATGGTCTCCCACATTCTTGGGTACCTATATATTTCCGCCTCCTCCGGTGGGAGGCCCAACAACATCGTCAAGGGATTGAGTGGGATTAGTTCCTCGGTGACCTCCGCCATCCATCCCCGTACCTTCTCCCAGAACCCCTGTACCCTGGGGCAGAACCACCACATGTGACCCCTCGTCCCCACTTGGCCACATCCTCTTGGGCATCAGGGGGACACCCCCGAGAACATCTTGGATAACTTCAATGGGTCTCTATGCCATCCCTGTAAGATCTTAAAGTTGTGCTCCATGTCCGACGTGAACAGGTTCCCATGGAAAGCTATTTTAAACACCCTGGACCATGCGTCCTCCGAGAGAGCCTCTCCCGCCAAGTCATTCCAGAACCCACGAAACCCTCTCCTCCCTTCCAAGTTAACAGTGTTCAATATTTGGTACATTTTGAATACTAGCCCCTTCCTTGTTGCGGCCGTGTCTAGTAACTTTTCAAAGGGGGTCAACTGTCTCCGCAGATTCAGGCCCCAAGTCTGGTCACAGAGGATGCCCTTCAGGTGCAAATATTCAAAGACTGAAAGAGACCCCTGCCCAAGCGCATCTCGCAGCTCCTCGTATTCGAGGAACTCACCCTCCTTGAACAGTTGCCCCACCCATTCCAGCCCCCCATCCGACCAGGACTGGGCATTCCTAAATCCCCTGCTACCTAGTTTGAGCGGGTGGCCCCAGAGCGAAGACATCGGGGAGGGCCATGAAGTGAGGTGCGCAGTTGTGGGTCCTTCTTTCCAGATTGACCAAAGTATTCCCAGGGTTTTGTGGGTCTGCAGTCTATTTGGGATGTGTTTACGCGGCAACCACAAAAGGCCGTGTACTTTCAGAGGGTGGGCATCCATGTCCTCCAGATAAGACCAGTAGGTGCCCATCCCCTCCCTCAAATGCTCCAACAGGACCCTTAGCTGGGCGGCCCGGTGGTAGAGAAGGAAGTCCGGCAGCCCGAAACCACCCTCCTCCTCCCTTGGTAACGTTAGAATGGCCTTCCCTATCCTCGGGTTCCGCCCTTGCCAAACAAACTCTCGGACTGCCCTCTGTAGGTCTCAAAACATCTGGTCGGGGACCCCCGTTGGGAGTGCCATGAAAAGATACAGCAGTCTTGGGAGGATGTTCATCTTCACTGCTGTCATGCGCCCGTACCAGGATAGGATCATACCTCCCCACCTCCTCAGGTCTGATTTAATCTCCGCCATAATGGACCCATAATTCGCCGAAGCCAGTTTTGAGAGATCTCTCAATGAGGAGCACACCCAAGTACCTAATGGAGTCCCCCCTCACCACAATCCCCGCACACCTATCCCGGTGGTCCAGTCCCGGGTCCCCAGCCCTCATAGGGAGTAACACTGATTTTGATGCATTTATTTTTAGCCCCGAGAATTGCCCAAAGGTCGTCATCAGGGACAAGAGGGGGGGAAGCGAGGGGCTGGGCTCCACCATGTAAGCTAGAATATCGTCAGCAAACAGGGAGAGCTTGAACTCCACTTCTCCTCTTTTAATCCCTTTAATGTTGGGGTTAGCTCGGACCGCTATGGCCAGGGGCTCCATCGTCAGGACATATATTAAAGGGGAGAGTGGGCATCCCTGCCGCGTCCCCCGCGTGAGAGGGAATGAGTCAGAAAGTTCTCCATTTACCTGTACTCTCGCCGTTGGGGCCCCGTATAGGGCGGAAACCCAGTTCCTGATGTGAGCCCCGAAGCCCATTCGACAGAGGAGGAGTTGCATGTACCTCCACTCTACCCTGTCAAAAGCTTTCTCGGAGTCCAGGGAAAGCATACTTGCTTCGAGGTCTGATTCTTGGGCATGGTGGATTAGGTCTATCGTCTTCCTGATGTTATCAGAGCCTTGCCTGCCCCCTATGAACCCCACTTGATCCCCGTGAACCAGCTTGGGCATTATCCCCTCCATCCGTTTGCCTATCACCTTGGCCAGGATCTTAACATCTATATTGAGGAGGGAGATCGGGCGATATGAGGAGCATTCAGTGGGGTCTTTGCCCTCTTTGGGCAGAACCACGATTATGGCCCTCATCATGGTATCCGGCAGAGAGCCCCCCTCTAACACCCCTTTAAACACCATCACCAGGTGTGGGGCTAGGATAGCCCGAAAACTCTTGTAGAAGTACACGGAGAAGCCGTCTTCTCCCGGGGATGTTCCCACCTTTATCCCACTGATCGCGTTCTCCACCTTCTCTTCCATCACCCGGCCCTCTAGGCCCTCCGCCATTTCACCTGTCAAGGACGGGATCTGGATGGAGTCCAGGAAACCCTCAATCTGAGTGTCATCCCCGTCATATTCTGACGAGTATAACTTTTCATAATAACGGCGAAAGGCTGCTCCAATGTTTGAGGTGTCGTGATCTAATGATCCCGATCGTTCTTCACTGCCTTCACTGTTCTGTTCCTTTGAATCTCTGAGTTTCCAGGCCAGGATTTTGTCAGCTCTGTCCCCCTTCTCATAATATTTCTGTTTCACTAGCTGGAGGCTCCGCTCGGTCTTATGTAACAGGAGGTCTTTCAACTGGAGTTTGTAGTTTTCTATGGAGGCAATCTGATCCCTTTCCAGGGGAGCCTCCGGGAGGTCACCCGGCTGGAGTTGGGCTATCTTTTCCCTCAGGGACTTTTCCTGGGCCTCCCTCTCCCTCTTTTTCTGGGCTCCCATTCTAATGAGGACACCACGTAAGGTCGCCTTAAAGGCATCCCACAGCACGTGTGTGCCCACCTCACCATTGTCGTTCAACTCGAAGTACTCCGAGATGGCGTCCTGCACTTCCTATGCTAGAACTTCCTCCTTCAGCAGGGAGTCATTACATTTCCATCGCCCTCTACTGCCACTCCGCCATCCCCCTACTATGGTGGTACGGACCAAGTCGTGGTCGGACCAAGGAACCGGGTCAACCCTGTGGCCAGAGACATGTGGAAGAAGGGGTTCGTCTACCAGGATGTAGTCTATACGGGAGTATGATGTGTGGATTGCTGAGTAGTATGTGAAGGAGGTGAGGCCTGTGCTGGGAGTCGGAATGGTGTCCACCAGGCCCAGCTCCGCGTTGACCCTCTGGAATGTACGGGCTGTGGTTTCATCTGCGGCCCTAGTGAGCTGAGGCCCCAAGCGTTTTCTATCCGCGGTTGGGTCTAGGACCATATTGAAATCCCCCCCCACCACCAACATCCCGTGAACAAACAATTTCAATCTGTCCTTCACTCCCTCCCAGAATTGCGCCTGGCCTTCATTAGGGCCGTACACAACTGCCAGAGTCAGAGGGCAACCCCGCAAAGAGCCCTTTGCCAGCAGATATCGGCCCTCTGGGTCCTTCACCGTGGCTTCCACTTCAAAGCCAACATCCCTTGCTAGCAGTATGGCTACCCCCCTTTTCTTGGTTCTGTGGGATGCGCTGAGGACCTCCCCGAACCCGTCCCTCGCAATTTTGGTTCCTTCCCCCGAGCCCAGTGTGTTTCCTGAAGAAAGAGCAGGTCAAGCTTTGCCCTTCTAAATTCCCTGCAGACCAAGGATCTCTTGGTTGGGGTGTTCAACCCCCGCACATTAAGGGAACCCACGCCCAGGGCAGGCAGATCGTCAGCCATTGTCTAGGATCGACATCTTACTGGATAGCTGACTCATGGCACTTTTCATTTCCAGCTCCTTTTAATGTTATAACCTGATCTCCCTTGCCCCCTCCCCCCGCCTCCCAGGTGGGCCTTAAACCTGTCCCCAAATGCCCCCTGGTCCCCCCTCTGAACTGAACAACCCCAACTATTCCTTCAACCCCCACCCCGGCGTCCAGCCAAATAGTTCCACCATTGCTGGTAATTGGCCTGACCACCAGTTTACCTCCTCCAGCTGGGCTAATGTCAGAAATCACTCCTCCTTGAGCCCCCCCTTCCCCCCCGCCCACCCACCATGCCCCCTCCCCCAGGTAACCGACATACTTGCTGTTCTGGGAGGCCCCTTACGTCCTTGGACCCCGTGGTCCTGGAAGTCAACTCGTCCTTGAGCCAGGCCGGACGTTGTGATCGTGAATTAAGTTCTTTGCCCGGTTTCCCTGTACCCTTTTTCACTTCCAGATTGGTTTTCCATCTACCAGGCTACCCCGGGCCCGACCGGCCTGCTCCTCCGTGACCGGGGTCGGCGTCTTCCCTGTCCGTCGTCGGGGACGGCGGGTTCAGTTTCTTAAATTTCCGTGGACCCGTCTTCTTTCCCCTCTCTTCTTGTGGCCTGCGTTCCCTGGCTCCTTCCGCTGCGTATCCCGTGGGTTCTCTCCGAGGGGCCGGGTCCGACACATACTCTTGGATGGCTCCCCTTATGTCCTCCTCTGTAATCAGGGTCGACCGTTGACCCTCGTACTCGAACGAGAGGGAGAAGGGGTACCCCCATCTATAGCGCCCCCCCTTCTCTTTTAGCATTTGTGTTAGAGGGCGGCACATCCTGCGTTTGGCCAGCGTATATGAAGAGAGGTCCTGGAAAATGGACACTTGTGCATTGTTATAGGTTATCTCCCGTGTCTTTCTGGCCTCCTCCAGAATCTTTGCTTTCTCGGTGTAGTAATGAAAACGGACCAGGATTGACCGGGGGCCCCAGCTCTGCCCCCCGCTCTGTGGACCCGATCGAACGTTGGTTCGGTCGTCATCTCGTCCGAGAAAAGGAAGGTGATGATGTCCCTCACCACCGGTTCAATTCTCTTTCCGTTTCTCCCTCTGACTCCGGGACCCCAAAAATTCGGAGGTTGTTCCTCCGTTCCCTATTTTCGAAGTCGTCCATTTGCCTGACCCTCTCCTCATCTCTTTTTTCTAGAGCAGCTATTCTCATGGACATGTCCATCTCTTGGGTCGTTGCTGAGGACTGGTTGGTCTCCAGCTGCAACAGTCTGTCCTCGACCTTGCCCACCCTACGGTCCATGTTCTCCATTTTCTGGGCAATGTTCGCCCGCATGTCTCTGATCTCCTGCAGGACTGAAGCAAAGCCATTTTCCATTGTAAGGGTGGGCGGGGGAGAGGTCTCGGGCTCGGACATTCTAGTCGTCCGATCCAGGCCACTAATCACCCTTCTGGCGTCCTGGTTGCGGTACTCCTGGAGGGTTTGGCGCCAGCTCATCCGATCTCCCTTTCTCTCCCTCCGGCTGGTGGCCCTCGGGGGCCAAGAGCGATGACCCTGCTGGGAGACCGCCCTCTCTCCTTCGGGCAAACCCGCTCCATGTGGAGCTATCTTTGAGCGGGCACACGCCCCACCGGCCTCCGGCGGGGGTCTCACACTCTCTACACGCCCTTTTCCCGCTGCTTGTGGTCGTCTGTCCCTGTGGTGGGGAGGTGGCGACGATGTGTATCAAATTGTGATCGGATGAGGGTCCAGGCTAGGCCCCCGGGGAAGGGGGGCGCAGCGCCCACGGCGTGCTGGTTAGGTACTATCGGCCATGTTTTCTTCTGAGTTTGTCTTCAGGCGGGCACTCGCCCTGGGAAGGAGCCCAGGGGCCACCACCTGTATAAGTCTCTCACCTTCCTCATCAACCGTGCCCTGCTGTTGTTCGCTGTACACCGCTCTGATGGCCCTTGCCAGGGTCAGTTGGACGGGGTCTCGGCGCCCCTGTTGTTCGACTCCGTGTTCAGGAGCTCGGGTCAAGCGGGCTGCCTCTCATCTGGCGGGTCTGGGTCCGTGGCTCGAGTCGCCACCACCAGGGGCTTCCGCTCTGTGCTGGTACCGTCCTCCTGTGCCGCGGGGCCCCGACGGTGGAGTCCCCGCCGAAGCACCGGCATGCTCTGTGACCAGGGTAGGGTGGAGAGGTCAGGCGCGCTTGCAGGCCTCACCGGCTACTGCGTACCACGACTCCCCGCGCAGCTCCGGAGGCGGGCGGGGCCTCTCGCGGATTCTCTCGTTGGGCCACGAGGCCTCGTGCTGGGCATCCGAGGGTCTTTCGGCATGCTCTTTCGCCCGGGGGGGTCCGCCGGAGTTCACCGCCACTGAGAACCGCAGATATTTCGTGGGGGGGTTGCGGGGGTGGCTCAATCCCTCAACACGGCCCAGTTTCGGAGGGAGCGGCGTCTTCAGGCAGCCATCGCCTGTGCGCCCCCTGGTGGCCTCCAGCTAAAGACTTTTATCAGAGAATTTGATTGGTACAGATCGCATCGTACACCTGGGAAGGGAACCCCAGAGCTATGGGAGGCTGGAGAGAAGCCCCTTTTGAGTTTTCCTTTAGTTTTCCTGCACCAAACCTGGGATAAACAACCACATTTATATTGATGCTCGTGTTGTTTGTCGTTTAGTTTTTTTGCCCACTCACTATACAAGTTTTCAAAAACACTCAAAGCTTAGGTTTGTGTTTATCTGGCCAGATGTGACAGTACATATTACTAGGTTCTACTAGCCTACCTACTATATTTCGATCATTAGATCTGATTCGTTATCAAGCTGAAAGCAGATATGGATTTAAATGACTCATATTGTGCATTCGTCCCCAACCCTCTTCTCCAATTGTGTTCCCCGCATGCACCTTTGCACAACCAACTCTTGGCACTGAGTTGATGCTCCTCAATAATGTTCTATTACAGCCTTCATTTCCAAAGTGGTGAATTCGGGAGCAATGGGTGAAGTTACAGCTTTGTGGTGCAACCTGACCTGTACTTAGGGCACTAAGTGGAGTGGGAATGGCAAGGGAAATGTGGGGTGAAGGATGTGCCATCTTACAGTGCAGAGAGGAGAGGGAGGGTAGCCCAGCATTCATACAGCACATAAGCGTGTAAAGATCAAGCTCATATTAGTCTCACACATTGGATACTCATGAAGCGTATCCTCTGGTGCGCTCTGTATGTCTAGGCAGCTGTCAGGGATGGCACTCTTTTAAGAGTGGCACAGGACACCCAGAAAGGGTTTGGGTGGTTGTGCCAAATAAAGTGGACAGACAAGAACACACACAGCGGAAAGGAAAGAGAACGAAGAGTAGGCAAGAGTAGCAAGGGAAAAGATACAGAATGAATACCCTCTTGGGGTGTATGCAGATATAGGAAAAGAGTATTCCACGAACCTTGGAAATACTCTAGCCTTCTGCACAGTTTGCTATAACAGAGGCCCACGCTGTTTGCTCATGACTTGGAACAGCAGCTATGGGTGTCTGTAATGTAGAAACGAGAAAAGGGAAGGGGCAGAGGTTGACTGATGGGAACCAACCGTCAAGCTCTGTACAAAAGGGTCTACAAACAGTACAAGAGAAGATACTACAGACAAATCCAGGGAAGGAGGTGATAGCAAACTAGCAGAAGGAAATGAAGGGAAAGTAGTGTAACAGGATAGGATAGCAGAGAACAGCAAGGAACAAGGTTGAGAGCTCAGAGGAGCAGGAAAGCAATGAGTAAGCCCACAGGAGTGGGACTGTAAGGTAGAAAGCCCAGAGGAAAAGGGCTTAGGGCAGCAGAGTAAAGCAGGCTGCACGGCAAGGAACCTAGAAGGGCCGGGCAGCAAGGAGTGGGCCCTGAGGGGCAGGGCCGCTGACCGTAGAAGGTTGCAGAGGACTGTAGAGGGCTGCTAGGCCGAGAACCCAGCGGAAAAAGGTAGGTAGTAGGCAGCGGAGCGTGATAAGATGCAAAGTAGGAAGCCCAGAGGACAAGGGCTGTAGGCAGCCGGAGTGAGGCAGGCTGCAGAGCAGGAAGCCCAGAGGACAAGGGCTGTAGGCAGCCGGAGTGAGGCAGGCTGCAGAGCAGGGAGCCCAGAGGACAAGGGCTGAAGGCAGCCGGAGTGAGGCAGGCTGCAGAGCAGGGAGCCCAGAAGACAAGGGCTGAGGCTGGAAAGCAGCAGAGCATGATCAGCTGCAATGTAGGGAGCCCGGCAGGGCAAGGGCGGAGGCTGGAATGCAGCAGAGCGTGATCGGCTGCAATGTGGAGAGCCCGGCAGGGCAAGGGCGGAGGCTGGAAGGCAGCAGAGCGTGATCAGCTGCAGTGTGGAGAGCCCAGAGGAGCAGGGCTGTGAGGCAGGGAGCCTGGAAGGCTATGGCTGGAGGCAGCAGGGTGGAGCAAGCAACAAGGCAGGGTCCCAGCAGGATTGAAGGCAAACAGCATACAAGATCCAAAGGAAGACGCAAAAGGTGGAGGAAGGACTCTCAGATGCAAGAGGCTGAGCCACTGCAGGCAGCAGCCTTTATACTGCCTAGCCCAGCACAGGGGCAGGCTAATTGGTTGCACCTGGCGAAGCACACCTGCAGGCAATCGGCCACCTCCCTTTCTGTTCCTGGGCTGGTGGAAGCAGGGCAAGTCCCTAGGGCTTCTGGGGGGTGTAGTTCCTTTGATAACCAATAGGAACAGCCAGGAATCGATGCTTGTAGCCAGGTGCATTATGGTATGCGTAGTTTGTTGGAAATAATAATAAAGCACCAAAGTCTCGCAAATGGAAAATAAAGTTCCCAAAGTAAATATAGATGGATCCAAGAGTCTGTTGTAACTAAATGATAAACATATAGTCCAAATTGAGCGTAAATGGATGCGCCCATGGCGCAGGCATGACAGCAGCTGCTCTGCAGTTGGCACCTATGTCTAGGCAGCTGCATTGAAGTTTGCACCACCCTTTAATGCTACTTTTTAAACGCGAGACAGCTGCTTAAACAAAGTTATTTTGAGTGTGACTGTTAAGGTCATCATCATTGTTGTTAAGTTATAAGGAAATTGCTTCACAGACCATAAATTAGCACCAAGGGCCTGCAGCCAGAGAAGCTTGCAACCCTTATCCTCATTGAGGACAATGTGTGACCCTTGACAGCTCCCTCCTACTGAATCCACTGCTTAATTTGTGGGGGTGATAGGAGCGTTAACATTTGGCATCCTTTCAAGAAATAATGTGGTTGTTGTCATACTCCCCTGGCTTCAGGTAGTCATTGTTGAGTCGGATGGGTTGAAAAGGTTTGCCGAAAACATTTATCATAGAAGAATGGCATCTTCCAACTAGGGATAAGTATAGTCTGGAAGATTTGCCTTCAGACCAATGAGATGAGGATTTGATGCAGTGGTCAAGGGTATCATGCTATGAAGTGTGGAAGCAAGATATTGTAGGTGTAACTAATGCGCTAATGCTAATTCACTGCTAAATTATTGTTGATACTACTTTATGGGTGATGTATTAATGTACTTATAATGCAATTGTTTATACTTCATTTACAGTTCTCGTTGAATGAAGGTGATGTCCCAAATGAATTGAAGAGCTTTTAATTAGCAAATGTTTTTTCATGTATTGACGTACTTATGCATGCTTATGATGCCTTTACAGTTCACTTTGATTGCAGGTGATATAGCAAATTAACTAAATATTTGAATTAGGAAATGTATTTAATTGTGCCAAATAATCATGGCCAAATTTTACAATTCTCAGACTTGCTAAGACCATTGCTTGAGGAAAAGTAATCAGCTGAAGCATTCGCTTTCAAAAGTAAATTGTTAATGTCATCAAGGCACCCCTGTTATGGCATTTTACCCATTGTTTTGTGGTTTTATGAAGTCCAGGATTCACTGTTATGGCACTGAACCAAAAACCTGCTCTGTGCATACCAGTGAAGTTGTGTCATTTCCTGTTGCCTTAAGATGGACGAGATCAAAGCAAAGGACAGGATCATCTTCTCTCTGGAGAAAGAACTGGAAACCCAGACAGGCTTCCTGCAAAAGCTGCAGCTGCAGAAGGAGGCGCTGGACGAGCAGTTGTTCCTGGTGAAAGAAGCTGAGTGCAACCTTGGTACGAGTAGCCCCAAGCGAGAGATCCCTGGCCGGGCCGGTGATGGGTCGGAGCACTGTGGTAGTCCGGTAAGCATGATTTTGCTGGGTTACTTGGTGGCAACGGTGGGATCCCTACCATGTCTCATTCTTTGGTGAAGGCAGACAGTGTGCTGGATGTTGATGTTTTCACTGAAAAGAGCCTAAAGGATGAAAATAAAATGTTCCGAAAGGATAAAACACTAATATTAAACATAAGGGGCGATTGCCCACAGATGATGTGACCCATGTCCTTAGACTTCAAATATCTGGGGTTCTATTGAGGTGACCTTTATTTACTCTTTAGGTGTTTAAAAATAGTAGGCACACCGACTCCTACATGGTAGTATATTGCTAACAGAGAGAAAAAGATCTCAGCTTAGTTTTGGCTGCAAGGAAAAGAACCCAGCCATCAATAACTGTGTTTTACATTTACCGCAGACAACAAAGGTGTGAATGTAGACAGTTTTGTTGGCTATTCAAAAACAAATGTGTATGAAATACACAGCTTCTGTTTAGATTGTCTCTTTGGAAACACATGTTTGTGATGTTAGATCACATTGCCGGCACTCACTCAATAGAGATCACCTCTCGTCTTGTGTAGTCTGGTAAAGAGTGGAACAATCTACATGTTGGTTAACTAAAAACGTAATGATTTACCTTTTTTTTCCTCATTTGTCAGCAACGTTGTTTGGTTCTCCCAAGGCTCAATAAATAACAGATGTATATTGTTGTACTCAATCGACAGGACCTGCGGAGGAACCAGAGGAGGATGGCAGAGCTTAATGCTACCATACGGAAATTGGAGGACAGGAATACGCTGCTGGTTGATGAAAGGAATGAACTGGTAGGTATTACTCAACGCTCACCAGTAAAACCCCATCCCACCACTAGCCCTAGCATTATCATGACCCCTACATTTCTTCAGTTGGGTCTGCATTGTCATTAAAAAAAAGCATGATCCGTCCCTGCTACTCTTAGTAATTCATATTTCTAGAAAGTTTGATTGACAACAACTGCAGGGGCAAATACAGGTGCAGGCTTCTGATATATTTCACTATTGCACACAGAACCTTGCCCCCGAAGAAGTTCTGCTGAACAACCGGGGACCGGATATATCACAACATTTCTTCACCACAGAAAAATCTATCCCGCTTCATATGCCTCTTTCTCCCATCCCAGTACCATTTGCCTATAATAGGACATCACAATTTGTTTGAAACCAATCACAAGTTCTCAACACTCTTCAAGGCATGCCCCAGTGACACACACACAATTGTTCATTTTCGGAATTATATTTCAGTGGGAACTATTCGTGCTTGGTTCGGAGCTTGCTATCACGAAATCAAGAGTACAGTGAGGAGAAGCCGAGCTTTCGCTTTGTACAAGGACAAGGTACACTAAGTCGCAGATAGCCTCAAGGACACACCAACTCTCAAAGACAGTTCAAAGGTTTTTATTAAGTATTTTCACAGGGCCAATCTAAGGGTTGCCCCGTTCTCTCTCGTTTTCCCCCATCTCCCTCCACCCTAGCCAAGACTTTCCTAAAACCCAAGGTGGTCACTAGAGATTGGTAACCCTTATTGTCTAAAATATTTCTGGCTAGGAGTGGGGGCCTAAAGGTAACCACCTTATCTGTTGTCCTCCCTCTGGAATTATGTAGATGATAATAACCTGGTGACCAGCATTAAGAATGATATCAGGAGGTGGTGCCTTCCAACCACCCAGGCCTCACTCAATCTGTACCCCTCACACTCTTGTATTCCTCACCTAGTTATTTCCTTCATTTACCATCCTTCTACTCCTCCCATCCCTTATTCCCACTCTCCTCATTCTCTCCCTATCGCATTTCCTCTTTCTGTCCCTTTTGATGTTTTTGCATCTACTGCTACTCTCCCTTGCCCTCTACCACTCTACTCTTCCTGTTTTACTACTTTCACCACCTTCTACTCTTTAACACTCTACACTCTGTGACTCTCCACTGCACTCTCCTGCCAGTATTCTCTGTTAAACATTCCTCCCACTGCACACTCCACCCCACCCCACCTTCTCCTACAGTCACACTTCTTTTACTCTAATTCACCTTCCTTACTCACTCACGCTATCTACCCTGTATCCCCACACTTTAGCTCAAACAGTCTTTTCACTGTCCAGATATGCCCACTCACATTCAAGTACTACTTTCTCTCACCGGCCAACACCTTACCTTGCACATGCTCTCTGTAATCTTATTCTATGCTCTGCTCTATCAACCATCCCTTGCTTGGTCTCGTGGTCCGTTTTACCCTAACTTATCCCACCCAAATAACCCACACTGACTCATTTGGCTCTCCGCCTCAACTGGTTCCATGGGCAAATCTCTGCTTTTCTCTCCCCAGGGGTCATGTTTCAGATATCAGAAACCAATCTTTGGTTTTCAGATGGCTCTGATCCGGTTGGATTGCCAATGTACTTTCCATTTAGAGAGTTGGGCTTCTCTCAGCAGGTGTCCGAGCCTAACCATATTAAGGGGAATGTTTTGGACTGGCTCCTTACTCTGAATAGTCAGATTGGTGAGTTTAAAGTTCTACCTTGTCTGTGGTCAGATAAGTGTTATCTCCTTCATCCTGGTAATACCATAACGCATTATGAGGAGTAAACCAGCTCGGGTCACTCTGACATCTAGGAACATGCACAAATTGTCATTGGAAGCCATGGGTTCTTTTATCTCTTCCTTTGATCAGACATTGTGCAATATTGATTCTGCAGATGATGTTGCCTTTGTGATGCTGTTGATCATCTTGCACTTTTAAAGACTCATTCTCTGCCACCTAAAAGTGGAATAAATGGTACACTCCTGAGATACATGACCTGAAGAACATTAAGAGGACATGTTTCAATAACTGGCTTAAATCTAGATTAGATAAAGATAAAGTCCTATATAGTATAGTGGCTAAGAATCATAAAGTGGCAATTATTGATGCTAAAAGAGCTCACTACAATATGAGAATTCTGAATTCTGGTTCTAACACTAGGGAGCCTTTTAGAGTTATAAGAGAACTTGTGAATGCTTGTCCCAGTGAGTCAAGCAAAATTGTCAAGGACAGTATATGATGTACTTCTATACAGGAAGCCATGTTTGGGAAACTACGTTGTATCCGGGAGAGTATTGATGCAAAAAGGACACTGTTGGGGGCTGAATTTATCACGTAATGATATGCAAACACCTACATTCAGACCAACTACAGACACCGAAATGCTTCAAATCATCAGGCAGCTCAAGCTGACTAGTTGCAAGGTAGATGTTTGTCCCAGAGTAGTTGTGAAGGACTGCATGTCGTTGTCAATACAATCAATAACAACATTTGTGAATCAGTCATTTGTGGAGTGTCATGTCCCTGACTGCATCAAGCAGTCCTGAATATCTCCATTGATAAAAGAAAAGTAAGCTGGATCCTCTGTTTCTGCTAACTATAGGCTGATTACGAATGTCCCTGTTCACCTTAAAATCTTGAACAGTGTCGCCTATCTGCAGGTGCAGGATTACCTTTTTGCCAATAACATCTTCAGAAAAAGGCAGTCTGGGTTTTGTGCAGCACATGGCACTTAATCAGCCTTATTAGACTTACAATCTAACATTCCGCACTATATGGAAAAAGGGCAGGCTGTTCTGTTGAGGTTACCGGATCTTTCTGCAGCATTTGACCTCGTTGACCATGCTTTGCTTGTAGATAGACTCTCGGAGGTAGGAGGCTTTTCACCATCTGCTTTAGCCTGGGTTAATTCCTTTCTTGGTAATAGATCTGCTAGAGTCTACAGCAGGGATGTGGCTGCGGCTGCGGATCCGGTAAAGATCCAGTACAGTTTCTCTAAAGGGTCATGCCTATCACCAACTCTATACAAAGTGTTCACATTGCCTTTGTTCCAGATAGTAGATGACAGAGGGATTAGTTATACCAACTACACTAACAATACGCAGTGCCTAATCCCTCTGTCCGGTGTTTATGAAAAAAGCTCTTGTGATACATTCAGCACACTCCTTGATACAGCAATAGACGATGTCTGCTAGTCTGGCATTGAACAATGCTAAAACAGAGCTTATGGTCATATGTTCATCAGGTAAGCTCAAGAAGCTGGGATCTGAGTACCGAACATTTGATATTGCAAGATGCAAATGGAACACCTTATCTCTTTTGTGGCATCTGCAAGAGCGATATGAATAGGCTCCAGGTACTTCAGAACAGTGCGGTTCGGGTGGTAGCAGGGCTAAGGATGCAGATCATGTCTCGCAGGCCCGAAGAGACGTACACTGTCTACCAGTAGCTAAGACAATGGGCCTCATTACAACCTTGGCGGAGGACCATGGTGCTATAAGCACCATGGTCCATGCCGCTAAGGTTGCAATTCCGCCATGGTGTATGGCGGAATTACCGCCCCATTCCAAGGTGAGTGGGGCGGTAATTCCCCATTCACCAGTGGCCCCTTCACCATTCCCATTTTTGCCCCATAGGGCATAATGGGAATGGGGAAAGGCGATAATTACGGCACCGTAAATTACGGTGCCGTAATTATCGCCAAGGTCCCTTTGCGGCATGGCTTTTAACGCCTGCAAAAAGCAGGCGTTAAACAGCCATCCCGCAAAGGGAACCTTGTAATCAGACGTTAAGGGTCGGCGCCGTTTACGGCACCGTAAACCCCTTAACGTCTGAGTCGGAATGAGGCCCAATCTCTTTTTGGCTCCTGACAAAATAACACATTAGTGCTTGTTTGGCATTACTCCTGCATCTTTAACCGAATGCCTGAATTGGCTCCCGAATCGTAGAACATTGCGTTCTAATAACAGCAACCTTTCAGCGGTTCCGAGAACCAAGCTGACTTTGGTTACTAAAAGGGCCTTCTTTGCTGCTCCCAATGCTTGGAATGCACTGCCCCCTTATTTAAGAGGTATCTCTTCGGTCTATGAAAACTCACGTCTTTGTGTGAGATGCCTACTTCTCTTTGCTTGTCCTTGATCTGTATTGCTTTACTTGACCTGTATATTGTGTCTATGCACCTTTGCCTACAGGCCTTTTTTTGGCACTATGCAAATAAAGAAAGATTTTAAAAAACATAGGGGGTCATTACAACCCGGGCGCTAAGGGATTACCGGTACCGGAAAGGGTACTGGTACCGGTAAACCCTTAGCACCCAATTCCCATAACGGCGGCTGGAACCAGCCGTTATTGCAGGGACCCGCAAAGGGACCCTGGCGATAATTACGGTACCGCAGTTTGCGGTACCGTAATTACCGCCTTTCTCCATTCCCATTATGCCCTATGGGGCAAAAATGGGAATGGGGAAGGGCCATGGTGAAATGGGGAAGTACCGCCCCGCCAACCCTGGAATGGGGTGGTACTTCCCCATTTCACCATGGGGGACTCGTTACAATACCGGCAGCAACCATGGTGCTAATAGCGCCATGGTTTAGCGCCGATGTTGTAATGAGGGCCATAGAGTGCTAATTAAACCCTGCCCCCTTTTTGAACATGGGTCTGCCGATAACCTGCAAGTTAGAAGGTCCAAGTATGACGAATACCATGGACTTGGTTTAGATGCAATAAAAGATGGGCACCATCCAGACTTTCAAATAGTTGGTACGCAGACATGAGCTCAGTGGGGAGAAGGAGGGTGAATGGTAGTTCTGTGTTTTCATTGATGCCACACGCGACAGAGACTGGGTACCTCCCAACTCCCACACTCCATCTCTGGTGCAGGATTGGCTATGGCAAACACCCTGGTAGGTCCCCTGTCCCAGGTTGAGAGGGGTCCTCACCCCGCTTGACAGGGCCTGTCCCCTGACCCTGCCGTAACTATGAGGCATGGGCCACATCACACACCAGGGAATCAGAGTGTCCTGTGCCTGCTGTATTGACAATAAGGCTATCTGATAAAAGGTCGGTTGAGCGAAGGCAAAACCTGCCCATTCTCCTGCTCTACATGCAAGATTGTACAGCTTGTTAATGTACATGATGCAGGGATATGTATCACTTTTAAGAATACAGAAATATGGTAATAGGCATTTATATCCTATTGCAGAGCCTTTCTCTTTCATCCAAAGTTTGGTTTTATATTTACATCTGTAATCCTTATCTTCTCCAGC
The DNA here is from genome assembly GCF_040938575.1 of Ambystoma mexicanum. Classification (NCBI taxonomy): domain Eukaryota; kingdom Metazoa; phylum Chordata; class Amphibia; order Caudata; family Ambystomatidae; genus Ambystoma; species Ambystoma mexicanum. Next base: position 1,075,384,385 of record NC_090925.1, read on the forward strand.
CGAGTGTTGGAGCAAGGAGTTTCTTTCACGTTTTTAAAGATAATTCATAATGCCCTATTGCTGCTGTTAGACACAATGGGCCTCATTACGAGGTTGGAGGTGTCAAGGCTCGCTCCCTTCGCTCCCGTTCCCGCCACTTGGGGGCATGTTTTGGGGTTTCTTCCCTACTGGACATTTCCTCCAAACCTTATGCTACGGTGTCCTGATGAATTGGGAGCGCTAAAACCTTATTTCCCAAATTACTTCCCTTCCGGATCCATTCGAGGTTTTTGGCAGCCAGCATGCTACTGCTGCTTTAATCTAATGACTATGCTTCCCAGAATGCCTGGCTCACCTCACCTCCTCCCTTGCAGGACAAGGCTGGGTGGAGGATAGGCAACACCTGTGGCTGCAGGTGCAGCAGGCGACACGCCTGAGGGGTGTGCTCGTTAAGCAGCTTTAAAAGCCTCAGTCTGCTTCAGTCCAGCGCTGGTCATTGTTGCAGCGTTCCTGTCTTGACTGGTCCCTTGTTCCTGGTTCCTAGTTTTTGTGCCCAGTTTCTAGTTAGTGTTTCTTGTTCCTTGTCCTGGAATTCGTATTTGTATGCCTAATTGATTTCTGCCTTTTGGAAATCCCTTTCTCCCTTTCTCTGTCTGCAGGCAGCCTTTCTCTGAGCTTTCCTTTTGCTGTAGCCCAATTGCCTGTGTTCACTGTTTCCTAGAAATTGTCCTTTGCTACTGAAAGACTTGTTGCATTAATCTTTCCTTTACAGGTTTAGTTTCCTGCCTTTTCACCTTGGATGGGTGGGAAAGTTTCCCTTTTGATATCGTTTTCACTGCTCCTGATCCTTGCCTTCTATTGGGATCCATGCCATGTTTTCCTTTACACTTTTACATTTATTTCCTATTTTATTATTAGGTGTGGGAAGCTGTTGTAACTAGCTCCTGTGTGATTATCTTTTGTTTTCCACACTGTACTATTCCTTCTTGCCTCTTGACTTGGGCTTAGGTATTTAGTCATCCTCACTCTTTGCCTTTACTGCCTTCTGGGTTCTTGTTTGATTTACAGGGTTGTGGGTTAGTACTGACTTTTGAGTGGTCTTTCCGGTCCTCGTGAATACGGACATCCAAGTGGTCTTTCCGGTCTTCGTGAGTACTGGCATTCATGTGGTCAATCCGGTCCTTGTGAGTACTGTTTCCAAATTCTTTATTCAGTACCGTCTAGAGTGTCAGCTTACAGATTCTGTCCCTGCTTGCCCTCTACGTGGGTTTAGCGCTGTCAGTATCTGTAAGAGCATAGTGGGTAAGGAGTTTGCCGACTTTCCTTTCAGTCATAAGGAGGTTCTAAGTGCTTACCCTACATTCCTTTTCATATAGTGGTATACACGAGTCTTGGGTATTGAATGCACGTTGTTATATTCAAGGTTGTTTACTGTGTATTTTGTGCACATTTCCCCTGCCATATCCATCGCCTTCTTCCTTTCCTGACAGGAGGTAGCATTGGCCTTAATAAGGGCATGGCTACCCCCAAACTCAGGTATGGCTCTGGGTCCCATGAAAGGGGAATTACTGGGCCATTCCGACCTTGGAGGGCCAGGTAATTTCCCTTTTGCGCGACCCGGAACGTCCCCATTCTCATTTGAGCCCCGATAGGGCTCAATGGGAATGGGGAGGATGGTAGCAGCGGTACCATTCAGAACGGTAACGTTGCTACCATCCTGTTCTGCTCATGGGTGCCGCTCTGCACGCCTGGTCTGAGCAGGTGTGCAGAGCGGCACCGCAAGCAGAACTCGTAATGTGGCGGCATGGTAACAATGGCGCCGGTAGCATTGCCGGCGCCATTGTTGCCTTACCTCCACAGACGTAATGAGGCCCAATATGCCGCCCTATGTTGATGAAACTAGTATCTGTTGAATATTTCTCATCCTAGATGGAACTTGACACATTTGCCCCTCCCATGTACCCATTTATTTACTGTCTTTCATAGGGACCAGCTTGGATAACGAAAATCGGGATTTTCAGATCATGTCTAGAAAGTGCTGCATACATTAACAGGCAGTATCCTATGGTCAATATCCCTCTTTTGTGGCCTGGGCCATTACTGTGATACCTGGAAAGTTGCAGAAGATTGGTAGTTTTACTTTTATCGTGAACACATTACTTCCCATAAGCATAGCTGAGCTGCCTTACAAGCCACATCCCGGGATGAGCAGTGAACCCTTAGCGTTACTGACAGACCACTCTTAGCAGTACCAGTCGTACAGGCCAAGGTGATGTCTACCTCCGGCACAACGCTCCTCTTGAGATCTTAATATTTCAAATTGTTATATTATCACCATCCACACCACCATTAGCACCAAAAATGGGATGAACAGATAAACTAAATTAAAAAAACTGTACTACCATTCGGAATTATATCTATTTAAATGGTCAGCTCAGATTGGGAACCACCATCCTTTATCTCAATTATTATAGCGTTAATCCCCCATTCCAAGGACTGGAACAAGGGGTAACGGCTTGGCAGCCAAAGTTATCGGCCCGAGCGAAGCAAGAGAGGAGGCTGTTAGAAAACATGTGGAGGAGGTTGCAGAACATCTAAGAGAGACAAGAAAGGATGGAGAGATACACCAGAATGGGGGTTGGAAGGAGATATACGGAGGAGGGTAAATGAGATACTGGAGAAAGGAGAAAAAGTTGGAGAACCTCTAAAGGAGCATTGGAACACGCTGAGGAACAAGCCCTCCCAAACCGTAAAAAATGGTCAGTCTGAAAGGAACAGAGGGACCAGAGTGGTTGAAGGTCAAGGAAGTAGAAGAGAAAGTGGAACGAGGGATCAAAAAGGACAGGTGGTCCAGGAGACAGTTGCAATGCATGAGGGCATGGTGACTTGTCGAGGAAAGTGAGGTCTGGCATTGAGGCACAGCGCCTGGACTCTGAGATAGCAAGGTTGTAAGAGACTATCAACAATGTCTGTAGACCTACCCAGATTGCTTTGCTCTTGGGGGAAGTTTTGGGGATTTGGTCACTACTACCATAACCCAGCTTTGCCCATGACTAGGCCTAACGTACAGGCCCACGTAGGTTCTGAGACCCAGAAGCAAGGACTCACAGAGCTGATCATGAGAAGCAGAGTGACAGGCATGGTGTATCAAAAAGACAGGAAAGATGTGCAAGGGGCACGTACATCCCTCAGGACTGTGAGTGACTGTAAATTGATCATCTATAGTGAGATGAGAACCAAGACTGAGATTTGCAACCTGAAAGCATCGAGAAGCTATGCTGTGATTGTGACTAAACTTTACTTTGCATTTTTCTTGTTTTGGCACAGCCTTGTCACTAGCCCTAATAAACCTTTGTTGATCTACAATATCTTGTGTATGCACTGTTTTGGACCTACCTCACTTTGTGACAACATACAATGGATGATAAAAGAGCTACATGTTGACCTATTGTGCATTTCCAATACCTGCCTCTCAGAAGGTTTCATCACCAGTCTTAACACTCTTTTTCCTGACAACCATTGACTTCTTACAAATAAGAAAAACAATAGAATAGGCCTGGGAGTAGCACTCATTTATTATGATAAAATGACAGTCCCCACATTTTCCTCCCCTAAAATTCCTCCATGGAATTACTGTCTTAAAAATGTATAATAGACCATAACATCCACCTTTCAGATTTTGTCTGACCTCATCAGCAGTACCTTTGGTTATTAAACAAGAATCGCTACTATGGTAGCCTGTCTCTCCCACCTTGAAGATATTCTAGGACAGCCAATCTATTACACTTGGTAGACTTAAGGGTAGCCTGTCCATAGTGCCTAGAAAAGTCTCAAAGATAGCATGCTTTTTCTTCCCCACAGAAGATCGGATGACACAGCGTCATCAAAGTTAAGCTCCATCTGAGCTTACGGCATGTATAAACGCACCAATTCGTTGCACATCTGCCGCAGGCACGGCTATCCATCCATGCACTCTAGAATGCAGTTACGATTATGACAAATTCCGTCTAGCTGATCACATAGCCTCTTCACACTGAAACAACAGACTTGCCTCAACACCACTGCCATTAGCATACAGTGACAACCTATGAGAAATTTGGCCTAGCTGGGTACATAGCAAGTCTCCTGCACTAGCGCTCTGCCGTGACCTCCATCAGCACCCGCCCATGGGCCTGACCTCTTGGGTTGCCTACTGGAGACTAGCCAGCCCTCCTAATCTTGGCCAAATGCACACATGCACTTTAAGCCTCCTCTTAGAAACTTTACCATACTTGGACTTCTGTGACCGAGGGCGTTCCTACCACAAAGAGCTTTGAGCCATACAAATGGGAAAAAGACGCTATATAAATCAATACTACAATACAATACGATTGTGAACATTAATATTTGGGTAGACCCATCCACCATCAACATTGCTAGCTAATTTAAGACTACCATGTCCATCCTGGGCTTCTCATCCATGTTCAATGGACCTGGGGGCATTACTGCTTCAGGTAATTCTCTGGGGCCGAGCGAAGAGAGGGCCTTAACACAGGCCCCAGGGCATTACCTGAGGTGGTAATACCTCCAGCCTGTTAGACTGGGGTACTAATAATGTCTTTTTTGTTGATGTGAAACAGCTTTGACGTTTAGAAACTGAAATAAAGAAGAAGAAAAATAGATGGCCGCCACGGAACAGGGTGAAGGGACTATAAGTAGTCCCTCCTCACTTTCCATGGCAGCCATTCAAAAAGGTAATTCAAAGGTAAACAAAGAAGATGGCCGCCATGGAACGGCGAGAAGGGACTACAAGTGTACACCACCGCACATGTACAGACAGGATCAACTCCTCCCTTTCTGACCACAGAGTCCTAGTTTCTAGCCCCTCTGATACACTGCCAGGGATGTGTAATCAAATGAGCACTGAAGAGCCTTCACCCTATGAGCAAAGCCTAGACCATATGTTTTAGTACTTTCTCTCACCCAATCTATGTTAAGCTCTCATTCTCTATCAATGGTGTTCAGAATGGGAAGGTACCTACTTGTTTTGCACTCGATACTGCTACATCCCCTTTCTTATTCTAGTATAGGACTTCCTTTGCTGCCCTGTGTGGAGGTTCAGAAGGAGATGACAAACCAAGATGTGTCATTTTGATATAGCTTTTATTTAAATAATAAAGAAAAAACCTCATTATCCCTATCCTATGGATTTCCCTACCTTACACAACTAACTACAGTGCTAGCCGTCTTTAGTGAAGTCCAAAGTAAGTCTGTCCTCCGTCTGAATTCTAAACTATTTTGACCCTAACACTAACTTTCAAAACAACTTAAGTCCAGGAAAATGACTGCCCTGTCCTGGCATAGCTTTTTCAACTTTAGATACGATTTTCCGGTAACCCTTGGTTATCTTTTGTGTCAGTTCATTCAGTTTGTTTAGGGAGTTCTTTAAGCCTCTTGGCCTCCCCTTCTCGAGGCGTTGGAGACTGTGTGTTTTGTACTCATTGAGACTCCTTTGGGCCACTTCTACTGGGTTACTCATTCTTTCTCTTTGTTATTTCTTCTCTTTTTTGTTTACTGTTTTTTCTGCAGTTCCAAATATGATAACACTATTGTCGTCGTTTATTCTCTTACTTATTTCTTTGGTTGGTCCAAATAATGTTTTACAATACTTGGTTCAGTCTCTTACTAGGGCGAGTATGTTGAAAGGAACTACTATTTACAGTCTCTTGATATTTCACTCTCTCACTGGGGCAAGTATGATTTCCTCAGTAACGGTTCTTGCTTGCTTGATTACTTGTGTTCTTACTGGGACAAGTATTATAAGTACCTTAGTAGTTCTTTCTCTTAATATTACTTTGTTCCCCACTTTGCAGAGGAAGATCACTCCAATCATTATGTTCGGCTTTCCAACTGTAACAATTATTTATCTGGCTTTCCAACTGTAACAATTATTTATCGGTCAATTATTATCGCTGTCTCTCTCCCTGGGTCTCCTGCTCTCCCCATTACATCTCTTGTTGTGGGGCTGCATCACCGGGTCTGTGTTCTCTTTCACGGTTACTCTCCTTCTTGTCAGGATGCCTTTTGCACTCCCTTCCCTTTCTTCCTGAAGCACCTTTCAACATGCTTCTGGATGAGAGATCTCGGCTTCTGTTCGGGTTTCTGGTTTTCCATGATTACCCCAGTAGTGATGCACAGTTTCATGACTTTCCACTATTTCACTGGGATGAGTGTAATTACCCCGGTAAAGATCTACAGCCTTTTGAATCTCCACTCTCTCACTGGGATGAGTATGCTATGTAGCTGGATCATTATATTCTTTTCTCCAATCTCTGTGAGTGTTGGTATATCCTTCATTATATTTCTCTCCTCCACTGAGATGAAGGGGCTTACCCCAATCATTATATTCATTTATTATATATGCAGCAATCTTAGTTTGATTTGCCCGAGGAGTTCCTTTATCCCTGGGTCTACTGCTCTCCCCCTCATCTGCTTGGCAATGGGGTTGCATCACAGGATCATCTTCCTCCTTCTTTGCCGAGCCTGTTTCTTCCCAGATGGGTTGGATTCTTCTTTTCTGGTCAGCTCTACTCTGTCGTGCTGACTCTTTAATGCATCGGTAAAGATTAGGTTTCCCTTTCTTCTTCCCAGCTTACTTCCATTTTCTTCTAGTGTGGCCCTCTCCCCTTGGTTACCAGCGTCTTTGCTCCAGCTGGTTCAAAACTCCCAGGTTTCCTCTCTCGTGACATCTTTGTTTCCTACCATTTTTATGATGCTGCTATGTGACTTTCACAGCATCAATTGGAAGTCCCTTTTCTCTTTCTCTTGAGTACTCTCTAGTACCCCATTGCTCCTCTTCTTCACAGTACTTTGTGGTGGAGAGATCGATATGCATCTGTCACTCTTCTTGTGTCCAGTATTTGGTAGATGGTTCTCTTCAGAGAGAACATTTACAATAACAATTGAATAAGGACTCTTCCTGTCTTTTCTCAATGAGGTTACCATCATTGGTTTGTTGAGAGTGTTGTAAAGGGAGTTCCTTGTCAAAACAGGAGTCCTTATCCCCATGGGAGGAGTCTTTCCTGGTGAGGTCCCACTTGCCTCTACTGTTATGGAGGGTATGCATTAGCGGGCTCACCTCACTAGCCTCGCGAGAAAAGGGTCCCCCCTGGGGAGAATTGACTGAATTTGCTTGATTCATCACACCTGTGAAACAATATATGTTGTGAGTTCACATTAGAAACCTCATTACAATAAAATGTAAATGGATACATTGGGAACAAGCTCAAACAAAGCACAAACCCACATGTAGCAAGTTGTATATACAATTTCTAGGTTATTCAAAACCCATTGCTGCTATTTGTGTCATTGAGTGTAGATGTAAGGCCTCTTGATAATCTGAGCTGAATTCATGGTCTGCAGAGCCATGCAGATGATACTGTAAGGGATCAAGTGTAGGACTCGAACACAGTGGCATGTTAAGTGTTGATATAAACTTTTATTTATCACCAAATAATAAAGGGGTTGAGAGAAATCCTATCTATCCCTAATCCTAAAAGGGGTTTCCCTGACTCAACAAAACTTAGGAACCTCAGTGTCAGTATTTTAGGCAAAAAAAGAGCACGCTCCATCCTGTGTCCAAAACTCTATATTGACCCTTACACAGTAAACTCAATATATAGTGTAAAAGGGGGCTTTCTGTAAGATAGGTATTTATAGCGTTCTTTCAAAGTTCAAAGCATAAAGTTCTAAGGAGTCGAAAACAAAGGAATAAAGTACAACCAGGAAACAGGTCTTCCCTGCCCCTAGATTGCTTCTGTTAGTTTGAATGTTGCTATTTGTCTGCTACTCCTGGAAAAAAAGGTCAAATAATGTTGCACTGTTTAAGGGGCTCTCCCCTGATATCTCTTTATTTATAGACTATTTCACTTCACAATTTCAAGGGGAACAAATTCTCCCTTGAGTTTCTCCACGTATGCTTTCACAATTTTAAGGAAAATAACTCTTTCCCTTTGTGACTTCTGTTTCTTCACCATCCAATATATAAATACAGTACAAGGTTCAGAGGGGATAAGACTTCCCTTCGATCTCATTAAACACAGAGTTCTCTTTAATCTTCAGTTTACCTCACTCTGTATCTCAATTAACCTTAAAGAGGTATGATTCTTCCCTTTTCCTTTGACTGTTCCTCTTTTTAACCCCAGTGTATTGTGACTTTATGACTGATCCTTAAAAAGGGTAATGGATCTTCCTTTCTGTATTTGTCCTCACTGTTCGATGGTTTCAGGTTTACTTCTCTTCTCACTCCTGGTTTACTCTCTTGCCAGGATATCCCAGTTCTGGTTCTTGGGTGCGGGTCCCAGACTCGCACAGTTCCTGGTTTACTCTCCTGCCAGGGATTTACTTCCTTTCATGGGTGTGAGTCCCAGACTCACTGTTTGCAGGTTCACTATCCTGCCAGTGCTTTTCCGTTCTCTATTCACTCTTTCTCTCATCCAAGAAATAATGCTTTTCCATTATTGGGTCACCGACCCCTTTTCAGGAAAGTTCTTATTGCTATCAACTCCTCTTTTAAAATATTGGGTCCCCAACCATTTCTTAACACTGCTCTTATTGGTATCAATGTCCTTTTATAAGCATTGGGTCATCAACCGTTTCTTCACAATGTTTGTATTTGTATCAACCTCTCTCTCCAAGTATTGGGTCGCCAACCCTTTCTTAACTCTGTTTGTATTTGCATCAATCGCTCTTTCCAAGCATCGGGCCACTGACACTTTCTTAACACTGTTCGTATTTGTATTAGTTCCTCAAATTACTTTAATTGGGCTTTCTCTCATTGTTAATGATATGTGACATTTGCTCTCAAGTGATTCCGGTAACCCACTCACTTTCTCGGGGCTTACCCAGTAGCTCTGACAATCCTCGCGTCCTTCCATCATCTTCTCCTTTGGTGCGCTGACTGGGGATCTGTCCCGTTAGACGTTTGGCCCCCGCTTTATCTTCCTTTGCTTCTGGCGACTCCAGCTGCCTATAGTAATAAAGCGATGAGCTTCTATTGGTCCGGTCTTTCTGCACACCGTTGTCATCAGCCTCTGTGCTGTCTTCCACAGAGTCCTCACCTACGGCTTTCCAACCAGCGTCAGCACAAGTTGCGTTCCGCTGCAGTCTCTACCTCTCAATCGTATTCTCTTCAACATGGGTGTCATTGAGAATAAGATCTGAAGGTTTGTTTTGATTCAGTGTTTTTTTCTGTTTCTCTGGAGTTTACGTGGTCCTCCCGCAGATAGCCACTCCAAGGGTCAGAGTCATGTAGCTTCTGCCTTTGCCTGGCCATGTAAGAGAAGCTTCTCTCCAGGGAATCAGTGACGATGTTGCTAGATTTGTCACAGCATACAGATGTGTTTATCGTTCCCTCAAGAGATTGTTGAACAATCTGGGTTCCCACTGAGGCCACTGATTTTACACAGCAGCATTATTTGGAGTTGTAGCCAGAGAGGGCTGAAACAACCATTGTTTGATCTAAATGTAGCAGAAATCAAAGCGGGAAAATGTTGTTTCCCTTCATCAAAATTGTTATGGCCATTGCTGGTGTCTAGGGTGGCAAAGGGATGTAGTGTTATCAGACTAGAGCCACCTATGGCTTATAACTAGCAACACAATGGGTATGTAATAGGTTTGTTTTATGATCCAGATCATGTGGTGGCCTGTGGCATTATAGGGGCCATTGGCCTATGTAAAGTAACTCTACTTAATATGCTCTACGGAATGCTGTAAATATCAAACATGATCCCAATTCCAAACGGGGTGATATGTTAAAAACGTGAATTATTTCAAATGCTAAATTTCTTACTGGTAACACCATAATCATAAAGATTCCCTAATTGTGGGGGACTATATGCACAAAGCATGTAGAATATTTACACACAGAATATAGAATATTTGCACACAGGATATGGATGACAATCATGCAATTGTTCACATTAATTCATTACCTTCCACTTTAATTTCAAATGGTAAACCCCATACATTTATTTTGGGATAAAATCACCATGCAACCATCTAAACCTTGTATAACCCTTTTGATTTTGTTACCCTGCGATGGAGATTTTAAAATGTGAAAGTGTTATGATCACAGTGGTAAATGTCACCATCTTCTGTTCCACTGAAAGACATGCCACCAACAGAATCCTTGGGCCTCAACATGGTTCGATGAGAATTCCACTGGATCATTAGATGTGTTGCAATTGGCAAACTGTGGTCGGTTGGTGATGCTTTTTTTTGGAGCAGTCCTGTTCTGACAGGGTGCAAGAAAAAGGCTGAAGCTTCCCTAGCTATCAAAAATGGTATAAGGGTCTCATGTTTGGGATTCCGCAGGGAAAGAATGTCCGTTAATGGTGAAACTGGTAGAGAGGCTCCACCTCCCCCACAAAAGAAAGAACATCCACATTAAGTAAAGCAGACACCAAGCAGAAAACCTTTCCCAAACTTTTCTTTTAAAAAATGTCCTTTGATGCTCTTACCTGACCCGGTGTCTTTTATTTATTTATTTTTTACATTTATAGCAGTGCACAAAGCCCTCAGGCATCTAGACACTAGTTACATTTGGTGCAGGTCAAAACTGGTTGGTTACAAACAATTTGAGTAAATCAGCAGCACAAGGCTATCAGTCAAATCGGGTAGTTGCGGGCACATTAGGTTAAATATACACATTAGGTTACAGGACAAGCATAAGGAATACAATCTTGTACTGCAGTGACAATACAAGTGACAGTACAAGTTCTTGAAACTGACATGCAAACTTTTTCCCTTCCAGCTAAGGCGGGTCCGAGAAGCAGAAAAGCAGTGCAAACCTCTCCTGGACAAGAACAAGTGCCTCACCAAGCGTAATGATGAACTGATGCATTCCTTGCAGCGCATGGAGGATAAGCTGAAGACCATCACAAAGGAGAATGCTGAAATGGTGGGTGCTAAAGGAGGCATCACAAAACATGTCCCTGCTCATGTATTGGGACATCAGAATGTGATTGTTAATTCATGTGTTATACTGCATGCCGCATTGGGTGTTACACTGTCAGTCAGTTCGGCATGCTCTCTACACACAAGTAGGAGTCCTCGCTTGCAGTGAGAGGTGTTGGAAACAAAGAAGTAATACTAATAATAATAACCTTATAATAATATTTATTGTGATTTAGTTTACATTGAAACTTTACACAAACATTTATAAAAGAAAAATTATTAGCATATAAAAACATAGTATGGTGGCAAATGAGGGTGGGAAGTAACACAGATGAGGTACAGAGGGCATTGGGAAAACATATAGAGCTCTGGGACTGGCTGGAGAACTACGATCATCTCCGAGAGCTAAAGAGCTACCAATTTGTCCAGCATAGATTACACAACTTTAAAAAAAGGGTTATCTGAACCTGTGCCCAGCAGTAAGACTCAGACGCTTTATACTATTACGCAGATTAGAACAACTACCTTCATTAATGGTTACTGGGAGAAGGGATAAGTTTGCAACGGAACTACAGCTATGTCGCTTATGTAAAGAACAAGATCAGCTGGAGACAGCTAAACATTTGCTGACAGAATGCCATGAAATGACGAGTGCAATTAACCTCCTTTTGGGTAAACATGTACATGATTATGAATATGTTAAGGAGGATCTATTCTGGCTACATTGTATCAATTATAATAGCATGAGTCTACTGATGGCATTGTATAATATCTGGTTGAAGGTTGAAACCAGCCTGGGCATAAAAATATAAGGAGTTGATAAAGACAATGGGCCTCATTATAAGTATTGCGGAATGGGTTAACGGGTGCCGCTAATGGTGGCGGAACCTTTAAACCCATTCCGCAATATTACGAGGTTCCCTCGCGGGACCCGATGTGGACGTCTGGTTTTACCAGACGTCCTTCCCGGATCCCGCAAGGGGACCAGGGAGCTAACAACGGGACGGTCGTAATCGGCCCGTTGTTAGCTCCCGCGCCCATTCCCATTGAGCCCTATGGTTCCCTGAGGGAGGAATTACTGAGCCCTCCAAACTCGGAATGGCCCGGTAATTCCCCATTCAGGGAACCCAGACACGGTTTTGGAAAGTCGTTATGAGGCCCCATAAATTGAACCTAACCTGTTGGAATTAAAGTAAACATTATATGTGATCCAGCAATACTCCCATATATGGTAAATGATACACCCTTGTAAACTATCAATGCTCCTTCGTTTAAAGGACTAGATGTGTACTCCGAGTTATATACCACATACGGATAAAATATATAGGTGTTAGTCCTATGTCCTTAGTCTCTATTTGGTAGGCTATATAGCCCTGAACGAGAGAGCACTGAAATGCTTAAATGCAAGCTGATAGTATGATTGTTTTTATTGCAGATTTTGATTTAAATATGTATAAAGAAGTAAGCTCTGTTGTGGTGATACTGGCGTCTAGTGGAAGTTGGTGAAAATGATGGAATGAAAATTAGCATCCTTGGAACGTTCAGCATCCAATCAGGATGAGGGCAATTCAGGCTGTATCTTCCAGAGGCAGCCCATGTCACCAGCATTCTAATTGGTGTCAATTTCCCCTCTCTCTCTCTGACCCTACCTGTCACTTGCCATCTGTGCCCCATTGATGCTTCTCCTCCTTCCATTGATGCTTCTCCTCCTTGCCTCGCCTGTCCCGGTCTTCATGATCCGAGGGTCGATTCTTCCCTGTTATTCAACACTCTTTTGGCAACCTTTCCTGCCCCATCTGTTTGTTGGCCTTTGTTTCTCTCTGCATCTAAAGCTGCCTTCAATTGTGTGCTGCCAACATTTCCACCCTTTTCTGGATGTCTCCCAGGCCATTAGATATCCTCTCCACAGGTGCTCATGGCAAAAATGGCCTTGTAGACGGGTTGCACTGTTCAGTAACGGGCCGTCGTGCACAGTAATGCCTCCTCTTTGCAATGACCATTACCTTAGGATGGCAGGCTGTTGCACCTGGAACTGCCATTCCCTTCACTGATGCCATTATCCTTTAATATAGTCAAGTTAATAATGTATACAATTTTCCAAATAGAAATAGACAGTAACTGCCCATATTTTAGGTTACTTTTTTTAATCATATTTCACATTTTCAACAAAGTCTGGTATCAGGCTACCGTGATCACTATAGGTTTTTGAAAATAGCTAGGTTTTAATATAGGGGTTATAGTTTTGGGCTCATGGGGTCATAGGAGACATATTTTTAATTACAATAGATGAAAACAATATTATTGTGTGTACAAGTGGTTTATTCCAACTTGTTATTTTGGAGTATGCTAATTGTGTAAAAATATTGTAGGATTTTGACTTTTAATTTTGTGATTTTTCTAATGTAGAATTTTAGCATGTATTTATACATTCTATGTTCAAGAGTTTCCATTGAAGATATCTACTATTCTATGTAGTTTATTCAACCCTTTCACATAGATCCTTATCTAGCAGCATGGAGACTTGGTTCGTTGAGTACAGAGTAGCGGTGGGTTGTTAGGAGGGATGTGGTCTAGCTAGGAGAAAGCATAACGTTGAAGAATGGAGATGTTGTCTAATAATAATAAAGGTAAAGCCTAAAGGAAGGGTCTGGCGAATAGGTTAAGTATTTTCCAGTAGCAGGAGTGGACTGGCCTATGGACAAACTCTGGAGATTTTGCGGTAGGCCTCTGCACCCTGGGCTTCTTTTGGGTGGTAACCTACTTTATTTCCAAATATTATCACAGGAAAAGGGTTGTGCTAACTGAAAATGTGTAATATGTGGCTACTGTGAAAAGTATTTCCAGGGCCTCTTTTGTTTCCGATAGGAAGCATTGTGATGTACTGGGCAGTGGAAGTGCTTTTGAAACAGAGAGGAATGGTCCAGGTAGTTTAGTTCATTGGAGAGAACGTGTGGACTGAATGGGTGATAAATGAAGCGATAGGAACAGATTGTGGCATGTAAGGAAGGATTTATTTTTGCAGGGGGCGAGATGTGACCTCATAGAGATCAGTGGATCCTAGACTGGGGCAATTATCCATAATCTTGCCTTATACACGTGGTGGGTTTGAGTGTCTAGGGGTAACATAAGTTTATTTCTCATTATGTACTGAACATTTGCAATTGCCAGTTAAAAATGTTCGGATTGATGTAATGTGGGTCAGACACAAGTCTGTATGTTGTATAAACCTACCTGCAGATGGTCAGCAAAAAACATCGCAAACACAGAAAAGGCACTACACGTCAATTTTACAAATGGCTGACTTCAGAATACATTTTTGTATGTATTTATTCGTGTTTTATATTGCGCCACATACATCTGACTGAATATTCCCGTGGGTGGTTAATATATGTATATACACTGCAGAGAGAAAAGATCACGACTCACGCCCCCTTGAAGAAGTTACGCTCCCTGAATGACCTGGATCAAGCCAACGATGAGCAGGAGATTGAGTTCCTCAAGCTGCAGGTGGTGGAACAGCAGAACGTGATTGACGAGTTGACGAGGGTAAGTCACCCCAGGCAGGAATCTATGAGATGTTGACCGTGGGTGGGTGCAATGTGGGCCCAAGATGGTCCTTGGGCTGTTTGTCAATGAAGGTGTTACACAAACAGACTGGCTTTCACAGACTTTGCTGCTTTAATGCAATAGGAATGTTCAGTTGGATAATGTTCTTAGAAACTTTATATCTGCTTCTCCTAATATGTTCTTTGCTTTCCATCCAAGAAATAGTTACGTATAGTTAACTTACGCCAATTCTTGCATTATCCCATGTTTTCCTGGATCCCCCAGACTGTCATGTTCTATTGCCAGAATATTTAATTCATGAGAATGATTAGAGTGATTGTCTAGTGATACACCTGGAAAACCAGTTTCTGGATCCATTTGCCCATTGCATGTGTTCCCTTTCTCATAAGACATAGTTTGGGATCATGGGAAACTTGAGAAATTGCTTGTTTTGCTTTGGGGAATCAGAAAACGAATTTAAATGCCAGCCGTAGGATATGGCGTGAGCCCTCCCAGTTCTCTGTGAACATATCACGTACATCACATCCCCAATAATAATGTTGCCATCATAATAAAACTAGAAGTAGTATGATAGTTGCAGCAGTATGGCCAGTGAAAAATATCTCCAGTCAAATATGTTTTTAATCACTCATTAAAAGCACTCCCAACACATACCACAAATCAGTTAATTTACTACTAAAACACTGTCCTGCCATATTTGGATAGAAAATCTGGTTGCTAGTCTTTCCCAAAAAATTCCATTTGGATATTGTGCTCTGGGATATTAATATGTTCATATTGTTGCTGGCTATCTTATTTGGGAGATAATGCTTGTATAGACGTTTTTCTCGGAAAAGTCCCACAGAACAACATTCTACCATTTTACATTAGCAAAGGAATTTCTTTGACTGATCGGACCATGCTGTGCCCCTTTTTGCGCTGATCAACATTTTTTAGTCCTAGCCACATCTCACGCTGTTTATTTTGTTGGCAGAGGTGAATAGCTTACACATACATCAGAGCAGCCAAAAGTGACAAAATACATATTTAACTGAATACAGTGGTGCATATGAACGGTGGCATAAAGACAGACAGGAATGCAGCATCGCAAAGCGATCAAAGCTGTGGCACTTTATAGAGATGATTGCGATGAGTTGTCCCCAGAAGAGGGTGCGTCTAGGCTGTTAAGATAGCTGTAAAAGGCAGTCCAGATGTTTTTAGGCCGGGAGTGGTCCAGGAGGATACTAAGGTACTCCTCCTCGCAGTTCCGAGACCATGTTAATAAGTTGAACCATTTCTGAAATGTGGGAGGGAGGAGGACTTCCAGCTCTGCAACACACACTTCTTAGCAATTATAGAACTCACATTTAAAAATTTAGCAGCACTTCTAGCTCCCTCGGCCCCCCATGCCCTAAACAGTACCCCCAGTGGGTCAGGCTCAATAACAGTGTCACAGATTTCTAAGGATCTCTTCCCAAAATGCAGCTAGCCTCGGGCAGTCCCAGAACATATGCAGATGGCCGGCACCCTCTGCTCCGCAGCGAGGGCAGAGCCTTGGGTCGGAGCGAGCAAACCGGGAGATCGTGCGTGGGGTGTAGTATAACCTGTTCAACAGTTTGTACTGGATGGTGCGGTAACGGAAGTTCAAGGAGACTCTTAGAGTGGGAGAACATTTTTGTCCACAGTTGGTTTGGATGCCCAGTTGTCCCGGGCCCTAGAAGGCTGTGATGGGGCAGTAGTTAGGAGGAGTTTGTATAGTGAGGATACCACCCCGCGGGCCCCACCCACGTTGACGATGTAGGAAATCCCAGCGGAGTCGGAGGGATCATTGGGAAACCCAGATCATGCACCACGGAAGGCAGCTCGGAGCCTATAAAATTGTAACAGCTCCAACGGTGACCCCGAGTGGCCCGGCTTCCAGGTCTGCGGTGCCCGTCCGGGTAGAAGTCAGTCAGGGCTAGGTATTCCAGAGTCTGCCAGTGTTGTGGTCGTTTGTGGGTTCCAGCCGGGGGAAACGCCAGGCGGGGAGCCACTTGTAATATGGGTGTACCTCAGCCCCCGTAGCGAATATCCGTCCCCAAGCATGCAGAATAGTTCGAACCGGGTCAATGGCTGAGTCCGGCTCGTATCGGCTATGTAATAATAAGGACATTATGTTGGTGTCAGATGCTGCAAGGGTTTCCAGCTTGACATGAGAGGGTGTGGGGGGGGGGTTCCAGGATACCAGTAGGAGGCGAACTGTGCCTGTGCCGCGATCCAGTAACGCAGCATGTCAGGGGCAGTAAAACCCCCTTTTTCATAGGGAATAGTCATAGCAAGCCATTTTTTACGCACTACCCCTGAGTGCCACAGAAACTGAGCGCACATCTTGTGTAGGTCTGCAAAGTATTTCTTACCGGGTCAGGTGGGTACATTAGTGAATATATACAGCAGCTTAGGGAGTAGTATCATTTTTACCAGTGAAAGTCTCTTCGCTCGAGAAAGCGGGACAGGGCGCCAGCGCGCTCTCTTGGCTTCCGCCTGTTCCGCCACAGCCAAGTAGTTGTCAGCCAGGAGGATGTCTTTGGTCAGGGACACCTGGATTCCCAGGTATTTAATCCCGTCAGGGGACCAACGGAGTGGGTACTCAGTGGCAGGGTGCGCTGTGGAGCTTGTGAGAGGGAAGAGTTCAGATTTGGTGTAATTGATTGTAAAACCAGAATATGTGCCGATAAGGGTGATGTCACGCAGGATTGGGTCGAGGTGGTCATTGGGGTCTCTGACGAACAGAAGCACGTCATCCGCGTAAAGTGAGATCATTTCGGGGGTATCTAGTAGCCGTATCCCTTTGTGTGAGTGACGCTCACTGACAGGGCAAATAGGATCTGAGAGAAAGGGCATCCCTGACGGGTGCCTCTGAAGAGAGAGACCAGTGCGTAAGTTTGGGAGTTGACATGGACCTTGGCAACCGGGTAGGTGTATAGTAACTTAATGTATGCGATCATCCTGGGTCCTATGCCCATGGTCTCAAGGATGAGCCACATGTACTTCCAGGTCACCATGTCGAAGGCCATCTGAGCATCCAAGGTGACCGCAACCGCACTCACAACCTGATCGATTTGTGCCATGACTTTTAGAAGCCTTCTGATATTGTGGGACGTAGATCTCCCGGGCACAAAGCCTGACTGGTCCTCATGCACCATATAGGACATGACAGGCATGAAGCGGTTAGCGATCACCTTAGCAAAAATATTAGTATCCAAATTCATCAATGAAAGGGGCCGGTAGGATCCGCATTCATTGCTAGGCTTACCAGGCTTGAGCAGGACCGTAATAACGGCCTTACGTAGTGTCGGGGAAGGGATCCTACCCTGAGTGACTCATTCCACACCCCGAGCAGTTCGGGAGCCAATATTGCCACATGATCCTGATAAAATTCAGCCGTTAGCCCGTCGGGGCCCGGTGCCTTTCCTTTAGGGAGACTAGATATAGCCTCCACTATTTCATTCACTGTAATAGGGGAATCTAGTTGGTCTCTCGTGGCGGGGGAGACGCAGGTGGTGGGTATCTGTTCCAGGTGCTCCCGCATCTGGGAGTCACTATGTTCAGGGGGCTGGGAGTATAATTCCGAGTAGAAGCCTGTGAAGACTTCAACGATTTGCTGGTCGGACCACTGTATAACCCCCTGATTGTCCTTGATACAGGTTATTTGGGATTGGCCCCACTTCCCCCTTGTCAACGCGGCCAGCGTTTTTCCGGGTCTGTCACCATCGCCGTACCTCTGTGCTGCCTGTCGGCGGCTGAAGTACTGGACTTCCCTAGTGGCTTGTTCATTGAAGATTTTGAGCTCTTCACTGATCTGGGAGAGGACACTTGGGTCGATCGAGGCCGGGTGGGCTCGTTCCAGGTCCCGTAATTTAATTTTGGTGCAAGACAGGGCAGCTCTTATAGTTTTGAGGACTCCCGACTCTCTAGAAATGGACGCACCCCTGATGAAGGCTTTGAAAGCGTCCCAGCGGACCCCTAAGGTGGTGGACTGGGGCATATTGTTTTCAAAATAGGTCTGAATGTCGGTGAGGATGTCCGCCTTGAATACAATGTCCTGCAGAGCGGACGATTTGAATCGCCATGTGTTGATAGTAGGGGCAGGTATTCCCAGTTACAGGGTTATCGAGATCGGTGAATGATCAGACAGTGTGCGCGTGAGTATCTGTGTTTCCACTACCATACCCAGCATAGGGCCGGACAACAGAAACATGTCGATCCTGGAGGAGCTATTGTGAACTGAATAGTAATAAGTAAACTCATTCGTTTGCGGATGTAGGGCCCTCTATGTGTCGTGGATGTCAAGTGTCGCACTGTGGGTCAGCAATCTGTGCGCTGTGCTAGACAGGGGCCTAGGGGCTGTGCCCCGCACATTCCAGGATATCACCATTACAGGCATGTCAATGATTTAAGTAACATCCCACCACTGTTGTCGTAAAGTGAATCCAGGGCGGGAACCGTCCCCACAGAGGCTCCCCAATGCACTGTGGTCTGCCAATCCGCCTGTGCCTTTTTTCATAATAAACAACAAACCCACTCCACTCCCCTCCCGCACCACCCCATCCAAGCAGGCAGTGTTACCCTCCTCCCCCCACCCGTTATTACCAGCACGTCCCACGAAAAAGGGGACAACAAGCGGTGCCCAACATGGGTCCGCAATCCCATCGGCCCAACCGGGGCCAATACCCAACTTCAAATCAACAAGATTAAACATTGCCATCGCAGTGGGGTGCGCCGTTGCCGTGTGGTGGACACTTAGAAGAATAGGAATAACTAGGTTACCAGCCGTGTCTTGAACGATTCAGATGCATGCATAGTATACCCGGCACTCATGGGCCGGGTCCAGATGAGTAACAACAAGGGGTTAAGGATACCGGGGGGTAGAGGCCCTGTAGGTACAAATGGATGAGCAATCAACAAGTAGAGTGCGCAACAGTAGCCGGCCGGTATGCACAGCAGGGAGCCGCCCCTGGACCCAGGCGGTGAACCATGCATAAATGATCAACACCGGTATTCGATGCGTGATTACAGGTGAGCCAAAAAGGCTGCATTACTATCAGCACATAAGGAGACAAGCAATGATAAACAAATAACAGCGATATGGAGTGATCAGTGTTCAGTCATCAACCATGGGCTTGCCGTTGGGATTAGGCAGCGGTATCTGTGACTCTATAAATTTGACAGCCTCCTCGGGCACCGTAAAAAAAACAGCTTCTCTTTGAAGGTAATTTTGATCCTGGCTGGAAAGAGGATGGCATATGGGACATTGCGCTCACGTAACAGTTTCTTGACTCCCAGGAATTGACGTCTCTCCTGTTGCACCCCGACGGAGAAGTCAGGGAATATCCAAATGGTGTTAGAGTCAAGGCGTAGGTCACCCTTCTCGCGTGACAGGCGTAAGATGAAATCCCGGTCTCTATAATTAAGAATCCTGGCGGTGATGGGTCTGGGGAAGTCTCCTGGCTTGGGACGCGGGGACAGGGCCTGATGGGCTCGCTCGACTGTAAAGAAAGGGGATAGAGCTGGGTTCCCCAATAGGTCTTTAAGCAGATTTTCGACTGCCAACTTCATGCAACCATTCAGGGCATTTCAAGAAACCCCAATTATGCGCAGGTTTTTTTTTCAACGCGAGCGGGACTCAAGGTCATCGCACTTTGATTTCACCACCTTCATGTCGTGGCTCAGGGTGGCCACAGCATCCTGTAAGGTGTGAAGTTGATCTTCGTTAGCCCCAATTCTGTTTTCCGCCTCGGTAATCCGCGTTCCTGCTTGATCGACCCGGGATTTAAGAGAGGCAACGTTGGCATTAATAATGTCCAATTTTTCGTGGAACGAGGCAAAGTTTTTGGCCATCGACTCCATCATGGTAGTGAGATCTGAGGCCGTTGCTCCAGGGGGGAGCACAGAGTCAGGGTCTTCATGGGCGGGTGCTGCGGCGCCCTGGTCTGCACGTGGGGTCACCTTTGCGAATGTGTCCATGGCGCCCACCTTGTTCGTGCCCCTAGACTTGTTGGGCATCGCACGTCTGATGAGGGGTGACCCAACTGGTCAGGCCCGGTGTACTGTGAGGTGCCAGGATGCAGTGGCGAGACTTACTCTTCAGGTGCTGCAGGTCGCTAAGTTCAGGAGAGGGTAGAGATGGGCTGTGACGCCGCTAGTGTGATCACAGTCCAGATAGCCACTGAGCCGATGAATGAGCCAGATGAGAACTGTAGCCAGCACAGACGCCCAACATGGGAGGTGCAGGGGCTAGCGGGAGGCACTGCGGGACGCTGCCGGCGTGGAATTCGACCAACTGGGGTAGGCAGGGTGGCCGCCGTGAAGTAGCACGTTGTCGGTGCATGGCTGGGGCCGATGCCGGTTAGGCCAGAGAGTTTGTGGCCCCCCGCGTGCGCCAGGCACGCACAGTGCCTGGGTTCAGGCGTCTGGTATCCAGCGTGAGACAGTGCCCTATCGGGCAGCTTGCATTATGTGTAGGGAAACGTGGCAGCAGGAGCCCCAAGTCTGGTGCAGGACAGCCGGAGGGAGCCAGCGGCTCAGTACGCCCACAAGTGTCTTAGGCCACAGTGGCCAATTGGGCCCAGGGAGCGGGCCGCAGGGCAGGCTGCGCAGGTGGCGCAGGGAGGCTGTATGGTGAGGCGCCCGCAACTATGAGAAATGCACCGGGCGGGGATGCAGCATGTACCAAGGGGGGGCGAGCCTCCACCCAGCCCAGCTGCTCACCTGAGCCGTGGAAGCAGGCCGCCACCCGCGAGAACTTGCCCTGGATCTCCCAGGCCTCAGCATACAGTTCGCCAGATCCAGTGGCCCGCTCGGGAGCTGGAGCGAGGCCGCGATGCTGTGATGTCGAGGTGGGGTAGTGGTCCTCCGGGATGGCGCGACCGGGGGCAGGGAAAGCGCGGCGCACAGTTATGGCCCGGAGGTGCACTCGTCACCACCCACCGGCATTGGTGACTGCGGGCGTCGTCCCCATGCGCCGCAGCCAAGTGGCAGGGATGTCCCCCGGAGGAGGGCCCGCGCCGGATCTCAGGCAGTGCCGGGGCGCACACAGGAATACGGCCCGAGATCTCAGATATGGCCCAGCGGGGCTCCCAGTGCCCGATTTCGGCCAGGAAAGCAGCAGGGTGTGCAGCGCGATGTCGGCTGCAATCAGGGAAGGTGCAGTGTTGGGGAAGTGTAGCTTTTCGCTGATGATGGCGGATTTCGCGTCCCAGCCACACGGAGCTCCACGGCTAGGCGGCCATTTTCGGGCTGCTCAACAGCGACCCCTCCACATCTCACGCTTTTAACCTTTTTGGTGGAGACATATTTTTTGCAAGTTGCATAGTTTTCTCTGACACATTTCCCTAGGAGAGCATATCTCCCTGTCAGTGTTTATTTGTCTTTGTAACCACTTTTTGTCTGTCAATGTTCTGTCAAAACACATTGAAGTTTAATCTGGGACCCTCACCTGACCAATCAGCTCCTTTAAATCTGCCTGGAATAATCTGGCAGAGATGGCTCGGACCACATCTGCTTATATCTACAGGATCTGTGCCACCATATTCTTATAGTTATCCTTAAGGAGCAGATTTGGCACAGGGATTCGGGTGGTTCTCATGCCTCTACCCAGTCCTTGCAGATAACTGAACAAGGTAATGGAAGCTGCCATCTAAAAACATGGCGGCTGCCATTACTATGAATCTGTGCCTGGATAAAATTGTGAACTCGAAGGAGATACACACACATTCCCTGCATGGAGCAGATTCCCCACTGTTTATCCAGTTCTGTGCAGAGAATCCTCTCCAAAATTGAGTGGTTGAGGCAGAACACACAGAGATTTTGTGTCTGCATGATTTGCCTCATCCATGTATTTTTGTCCAGGCATGAAAATAAGCCTTAAAATATTGTCCATATATCCTGTGTGAAGCAGATCTGAAGGACCTTCAAACAGTTTAATTGGAGCCTGTAACTCTGTTATGACTATGTTGATGAGGGTGCCCGAGCACTGAGGTCCTCCTCTGGTCAGTGACCAACACAGGAACAAGGTTGGATTTGGACTGCATGATGATAGATCCAATATCATCTGACCAGATCGGTATTCTGAGGCAAGCACACGCAACGCTTTCCTAGTGCTGACTCCTTATCCTGAGGAAGATTCCAAATCCACAAGCTCTGCCATTACTCCTAGGCCACTTAGTCCCTCCTGGTTGGTCGGAGGGGGCATGTCTTGTCACAGGAAAGCTCCGTAGAGGGGCACACAAATCCAGGCAGGCAGCAATGTCATCCAGTCATGACTCCACCCAAGATGATTCCCCTTCACTCACACCGTACTCCTCTACAGTAGCTGTGGGTTCTGATGGCAAAATGGTTAATTTCTAGCCCTGGCAACCATTGTCATGACGAGAGGTGATATTAGGACTGGCATTATACAGACCCGTTTCACTATTCCTTACATTTAAAACAATGTAAATGGTGGCACCTAATGTTATTAACTGGGAGAGTCTATACAATGCTTCCTTCTCCTTTTCATGCCTGATTCAGAACACTTTGAGGCACTTCAAACAGCTGAGGTGCATATAACCTAACAATGATGATTTCCTTTTTGCTTTTCAGGACAGGGAAAAACTCATCCGCCGCAGAAAGCACAAAAGGAGCTCCAAACCCATCAAGGTATCAAATAAACTAGGGCAGATTTTTCAGACGAGCATGTGTGGGTGTATGTGTGTGGGGTGGGAGTAATGCAGTGCAGTGTTCTACATGATAGGACTGTATCGTAGTGGCAAAAACAGGGGCACTTGAGTGCCAGCCAAGTTTGCAGAAAAATAGAACATTGAACACAGAGTGCTGCATCTTATTTCTTCAGCACTCATGCTTCCCAACTGCCGTCCAGACCTCCACTTGAAACTTTATTAAAGTGTTAAAATGCCTGCACTTAAGAGGATGTCCAATGTTATAGTTTTTGTCCTAATATTTACACAATCCTAAGCATGCCTGAATACATTCCTAAAATATTGTCCTTTTATGATTGCAATTATATCGCTATTATTTTCATCTGCTACTATGTTTACTTAACCGTAATGGCTAACATGTATGGTTTTTGCATCAAGAGATTGTGGTGAAGAGTGTGTTGGTAAGAGTGTGTGGCATAAGAGTGTGTTGAACAGGATGCTGTTATGTAAGAGTGTGCGGTGTATAATTGTGTTGCGTCAGGGTGTGGCATAAGTATGTGTGTCACAAGAGTGCATGCTGTAAGACTATGAGATGCAAGAGTGTGTGTTTTAGGTTGTGCGTTTTATAGAGTGTGTGCCATAAAAGTGTATTGTGTCAGGGTGTGTTATGTACGTATGTGTGGTGTATGAGCATATGGCACAAGTGAGTGCCATATGAGTATGTGCTGTACGAGTGTGCGGCATAAGAGTATGCAGCATAAGATTGTGTGGCATATAAATGTGTGGTGTAATAGTGTATGGCGTAGCAGTGTGTGCTGTGCTGTGCTGTAAGAGTGTGTGCCCTAAGTGTGTGTGGTGCAGTGTGTGTGGTGCAAGTGCGGGTGGCATGTGTGTGTTTTGTGTAAGAGCCTGTTGCTCACAAGTATATAGTGTGAGTGTGTGTGGCACAAGAGCGTGTGTAGTAAGATCTTGTGGATTAAGTGCATGTAGTGTAGGTGTGTGTGGCATAAGAGTGTGTGGTGCAAGGCATATGAATGTTTGGCGTGTAAATGTTTGGCATGTGTGTGTATAGCATGTAAGTAGCATGTAATGGCGCACATGTCCAATGTGTCTCCTATAAACATGAAAAATCGGATTAAAGTGAGGTGTGATTTTGAAGTGCATTTTTTAATATATATACGAGGCATCCAGGAGTTTCACATTTCGTACATCTACACAATTTACATCTTCTATATGTGCCATATATGAAAACTCACATCAAACTCAGTCCTGGCTTTGATGTTACTTTTTATACATATAGTAGCGTACATGTGTGAAATGTACTTCTCCTATACATTTCTTATATATAGAAATAACCACCAATACTATGAAGATGTGCCAAATAATTAATCTGTCCTCCCACATACTTACGAAGCCCCAAACCTCGGTTCTCTCTCTTGGGCTTAATTTCTGCCCCACCAAGGCTTTTGACTACATCCAAGCACGTTTAGATCTTGACAAATTCTTTCGGAAGATCAAGCTCAGGAAATGTTTCATTCTAAACCCCACTGTCATGAAGCCTTCTGTACCTCGGACTGGCCGTACCAACCTCCTCATTTCTGATATTCCATCGCTTTTGGATCTTGCCAGTCTTGAAGACACCCAGTTCGATCCTGTCAATGTTGATTTTACTGATTTTGACATTGACCCTTGCTGGGATGTACATACAAAGCTCAAGAACAAATCCAGATTCAATCCGCAGTTCCCTGTGGGTGGTTGTTTGGAAGCTTTTTATGAATTGTGTGTCAGTGATTTGAGAAAACTACGGACAAGCACTGACAGAGTTAAATATAATCTCACTGCATCACAATTAAAGGCCATAGGTGAATTACAAAACCTGCCCAATATTGTCATTAAGAAGGCTGACAAGGGGTCTAATATCGTGATCCAAGATAGAGTCCATTATGTTTCTGAAGCCAACCGCCAACTTAGGGACCGACTGTGTTATGCCAAATTACTAAAAAATCCTTTTAATGATATACAGTCGGAATTAAATAATCTCTGCACCAAGTGGGCTGATAATGGACTTCTTGAGGAGGATCTAGTTAAATTTCTTGTTCCCTCTTGTCACATTGTCCCTACCATCTATTTTCTACCTAAGACACACAAATCTCTTACCCACCCACCCGGGAGACCTTTTGTTACGTTATGTGGTTCCCTTCTTGAACACTTGGCCCAATTCATTGATGAGACTTTGTTTCCTTTTGTTTCCGTTTTGCCATCTTATTTGCAGGACATCAGGGATTTTTTATAACATATCAATGATACTCCCTGGGAAGAGGGTTTTCTTTAAGCCACCCTTGATGTTGTATCATTGTATACCTCTATTGATCATCAAGTTGGAATGCGAGCCTGTCAATTTTCCTTGGAAACACGGTCATTGAATTTGCATGGTCACAGTTCCATGATTTTGGAGATGTTGCTTTTTTGCCTCACGAATAATGTCTTTTTGTTTGATGGCACTTTTTACCGGCAAGTCAGGGGTACTGCTATGGGCAGTACCTTTGCCCCATCGTATGCGAACCTGACGATGGGTTGGTGGGTGGCTACATTCTTACACAATCTACTTGCATTCAGCTTTTCCACCCCAATTGTTGCCTGGTGGCGCTACATCGATGATGTGTTTGTAATATGGAAGGGGACCGTCAGTGATTGGCAACTTTTTGTGAGAACCATCAATACCAACACGGTGAATTTATGTTTTACTGAACGCCATAGCACCACAGAGGTAATCTATCTCGATGTGGTGGTATCCCTGGACACATCTGGTTTCCACACAGTTCTCCACAAGAAACCCTCCAACACTGGCCTACCCTTGCATGCTACCAGTTGTCATCCGGGGCCATGTAAACGCAGTATTTATTCGCTACCGTAGGAATTGCACCGATTTGGTTGCCTTTGACCAGCACTGTGATTGAGCTGCCACCGACTTTTTGCAACAAGGGTATACCAAAAAGAACATTGAAATGGCCTATAATAAGTCCAGAGGCCTTTGCAGGGACAAATTATTGTATGGCATTCCATCGTGCAAGACTGCTACAGATGATGAACCTAGACTCATTCTCTCCTTCGATAATGCTTCCAAGAATGTACGTAGGATCATTGAGCGACATTGGCGTGTCTTAACTTTGGATCAAGATTGATGCTCTGTACTTTCCAAACGCCCTACCATAACTACAAAAGAGTACCATCGCTTAGAGAGAAGTTAGTCTCCAGCTTTCTGTCATCTATCGATAAAAGTCCCCCCTCTTCCAATTGGCTGGCGGTCTCCCCCATTGACTTTACCAAATGTACTAAATGTAAAGCGTGTGCCCACGCGTCTCCCTGCAAATTTTACTTGCATCCAGTAACAAAGAGTAAGCAAATCATAAATTATTCCATCAATTGTGACACTACTTACGTTGTCTATGTTCTCACATGCCCCTGCAGGAAGTGGTACGTCGGGAGTACCACCTGTAAGCTTAAACTCAGGATTCTCCAGCATCCCAGGGCTATTAAAAACTCTGATCCCGCGTACCCTATGGCTAAACAATTCGTGCAGGAACATGCGAATGACTCAAGTTTGCTTAATTTTTTTGCAGTGGCACACGTCCCTATTCTTCCCATGGGTGGAGACCGTGTTTTAAAGTTAAGACAATTAGAGACACGATTCATTTTGGACCTCGATACCAAGTTCCATAATGGACACAATCTTGATGAGGAGCTTTAGACGTTCCTCGGGACTTGAGGCTGGCTGACATTCTTACTTTCATTTTTTGTCACTCCCTCCCTCTTGCTGACTTATCTCGATTATTCTTTTGGTTTTGGTGGCTTCAGCTTCTGTTTTTCTCCATATTTTGCATCCTTGGTGTTTTTACATTTATTTTCTCTGTATTAGATTTATGTATGTTTATTTGTCTATCTGCTGCAGCACAATTTGATTGGACATAGCTCTTTATTGTTCTTTTATTATTATTCTCAGTTGTCCCCTTTTTTTTCCATTCTTGTGGTCCCACCTTCAGCTTCACAGTCATCCCCCTCTTTTCATTTGTACTTTTGCACCAACATATTTTTGTTAATATTAGCTATTCCGTCTTTCCATTACCCTTGTAGGTTCTATGACTCTGGGCATCTTTGACATTAATATCTTCTTTTTTGGCCAGCCATGTACTGTGTGATTTTATATGTGTTCCTTGTTATCATTCCGGCTCGTGTATATTACATCTTTCGAGGTTGCGATTGTTTCTTTTTAACGATGCCGCCACTTTGCAATTGTTGCAATTTTTGACTCTGCAATAATGGCCCAGCATATTTGCACATTAGTATGCTGCTTGCACTTGCACTTTATTACTATTTTAACAGGGTCATCATGGTGTCCTTTGCATTGTTTTAGATTTGTATACTGCTACCACGTTGTAGCGCACTTGCGCTACACAACTATGCTGCTAAATTACATGCACTTGCACTTTATTCCATTTGCCTGAATGCTGCTACTTGCCTTGTTTACACATATTGTTATTGTCACTTTTATCTTGCATTTTTGCACACTCATTGACTGCTAGAATTTTTTTTAACATCCTATCATGCTTCATTCATCGGCATTAGTCCTGTATATCTATGTTCTATGATGCTCCAGATTGATGTCATTTATCCTTTAGTGTTGTTGCTAGACGGTGTGTCTATTTCCATTTTTATTCAATGGTTTTATTCATTAGGGGCGGATATGTAAATTAATTTTTTTCGACTGTGTGACTACATCATTGATTTCAATTTTGTACTACTACTGTTGTTTATATTTGGTGGTACCCCGGAACCATGGCCCTGTCCCACATGGAAGGCGTGCTCCCGATTATATTTCATGGTCATTTTGCCATGTTTTCCATTTTTTTAATGCATTTACTGCATTCTTTATTGTGGCACCACTTGGCCTTTAATCCAGTTCATTTTTACGATTCCATTCCAATATGGCCGCGGCCTTCTCCATTTGTCCAGGTACCCATGTAGTTGCAGGGAAATAGTAAAAGCACTTCTTTTGTCAAATTATAAAAGTGCTCTAGTCCTTCCTCTCTTCACGTGAACAAGCACTCAGTTGAGTGTGAAATGCGTTGTGTGCGGGTCGTGCATCCTGGCATCCTGCCTCTGTTTTTGCCGCTGCTCCCCAGCCGTATTTTGTGTATTTTTTGTTTATTTTTTGGTCACATTAAATACTCTAAGACCTTTACTTTCTTCGTGAGCTGTGCTATGTGTGTTTACTCACGGATTTTGGTCCTTTTTGACCGTGGAGAGTGCGGTTCACTCTCTCCTCTTTTTTTTACTATATATATATATATATATATATAACTCACATCAAACTTAGTCATGGGATAAACATGTCCGAAACGTACATGTACAGTTTGTAAAAAAGAGGTACATTCAACCTGCGTATGTGTCAAATATAGATAGAGCCTAAACCTTGAACATCTCAAAATTGGGACAATTACAATATATTTCATTTGAAAAAATTTGTTTTTTTGCTATATAAAAGCACAATGTTAAAAAAGTGTTTAAAAGTTTGTCAACTCCACTGGAACCAAGAGAATCCCAAAGAGCCTGAAGGCTGGCCCAATAAAACCTTCCTGAAACAATCCAATTCTGAGTCTTCTGAACATAATATCCTGTGTAAAGCTATAGGAAATCTGTCACCACACAATTAATGAGCACATTTACAAAGCAAAACAAACTTGCTAACGAACACACTATCAGGTTTGAGAAATGGCTGCAGCACTAACACAACCACTTTGCAAGTTGTAGAGTACTCACTAGGCCACCTTGATGGAAGTTGAAGACTCCTTTCCTATGTTACCTAATCTGCCTGCAGAGCTTTATGTTGGGGGCCATGAGTAGCACAGCACCAGCCTTGTCTCCCAAATGCGCATTTAAAGCCAAATCCTCAAACAGGTTGCTCATGTCTGCAAGAGTGCTACAAGATAGAAAAAAGTGAAGACTGCACATCTCAGCCTGTGCCCTTGGCATATGGAGTCCCCCATGGTCCAATTCTCCCCCGCCCCCTTTTCTGTTTAACATTCACATGGTATCCCTCATGAACCTCATTGGGAATAGGAAATCCATCATAGCAGTGTCGGGAGTACAAGTTATGACCGACGAGGAAAATTGCCTTGAACAAACCCTGACATGGAATCTCTCCACCACTTGAAGCTTAACCTACACACACAAACAGAAGTATGCTTCACTCCTTGGTCAATACACATCTTTGGGTTTCATCCTAGACAGTAAGCTACACCTAGACATGCATGCCAAAACCATGGCAAAAGGATCTCAACCCCAATTCTGTATTCATGCGTAGTTCAAAGAGATGCATTTCTAAACAGGACTGTGATCGAGGCCCTACTGCGTTCAAGGGATTGGGGTCATAATACTATGGTCCTTTTATGTGGCATTTTCTGCATTGCTCAGCATCACCGACCTCTTGTGTGCATCTGTGGGTATTTCCTACTTCTGGTCATGTGTCCATGGGGCGTCCTTCCAATCATTCTTCTCTCTGCGATCTACTGAGTGCTGCTCCTCTGCTAACAGGAGGGATATCTCTATGACCCCGCTTTCGGCGTCAATCCTCTATTGGGCATTGCTGTTCGTGGTCTTCATCTTTCTGCCAAGTTGCCATGGCTGCCTAGTACTGCAGCCCCCATCCGTATCACAGTGGCTCTGTGAAATCTCTGTAGCAGTAGAATGACGCGCTACCCTCTGAAGCGTCTCGATGCCTTTTGAGTTTTTGTGTGCTGCATAAATGAATAAATAAATAAAGGCTAAACACGAGAAACGTTCTACTAACGTGCTTCACACATATCACTTCAGTCTTATTCGGTCAACGTGAGTATTCAATAGCCAGGAGGTTGTGTTCAGGATCAAATGCCTTCCCTAGAATGCTATTTATTTCAACACTACCAGATACGAAGCAGATAAACTCTTGCTCTCGGGCGGGTCATAGGATTTCCGTAGCGACCTAGAATATTTTTTGTAAAACCCCCTCTTCAAAAAACTTCAACTTTCTCACAAGCCTTCTCAGGAAATACCACTAACATTTGCAACTCTTCATCCAGAGCTGCTCTATATAGCCCATCCCTTTTTTCCTTACAAAAAGACCAACAAGTATTTTTTAAACAAATATCTCACAGGCACTATCCAACTGTACCATGATCCCAGATGCCTGACGGTGAGATTGCAAACTATTTCTTGGCCTATGAAGAAATCTCCACCCTGTTTCCTCTAGAGCGCCGCTAAGCTCCCACCCATCACCATAAACCTACTTCCTCTCCTCGCTAAACTCCTCCCACCCCCGCTATGAACTTGCCGAAACCATTGATGGGAACGCCTCTCATTTTACCATCCTCTTTCTTTGCCACAGTATCATGCTTGCCTAACCACCCTCTTTTCCAGCTTGGTCTAAAGACCTATGCTGGGAACAGTCACGCATACCTTTCAGCTTCTTCAGTACCTTGGCCCATTCCCTCATAGGCTTGACGCCAGGCCATACACCTGGGTGTAATTCCCACACAGACAGACTCTGTACATGACACGCAGTGCCTCACCTTTCTCGCAGCAGTCACTGCTCACTTACCTGTAGGAAGGGTCTTCACCACACCACCCATCACTAACCTCATCTTCTGCCATCACCACCAACCCAGTTGTGTGCAATCCATGATATAGATGAAAGGCGAGCACTGAATATAGCATGTCTGAAGTTAGGTGATGGTGTTAAGGGTACGTCTTCACCCTTTCTTATAGTTATTCCAAGGCGGTGTAGTTTCTAATCCTCTCACGCCTACTTGCAAATGAACTACAGTGAAAGTTGCGTTATCTGGCACTTCACTAACAAGAACATTCTAGTGAACCGCATCTCCCCTTGCCAGTAGCAGTGGCATTTGCTACCCAGGAACGCCAAGCCAGTTAACCAAGCAAAAGGGCTTTTTTGCCCCTTTTTTGGGCTCTCTGCCACCCACATAACCGGAATTCGGCTATCCAACATATTTGGTTATGTGGCATTATAAAGCTTTTACTGTATTTATTTATTTATTTATTTATTTGTTTATTTATATAGCACACCTAACCCTCAGGTATCTGGGCGCATTACGTATGGTTACACATTGTTCATTAACGACAAACAGGTAAGAGAGCAGTGCATGAGCTTGTTACAGTTGCATCACAGGTATAATTAGGTTGTCATACAAATACAGGGTAACAGGATAATCAAGTTGACAGACAAATACAGGGTAACATGATTCAGAATCCATTATGACACCTCCTGTGTAAGGAGACAGTTTTTTCAATCTTTCCTAAAGCAAAAGAAGGATGGTTCTGCTCTAAGGGCTACTGGAAGAGAGTTCGATAATGTTGCCGCTATTTACACAATCCATGTATTGCTCTACATTAGGTTCAGACAAAATGTACTCTTTAAAGTGTGTCTGGGAGTATGCTTTTTGTAATCCTTCTAGAGCATCATTGTAATTGTGGCTATATTGTGTTTGACCAAACTTTTCTTAACAGTGTCTGCTTTTTCTCTGCTCACTCTTGAACATTGTGCAGTGCTATGAAGCTCTCTGGGGTCTGGTTCGCGATCTAACAAACCTTAGCAATGAATATAAAATAAAATACTCCACTTAGCTAAACGATAGATTCTTAGCGTTTTTAAGGGTAACCATTTTAAGTCTGCATCCTCTTATTTCAACTCACACTCGGTGTTGAGCACTTTCCCATATGCCAAGTGTGCCAAATATAGAATGAATTAGCACCCAGGGGAAAAGGGGATGGCCAACCATAAAGCTGGGATTGTGGGCAGACTCCACCAGCAATTGCCCGCATTCTCTCCTGGCCTCCTGTATCTCTCAACCAAGTCTGCTATTTATTTGTTCTCTTGTACTCTGCCTGAGGATCCTTCTATCGCCAGACCCATAAATGCATGCCCTCTGCCCCAGTCGTACTCCTTCCCCACCAGCCCTACTTACTTGCTCACATCCATTGAGGGCCATCGATTCCTCATTAGGGCTTCTAGGGCAGTGGAAATAGTTTAGGGATATAGTCCCTTTACTGTTTCATTTCTGTCCATCTTTGTTTGGATGTTCTTTCTACGGAGATTGGGCACATGCTAAATGAGACGGACTGATCTCCCTAACAAAACAAAAAAACGAAAGACCAGCTCTGAGCACTCAAGGGACTCGGGCTTGTGGGTGTTATCAGGCCTGCCCATACCCTAATGTAGTGTTTATCGCTATATTATGTGCTGTAGTTCAAGCAACTTAGCAATTTTGCTTTTGACAAAGACTCAGTAGCTAATATCCCTATAGTATGAAATAGTGAACAATATTTCACTGAACAGTCTTCTGTTTTAAATATAAAAAAGGAAGCTGTGTCTAGGTAGGTGGTGGTAGATTCTGAAGTAACCGACAAAGGAGGCGGAACAGAGGTAAGTCCTTTATTGACTTATATACCCCACAACTGATGGATGGCACACAGAGCATCCACTGCTCGGGCCGTCTCCCTCACCAACTGCCGAACACCAACCAACCCCACATTCCACATTCCTATTCCAAACCACGAACAGACACAGCTACCACAGATTCCTTACGCTAATTGACGTGTTTCTCAGTTTTTGTTCCCTCTCCTGTGAAGTCAAACAATATCCATCTGTAGACTCACGCAATGGAAGGAACCCATTGCAGTCGTAGAGCGAAATGTGCACTCACTGATAGGTTCTAATTACTTATTGAGCCACCTGATTCAGTGAAGTTGCTACGCTTTGACATGTTAATTGAAACTTCACTCAGCACAAGGGGATCGAAGTCTCCCGATGCTGCATCTGTTCCACTTATAGGACGCACTCTTGTTTCATGCAGTGTAGTGGTAGATTGTGCAGGTTTTGCACAGCCCTCTTTGCAACGCAAGTCCTAAAATAGTGGGGGGAATTCATTAATATCAATGGACAGCAAAGTCACTGGAAATGTCCACATCTTATAGTGAAATTTGCACATTTCCTTCAGTCGTCCTTGCCCAATGGAAGAAAGTGCACAGCAAGAACGAGCACTGCCCTTTTAGAAAATCATCCTCACATGAAAAAAAGCCAGAGAGTGGATATTTCCTTATATTGTTGCTGGCAAAGTATGACAGATGAGCTCCTTTTAACCCCAAGAATGTTTACCAAAATAGGCAAAATTTCAATGTTAGACATTTTACTTTTTTTTCTGTGGTTTTATGTGGAATTGCAGTGCGTAGGAATCTGGTGACTGCGGTTTGGATTCCAGCATCGTCAGTTTTCACAAACACAAACAAAACCGTTAATTCAACTAAATGAACCCGACTAAATGATTCATTTTTACTATAGGCCTCAAAAGCACCCGGTGATCAGCATCCACCCTCAGAAAAAAGTGGGCAGACTCCATCCAACCACGTGTATCCTCCAATTGAGCCCTGCCCACTGAATGACGAGCCTCAGCTCCCATCACACTCTCTCTTTCTCTCTTCTCTTTCAGAGGCATCTCGTGGACACGGTTTTTGGGTATGATGATGACTCCATGGATTCGGAAACTTCCTCTGTGGCATCATATCGTACTGACCGGACGCCGGCCACTCCAGATGATGACTTGGATGAGGTAAGGTTGGAGCACAGATGCACGAGTGCACATTATTTACCCAATGGCTCCACCACATTGTAAGTTGAGACTTCATGCTTGTGTAGATGTTCAGCCTCTTAGTGCCTGTGGCCCCTGACCACAAGAGCCTACCCGGGAGTCATGCATGCATGTCCTTGTGTTTACTGGGTAGAGAGGTGAGTACTGATAATCTGCTTCAAAAGCCCGTAATCAAGTTAGATCTTCAGGGACCGAACACTTTCATTGTATAGGCCTTAACCTCAACACTTTCGTTCTTTTCCACCAAAGGAAAGTATACCCTACATTGCTCTAAATCATGTGCCCGCTGCTCACCTGAAAATCCTCCCCCATTCTTGACCTGAGAGCTGCAACCTGCACTGAGCTCCACCATTTCCCATCTCTGCCCCACATAGGAGTCCATCCATACTCCACAGCACCCAAGGCTCAACCTTTCCACCCGTCAACACCCATCCCTAACTCCTCACAGATTGGCTCATTCTGAAACTCACCAGAGAAACACCTTTGCTTCTCACTCACTGTGAATATGAAATCGTGACATTCCATGGACAATATATAGAAAGCCTACCAATACATGGAGGCACATGGAAATCAGGTCCAATATTCCACATTTCTATCGCATACAAATGTGTCTGTTGAAATAAAGAGAACAATTACATACTCCCGAAAACCACATATGGAACAATGGCGTAACACAAAATGTGGGGGCCCCCCTGCGAGCCATGCTGAGGGGGGCCCCCCAACTCAGCAACATATCAAGGGTCGCGCTACACTCTGTGCCAGCCTAGATTATCACACTTGCGCAATACGGACAAACGTGCTACTGAAGGGATATGCCGCACACTGCACTAGGAGAAAGATATAAATATGTGTTTTAATATAATATACAGCACACTTTCGGAGAAAATTTTGCTAAAAAGCCAGAGTGTTTGCAATTGTTTTGTAGGGTAACACCAATCCAATAGATGCAAGTCACCAACAGTGCTCAGGAACATGAATGCGTTGCTATTAAAAATGCCATGCCACAATGAAAACATGTCCAATTGGCTCCACAATGTAGAGCAGTGTAGACACGTAATAACAATATAGTAAAGCTTGCCAGGCCACATTCAGACATATCTAGACTGGTTGCACCAAAATGCCAATCGAAGCAATAACACTCATCAAGAAGAGAGCACACATTCAAGCCCGTGTCTCTGTGGCCTCTAACAACACAGGCAAACTCTTTGACATCTGAAAGGAACTATTCAATCCTGTTGCAGTCTTTACCTATCCTGTTCCCTCCCAGGCCCTCTGTATGGCTCTGTCATCTCACTTCTCCATTAAAACTCATGACATCCTGTCCTCCATCTCCTCATCCTCTCCCTCTTTCTCTCTCGGACCCCCTTTGGCCATCTCTACATCTCTTCCTCCTTTCTCCTCTTTCTCTCTAACAACATCTGACGAGGTTTCTAGACAAGTCCGATCTAAGAAAGTGTCTTCCAAACAGGTGCTCTCCTGCTCCACCAGAACCGTCAAGAACCATATTCACACCCTCGCTCCAGCCTTGACCGATTTCTGTAATCACTCTTTCGCCACTGGATTGTTCCCCCTCTTCCGTTAAGCACTCCCTTATGCACCCACTCCTCAAGGAGCCGTCTGCCGATCCTGCCTGCCCGGCAAACTATCGCTCAATCTCCATCACCCCTTTCCTAGGCAAACTGTCAGAAAAACTGGCCATCTCCCAGCTTACTCTCCACACAAAATCTGTTGGTTGTCTCCATGACCATCAGTCTGGCTTCAGAGCTGCCAGAGGCACGGAAACTGCTGGCCTGAACACCTGTGAAGATTTGCTCTCTAACGTTGGTTCCAGCATTCCTTCTGTCCTCATCCTCCTTGATCTTTAGGCTGCTTTCGACACGGTCAACCATGACATCCTGATCAATCCTGAACCTAGCTATCACGGATGAGGCCCTTGAGTGGCTGACCTCCTTCCTCTTGGACTGCCCCTCCCATGTCCAACTTGGTCCCATTCTCTCCGTTCTATCCTCTCGCTGTAGGTTTTTTAACCTCTATGTGGCCTTTTTGACCCACCAGATCTCTACATTCTCCTCTAACTTTCAGTGTTATGAGGATGACACTCCGCTTTCCTTCAGGCTCCCCTCAGACTCCTTTCCTCTCTTGCTCATTCCCGACTGTCAATCTGCGATTCAGGATTGGTGTGCCTCCAACAATCTCTGCCTTAATGTCAGAAAATGGAGATCCTTCTCATTTGGACTCCTGAACCTGCTTTCCGTCTCTCACTCTGGCTGCACGCCTTGGGCCCTCTTCCTTCGCCTTCCTTTGAGGCAAACAGCCCTGGTGTCATCTTTGACTCCACTCGCTCTTTCTCTCCTCACATCTTGGACATCGCCAAGAAGTCCCACTACCAGCTGCTCTTCCTCAAAGGGACTCTTCCCTTTCTCACTTTCCCCCAGAAGATCACTGTCTCCAGAGCCCTGGTTCTATCTAGGCTGATCTACTGCTACAGCCTCTTTCTCAATCTGCCTTCCTCTACTCTCCAGCCACTGCAACTAATCCAGAACAGGACTGCAAGACTTATCCTTGGACTCAAGCCCAGGGATCATATCTCTCGAGCCCTGAAATCTCTCCACTGGCTCCCAGTTGCTGCAAGTATCAAGTTCAAGATCCTTTGCACTGTCCACAGGCTTTGCAGGCCCGGGACCCGCACTACATCCAACACTCTCTTCCAAAATAGCTTCCTTCTTGAGCCCTTTGCTCACCTACCTACAACTCACTAAGGATTAGACACTTCTCCAGGTAGAGTGTGGGGGGTAGATCTCTCTCCTCTGCATGTGCCTCGCTCTGGAATAGCCTCCCAGCCCCTCTCAAACTTGAGACGGACCACCTGAAGTTCCAGAAGCAGCTCAAAACCTTCCTCTTCTCCTCTCTCACTGAGTCCAGACTCTTTCTTGATCAGTCACCCTTGCACTGCCTCTGTCCCTACCATGCACTTAGGGGCTGTAACTGTAACCTCCTTGCACTACCAAGAGCCACGCTGCCATGGCTGCACTTACTCAGAGAATTGCTGCCCTGTTTTTCCCTCCCCTGTCCTTTGCACTCCCCCTCCCTTTTCCCTTGCACTTCTTGTTCTCGCACTTGCACGATCTGAATGACACAAGGCCTAGTAAGATCGTTTGTCTTGTCCGCCCTCTATCTTCCCTCCTTTGTCTTGTCGCGCCTAGAAACACTTGTGTGCAGGCGCATTA
This sequence comes from Ambystoma mexicanum, assembly GCF_040938575.1. Classification (NCBI taxonomy): domain Eukaryota; kingdom Metazoa; phylum Chordata; class Amphibia; order Caudata; family Ambystomatidae; genus Ambystoma; species Ambystoma mexicanum. The sequence continues at coordinate 1,075,421,444 of NC_090925.1, forward strand.
AAAATGACTTATATCATATAATTTGATCACATATGCCAAGAAAAATATACAATGCCGCAGTAAGAAACGGCTAGACTGGCAGCACCCAAACGGCTGTCTAGCCAGGCAATTCACTTAGCAGGACTGCTTTATCAGGAATGCCCAGTTAAAAAAAGTCATACCAAACTGAGGAATGACTAGACTGGCTGCACCAAATTGCCTCTCTAGCCACTAATATCACCTATCATGCCTGCTTAGCCTGGACATGGACAGCCATTATGACTTGACGCACAATCCTGCCCCCACACATATTCCCTCTACCTCCAACCCAAACCTCCAGAAATTAGCTCCGTGGCCCAGAATTACCTCCTCTTCCTTGCCCCAGAGCTTACGGTTGAAGCTCCTTGCCTCATTGGTAAGTACTGGGATGAGGAAGAGTGGGATTAGGAGTAATGCAGAGTACAGGTAGCTAAGTCAGGCATTACCTCCATGTACCTCTACCTATACACAAGTACTGTCTCATACACACTGGGACGAGGAAGAATAGGGGTAGGGGTAATGAAGATTACCAATAAGTAATACAGGCATTAAACACAAGTATTGGTGCAAAATCATTGAGTTGACTGGGATTCAGCACTCCCCCCCGGAAATGTTGGGCTATGTTGACTCGACCTGGCTGACCTTCAGAGTAGTTGGTAGACAGAACAGGACACAGATGTTAAACGGCACCTGGGTTTCGCTGTTAACAAGAACCCAGCAATTACTAACATAAAGCATTTCACTGTTAGTACCTGCATTCAAATGCCAAATTTTTTAGGCAATTGAAATCGTGATGTGGGTTTAATATTTGAATGCCAGGGCAGTGATTGGAAGGGTAGAGAGGGAACAGAAGACCACTCATTCTCACAGCAGTCCATAAGTGGGTGTTTTCAAACTTAAAGGAGAGAGTTAACTGCTTGTAATATTGAAGCTGCACTAGAATAGTCTCATTAAAATGCGTAAATAAATTAGATGCCCCAAACAAATAAGTGTGCCCCTCCCCCACCGCCCATGAAGTTAGCCCCTCTCCCAACATTTGAAGGGTTAGCCCCCGAAAATGGAGGTTTTGTTGCGCCCCTGAACGCAAGCACACACCATTCACCATATACACACACGCACACCCAGCCATCCATACATTTAACTGTGCATTCTTTCAACATATTGGCACACTCAGGCAGTCACCCGTACATTTACATGTGCACCCTTTCACCATACAGGCACACACACCCAGGCACCCACCCATACATTTAAGTGTGCGCCCTTTCAACATATACTCACATACGCACATGTCATGGGGTTGAGGGGACCCTAACACTTCAAAAAGAAATTGGACCTCATTACAACTATGCCAGACTGGAAACAACGGTGCCGGTAAGCTTACCAGCACCATTGTTTCCAGGGCGGCATATTACAGCTCTGCGGGCAGTTGCCGTCCTTCCCGGCAGGTCAGACCTGCTGGGCAGAAAGGCACCCACCTGCATAGTTTTCACTGAAGCACTGGCATCGTTATTAACGGTGCTGGTGCTTCTGTGGTCCCCATTCCCATAGAGTCCAATAGGACTTTATGGAAATGGGGATTTACCATTTGCCGGCACCTGACTTCCCAGGCCGCCGGGGTTGTAATCCCCCGGTGTAACCGGGAAGTCGGGTGCCGGTAAATCATTACGGGTCCGGCGGCAACCTGCTGTTAGCACCGGCACGGTAAAACAATTACAGGATATGAAAATATGATGATCTGATTATCTCATCCTATTGAGCTATGAAGACCCATACCTCTGACACTGGATCTACTACGAGGGATGTTCTGATTGTAGTGGATGCTTCAGCATCTCCCTGAAACACAGTACTTGCATTAGTAAGGTTGAAAAGATTGGAAACGGGACACACAATTTGGAAAGACGACAAAGGTACATATCAACAGTAAAGTAGGAAAGAAACATTGTGTAATGCAATGATACATTGCGCAAAATATGATCACATTATCTAGAATTCCGTGCATAAAACCAATCTGGAACAGAATAGGTAGGTAAGATTACCTGATACATGCTCAAAGTGGTTGATGACTCCAGGCAAGACATGGATATTGAATCTTGTTCCTTCATATTCGGTGGATAGTCATGGAGTGGTAAAGGGAAAGTATTATTCGATTTAGAAATTCCAACATTACAAAATGGCATGTAAGGAGACCGAATACGAGAAAATTACACTTATTGAAATGCATAATATAGCATAGTTATCCGTCCCCATAAATTATTTTTCTATGTGGGTTCTACAAAACAAGGACTGATGTTTAGCAAAAAAGTCATTTCAACAGCCATTCAATCACATAAATATGGAAAGTACTATAAGTGGCATTTACACCGAAAATACAGACGTAAAGCTAAATTCGGAAGCGTGACTCACCTGTGGCGGCATTTTCACGAATAAAGTCGGAATAGCGTTTGGGAGCAATTTCCGAGTTGTTCTCAGTTGATTCCTCTTTGTGTACAAGGATGTGTCGTACATATCCGGGGAGAAGTGCAGGCTGCAGATGCGGTATCGATGACCCCTCTTGTCCTCCAAGACTTGTTTGACTCTACTTTCAAGCTCTTCCAGTGGATATCCACAACGTCTGACCCATTCACTTATTCGATCAACAGTCTTAGGGAATACATGCATTGAAATGCCTTCGGATTTGTCATGGGTCTTCGAAGGGCAACCGAAAATAGAAGATGAAGGCATTGTTGTAAATTCTGCAAAATAAAGGTCAACATTATCAGAAAATTATTTTGCATAAACATGTGAGAAAGAATTCAATGGACCATACATCGTTCATTGCACGCTTTCTTTTGGGCACCACAGCAAAACCAGTGCAGCGTGTGCGGCTGTATTATGGGATAAATTGCAGAAACGATTCATTGTTGTGTTGAAAATCAGAACATGTAACTTGTCCCTTGAACGACTATCGTGCATGAAAAGGAAACATGCTTATATTATAGACACGGTCCGCGAAGGATGTAATACGATGCCAATTGACACTGATAAAAATTGATATATCGATAACATAACAAAAGAAACTCAAGTCAATAGCAATGATACAAATTAACATAGCACTACGGAATTCGATACTTTGGAATAGATATAAATTTACAAATGAAGGAGATACGATTAGGATACATGCCCTTACCTTGACCAACGAACAGTTGGATTCAGCAAGCAGAGTAATTAGTGGCAGGAGAACAGGGAGATGTTCACAGGTAGCACACTGACAAGTTCACTCGAAGCGGTCACAGAGTAGCACGTTCACAAGTTGACTTGCAGTGCTCAAAGATGTTCTCATGGTCAATATCCAGTGGTTTATAAAGAATAACAAAAAGGGGTGTGTTTGTGAATGAATGATGTGTATATGTCATGGTATTATGTACATTGCAGGGGAGCGGCCTGCTTCAGGGGAGGCCTGCCTGGAGGCACAGGGTCTGAGAAGGCCATGTGAGCAATGGCCCCTGGGCGTGGGATACCTTTTGAAGTGTACATGTTGTTTGGCACCTTGGCCGTTCACGCCCCTGACAGCACCTCATGGCAGCACACATCTACTGGTGCGAACTGCCTTTGATAGTGGGGGGTGGGATGGATGGGCTGGGAGGCGTGCAGACAAGGCACCGGAACACTGCTGAATGGAGACACACTTATGTGGATTGCAGGGACACGGTCTGCTTCAGGGGAGGCCTGACTGGAGACGCGAGGTCTGAGGAGGCCATGTGAGCAATGTCCCCTGGGCATGGGATACCTTTTGAAGTGTACACGTTGTTTGGCACCTTGGCCGTTCGCGCCCCTAACAGCACCCCATGGCAGCGCACATCTACTGGTGCGAACTGCCTTTGATAGTGGGGGGTGGGAAGGATGGGCCGGGAGGCGTGCAGACAAGGCACCGGAACACTGCTGAATGGAGACACACTTATGTGGATTGCAGGGACACGGTCTGCTTCAGGGGAGGCCTGCCTCGAGACACGGGGTCTGAGGAGGCCATGTGAGCAATGGCCCCTGGGCGTGGGATACCTTTTGAAGTGTACACGTTGTTTGGCACCTTGGCCGTTCGCGCCCCTGACAGCACACCATGGCAGCGCACATCTGCTGGTGCGAACTGCCTTTGATAGTGGGGGGTGGGATGGATGGGCCCGGAGGCGTGCAGAATGCTGAATGGAGACACACTTGATTCACTTAAAAACTGAAACAACCATTGATAAAAAATATGTTGTGTTTTATGTGGTTTCTTATTTTGATGGCATAAAAATACTAGACATTGTAAAGGTCTGGTTGCAGCTCAGCGAGGGAAAATCCTCTGTACTGACCACTGTCGCTGGGGAAAGTTTGTCTAATGGTGCCAACAACACAGGCGCGTATTACTCGTCGAACGCGGTGTCCAAGCCTCCCATGAAGCCACCATGTGTATGAACGATAGGCCACCAGCCGGTACCACCTATGAAAGAGAAAGATACAATCTGTTTTTAAGTGACCAAGATAAGTGTATTAAACCTTAGTTGTCAATGACAATTCTTGTATGTAATGGCATTTTTGCCAGGACAAATGCTAACTAACACTGCACAATATTGAAGGACTTTTATGCGACTATTACTAGAGAATTGCAAGACTAAACGGATATGACAATGATATCTTGAAGTTACGAGACTATAGGGGACAACCGTGAAATAGTAGTGGCCTAACTGACATCACAACCAGACTACACTTACTCGTTACTCGGATTACGAGGGCAAACTGTTGCGCGAAGTTTGTGCATAAGCACCATCAAAATCCTCAACACGGACCGTGTGAGAGAGACTGACGTGAAGTCTGGCAGCTCGGTAACGCATTGCGGCTGTGGATCGCCTTGAAATGTGTAGGACAAGCATCCAGAGTTTTCTCGGCAGCAGCAGTTCTCCACCTCGGTTGGCATTAGTGCACACCGATTGCAGGTACACCAGGTGGAAACACTGTCCATGCGACTAGGCCCAGGCTCTTCATCTGTTGAAACGTCGGCCCAACTGTTGTCCAAATCCCCATCGTTTACAGAGCTTGCTCTTTCCAGTAATTCCTCCTTGGAATACTCGGGCTCGTACAGGTAGGGCATTATTGTTGCCATTGTGTGGTAAAGAAATGAAAATAATTTATAGCGGTCGTACGGGTATCTGTTTACACGGGCTACAAGCAACGAAGGTAGCTGACCAGAGCACAGAAACGAGTCACAGAATACTCCAAGAAATACAGCGAGAGGAATGGAAAAGAAAATCTGCTGTTGTGTGTTGTGAAATGCTCTGTTTATACTTGTCGAGGAAAGAGGCTTCCTGCCGTTTCCATGGCGGCACGTCATTAGCTGAGGCACAGAGAATGTTGACACGAAACACGCTTTGGCATTGTGAAATGGGCAGTACGCGTCTAGTGATGTCAGGCTCAGGGGCGGGGGATATGATTTAGTGCCGCAAACGCTGGTCACCGAGGGCAATGCGGAAAGTGATAAGATTATCACAAGATGGCCGCGCCCTGCTGCCTGATTTTGCTTGTGTTCAAGAGACGAAAACTTGGGTAAGGTGCATAGGAAATGTTTGTACGATCAATCGAATTATGGTTAAAAGCACATGGCCGAACCATAGGGACAATAATATTTTCTGACCGAACCATTCCTTTAAACGACAAGATCCCCTCTACCTGTTACAAGGCCCCTGCACCATTTTTTGGGGCTCGGTAGAGTGCGAGTGAGATACATTGATTTACAGGATCATAGCAACTTGAGAGCAGTGGAGGACTAAGCAGGGAATGGGTAGCCAGCATTTTGGCTGGCATCTTTTAACCCTGAGTACTTTAAGTTGCTGTCCATGCATTATCGAGGGTCTGTTGGGATTAGTCCTTGGTCAGGTATTGTTAAAAAGACACATTTTGAGAGCTATGAATAGGAGATTATGGGACCATTCCAATTCGATACCAGGATAAATTTCCAGAGGGCTAGGGCACGTAGCCAGAAAGGGATGGTTTGCGGTTCCTCTTAAGGAGTGAGTTAAAATTCGAGCCAATTAGTCGATTTGCTGTGTGAGAAATGTGTGCTTAACTGCCAGGTACGCTATTGTGCTACTTGTGACTGCTTTGTACATAATATATGCAGTATTGAACACTATCCTGGCTTGGAATAGAAGCTTGTCTGGTTCGCGTAGAATGGGATGATTTGGTCAAATTTCCATGCACCATCATAAGGTGTCCCCCGATGTGGTGGACTGCTTTAAGGGGTGCCCCGTGAGTGGCTTGAGGCATCATCAGTATGGCATTCCCCCCATCAATGTGCAAGGTCACAAGAGCCTGCATCACAGTCTGGAAGTCCTGCGGTGGGATGAGGGGTTTGGTTTTGAGAAAGGTGGTTGTTTGGAGCCAGGCTGTTTGGGTTGATTTGGCTATGTCTTTCTGAAAGGACAGGCTGCTTTCGATGGAGAAGCCTAAGTACTGTGCTGAATGGGAGATGTTGCAAGTCAAATCCTTCTATGAGCATATTGTTGAGCCATTGTTGGACGAGTTCTTGTTTAATAAGGCTGATGATGAATTTGGTCTTCTAGGGGTTATGTTTGACGTAGGCAGTCGACATCCAGGACCTGATGATTGGTATGTTATCACAGAGATAACTGATGTCCTTTGGACATTTTACTCTCATGTATTACCATCCATGTATTGTTGGATGGCTATATCGGGATGTTTGAAGAGCATGCCCAGGGGCTTTTTGTAATGATTGAATGGTATAGGTGCGAGGATTGAGCCTTGGGTGACTCTGCAGGATACTTGTCAATTAGAACACAAAGTATTCATTAGGACGGCCTGGTGTCTGTCCGAGAGTTAGGAGGTAAACCAATTCAGGACAGTGCCATTGAAACCCATCCTTTTAGTGAGCAAGGAAATAAGAGAATGTGGAGGTTGACGATATCAAATTCAGCCTATAGGTCAATTAGGACGAGGAGGCATGAGTCACCCTTATCAATGATTTAAAGGCCACTGTCCATCACCAGAAAGTGGCTGTCTTTATGCTTCTTTTGGGGTGGAACCCCGACTGATAGTTGTGTAGGGGTTGGAGTTCGATTCTGGCAAGTAGTAGTGTAGCGACTACTTTTTCCAAGATCTTGCTGATAAATTAGATGTTTGTAACTTGGCCGGCAGTTGGCCATGTTGAGGTCGTGTGAGCGATTGAATGTCTTATTATTTTATAATGCATAAACAGATTATATATAATTTTTTTATCTGATGACTGGTTATTGAACAGTTTTCATTTATTAGATTGATTCCTAATGCAGTGAAAGGTAAATTGGTGCTTCAACTAATTTGTAATTATATTTTTCTTGATTATGTCTTCTTATATGTGTTACATAAAAATATATGTGAAAGTGACAATAGGGATATTTGCAACTGCTCCTAAAAACAAATACATGCCATGGAGTTACGTTTCTGTGCTTGAAACTCTAATGTCCCAATTCTCATGTAGGCGCAGTAAGCATGCTAAACAGCATGCTACACTGTGACTTTTCTTGACCACCAGTTATTCTCAAGTGGGCCTGGGGGTTATTGCAGTGCACAACAGTGCACTGCCTTCAATCCACCTGTTTCTGTGTAGAACGGGCAAATTGAAAAATCTCAGCAGCATTTTTCGTAAAATAACGAGGGCCTTTTAATTTTACGCAAGTGCTGCCGAGATCACAAGTAATGATCATTTGTGGAGGACTATTTCCTGCCTCGTGTGTCTGGATTAAGTCATACCTCATGAGATAAGTCATATAAGGTATATATCAACATGAGATTTCTCAACATGAGAAATCTTTTGAAATAAGGAACACTGTTTCATGTTGCATTCCTAGTCAGCAGCCACACCAAAGTGGTGCTGTACTTGTGCGCCACTTTGTGCCATGTGTAAAACTGGAGGAGTGCCACGGGAATCGGCATGCAAAATGCTGCATACCGAAAGTGCTGGTTGCCAGGTTGGTTATCGGCCATCCAAGCAACCGGCAGATACATTTCGAAAATGGTGCATTCGTTCCGACTTCAGAACAATGCGCCACCTTCAAAATAGGTGTTAAGTACCAAAAAGGTTGCTAACGCTTTCTGTGACCTTTTCGGTACTTAACTCCATGTTCAGAATTGAGCCCTATGAGCACATTGAGATTGGGTTAGGGTGGTGCCCTTGCCCATTCAAATTATTTAGATGTAGATATGTCTATAGCAGCACGTTATTGTGGGTTTAAAAATGCTTGAAAAAAACACTTTCACCTGAAATGTTTAATTAGAATAATCGATTTCAGCCAAGTCACACATGCCACAGTGCCATCTAGTAACCATTCGCTGAAAGTTCCCCTCTGGTACACACCCACATCAGACAGGAATTGTGGCTATGCAAATTAGCCCAAATTCAAGTCTTTTGCTGCAGGAAATTGGTTTTGTCTTGTAGGACAGTGATACTTTATACATAGCTTTATAGACCTTGGAAAGACAATTCTCAAAGTGCAGACTTCCACATACACTTATTATGAATCATCACTGTAGTAATGTCTTAACAGGCTTTTGATTGGAGCATTTGTGCATGCTGAGCAGACACCAGCAAAGTTATGGTGGGTTTAGAAAGGCTTCACAAAGCCTTTAATCTGAAATGTGAAAGAAGAATCAATTTTAGCCAAGGCACACACACCTCGTAATCATTGCTGGAGGTTCACCTCATGTATAGGGCCATATCAGAAAGGCATTGTGGGTATGCAAATTAGCCCAAATGTAAGCGTTTTACACCAGAAAAGTATCTTTATTTTACAAGGCAATACTACATTACGTTGTTATTTGTGATATTTTCTACACAAATGTCAATATTTGACAACATTTGTGTGAAAAGTGGCAAGTCACTACAACTGCAATTTCTTATAGGATGGAATGAATCCAATGTTTGTATGTCTTCCTGATAAGTCTCTCACCCTACACAATGTGCAGTGTATAGGTGCCAGCCGGCTTGCAATTTACTTTACTTTCTTGGAAGTCAGGCTGCTTCTGGTGGTTGAAGCTGGTGTGGTGGATGTTCTTTGCATTGCCATTTGACTATTTTGCTGTGATAGCTCCTGACCCTATGTTTGCTCTATTTCCACCATTGTGAAGAGTTTGGCAGTGGAGGAGTCAGAACTTCGGTTTCGGCAGTTCACGAAGGAGTACCAGGCACTGCAGAGGGCGTACGCACTTCTGCAGGAGCAAACAGGGGGCATCTTGGACGCAGAGAGAGAAGCAAAGGTCAGCATTTATGTACAGAATGCTGTTATTGTTTGAAACGTGTACTGTCTGTATCTAATGTATAGCAATAATTATGAAAACACTCCTTTTTCAAAAAGGTGGTTTTTTTTCAATTAAAAGGAGCATTTCCAACATATGACACCTGTGCCTTGATTATGTGATTTAAACTCCCTGCTAATCAAGCATTGGCAAAACTAACAGTTTTGGCCTTTGTGTAGTCTTGGGATTAGCATTTTCCAAACCCTGCCTTAATGAGACTACCTGGCCCTAAATTGGCAAAAGCTGGCAAATGGTGTCAGTACCTGGACATATTATGCCAGTGCCTGGGAAATACCTGTCTAATGCATATGCGTGCTGAAAAAGCACAATTAGCAAATCCAATGTGGTTTTTCTCAACTAATCATCCTTCCCAACATATTTTAGGACCAGAATAAATATATAAACTCCTGTCCTAGAATATTAGGGAAACGTGCAGGACGGTGGAAGAAAAATAATCCTTGTTTCCCCAACAATGTGTCTTACTGTCAATGTAATCACTTGATATGGCCAACACAAGAGGCAAAGCTCTTGGCTTTGCCAATGCTTGCTTTAACAAGTCTTCAGTGCAATGGTAGAAACAGGGACAACCCATACTTGTTGTAAATCAAGTGGCTAAAGGCACACTCATTTAAGACATGTTTATTGCACCAGGAGCTGATTTACAACTGCAATTAAGCAATTCCTTTTTAGAAGGCTGACCAGGAAGCGCAGAGCCAGCTCAAACAGTTCCCGGGGAGGCATGTGTTTTGGGTGGGGAGGGGCAACTTGTTGGTGGGAATGGCCATAGATTCTAGCATGGACATGGGATGTCAGTGGGTGGGTAAAAAGCCAAACAACACCTAAAGGCTGTGTCACTCCTCAGATCCCATCTCTCATATTTTCACTTATCGTGCCACAGGTTTTGGCTTCTTAGAGCACCACCTAATAGTCAAAACTAAAAAGGACGGCTGCAGGTAGGTGTGTGTCAACCATCATGTCTGAAGTTTTTCCCTTCTGTATGCTACAATGTTCTTTTCTCATCTGTTTTCTTGAACCATGTCATGAAAACATGTTTCTTGTTAGTGTATTCGGGGTCCTCGAAAAGATTGTAATAAATAGTTACCACAAGTAGTCCAAAAAGGAGCGAACACCAGGCAAGAAGTAACTATTATTACAGATGGATGAGCACTAATCAAATAGAACAGTGGAACATTACTGGTTGATGAGAGCTGACAAACTGACACACAACAAACACCACTTTTGTACTGCTAATACAATGTTCACGGAGTTAGAAATAGTTGCACTTCAAACTTCATGTCTTTGCGGTTCTCACATTGCTTACTGGTTAAAATATGTCATACACCTATAACTAGACATACATTAGTCAAGCATGATTGGAGCAAACAGATCTGCCCTCTCCCGGCTCATCTGCTCGCCATGTGGCACCACTTTGCTTCCCACTCCTCCTGCAAACAGTTTGCAATTAGTACAACATATTTGTGCTGATGTCCAGTCCTTTATTCATCTGCCATTGGTCAGCACCACAGCAGAAGGAACATGAGCCACACTGATATAGTGTGAAGGAGACATTCACATGGCACCTGCAAGATAGCTACCTTCACAAATACTGTAGTGGACACTCAGAGGGCAGGTTACGTCCGAGCGACATCGGAACTTGCCGTCTGATTGGGTCTTCAAGGAACGCTGCTCCATTCCACCTCCCTTTCCTATACCTGCTGATCTAAGTGCAATTAAGACTGTGTGAATGTTCCTCTGGATCAGTTCAACTTTCCCAGCTCCCACAAGCAGCTGTGGGACTGACTTTCTGACCTTGATTACATCACCCAGTGCTGTCTCAGCAACTATGGTCTGCTGGAGATGTGCAGCTTGAGTTCAGCTTCCCCCCTCCCTAAACCGTGGTGCACAGGTCATGTGTTTGAAGCGGGTCTTCAGGGTGAAGCCGGACCTGTGCCATCCCCTTTCAGTGCATTTACCTGGGGGTTTCCTCTTTTCCATACTTGTGCATACATCTTACTTGTGCCGATGTCATAAACAAGGTATCACCATCCCTATGTTGCCTTGCAGGCCTGATTCGAAGGCTGCCTACAGCTCCCAGAGTCCCCTTGTTTCCCACCTAGGAGGTGTCCCAGCCCATCCCACTTATTCCCTCAATTGGTAGGTGCTCCCCCCTGTCTGGCACTGAATCAGCACCTTCATTACATTCCCCCCTTCGATCGATCTTTCTATCAATATCTTCTTTCCCATCATCTCCCTACATAGTTCCTTGATATGATATGATGTGATATTTTATTAATATCGCACTCATGCACAAGTGTTTCAGAGTGCAACCAAGCAAAGGGAGGGGAACAAGCGATAATAAAAACAAACGATCATACTAGGCCCATTGGCATTAAGAATGCACAACTGCATGGAAAAGGGAAAGGAGGGAAAGCGCGAGGAAGTGGGAGAAGTGGAACGTGTGGCACAAAGGAGAGAGCAGAATAAATAATAAGTGCAAATAAAATTAATAAATGCAATAAATAAATAATAAATGCAGGCAAAGGCAAGTGTGTGATTTGTCAGATAGGGTATATCTGATAGGAGCAAGAGAAGAATGGGGGACTGTATGGGTACAGATACAAATCCTAGTGCAAGGGGTGGTTCGGAGGCAGTGTAGGAGGGTGAGCAGGTACCTGGGCCCGAAGGACAAAGGCTGGCCAGGAGCATGATGCTGTGAGATAGAACAGATCAGTAGGGGAGAAGAGAGGCAAAGGCAGAAGCAAAAAGGAAGGTCTCGAGGTGCTTCTGGATCCAAAGATGGTTCTCCTCAAGTTTCAAGGAGGCCGGGAGGCTGTTCCAAAGGGAGGCCCCCGCTGAAGACAACAATCTGCCCCCAGCTCGTTTCTCTCAGAAACGACTGACCCTGAGGGAGTTAGAAGTAGAGGAGTGAAGGGCTTGAGAGGGGAGGGATTTACGGATGAATAGTTGAAGGTATTTTGGACCCAGGCCCCAGAAAGCCTTGTGGACTCTGCAGAGGGTTTTAAATTTAATCCTTGCATCCACTGGGAGCCAATGAAGGGACTTCAGAGCTGGAGAGATACAATCCCAGGGCTTAAGGCCAAGGACAAGACTTGCAGTCCTAGTCTGGATTAGTTGTAAAGGGCGGAGAGTTGAGGCAGGAAGATTTAGAAAGAGGCTGTTACAGCAGTCCAACCTAAAGAGAACCAGAGCTTGGAAGACAGTGGGCTTCTGGAGGAAGGAGAGGAAAGTAGAGTGCCTCTAAGGAGGTGCAGTAGGAAGTTTGACTTTTTTGAGACATCAGCAATATGTGGAGAGAAAGAAAGAGTGGTGTCAAAGATGACCCTGAGATTCTTAGCCACGCAGGTAGGGGTAGCAGGAGGGGCAAGGGCCAGCCAAAGGGTGAGTTAAAGGATGGTGAAGGAGTACCGATGAAGAGGATCTCAGTCTTGTTGGCATTTAGACAAAGATCATTGGCGGCACACCAATTATGAATGGCGGTTAAGCAATGGGAGATGAGGGAAGGAGAGAAGGTGTCTGAGGGAAGCCTGAAAATGTGTTGGGTGTCCTCAGCATAGCACTCGAAGTTTGAGCAGAAAATGGAAATGCAGCAAGTGAGAGTAGCTAGTTATTGGTTGAAAAGCCAGGGTGAGAGGTTAGACACTTGGGGAACACTGCTTGTAGACGGAGAGATGGAGGAAAGGAAGTACCCAAGTTGTACCTGGGAAGGTCGATCAGAAATGAAGGAGGTCAGCCTTGGGCATCCATAGCCCAGTTACCCAGCTCATGTCCCCTCCTTCTGCTTCATACCCCTCGAGTGTGTCCAGAATTATTATACAATCCCATCCTTCTGGGGATCATGCGACCCAGAAAGCATCCCATCACATTTGGTGGGGGTGCTGCAAAAGCTACATGCACTCCATCCTCTCCCTTATTCATCCTTGAAGGCTTCTCTTCTAGTTAATTTCCATCCTCATCAATTTTATTAGCAGTTATTATATACCATGCTTTCCTCTTGCGATAATCACACGAGCCGATGATCCACTGACCGATGCAGAAGGCAACGAGCACCACGACAAGCACTGGGACAGTTATTTTTAACATAGCCACTAGCCACTTTGGCACCCAAGCAAATAGTGAATCAAGCCAATTGTCCAGCGTGGTATTATGCATTTCTTTGACCATTTTTCTCATGTAAGGTATGTATCTCCTCGACGGCATCCGTAAGTGTCCCATTGGCGGAGTCGTTGGCAGGTAGTGCAGTGCAGCAGCTGCTTCCTATCTTGTGGCAGATGACACCCTCCATTGTAGTCATCAAATTGAGGATTCATTTGTTTTGCAGGTCCATCAAGCGCAGGCCACTGAGCTCTTCTCGTACTGCGTTCAGTCGATTGTTGGTTGCATTAGCCAACTGGAGTACCTCATACCGAGTTATCGGCAGCCATTTAGCATAGGTGGCTGCTTGTATCCAGGGACGCAGGAGAGATGTAAAGAACACAGATGCTTTGCTGAAAAGTTTTAAATGCTGTGGGATGGCGTCCAATATCTGCATTGATTCAGCAAATATGTAGTTGCTGTAGCTTTTCTTCCTTGTCATTAGTTTTGGCTCATCTCTCTCCTCCTTCAGCTCTTTTTCCTTATTCCTTTCCCTTAGTGTAGAAAGTTCATTGAACAGTTACAGGGCATGACCAATGAAGGGCTGTGGAAGGTCACAAGTGCACATATCCCTCCCCAGTCTGGAGGCAGCTGGGCATAGGCTCTGGATCTGCACGCCCATCAGTAGTCCATGGCCTCAGCCATCCCTTTTTGCATCGCTGCAATGCTCATCATCCTCTCACATCCAGTGTTCGCCCCCAGCATGATTGTCCCATTTGCTCTGTAACACAAAGAATGGTGTGTGAGTGGTCTTATGTATACTGGGTGGTGTTTTCAATTATCCATGTCAGCGCATGTACATTGACATCCCATATTCCTTGGCATTCGCTATTTATTTTCGTCACTACCCTTTTTTGGTTATCTTCTGCATGTACCATCCCTCTTTGCCACTTCCCGCTGTGAAACACCAAACCCCTTATTCTCATCAGGGGGCTAGTGTAGCACCATGGTATACAACATGTCCTGTCGATTCTTGCAAAATATTCTCCTGCTGTTAGTAGCCCCATGTATCCGCCTCTATGCCCATTCAGTGTTATAGACTAGTATGATATGCTTTGAAGCTTCTTCCCAGGCCATGCTTTTAAGTTGGATATAATTATCTGCATACACCTCCTCAAGTTTCATCTATCCATTGCACTTCTACTGTGTGCCCCTGAAACAGCCCTCTGTACTGCATAGAGATAGATGGATCAGGCATCTACCCTACTCGGCTGATACTTCCTGTGGTAAGAATTATTTTAGGGTCCCTGCGATATGCGGGATTAACGAGCACACATAGCAACTGCCATTGGTGCTGCCTCGCCCCACCCTGTTCATCTCATTGTACCACACATTTCCGTATGCTGTGTCTCCTCCCTCCCTAATGGGATCGTAGAACCTTTGAATATTAGATATACTTATTTTGGAGCGTGTCTCCCTTACACTATTGTTTGTGTCCTCCCTGTCTTTGACGTGCAAAAGAATAAAACAACACACCCCTGACGGGGAATAAGGCAAAGAGAGCAGGCTGCGAGAGTTCAATAAAAGGTTTTATCTCTGGTGAATAGTATTCAAGAGATATCTGAGATCACTCTGCACAAGTTATCATTACATTACGTTTTATAGGGTAAATGACGCAACTAACATAGGATACTACGTTGGCCCCGGATTTGTCCGTTCACTCGATGTCTCAGGTGGGGTGGCATCTCTTCATCCGGGTTGGTCGCTTGGTTGGCGGGAGGATTGACGTCAGTCATATGTGCTCCGCATGGGTGAAGGTCAGGTCACTGGGAGGTAGGATGGTCACTATCTAAGCTAACATAATATATTCTCAAAATATGCATGCACTAAATAATAATTGTTCAAAAGACCTTCAGTAGTTTATCAGCCAGGCCGGGCTGCTGCGAGAAAAGGGAAGAGAAGCATTTTTGTACTATCGCAGTGAAGCCTATTCACCAAGATGGAGTCAGAAGGGGGTACAAAAATGGATGTTCCGTGTCCTACTCAGTGGTCCCATCTACGCGAAAGTAAACCAAGGTTAACATCGCATAAGGGCAGGGGGCGAATCCACTACTGGAGGCACTTGGTCCCAGTTTTGTACTGTGAAGTAGAGGACGCGAGGGGCCTGATGGCCTATCGCTCCCACACACTATCAGCTGATGTACTTTCATTACCTTTATTCAATAAAAACCTGAAGCCTACCCCTATCCTTTTCATAGCAAGCTTACTTTTATTTATTGTATTTATTTATTAAAAATTCTTATAAACTGCACCACATGCTCAGAGGCCTCAGAGTGTGCACACACAACAAACAGACAAAAACAGAGGCAATACAAGTTTAGCAAGAGATCCAGAAGCCGATGAATAAAGAAGGGGAGCAGGACCAATTAATCAGGAGGTAGGTTGAAGAGATATGCCTTCAACATTTTTTAAACTCCACCATTGTCGGGATAGCTCTAAGGCTCTATTTTCTCATTCCCCGCATTGCTTGCTTTTTCATTATCTTCTTCATCTGTGGGCTTTCTATAAAGTCTTACAACTGAAAAGAAAGTAATTTATAACTGAGAAATACTCCCCATCAAGTGGCGTTTCTCTCTTCTCCTCCCCCGGTACTGCTGCTGACCTTGTGGACATCAGTGATCTGCGTCCATGCCCTCCTTTCTTTAACCTTCACTGATGTGGAGATTACGTATACGATCTCGTAGGTGGCAGTAAACCGGAGTTCCTGCCACTTCCTTACAATGTTACGGATGAATATTTTATCACCTGGATAGAGGAGCGGGGTTAGTTGAAATTCCTCCTCCCTGTGGTCACTAATCGGTGCTTCAATGTTGGTCAGCTGACACATTGAACGTTGGACCTGGCAGGAGATGAATTTGAGGACATTGGTTATTTGAGTCAGGTGCTTTTTCATCTCTTCTCCTAGAACCACAGCTGTGGTATCAGCATCCAAATTGAACATACAGGAGAGACAGGCACATGCATCCTCCTACCAGTTACAACTTCAATTGTTGACCCGCACTGGGTGAGTTGCAAAGAGCAAAAAATACCAATTGGAGGCAATAGAGCCAATTGCGACAAAATGCGGCACAATGAGGATGTTAGCTTTGGAAAGCGTTCTTTAAGCACGCCGTTTAGTCTCTCAACCACCTGTTTGGCTGCAGCCGGTACACTGTGCATTGCCTGTGTTTTATTCCCATGAGGGGTGTTATTTCCTTAAAGAGGTAATTGGCAAAATGTTGGCATTGTCTGACCTTATCTCATCATAAAACCCCCACCTTGGAAACACCTCCCTTACTAGGAATGTAGCGGCTGACATTGTGTCATTTCTAGCACAGGACCCGCCTCAAACCCACATGAAAAAGGACAGACAACAACAAGCATGTACCTGTAAGAGGCTTCAGGTTGTGGTAATGTTCCCTTCACAGTTCTCAAAGTATGACCAGACGAAAATTGCTGACACACCACCCAATTTCCCATAGACGCTGCCACTCACTCATGTAAATTTGGTACATACCACGCTTCATTTATTTCTGCTGCTATATTCTCTTACGATACGTGGACAGGAAAGTGTAGCTGTTCTAGTGCTATACCCAGCAGTTTTCTGGGCATCACAGGCTTTCCCGTGCTATTCTGCCTCCAGATCAAGTCAGTTGGGGAAAGGTAACACCCTCTTTGTATCCATACGTCATTTTCCTCGTTCGGGGCCTATCCTTGCAGCTCTATAATCTGAACACTTGGTATTGTATTGCAACTTTCCCCCTTCTCTCCCTCCTAACCCATCCTCTTTTCTGCCGCCATCATTTGCGTTTTCCCTTTTGCTACTGGCTACAGTCTCATGCTTCCCTCCAGTAAGTAGGCTGCTTCTTTGGCTGCTCTGTTGGTCATTTTATTCCCTAAAGATATTTGGTTCTGCTCTCCTGCATGGGTGGCAAATTGTATTATGGCCACCTCCAATGAATATGAAAATATGTTAGCTGCATGCCCTTCCGACATGTTTAACGCACTGATCATTGCTACTAACTCAGCTGCCTGTGCTGAATAACGGGATGGTAATCTCTGATGGGATGCTAATACATATTCCCCATCCTTGTAGCACACTAGTGCTGCTCCAGTATTTCTCCATCCAGTATCGCGGTCTATACTTGACGATCCATCAATAAAAACCATGTCTGCCCCTTCTGTTTATTCTACTTTGACTTGTATGTTCCCTTCCATTCTGTCCATATGTGTTGCACATTCATGCATATAGTCCCCTTCTTCTGCCGGTTCTGCTATGAATGGTACCGGGCTTACCACACGAAACCTCACTACCTCAATGGCTGGTTTTGTTGGTATCACCTCATAACTCAATGCCCTCTGTGTCGTCTGTGTGCTTTTGGATTTTTCCAAGACAGCAGCTAATGAGTGCTCCACGTACAGTACTGCGGGACACCCCATGGTGATTGTCGCTGTTTTCCCTTTTGCAAACAGCACAGCTGCGTATGCTTGTTCACAGGGGAAGTGTCCCTGTATTACTGGATATAGAATACCACTATAGTAAGCCAAAGACTTTTGTCCCTGTGGCTTATTTTGTGTGAAGATAGCTGTCATCACTGAGCCATATGAGTGGGTGAACAAGTAAAATGTATCTTTATAGTTAGGGTTGGACAGCACTGGCACATGGGCCAATGCTTCTTTTAGTTCTGTGAAGCTTTCTTTCATTTCTGCTGTCCATTTGAACTCCCTCTTCCCCTTCTTTGCTTCCGTAAGGGCCTGCAATAAGGGTTAAATATATGTTGAGTAGTTAAAAAACCACACCCTGCAGTAATTGCATAACACCAGAAACATCTGCATTTCCTTCACTGTGCATGGATGTGCTATTAAGTGAATTGCCTCTACCCTCTCTTACTCTCTTATGTTTTCCTGTGCCCCTCCTGTGTTAAGAAGTGTACTGAATCAGCCCTACACTTTTCCTCAGTCTCAATGCTTATCAACAAATCGTTAACATTCTGGATCACCGTGCTTGGCATTTGTAAATTGCTCAAGTCCATTTGGAAGATTGTGTTGAAAATTCTAGGTGAGTTGGGGGAGCCTATTGTGTTTGAATCTAGTTCACCAAGACGTAATCGCTGTCAGGTACCTTAAGTCAGGGTGCAAGGGAATGGAGAAGAAGGCATTCTTCAGGTCAATGACTGTGAAGTACTTTGGCCTTGTTGGGATGTTGCACAGACTTGTAGCAGGGTTCGGTACAGAGGGAAATTCTGCTTCAACCACATTGTTTAGAGAGCATAAATCCTGTACAAATCTCCATCAACCCACCCTTTGATTTCTTTATTGGGTATATATCTGTGTTGCATGGTGACGAGGATGTCTGCATGATGCACTGCTGCCATAGTGCATGTAGGGTCGAGTATATTCCCTCATCTGCTTCTCTGGACAATGGGTATTGTTTTGCATGGGATAACCGTGGCCCTTACTTCAATTTTATCTTCACTGCCCCCACTCCTTTCAGTACCCCTACATCATGGGGCCCTTTAGTCTATAATGTGACCAGGAGGATGCTTTTGAGATCTTTATCTGTGTGTTTGCTCTCCCTTTTCACCAGTTGTGTCACTATTGGCACCAGCTTTTCTACCACTTTGACTGGGCATGGAATCTGTAGCTCGAATACCATCTCCCCCTCTTCCTCCTCATCAGAGAACAGCTGTTCATCTGTTAATCCTGTTACTGTCAGTGTTGGGTCGAAGCATAGCACTGTATGCCATTCCATGTTGTCATTGTCTGGCCCGCATAGGATCACCATGTCTTTGCGTATCACTACCTCCTCTAGCTGTAGTACAAGTGTGGTACTTTTTATGTCATCCTTCTGGCACTGGGGTCCAAACAGGAATTCTGATGCAGATCAGAACACCTTCCCTCGTATTCCCGGGACCCATCCCATTAATATCTCGACCCGTACAAAAACATGCATGGGTTAGCCTTGTAGTGTGCTCTGAGTGTGTGCTGCTAATAGGAGTGCGGCCACTCATGTGTAGTAAATGCCTGTCATTGTGCACACCATGTCTTTCTCCGTGAATGATATTGTGGTGTTTAGCTTGCTGAGCAAGTCTCTCCCTAGTATATTTATAGGAGTGTCTTTGGAATGCAGTAGTGGTGCTATGGTGTGCTTCATCACTGTTGTTAGTGGGAAATCTTTTGTTACTTGAACCATCACCACCACCCCAGAAAAGCCCTGCATAACCATCACCTTGTCTGATAGCGGGAATCCCCCTTCCCATATACAGGATTTGGTGCTCCTCTATCTATGAGAAATGAGAATTCTCTTGGTGATATTTTCACTGCTAGCTGGGGTTCCTCTTTGGGGTCGTCAGTTCCTACTAGAACTGGACCAGATCGAGCTTTCTGGGGCCCCCCCTATTGTTGTGGGTTGCCCTGTGGGAAGAGAAAAGGATTTCCTCCAACAACACTGACCCCGGTATAGTGGGGTACCACGTTCTGTCCTAAAACCATTGTACTTCTTGCAGCCAGGGCTGGTGTCTGGGTCACAGTTGTTGATACTATTCTACCATCCGTTGGTCCCCCATGCACTTGAAGTGGTCCCCGCTGCAGAAGCGTATGTCCCTACTATAGCTGGGCTGCGAGATGCTGCATCAGCTGCCACTACGGCTCTGCTGAGACAAACCCTTGTTGCTGTGCCACTTGTATTGCTTGTGCCTGAGCTTGCTGAACAAAAGGACAGGTGTGCGCAAAGGGCCCCATGTTCTGGCATATAAAGCACTGCCTGAAGACTCTGTATCCCAACCCTCTATATCCTCCTTCTCCCCATTGTGGGTATCCTATCCCCATCGATAAGAATCCCCTGTGCATAATATTCCCCTGCTGTGCTGCTCCCCAGTGTTGCATATACTGTGGCTGCATATAACCCCCCTGCTGTGGTGTGTACCCCATCGGAAACCCACCCTGTTGGGGAGGTACTACTGCGGCAGCTTCAGGCACAAGGATGGCCCCATCCATGGTATATCTTCCCAGTTTCTTCTGAACCAGTTTGTTTTCTGCTTTTGCAGAATTCTCGGCCGCCTGCCTCTCGCTCTCCTGTTCTTTTTTTACAATAGTGTAATATTGTTGCCTGTATCTCAGGCTATCCTGTCGCTTCTATTACCACAACCTTATCTAATGATGCCTGGATATCAGTTTGCAATCCATTGACCAATATGTGGTAAAACCAGGGTATTCACTTGTCCCAACACCTTTGTGTTTCCTGCGTCCATAGATACTCCAACTCTTTTATATAATATGCAGGGTTATCATCTGACTTCCCCTTATGAGCCATTACTATACCCAGGTCATAGCTATCGGGATACATACTTCTCAGGACCTCCCATACATGTGCTTGACAGTTGTTGAATGGAGCCCCATCACGTGCTTTAGTGCTTAATTTAACAGATTTTTACCCTGCCTGTTCCCCTATTATGGTTGCAAATAAACTTTTCATATCCCCTATTGCCAGTGTCACCCCAGCTGTCTTTTTTCCCCGAGTGCCTACATCCATTTGCTGGCCCATGCACGCGGGAGGGCAGGCTACATATTAGATTGCCTCGCTCCATGGTCTGCCACGGTACAAAATGTTTGTCCCCTTTACCCTTCTGTAGTAGTGGCATTTGTCTGTCCTAGTTCGTGTGCCACCCCGCACCTCTTGGTGGCCTGGTCCAGATCTAATTTTATCTTCCCCTTTCTACTGTGGGGGGAAGTTGACCAGTCCCTTCCATTCTCTTTGATGTCCTGTCTTCATCTTTGTTTTCTCCCCTTCTCCTGTTTCTGTTGGGTGTC
Organism: Ambystoma mexicanum; assembly: GCF_040938575.1. NCBI lineage: Eukaryota > Metazoa > Chordata > Amphibia > Caudata > Ambystomatidae > Ambystoma > Ambystoma mexicanum. The sequence goes on from NC_090925.1 coordinate 1,075,442,702, forward strand.
CACTCATCGCCCCCTCCGGGGCTCCATTCTTCTCCTGTTGCTTCCTCATCCGAGGCCGCACTACACTCATGCCCTCCTTCTACCTTCTTCTCTTTGCATTCTTCCTCCTCTTTGTCTAGTCTGAACTTTATCCTCCCTGACAACCATCCTCCCTCTCCCCATTATATTTCCTCTGCACCGCCTCTTCTATTACCCTCTCTGCTTCATTGAATAATGCATCCACCTGTTGTGTGTTCTTTGCAATGTGCGCTAAGTATTTCCTCTCCCCCTTTTGTATACCTCCTCCCACCAGGCGTCTCTGTCCCTCTTTTTCAGTGTTTTCTCTTTGTCCCCTTCTGGGCTTTCCCACTGTGGGATTGTATACCCAGCTGTGAGCCATAATGTCGCATGTACACCGTTGGGTGGGGCGGAGAGCTTGGTCCGTCTCTTTCCTTTGTTCCCTGCCCTTTTTTCCCCATTTGTTTCTTTGTACAATGTCTAGAGCCCTGATACATTCTGTCTACTTTTCAAGTTGGAGCCCTTGTATTTTGTTAACAAATATGAGAACAGAGTTTCTATTATTTTGCTATTGAATGTAAGTGTCCCCAGAAACGCACCCCCCTTAGTGAGAGGCAATAATGGACACACCCCAGAAGGGGAATGAGGTCAAGACCAAGTGCGGGTAAGATCAAAAGAGCTTTATATAATTCAATATAGGGCATGCAAAGGACTCTGCAAACTCCGAGAGCGCTCTGTCTGACAATAGCAAAGACAGTTATATTACAAATGCACGTCATGCATGAGGTAAGCTATAGGGGCCACAGAGTCTCAGGGATTGGGTGGTGATGGCTAGGTGGTATACAGTGTATACAGTTGCTTCTCGAGGATTGGCAGGCGTTGGTGCTGCGCCACGTGGGGTGGGAGGTCAGCTGGGCTCATTGGGGTGTAGCGCTGGGCCGGACATGCCTTGTAACAACGATTGATAGCTAAACTAACATTTGCCCCTTTGGCCACACATTCCCACCCGTTCATCACACTTCATGTGTCCTGTTGAGTTGCAACTCTTGTAAGCACTGACCTTAGATCAATACATGGCTAGCAACATTGATATGCGATCTGGAGTGTCTCAATACATCAGTTTGGGAGGTACCTTAGGTTGTCTCATGGTCGTAGTTAGGGGCATGGCCGGGAATGCTTGACTAACCATCCTTGGCAATTTTGGTGAGGGGTGGTATTATGATCTGTTGGTACACGTGTGGGCGCCCCCCTTTCTAGGGTCATTAACTCGGGGTCGATGGAGGTACTACTGACCCGTGGGGGGCATGTGACTGGTGCCTGAAAGGCGGTGGGATTTAGGACCAGGTAGCTCGTAAGTCACGGAGTCTGGCTATGGCGGCCTCTGGCACAGGGGAGGGTGGCGGATGCTTGAAACGGGTCCAGCAGGGTCGGGAGGGAAGGCAGGGCTTTGCTGTTTGAACACCGTCTATCTCGAGAGAGCCTGGGCAGGAGGAGGGGGAAATGGCCTTGCAGCCCCGTGCGTGACATCCTGCATGAGCCGATTTACTGGTGTGTGGGTGAGGGGCGACTAACAGCACATGGGGGTTTCTAGAAGCACTCATATGTATTTGCATTAACATGGGGTATTAGCTGGAGATCATCTTTTGTTTACATAGCATTTCACATCTACAGTTCACATACGAACATGAGGTAGCGTCAGGCAGGTGTGTGTAAAGAGTATATTAAGAGAGCAACACAGGTTAGTGTTTACTGTTATCAGCTGTCCAGTCTTTATACATTTTGCCATTACATACAATATCAGTTGCACCTTTTTCTCTTTACCCATTCTCCTTTACATTAGCAGCGAACGTTAGTCAACAAGGCACATATTACATAAATCATTTCTACAAGTTGCAAGGGTTTTCGGAGTGGGTATGGGTGCGAGGCGTCACGCCGTCTATAGTTGGGGGGCTTGGTACAGGGGTCAGAGCCTGCAGGGTTTGGGCTGATCTCAGTTACATCCTGATGTTCCCGTTCATAGCTGGGGCAATGATGTACTGCGGAAGGTTAACAGGTACAGTGTTTTATTTTGTTGTTTGTTCGCGTCTGGAGACTCGTGAGAATGAGTCATCAGCGGATCTGCCATGTAGCGGGAGGTGGGGGAAGTGTGGGCCGCTATGAGCGCGGTCAAGTGGGGGGTCACTCTGCAGCATTCAGTGGCTTTGCCTTGGGTTCAATATGCACATTTCTACAAGATGGGGATGCTAAATACAAGATGGCGTCTATGCTCTGCCATAGAACATGGTGGTTCAGCCCCACGTGTCGGCCTGCAGCCGCCCTGCCGCCTGTGCCCTGGGCCCGGGAGGCCGGGGGGCTGCCGACGAGTCATGGGTCTTAACCGGGGTCCTATTGACCTACCCTTCCCTACATTTCCCCCCTTTCGTTACTTAAGTAACAAATACTTTAGCTCTCCCAGTCGTATGCTCTCTTTCTCAGCCAACACTGCTTCTTCCCAGGCTGGCGTTCCTTTTATTGGCATCCAGGCTCTGCACACCCCTCAGAGGCTTTCCCCCTTCTGGCATACTCATCTGGGGTGCAAGTCATATATATACATCCCAAATCTCCCTCCAGGTCCATCCATACCTCCGTGTACCACTCTAGCTCCCGGGGCTCCTTTATTGTGGTATGATATAGCCTGTCCACTATGTCCCCGTCATAATATTTGGGCACCATTCTATACTTGGATTCTGAAACCTCTCCAGTTTGTACGTGTGCTTCCTGTTGCCCCCATGCCCTTCCTCCTGTGTTGCCCATCGTCACCATCATCATTGCTCCATTAGGGACTGCATTTGCGCAGCATCTAAGACCCAAATGGCACACACAAAAAATCAACAGTAAAAACACGATGAGGGGCATTAGTAATTTCACAGCGAGCACCATCCAGGAAGGTACCCAGGAAAAAAGGTTGTCGAACCACATGCTTGGATCAGTGCCACCTTCTGTCTTCATTCGTTCATTCCAGGTTGTGGACTGCGGCGATGACGTGTGATAGCGTCCCGTTATCAGCATCTTCAGAAGGTACAAAAGTGCAACAGGCACTTCCGATTTTTCGGCAAACACCTCCGTCCATCGCTGTCAACAGGTCTAAGACATACCTGTTTTGCATTGTCATTAGTCTCAGTGCCCTTAGTTCCACCTTGATCACGTTAAACCCTTCTTCGGTGTCGTTGGCCAGTTGAATCAGCTCCCACCGCGTGATTTGCAGCCATTTTGCATTTGCTCGGGCCTGAATGCTTGGAATGAGGGAGGCAAAGAAGCTTTCTGCTGAGTTGAATTATCTGTACCTGTCTGGGATCTGTGCCAAGAGTTCTGAGGAGGCCTTTGAGATATAGTTTGATGACCTCCGTTTTCTGGACATGATCTCGTCGGCGGTTCCTTCTGATAGGGCATAAAGTGGTGGCTCTTCAGTGGGTGAGATGTTGGTTGTAACTTGAGTCGCTTTCCGGCCCCCCTGGCTGAGGTGGCTCTTCGGTATTACCATTAAGGCTGAGTGCAGTGTCGCCAGGGAACACTTGCCCCTCCATGATGGTGGGAGGTGCATGTACGCCCGCTTGCCACAGACCCAGTAAGTGTCCATCAGGGCTGCTGTTCCTTTCTTCATGTCTGGGATCATTAGGCTTTTGCTGCAGTTTGTGTTTCTTCCCATGTCGATTTTCCCTTCTCCTAGGAAGCAAAGTTCACTTGAGATTTCTTTCTGTAGTTTCAATGCTTTTTCTATAGCGCTCAACCAGGTCAATTTTGCCACATGTTCTAACCACAAAGCGGAAAGAGGTTGGGTAGGGAGGCACACCAATTGGTCCGAAGTACTCAAATAAGAAATAAATAACCCATAGGGGGTCGACAATATTAGTGTAGGGTATTAATTCCTTTTTCTTCAGGTGCAGGAGGGAGAAACTCGAGGCCACTCGAGTTTCAGCACAGCTCAAGCAGAAAACACACACCGACTGTTGCTAGTCGGTAACCCTCTGCTGCACTCCTAGCGGGAGCTAGTCCCAAATGGTGATCATGCCTTGTAAATACTAAAGACTCCAAGTCAGGAGTGTTTAGGGTACAAGGGTGGGTGTCAGAAATGTGTAACAAGGAAATAATTAATATTCTCTAATGTTCAAAGGGCAAATAATATATCAAGGGCTCCATTAATCTGTGAATCTACAAACATGAAAGCATCAGGCTGAGAATAAACAGATAAAACAATAGGCCCATAAGGTGATAAATCCAAACATAATCAGTTTTAATTTATAACAAAATACTCCATGGGAGTGCGTTAGTAGTAGTCGTCTTAACCAAGCAATTTGTACAGGTCAATTGGTAATTCAACAACAAAAGGCAAAATTAGATTTGAGCTGAACCCAGTACTCAAACTTAACCTGTTTAGTTAAGAAAAAAATGGTAAGGTCATTCGTATGCAGGCTCTACACCACCTAGGTGTTGCTGTGCTACTGAGCAGTTACATTCACTCTGCTCACAGTTCCTAAAGACACTCCTATTGGGAAATCAGTGCCTACGCGTTTCGGATTAGGAAATCCATCTTCAGGGTAGGATGTGTTTTTAGTTTCATCAATGTTCAGTTGCAATTCCTACAAAGTATAAGGATACACTAATTAGACCTGGGGCGTATTAAGAGGACTCTATCATTTAACTCACTAAAAAATGGAAGTGCACTGACCTGCTCTTCTTGTAAAGCAGAATCGAGTCATGATCACCTGTGTGGTAAAGAAATTATCAGCCGCCACTTGTAAAAGTTTGACCTTATGTACGAGAACATATAAAATGATCCTCTATGGTAGAATGTGAGTACTCACCCAGTCACAAGACAGCTGTGTCTCGCCGGGTGCAGGGGTGTTGTCAGGCGGGATTGCCGAAATTGGGTAGCTAGAAGCATGGAGAAGAATCAAAGTTACTGGCGACTAAGGCATATAACTATATACGTTCTATAGGCATAGTACAAAGACACACCGTGAATTTCTAGGTAATATAGAAGCTATGTTTCCCCGATCATAGGGTAAACCCATAAAAATGAGTCAATAACACCCGAAAAGGGTGTTAGTTGAGATTGATGCACCAAGTATATGTAAAGATGGAAGATATTTACTAAGATCACGTGGTAAGTGTGATCAAGAAGTGAGCACTCATAAGAGTAATGTCTACTTACATGGCAAGTATCGCCCACAACACTCCAAAGTAGAGAAGCAGCATTGGCAAGCTGCACGGTGAAGGGAGGAAGCCGCCGCTAGGAAGGGCTCGCTGCAAGGCACTCCCAAGCCAATTGCGTTGCCATGGGAGCGCCGCGCAGTCGCATCCCCGCGGTGGCCGCCATCTTGGTGTGGGACTGTCAGTCCCAAGCACGATCTGACAAACTGTCAGTAACAAATTTCTAAAAGTACCGCCCAACAGGCGGTGAGCCGTACTCGGGTACATGGTACGATCAGGGTGTAGAAGTAATGTTGAAGTGAATACAACCACTTATAGGTTGTATCAGCTAAGCATGTCGTGTTGCGCATGCGCGTTACGTGCTGGGTTGCTAGGGACGCTTGTCCGCCTGCGTCGTTCTCCGAGTGTGGTTGCTTTCCCTGCAGATCTTTGCTGAAATCGGACGAGGGAAATCCTCGGTCCCAAAAAGAACGGGCAAATTAAAGGTGGCCATTAGGACTGCATCGTACTTGGAAACCATTCCTTCCGATCAGAATGGAGGAAAGAGTTCAAATAAAAGGTGGATATGGGGGCGGATGTGGGGGCGAGCCTCCTTGTATGTCAGGACGGCGGGGGGAGGGGCGTGTCGGCAGCGGGAGGCTGCCTAGCGCCCCTCAACCCCGCACAGTTACTGAAGAATAGCAGTAATCATAAGCAGGGTAGCAGAGGCAAGCTGCCAAGCCCTATCCTGCGTGATTGCTATTCAGATCTTTAATTAGTAGCTGGTTGGAACTCAGTTATGTTCTGTACTCTGATTAATGAGCCTAACATGGGACAATGTCCTTCACTCATGTCATATTGAAAATTAAAGTTAAAATCTCCCAGCTGAGTCGCCGTGCACAGTCTCTTTTTGTCCAATAGAATTGAATCGGGTAACAAGATTCACAATCACCATGCTCAACTAGTTCCATCTCAGAAAGATTACAGTCTCGTATACATAGTGCTGCCGTCTCAACGGCAAGGTCAATACAGATTATATCATGTGACAGCTATGTTATGGAAATCAAACATATGACACATTTCTCATTCACCACAATGTGACGTCGAGATTGGACATGACAGTGTAATCATATTTTTGAGTTAGCATAATGCTATTAAAACACTGTTAAAATCACTTGTACAAACACATGCAATGGATCACATGAGGATCAGAGAAAACACATTAAGTCAAATTCACAGTTAATGCCTCTTGGGCTGAGGCAATCCAATAGGTCTATCCAAAAGATTTCACGCTGGAGTAGTCTCTTTTGTACATCTCCCCCTCGGCGACTCACTTTCACTTGTTCTAAAATCATGCATTTAAGTTGTGCAATCGAATGTCTGGCCTCCTGAAAATGCATTGCCACAGGTGACCTGAGACTTTTCATTCGGATATTGGACTTATGTTCCGTCCACCGTAGCTTTGCCTTCCTTATAGTGATCCCCACATAGTAGTAACCACAGGGACACTTAAGAGCATATACTACATTAGTTGAGTCACAAGTACAGGAATGCTTGAGTGAGATGGGTTTGCCAGTGTGTGGATGGGAAATTATATTGCCTGGTATAATGTTACTGCAATGCTGGCAGTTGTGGCATGGTTGGGTTCCCTTGTATTTGGTTAGTGTCTCCTGAGTCATGGGCAAATCAGCTCTGACTAAGCTATTCCTCAGAGCGTTGCTGTTTCTGTAGGCAAAATTAGGTGGATTTTGAAAAAGTGACTGTGTCTGTGGGTCCATTTGTAGCATGGGCCAGTTTCTTTGGATTATGTTCCTGATTTTCTGACTTAGTGCTGAGTATGTGGTGACGTATATCATGGCCTCGTCCTTCTGGGTATTCTTGGGTGTTAATAAGGTATCCCTTTCAATAGTGGCCACTTTCTCCTCGATTCGAGATAGTGTGGCGGATTTGTATCCACGTTCCTGAAATTTGTTGCGTAAGGATGCTGACTGTCTCTGGTATTCCGTGTTTTCAGAAATATTCCTCCGATATCTCAGAAACTGACTCAGCGGGACGCTGTCAATCGTCCGTCGTGGGTGAAAACTCGTTGCCAATAATAGGCTATTTCGATCTGTAGTTTTTGTGTAAATTCTTGTCTCCAGCACGTTTTCTTTTACATAGATCTCAACATCTACAAAGTTGATCAATGATTTGCTCGTCTGGGTTGTGAATTTGATTCTCGGATGCATGGCATTCATCATGGTGAAGAATTCATTAAGTTCATCATCTGGGCCTGTCCAGATGCCAAAGACATCATCAATGTATCTTACAAAGATGGATAGATGGCGTAGCCACCTTGCAGATGTGAGGATGTTTTCTTCTTCCAGATGATACATAAATGTATTCGCGTATGCTGGGGCCATAGCGGCCCCAATGCTGGTCCCTGAGACTTGAAGATAAAATGTATCCCCAAATCGAAAAAAGTTATTCATTAAAACCACCTTGAGTAGTGTCAGTACAAATAGCTTATCACCTTGACAATTTTCACTCCGTAGGAGTTGCCATTCCACTGCTTCCAGTCCAGCCTTGTGTACGATGTTGGTGTAGAGGGAGGTCACATCCATTGTAAAGAGGGTATCTCTAGTGTTGACAAATTCGACTTCCTTAAGTTTTTTTAGAAAGTGAGTGGTGTCTTTGATGTAGGTCAGGGTTTCTTGTATCAACGGTTGTAAAACTTGATCCAAGTATTTAACAAGTGGTTCCAATAGGCTATCAGTAGCCGCTATGATAGGTCTGCCAAGGGGTTCCAAAAGTCTTTTGTAAATCTTCGGGAGGATGTATATCACCTGGATGATTGGATGTGTCTTCTCCAAAAATCTTCGTGTCTTCTCTGAGATCACCTCTCTTGCTTCAGCCTCATCCAACACCTCTCTGATCAATTCCCTGACCTGTTCAGTAGGGTCGTGGTTAATTTCTTGATAAGTTTCCCGATCAGCAAGTTGTCGTTCGATCTCAGCGGGGGCGCTTTAGTCCTGATGGATAAGATGAAATACATCTCAGAGATCGAACAACAACTTGCTGATCGGGAAACTTATCAAGAAATTAACCACTACCCTACTGAACAGGTCAGGGAATTGATCAGAGAGGTGTTGGATGAGGCTGAAGCAAGAGAGGTGATCTCAGAGAAGACACGAAGATTTTTAGAGAAGACACATCCAATCATCCCGGTGATTTACATCCTCCCGAAGATTCACAAAAGACTTTTGGACCCCCTTGGCAGACCTATCATAGCGGCTACTGATAGCCTATTGGAACCACTTGTTAAATACTTGGATCAAGTTTTACAACCTTGATACAAGAAACCCCGACCTACATCAAAGACACCACTCACTTTCTAAAAAAACTTAAGGATGTCGAATTTGTCAACACTAGATATACCCTCTTTACAATGGATGTGACCTCGCTCTACACCAACATCGTACATGAGGCTGGACTGGAAGCAGTGGAATGGCTACTCCTACGGAGTGAAAATTGTCAAGGTGGTAAGCTATTTGTACTGACACTACTCAAGGTGGTTTTAATGAATAACTTTTTTCGATTTGGGGATACATTTTATCTTCAAGTCTCAGGAACCAGCATGGGGGCCGCTATGGCCCCAGCATACGCGAATACATTTATGTATCATCTGGAAGAAGAAAACATCCTCACATCTGCAAGGTGGCTACGCCATCTTTCCATCTTTGTAAGATACATTGATGATGTCTTTGGCATCTGGACAGGCCCAGATGATGAACTTAATGAATTCTTCACCATGATGAATGCCATGCATCCGAGAATCAAATTCACAACCCAGACGAGCAAATCATTGATCAACTTTCTAGATGTTGAGATCTATGTAAAAGAAAACGTGCTGGAGACAAGAATTTACACAAAAACTACAGATCGAAATAGCCTATTATTGGCAACGAGTTTTCACCCACGACGGACGATTGACAGCGTCCCGCTGAGTCAGTTTCTGAGATATCGGAGGAATATTTCTGAAACCACAGAATACCAGAGACAGTCAGCATCCTTACGCAACAAATTTCAGGAACGTGGATACAAATCCGCCACACTATCTCGAATCGAGGAGAAAGTGGCCACTATTGAAAGGGATACCTTATTAACACCCAAGAATACCCAGAAGGACGAGGCCATGATATACGTCACCACATACTCAGCACAAAGTCAGAAAATCAGGAACATAATCCAAAGAAACTGGCCCATGCTACAAATGGACCCACAGACACAGTCACTTTTTCAAAATCCACCTATTTTTGCCTACAGAAACAGCAACGCTCTGAGGAATAGCTTAGTCAGAGCTGATTTGCCCATGACTCAGGAGACACTAACCAAATACAAGGGAACCCAACCATGCCACAACTGCCAGCATTGCAGTAACATTATACCAGGCAATATAATTTCCCATCCACACACTGGCAAACCCATCTCACTCAAGCATTCCTGTACTTGTGACTCAACTAATGTATTATATGCTCTTAAGTGTCCCTGTGGTTACTACTATGTGGGGATCACTATAAGGAAGGCAAAGCTACGGTGGACGGAACATAAGTCCAATATCCGAACGAAAAGTCTCAGGTCACCTGTGGCAATGCATTTTCAGGAGGCCAGACATTCGATTGCACAACTTAAATGCATGATTTTAGAACAAGTGAAAGTGGGTCCCGAGGGGGAGATGTACAAAAGAGACTACTCCAGCGTGAAATCTTTTGGATAGACCTATTGGATTGCCTCAGCCCAAGAGGCATGAACTGTGAATTTGACTTAATGTGTTTTCTCTGATCCTCATGTGATCCATTGCATGTGTTTGTACAAGTGATTTTAACAGTGTTTTAATAGCATTATGCTAACTCAAAAATATGATTACAACTGTCACGTCCAATCTCGACGTCACATTGTGGCGAATGAGAAATGTGTCATATGTTTGATTTATATAACACAGCTGTCACATGATATAATCTGTATTGACCTTGCCGTTGAGACGGTAGCACTATGTATACGAGACTGTAATCTTTCTGAGATGGAACTAGTTGAGCATGGTGATTGTGAATCTTGTTACATGATTCATTCTATTGGACAAAAAGAGACTGTGCACGGCGACTCAGCAGAGAGAGTTTAACTTTAATTCTCAATATGACATGAGTGAAGGACAGTGTCCCATGTTAGGCTAATTAATCAGAGTACAGAACATAACTGAGTTCCAACCAGCTACTAATTAAAGATCTGAATAGCAATCACGCAGGATAGGGCTTGGCAGCTTGCCTCTGCTACCCTGCTTATGATTACTGCTATTCTTCAGTAACTGTGCGGGGTTGAGGGGCGCTAGGCAGCCTCATGCTGCCGACACGCTCCTCCCCCCGCCGTCCTGACATACAAGGAGGCTCGCCCCCACATCCGCCCCCATATCCACCTTTTATTTGAACTCTTTCCTCCATTCTGATCGGAAGGAATGGTTTCCAAGTACGATGCTGTCCTAATGCCCACCTTTAATTCGCCCGTTCTTTTTGGGACCGAGGATTTCCCTCGTCCGATTTCAGCAAAGATCTGCAGGGAAAGCAACACACACTCGGAGAACGACGCAGGCGGACAAGCGTCCCTAGCAACCCAGCACGTAAGGCGCATGCGCAACACAACGTGCTTAGCTGATATAACCTATAAGTGGTTGTATTCACTTCAACATTGCTTCTACACCCTGATTGTACCATGTACCCGAGTACGGCTCACCGCCTGTTGGGTGGTACTTTTAGAAATGTGTTAATGACAGTTTGTCAGATCGTACTTGGGAATGACAGTCCCACACCAAGATGGCGGCCGCCGCGGGGACGTGACTACGCGGCGCTCCCATGGCAACACAATTGGCTTGGGAGTGCCTTGCAGAGCGCCCTTGCTAGCAGCGGCTTCCTCACTTCACCGTGCAGCTCGCCCGTGCGAGCGGCTGCTTCTCTACTTTGGAGTGTTGTGGGCGATACTCGCCATGTAAGTAGACATTACTCCTATGAGTGCTCACTTCTTGATCACACTTACCACGTGATCTTAGTAAATATCTTCCATCTTTACATATACTTGGTGCATCAATCTCAACTAACACCCTTTTCGGGTGTTATTGACTCATTTTTATGGGTTTACCCAATGAATGGGGAAACGTAGCTTCTATATTACCTAGAAATTCACGGTGTGTCTTTGTACTATGCCTATAGAACGCATATAGTTATATGCCTTAGTCGCCAGTAACTTTGATTCTTCTCCATGCTTCTAGCTACCCAATTTCGGCAATCCTGCCTGACAACACCCCTGCACCCGGCGAGACACAGCTGTCTTGTGACTGGGTGAGTACTCGAATTTCTACCATAGAGGATCATTTTATATGTTCTCGTACATAAGGTCAAACTTTTACAAGTGGCGGCTGATAATTTCTTTACCACACAGGTGATTATGACTCGATTCTGCTTTACAAGAAGAGCAGGTCAGTGCACTTCCATTTTTTAGTGAGTTAAATGATAGAGTCCTCTTAATACGCCCCAGGTCTAATTAGTGTATCCTTATACTTTGTAGGAATTGCAACTGAACATTGATGAAACTAAAAACACATCCTACCCTGAAGATGGATTTCCTAATCCGAAACGCGTAGGCACTGATTACCCAATAGGAGTGTCTTTAGGAACTCTGAGCAGAGTGAATGTAACTGCTCAGTAGCAGAGCAACACCTAGGTGGTGTAGAGCCTGCATACGAATGACCTTACCATTTTTTTCTTAACTAAACAGGTTATGTTTGAGTACTGGGTTCAGCTCAAATCTAGTTTTGCCTTTTGTTGTTGAATTACCAATTGACCTGAACAAATTGCTTGGTTAAGACGACTACTGCTAACGCACTCCCATGGAGTATTTTGTTATGAATTAGAACTGATTATGTTTGGATTTATCACCTTATGGGCCTATTGTTTTATCTGTTTATTCTCAGCCTGATGCTTTCATGTTTGTAGATTCACAGATTAATGGAGCCCTTTATATATTATTTGCCCTTTGAACATTAGAAAATATTCATTATTTCCTTGTTAAACATTTCTGACACCCACCCTTGTACCCTAAACACTCCTGACTTGGAGTCTTTAGTATTTACAAGGCATGATCACCATTTGGGACTAGCTCCCGCTAGGAGTGCAGCAGAGGGTTACCGACTAGCAACAGTCGGTGTGTGTTTTCTGCCTGACCACAAAGCGGCACACGTCTTTGCAATCCATTGTAGTTTTTCGGTTGGCAGCCGTTGCAGTGTTTCAGCTTTGCACGTTAGCACATCATCTTTCCATTTGTTTTCTGAAAATAGTGTTCCTTTTATTACTAAAAATGGTTCTTTTAAGCATAGCACTGCCTTTGGTCTTGAGTAGCACATTTTTTCATTTTGCAGCATTTCAAAAGATACCGTGTGTGCCTGGAAGGTGTTCTTAATTCTGTACAGAGTGAGCTGGAGGAGACACTGGGCGTCTGCAAGAGGCAATTCTTGCGGCATTAAGACTTTAGGTGTGCCTGAGGCATGGGGGATCAGGGAGCACACGTAGCAACTTTCATTAGTAGTTTGTTTGGCTGTTGAGCTCATGTCTGCATACCATTTATTCGACTGTGTGGGTGCCTGGGATCCTCTATCGTGTCAAGCCCCAGGCCATAGTATTCGTCATATCTCTTCCTACTTGTTTCCCTCTTCTTCCTGTTGACAAGGAATGTTTTAGCATGTCTGGCTGCGTGCAACAGGGACTCCCTCTCCCCGACTCCCTCCTTTTCCCATTCCTCATACAGAGTAATGAACTTGTTAGCCATTTCAATATTTTCCTTCATTCTCTCTGTGGTTTAGTCTTTTTCTCGGGGAGGACTGATTGTCATTGTGGGCGGGGTAGCAGTGGTGCCATATAACCATGATATAACAGATGGGTGTCGATCATTTAGTTCATGTACACTAAAATTTGTGGTGTGGCTTTGGGGCTTCAAATGGATGGTCGGCTTGTTGTCAGTATCGTTCTGATGTCTGGCCTCGTCTGGATGTGGGCCATACCCCCATACCAGCTGAAAGCCATCCCATATTAAATAGTTACCCTCCTTGAACGGTTTGCTTACATTTTCCATATTACTTGCATTACCTCCCCCCGCATTTATCTCAACGCAGATAAATGCTATTATGTAATATGTTGATACGCCTAACATGAGTGTAAAAAATATAATAGCACAGACAGTCAACCCACATTCGTATGAATACGTTTGTAAGTCAAAAACAATTCTACTCCTAATGTCCCTAGTGCTACTCGTTGCAGGCTGCCTGTTCGTTGCCATGGTTACTCCTATGTGTTGAAACATAGAAAAGGGTGCATTAAGCATACAGTGTAATTAATTTTTGCATTTTCCACTCTTCAGTAACCTTTTAGAGAGTGAGAGAGAGAGAGAGAGAGAGAGAGAGAGAGAGAGAGAGAGAGAGAGATCGTTTTATGCTTATTCACACGCTGTCATAAACATTATTATAATACAGTTGTCAGTTCAATTCATTTTGCATGCTCTTGTTTTCACATTTCTTTTATTCATGCACATTTTCCCTGTATAGGCCCTCTGCACCTTCTGCTGACCCCACACTGCCATATGCTTTTCGGACGTCTGTTAAATGTATCCAATATCTGAGGCCCTTCACTTTCACCGCTGTGGGTAGGCAAAACACCACCTCGTATGGGCCATGAAATCTTGGAGCATTCCACCTGCGCACAAATCTCCTGATGTATATCATTTCCCCTGGTACCAGCTGACCTGTTGGGCTTTCTTTCTCTGGAGTGTGCGTTTCATTCTCCTCATCACTTATCAATGGTGGTGCAAGTTGTCTTGCTATCATTCGTGCTGCCTTAGTAAGTTTGGTCAGGTAATCATTAAATTCTTCTCCTAGTACAGTTGCACTTCTGTGTGCATCTGAATGTCTACGGAGGGGTGAGTGTGCTGTGTGCATTCGTCTTCCTGTCACAATCTCGTGGGGTGACAAATGGTGGTCCTTGCTTGGCTGATTCCTCAGCTCAAAAAGGGCCAAGGGGAGGCAGTGCACCCAATTTTTCTTAAGCGTGAAACATAGTTTTGAGAGTCTGCCTTTTAGTAATCCGTTGATCTTTTCTACCTTCCCGTTACTTTGCGGGTGATAAATCGAGCACAATTTATGCTTTATCCCTAGCAATGATGTCACTTCTTTAAAGAGATCGTTCAAAAAATGTGTGCCGTTTGTCAGAGCGGATTACGTCGCAAATTCCCCAGTGGGAGAATACTTCCCGCACGAGAAACTTTGCAGCGCACTTCGCATCTGGGCGGGCGCAGGGACCTGCCTCTACCCATCGTGAAAAGGTACAAACTACCACTATCATGCACCTCGCTCCGTTACATCTCTCACCCATATCCGCATAATCGATATGCAGTTCTCTGAAAGGTCCTATTGGCTTTGGTATCGTTCCCCTTAGAGTCCTCAAAGTCATGCCGGCGTTGTATATTTGACACATTGTGCATTCCATTGTTAGCTTGGAGAGTTGTTCCTGTGATCATGGAATAAACCAGTTTTCTTGTATCTCTGCTGCGATATGCTGCCTTGCGTTGTGTGCTGGGAAGTGTAGCTGCTGGAATGCTACTTCTAATAGCTTAGTTGGCATCGCTACTTTACCTGTGTTGTTTTGCCGCCATAATAAATCAGTTGCCGACTGGCTGCATCCTCTTTTAGTCCATAACTCTTTTTCGTCCTCAGGTGCCTCCTCTTGTAACTCCAGTATTTGAGACACTGGCATGGCATTGTACCCGTCCGGGACACTTTCCTCCACTTCGCTTTGCATTAAATACTCACCTGTGTTTTCTTTTTTTCAAGTATGATGCCTCTTTGGCAGCTGCGTCTGCTGCCGCGTTTCCCAAAGAGACAAAGTCAGTCTTATTCGTATGGGCCTGGCATTTCACTATTGCTACCATTGTGGGTTCTTCTAATGCTTCTATGAGTTCCCTTAACAAGTCCGCATGTTGTACGGGTGAGCCATCTGCCCTGTTGAACCCCCTTCTTCCCCACCTGGCGAGCCCTCCGTGTACTGTTGTGGCCATATATGCTGAATCCGTATAAATCGTTACCACACATCCTTTTGCTGCTCGTAATGCTTCAATTAATGCTACCAATTCTGGTATTTGTGCTGAGAAATGTGCCGGCAGTCGCCGTTGTAACATGACCTCGTACTCACCTTCTTCCATTTGCACGACTGCCACCCCATGTGTTTTTCTCCTGTTTCTGAATTTATGGAAGCTGACCCATCTATGAAAAAAACTTCTCCTTCCGTCAGTGCGTTCTCGCTTACCACAGTTGTGCGATTGTCCTCACCCTGATATGTTGCAAAATCATGTGCCTGGATATACTCTACTGTGCATGGCTCTGAGATGAATCTTGCGGGGTTAACCACCTTGCATCTTACCACGTGTATATTAGCACTTGACAGTATAACCTCATATGCGGTGGCTCTCTGTGTGGTTAATGTGCTTTTTGATCGCTCGAGTATGGCAAACAACGAATGTTCTACATACAGTGTCAGTGAGCATCCCATTACTATAGAGGCACTTTTCTCAATTGCGAATGCGGCGGCTGCGAGAGCCTGTTCGCATGTGAAATGTCCTTGCATTACAGCGTCCAGTGTCCCACTGTAGTATGCCAGAGGCTTGTGACCTATTGACGTTTTCTGTGTTAGGACTGCGGTCATGGGTGCCCTCTTGCAGTGCGAGAATAAGTAGAACTCGCATTCGTAATCTGGGGTTGCGAGTACTGGTGCGCTTGAAATGAGCTCTTTGAGTGATGTGAATGCATCGCATGTCTCTGAGTCCCACTGTATTTCTGTTTTTTCCTTTTGTGCCTCTTTGCGGCATAGTCTAATATCCAGGCCCGACAATAGTTGCACATCCCTAGGAATTTTTGCATGTCTTTCACTGTCTTTGGTCTTCCTACGGCCGAGATAGCCGCTACTGTCTGGGATTATTCTTTTGCCATCTTTTGATATCAATTGCCCTAGGTACAGCACTTCACGTTGACAGTATTGTAACTTTTCTTTGTCCACTTTGTACCCCTTTTGCGATAGCAATGTTAAAAGGGCTATGGAGTCTTTTCGAGACTCCTTCTCGTTTTTGCTGCAGATTAATAAATCATCCACATACTGTATTATTGTGCTGTCTGCAGTCATGTTTCCAAGATCTTCATGCAATATTCTAGTGAATATGCTGGGGCTTTCGCAATAACCCTGGGGCAATCTGCAGTGTTCGTACCCCCTCCCCCCTAGAGTGAATGCTGTCAGGTATCTGCACTCTTCTGCATGTGGTATTGAGAAAAATGCGTTTTTTAAATCCACTACAGTGAAGTGAGATGCGTCTTTTGGTATGCTGCATAGAATCGATGCTGGATTTGGGACCAAAGGGAACTCTTTCTGGATGACGTCATTTAGGGGGCGTAAGCCCTAGATCATCCTCCAGGCCACTCCTTTTGCTTTTTTGATTGGGTAAATACATGTTTGCACGGGGAGTTCGAGGGTACTATTATCCCCTGTGCGAGCAGAGCATTTACTGTTTCTTTTATACCTTCCTCTGCTTCCCGGGACAGGGGGTATTGTTTGACCCGGGGCAGAATTGATCCAGGCTTGAGGTTGATTTTTACTGGTGTGACCCCGTGTAGTAGCCCTACGTTATGGGGACCCGTCGTCCACAACTGCCAGGGCACTGACTGCATGTCATCATTAAAGAATGAAGGGGGGGCCTACCACTGCCATCAGCTGTATTGGCACCTGTCTTTGCTGTATCATTATTTCACAAGGGATGGCTATTTCCATGATTATTTCTCTGTCACTCTCTTAATCTGTGAAAAGCTCCTCATCTGACAGATCTTGGAGTGCAATGTCAGCGTTTATGCATAATACTGTGCGCCACTCGCAGCCGTGCATATCCATTGCAATCACAACTATTCTTTTGGTTGTGATTTGTACGCCATGTATGTCAACTGACATTACTGTTCCAGGCACTATCTCGGGGCTGGCGATTGGGCGAAAGACAAATTCTGTGGGTATTCTCCATTCTAGCTTTTTCAACTCCGGGACCACCCTAACTAATGTTTTAAGCCCATGAATAAACATATCTGGGTCCACGGGTATGCCGCGCACCTCTGGGCACGTTTCTCTTAAATATATCACTAGCATGGCGTGCATAGAACACATCCCTGGGGTTGAGCACACAATCCCTCCCCTTTTTGTGAACGAAATAGTCATGTTCAACTTACTGAGGAGGTCCCTTCCCAGCAGGTTCACGGGTGATTGTTCATAATACAATAGGGGTGCCCTCACTGTTTTTCCCCCCACTGTAACGTCCAAATCTTCTGTGTAAGGAACTTCGACCACTGCCCCAGAGAACCCCTGTGTCTCCATTTTACGATTAGATAGCGGAAACCGGACCTCGCGTATACACGATTTTTCGGCTCCAGAATCTACCATAAAGATGAATTGTCTGTTTCCTATCTCTGTTCCTATCAATGGTTCCTCGCTTGCATTGAAGGTTGTCGACAGGATTGGACACGCAAGTGCTCTCTGTGGGCTGTCCTTTGCTGGATGCCTAGTTGTTCCCCCTTGGCTGAAAACATTACCTGAAACTACCGCTACTCCTCCATAGGGGGCAGGCGCGCCGTTAGATGTCATAGTAAATGGGTTGTTTTGTGTGTATGGTATATGTTCACTGCTTTGTGGGTGTTGGTGAGTGTGGCGTGGTCTTCCCCTGTATTGCTCTTACCCTCTGTTATCTTGCTGTTCTCTTCCTCCATCCCGGGGCAACCCGTATGGGCTTCCCGGATGGGGGTGCCCATAATACTGATCATCTTGGTAACTCGGGTTAGGCCTGTTCCTGCATTTGCGTGAGAAATGTCCCCACCTCCCACAATTCCAGCAATTTCCTTGCCCACCTCTGGGTCCTGGTCCCCCATTTCCGCCATTACCTCCATATCCCTGTCCACCCTCTCTTCGCCCTCCGTACCCACCTCTTCTGTTGCTGGGATGCCACGCTTGCCACTGCAGCCCTCCGTACTCCTTCTGTCCATTCCACTGTCTTTGTTCGTTGTCTGCCCAGTTTGCAGCCATCCTCCCCTTTATTGCTACTAATCCCCCCTCCTCCTCCTCTGTGTCTCTGTCGTGTGGGAGTGTGGCTACAGCTGATGCGACCTTCACTTGTTTCGTTTATACTAACTTTGCTTTGTCTGCCAACCTCTTTTGCGCCACCTCCTTCTCTCGTTCCTTAATCTTTTTGCAATGGTGCACTATTATGCTCTGTATCTCTGGCCATCCTTTCGCTTCGATCCCTGCTATTTTGTCAAGCGCTTTTTGCACTTCTTTCGGGAGCCCTCTCTTTATTACGAAGTAAGATAACGAGGTTGATTGGTCATAAGGTGTACCCATTTCAGCTCTCCACATCTCCTGTACCCGACAAATGTAATCCGTAACTTCTTCCCCATCATTCATAGTGCACTGCATTACTGACTGTAAATCTGGCGTGTCTGGGAATGTTTCTCTCAATGCGTCCCAAACACGCGCGCGCACAGTATTGATGGCAACGCCATCATCTCTGTCACTATCCAGCGTTATTCCCAGGAAACCTGCTTTTGTCCACACCCTGTCTGATTGGTCCCCCACTGCTGACACAAGTAAACTCTTTACATCTCCAATGGGTAGGGGCACCCCTGCAGTGTGTTTCTCAAAGGCGTATATCCATTTGCTAGCTCCACCTGATAGCGGGGGCAGCAATTTCAATAAGTTTGCTTTATCCATCTATGCCCAAGGTATCTAATTCGGTCTCCCCGCCCCCCGATGTATTAGGGGGAGTTGTAGTCGTCCCTTACATCCTCTCCCAATACTCACCTTTGTTCCCTTTTTCCCTACCATAGCTACCTTTCCCGTCCTGTTTCTTAACCTCCCTGTCCATTCTTGCTCTAGTGTCCTCCCCGGTGGTGTTTCCTCTAATTCCACTAAACTTCCACCTGCCGCTATTCCCAATCTCCCAGCTTCCTGTTCATCTTCATCTAGGTCACACCACAGCTCTTCTCTCCCATCACCTTCCACTCCTTCCCCCCCTACACTTCCTCCTATATTGTCCGCTCCTAGTTCTACTATCTGTGTGGGCTCCTCTTGTATTCTGAATAGTATCTCCCCTTTCTTCCATCCTTCCTCATTTGACTTATCTAAGGGGTATGACCAGGACAATCGTTCTGACCTTGTTGTACTTGGCTGACCTTGTTCGCATAGGCTTTGTATCCTTGACAACTCTTCCCTTGCTATTGAGAGACTGGCGTCTAAATCTTCTGTCAATTTACATATGTTTACCGAGGGGGTACTCACCTGCCCATTTGATCGGGGCACTCGTATGGCGGTGGCGCCGTTGGTCTTGCTGTGGGTGTGCCTGTGGGCACGTATGTGGGATCATTGTATCCTTCGGCGGGTGGGGGTTTATTTAGAAGTGGGTACAATCGAGTCACCTCTATAACTCTCTATTTTCCCCCGCCCTCCTTGCTATCCTCTGCTCGCGCTGATGGGGTAGTCGTGAGGGTGGGTTGATCCATTGTGGTGCCTATTTTCTTTGGTGTAGGTATTTCCTCGAATAATCGCCATTGATCTAGTATCTCTCTCCTATTATGGAATTGTTTCCCCTTGCATTTTCAGAATATACAGGTGGCTACCATATCCAGAACGCTTTTATCAAAGGACCCTCCTTGTGGCCAGACCTGGGGGAGACCCTCCCCCTTCAGTTCCGTTACCCATTGGTCATGATACTTAGTTATTCTTTCTGCATGGCCTGGTAAATTCTTACAGATGTGCGCTAGGGGTGTCTCCGCTCCCATGCCTAAGTCGGTGCTACTCTGTTCTCCTATACTAGTCTGTTCTGTCACTATGTGTGTGTTACTGTGTACATGTAACTTCAACCCCTTTCACATTATAATAAACAACTCACTTTGCTCAATGAAAAAGGTGCTGGTTTGTCAAATCTTACCAGGCTATACTTACAATGACCGTACCCCCTAGAAAAGTGCTTAAAAACAGTGCAATTATATAGTGTCACGTAATTACAGAAGATCACAATCGCACAATGTGCACAACACACCACCGACATTCATCATACCTCAGCATCCACATATAGCATTTACCCACCCTGTCTTGCCCTTCGCCTTTTACGGCGACCCCCTCTATCCCTCACACAACTTCTTTTGTATATATATATATATATATATATATATATATATATATATATATATATATATATATATAAATATATTTTTGTGTTTTTTTTTAAGACCTTATTTCTACCCCGAATTGAGAGGAATTTAGAGAAGAGTAAGAAGAAAAGCTAGTTCTAACGTATTTTCCGTTTCGCTTCACTTAGACACCCTTAATTCACCTTTTCACAGTTTTACTTATT
Source organism: Ambystoma mexicanum (assembly GCF_040938575.1). Lineage (NCBI taxonomy): Eukaryota > Metazoa > Chordata > Amphibia > Caudata > Ambystomatidae > Ambystoma > Ambystoma mexicanum. The sequence continues at coordinate 1,075,463,366 of NC_090925.1, forward strand.
CCCAGCACTAGTCTAGATAGCACTACGTGGTGCCGCCTTCTACTCCCTTACAGAGTTAGGTTCCCGTCCTCTTTTCCCTTTTCACTTTAGTGTCCTAATGGCCATATGCAAAGAAAGAGAAAGTATTAGAAGTAAGAAAAGTTTCCCTTATATTCCCCACTCCCTTTTTCTCATTTCCCCTTGTCCTTTAAAATGAAAAATGTTCCCATTTTAATATCACTCGCACTTAATACTCACGTGCCCGTCTTGATCCGAGACTCTCCGGATTTGGTCCGTCCAAGCAGCGCGGCCTCGCACTCAATGGCCCCACCCGGCTCCGGCGAGCGGTACTAAGGGTTTTTTGGAACGGGACCCGTACCCTCTCACCCTAACTGCGTGCGCACGTCTCTGCGTACCAGTTGCCGTAGGTGGGCGGCTCTGTTGAGCAGGTGCGCCGTGCATCTCCACTGCAGCTGGGGTCGTCTCGTACCAAGGGGACAGTTTAAAGTTAACAAAACAAATCACGTCTATGGGGTCACCACTGAATGTAAGTGTCCCCAGAAATGCACCCCCCTTAGTGAGAGGCAATAATGGACACACCCCAGAAGGGGAATGAGGCCAAGACCAACTGCGGGTAAGATCAAAAGAGCTTTATATAATTCAATATAGGGCATGCAAAGGACTCTGCAAACTCCGAGAGCGCTCTGTCTGACAATAGCAAAGACAGTCAGTTATATTACAAATGCACGTCATGCATGAGGTAAGCTATAGGGGCCACAGAGTCTCAGGGATTGGGTGGTGATGGCTAGGTGGTATACAATGTATACAGTTGCTTCTCCAGGATTGGCAAGCGTTGGTGCTGCGCCACGTGGGGTGGGAGGTCAGCTGGGCTCATCGGGGTGTAGCGCTGGGCCAGACATGCCATGTAACAACGTTTGATAGCTAAACTAACATTTGCCCTTTTGGCCACACATTCCCACCCATTCATCACACTTCATGTGTCCTGTTGAGTTGCAACTCTTGTAAGCACTGACCTTAGATCAATACATGGCTAGGAACATTGATATGCGATCTGGAGTGTCTCAATACATCAGTTTGGGAGGTACCTTAGGTTGTCTCATGGGTGTAGTTAGGGGCATGGCCGGGAGTGCTTGACTAACCATCCTTGGCAATTTCGGTGAGGGGTGGTATTATGATCTGTTGGTACACGTGTGGGCGCCCCCCTTTCTAGGTTCATTAACTCGGGGTCAATGGAGGTACTACTGACCCGTGGGGGCATGTGACTGGTGCCTGAAAGGCAGTGGGATTTAGGACCAGATAGCTCGTAAGTCACAGAGTCTGGCTATGGTGGCCTCTGGCACGGGGGAGGGTGGTGGATGCTTGAAACGGGTCCAGCAGGGTCGGGAGGGAAGGCAGGGCTTTGCTGTTTGAACACCGTCTATCTCGAGAGAGAGAGAGCCTGGGCAGGAGGAGGGGGAAATGGCCTTGCAGCCCATGCGTGACATCCTGCATGAGCCGGTTTACTGTTGTGTGGGTGAGGGGCGACTAACAACACATGGGGGTTTCTAGAAGCACTCATGTATTTGCATTAACATGGGGTATTAGCTGGAGATCATCTTTTGTTTACATAGCATTTCACATCTACAGTTGACATACGAACATGAGGTAGTGTCAGACAGGTGTGTGTAAAGAGTATGTAAAGAGAGCAACACAGGTTAGTGTTTACTGTTATCAGCTTTCCAGTCTTTATACATTTTGCCATTACATACAATATCAGTTGCACCTTTTTCTCTTTACCCATTCTCCTTTACATTAGCAGTGAACGTTCGTCAACAAGGCACATATTACATAAATCATTTCTACAAGTTGCAAGGGTTTTCGGAGTGGGTATGGGTGCGAGGCGTCACGCCGTCTATAGTTGGGGGGCTTCGTACAGGGGTCAGAGCCTGCAGGGTTTGGGCTGATCTCAGTTACATCCTGATGTTCCCGTTCATAGCTGGGGCAATGATGTACTGCGGAAGGTTAACAGGTACAGTGTTTTATTTTGTTGTTTGTTCGTGTCTGGAGACTCGTGAGAATGAGTCTTCAGCGGATCTGCCATGTAGTGGGAGGTGGGGGAAGTGTGGGCCGCTGTGAGCGCGGTCAAGTGGGGGGGTCACTCTGCAGCATTCAGTGGCTTTGCCTTGGGTTCAATATGCACATTTCTAACAAGATGGGGATGGCTAAATACAAGATGGCTTCTATGCTCTGCCATAGAACATGGTGGTGCAGCCCCACGTGTCGGCCTGCAGCCGCCCTGCCGCCTGGGCCTGGGAGGCCGGGGGGCTGCCGACGAGTCATGGGTCTTAACCGGGATGGGACATGTAGGGGGTGGGGGGTCCTATTGACCTACCCTTCCCTACACTATCAAACCTAGCTTTTCCAGGCCATGCAGGGAAACACTGACCTGCAGTCTCCTGGACCCACTGAAAATTATACCTTACTAATTTATCGTAATACTGGTGCAATTTCTAGCACATTTGGTCAAGGGGGCTATCTAGATCGGCCATTATTTCCCAACATATGGGCTGCCCCTCCTCTATGTCCCAATTACCCTAGGCAGCCCTTCCCACTCATCTATATATAAATCCTTTTACCCCCAACATCCGCACTCAGCCATGATCATTCGTCGCCCCCTCCTTTCTCCACAAGCCCTCCCACGCACACGTCACACTGGCCTTCTCAGGCCCGTCCACTCACTCTGTGTTAGTACACATTGGCCCTCTGCAAAGGCTCACCTTTATCTATGTTAGTGAAGATAAAGGTCGAGCCACGTCCATTCCTTTGGCACACGCCTATCGCTAAAAGGCCAAGGCTCAAATCTTGACTGGACTGTCCACATCTTTCTGGACTGTATCAGAGGCACATTGTTTTCAATCCATTGCACATGAGACTGGGCCAGGGAGCTCTGGAAACATCACAGTTTCTGAATGTGGTTTGCTTTTGGAATAGCTGCAGTCTGTATTTGTCATCAGTAGGCTCATATGGCACAGTTGGGGCACAACATGGTGAAATAGACGGTGGCCTTCCAGTGCAGTGACTTGTGAAATATTGTTACCAAACTTTTTCCTGGCATGCGGTTGATGAGGAGAGCGATGCCACACATCATTAGACAAGCCAACATTCCTTTATAACAGTTGCATATCAGAGGCCTCTTGAATGCAACCCGGACAATTGCTTGTGAGCATGACCATAAGCAGAGCGCGTGGTCATATTTCTTACACACTTGGGCAAAATCAACTCATCTTGTAGAGCGCAGCGTCTTAAAATATCACTGGAGACCATTCGACTTGTGCATAAAGACTACGGCATGTCTACTAGCAACGATGTCCCTTTGCCAAAAAAGCACTTATGAGGAAATGAACTGTCAGGAATGTTCGCTGTCACTAGGAGGTGCCAGCATTTAATGCCAGGGAGGAAAACTGCTGCAGAGCTTCTGGTGAGGCTACTGTGCTGAACATGACGTGGTTTTCATGGCAGCCCTCCTGCCATCCTACTTTCACAGGAGGCCATCTTAGGACGTTCAAAACTTGCAATTGCAAATACTCTGGCTGCATTTGCTCAGAGTTGGCGATGATAACGTCGTATTACACCACTAATTCCCTGAGGGAAGTGAGGACCTGATAAGTCGGGATAAAAGGCAGAATTGATTAGTCATCACTAAAATGACGCAAGGTTACAAAAATAAAACCGAGAGAAATACCAGAGTAGATGGGCATTCTGGCGGTAGTTTTTAACTGCTGCCGGAGAAGTAAGAGGACTTTGCTGTTTGTGGTAGCAATCTTCTTGTCTTCTTCACTTAAGAATAGCTTACAGTTTCAACGTTGTGTCCAGTAATTGAAATCTTATGAATATCCTTTTTTACTGTGCAGTAGAAATAGTTGTGATCATGTACATGTCACAATCCCTCTTCTCCTTGCAGTCGCAGGTTTTCAAGTTCTCGTCATGCACAAGCAGTAGGTGTTGCGTACTGGCTTTCACTCAGATGCAACTACTTTTGCTCAGTCCCGCAAAGTGAAAGACTGCACAGAAGGTCAGTAACTTTGGTTATTGGCCCTCAACCGAGCTCTGAGCTGCAAGGATGCCTAACGCTCTGAAACCAAACACCCCCACTCTCCTCCTTACTGTTGGAGGTTCCTCCTTTGACACTTACCAGATGTTAAATGCGCAGTGTCTGAGAGACTTTCCAGAAGAGACGATTACTAGTCATGATGGACTGCTCTGTGAACAACCCACATACTGCATTTATTTGATGTAAAGTCTTCACTGTTGTGTCATACTCAAAATTGTCCAGATAATCGCCTACTTTTAAGGTAATGCACCGGGACCAGCAACATCTAATGGCACATGTGGTAAAAAATAAATAAAAAATGTTTCCCCCTAAAGCAAAAATGACCTTTAATACTTTGTTTTCTATCTAAATAAAATGTAAAATCGAAGACAAACATTTTTACACATAATTGCAACAATTCAGATGTCAGATTCTATTCATCACAATGTTCCATTTGATTTCTTACATTTTCGCAAAGGTCTGAAACTCATGTTTCACGACGAGGTTTTCTTTTTTTTCAAACTGTTTTTGGTATCTTATTTCTTCATGGCTGTCACTGCTAGGGGAAATCAGACACAAGTTACATGGTCTTCTAGCATCTTTCTATCGCATGTGTTTTAAATCTTCCAGAGGACTTGTTGGCCAAGCAAGCCGGGACACAATACTCCCGAGTCACCCATAGCAACCTAAAGGCAGCTACACCTCAGCTAAACCAGGAGCAGCAGGGCGGTCACAATTGCTCCTGAGGCGCTTGGAGAATCATAAAAACACGCTGACATCACCCAGCCCAGGTGCTGGCAGCAGAGGGCAGAGCGAGGAGGCAGGCATGGAAAAGGGAAGGAAAGACTCTGACCCCCAACTCGACCCAAGCAGGGAGGCAGAAGGAACCACAACCGATGTGTGGTCTATGAGGGCCAAGGACCTGGACCACTGTAGGATGATGATCAGTCCTTTCCCCCACTCCAGGACACTGAGAATTACTTCCAGCCCACAGAGGCGCAAGAGCGGCACCCAAAACCCCGAGAGTGTGGGTCATCTCAAATGGCAAGTGCCCAAAAGCCAGGATGGATCATGAACTTTTTCACAATCTTATGAGATGGCCGTTGCCTTGGTAAACCTTGCGTCAGCATTTTCCGGGGGCTTACATTAAACCACCAGCCCCCACGCAACTTCAGAGGTTTCTGGAAAAAGAAGAGGCTGCATTCTACTTTGCAAATTATGGGAGAGTGGCCAGACATGCCAGGTGGCAAACAAGAATTGAGTCCACCGTATACAACACCTCCTGTTGGAAAAATGACAAACAGTCTACCTAGCAGAAGAGAAGTCGTGCTGGCGGAAGACCCTTAGTTCGAATTGAAACAGACCCTCTTGGAGAGACTGGAATTAGCTGCAAATCAGAGTCAGAGAGAAACACGTAAAGGTGACAATGAATCCCCCTCTACTTGGTGCCATTCCCGTAGACCCTCCCCGCCAAGATACAGTCATGGATCTGGCAACATTTGGTATTGCCATTATAAGATGCATTGGCGATCACAAATGCCTTTCAACTAGTCCTTGAGTGAACCATTACCCTCTTTTGTAGACAAAACACATTGGTTGTACCCCCTCCTCCTTCGGTTTCAGTTAAGGATGAGCTCAACCAGAGAAAGATCTTCTTTTATCCTCCTGTAGAAAGATGAGGACATAGAATGCAAGAAGGGCCTTTGTAGTGTACTGCAGTATTTTGAATCTGGTGTAAGGGGACATCTGGCATCTTTTAATTAGCACCTAAAATCATCTAAAAAGAGATCAGGAACTTCTTGGGTCTTGTTGGATGTTGCCGTTCCTACTATTTCCAATTTGGTAGAGCGGCAGAACTCATATCCTTATTGAGAACATTGCTCCGAACAAAATACAATGGACATCCCATTCCCACTCTTGATTTCATAGACCTCAAGTTATTTTTGCTCTCCAGCGCCATACCATGTCCCCCTAATCTTCCTCCCCTCTTGTCCTAAAGAACAATGCTTTAAATAAGGAGGAGGAGGGGAGGTCCTGTTCAAGATACTAGACTAGAGTACGAGACCCATTGTACATATTCACACAAATTCCTGCTGTGTGAACAGGCCTATGGGAATTTGAAAAGGGAATGATTGGCATGTAAGCGGCCTATCTAGTCCATGCATTATTATCTATTGAATCAGAGGTTTCAATTAATGATGGATCGTGCTCTTCCTTTCTGAATGGCTTCACCTAAGGAGGTAACCACAGGCCTTCCATTTGTTTTGAGCCCTCCAGCTCTTCTCATCTTCCATGTCCCACAGGAAAAATAGCACAGAGGTCCATGCAGAATTTTTTCGAAGAACATGGGGTGCCCTGAACTCTTTCCGTGACCTGGAAAAGCCAAGGGGGAAGGTGTGGGGTAGGTTGCTAACTATGACATCCTGGAACAAACAAAGGTTCTGAAAGACATAGCATGTCATAAAGACAGCCTCACATCATCCAGGTCAGAAGCAGGCAGCAGAGGGCGTCACAATGCCCCTGAAGCTTCCAGAGGATTTTCAGGACACAGCACGTCAACCTGGCCAGGTGCAGGCCAGCAGAGGGCAGACCAAGGTGATGAACAAGATGGAGTGGACATGGACAAGAGATGGAAGGGCCCTAACAACATACCCGACCTTAGGCTGGGAAAGAGGCAACAGGACCGGGAGGTGCCAAAGAGGGAGAAAAATGTGACCTCTCCTGGCCCTGTCTGTTGCCTCCTGACTGAAAACTTTGGTGGCTGAAAGCTGACAATGCCCATGCCAACATCATCACCCAAAGGGATACCAGATGTATATTAATCAGTCTTTGCCTCTTCTAACAGTCAAGAGGTAAGTCATCTTAATATTTGAGTAGCACATTTTAGATAACACTCACTTTCCTGCTGCTTCTTGGCACTTCAGAGGGTTCAAGAGAGAGTGGTGGAGGCAGTTCTTGAATGCAGCCCAGCGACCTGAGATGAGCAGTGTGTGTATCCATTGTGGTTGCTCTGGCAACGACTGGCATCTTCAGCCGAAGTTGCTTGGGAATGAGTTAAATGCTGATTGGGTTATACTTTTGGTCATGGTTCGTCTATTGTCTAATTTCCTGGAGTGCCCTAGCCAAAGCTGCCAAGAAGCAGATGTGTCTGTGGGTCCCTGGAATCTGAGGGGAACGAGGGGAGAATTCCAAAGGGTGGAGTCATGTGTATTGACGGATCTTCCATCAAAGCATGCGTGCTTCCTGGATTGAGAGGCAAGTAGGGCGAGTAGGACCAGAGAGGCGGGCCGCAGGCTTCTGGTTGCTAGGCAAGGTCTGAGGACATTGGGATGCTATTCAGGCATCCAAACAGGATGTATCGTGGAGAATAGTTGCACAGTTTTGAAACTAGATATTTGTCCCAGTGCAAGGATTTCATGGTTCTGAGCATCACCTATACTGCCTTCAGTGCATAATACGTGTCCAATGTGGTGTTTTACACAGTGGTGTGGCATTATGAGAGCCAGGCTCCAGGCCCAAGAAACCCTTTTATTAATGAATTAATAAAGATATTAGTGAATTGAAATATATGGATGTCAGAGTCTGCTCCTAAAACCTGAAAATACAAACTTCTGTTAAGAGAGTACAGGCCCACTTGGGAGATGTGGGCTGACTGACAAGTTTGTAAAACTAAAGAAAATGTGCATTTTACGTTTTTTAATACAACTGAAAGTTGCTTTGCACCGCAAAGTTCTCTATTGAAACTGGACATAGGGAAATTAGTAGGTATTTTTTATTTGCAGTGAATAGTCGGACACAGACACTTTTCATTTCCAAAGTCCTTTTCATAGCATTTTGCACATACACGAGGCGACTCTATCAGATGTTTCTTCTTTTCACTCTCACCACGCCCATTTCTCTACTAACTTCGATCAGTCCTCTTGACCCTCCTTCCCTCTCTTTTTACTCCTTCCTTTTCTCGTGAAGCGGCCTGAATGTCAGCATTGTCTAAGAGATGTACATGCAAACATACAGCAGGGGCAAAAGCCATTCGTCAGATTTGACCCCTTGCCTCTGCAGTACAGGCTCCATCCACCCTTTTACCTAAATGTATTGCAAATGAAGGGCTTGCATGATCAAATGAAATGGAATGACATCATAGCAAAAGGCCAATGTCAAGGTATTAAAATGTGTGATGTTCCCATAATAAGCATGATTTATTGCATCGTCATCTCCTTTCTTATATGAGCTGTAACAGCTCTGCAACCTGTCCCCATTCCCTTGCTCTCCCAATTTCTGACACACACTGGCTGCCCATTCCTGTCCAGCTGTTGAACTCGTGTACCTACCTCCTAATATGCGATTGCCTGTAGGGAAGCACCGGCATACATACACTTGTGTGACATACTGCCTTCCAATTTGGATTGCTTTTTGTGTGACCTGATACTAACATGGGTAATGATGTGGTGAAGTCGCATTGCTTTGCACTAGCCTTTGGAAACAGAACCCTGGCTGTCTTTCCACTCCGTGGTCAGCCATCTTTGTTATTAAAACGGATGTGGGCCAGGACCATATCCGGGGCAATAACTGTATATATTGTTTGCCCTAGTACTTGCCTAACAATTCTGCTCCCCAGTTGTATGCCTTTTAAAGTGAGCCTGCTGTATGTGTCTGGTTGCCACTGTAGTCTGATTGCACCCTTGTTAATGAGGTGATTCCCTGCATCTGCTCCTTTTCTCTTACAGTTGCAGGAACAGCTCCAAACGGAAGTTAAGCGCTACAAGGCGAAGATCGAGGACCTGGAGAAAGCTCTGTCCCAGAAAGGGCAGGTTGGTACATGGTGCATTGAGTCTGAGGGGCCCTGCCCATTTCTGTCGGGGTGTCGTTAAGGTCGAAGTCAGTGGAGTTGGGAAGCAAGCGCATTACACCCACACTGGATCCAGAAGTACGCATCAACGAGAGTAATACAACATATAACTGAAAAGCCTGACCGAAACAATCCTGAAATTAACCCCTGACTACCCATAGCAACTAAGATCAACTTTTAAAATCCTCCCCTCCGCCGTATACAGCGAAAGTGCAGCAAGAGCCTGCCACGTTCATTAACCTCAACATTCATGGAATCCCTCAAGGGTCACAATTAGGGCTTCCTATAAGATTTTGAAGTGTTTCATTTTCAACTTTTTTAGGTTTTGGGTACAGCAAGATGGTAAAACTACAAGTTCTCATACTCAAGGGGAATATTTTAATACTAGTATTAATCTGGGGGCACCATAATATCAATCAGGTGGGCAAACTGGAGGAAGGTGTCACATTTGCATAGAACATGCTCCAAACTCTGCCCGTGTTTATATAAGGGTGGTTCAGACCTATCCATGCACTGAAGGTAACCCTGCCCCCCACCAGTTTGATGAGGGATTTCCCAGGGATTATTTGTGAAACTAGTAAGTCATTTGCAAAAGAGGAATAGTAAAATAGATACTTTAGCTACTGTTGTGAAATTGTAAATGCCGGCTTGGTGGTCATAAAATAGGAAGCAAGCCCCAGCATTTTTTGATCAGAGAAGAGAGTTGCAATGTGAAAAAAACGTAAACAAATCGAACAATTGTAGCTGTTATTTACCAGACCAAAAGCAAAACTGAAAAATGTGACCTTAGAAGTCAATATGTTTCATGCATTGACCAAATCCCAAAAAGTCTACCGGTGTAATTTCCAAGTTCTTAGGATATTCGAAACTATTACGCACTTTCTGTGAATTGCTGCTGTTTGCCCGACTCTCTTAGCACATGGGTTTTTTTAAAATGCCTCAATATCCTTAAAGGAGGCAACTGCCTCATGCAGCATCCATGTTGCATACAATATGGAAAGGTAGAATCCTTCCCCTTAACCAGACTTGCTTGGTGAGCCGCAGTGACTATCATTTGGTCCACGTCTTGGCTAATGAGTCCCTTTATTTGGAATCTTGAATCCACTGGCAATCAAGATTTCATGAATCGATGATCTAGAAGACTAGCCATGTCTAAATTAATATTGACACTTTTCTCTTTATCAGTTCACGGTATCTGACACAAGAGCCTTGAAGTGATTAGGGTGCCCTCCAACACTATGCTCAATACAACTGAACCTGCAGTGCATCACTGCAAGCTTATCACATGTGTGTGAGGGGTTGAATAGAGTGTGTGGCAAGAGGTGCACATTTTCCTTTTTTCCTAAGTCTTCACTCACATTTACCCAAATATTTGCTTACTGCACCGTCTCCTGGGAAGGGAATGTGATTTTTTTGGAGAGCCAGATGTGGTGGATACTTTGAGCTATTTGCCACTCCATCAGTATGAATTAAGCAGCAAAGTTGAGGCCCTCCTCCTTGGTCCACTTGACATGAAAGAAGATGCAGATAGCAAATGTGGGTGCTGTAGCAAACTCTTGAGTTCCACTCCCTGGGTGGATCAAATTAAGGTGAAATATGCACATTTCATTAAATTGGCTTTGCATAACCACCCATATTGCACAGGACGAATGGCATTTGCCTTTCATAACATCAACACAAACAAAACCAAGAGAGGATATTTTCTTCCAATAGTGTTTTTGAAAACGTTAAAAGGTGTCCATGTTTTAAACTCCAAGAACCAATACAAATGTTTTCCCTGGGACTTGCAGTACCAAAATGGGACATTTCACCTTTAGTTGTTTGCTATTCTTCATCAGGTTACATAGTGCAGTGGTGAAGTGTCCGGCCTCCAATCCCGATGGTGCGGTTTGATCCCCGAGGTCAGCTTTAATTCATAAATTCAAAGAGGACATTCAATTTTTCTTATTTTAGCTGGGGGGGGGGACTGAGTCCACCCTCTGAATAAAGTGGGTGGACTCCGTCTCCCCACCTGTAGCCTCGACTTGAGCCCTGTCTACAAACATGTACCGTTTCCACACTCATCTTTTACCTCATTTCTCCATATCCTTAATTTCCACAGGACTCTCATTGGGTGGAGGAGAAGCAGCTTTTTATTCGGCGGAACCAAGAATTTATTGACAAGGTATTTAAAAGAAAAAAAACATCTCAGCTAAAACGTACAAACAATGTATTGATGACTGTGATAGCAATGTTGGGTCTCATCAGGGAAAAGCAGGAAACCACCTGCTAGAGCAAAGTCATTGACATGTGTTATGACAAAGCTCTCAAACACTCTGGTCATGTGACCCTGCAGAGAAATACCATTGGTTCATCCTTGTCAGAGCTCAAAGAGTCTTCTGAGGAAGATTACATGGTGTGCAAGCAAGGAACCACCACCACGAAAAGGAATATAGTTAAATATTTTCCAACCATTCATTTTAAACATTTACAAATGTATTAACCAAGTACCATTGACACATTAGATGGAAAAAAACACAAATAAAAATGGAGACAAAAAAAATCGCCCATTGTCGATAAAGATTTAGTTTATTTGAGCATACAATATCTCCAAAGTTGTTTCTTTCTGAAATGATGACAAAAAAGCAACACAATAAAGGTTCACAAAAACAAAAATCGAGGTGTGAACATTTCTGATTGTCCACTGTAGAGCCCTGGGCGCCTTGTTTTTCCATAAAGGCCATTTGTCTAGACAGAGAAGTCAACATAGGCTTAACCGCAACACAATTTACCTTCTGGCTCTCAGATAAGATTCTTGGGGATCATCTCTCAGAGTGAACGATCAGCACCCCCCGCCCCCTGTATATCTGTGGTGCCAACTGGAAATTGAGTTCAAGCGCTTGTCTCACATCTCTAAGCTAGTGTGACTCCCCATTGCTCAATGGATCGCTTTGGTGTGTTCTCCTATTTTACTGGCAGGTGCACACTCATTGCCCACAGATCACTTGGGATTGCTTCAAGGTTTTATGGCTCATGCTTGGCTTCAGACTGGCACCTAAATTACTATCAATGTTTAAGGTAGGTGCCAAACATACAAGGTAGAACACATGTTCCCTGGGTCCTTGAAGTGAAACATAGCTAGCGCAAAGCTCCAATTAAGGGTTTCTAGTCGCAGTTTAGCAAATTATAGCAAATAAATATGTCTTCTGGTGCAATTTCAAGCCAAAACTAGACCAATACTAACCTTTCACTAAGCTGACCATACTCCTGTTTACTGGAATGGGGCATCCCTATATTTTCAGAGATTTTGTTTGGGGCAGCTCACATGATATTCTCTATTGCCTTCTAATTTGAACATGGCACACGTTTTGTAATCCTGTGTTTCCCACCCCTTTCTCAAGGACAAGGCTGAAATCAGCCTGTGCCAGCGGAGGGCCCCACCGCTGGACTGCCTTGGTGCCCAAAACTTTGGGCAGCCTGACATCCAGGAAATGGAGCAGGTGGGTCATTCCTCTGTTGGGGCCCATATAGCAGTAAACGCTGGGCTTCCCAGGCATAATTGTTTCATAAATGCTCAGTCCAAGACCGTATTCTGTTATGCCAGTAATGTGTTGTGTTTATTTAGAAATTAATCAATTTTCTTCACTCCATACATCACACTATACCGTCTAAACAATAATATTGACAAGTTCATAATTTGGAAATGATAATTAAACGGTGTATCAAGGTCACAGGTAGCTCATCTCTGAGAAGAGACTGGGGACCTTTGATCAAGCGGAGCCACCTTCCCCGTGATGAGACCATTGGAGGTGGAAAAGGGAAGATCCCCAAAAAGACCCATCCCCAGACCCTCCAGAATTATAGGGCCAGTACCAAATTCTAGAATGGGCCCACATGGGCTCCAATGGAAACATGCTCATCCTTCCCTTCCCCTAGTCTCTCCATGGAAAATATTTCAGGCCTCCCATAAAGCCTAGGGACTTCACCTCCCTCTCTTTTTCACTTGCTTCTATCCTTGAAAACTCCTAGAGGTACCTTTGTGTCAACCAAGGCACTTGGACCAAGTACAGAGTTCCTCAGATATGAGCAATCTGACATTGGAATTTATGAGGGGACGACACTGAAATAGATGAGCAGCACAGAAGCGCTGTACAGCATTTGCTAGATTAGAAAGAGCCCACTAGGCAAGGTGGCCATCCTAAAACAGATTTCTAGACAAATTCTGGTGTCCTCCCAGGCACTGGTGGTCTGGCGGGCTATTAGATATCAAGGGGGAACTCAGAAGGATAGCACAAGTGGGGCATTTAAAAGTACTAAAATAGCGCCTGACCTCAAAATGGTGACTACCCTACAAGGACAGCTATCCCTTATGAAGCTTCTGCCAGTCATAGTGTCTGCCTTCAGCCCATGAACCCTGTTAGTCAGCATCCAGGAAGGGCCCTGCAGTCCCTGAACATTGCGATAGGGAAAAGCCACAACACATAGGGCTGAAGGTTGATAGAGTTGAAGCACAAAGCGAGGCAGTGGAACTCTTAGAGATGGGTCATTCACAAGAGAAGGATGTGATGCGAAAGCAGACCCACCATTCAGGAGCATCATTGCTTAAATCCCTCTGGCCACATAAGTATAAATGAGGCTGAGGTCTCTTAACAACCTTGTTCTAGTGGCTGTCAAGGCCAACGTTGTGAAGCAAATTCAGGGGAAGCCAGCTGGGGGCTCTATCCAAGACTTGCAAGAACTGCATGTGCACCATTCCAAGCTTAATAATCGTGCACAGCAATAATCACCTGGGTAAGGCGGCAGAGCAACCTGTTACGATTCAGTCACAATCTTTGCAGTATAACAACAAACAAAGAAAGACTCACCAGAGACACGGAATGAACCCACAGAATGGCAGAAGTACAGTAGGAATGATTATGTCAGTAGCTGCCTCAGAACCTATACTTTACTAGTTGATGACGAGGCCTTCTCAGTGATGTACCTCACTAGCCGTTGCAATTGCGGGCTACAGAAATCAATCACTTGAAAGGGCAAGGAAATCCACAAAGCAAGGAAAACACCAGACTGAAACATGAGAACAGTATTCAATACTCAGCCATCAGATATGTTTCTATCCTGTCTAAGGGGTTTCTAAACTAACCTGGATGAATGACGAGCCAGACATTTGTTGGACCATTGGAGGAACCATTTCCGGAATTCTCCTAGGAATGTAAGTGAAAAGGAATTCAGTTATGTTCACCTACCTATTCCCCCGTCCAGCCTGTGTACTCCCCCAAGTGTTTTTCTTACCACAAAAGAGACAGCAATCCATCCAGTATGTTTGTCCAGAGTGCAGATGTTCATTGAAAACGATGCAATAAGGAAAGGAATGTTAGTAGGGGAACTAACCCGTACGGCAGAAGGGATGCACTAGAGCCGGGTTGGTGCACTGGATGAAGAAAATAGCACAGCGTCCATAGTTTGGTGCACTATAGTCCGTGGAATGAGCCCTAGTTGAAGATCCTCGTGATCAACAGGACATGGTGTTCTTGAATGATCTGAAGAATGGTGTTTTAGTAGGAGCAATGTGGATAGTTAACCTCCAAGAGGAAGCAAGGCTAACGGGCAAATTAGAAGTAAAACAGAAATGCCAATTAACGTTCTGTGTGCAACATTGTAAGCAGCTTGGAAAAGAGAGCCTTGGTACAGGTAGTGTCAGGCTTTCTCAAATCTGATGTTGTCCCCGGAAGCTGCTGAACCCCCGCAGTCCCCTTTGGATGCTAACCTCTTAACTGGTAACAAACAGTTCAGTTGAGAGCACCCCCAAGGGAAAGGGGGAAAATGGGACAAAATAATAAACTTCAGGTTTTGCTCAGCTTCTTTATCTGCCAACCTGTTGGTGAAAATAACAACAATTCACTTTAGTCACTAACCTTTGAATTCCTTGGCTCTGACTTCTCTTTATAAATTTAAGTAAATAAACACGCCACCATACCTGATTATCCTCTGTGAATAACGTAGAGGACGTGTATGAATTCTACTGAAGAAAACATAAAAATAGAGTCTTAGATGCTCTTACTAATTTCTTCAATTTGGTTTTGCAGAAAACTGCTATCTCTCTCAGTTTAAGGAGTTTGTCTTCAAGCAGTTCAACTGTCTTTTGCCTAAAACAACCCGCTGGAAATATTATACATGTAGTTTGTATTGGTGTCTATCTTAAACACAAATTCCAAGAATGACACTCTAACTATTCAATTTAAAATTGTTTGTTTTCTGAATGTGTAAAAGTGTTCATTAATTGGATCTTTTGCTTGCAAAGAAAATCGCTCGTTAAAGAAGCTTTCCTTTTACCAGAATATGAGCATGCGTGAAAATATTGTTTACTCCTTCTAAAATGGAAGCGCACATGAACAAGGAATTGAGTTCAAAAATGAGACTGGCTTGGGCGCATGCGTAAAGGAACAGTCTTCCACTCTTCTTAATATGAATTGCTCCAACAGGAAAGGAGTAATTCCTCAGTTCCAGAGACTAATCCTTGAAGAGACAGCCCAGTGAAGATCACGCGCCAGGTTAGTTAGAATGTTAGTAAATTAAACATAAAGTCTTGGAGTCGCGTGACTAACACACTGTCACTTGCGCAGACAGTGTAAGATTTCTAACGCTAGTCCGACGCTATGAAAAAGCACTGCTACCGAACAAAAGGTACAGTACTCAATAAACTTCTATACGGCCGAAAAAACACACGACGCTAAAATGAATAGCAGACCTCCACACTCCAATTTGCCAGGTGCAAAAAATGTGACGCAGTTCAATTAATTTAAATACAGTTCTAGAAGTTCAAAAATAAATACTTGAAAGAACCAAAAGAATTACTATATAAACAAAAACTAAGAAAAAACAGGAACAAGTTAATTAATAGTTTTGATATTTAACTCCTGCTTGAATATCATAAAATTCCATAAAAGATAATGAAATCACTTAGCTTGCTTCTTTCTTTCACCGGAACGTTTTCTAAGTTTCTTTTTAAAATCTCCAACACTTTCCTGGTCCAAATAACTAATAATAGGCACAAAGGCCTAACTAAAGTTTTCTAAAACTTAAGAGCTTCAAACATAAGACCTTCCAGCTGGGCTTCTGACAATGAAAGGCGGTTTAGAATGTTCCGACAATGCCTTTCTTTTACTTCTGGCCAATCACTGATCCTTTTGGAATTCTCCATTTTGACTTGGGAAGCTCTCCACACTCTGCACAGAAAGTTAAGGCCCAAACCATACTATGTTAATCATATCCTCATTCATCCAAATCCCACGAAACCTGACAGTATCCCCCCCTTAATGCCCTGTCCCAGGGCCAACTTTAGAAGGATACTTTCTATGAAATTTTGCGACTAATTGTGGTGCATGCACATTCACCTCATCCTCCCATGTACGTTCCTCAGGTCCGAAACCTTCCCAGTCTATTAAATATTGTAATTTCCCTCTTAACCTCCTGGAATCTACAATTCTTTTCACTACAAACTCTTCAGATGAATCCTCTAACTGAACTGGTGAAGGTGGATGTACAACTCTAGTCCCCTGAATAACAGGTTTTAACAGACTAATGTGAAAGGTGGGATGAATTTTCAATGAAGTAGGTAATTTTAACCGTACTGACACTGGATTGATCACCTTTTCTACTTTAAATGGACCTACAAAACGTGGAGTAAATTTGTTTTTGCCCTTAATTCTCAAATGTCTAGTCGAAAGCCAAACCAAGTCACCAACCTCATATTTAGGACCCAACCTCCTTTTTTGATCTGCAAATCTTTTGTACTTCTGTTTACTATCGAAAAGTACCCTTTTTGCTCTTTCCAAATTCTTTCTCATAGTTTTTAATCGAACCTCAACTCCAGGATTCTCTGACTCTTCAGTAATTTCAAAACTTAAAAACCGTGGGTGAAAACCTCTTCCAAGGTAAAACGGAGACATGTTAGTTGAATCTTTAGCACAATTATTATAAGCAAATTCGGCAAGCCAAATCAAATCCACCCATTCTTCCCCTGCCTGTAGATAACACCTCAGATATTTCTCCAGTTCTTGATTTACCCTTTCTACTTGTCCATTGGTCTCGGGATGATAACCTGATGATAAACTGACTTCCACACCCAAATCCTTACAAAAAACCCTCCAAAATCTAGAAATGAATTGAGGACCTCTATCTGAGATAATTTGATTAGGAAGACCATGCAGTCTAACTATTTCTCGCAAAAAGACTTTGGCCAAAACGTCTGCAGTAACCTCTCCCTCCATTGGAACAAAGTGAGCCTCTTTTGACAAGAGGTCCACCACAACTAGAATAGATGTACAACCCTTGTCACAAGGAAGATCTGTAATGAAGTCCAGGGAGATTGTATGCCAAGGACGAGGTGGAATAGGCAACGGCTCCAACAACCCGACTGGTTTTCCGGTTTGATTCTTCATTTGAGCGCAAATAGCACAGGTTTTTACAAAATTTAAGATGTCCTGACGCATTTTTTCCCACCAGAAGCTTCTCCTGACCAATTCCAGCGTCTTTCTAAAACCTGGGTGTCCGGACAGCATAGATTCATGACAGTCTCTTATTACTCTCTCTCGCAATTCCAAAATAGGTAAGTAAAGTTTATTTTCAAAAAACGGCAATCCTTTTTCAATTTTTCGAACCGGATCCTTTCGAACCCATTCCTCCATTTGTACAATTGACATGGACTTTCGAACTTCTTCCTTAACATCCTCAATTTTCTGTATTCCGGCAGAAATAAAACAACATGGATCGATAATGGATATCATCTCCTTTTCTGATTCCATCTCACTTCCAGGAAATTGACGTGATAAAGCATCAGCCTTTCCATTAAGCCTACCTGGCTTAAATGTCACTACAAAATCATAATCAGCAAAGAACAATGACCATCTTAACTGCCTTGGTGTGAGAGTCTTAGCTGATTTCAAAAAAAGCAGATTTCTATGGTCTGTTAACACAGTCACAGTATGTCTTGCTCCCTTTAAAAAATGTCTCCACTCTTCAAAAGCGAACTTCATTGCCAATAATTCTCGATCTGAGATGGTATAATTTTGTTCTGCCATAGAAAATTTTTTAGAATAGTAAGCCACTGGATGAAGTTGTCCTGTCTCTCAATGTCTCTGAGAAAGAACAGCCCCCATGGCAAGATTCGATGCATCCGCTTCTACATAAAAAGGCTGAGATGGATCTGGATGAATTAAAATAGGGGCCGAACTGAACCTTTTCTTCAATTCTTGAAATGCCTCCTCTGCCTCTGTCGACCACACAAATTTGGCACCTTTCTTTAAGAGTTTTGTTATGGGAGTAATCAACCGAGAAAATCCTTCAATAAATCTTCTGTAAAAATTTGCAAAACCTAAAAAGCTTTGAATTTCTTTTACTTTCGTTGGTGCTGGCCAATCCGTGATGGCTTGAACTTTGTTCGGATTCATCTCCAATCCCTTGGGAGAAACAATGTATCCTAAAAATTCCACAGAATTAGTATGAAACTGGGATTTTTCTAATTTAGCAAACAAATGATTCTCTCTGAGTCTTTGTAGAACCTTTCCCACATGAATTTTATGAGACTCTAAATCCTGAGAATAAATCAAAATATCATCAATATATACTACTACGAATATGTCTAAAAAATCTCTTAAAATTTCATCCATAAAGAATTGAAAGGCAGCTGGTGCATTACATAAACCGAAAGGCATTACCAAGTACTCATAAAGCCCAAATCGCGTTTTGAATGCCGTTTTCCACTCGTCACCCTCCTGGACTCTCACCAGATGATAGGCACCACGTAAATCTAGTTTGGAAAAAATTGTGGCTCCCTGGACCTGATTCAAGATTTCCGAAATTAGAGGGAGAGGATACTTGTTTTTGATCGTAATCCTATTCACAGCTCTATAATCAATGCATGTTCTGAGAGACCCATCTGGTTTTGGTACAAAAAATAATGGAGATGCGGCTGGAGATTGAGAATGACGAATAAAACCCTTAGCCAAATTTTCTGCAAGGTACTCTTTAAGATAATCATTCTCCTTTTCAGTTAATGCATACACTCGACTACTTGGTAAAACCGCCCCGGGCTCCAAATCAATTTTACAGTCAAAACTCCTATGTGGAGGTAATTCTCCTGCCTCCTTTTCATCAAAAACCTCCTTGTACCCTTGATAACACTCCGGAAGATGTCCTAACACCGCTCCTATATTATGTCCTGTAATACCTGCATCAGTTAGAAAAAAGGAAACCAAACCTTGTGTTTCTTCCCTCCCAGGATTACCTTTCAAAAGGCAATTTTCTAAACAGAAACTAGACTGTAATTCTACCACTCGCCTACTCCAATCAATTTGAGGATTATGCAAGGTTAGCCATGGCATGCCTAAAATTATTTTCAAAATTGGTGTATCAATTAAATCAAATGAAATTTCTTCTCTATGACCTCCAAGTAATTCCATAACCAAAACACCAGTTTCATGAGTTATAGGACCTGATGATAGAGAAGTTCCATCTACAGCCCGAACCTGTTCCACAACTTCCTTCCTCACAAGTGGTAGTCCCAATGCCTTAGCTATTCCCCAATCCATAAAGTTCCCGGTGGCTCCTGAATCAATCACTACCGGTCCATACCCTTTCCTTTCCTCCTTCAAATACAAGGATACATTTACAGTTATGTGTGGAACCGCTGACTGAACTGTATTTGCAACTTGCTGTCCTTTTCCTCCGGCTGATGAAAATTTTTTGGGTGTAAAGGGACAATTTCCTAAAAAATGACCGCCCCTACCACAATATAAACACAAATTATTCTCACGCCTCCTAGTCTTTTCCTCCTTTGATAAAGGACCTTTTATTCTACTTTGTTGATCATTTAACCTTGGTTTCACTTCTTTACTACCCACCTCAAGCCTTGAACGATCTCCTCTAGTGACTGACCTCACCTCCCCCTGAGTACAACGACGCCTTTCTGCTTTTCTTTCACTTATACGGTAGTCCAACTGAACTACTAAATCAATCAATTCCTCACAAGAAGAAGGGCGTTGGGCTACACTGGACAAGGCATCCTTCAATTCCTCCTTGAGACCTCTATAAAAAAGAGAAGACCTCTTCTCTGCTGGCCACTGGGATTCTAAAACCAGAGACCTAAACTGTGTGATATATGTGACCAAGTCTCTGTTTCCTTGACGCAAATCTAATAATTCCCCATCAACTTCTAAGGACATTTGTCTTTTATCAAACATTTTCTTAAATTCTTCCATAAAAAGAGGAACATTTTTTAAAGATGAACTCTTTTGCCTGACCAATAAACCTGCCCAAGTAGAAGCCTCTCCAGATAAATAAGACATCATAAAAGTAACTCTGGAAGCATCAGAAGGAAATAGTTCGGGCCTACTAAGAAAGTGCAACTCACATTGGGTTACAAATGTCTGATATTTACTTGAATCTCCATAGTAACGCTCTGGAGCTGCCAAAGGTACTGGCATAACTAATGCCCTAAAACCTCCCTCTGCCCCATCACCTCTACCCACACCTCTCTCCTCACCAGCCCTTATCAATTCAGGGGGAAATTCTTCTCTCACAATTCCCTGCGTCTGTGCCATCTTTTCACTTAACTCATCTACTCGTTGTCCTAATTTTTTATTCTCTTGATATGCCACCTTTAATTCCTCCTGTAATTCCCTCACTAAAACACTTAACGCTTCCATTGAGAACTCGGGGTTCATGACAGCTTAGGAGGACTATTTTTTCTGGCCTTTCATACTGTCAGGCTTTCTCAAATCTGATGTTGTCCCCGGAAGCTGCTGAACCCCCGCAGTCCCCTTTGGATGCTAACCTCTTAACTGGTAACAAACAGTTCAGTTGAGAGCACCCCCAAGGGAAAGGGGGAAAATGGGACAAAATAATAAACTTCAGGTTTTGCTCAGCTTCTTTATCTGCCAACCTGTTGGTGAAAATAACAACAATTCACTTTAGTCACTAACCTTTGAATTCCTTGGCTCTGACTTCTCTTTATAAATTTAAGTAAATAAACACGCCACCATACCTGATTATCCTCTGTGAATAACGTAGAGGACGTGTATGAATTCTACTGAAGAAAACATAAAAATAGAGTCTTAGATGCTCTTACTGATTTCTTCAATTTGGTTTTGCAGAAAACTGCTATCTCTCTCAGTTTAAGGAGTTTGTCTTCAAGCAGTTCAACTGTCTTTTGCCTAAAACAACCCGCTAGAAATATTATACATGTAGTTTGTATTGGTGTCTATCTTAAACACAAATTCCAAGAATGACACTCTAACTATTCAATTTAAAATTGTTTGTTTTCTGAATGTGTAAAAGTGTTCATTGGATCTTTTGCTTGCAAAGAAAATCGCTCGTTAAAGAAGCTTTCCTTTTACCAGAATATGCGCATGCGTGAAAATATTGTTTACTCCTTCTAAAATGGAAGCGCACATGAACAAGGAATTGAGTTCAAAAATGAGACTGGCTTGGGCGCATGCGTAAAGGAACAGTCTTCCACTCTTCTTAATATGAATTGCTCCAACAGGAAAGGAGTAATTCCTCAGTTCCAGAGACTAATCCTTGAAGAGACAGCCCAGTGAAGATCACGCGCCAGGTTAGTTAGAATGTTAGTAAATTAAACATAAAGTCTTGGAGTCGCGTGGCTAACACACTGTCACTTGCGCAGACAGTGTAAGATTTCTAACGCTAGTCCGACGCTAAGAAAAAGCACTGCTACCGAACAAAAGGTACAGTACTCAATAAACTTCTATACGGCCGAAAAAACACACAACGCTAAAATGAATAGCAGACCTCCACACTCCAATTTGCCAGGTGCAAAAAATGTGACGCAGTTCAATTAATTTAAATACAGTTCTAGAAGTTCAAAAATAAATACTTGAAAGAACCAAAAGAATTACTATATAAACAAAAACTAAGAAAAAACAGGAACAAGTTAATTAATAGTTTTGATATTTAACTCCTGCTTGAATATCATAAAATTCCATAAAAGATAATGAAATCACTTAGCTTGCTTCTTTCTTTCACCGGAACGTTTTCTAAGTTTCTTTTTAAAATCTCCAACACTTTCCTGGTCCAAATAACTAATAATAGGCACAAAGGCCTAACTAAAGTTTTCTAAAACTTAAGAGCTTCAAACATAAGACCTTCCAGCTGGGCTTCTGACAATGAAAGGCGGTTTAGAATGTTCCGACAATGCCTTTCTTTTACTTCTGGCCAATCACTGATCCTTTTGGAATTCTCCATTTTGACTTGGGAAGCTCTCCACACTCTGCACAGAAAGTTAAGGCCCAAACCATACTTGTTAATCATATCCTCATTCATCCAAATCCCACGAAACCTGACAGGTAGCGAGACTGGGTATTGACAGCAAGTCTTGGAGCACACTTACTTGAAAAGGAATGGGCTGTGTGCCGGAGGAACCCCTGTTAGAGTGTGAGGCTAAGGAAACGCTGTCCTCTGAGTTCTGTGTGCGAGGAGAGGAGCGTTATCGAGAGGTCCGGAAACTGTGGGTGGAGCCCGAACTGTTCCGTAGGAAATCGAGTTGAGAAAGAGCGTTCACAGGATGCTGAAAAACAGCTATGTGAACGGAGCTTCAAGATAGCATGAACAATAATGAGAAGCACCTGTTAGTTCTGCGCTGTTTGTTTAAATAGAACATGGAGCTCGGAAGCAGAGCCGGCATGTGAAGCGACGTCAACTGACATGTGACGCCGGGTATGCGAGGACCTCGCGTTGGCCATTTAATGTCTCATGACCATACGTTGTTGCCATGGCAACCGTGCTGGCAACTTCCATTGAGTAAAGAACGGCCTGGCAGCTGTTCTGAAAGCCCAAGCTGTGTGACCGTTACGGGAGCTGGAAAAATGCTGTGCACGACGGAATAAACTACCAGCAGGCATGACACAATCCTACCTGTAATTACTGTGGAAGAGAGGGTGTACCTGGCTGAGTAGCTGAGAGAACCACTTGGGAAAGAGGGGTACCTGACAGGAGTAGTTGTCAGGTAAAAAGATGAGCGAACCTTTCGGGGGAAAAAAGGTGTATGTCATAGCAAGTCTTGCCCAAGGTAATAAGCTGATAGAACCACCAAGGCAAGTCGGGTCTGTGTTCGGTATTGTGTGAGGTTTCCTAGCTTGCCACTAAACACGTGGCTAGACTCACATAGGGGATCAATTGCTGAAGCAAAAGCAGGACTTAGTGCACACTAGGGGAACACTTTCTCGACCTTATTTGTATTGCATTTGTGGTTTAGTGTAATTACTCAGAATAGACTTTATTAGGTCACCTGAGGTCACCTGAAAAATTATGTTTTTATAATATGAGGAAACAGTTTATAATTACCTTTGCATAAATAATGCGGCACGCAGGAAATAGCCATGCACAGCCTTTATTATTTTATAGGATACTTTATATATTGTCTGCAGATCAGAATAAAAACACACACAAGAATGCACAATATGCAATTATTGTACATTGAAATCGACCGAGAACAAAGAAATGTAATCTCATCTTTCAGCACATGCTGGTTTCACAATTTGTCAAAAATGATGCCATACACTTATGCCAGTTTTAGAATATTTTCTGCTTCTTTCACACGAGGCAAAATTTCTCTCCACTGCCCAGAGAATTATTGTAGCTCCCTCCTACTGCTCTGAACTAGCTCTGAGAGCGGAAATTTCTTTCTTTTAATTATTATTTGTTGGCAACTAATCTTACATGGAGAAATGCACTTCACTTCAGCAAATGGGGAACACATGGACTTCTGTGATGCCTGATATGATTTTTTTTTCACACACACAAACCTCACTTCAGCTATATTCTGTCGCAGACAAACACAATGAAATGTCCTCACTTGGTATGGGTATGCTTACCCAAATATGTCCAAAAGGGCCTTGCTTGCACCGGCAGCAAGAGATGCCTCTCCGTGCTCTGGGCTGCTTGGCTGTCTCTCTGCGAACACACCCTCCTTTTCTGTTCTACAGGAAAGGCCTCTTTACCATGGTCAGCCCTGGTCTGTCTGCCTCCTCTTTCTACAGCCCAAAAGCAAAACACCCTTTTTCTCTCAGTGTCTTCTTTTTAAAGCCTCCTCTTTCACCTGCCCACTTAATGTATATTCTCCTACACAAATTGTAAAATCTGCCTGCCCCTGAACGTGATGTCATCTGCCAATCAGCCACCTCCCTCCTGCATGATTAAATCTGCTGGAAAGTTCAAGAATGCTATCATGTGTTTCAATCCTGTTCTATTCTACTGTCACCTTTGAGCAGAGTTTTAGCTTGTGATCGCCAGAATGAAAGAACTACATCATTCTAGCTTCCTTTGCTAGATAATGGCCCTACTTTGAACAAGATGACTTTTCACATTCCTCAGCTCACGTCTCCATCGTAAAAGCAGCTGTATTTCTTGCATTTGCTCTCTAAGCAGCCTTTCAGAGTCGGTGTCTGCAGGCCCAATTCTACACCCCGGTTTGCACCCTTGCTTTGGACTGAGCTGTCCCATTCTAAACACTAATTAAATTAGTAGGTTACATGTTACAATTAGTAATTAATAGGGATTAGGGGATTAGGGGTTAAGGAGCTGTTAGTTCCTACACTACCTACAAATTTGCACTACCATTGCGGGGCAATCCCTAACTACCCCTCCTTTGTGCACACCATTAGGCTACATCAGCACTCAAGCACACCTGCGCTGCACACCATTCTGAACATGTTCTTGTGTATGCCAAAAGTCTGAGCTGCGTCAAGCTTTCTGCATGGTTGGAATGCAGAGCACTCCCACAGGTCTTGCCCAGGTGGCAGATTCAAGGCCATGTCATTTTACCAAAAGCGAGGTATGACGAGGACCAGGAAGCAGAAAGACCTCAATAGAGGCTTTGATCAAGACTGTGACGTGAAGAAAGTTGTGTACTCTGGCACTAGAAACCACCCTGTGATTGGGAGTGATGAAAATGACATTGTTCTGGGTGTGGGCTTCACAGGGTCTTTTGGCTCTGACTAGGGAATTGGACTTTCAGACTCATTACTCTACGTCTTTCAGAGTAGGTTTTTTCTTGGTAGTGCTACTTCCCCTCCTGGGATCTTTTGCTGTAGAATTGAGTTGATGGTTTCCCTATTGTCATTCCTCCAGCCCATCCCCTTAGAAGCTACTACATTTCCCCTGAGACATGTGAGCAGGTACCATGGAGGATAACCTCTGGGAACTTGGGAAGGTAAGGCCTGTTGCCACCTCTTCTGGAGGACACATTGGGTAGTCCTGGACACATGTTTATTTATCGCTCGATTGGTCATTTAGAAGGCACCAGGTACGAGCTTGGTCGCTGTGTTGTGTCACAAGGGGAAACAAGTTGGCATAAGGTGTAGAGATGTGGAGGGAGGGAGCAAAGAGGGGTGGATGGTGAGAAACGGATGCAGCATCTGACCCATGCGAAGGAACCATCAATTCTGTCATCATAGCTCAGATAATTAAAGATCCTTTTATTTTATGTTTACGTATATTTCATCACACACCAAGGAAATACCTTGGTATGCCCCTTTATGTTGTTTACACTTCTAAGTTTTCCTCTCCCCATTGAACTTTGAGAACTTATCATCTCCTTGGGCGAGTGTTCTCTTTTCTCTACTTTTAACACCAGCATAAAAGTCAGAGTGATAAAGAAAGACAAACGGCCATTTGTAGACAAAGTGCATCAAACTGTTACCTCATTTACAACCCTTGCTTTCCAAACATATCAAATGTACTTGGCTATTGCAGTTTGGCACAGCTTGTACATGATCGCAAGATGGCCCTTTTATCTCGGCCCCGAGATCCAATAAGGCACAACTTCAGCCCTGATAAACAGAACGTGCTTGACAGCCTTGCTCACATCAACATATGTTGTCAGTTATATAACAAAACCTCTGCAAAAGTATCATTCAAGTTTGATGGCAGTGTTACTGAAACTATGCTGTGGTGCAGGTGTAATTGGCACATGGGCAAGAATTCCATTACTGGGACTACTTACAGGGTAAGGAGTGTGGTCCATATAGGCATATGGTCGGGCGAAGATACAGGTCACAAAACGAAGTGAGGGAGGTGAAATGCTATATAAAAAAGAAACATGTACAGGGGTTTGAACATGAGTTGATGGAATTCCTACATTGAAACATTGGCACAACGTTCCTACTGCTCTCAGATTTAAAGGACGTGGCACATGACACTAACAATGATTTGACCTGCACTATGCTGTTACTATTCACGTGCCTGGTGTTGCAGGAGCAGGATGTGTACTTCATTGGAAACCGGAAGAGTAGCAGAACGTTGAAACTGAGGCAGGCTCAAGTGTGATCGTGATATCAGGGGTCTGGGTTTGGAGTGAAGGAATCATTAGATCAATTGCCTACAATACTGTGTGATCTTGCACAACTCACTCAATACACTTGTTTTCCTTGTTCCCAGCTGTCAATTGCTTTTAACTGTTTTCCTAGAAGTCATGGTGGGAATTCTTTTTACACACGCGTTTCTCTCTGTCCTTTTTGATGCTGTAAAATTGAGCTATGGTGTCTGTTATATCTTTCTAAGAGTGGTGTGAGTCTTGCCACTGTAGCTTACCCTGACTCTCCACTTTTCCCTGACAGATAGAGAAGCTGGATGCCGAAAACAACCGACTGCAGCAGGATCTGCAGGATGCACGGGACCAGAATGAGCTGCTGGAGTTCCGGAACCTAGAGCTAGAGGTGGGAAACCGGGGCACGCAGGGCGCACATATGTTTCATCTGTGGAGGCTGAGGTGCTTTACATCATCACTAGCCCAACATGTCTATGTGGCTCATTCCTCTGAAGACAAGTAGCACTGAAGCAGAGTATATGTTTTACACAGAGATTGGGTATTTGGTAAAATAATCAGGTTTCATAGTATGATGGTGGAATATTCTGCCATAAAGATGTGATATTCTGTCCCAGCGATTGGATATTATGGTGTGATTGTATGACACACTGATATAATATTCTGGGCATATGATGGGATACTGGATGTATGTCTTTACTTCTTCTGCATTCACTTTCATTCAATTCAATTCAATTCAATTTCACATTCATTTATATCTTCATACCTTTACCTCTTCTGTCTTTCACTTCTTCTAACATTCTCTTCAACTTTGCAGGCGGAGACCCCATATAAACCCCCTTATTTTCCTACCCACATTCTTCCCCTTGACTCCTTCTTGACCCCGACCCTAACCTTACGGCTACCCTTAATCATATCTATTGCCACCTTGGTGATGTGAACATGAAGGCAAAGTAAATGAATGAAGTAGTAGCCTAATGAAGGAAATGTTGAAGTCGATTTGTAGGCAAAGTATATGGGGAACATTATGGTACAGTAATGCGCCATGCTGGAAAAGTGATACAGTATTCTGTCACATTGATTATTTTCTGGCACATTAGTGGGATATTCAGGCACATTAATATAACATTGGTGTGGCTGGCCTTTTTCCCACTATGCCATTGCCCACACCTTCCAGTTGAACTCATTCCAACAAGAGCATACCCAAAGGGTTTCTCCAATTACTTTTATTTTACTTGCATCTCTTGAGCACCAACGACAGCCATTTCTTGACACTCATCATTCCACAAACCTCTCATACAACTTCCACAGCCTCACAAAGAATCCTGTTTTTTTCTCCATATCTTCACTTCAAAAGACAAATTCAGCATTTCAAATAGAACGCCACATTTCCTCTGTCGAATTCACCATTAAAAATAGAATGCCACAGTCTCACTGTAGGCCCACTACTATCCTTATATTATTGGAGGATACCCCCTTGAACTTGAATTCATTTTTGCTGCCGACATCAATACATCAATCCTAATCCCTGATAAAGGTAAGAAAACTGGATCATACCTTTGATAAATTCTCTTTTGATTCCCATGTCCATGCTAACTATTGCCTCATTTACAAATCATCCTGCATGCTAAACATTGTGCAAAAGTCAAAAAGACTCAACCTTGGTTGAGTGCATCTCTGTGATGGGTGATCTGGTTTTACAGGAACCTAGTCATGGAAAAGGCACTCCTTGACATTGGAACTAATCTTATGTTAGGAGTGGGGCATATAAATTCCTCTTGCCAATTGTGCCCCTTGCAGCATTTCACACACTGGATACCTTGGTTCTTCTGGAATGACTGAGACAGGTGGTCCTTGTGCTTATTTGCCTGACAATTCTGTTGCTTTTTTATTTAATAAATAGGCCTATTTCATCAAAAGTTTTATTTTCTCTGTGCCGTCTGTTAGTGCTCTTCGAAAGTTGATGTTCTTTCCACTCATTTTTAACAACGAACTCCTACTTCACTAATTTCTTGCCTTTCTTTTCAACCTCAATGATGCCCAACTTTATTATTTACCAGACAACTCACCTTTGATTCTGCCCATCTCATTCACATCACCACCATCAACAGCTTGGGAGGTTAGCTGGTATGTGTTGAGTTTGAAGTACTCAAAAAATCAGAACCGGATATTAGCCCTGAAACACAACCTCATAAAATGATCTGCTCGATGTAAATTTTGGTCCCTTTCCTTGAATTCAACTGATCACCCTAGAAAGTATGGGAATATTTGGTGTCCTTTAGATCATTCTGTACCTAAGGATGCCTCGCTGAAAAATGTCCTCCACACCATCAAACATAACCTGAAAGTATTGCTGTAACACATACACCTCAGTATTATTAGAAATTGTACCTGTTGTGATTCCCCAAAAATATCAATTACTACACTGTAAGTGTTACAAATCTCCAACTACAGGATTCCAGTGGAATGGCCGCAATACACACAACTTAATGCCTTATGGGGAGGATAGCTCAGCTGCAACATGCTCGGCTTGGAAGCAAGACGACATGGAGTGACACAGGTTCGATCCCTGGGTCCGCGCTTAGAAACCTCTGG
The DNA here is from genome assembly GCF_040938575.1 of Ambystoma mexicanum. Taxonomy (NCBI): domain Eukaryota; kingdom Metazoa; phylum Chordata; class Amphibia; order Caudata; family Ambystomatidae; genus Ambystoma; species Ambystoma mexicanum. The sequence goes on from NC_090925.1 coordinate 1,075,492,193, forward strand.
GTATTAAGCGCGTTATAAGTAACCTATCATATCATATCATATCATATCCTGACACACCTCCACTGGTTCGATTTCATACTGGGTTTGAATTTCAGTTCCCTAACATTGACAAGCTATGTCATCAATGACAATCCGACCAAATGCCTAAGCAGCAAAACCTCCAATTACCTCCCTACCAGGTATTTCCACTCTGGGAACACCAAACAAGAAGAAATCGCCTCATCCCAGCAACACCAGGGACAAAATCAGAGAGACCAACCACCGATTGACTAGGCGATCAGGTGTTGAGAGTGTGTGATGTCACTTCAAGAGTGTGGCTTCATTTCCTGTTTGTGGCATCACTTCCAGTTTGTGGCTTCACTTCCTGTTGGTGACATCATGTCCTGTCAGTGACATCACTTCTTGCAGCATATTCTTCATTCACCCAAATCTCCAGGTAAAGGCCACAGGAGACTCCCCTGGGAACGTGAAACAAGACGAAATCACCTTGTCACAGCAAAATTAGGGAAAAATCAGAGAGACCAATTATTGATTGAATAGATGATCAGGTGACGAGAGCTTGTGAAGTTACTTCTAGTCTACAGCTTTACTTCCTGTCAGTGACATCACTTCTGGTCAGCAACATCAATTCTTGTCTGTGATACCACTTCCTGTCCGTGACATCACTTGCTGCAGCCATCTTAATTCGGCCAAATCTACAGCTAAAGGCCACAAGTGACTCCTCTAGGAACACCAAACAAGAAGAAATAGCATCATCCCAGCAACACCATAGACAAAACCAGAGAGACTGGTTGACTAGGCGATTAGGTGACAAGAGCATCTGATGTCTTATCCGAACTTTCTAGGGGGCACCTAGCCATGGGTGTACCAGTTAAGGATGAAACAGTAAAGGGCAGAGACCAGCCATTTACCAGCCTCTTCGCCTCTTCACCTATGAGCCTTTGCTTTTTCCTACCTGCTGCACCTGTGAGTACCCCTAGCTTGCTAATTACTGTGCTGTTTCTTCACACTTTGGTACTCACCTGTAATGCATTCACTCCTGCTGCTCCTTCTGCTCCTTCTAGTCACATCTCCCTATTCTTTCTCCAATCATGCTACAACTTCTTCCTTACCTATTCCTATCATAAAACTCACATCTCGAAACTCCCTCTAGTCCATCTCTCTTGCACCTCTAACTTCTAACCAACAAAGCCAATGAGCACACCACACCTCCCCTAACACCTAGCCACCTTGCCTCTCTTCTGCTGAGAATCAACACCTCTATTCTTCCTTACCACATCAACTGAACATTGCACTCTGGAATGCTCAGTCTGTATGCAAAAACTTCCTTTATCACTGACTACTTTCATGACAGTTCTCCTGCCCTGTATCTCCTTGCTATCATTGAAACATGAATGTCTCCATCTGCTACTGCCACCTTGGCAATGCTTATTTACAGAAGTTTATTTTTATTTTGTTTAAATCACTGGCCTAGCTCGAGAGCTGTGGAGCACAGTACAGAAGGTGGGTAGCTAGCATTTGGGCTGGGATCTTTTAACAGTAGTGTGGTACTGAGTTGAGGTCTGTGTATCCACTGGAATGAGTCCTTGGTCGTGTGTTGTTGAAAAAGCCATGTTTTGAGAGATTTGCAAAAATTGAGAATTGTGGGGGCATTCCAAGCAGACACTGGGATCGAGTTCTAGAGGGTGGGATTGTGAGAAGAGAAGGCGTGTTTGCGGGTCCCCTATTTGCAGACGAGTTGTTATTCAAACCATTGGTCAACTTGCTGCATGAGGAGCGTGTGCCACCAGATATGTCGAGCTTCTGCTGAAACTCAACTTCTTTACTCTTCCTTACCACATCAACTGAACATTGCACTCTGGAATGCTCACTCTGCATCAAAAAATCTTCCTTTATCAGAGACTACTTTCATGACAGCTCTCCTGTTCTAGTTCTCCCTGCTGTCACTAAAACCTACATTTCTCCATCTGAAACTACCACCCTGGTGGCCCTAAATGACTCCAAACTATCCGTCATTCAGTCTCATCGTCTGAATGGCAGAGGTGGAGTCGTCGGTCACTCACTCTCTTCCAGCCTCCTCACCTCACAACTTTCTCAATGTCACACACTAGCCTTCCTATATTGAACTCACCATCTCTACTATTGCTCCGCTTCACTCAGTTCACATCCTTTCCATCTATTGCCCTCCTGGTCCCAGTGGATAATTCTTTGGCGAACTTGGGCAGTTCAGTGTTTCCACTAAATACCACCTCATTCTCTTTAACCTTCCCTCAATAACCACCTCTGAGAAATCTGAACATCAGTCTTTTCTTAGTGACCACACTCTCCACTCTATCCATAACATACTAACCACAGGGCACCCTAAACTCACTCCTCCTAAACCTATGACTATCAACTCCACTCTAACAGCTAATGACCTAGCTGAATAATTTGCTGTAATCATTTCCAAAATTAGAGACTCTCTCCTGACCTTCCTCTCACGTACTCCTACATTTTACCCTCTGCCTACTCTACCATCATCCTCGGCCTGTACCCCCCAAATACGGAAGAAGTCCTATCTTTACTGATGAAGGCTAACCCCTCTTGAGCCCATCGGACCCACCTGCTCCACAGCTAGTCAAGCCTATTGCCCCTTTGTGGCATCTAAACTCACTGTACTCTACAACCTGTTCTTTGACTGCTTGCTTTCCCTCTATTTTCAAAATGTCCAAGGTCATTCTCTCCTAAAAAAAAGCAAGGGGCTGACCTGAACTTGCCGGCAACCTTTCTTCCTGTGTCTCTCCTTCCACACTACTCTAAAGTGCTGAAAAGGGTGGTGTTCCACCTCTTACTAGTTTCGTAGACATCCACAACCTTTGACACTCTCTAAAAGCACATTTCTGCACCTGTCACTCCACAGAAACAGCTCTCATGAATGTCTCCAACTTCATCCCTTCTGCTAAGCACCCCCAACTATCCGCTATCCTAATTCTCCTTGAACTGTCCACTGCCTTTGATACTGTCAATCACTCTGACCTCTGTAAAACTCTCTTTGGATTCTCGATGAAGCCCTTTCTCGGATTGAATCCTACCTAGCACCTTGGCAATTTTCTTTCTCCTGAAACAAGAACACTTCTCAACTCACTCCTCTAACTGTTGGTGTTGCACAAGGCTCTGCCTTGGGTCCTCTCCTCTTTACACTCTACACCCCTGCTCTTGGGGCCCTTATCTACTCCTTTAGGTTCCTGTAATAACTCTTCATGGTTTACACCCATATTTTCTTCACTTTTTCTAGGTCGAATTTGTTCATTTTTATAAAAAATAAATGGGGGTGGGGTAAGGGGTAAGGCGATAGGTTAAGGTAGGGGGGTGTGGGGAGCGGTGCAGGGCTCCATTCAAATAAATGTGCTCATTTCTCAGTATGTCATTTTTTACAATCATTTCACGGCAATCCTTTCCTGCATTCACCTTCACCTAGAGAGTTTATCCTCACTCACTAAAATAATGATAAAATACACTGTAATGTTCCTAGCTACACATCCCCACCCCATATAGCAGTGCTTCTATATCTTTCAGTCTGAGCAGTACACAAATGTCATTAATAATTTAGATAAAATGCTTGCAATACAATGACATTCTGGGACAATTTTGGACATTCGTGACCCGTGTCTGTATATTCTGTCACAAAAAAGTGCCATTCATGCACATTGATGGGTCTTTTAGTAAAAAATAGGCTACAGTATTTGAGAGTGACTTTTGTACATCGTGGTCTTTTTTGTATCACCCAAAATGGCCATTGCACACACATTTTGCCACTATTTTGGCCTTCTATTTATCTCTGATACATGCTGGACACAGTCTTTGAGATGTTCTTTATCATTGTGCCACTATTGGCTATTTGCTATTTGCGGGGTGTAAAAGTTCCTAAATGCCCTGCCCACAATGCACATGGGCACTCAGTGAAAAGCAGGCAGTCGGCGGAGTGAGGTATAGAGTCCGGTGTGCTGCAGCATACGGCTCAGATAGCTCCTCATTGCCAAATGATTTTGCTTTTCCAGCGCATGGACATTGTGAGCTTGGATTGATTGCTTTTCCCTCCCTGCCTCTCTGGCTCACTGGCTCTGTGCTCCGCTGCTCTTACCTACAATTCACACCGCCAGCTTCTCAAAAGCAAGAACAGCGTGGCAGCACACGTGGCAGTCGGCGGAGTGAGGTAGAGTGTCTGGTGTGCTCCAGGATGCGGCCCAGGTAGAAGATAGCACCTCATTGCCAAATAATTTTGCTTATCCAGTGCATGGACATTGGGAGCTGGGATTGATTGCTTTTACCTCCCTGCCTTGCTGGTTCACTGGCTCTGTTCTCCGCTGCTCTTACCTACAACTCACTGAGCCACATACTCCATCTCTGTTAACACTGAGTTAATTATAAACAAATGGGACGCAGTGCTGGCACATATCGCTGCTATTGCAAGGGACCAATTTGGAATTAGGACCAGGTTGGTGAAAATGATGGAGTCGATGTTGTCCATCCCTCCTAAAGCAACGGAAGTGGACGCTCCCTGTAGGCCAAACTTAAAGCTCAACAAAAATATAGGCCAGAGCCTGGTCCCTCGAGGCAGCAGTTCTCGAGGGATGACCCCGAATGGGACTTTGAAGGGATTCACATTCAACCTCACTCATCAACAGGACAAGTCCCGCTTGCAATCCGCCTCAAAATTCGAATGCCCTTCCAGCTGCTATTAATGAGTCAAAAAAGTCCTACGAAAGCAGGGCAAAGGCAAAGGACCCCCAGCCTCAACCAAGGCCTAGCCTTGCCATGCACACTGGCCCTCCCTTCTGAGTCAAGGACACTCATCACTAACACTTTACCCGATGGAACTATTCACCATACTTACTTGCAGGGCCCCATTGATCGATGGTTCCAACCTGTCAAGACTGCTATGTTGCCTCAGCAAAAATACCCATCTTTGGGATAGGCGTCAGGTGTCTAGTGCACATTATCTGGAACCTATGTTCATTCTGATCAGGTGTCAAAAGACATCGCTGGACAAGCCCTACAAATTGATCCCTGCACTATACATCATTCTTCTGGCAGGTTTCCTTCAGACATTCCCCACTCAACTAAGAGCGATAAATGAACCAAACCCATCAACTGTGATTTTTCACTGCCAAATATTCATGGTCCTGGCAAATGGGTCATATTGGAAGAAAAAGAACTGACTGAGATCAGCGCATTCTTGAACCATACTCATTTGCTGAAACTATTCAATAGAATCGAAGCCCTTGGTGTCATTATCTATGCAGATATGTTAAAAACTGAGTTCCCCTGCATGGGCAGCCCCAGGAACTGGGCCCTTATTGAGTTCAGCTCCCCTTTGATGGTGGCCCTATTGAAAATGAATGCCTTTTACTTTGATCACATAGGATTCACTATCACAATCTGCCACAAAGCAAAGAACTTAAGAAATCCTGTGGGTGCTTGGGGTGTGACTTACCAGACATTGGATACTCCCGTACCAAGTGAATCGCAGTCTAGAAATGTCTATGCCATCACGGCTGAGCAGGATAAGTTATATTGGGCACCAGACTACACTGGGGCTGCTACTATTTGGCAGACTGCACATCCAGACTGTCTTAATTGGATATAATGGAATATGCGAGGTTACAGGTAATTTCTCCAGCATCCTTTGGGTGTGGTGGCTGTTGTAGCAGCTGACGTATTCATATTGCAGGAGACATGACTTTGTAATATTTTCAAAGTTGATGGGTTCCAGGTATTAGTCCAGCAAGCGACTCCCTCTAAGAAGGGAGACCCTAGTGGCGGACTCGCAATAGTACCTAGAATGAGATACTGCTTGGAATTGTATGTGGGCTCTTTATGCTCCCCCTATGTGTTATTGGCAATGTTCCATGTCTCCTGTAACACTGCACTCAGGGTCCTAATACTCAATGTCTATGATCCTCCCCGGGTCTTCACTCCAGGGACATACAAAAGGTTGTAGGCAATATTATTGCCGCCTGGCACAATGACTTTACTAATGCCTACATTGTTTTTGCGGGGGTCCTTAATGTTAGGGACTTACACCTATATTCTGGTTTCAAGGGAAATGGGGATCGAAATTGGAATCAATTTATGTTTAAGAACAAACTGAAGTATTTGCTGTTTTCCAAAAAATTGGATCATCACACTCTGACGTACACATAGTCAAAAGGCCTGCATTCCTCCCATTTCAATTACGTTTGTTCAGATGCAGCCCTGCTTGAAGACTTCAGTCCAGTGACAATAAATCACAAGGAAGCCAGTGATCACAGTGTGCTTAGTTGGTCAGTTACAAATGTGACCTTGAGAAAGGTGACTCGGTGCAGCCTTGCGATTAATGTCATCCAAGTGGGTACACCAATAATATGGCCAGGTCTTGGAGTTAGCTCTGTTACAAATGCTTTATTTACAAATAAATGTCAAATCGAAACTAAGATGATCGATGAAGATTGGTCTTTTGAAACGTTGTTTGCCAACATCGCCCCACTGGTCTCGGGGGACGGGAGGGGGTAGAACCAATACTCATGTAAAATCAGAACATGCTCATGCTCCCCTGTTCGATGTTGTTATTCCTCGTGGAAAGCAGGAGCATCAGAGATTAAGAGCAGAGATCAGAGACAACTATCTACTATGTAAGTCAGAGAAGGAGAGTCAAACCCTGATTTTGGAGACGAGGTACAGAAACTGGCTTTGTTAACGTAAGCGCTCGTCAAATAATGAAATTTGGCTTGATTTAGCTGGCCTCCTTAAATCTAATGATAGCCATACACTTTGGGCCCGCTACAATGAATTTTTATCTCCTCTAACCACAAAGGAGTAAAATCCTATCTCTGAGGCTTCCTGGTTATACTTTGACGCTGATGAAACCTTTTCAAGACCTGCATGAAACATGTGAACAAATCTTCCCTGTGCTTTGATTGTGAGGATTTGGTGCTAATAATTAACAAACTGAAACCCTCCCGAGTCCATGGGCTGGATGGAGTCCCCAATATCCTCTTTAAATCAAAGCCGCAATGTGGCGGGAACATCCTACACAACGTGTTTAGAAAATTTGAAAGAACTGGTGTACTTACGGAGAGTTGGTCAAAGTCGATACGGATACCGTTCTTAAAAGATGTGACAGGCTTGATCCATCTAATTATAGATTACTGGCAATGATGGATACCACTTCTTGGGCTAGGGAAAAGAAGCTTCTACATCCATGTCAGATGGGGTTTAGAAAAGAACACTCCAATTTGACTACTATCTGTGCTTTATAGTACCTCTGGGCAGACACACTTTGTGTGCACAAACTCTACTGCTGTTTCATAGATTCCAGCAAAGCCTTTGATCTCGTCTCCTGGAACCCACCTGGGAGTAATTTGAGAAATGGGCAATAGACCCACAGTTGCTATTTTTTAGTCTATCTCTCTACACAAATACGTTGGTAACTGTTCGATTAAGTGCTATTGGTGAACTTGCTGGGTACAGGCAAATAAACCGCAGCCTCAAACAGGGCTGCATTCTAGGACCCATGCTTTACAATCTTTACGCAGCTGATCTGGAGAAATATATCAATGCTGCCAGTAATGTTCCACCTAAAATTAATGACAGGCCAGTCTCTTGGCTGTCCTATGCAGATGACCTCATAATAATAGACAGAACTCCTATAGGTCTTCAACTGTCTATCCCTCTCAGGTCCAACTGGGGTCTTTCCTCTCTTCTGTCTTGCTCTCTACTTGTGCTGTTCCCCAGGGGTCTAACTTCTCTCAATGGCTCGTCAACCACTACCTGGCATCTCTTGCCCACTAAATCGCTACTTTCTGCTCCAATTTACAATGTTATGCAAATAATACTCAGCTCTCTTTCAGGTTCCACTCAGCCTCCTCTGCTTCTTTTTTCATACCAGACTCTCCGGCCGCAATTCAGGAATGGTGTGCCACCAATGATCTCTGCCTTAAGGCCAATAAGACTGAAATCCTCCTCATTGGGAAACCCACTCCCTCCTTTCCTCTCTCTCTCTCTGGTTGCTCACTCTGGGCCCTCTTCCTGCTCCTTCCTGTGATGCTAAGAACCTTGGTGTGGTCTTTGACTCCACCCTCTCCTTCTCTCTTCACATATCTGACGTCTCTAAGAAGTCAAACTATCAGCTACACCTCCTCAGAGGTATTCTTCCTTTTCTCACTTTCCCCCAGAAGCTCACTGCCTCCAGAGCTCTGGTCCTCTCTATGCTGGACTATTGCAACAGCCTCTTTTTAAATCTTCCTGCCTCTACTCTTTGACCTTCACAACTTATCCAGAACAGGACTGCGAGCCTCAAGCCCAGGGATTGTATCTCTCCAGCTCTGAAATCTCTTCACTGGCTCCCCGTGGCTGCAAGGATCAACTTCAAGACGGTGTGCATCATGCACACGGCTTTCTGGGGCCTGGGACCACTATACCTCTAACCTTCTCTTCCAAAACATCTTATTTCTCGAGCTCTCTGCTCAGCCACCTCCAACTCTCTGAGGTTAAGACGCTTCTCCAAGCAGAGAGTTGGGGGCAGATCTATCTCCTCGGCTGGGGCCTCCCTCTCGAACAGCCTCCCTGCCTCTCTCAAAATTGAGCAGAACCACCTCTGGTTCCGGAAGCAACTCAAGGCCTTCCTTTTTGCTTCTGCTTTCTATTGTCCTCTCCCCTGCTGATGCACCTGACTGCTCTGCGCACTCCTCTGCCTCCGGGCTCCCCAGCACTTAAGGGTCTGTATCTGCAACCATGCAGTCGCTTCTCTCTGCACTTATGAGCCAACCGCTGTCTGCACTTGTGAGTTAACTGCACTTTCCCCTTCACCTCCCTCCTGGCACTTCTCCCCTTCCCTCTTCCCCACACTTCTACAATCTGAATGACACAAGGCCTACTAAGATCATTATTTTGTCCTCCCTTTGTTTCCCCCTCCTTGTCTTGTCGCGCCTAGAATCAATTGTGTACAGGCACGTTATAAATGCCACTTCATATCATATCATATCATATCATATCATACCATTTCACAGTGCTCCTTAGCTATGGAAAAAACAATTTTATCAGAACAAACATTTCAAAGACCAAAGTAATCTCGTTTGGTCATACAAATTTGTGTAAAGGGCAACTACGATTCATTTGGGCATTGAACGGTACTCGCCTTCAATCGACTAAGGAATATGTATATCTGGGCTTTCCAATTTGTCCCATACCGACTATCCCCTACTTTGGGGAGGCCATTGTCCCAAACCTTTGGAGGAAATGGACAGTTATTAAACATTATATAGCCAAGAAAGGGGGGGGCACAATATTGAGGCCATGTTGGAGATCTATAGAGTGAGTATTGCTCAAGCATACTATACAGGCTATCTGTGCTCGACCATAAATATGTTCAATGGTTGAGGAACATCGAGGGAAAAATACTGCACTTGATTGTAAATTTGCCAAATTCTGTTCCGGTAGAAGTGTTGAGACTGGAATACGGCCTAGTCTCACTGGACACACTGGACTAGTCCAAAGAACTTTGCTCTACCGGAAGATACTCTTAGCTGCAGAAACTCAAAATTAATGATTGTCTCTGATCTGTAAGGGCTTTTCTTTGAGCACAAAAAATGCATTCTTATTAGGTCTGCACTCCTCTGCGGTGTCCAGTCATTTGGTCGACTGAAAACTGGTCGACTGCAATTTGGTCGACGCAATTTGGTCGAAAACCAAATGGTCGAATTTTTTTTTTTATTTATATATTTATTTTTCGGGTTTTCGTTTTGTAAAAAAAGGGTTTTTTTAGAGAAAAAAAGGGGGTTGGGGGGGGACCCCCCCAAAAAAATTAAAAAAAAGGGTTAAAATAAAAAAAAAAAAAAATTCGACCATTTGGTTTTCGACCAAATTGGTTCGACCATTTGTCTGGTCGACCAATTTTTTTCGACCAAATGTCTGGTAACCCTCCTCTGCTCTTAAATTTCTTGTGGATTTGGATCTATCTAATGAGTCCACATTAAATGCTCCAGATTTTGAAATCATGGTCAAGAGGAAAACACAGGATTGAGATAGGGCACTAAATATCGAGCACTTATCAAACAGGAAAAGATAACGGGAATATGACACTCAAGGATTTATTCCCAATGTACCTCGTTCCTATTTGATGAAATTTGGTCATTGAAACTGAAACGCTTCATCTCATATCTAAGATTAAATATCCTGCCAACACAAGAATATAAGGGTTCCATAGATGATATTCTGATAGAAAACCGCCTCTGTCGCTTCTGTAGCAAAGACGTTGAGACTAGCCGTCGTGTTCTAACTCTTTGTCCTTCCCTTCTATCTTACCACGTGAAAGGTTATGGCTCCCTGGTATATCACATGGAACACATTTGCTTAGATCAATTTTGCAGCACATTGTTTTTGGCGCTGAATCGGTGGCTATGAGCTGAGCAGCTCACTCAATTTGGAAACAAAATTCATTCTATTTGAGTGATGGGCATAAAACATTCAGTATACCAACATCTGTGAGTGACTGCTAGAGACTGTTAGTGTACTGCAAGGATGAAATCCGCTATGTATTGCTGGCTCATAACTGGTTATCGGAAATGCAGGATACACTTGATTGATATCAATTCTCGTGAGTGATTGCGAAGGAGCTTTCCAGCGTCCAGTGTGGATGAAATGTGACATTTATTACTGGTTTTCAACTGAATATTGGTCGTGTTTTATGTATTTTACTGTGTGAAATGTGACATGGGTTACCTGGTTTTGACTGAATATTGGAAATGTTTCATGTATTTCACTGAAATCCATTAATTGTTCATTATTGTTTTTCTTTTTTCGTTTCCTTTTGTATTTTGTATTGCTCAAGGCTTGTATAATAGCTAAATGAAAAGAAAAAAAAGAAATAAATGAGGAGCATGAAGGGGGTGGGGGGAGTGTGTGACATAGATGTACCTTTCAGACACATAGGCATTCGGGCACCTATCAATTTCGGTACTTGAATTGAAACCCTCATTTGGGAACCAGGTTTATTTTGCCATACAGTGGGCACTTCTGGGCTTACTCTGTGTTTTTTTTAGGTCACAGTCCTGCATAATAAAAGTCAATCAAGTTTTCCACATTTTGTCATTTTATTGAAATCTAATTTTTTGGCAAGTCCAATTCCTGCTAACTAATACAATACATGTTTGGGACTTCTGTGAAAGTATTCAGTATTTGTTTTTTTTTATTATTTATTGTTTTGATTTATTCCCCGCTTTATTTCCCTTGTAAATGTTTGGACATACAGCATATTAGGGTGCAGATACTATGACATGATATCATTTATGTGGAATCTGGCCACATATATGAATGATATCATGTCAAAGTGTCTGCACCCTAATATGAAATACGATTAGCACAGGACTCCAGTGAGTGCGCTCAGTGCACACTACATTAACACCTGAGCTGTGAAGCATGTAACATAGGCGCACTTTCAAGCAATAGGCATGCAGGTGCCTCTGAATCCTATATCACTGACCCAAAAGAAGCGGCTGCTTTTCCTGATTGTCTGCCAGATGTAGAGAGAGGTGCATGCAGGCCACTCACCCGAAAAGGAATCCAACAAAGAATGAGATCATGCGTTTTTGTGAAAAAAAGAATGAATAGACATGCCGTCTGAAGCTTCCCCAACTAGACACATTCCCCCTCCCGTCCTCCATAGTTAAGTATCACTTATGGATGAAAAATCCACAGTGAAACCATAGATAGGGAAGAAAAGTGTATTTACCTTAAATACCCCAAAAAGAATCTTCCTTATCCTTATTTTCCAAAACTAATACAAATGATGATGCCTGTGGTCATGTCCTTTCCAGATTATTGAAACTGTGTTTATCTTGAACTGGCTGACCACCTTATCAACCATAGGCTGAGGGTGCACAATGCAGCAGCAGCAGCATTAGTGGTTAGTAATGACCAGGAGGCCCCTTCATTGCGTGCCCGTAGAATGCATGGAGACATTTAAGACTTAATACATGATCCACGAGCAGGGGCGTTGCTAGGGGGGGGCTAAGGGGGCTATAGCCCCTGATCTTTTGTTTGTAGCCCCGGATAGAATCTCAGGAGCTACAGCCAAAAGACTAGCTAGCCCCCAGTCCCAACAGTTCTGACATCAGCGTAGCCCCGCGTCTTTTCCAGAGCTAGCAACTCCCCTGTCCACGAGCATGGCATGGGGTGAGACCTTGGCTCTTACGGGACAAAATCCGGAAGTACTCTCCTTGCACGTTGCGATCAGGATCGTCCTTTCTCCTTATTATTCAGCAAACCAGGAGAACTGGCGATCGATCCCTCTCTATAAATGCCGCTCTGCTCTCAAACTCTACTGCACAGCGGGCTATTGAGAGTCCCCTACAGCAGGGGTCTGCAAACTTTTGCTCGTCAGAGGTTTTTGACTACTACTCCCAGTGGTCCTAGCCAGCTTAGTCAATGGTGAGAGATAATGGGAGTTGCAGTCCCAAACATCTGGAGAGCCGCAGGCTGAAGACCCCTGGCCTATAGTTTAGGAGGGCCCTTAAGATACGTGTTCGTTTTAGATGATCAGTTCCTGTATGTACCTGTTAGTTATGTAACTGTCAGAGCATGCCTTCTGGTAACAATAAGTCACACATTTGGGAAACCATCCACATCTGGGGCCAGGCGAACACAGTTAAGTTCCCATGGCAAGCAATGACTCTATTGTCATTTTTTTCTGATGTTTCTGGAGGCCACCTATATTCCATGACATCAAATGCAGCGTTTCATGTTGAGCAAACAGGGGGATTGAAGGTGCTGTCACAATATTGGAATCATAAGTGACTTAATTGGATGTTACTGGGGGGGAGGGGGGCAGGAATGCTAGGACAACCTATGGTGCCCCGCACCTTAGCACTAAAAGACTTATTGACGTGCCAAGTTTCCTGGGGTACAGAACCCCTATTTCGATGTTTATATAAAATGGGAACAGTGTGTTCTAAGAAGAAGTTGTAGTCGAGTGATTGTCCATGATGCAGACTGTTGTCATTGCATATTCATGTAGTGGGATTCAGGGGCCCACCTACTGGTCTCTCGCGTACAATGGACGACACCCCTTCTACCGACAGGCAAACTAGGCCTTTCAGAAGAGCAATCAGTGATGCTATTGTAATGTAAAGAAATGGGCGCAGGGCCCCTCACAGGGCCCCTGGCTTTAACATAAACATATTTCTCAGATTGTTTACTGTTAGCCGAAATCCCACGTTTTGTAATACATTAGAATACAAGTATAGCAAAGTTGTTACTGCTGATGATGCAAGCTCAATTGAGACCCGGTTTGTGACACTAGACCAGTTGGGGAGTTCAACATGTAAAATGTCAGCACTTGTAATAGACGAGAGTCCTGAAAGATATTTCCACAAAGCTAACACAAATGATCTATTTAAGAACTCACTCTCGGCTTTAGGGTTAATTTCCTCAATCTGTATTAGTCTTTCCAAACTTGGGTACATTATCAAAGTCATTTTGAAAGTATTTCCATGATGGAGATAAAAGGTTCGATTTGGCACAAGAAGTCGTAGGACAGGAAGTGACTTTTTGTCACACTGGTCAAATTGCCTTGGTGATAGATTCTGTGATGGCACTCGACAGGGAGTTCAAATTTGATCCCGACTTCTCATCATTAGAGATCGTTTGTGCTGGTGCTGGCAGATCTAGAGTAACAGTGGTACTAGAGGAGGGCGGGGGGCACAACCATCTGTCTATTGGCCCATGTAGGACAACCTGCCTGGTTGTGCCATCACCCTGGTCTCTGGTGACCAAAGTGAACCCAGCTGGGTCAGTCTGTAGCTGAGACTCAGTTGCTCAAAGTGGAACAGCGCAACCAACTGACAAGCGTTTATTCCTCGCTTGGTTCTTCAATCGTTGTTTTCTGCTTTTGTGCGCCCGAGGTGGACTATGGATAGTTCATTGGGAAGGGTGTCTATGACATGCTACTCAGTTTCTGCAGTTACTGTTATGGGGACCTGCAACATGATGGCCGTGGCTCCAGCAGCGGGTGATTTCGATGCCTGCCGCGGAATAACAAATGGGCGTTGCCGCGGCACAATCGAAGAAGATTGATGTGGACCAAATGATAAGGCGTTTTACATGCGGTTATCTCCCAAAGGAGCTGTTGCCACTGAAATCTCCAATAATGAGTCGGACGCACTACAGCCCCCAAAATCCTCCATTTGAGGTTGAACTAGGTCAACGTTGCAACCCAATATAACATCAACCACCCTTACCAGAGTGTTTTCATCTCGTATTTGGTCCTGCGCAAAAATGATACATAACAATCGAAGGGCACCCAATTTGGACATAAGAACATCCAGCGTCATACTTCTGGGAATGTCTTCATCAGGAGAATGCACTATTAAGCTCGGGTGAGTTAAATTCGCAACATCATTCACAACATCAATTTCACCCGCAGCCTCAGTCTCACTATAATACTCTTCCCGAGTAGAAGGCTGGTTTGCAAAGTCGGGGCTGGCCGATAGATTAGAGCCAGTGATGATTTCATGATCCATGGCTATCCCTGGGGAGTTTCTCTGGATTGTGCGGCATAAGGTTAAGAGAGATTCGTTATTATCGATGAATGGAGAGATAGTAGGAGCAATGGTTGGCGCGCTTATGCCAGCACTGGGAGTGTCTGCCAGCAAAAGAGGGTCAGGATTTGGTCCATCATTAACAGCCGTGGGCCCAAAGAAATCGCTAATTTTAGGGTACCCCGCCTCTTGCGGTATTTTGACTTTCTTGGCATGTCGAGACCTTTTGCTGTTAATATTGTTAGTTACAGCCGAGGGGCTGCAGGGTTGTTTCCCACTATGGGATGCCCCGCTCCTTATGCCATACTGATGTTTGAGAAGCTTCATAACATTGGGGGTAGTTGCACAATTAATACATGTTTGTCAAATAGCTATAAGTGACTATGAGGTGATAAGGAGGAAAGGAAGAGAGAAGATATCAATGCCGTGCAAAAAGGGTCACAAGCGGGGGCCTTGGAGGTCTTAAAGGCAGAGTCTGTCAGAACAGGCCCACACGTTTGGGCTTTAGCAGGCTAACACTCACCTAAACACAGGTGGAATCCATCTCTTCTATCACTTACATCTCATCATTGCTATGGTGCGGCAAACAGCAAGTGCACACCAAAGGCACACCAACCTTCAAAGGTCGGGTCAGGAGTTGGAAACAGGACACCAGGGGTGCGTTTTTCTGAACCTCCCAACTTACCCACACCCCTTTACACCTTTCCCCCTTTCCCCTTACCCCTTTCCCTCCTTTGCGAGGTGCAGACTGCACTCACTGTGCAGAGAGAGGGATAGTGTGGGGTATATATGTTGGGAGGGGAGGCCTAAGTACAAATCTGAGGTAGCCCATTCATTGCACTCATTAATAGACTGAGACCAAGATGAGACAAGGCTTATCGCTGCGGCCACCCACAGCCACAGACAACTCACCCTGGGCTTGGTCTGTGCTGCGCTGCTGCTGATCTCAGCTGAGGGGGTGCGGGTGAAGGCTATGCCCGTAACAGACGAGAACCCCCCAAACAGCAATCTTGGTCACAGACCTGGTCGGCCTCTCCTCGTGACACCTTCCTTTGGTACCCCACATACGGCTCTCTTGCAGCTTCTGGTTAGAGGCTTCGGAGTAGACCATGTGGCTCCCTCGCTTGCTGCATCACTGTGAACACGAACAGGCTGGGGCACTGTTAGACTAAAGGACCCCGTAGCATCAAGCCGCACCGTTCTGACTGCTTGTCCGGTCCTCTAGGCTCTTGTCCGCGGAAGCTGCTGAACCCCACCGTCATCCAGAATAGTGTGGTCAACAACTGAGTTGAGAACCAGCTGAAATCCCCACTTCTCCAAGGGAAAGGGGAAGCAGAGAAAATAAAAAAAGAACACAGATTCAGGTCTTCTGTACAAGGCATCAATCTGCAGGAAGTGACAAAACAAGAAAACAGGTTACAATCATTCTACATTCCTGCATCCCTGTTATCCTCAGCGATCAGCTGAGAGGATTTTAAAATTGTTCAATTACTTTTCCAGAATCCTTTACTGAACAGATATGTCTTATCCTTCCAAATGCTTTTTTCACACAGGTCTTTCCACAATCTTAACAATAGAAGCACTGAACTTGAATTGTTTTGCCAAGGAAGAAATATGAAAATGATCTCACCTCAGTTTGACCACAAAAGCTGGAAACCAACCTTAGAGCTTACTTTTAGATTGAGGTTACTGGAAAATGTCTAAACAAGATCTGAAGTGAGAGTACTTGAACTGTATTGGAAAAGTATAAACTAAACAGAAAGAAGTTACACCCCCCCCTGTTAGCTATGCACACTTGCGCTCAGATTATTGTCCATTTTGCATTGAAAAAACTAAATAAGCGCTTCTGGCTTCTGTTTCTCGTTTGCTCCAGAACGCTGACTTTTGACAGCTCTGTGAATTAATCCAAGAAGGAAAACACTAGTTCACAGAAGCGTTTTATAATGGCAAAACCCCATTGGAAAACGTTCTGTGAATTAGGACCATGTTGTGTCTTCCCCACATACGTGCTAACTTTAAACAGCTCCGTGACTAAATTTGAAAGTGAGACACTCTCTTTCATCTTCTGCGCGTGCGTGATAACTATTAACTGCTCCGTGACTTCATTTAAAGAAGAAAACTCTTTTGTCTTTTGCGGATGCATGGTCGATTAATGTCTGGGAGCCAAGGTCCGGAAGAACTGCGAGGTGAAACGTAGCGGTTCCGTTCTCGCACATGCGCGCTGGCAATAAATTCATGCAAAAACAAATTTCAACAAATGGAACACTTGGGCAGTTGAACAAGAGTCTTATTTCAAAGGACTTGGTCTTTGATTACAGGTTGAAACGATCTGAATCAATATTTTCCAGTCAAGACACGCGCACTGAGTTTCTGAGAAGTGCGTGTGTTAAACCCTTCTCTCTCTTCACTCCACAAGATTAAACTAGACAGTTTCCTCAAACTATGCTTCTGATCTTTGAAGGTTTATGGAAATCCTTAACTAAATACCTAAACTATGTATATATTTTAAGAGTTACTGAAACTTCACATCTTTTCATTAGGAAAGTTTTCCTTTCTGCTGTATATAGAAACGCTGCACTCCCACCAACTTAAACAGCTTGTCTTGTCCCACGCAGGATCCAATCATGAGAATCTTCTTTCTTAGGATCCAAAATCGGTTACTTTGTCACTAGGCCCTAAAAACACAGGAGCTAACATAAAACAGGACCTTCCTGATCTTCATTGGACAATGAAAGGCACTTTAGAATGTTAACCAGGACAACAGGAGGATCTCTGCGCCAGTCAGCGTCCTGCTCCTTCTCCACCACGATGGATTGGAAAACCTTCATTCTGAAGTACACTTGTTAAGGCCCGAACCAACTTGTTCCCACTTTTACCAAAATTACAATTGTGTAACTTGCAATAATTCAAAGAATTGACTATTGACCGGACCCAGACCTGACAGTGCTGAGTTCCAGGCGGAGAGAACTCAATGAACGGCCGCTTCTGACACAGTTCAGTTGTCTGGTTTTTTTGCACATTTGTCACAGCCACATTCCTTCAGATGATGACTGCCAGGACCTTTTTGTCGAATCAGCAGTTTTCCCGCAACAAATCTCTTGTGAAAATAACTTGAACCTAAATGTATTGATGCCATTGATTAACTTAGCCTTGTTCATTGATTCATGAATTCACTTCAAATATCCCCCAGGTGTCTCCAAATATTTTGAGCAGTCCCTGCCTCAATAAATCGTACGTCCATTAAATGTTTTTGGATTGTTGTCTTGTATTATTCTTGTTTGATGGATGTCCCTGTGACAACTACTTTGAACATGTGTGACCGGCCCCATGCAGGCAATGTGCTCCTCGGAGAAGGTTGTGCTTGTACCTCTGTAAACACAACTACAGGGCCTGCGTCATTCTTGTAGATTCTGCCCTGGACATGGAGATTCGCTGGATGCTTTGGTTTCATTTTACTTGACAGGTGACCTCTTTTCTGAAACGCCATCCTGTTGACCCTCTCAAGCATGACAGATATCTTGTCTATGAATGGTATGACTTTCAGGTCCTCGGCTGTGTCTCCATCCACTGTTTTAGTGCAAAACCTGTGTGTCATTATTCATATCGCAGATCCTAGGGCACTGCCTAAAATTTCACAGGAACTTACCACAGAACATATCAGAATAGTCAATGAAGGGTATGGAAGGCTACTTCTTACCTCCTCAGGTTACAGTTTTTTGGTGGTTGATAGCATTGATGTTAGGTCCTTGTTAGGACTTGTAATTCAGATTTTTCTGTTAAAAAAACAGGACTACAAGTCCCATAATGCAAAGCAAAAGTCAGATTGGACTGGTTCATGTGGAAAGTATGTGAACTCTAGAAACACTTGACATAAATACAGCACACACTTGCCTTCCCAACCACTCTCAGCCCAGACAATTGTAAAGTCTGTCTCACATCACGTTTTGCCTTTACTAGCCCAGAGCAAGGCAAGCACGGAAGATGACTCAGTTAATAACTTTAATCTGCTGATGGCTGAGCAGCAGAAATTTGATCTGGGTCACAGCTCTTTCATCACCTTTCTTAATCAGACAGGGAATGGTCTCAAAAAGGTTTCCTAAAAGTAGAGCCAAAAAGTAATGTATGGGAATGCTCGTACTGAGAGACATGCACACATATGTGTTGACATTTTGAAAAGGAAAATGGCGGGACTGAATGTGCCCACTGACTTGTATTGGGATGGATGATTTATTAGGCTGGAGAAAGGTGGGCGAAAGAAAAAGCCTATGAAAAATTGTTAATTTTGATCTAAAGCATTGGGGGATACCCTTCTTAAGAAGGCATGGATTAGATGTATGGACACCTGCCCCTCCTTCAGTATACAATACAAAGTATGAACTGAACAGCACAAGAGCACACAGGGTCCCAAGCAGAAGCACATAGGAGCAGAGGCATGTACAGGACCACTGTGCAATACAGGACATGGGAGAGGTGTATCTGAGCTTGTAATGCGGGTAACTCTCAATGTGATATGGGAGAACGGAACTTTTCACTAATGGCCGAAAGTTATGGTAATTTACCAGTTAAATAACAAATGCTTTAAACGATAATCCTTGTAAAAGCAATTGTATGAACTCTAGAAGATGTAATTAACCACCATCAAAATATGACATACAAGCCTAGGGTGACCAGACGTCCCGGTTTTTATGGGACTGTCGGGGTATTTGCACCTCCGTCCATGTTGCAGTGCCCGTGTTCCCGAGGCTATTTAAAGTTTAAAAAACCCATCCGGGATTTGGGGTTCCGGTGGATACCATCCCGGTTTTTGGTCGGATATCATGTTTTTTTCACCAGTTTGCTAAAAACCGGGATAATATCCATCCGATCCTCAAATCCCGGATGGGTATCGGGACCCCCGGGCTTTGCTAAATGACATGGGACAGGCCACCCACACAGAAGTAAGACTGCAGTTTCACCGCTGAAGCTGTCATCCTACTTCTATGTCAGTGGCCTGTCCCGGTTTTTTATTTTCGAAATCTGGTCACCCTATACAAACCTAGCATGTACTACACTTGTGTATAGGCGCGTTATAAATGCCATATCATATCATAAGGAGTGATACATGTGTGGGTAATATTTACGGGCGTGAGAGCATATCATGTGTATGCTGGTTTACCAATGGAAAGTCACTTTGAACTGCTGCATCACGCAGCATCACGCAGCATCACGCAAGTGTGTAGAAAGATCAACTCTCTAAGGAAAATCCTTCTATTTAGGTTTGTTTGACAAGTCACACTGGGATCAATGCCTGTGGTAAATGAAGACTTTCTTTTACAGAGTCCAGCTCTGTCTTCAGGCAAAGTTAACAGTTGACTCCATGCCACCCGGGACACCCTATTCCAGTCCTGAGCTTTGCTTGTACTTTGGGCCAATGTATTTCATTGAAGTAACTCAAGATTACAACTCACAGAATGCAATTACACAAGCAATGGAAGATCAGGACATGGAGTCACCAGATAACCTTATCTTCGGGTTCAAAGACCCTCACCCTAACGCACAAGTGCTTAACACTCACAGCTCCGCCCCACCTATAAGAGACTATCGTCACAGATACATCCTCACGTCCTAAAAGAACCTGCCACGCCAACCAACTATGCATCCCTCCCTTCAAAAGGGCCAAAGAGGGTGGGAGTGGCTTCCCACATATAGCACCTAAACTATGGAATGCCCTACCCAAAACACTCAGAGCTGATATTTCCCTCCCAGCCTTCAGGAAAGTGCTAAAAACTACACTTTTCAACTAACACTGCCTTCCTTCCCTTTCACGTGCCCCCTTCCTCTTACTCCCCATCCCTCCTGTATTCTTCATGTAACTAAGAATGTATTATGTAACTAAGCACGGTGTCTTGTAACAGCGCCACAATGCATTCCGGCTGTTGCGCGCTTTATAAATGTTAATGAATAAATAAATAAATAAATTGGACCCAGTTCCCTCTGAGGGTTCAGAGCGGAGCCTGCGATGCAGTTGCTTGCATGGACTGTCGGCACAGTCATTCAAGGCCTCCCCGCATCAGTGGAGTTTAAGGCCTAAGTGCCATCAGGAGAGCAGTTGCCATCTGCAAGGCCTGATAAGGAAGGTATAGTGCCTAGAACTGTCGGGGATTGCTTCATTAGTCCCATGTTTCAATGGAGATGGGCACTCTAGATATTTCCCCCAAACTCAGAAAGTTGGCATTCTGGAACTCAGCCGATGGCATCCAGTGGTGATGGCCCTTCTTCAGGAAAGAATACAAATTGCACTTGGACTACGAGTCCTCCCAAGTCAGTATGATTCAAGCAACATGTCGAATTTTGGTGACATCAGCAGCGCCAACATACCAGCCCAGAAAATCATGGAGGTGAGAAGAAAGGTCAGCAGCCATTGTAGCTGGTTCTACTCAAATATATCGCTATTATAATGCTGCTAATAAAATGCCGGTATGGCAATCCGACTTTTATTTTGTTTTGATATATATTGTGCCACCTCTATACACTTACCTCTCCTTGATCCCATGTCTATACCTTTTTCCTGTAGCCCGCAATATAGGAGGAAACAGAATGCCACCACCAGCATTTTTACAATTGCATTGTACTGCGGCATAGTAACCTTGTACCTCGATGTCTACTAGAGGCCAGAACCCAAGTACTGCCTATTAGAAACAGGGGAAACACCAGGAGATAGCCTGCAAGGCTACACGTTGGTAGAGACCTCATGCAGACCAACTACGTCTCAAGAGGAGATTATAGCTTCTCAGTTGCCCGACCAAGACTGTGGAATAGTCTTCCATTGAATCTAAGAAAGGCAAATTCCCTATTGATTTTCAGAGCAGGTCTAAAGACTAACCTGCTTAGGTAGTGTTGGTACCCTTATGTTCCTGCTGTGATTATCAGTGGTATCAATATTGACTAGGCTGGTTTTTGCTCCCTCAGCCTATGATTCCATCTGCGCCAGGATTGGATTCAATTAAGTTTGTTGTGAGTGCTATATAAATAATTTCAAATTCAAATACAGAGGGACATGGGTACCCACAGCAGAGGGGCGGGTAGCCTGGCTAGCTATTTAGTGGCACAGAGACCCTACTCTCAAAATGATCCCCTTCTTAAAAGATGTGGGTACAATAATACCTGCCCCTCTCTCTCTCTATCCATGCTGAACAGGATTGTGGGCTCTTCATGGGCCGAAAGAGTTAGTAGTCCCAGTTTATTGATCGTGCAGGAGTTGCTGAACCCCCACAACCCCCTCCTAAATCCCCGCCTGGAACCTCTGGATTCTCATCTCACGCCAAACCTCCCAGGAAGAGACAGAGGAAATGGACAAAATAATGAACACCAGCTCAGATGTATTTCTCGCCACACATTCAGCTTGCTTGACTGCCCATCTGCAAGAGATGCAGAAATCGGGTTATTTACACCCCAGCCCCAGTTCCTAGCCACCTTTAAGCACTTCCCAATATAAATCATTACACCTGCATCCCTCTGCAATGAGCTATGAGGCCATCACTTTTCTCTTCCTGAGAGACTAACTAGATGTTTTTGCCATTGCTTTTAGCTCTTGGTTGCAGATATTGTACGTCTTTCCTCTAACTAAAGAATTCACTATAAATACCTTCCGAAATGGGAGGGGACAATGGAGTTTTGTCTCCTCGGTGCCGATGATAGCCGCAGTCTTGTTGGGGCTTAGTACTTCTGCGCCTTTGTTACGCCATTACAAAATGGCTCAGATGAAAGCTCTGTGGTCCTGATTACGCTCACAGAAATGCTCTCGCGTCCGTTTCCTGCATGGCCTACATCCAAATGAGCTAACGAATTGTGTGTCCTTTATGTTGATAGGTTCTTTCCTCTAGCGTGCAATTACCACTCACAATAATGTATCTAGAATCCCGACGCCGGGTAAGACTTCATGAATGGGGACTAGTACCATTTTACCACCACCCGTAATCAGTAATTCCTGTGTACTTAGAGCGAAACTTGTAATCAGGCACTATGTCAATTGTCTTCAAATATGAGATGTTTTGAGTTATTAAATTAAACCTAATTTTGGATGAAAAGCAACTGGGAAACGTAGAATTTCAAGTGGAAATAGTTCTGAAGCTCTTGCTCGCCACATGCAGACAGGACTTCACCTAGCAGAAAATATAAGTTTGCAACAATCAGATCACAGGCATGCGCGAGGCGCAGTGTGCACTCACACTCGTTCCCAGCACACTGTCAATCTAAAATGTATATGCAGCAGGGCACTGTGGCAGCAGATGTGCACAGCGATGGTATATATATTTTCTAGTTCTTAACAAATAAAACAAATACATGAATATTTATATATTGGTCTGGAGGTTTACATCCTTAGGGTCACACTATGCAAGCTATGCAAGCCCATTCCTTCTTTCATTCATTTATCCTAAATTATGCCCGGTGTCATCACCACTATGAAAAACACGTTTGCTGTTCCTCCTTGTTGAAATGATAATGGATATCCTCACTGCTGAAAACATTATTTTCAACTCTTCTGGCTCACCCCCAACATCCTCGGGCATAGCTTATCCTTGTGCGCCCTGAGGCCTGCGGGCATGTGGCGCAGTATATGAGAATTCAAATAAAGAAATAAAGAAAAGATTTAAAAGAATGTCCGTCCAATCTGTTTGTCTTTTGATTAAATCAACAGTAATTTGCCTGCACTTAGAAGCTGGTTCTGCTGACAAGACCTCCTGCACTGATGATGTCATTGAGGATCTGATTGATTTACTCTTTAATGTTCTAATTTGCAATGTGCACCGTTGGTGTTTTTGTAGGAGAGGGAGAGGAGGTCCCCGCCATTCAACCTGCAGATCCACCCCTTCGCGGACGGTGTCAGTGCCCTGCAGATCTACTGCATGAAGGAAGGGGTCAAGGTAAGTGGCACAAGAAATGAAGGTGGCCATAATGGGTCACAAGAGCCCGGGAAGTGTCTGACATGGCCTTACTTAGGAAGCCTTAAAAGATGTCTGTCCTCTGTCAATAAAGCAATGACCTAACACAGGGCCCAGAGACCTGCGACTCTTTGAATGTTTTGGACTACGACTCACATGATCCCTCATTATTGACTGCATTGGCTGGGCTGATGGGAGTTGAAGTCCAGCTCGAGGTTTCATACCCCTGATGAACAAATGTGGTCATGCTCTCTCTATCGGTTACAATATATAGCTGTACCAAATAGAACATCTTTTCAAAACGTGTTTAAAATTTAACCAAGCAATAGTTTAAAAAAAGAAAATAAGTCCCTGCATGTTCCAATCCCGGCGAGATAGCTATGGATGTTAAAAGTAGCAATGTTCTTGTAGTTTGCAGATCACAATTTCCCATCCCAGTTAGATAGCTCAAGGGGAAACTCTGCCCACTGCTACCATCTGTGAAGGGCACCGTGCTCTATGCCAAAGGAGCTGAAGAGCTGCCATCCCACTCTCTCATCCAGTCCTCCCACAGAAACATTGACAAATATATCCTTTGAATTACTGTTCATAAAAAATAAACAGATTAAACCAATGGTGTCTTAGAAAGGTGGAATGCGTTCAACAAAGCACGGGGTTCCTTTTAGCATAGTCCGATTGCAGAGTGCAGTAGTCAGTCAAGGGTTGTTGCATTGCATTGAGGCCTTATGTGTTTGCATGCCTCTGGCATTGAATGCTGAGCCCTGACTGGCGGGGGCAGAATTTAGAGCGAGGAGGGTGGAGTCTTCCCATGGTCTAGGGCCCAGGCAGGGCACCAACGCCTAGCTGCATGAACATTTCTGCCCGTCCAATAAGAAAGCTCATTGCATGAAAGTGCCAGATGCAGACAGCCGAGCACAACCAGGATCTCAAAAGGCCTGTGCCCTCATTGCCTGCTTAGTGAAAGAGCCAGCACCATTGAGTTGGGTACAAGTAACATCTGCCATATTCATCACTTGGCTCATTTGGCGCTGTCTTCTACTAGATAACTGTTTGTAATGAAGAAGCCCTTTCTAGAGGGGTGTTTGAAGCCTTTATGTATCCTTTATACATTTTATGTATAAAGCCGAGAGCATTAGTGCAGTATGTTTTTACCCAATCAGATACATTGGTCCTCATTACGACATTCGAGATAGCCATGCTGTTATTTGCGACATAGCTACCGCCATTCCAGGTACCGGGTCCGGGTTCCTGGAATGGGGAAATACCAGGTCATTCTGACCTTGGAGGGCCCGGTATTTCCCCATTCAGGGAACCCCAACCCGGTACAACCCCATTCCCATTGAGCCCCCATAGGGCTCAATGGGAATGGGGAGGATGCAAACAACGGGCCCGTTAATAACGGGCCCGTTGTTTGCATCCTGGTCTGCTCGCGGGACCCGTAAAACCAGGCGTCCTTACCGGGTCCCGCAAGCAAACCTCGTAATGAGGCAGTAGGGGGTTAATGGGGCCGGCAGATCTACCGGCCCCGTTAACCCCCTACCGCCAGGGTCGTAATGAGGCCCATTGACTTATTATTCATAGTTGCTTTGCAGGGTTATTCTTCATAGCTGCATTGATGCATTTTCCATGTTCACAAATTCTTGTGATGTTTTATTATAGCCTCATCTGCCCAGGTGCAGCTAGCCTGTACCCCTGGGGCTGACTTGCGGTCATAAAGACCATCTAATGTTAGTCACAGCCTCATGTGGCGTGGTTCTACCATCATATGAAGCATGCAGCTTGGTTTGCCCACAGGCATTCAAACAAAACCTTGCCTAACCTTAGGCCTGTTTTCTTAGTTCTAAGAAATGTCCTTTCAGGTCTGGTTTACAGAAATCCTCTCCATTAGTCTTCCGGTG
Source organism: Ambystoma mexicanum (assembly GCF_040938575.1). Taxonomy (NCBI): domain Eukaryota; kingdom Metazoa; phylum Chordata; class Amphibia; order Caudata; family Ambystomatidae; genus Ambystoma; species Ambystoma mexicanum. The sequence continues at coordinate 1,075,517,564 of NC_090925.1, forward strand.
ATGGAGGGAGGATTATTTTGCAGGACCTGATTTAGATATGATTTCTTTCTTGTATTTCCTATTCCTAACATAATCCCTAAAGTATGCTAACTAAAAAAACTTTAATAGATATATCTAATATTGTACATGTCAAATACAGGCATCCTTTTTTTTCTTTGAAGGTATCTTGTATTTATTCTCCACTGAGATGATTGAGCCTTTGATACTCAAAACTAAATGAGGGATTACAGATTATCCAGACTGGAAGAGTACAGGGAGTCTTGATTCTATTTAAGACACAGAGATGATATGATATGATTGGTTATTTGTAACATGCTTAATACCCAGAGGTTTTTAAGCGCGGACCCAGGGATCGAACCTGTGTCGCTCCGTGTTGTCTTGCTTCCAAGGCGAGCACATTGCCTTTGAGCTATCCTCCCGAGACAGGTCAGCATTATGCTTTCTTTCTTCACTAAACTCTTTAGCAGCATACAATAAGTTTCAATAAACAACTTCAACTTGAACTACATATCCAGAGGAAACCTGAAAATGTAGTTCCAAAACGAAAAGACCCTTCTGAGCCACCATGAAGCCCCTCCTCTCCTGAAACTCTATAGGTCCCTGCTCTCTCATAGGCTTTTCTCATTTTCTCCCTCCTCCTTGACCTCGAACAGACCCAACCTATTTGTCTGAACTTTTATCAACTGCAAACCAAACGTGCATGTTGAACTGTGTTGACATACGCTTCCTGTGTCCTGCCGTCCTGCCCGTCAGGTGTTTTGCTTCTGTTCTGCCCCTGAAATCAATCAGAAGGAAACGTTATGGGTGGGTTCCAATTTACGAAGTGGTCAAACATATCAATCCTTTGTACAATTTCGAACAATGGGAGGGAAAATGCTCCCCACTGTGCCTTTAATAGAATCAAGTCTCCCAGTACTATTCTCGCCTGGGTAACCTTTATTCTATGGCAAGACCGCAAGTGAGCATTATGCTTGTTCAAGGCTTCTCTATCACCTTTGTTGCCATTCCCATGATTGGTTTAAAGTAAACTCACTCGACCAGTCTGCTGCCTTTAGAATCTCTTCCAAGATTACTCCTATTGCAAAAGCATTAGAAGCCATAATACCCCTGGCAGAATGTGCACCAAACCTTGATATATCTATCCCTGATTCAGCCATGACCCCTCTGACCCATCTGGAAATCGCGAAAGAAGAAGCTTGCCCGAAGGGCACGTGATGAGAAATGAGCAGCTGTTTCACATTCACAGGCCTACGCGCTTCAGCTTCTCATAGCTTCTTAGACAGTTCACCACACAATTTAGGCCTATCAGTAAAATATGGATAAGATATTGTTTGGATGTGCATTTTGTACGTCGTGTCACCGTGAAGGTCACTCATTCAGGCGAGAACATTTTTCGTGATAGATCTTACACTTGCACGTCTGACACTCTCATATAGGATACTATAAGAGCAGGGCTAGTTTGGTCAAAAAATCACATCCCACTGGGCTGAATATCTCAGCTCTGGAGGCTTGGTAAACCTTATCCCTTTTAATAAACTACAGACCGCTGTATGTTCCCCTACTGGGATTCCTTAACAGAGCTCACGTCCTGCGGAAATCACAGACCTATAGACACCGATCATTCTTTTCCCTTACCTGCTTGTAAAAGCTCCACTAGAAAATTCAGCACCTCTACCGGAGGTGCCGAAAGGTGACACAGATTTAGTGCCATGCACCATCTGTTCCATACTCCCTAGCCACCCAGTAGTATCTTGCCTTACTTGGTGCACAAGATTCTGTGATGAGTGCCAAAGCCACCTCTGAAACTCCAGACAGTCTCCATCTAGCCCTGAAACACTGCAGGCTAGAAGTTCCAGTGACCTGAGGCCACCAATGGATGGACCTCCCCTGTTGTCCTCATCAGAGACTGTAGAGAATTGGGTAACAATAGTAGTCCACCAATAACTCCATCAGGACCGGGAACAAAGCTTGTGACATCCACCATGGAACCACTACAAGAGAGGTGTTCTCTCTCCTTACCTTGCTCAGCGTCCTCACTATCATCAAGATGGGCGTAAAAGTATAGCACCCTGGTGTCTGCCGGGATTGTAGGAACGCATCTGTTGCCTCTGATTCTGGATCCGGTCCCCAGCTGAAGAACTGCGTTAACTGAGTGTTGGTCCTTGAAGTGAAGAAATCTATTTGAGAGTGCCCCTATCTCTTCTCTATTTCAAGGAGGATATCTATGTACAGCCTCCAATCACTGGAATATGTCAACTCGGCCACTACGTTGTCTGTTCCCATCAGGTACTCTGCTGTCACTGAGATTCCTCCAAGATGGTTTATGTATCTGTCTGTCAAGATGTTGTCCTTCCTGAGCACCACTCGGAAACATACCTGGTCCCTTCACAGGGAAAGTATATCGAAGGATCTGGCTAGAAGCTCAAGGCAATTTATATTAAGGCCCAACTCGAGTTCTATCCAACAGCTCACTGTCACCCTGCCGTACCTGGCTCCCCAGCCTGATCTGCTGGCGTCCAAATTCAGGATGACATCTGCTGCTTGTCTGAAAATGGTCCTGCCATTCCATGTCTCCATGTGCTCCAGTCACCAGTTTAGCTCCATCCTTGCTTCTGTGTCTATTTTTAGTAGCTGGTTGTATGCCAGTCCTTTTTGTAGATACCTGTTCTTCAATCTCTACAGTGCCCTGTAATGCAAGGGCCCAGGGAAGATAGCTCAAATGGAGGCTGCGAGTAGTCCTACGATCCGTGCCTGCTTGCTCAGGGATATGTGTATCTTGCTTACCGTGCTCCTGATCTCTTTCCTTATTGCTTTTACCTTGAGGATGGGAAGTTCCAGTGTAGCCCTAAATGTGTCCACTACGAATCCCAGGAACTCCAATCTCTATGCTGGCTTCAGTTTGGTCCGAGTTGGTCAGAAATCACAAACTCTGCAGCAACCGGATTGCTCTATCTGCCTGTTCCAGAGGTTTCTCTACCTCCTGTGCCATGATAGTCATGTCATCTAGGTAAATGATCAATCTCATTCCTGACTCTTGCAGTGCTGCTACGACTGGTTTCATCAACTTGGTGAGGCACCAGGGCACTGACGATAGTCCAAATGGAATACATGAGAATTCTTAGGTGTTCCCTTGCCAGATAAATTGCAGGTACTTCCTGTAGCTTCGCTCCACGCGTATCATTAGGTAAGTGCCCTTCAGGTCTAGTCTGACAAGCCAGTCCCTCTCAGTATGTCTCTCAACAAGTGGATCCCCTCCATCTTTAAATGACTGTAGGTGTTCCATTTGTTGAGTTCCCTGTGGTTTATTACTGGCCTTACCTTCCCCTTCCGGTGTGCCCGGAAAAGGTTGCTTACAACACTGCTTCTGTCTATGACCACTGGTACTATCATTACCTTGGTTTGGAGATCAAGCTCCTCCTGGTCTTGCAAGTTGAGTTTTGTCTCCAAAATTACTATTGGAGTCGGCCTCCTCCGCTGTAGTGGTTCTGCCCAGAATTCCAGTTAGAAGCCCTGCATTGTCTCTATTACCCAGGCACTGCTTTATAAGCCGCTCCAATTCTCTAAGCATACTGCCATTCTGCCCTCTACTGGAGGATAGGCCTCTTGCTTTCTCACATGAGGTGATGGACTATAGATGGCTTGCCGATCTCCATCTCCTTCCTCTGCTGCCTCTTCCACGGGATGGGAAGAAGGCGTCTGTCTGAACATAATCCCAGTACTGGGGTGCTCGTTTTCCTCCTAAGGTCCTTCTACTGAAGGTGACATGATTGGCTGAACAGCCCCTCCCACGACCGTTGTCCCCAAAAACCTTGATTGGACAGATATTTCCAAAGTCCCCTAAAGACAGTTCCGACACTTTGCCCCCTTCTTCCTGGAACCGAATAACCTTGAGCTGTAAGACTGATTACTTCACCAACTACCCTCCTGTCAGTATCCAGAGTGCATCCCTTTCCTTCGTGAAACAGGCTGTCTTCTGTGTTCCTTAACATGGTGGGTTGTATTTTGTAGTGTGCTAGAACTGTCTGTTGTAATAATAATAAAGTCGATATGTGTATACAACCTTGATGGGACAGTCCCTTTAATCATTGGGAAATACTTGTATATTCGCTGTGTTGCAACTAACCAATGATCCACGACCTTGCAGGGATAAGCCTGCCATCCCGTCCATGTTAAAAAAAATTGGACAAGGTCTTATAATTCACTTGTATTCCAATCTGCTCGAATCTCTTCTGGTGTACTGGAGGTGTGGGGTTGATTGATGGTTTAGAAACCCATATTCATCCCTGGACCACTGGTGCCCTGGAAGTTGATTCGTCACACTATGCCTCTCCTATACTTTCTTTACTTCAATTGCAATCTGGACCGCAGCACCCCACCAGTCTAAACTGGAACATGTTCCACATCGTTCTTCACAATATATGTTCAGTAAAATTGCTTCTTACTTCTTGTTTAACTAAATGAATCGTGAGCTCACCAAAACATGATCGTTTTCCAAGACAACTATAATGAAAGGCAGTTTAAAATGTCCCGACAGTTCCAAGTTCCCTCCAGGAACCTGAACCAATCGCCTTCTTTAAATTCCGCCTCCATCGTGGCTTGGAGAGGCCCTGTGTTTTGCAACCATTTCAGTTAAGGAAAAACCTCTAAAGACACGTATGCACTCTGTTTAACAACACTCACACAACGTCATGCACATTACATTATGCAGACTTGACAGAGAAGAAAATTCACATTCTGGTATGAACTATGTAAATATTCATTATCACTCATGTATTACCGTTGTCTGCATGATATGCATGATATGCGTGTCAGTGTGACAGAGTGCTCAGGATCGGTCACTCTGAATGGACCAGAAATCTGTTTTTCTGTGTGTCACAGACCACATGATACCCTTGAGGTTCCTTTTTTCCTATTCTTCTAAATAAGAACACTAGCAAAGCATGACTGCCCATGACTGCTCAAGGTAATATCTCTCCAGGACCCAGCCCTTCCTCCACTTACCCCTGTTAGGGTGCCCACCGAAACAAGCAAGCACTTCTGGTAGGTGACCTAGTGAAAGAAGACCTATGCCCCATCGACATATTTAATTTTGTTTTTTTTATTTTAATTGTTAATTTATAACGCGCTTAAAACCAGCTAGGGGTTCCTAAGCGCAAAATTGGGATTCAAACCTGTGTTCTGCCAGGTTGTCGTGCTTCCAAGTCAAACACGTTGCCCCTGAGCTATCCTTCCTCCCCATAAACGTTTCTCCAGTTCCTACAATATGGGGATTTTTCTGATGATGGTTCAAATGTAGGCAAAAAAACCTGTAATGCTTTCTTGTCTTTTTTATTTTTAACTAAAAGACAGAAACATAACTCCTGCGTGTACAGCCATACATTGAAATCATAAAGACATGGCCAACCAATACCCTTGTCCTTCATGACTCCATTCAAGCACACCCTAAAATCTTTGATGGTGGCTGGGCTACCTCTGAAGGAGCCTATTCCTCAGCAGTGTGATCTCCTGTCCTAAGACTTTGTTCAAACCCACTGTTACTTAATCCTTCTAATTTCATGAGCTAAACTACATCGAACCATGGTGCTATAGTATAAAGTCACTTATTGGGTGCTCTCTAGTCAGGCACCTTCTCTGATGGCTCTCAAGCTTGGGCTTGGGGTCTTTGCATCTTATACGCCATGTGTTCAGACACAGACACACATGAACTTGCTTGCTTGCCTCAGTGTCAATACTACTCATGTATTTTCATTTCTTTTTTCAGGATGTGAGCATCCCGGGCCTCATCAAGCAGTTGGATATTCTGGGTGACAACGGGGTGAGTACTAAATGATGTCCGCAAAGTGTATGATGTGGATCTTGAATGGCTTTTCAGTGACTATAGGTCTGTTGACACAGAAGGCTTTCTTTCTTTCCTGTAGACCAACTAATGCAGACTTCCGCTATTAATGGTGAATACCAGGCTAGCTAAGACATCGCTCAGGCCCCATTGAGCGGGAATTAAAAGTGATTAGCGCCCCTCTTGCATGGCTTTGCTTTCAAGTCAGTGGCAGCAGTTTATTTTCAGAGGATGCAGTGTGGGGTAGGGTGCTCCAAAGAAAGCAGTGTTCCTTTTAGGCTTATGCTGGCAGCTTATTCCCATAGCTAACATGTATGTTCACTTCATCTTTTCCACGCTTGCCTTTCAGAAGCCAAAGCTCGTCTGTTTGTTCTCCAATCGTATCATCTGGGAGATGGTTAATGGCCTGTGTTGTTGTTGTTGTTATTATTATTATTATTATTATTATTATTATTATTATTATTATTATTGTTATTATTATTAATATTTGTATTATTACTAGGATTATTATTATACATTTGTATAGCGTGAGCCTAGCTCGAGAGCAGTGGAGCGCTGTACTAGTCATAGAGCAGATCATTGGTAGAGAGAATTGAATAAGTCATCATGTCACCCAATGTGAATATGTTGGGTTACGTGTCTTTATTACGACACATTTTATGTAGAATGCACATATACTGAAAACTTTATGATGAAAAAAAATAAATAATTATTATACGTTTTTTTTGGGGGGGTCCCCCCTAAACCCCTGTTTCCCACCCCTAAAACCCAGCCCAACCGTTTCCCACAAGATGTAACTCTTTACCCCACCCCACATACATTTTCATTATGTTTTTCGTTATAAAATGTTCATTATATGTGCCTTTCTACTGCACTTAAGAACAAGCTCTACCTCTAGTATAGACGTATAGCTCGAACGGGGGGGGGCTATAGTGCCTGTTAAAGTCTTGGTGCCTGAGTTAAAGGCTTGAGCGAAGTGAGGGCAGTTAAGGAGTGCTGAGTGCCTTTATTATGCTGGCTAAAAATAAATTAGCAGCGGGGCTGATTGCCCGGGTGCTTTGGTTTCAATGAGGGAAAGATATTCCGAGTGCTGTTCTTTTTTTTATTGTGAGAAACATGCTCATGCTATGTGCGTGAACATGTTTACCATGACGAACAGACTAGCAAGACAAAGTGGTGATTGCAAAAGAAACGGTACTCCATCAGAGATGAAGGAAGCCCCTTTCTATTCCCATTACAGGCAATGCCCCAGCCCAAGAGCGAAGAATCAAGTGTCAGTGTCTCCTCCAGCATAAGCTATCATCACCTGCCCCCTATGCGACTGCAATCTCCGGAAGCATGATTAACCGCGACACACAAACACTCTCTTTGGCCGCGAAGTATCAGGTCCTCTGATGGACATTTTAGAGTGCACTTGATAGCTTTTATGGAGTTGATTTGCTCTACTATGGACGTTATTTTCAAGCTGATGGTAGCGATTTACGTTGTTTGTAGTGAACGTGCACCACCACACTGTTGTGTAGTTCTTTCGATTGATCTAATCTCAATGAGATTCAGAGAGGGGTGCAAACCCGCTGGAGAGGTGCCTCCGTGAAATGGCACACTAAGTAGAACAGGGGTAAAGACCAGGGCCGTAAAGCCAGCGGCATGGGCTGCACTCCCAAACACCACGTGGTGGTGTGGCTATGTAATGTATAGGCTAACCACATCAATCGTGAATAGTATATCTTCTGTAGTGAGAGAGATGGTGTCCAATATTTGGAGAGAATGGGTGGTATCTTTGACGTACGTGCTTGTGGCTTGAATGATGGGTTGAAGGAAGAAGTATATGTATGTCCCAAGTGGTTGTAAGAGGCTTTTTGATGAATATTGTATTCACACCCTTTGCACATAACCTCTGCTGTCAATATACAACTAATATATTGTGAATTGTGGGTCATAGATCCGTTTATCTATTTATTTATTTATTTATTTATTCGGATCACATGAGCACACTAAAAGAGTTGGCCCTGACGAAGGACTTTTGATTCCGAAATGCATAGGCCATTATGAGCTCACCCAATGCATCTGCTCTGATAAAGATGTATAGCTGCCAAGTATTAAAAAATATGAATAAACAGCAACACTTTTTTCAATAAGCATAAACTGAGTATTTGAAGCTTTATCACTCTTGATTAACCAACATTAAATAGCCACACCACCACGTGGTGTTTGGGAGTGCAGCCCGCTGGCTTTACGGCCTTGGTCTTTACCCCTGAGCGATTTACATTTTCTCTTGCAGCTGATGGGTGTTGTGCTTCTGCATTTAAATACTAGTTGTACATTCTTAAGGCAGAAGTCTATTAATTGGTCGATTAATACTTTGTGAAGTGATTTTTGTATTTGTTGTTCATTATAATTGTTATTTTATAACACGCTTAATACCAGAGACCAGTTTCTAAGCGTGAGACTGGGATTCAAACCTGTGTTGCTATGCGTTGTCTTGCTTCCATGACAAATACGTTGCCACTGAGCTATCCTCCTGGCCTGGCTAGTATTCTCAGCTATGATCTGTGGTAAGGTTGTGAGCACTATAGTACTTTTGACTTTTGCTGGGTGTTTGTGTGTGTGACCTGAGCCTGTGTTTCTTTTGCCTGCAAAATATATAACATTAGGTTTCTGCTGTTGGAAGTGGTGTCCTGTGTGCATCAATGGATCCCTGTATATGAATGAGTATGGGGTTTGCTGTTGACTTCATTGTATTGTGGGGATGTGGTTTATAGTGTTTTCTTGGGCTTTGTGGTGGTTGTGTTCAGTTTGATGTTTCATGTGGTTTGTGCTGCACCCTTAGTGTATACTGCGTTGTGGAGTATGTGGGAGTGTTTGTGGACTAAATGTCTGTGTATATTTGTGTGTGTGCGAGCGTGTGTGTGTGTGTGTATGAAAGAGATAGAATCAAAGAGGTGAGGTTTTTGTGTTGTTTGGGACAATGGTTTGTGTTGTGTGTGTGTGTGTGTGCATTTGGAGTGGTGTGTACCAGTAGTAAAGACTCTTATTTATTTGTATGTTCTTTGAAATATGGAATATGTCTCATGTGAAATTGTCCCTTACTGTTTGGAATGCTATATTCAAATTAGGCCATAACTGTGGGTAATTTGTTTTTTGGTTCTATTTTGAATTAAGTCCTCCACCAGGGTTTTAGGGTTAACTCTGTGCAGGTCAGACGCTTCTCCAAGCAGAGAGTGGGAGATAGATCCTTTTCTTCAGCAGGAGCCTCTCTCTGGAATGGCCTCCCTGCCCCCCTCAGACTTGAGCCGGAACTTCTTAAGTTCTGTAAACTTCTCAAGACTTTCTTTTTCTCCTCCTCCCCCCACCCTCCTCCTGTACTAATGCTCCCTTGCAGCTGCGACTGGTGCCTGGTTCCTTATGTGTCTCATAGAGGCCAGGCCCTTCATGGCCAGTCCCCCCTCAACATCCCTACCAGAACTTGCCCTCGAGCACCCTTCCCAGACTAGCCTGATTCTGGTCCACTCCATCCATCACACTTTTCCCTCTCCCACGCCCCTTGCCCTTGGCCTCCCGCAGCACTTGCTCAGACCCCTGGGACCACTACGCCTGCACTTCACCCCCTACCCCTCCGTCCCTCCCCAGCCCTGCCCTCCTACTCCACCTCCCCCCCTTGCACTTTTGTTCTCTGCACATGAACGGTCACAAGACCTAGTACGACCGTTACTGTTATTGTTTTTCCATAAGTAACCCACATGTTTATTCCTTTTGGTGCCTGCAAACACTTGTGTATAGGCGCCATACAAATGATCAATAATTAAGCAATGTACCGCTCACGGCGGGGTCATTAACGACTCAGGTAATGCCCTGGGGCCCATAGTTAACAGAGGCCCTGGGGCATTACCAGAGTCAGTAATGCCCCCGCAGTGAGGGGCATATAGCTATTAGTACTCCAGCCTGCAAGATCTCTGTGACTGGGGCACTAAAAGCATATTTTTCTGTCCCGAAATGCTGTGGCGTTTTGGGATAGAAAAAAAGAACGACCAAGAAAATGACCACCGGGAAAGTGAAAATGGAGTCCGTTTTCCCTTTCCATGGCAGCCATCAGGAGCGGACGCACTGGGAACAGAATTGTTCCCAGCGTGTCCGTTCCCGAAAGACGACAGAGAAGAAGGTAAGTCGGGTTTGATAGGGAGGGGGAACAAAGCAGGCAGAAGGTAAGTGGGGATAACATGGGGGTGGGGGTCAGACAAAAAAATAAATAAACATACCTGAAGCCCTGGCGGGGGACGAAGGTGGCCTCCAGCCGTGTGGAGGGTCGGAGCAGGGATGGCCCTGCTTCGATCCTCTTCATTGGCTGAGGGGTAGCCAAGCCCCCGACGGGGACAAAGGTATGGAACCCGAGGAATTCCCGGCCGGGTAATGCCCCGGCGAGACCCAGTCAGAATGGTCCTTTCATTCTGATTGCGCCCTTACCGGGTACTAATAAATAAAATCCTTAAGGTTCAGTGATCTGAAACTATGTATATTTTGCGCATACATGAAGGACCTTGTTCATATTTTTAAAGCAGACTACTGAAGAAAAGGGGATTGTAGACACATTTTTTATCAAGCTAGAATATTTTACCGATAAATAAAAGGCAAGATGGACTAGTCGGTAGAGTTCTTTTGCAAGTTTCTTACACTGTGCCCGAACATTCTACCTAATTTGCATAGGATCGCTGGGTGTGTAAGGGGCGTGATGCAATTCAAACTGGAGAGAATATGTTCAAGTATGGTTCATTAGCCGAAAGAAACATCAGAATTGACACACGTTCTTATCAAGAGAAAATCAAATAAATGGAGGCTTGCGAACATGAGTACACTAGTGGGAAGGAATGCATTTAGGAAGACGGTCCCTCAGACCAACATACTAGACAATGTTATTGAGCTGTTTACCAGCCCTGAGTATTGGTGACATACTCCCAGATGGAGTTAAAACCCAACTCTCACTACATGACTTTGTTTGTGAATCTTCTTTGGAACTTCGGCTTCAGATGTCTGTTGCTTGCTAGCTTATATTTTGGGACCTTGGGAGCATGATGAAGGGTGATCAAATTCTAACACCAATGTGTCTGACCGTGAAGGTAATTAGACAGTAATGAAACGAGAGGTATTTAGATATTGGTGCTTTTGTATGGGCAACGTAGAAAGTAGTGACAGGGTGGATCAGTGAACTTCCTGTTCTATGTATTACCCACTTGACTTTCCACTCTGCCCCCAATGCATCTGTTTAAGGAGAATGGTCTGGATTGCCCATCATTTGCTAACTAGAGCCACCTGTGCCCGGGAGCGAAGTATGGTGGGAGGAAACTAGAGGATTCTCTGCATGGATGAATGTGGCATAACAGAAAATGTGAGGGACTTTGCAAAATGTGGTGAGGTCCCTGACAGTCCCATCACCCAGTCAGTGGTGCACGTGGCAAGTGGGGGCTCCCCTGAACCACAAGGGCTGCAGAGAGTTATGTTATGCCTTTAAGGGAGAGATGCCTTTGGTTAAACTAAACCAAATCCTATCTGGTACTGTTTGGCCCCCAGGAGGTTAGAGAGGGTGTCAAGACCAACCCAGAATTCGCCTTGGTCCTCAGACAAACCCTCTTACTGTGTAATATTATCAAGCTTGGGTGTCTGCTGTTGAGAGAACTTGGCTCTGTTTCTCCCCACTTGAGAGGTGAAGGAAACTTCTCCCTTTCATCCTATTGGACAGATAAGCTATTGAGGTAGAAGCTAGCTTTAGGTCTTGGCTAGACTACTGGAATGCTTTTCATTCTAGCATCCATTAAAAGGAGATCAGCATGATGCAGATGGTCCAAAATGTGGGTATTTGCCTCGCCACAGGCTTTAGACAATTTGTAAATGTACCCTCTGGAAGTAAACGACTACCCTGGCTAACAGTTTTAGATTAAACCAATTTTAAGGGACTTACTCAGTGACAAAGAGACGGTAACCCGCTTCACCTTGTAGCTCAAGATATTTGCTCACGTCTGCCTGACAAGGGTTGGAGACTCAGGTCTGAACATCTTCTTGGTTTTTTAAAGCTAACTTGGTTATGGATACTTGGTTGGACTCAGTTGGCAAGATTATTATACTGATATAACTGCTGACTCCACTCAAGCACGCACTCAATGACTCCATCTAAACCGCACACTTAATATAACAGTACGTAATGATGAAAATGGAGTCATAGAGGCAGCGTTATAATAGGAAGATAGGAACTAACAAGATGATGATTTAGTGAGAGAGTAGAAAGTTGGCAAAGTGTCCATTTATTTTTTTCAGGTACCAGCATCAGGACTTTTCAAGTGTTTCAACCGAAAGGGGACACCACTCATTGAGCTTCATTATAAGTTTGTCAGTCTTGTAACAACGGTACCGGAAGCTTGCCGGTACCATTGTTACTGGACCGGCAAACTACGAGGTCTACTCGCAGGTGTCTTTTCGCCCGCCAGGCCTGACCTGGCAGGCAGAACGGCACCCGCGAGCAGACCATGTTGGATGCACCGGCACCGACCTCCCCATTCCCATTGAGCCCTATTAGGGAGTAATGCATTCCGGTGCAGGAAATACAGAGTCCGCCAGGGTTGTAGTAGCCCTGTATTTCCCCATTGCCAGGTGCCAGACGGATTCATAAGTTCGGCACAGCCTCCGGTTTTAATAGCTTTTCTTTCATGGTGATTGAGGGTTCCGGCTCCCCGCTGGCTGCCTTTCTTTGCACAGTGGTGAATAGGGCAATACACATTTCCTTTGATAATCTGTGCCCCACAAGCCCCGGCCATGTATTGCTATACCTTTGATTTCTCCCCAAAATCAAAACACGGGTTGCTCATGCACATATTCACTAAGCAAGCCACATTCTTAGCGATGATCCAGGAGGTGTCTAATCCAAAAAGGAAGATTTAAAAATGTGATGAATTATGAAAATAAAAGATAATCTTTCAAGAATTCTTCACATTCCTTATAAGACATTGATTTGGTGATCAAATAAGTTCACTGGGTTGTAGGGACGTGGTTCAATTTTGCATCAATTGAAGCTGATTGGGCCCAACAAAAATTGATATCAAATTTATACACCGCCGTTTTGGTTTGGAAAACCTTACACACACACACATCAAGACATTTGTGTAACTGACATGTGTTGTAACTTGAGCCCTGCGCAATGTCTATAGCTGTGTCACATGGTGCATGACCATGTGACACCTTGAATAAATACTGGCATAATGCTTCCCGCCCGCCGGTTGCCTCCCAACTCCATGACTCGGATCATCACTGCTGCAGACAGTGCGCACACTGAACCAGCCATGCCGCTCGAAATCCCCGAACAGCCTTACAACATGGGGGCTGGAAAGGCCAGCCCCCTAACAGCTCGTGATGAAGGCGGGATCCGGACCCCCCCACCGGTCCCACATCAGGGGCACAGCCTGCTCCTACCGCACTGCATGGGTGGGGCAAAGCTTGCTCCCATGTGGGGGAGTGGAATTACAGCACCGGGGTAGTGATGCCCCCTCTGCTGTGCTGGTCTTTCCCGGTCAGCCATGGTCTGCGCCACATCGGCAAGCCTTGTAGTTGCGCTGCGCAGCCCGCTGCAACATGGAATATTAAAAGTAACCTTCCACCTGGGGGAGAAGGACAAGAGGCTACATGACCTTTGCCACCACTGCATTGAGGTATATGCTGGTCCCACCTGGGTGGAGAGGAGCAGCGTATAGCGGACCGCTGCTGCACCATGTAAATCTCCCTCATTGGGCAGCATGGTGCCCTGTGCAGCTGCTGCTGCACTGATGGAGGCAGCGATTTGCTGCTCTGAGAAAAATCAGTCTTCTGCGTGGGCGAAGGAATGAGCGGCGCCCCCTCCGTCCCCACTGCTGCTGCCGCATTAATGGAAGAATGGGAGAAGCACGGTGCTGGATAGACATAAAAACGTCGCCCAACTGGAGGAGACTGCGGGCGGCACATCCCTGACATGCTGCCCTCAGTGTGTCCTCTCCTGTACCTACAAGGGTAACATTTCCCCCAAGCACCCTTTGGCAAAGCACTCCTACCAGCAGGAGCACATGCATGGTGCAGCTCATACACACTGCCGGCAGTGACTCCTGCCAAGGGAGCACTGTCAGGCTGAGTCTTTTCTGAAGATCTGTGGAAGCTGCTAAACCCTGACAGACCCTCAAAGGTGTGAGACACTCAACTACAAATAATAACAGCTAAATATTTCACACCTCAGGGGTAAGGGAATGTGGAGAAAATAACAAAGTAACAAACACCTTCCGGACCTCTGGACCCTCAGGGTGATCTGCAGTCATGGAAGGAAGCAGAGGTTATGGCAGTCAATAAACGTTAGATATACTTAGTTTTCATAGAAAATTAAACTGATCGATCAATCTTGTACATATTAATCCTCTGCTACTAGCCCAGAGGATGGAGTTATTGTATGGTATCCACAATTCAGGAAAAAACATAGCTTATTTTGCTTCTCCTTGAATGGGTGGAATATTACTGAGTTCCCAAAGACTCAAGTCTGTTTTTACTCAAGAACACAAAAGTTATATTCCTACTCCAGTAGATTCACACACTGCAAACAGATTCCTCATAAGACTCAACTCTGCAACCTAGACTCTTTATACTTTTTGCCAGGGACTTCCAGTTTCATAGATCCTGATGCAAACAGGTTATGAATTCTCCGATGCTCCTGTCTCCCCCAATTGAGTTGTAGTCCCTGCACTCAAACAAAGCCATGGAACTATCTCATATAACCACAGTTTAGTCAAAATACTGCTTTTACCTATATTAGACTTCACTAGAGTTTATACCTTTACCTTAAAGCCTTTAAACTTTACCTCCTGAAACCCAGATTAACGTTTACCTTTTCTTAGATAAAAACTGGTGCGGGCGGATACTGCGACCTATTTATTAAACTGGGCTCAAAACCTGCTTTCCTTAGCCTACTCTTAGGTATTCGTAAATGGGGCCGGTGTCCAAAACCAAACATTTTAAACTTGAAACTCAACGCTTCTGAAAACTCTGTTGTTCGTTGCGCATTAAAATCATGCGGCTGGCAACCGCAACCTAAGCAATTAAAACTTGTAGTTTGTTGCTTCTGAAGACCGCGCTCGCGAGCGAATAGCTGACTGCTGTCGCTTGTGGCGCACTAAGGTTTCCTCCCTCTGCGGGCCGTTGGGGCTGTACTTATAAACCAACCTAAAATTAAACTCTATATATGCTGAATATAATGGATCACTTCTCGGAGAGTTGAGTTCTCCGGGCTTGCGCATATATCAAAACATTACGCGCAGAAGCCGGAATGAATAAACGTGTCTTTCACTCTCATGTACTAGCGTTACAATTATCTTAACACTTTCTAAGCATTTCCAGATTGGCTTTATGGTTCACTACTGAGGCTAACAAGTAGTTTAAGTGGGAAATTCGGAAAGACACTTATCTCATTGAATTGAAATGCCCACTGCTCACAGTTCATGTAGCCTCTCCTGAATTCACCAAAAAATCTTGTTCTTGGCACTCAGAAACAGTTCAGGCCCTAAAGAGTAGCCCTCAAAACTGGATTTCCGAAACACTTGACTTACTCAGCTGAAGATAGACAATGAAAGGCACTTGAGAACTCCTTCCAACAGATCAAGTCACTGCTGTGATTTTCCATCTTGCCTTGGGATACTGTCAACACTCTGAATGATTGAGTTAAGGCCCAACCGGCACTAAATTATGAGATGCACAGATTAACTTTACTAATTCCACACTCAACCAGCCATTATCATAAAATAAGACCAAGTGACCCAGCTAAGCATCCCTGACAGTACCCCCTCCTTAAAGCCCTGTCTCAGGGCCTGGCTTACAAGGACATTGGGCCTCATTACACGGTAGGAGGTAACCATGGCGCTATTAGCGCCATGGCTACCCCTTACCGCATTCCATCTCCGTGTTCCCTGAATAGGGACTTACCAGGTCATTCCGACCTTTGCGGGACCGGTAAGTCCCCATTCCGGGAACCATTCCCCATTCTCATTGAGCCCCCATAGGGCTCAATGGGAATGGGGAAGGAGCTAATAACGGTACTGCAATTTGCGGTACCGTTATTAGCTCTGACGTCCCTCAGCGGGTCCCGTCCTTAATGCCTCGTCAGGCCAGGTGTTAAGGACGGGACCCGCTGAGGGACCTCGTAGTAGGGCGCTAAGGAATTACCGCACCGGTGACCTTACCAGTGCCGGTAATCCCTTAGTGCCTACGGTGTTATGAGGCCCATTTTCTATGAAACTTGCTAATCAATAATGGAGAATGCATGTCATTAGCCTCCTCCCAAGAACACTCTTCTGGACCAAACCCTGCCCAATCAATAAGATATTGCAAGGACCCTATAACCCTTCTAGAGTCCAAAATAGATTTTACCTTGAACTCCTCTGCACTTCCCTCAACCTGAATAGAACTCCCAGGAACTCTCAGTCTAGTACCCTTGTGAACAGGCTTCAGAAGACTAACATGAAATGTGGGATGAACCCTTAGACCTGCAGGCAAATTCAACCTTACGGCAACCAGATTTATTTATTACCCTCTCTACATCAAACGGACCAACAAATCTAGGACTGAACTTGTTTTTCCCTTTTAGTCTCAAATATTTAGTTGATAACCACACCAACTCCCCAAGATTATACTGAGAACTCAGTCTTCGTTTTGCATCCGCATACTTCTTATACTTAATTTTGTTCCTCAATAAAGCTTCCTTTGCTCTCTCAAAATTCAACTCCATAGACTGGAGTTGCACCTCCACTGCCGGTTAATCTCCTCTTTCTCTAAAGAATCAGACAGAAAACGAGGATGAAACCCCCTGGCCAAAAAGAAAGGAGGCATCATTGTGGAATCCTTCTTGCAAATATTGTAGGCAAACTCCGCCAACCAAATTAAATCTACCCACTCTGAACTCTCAATCAAATAGCACCTCAGATATTTTTCCAACTCCTGATTGACTCTCTCTCAACCTGCCCATTAGTTTCAGGATGGTAACCGGAAGTTAAACTGACCTCCATTCCCAACTGCTTACAAAAGGCTCTCCAGAACCTGGAAATAAACTGGGCACCTCTATCGGAAATAATTTTACTAGGCAACCCATGCAATCTGACCACCCCTTGAAGAAGATTACGAGCCAGACTCTCCACGGTAACCTCTCCCTTTACAGGTAAAAATGTCCTTCTTTGGTCAGAAGATCAATCACCACAAGAATGGAAGAACAACCCTGATCTTTAGGCAAGTCTGAAATGAAATCCAAAGCTACAGTATGCCAGGGTCGAGGAGGAATCGGAAGAGGCTCCAACAAACCCATTGGTTTTCCAGTTTGACTTTTCGTCTGTGCACACTTAGCGCGTGTTTTCACATAGTTCAATGTATCCTGCCTAATTCTCTTCCACCGGAACTCTCGTCTGACTGATTCAAGAGTCTTTCGGAAACCTGGATGAACTGACAACTGAGATTTGTGGCTTTCTTTTAATACATGCTTCCTCAACTCCAAAGAAGGCAAAAATAAACAATGATCAAAATAAGGCAGGCCATTTCAAATACAGCGAGCTGGATCTTGCCACTCCCACTCTTCCATCTGCTTTTCCAACATTATCTTCCTTATCTTATCCGCCCAATTTTTCTTGGCTTGAGTGCCAGCCACCACGAACCGGAGCTATCAATGGCACAGGATCGCTTACTACTCTTAAAGATTCACTTCCCAGAAACTGACGAGTTAAGTTTCCCGGGCTTGAAAGTAACAATAAAATCATAATCTGCAAAAAACAGAGACCACCTCAACTGTCTTGGAGTCACGTTTTTTGCATACTTCAAAAATAGCAGATTACAATGATATGTCAAAACCGTCACTGTGTGTTTCGCTCCCAACAAATGATGTTGTAATTCTTCAAAAGCAGATTTGATGGCCAAGAGTTCCCGATCAGAAATAGTATAATTTACTTCTGCTGGTAAAAATCTTTTAGAGAAGAAAGCCACAGGATGTAACAGTCCTAGACAAGACTGCCCCCATAGCCATATTTGAAGCATCAGCCTCAACAAAAAAGGCTTTGCAGGATCAGGATGAAGCAAAATTGGACTGTAAACAAAACGAGTCTTAAGCAATTGAAAATACTTCTCAGCCTCCTTATTCCAGACTAACTTCATCCCTTTCTTGAGCAATCTGGTAATAGGAGAGACAATTTGTGAAAATCCATCTATAAACATTCGATAAAAGTTGGCAAACCCCACAAAACTTTGAACCTCTTTCACCTTGGCGGGCGAATGCCAATCTAAAATTTCCTGAACCTTCCGAGGATTCATTTCCAAACACTTTGGGGAAATAATAAATCCCAAAAACTCAATGGACTCAGTATGGAATTGGCCATTTTCAATTTTAGCAAACAGATGATTTTCTCTCAATTTCTGGAGCACCTTTTTCACATGAATTTGATGTTGGTTAATATCTGAAGAAAACATCAACATATCATCAATGTACACCACCATGAAAACATAAAAAGAATTCTCGAAGAACCTCATCAATGAAAAACTGAAAAACCGCCGGAGCGTTGCACAGGCCAAGAGGCATCACAAGATACTCAAAATGCCCAAACCTGGTCTTAAAAGCCGTCTTCCACTCATCCCCCTCCTGGACCCTGACCAAATGATATGCTCCCCACAAATCAAGTTTCGAAAAAATTGTAGCTCCCTGAATCGTGTTAAGCATCTCAGATATTAAAGGAAGAGAATACCTGTTCTTTATGTTCACCTTGTTCACTGCACGATAGTCTATGCAAGTTCTTAAAGAACCATCTGGCTTCGGAACAAAAAACAATGGGGAAGCCGCAGGGGTATGAGAGTGCCGAATAAACCCCTTTTCTAAATTCTCTGCCAAGTACTCCTTCAAATATTTGTTTTCCTTCTCAGTAAGCGAATACACTCTACTACTGGGCAATACTGTTCCTTGCTCCAAATCTATCCTACAATCGAAAGGTCTATCTGGAGGCAATTCCCATGCAATCTTTTTATCAAGTACGTCCCAACACTCTTGATAACAACTTGGTAGTTCCCTCACTACTGCTCCAATTGTGTGATGGACTACTGAAGCACCTTCCTCTGCTAAAACCTTAGACACCGATACCTTTTCCTTCTGATAAAAAGCCTCAATAGATTGCTCATCCAAAAGCATTGTTCCAAGTAAAATTCGGATTGCATTTCTACCGTTCTTTGACCCCATCAATCTGAGGGTTATGGAAAGTAAGCCATGTCATACCTAAAATAATCTTTAACTGTGATGCATCAATCAATTCGAAATAAATGACCCCCAACCAGAACCATATTCAACACTTCTGTTACATGAGTGATGGGGCCAGACGAGAGTGAGGTACCATCAACTGCCAGCTCCTGCTCCACCACCTCCTTCTGGATACATTGAGTTCCAAAGCCCTGGCCATTCCCCAATCCATAAAATTACCTGTAGCTCCAGAATCAATAACTACAGGCCCAGACCCCTTTAGTGTTGTTACTTTATCGAACAAGGATACATTCACCGTTATATGTGGAGCAGCCGCTTGTATGGTATTCGCCACCTGCTGATCCTTCATCACTGAGGTGATTGGTCTCTTGGGAGTATAAGGGCAATTCCCCAGAAAATGGCCACAGTACAAACATAACTTATTGGCACGCCTTCTCTCCTTTTCCTCCTTAGTTAAGGGGCCTCTCACCCTTGGACCCTGATCAGATCCCTTGGCCTCCAAACCTCGACCTCTTCTTTATTTGTAAATTCCACCTTAAGAGGTCGCTCCACTCTACCCAAACACCTACCATCTCCAAAAGCTTGCCTTTACTCAATCCTCCTCTCATTGAGAAGAAAGTCTAATTTAATAACTAAATCCATTAGTTCCTCACAAGAAGTAGGCCTATTCACTACATTGGATAGAGCATCCTTCAATTCCTCTCTTAAGCCTCTATAGAAAAGAGAAGACCTCTTTTCTTCCGGCCACTTACTCTCCAAAACTAGTGACTTAAATTGGGTAATATAGGACACTAAATCACATCCTCCCTGCCGGAGTTCCAAAGGTTCCCCATTCACTTCAACAGAAAACTGGCGCCTATCACAAATCTTGCGAAACTCTTCTTTAAAAAGAGCAAGGTTTCCCAGGGTTGAATGTTTCTGATTTACTAATAACCCAGCCCAGGCTGCTGCTGCCCCTGTTAAATAAGACACAACAAATGTGACTTTAGCCATTTCTGAGGCAAACGCAAGCCAGATTGGCTTTATGATTCTCTACTGCGGCTAACTAGTAGTTTAAGTGGGAAAGTCAGAAAGACACTTATCTCATTACATTGAAATGCCCACTGCTCACAGTTCATGTAGCTTCTCCCGAATTCACCAAACATCTTCTTCTTGGCTCTCAGAAACAGTTCAGCACCTGAAGAGTAGGCCTCAAAACTGGATCTCCAAAACACTGACTTACTCAGCTGAAGATAGACAATGAAAGGCACTTGAGAACTCCTTCCAACAGATCAAGTCACTGCTGTGATTTTCCATCTTGCCTTGGGATACTGTCAACACTCTGAATGATTGAGTTAAGGCCCAACCGGCACTAAATTATGAGATGCACAGATTAACTTTACTAATCCCACACCCAGCCAAACATTATCATAAAATAAGACCAAGTGACCCAGCTAAGCATCCCTGACAAGCTCTCAGTGCCTGCAAGGACTACCAAGAAACAGCGGCGCGGGTGTAAAGCTGTTTTCCTGCATGTTAGTGAAGCCGACCTGCACAGGTTTCTGGGAATCCAGATGTTGGATGAACATCTAGCAAAGCTGAGCAGGAATTTCTGTCAAGGACCGAATCAGAATGCAAACCTTCTGATCAAGAAACTTTCTACGACCATCAGAGCACCGACCCTGTGAAACCATCTGTACTGTGAGAAGAACACAGATCAAGAAGCATTTCAAACCATGACTATTCATTCAAACAGAGTAATTGGAGTAATGAGGCACATCCTCGGTATCCAGCATCTCCCACTCGCTGATCAAAACTGTCAGCAAGATAAAGTTCTCTTGCCCACCCGCCAGTTGCCTCCCAACTCCATGACTCAGACCATTATTGCAACCCTGCTGCCGGCAGCACGCACCATGAACCAGCCATGCTGCTCGGCCTCCCGAAAACCCTGGGGGCCAGACAGGTGGAGGAGGGTTTTCCGAGGAGGCGCCCAGACATTATTTTGAAATGGGCACGGTACATCTTTAGCCTGCGCTGTGTGTTTACTTCTAGAGATATTGTTTTCACTGATGTCTCCATTAGGATTTCGAGTTGTGTGTCTAGGGTGGGACGTGACTGCTCTATCGGGACGCAGGCGGTTTCTCGGTTGACGACCCTAAACTGACTGAGCCTGGAAGTGACGCTGCCTCTCGAGAATTGATGGCACGCTTAAACAGTGTCCACAAACTGAGCCAAAGGAGGCGTACAAAAGGGTGTTAGTGCGAGAGGCATTTTCGAAATCACCCATGGAATTATGTGGAGTTCAAATTATTACTGTTTTACATTGTTTTTCCCATTGTAAGGGAGTCAGGGGTGCTGTCCTGTGTGAGGCAGTGTCAGTGCATTGATAATGTGGATGATCAGGCATGGAAGTTGAATACATGTAGGAGGATGCAGCGTGCGCAGTGTATACTTCAGAATTATCTCAGCATACGCCGAGGGGCGTCACCAAGGGGTGGCCTAGGGAAGCCACGGCCACCCCTATAAAAATGCTGGCCGCCCCCCTACAGGCCCATTCAATTATGTGTGTTTGTTTTGGTGTGCCGCCCCACGATTTCCAGTGTGGTCACCCATATGAAAAATGTCTCTGGGCGCCACTGGATACCCCTGTTTAGAATTTTCCCTGAATGGGATCCCACAGCAGTTTCTAAAGGTAACATTTCTCTCCTTGAAGTGTGTCCTTTATTTTCCTGCTGGTGTTTGCAAGTAAATAAGGTGACATAATCATGACTTCATGTCTTCAGGAAGGGAGTTTACTAGGGGTAGTCCAGTTTTCTTTTCAACGATTGCAAATGCCCTGTATGATTGTGTTGGCCTCAGGCATGGTCATCTTTTTCTCCCTCTGCTAGGCTGCGATAATGCAAGCACCCCATGTCTGCTCCAGTTCTCAATGCAATGTCGGACGATTATCTCTTTACAGAATTTAAGAAACGAAGAGCAAGTGGCCATCATCCAGGCGAGCACGGTGCTGTCGCTGGCGGAGAAGGTACGGTCGCTTCCTTACAGGGTCCCTGTGCACGCGCAGGGCGCAGCATGCAGTCACTGCCACCTCACATAGGTCCTGTATGCATGTGCGTGTTACTCTGCTGTCACTGGCGGAACAGGTGTGACCGCAGTCTTGCACAGCCACTGCTTGTGCTAATCACTAATGTATCTGGCTGAAAAAGCGACCTCACCTCATCACCTTCGCTGAATAACATGGAGGCTGTAGTTATGTTACATGGTCACTATATGTAATAAGCACTGCATTGTCATCGGGGGAGAATGGAAAGCCACATTTTTCCTTAGTCACCTCTACATTCTCAGAGAAGATTGCAATAGTTCCATTGACGTGTGTACATTATTGCTGGCGAACAGCTCCTGCATCCTTTCTTTGCACTATGGCTGTCAGCTCCATATGGTCAGCTGAATACGTCACTCTTTGGGAGGGTCCAACAGAAGCTATAGATCTACTGGCTCTGCCCCTGTGTGATCTTGCACTCTGTTATGTGATATCCAGTTGTTGCCACTAATTTCCTTAGGTTGTTTTACTGTGGGCCGGGTGGCGCTTATGCTACCGTGGATGTCAGTCCTCATGTCGCCCTCATTGCGTTCCCTGAAGAAGGACATGTGCACCAGAGAGGGACAGCAGTCATATTTTGAGGACATACCCCTTGCTTCCATTACACTGTGTCTCAATTCTGCCCTTGTTCCTTGTTTTCCTCCAGTGGATCCAGCAGATCGAAGGTGCTGAGGCCGCCCTTCACCAGAAGATGATGGAGCTGGAGAGTGACATGGTAAGGGGCATTCTTGGTACCTTTGCTTTCAGACACCAGTATGGCTTGGCTTTGCAGGCAACCGAGGAGAGGCTGCAGATTTTTTAAAACAACACATGATAAAGAGGAGTGCATGAAGTCAGGCACCGCAAGTCTAAGTCCATGTTAAGCCACCCGCATTTTGCACTTTTCTCACTGCACATCCTTTCCCTTTGCCTGTTCTCTTACCTCTAACTTTGCTCACACACACTCCCATATCCTATTCTTCTAGACTCTATGGGCCTTTTTACGAGCTTGAAGGCAAAACTAAAACAGGCAGTATTTCCCGAACACTGGTTGTTTTAGTTCCCTCCTCATTACACGTATGGTGGTATTTACCCCCAGTATTGTTCCAAAGAAATACCACTGATGGTATTCCACCTTACAAATGGCCTCACATTTATAGGAGGCGGCATAAAGTCCTCCGGAAACAGGAGGGAAGTGGAAGCATTTGGGCACGTTTGTAGAGGGTGATACTACAGCGAGACGGCCTGTAAGGAATCGGCAACAACCCCAGCCGTAGGAATATAGGTCTAACGGAACAAGAAGTATCAGAACCAGGTACAGACCCCACTAACCTAACTTTCTAATCTCTGCATACTTAACCCACCTAAAACTCACACAACCACCTCTCTCTCAGCAAACCGCACGCACTTTACCACACTGCATCGACAACACATAAACAGCACCCACAGCACACAAGGTCTCGCCCGATCCGATACTTGCACCGCTCAGCACACGGTGTATACCGAGCTGAAGCGCCAACAGCACACCACTTCTACTCCCCCTCCACCCGACTACCCTACCTGCCATCCTTGTTTACAGATCCGCCAGAGCTCCTGGGGACCAATTCCGTTGGTGACGGTGCACTATATAAATACCTTTAACGTAACATAAAGAGGGCCGTTCTGATCCCTTTTTCCACCTTTCCCATGTTGTTCACAAAAGGGACCATAACCGACCTTTCTGTGCATGGCAAACATGTTCAGCTGTGGTATGCACCACTGCTATATCCTATCCATTTCCACCATCAAAATGAGGTTGTAAAGGATTACAAAAATATAAAGAAAATAGTATTTCTGGAATACCTCTTGAAATATTCTAGCAATACCACTGGGCAGTGCTAAAGGGGTGGATTTTCAGGAATACCTCCAGTGATAGTGACAATTACCTCGGGTGCTATTTCTGCAATTAAATCCACTCAATTTGTAGTAAGGCACTGAGTCTGGACTACGCCTCAGATTGCTCTCCTAGATTGTTTACATGTGTTACTATCGTTTTGACCAAAAGTGGGCCTTGCTGAACACACTGAATTATCTTTGTGATTCAGCTTGCCATCAGTGCTGCACGTGTCCAGTTAGGTTGGGCACTTCAAAGATGTCAAATATCCCTTGTTCTGAGAGTGTAATCACATTGATGACAAGCACCCTTTGCTCCAAAGAAACATGTAAAGTATACACGTGAATCAAAACGTGCACTATGCAGATGCCAAATGGGTAGCCAATGGAGTTGGAAGTGTTAAGATGGACAGTTCACCAGCCGCTATCAAGAGGAAATCTACACTTACTAATGAATCTTTTTGGTCTGTAATTGTAGTAAGCAGAAATGTTTACTGTCTGTCAATAACGTGGGACATGTTTGCAGAGGTATTTCATCATCTGCAGGAAATATTGTAACACCTCTTAGTAGCTCACATTCTTTCTAAGCTCTCAGGAGGACACAGGCCAAATGGCAGTTCACCGTGGTTGGAAATTGACCCTTGGGGATTCCCTGCATGAATGAGATGTTTCCTGCCAGGGGGATTCTGAACCTAACAGATGCATGCTCTGTGTGATATGCCCATCTGCCCTACATATGAGACGGACAATTGACTGGTAATTGTTGAATCAACGCTGAAGTAGCTTAGAACGTCTCACGCTGCTTTGTTAGAAGTTGTGAGACTCTTCTTTCAGAATTGGACTGCCAGCTCTAGGATTCAGATGCAGAAATAGCCTTCTGCTGGCGGCTGTAAGACTCGGAGGAGAATGATGCCCGTCCACGGTTCAACATTGTATGGCATTTAGCTTCCAAAATTTGCTAGAAAAAGAAATAGGGCAATTGCTAATAACATGACAATGTTACCGCTCTCAAAGACAAGCTGGCTTTCTGGTGCCAGGCATGACGGGGAAAGTGATGGGAAGGAAACCGACACAGGTAGCTAATTCCGAGTCAGTCATCGGTCCTCAGCTGTGCTCTTGAAAGAGTTTCAGCATTGCATTGAATGTTGTCCGCAGGCTTTTCCTCAATCCTTGTGTTTCCTTTCCTGTACCTATTTTGGGTTATTTTCAATACCACAGAAAATTGCCTGTCAATCAAAGTGGGATCTGTCAATGGAAACAGAAATCTTCATCAGTTGGGGTCATTTTCCCAAACTGGACAAATCATGTGGGAGAAGAGGACAGCAGACAAAGGCCAGTGTAAAAATACGAATCTGAGTGATTTGCTCGCGGCTTAAATTACCGCGGGCAAATCGTTTGCATGAGAAAGGTGCGAACTACCAAAAGTTTGCACCTTTCTCATGCGAACACACTTACATGCTACGGAGGCTGAGGAGATTAGAGAGGGAGGCTGAGGAGGAGACATACACACTAGTTTGCTGAGCACCAGAGTAGGGACTAGTGTTTCAGCTGAGTGTTAAGTGAGGTGGGGGCACATTTGTCTAATGTTGAGGAGCTTGACTCGCACAGTTGTACAACTGACCACATCATGAATGATTAGAGTCGAAGGGCCCTATCAAAGTTGAGCCCAAGGTCCTGAGCTGTGGGTGAGGGAGTGGATTTTGGAGGGAAGGTGATGGAATAGTGGGATTGGCTTTGAGGTGGGGGCAGGTATAATCTTTTAGTTTTGGATGAGTTCATTATTTGGCAGGGTAGTGCCGTTCAGTGTGACGCAGCTTGTGGTGTTCTGCGAGCTTGAAGAGATGAAGGATGGAGAAAGGAGAAACATTCTGGGTGTTATCGGCAAAGAGGTGGTAGTGAAAGTCAGAGGAGGAATAAGCTTACACAAATGGTGTAGAGCATGAACATGAAGAGGAGTTGACGCAGGGGTCCGGGTTGGGTGCTTGGGGGACACCCAGAGGTCTGGGGAGGAGGTATGAGAGTTCAAGGAAGTAATCAATGAACAATGAGTGAGGTGGGAGGTGATATAACTAAATATAGTGCCGTGAAGCCAAGGAAGAAGGGGGCTTGTAGAAGGAAGGGATGGTCCACAGTGTCAAAGGCTGTGAAGAGATCAAGCAGGTTAAGAATGGAGGAGAAGGGTGAGGGGTGAGCTGTGGATAGAAAGTTGTAGACATGACTGAATGCATTTTTGGTGTCTTTACTTTTGAATCTAGATTGCAATCATTCATAAAGTGAGAGGTTTTCAAGGTGATTGACAATGTGGCTGAAGACAACTTGCTCGAATAATTTGGGGTGGCGGGGTAAGAAGACAGGTAGTTCTGTATAAGGAAGGGTTGTTGGGGTGTGCATGGGATTTTAAGAATGGGGATGACAGTGACTGTTTTAAAACAGTCTTGGAAAATGCCAGCATATAAAGAGGATGAAGAGGGAGGAGGGGTGCTTGGAGGGGATAGGTGCACATTTTCTGATAGTTTGAGGTGCAAAGTTTAACAGATGTGTCGGTGCCAAAGAAATGGCGTCAGAACCCAGATTTAGAGCCTAGCATGTCACTTATGTGGTCATACAAGCCATCATGGGTTATTTCCCCCATACTCTTGTTAGACCTGGTTTAGGGGGTCCTTCTCATTGACTGGGTGGGATGCAAGCAAATCTGAAGGACAGAATTGGGTGCTTCATAGGCCTGTTGGACACCAATAAAGGGACAGTAGGTTTCATGACGTATCTTGATAGGGACTAAAAATGAGATTGGTTAAGCAGGAGCTAAAAACAGCACCTAGGTATCCGTGATTAATCAGTGACCCAGAGCTACCACTGCGGAACCAGGAGCTAGTGCATAGCTTGCCACAAATCTAACTTTCACATAATTTGCAAAGTTATAATGTTGTCCTTTATGGCCCCCGATGCTTTAAATGCCATATAAATGTGCCCTAATGTGTATTTATAGTTTGCCAGAAATAAACAGTTACATTCATATAGGTGTGTTTGTTCAGCATCAGTTGGCATGGAGAATGAAAAGTGCCTCGTGGTAGCTATTGGTGACAAACTAACCAGGCTCTTCCAGCTACAAGCAGGAGCTAATTAGCTCCCCTTAATTTCGAACCCTGCTTGGTATGTAACTTGGCAAGCTTTTTACAGTCCAGGGAGAGACTGGTAGTTGGCAGCACTGATCTGGGGGTTAGGTAGCTTTGAGGAGAGAGTGGGGCACTACCCCTCCAACATATCTCAGAGTGCCACGTGCAGGAGTCCCCAACTCTGCTAACTATCTCTGCTACGAGGCTGGGCCACGACTCTCAACATCCTCATTCGCGGGAACACAGATTGTGGAATCGAGTGCAGCCCTCCATCAGGGCCAGCAATCCTAGTGTAGTCCCCAGCATGTCTCCCGTGGAGATCGTGGTGGGAAACCCAGAGCGCACCACTCTCTTATCAACATCATAAAATGTCCCTTTCCCTCTCCTATCGATCTACTGTCAAGCTTGTCTGCGGTTCACTTGGTACTTCAGCGCCTGAGTCTCTGCTGTGGGGCTTCCACGGCCACTTCATTGTACGGAGGCAGCACAAGCTGCATGTCCTCATGACACTCACTTCCATTCCACCTCGCCTCACCGGCCCCTTAGTTTTTAGAGTCGTGTCTAGTCCCTTCTATCCATGGATGCCTCCTTGCCTACGAAACGCACTGATTGTGAAACCTATGTGAAGCGCTTATTACCTGTAGTTTTGCCCATGTACATTTGTTTGATTCTATATGTTAATAAAATGGTTATAACTGTAGAATGAAATGCTAGCACCCTGTTTTTAATGACGTTGGCTCTATATGCTATCCTGTAACATGCCTTCAGACTTTCTTCTGCCGAGTTCAGCCTTAGTATTCGGACTTGGTACCAAAAAGGGAACATGGTGTTCATGTAACCCTATTCGGAGGGTGGCATTTGGAACTCCCCAAAGCTACCCAGGTTGCACAACTGTCTAGTTTCATAAGAGCACACTCAACTACGTCCTCATAAACAAGAACACATGGATCCTGTAAGCCAAACAAGGGGCACATACTTTGTTTTAAGGTAGACTGCCAACCGCGTGCTTCTCCGCTTGTATTGCCGGGCTTTCCCAGAGGGTACCGGCCTTTTTGTTCATGTAGTGGTCTGAGTAAAGGAACTGTACAAATCAAATGCATGAATAAAGTCATAAACAATACACACGCAATATTGGCCTGAGTCCAACTGCATCTGCTTTTTATTCATTGATTAGGAACAGTTCTGCAAACTGAAGGGATATCTCGAGGAAGAGCTGGACTACAGGAAGCAAGCGCTTGACCAAGCCTACATGGTGAGTGACTTTCGAAATCCACCCTCTGCTGGGTCTTCTGTGTTCCTTGAGAATGGTCGCGGTAAAGGACATTGCACATTTCACGACACACGACTTAATACATGTTTCTGTTTAGTTTCAGACAAGTCAATGGTAAACCTGTCAGTTAAGCATATTGCAAGAGCAGTCATGATATAATATAACACAAAAGGAACCGATCGCACCATGTGTTCCTATTCATGTGCCTAAAAACACGCACAGGCCTACATCATTCACAGTTTTCGTTAGATGGCTCTGCCAATAATAGTCAACCTTGTATTTATAAAACCAGATCTGTGACAGTTAACTCTAAATACTGCCATATAGCTTTTCTCTAAGAGCTCCTGATTTTGGTGCAAGTAAAGGGAATTGCGGCATACCCAGATGTATTAATGGACCTAAAATCACACAATTTAGAAATGACAGTGGGTTATGCAGCCTGAGGATTCCACGCTCACCATTTTGAGCCCTTTCCACCATCTTGGCTTGGGATGTGCCAAGCCACATATGAAAATATTGTTATGGTGCGTGTCTGTTAAATTCATAGTCGTGATGCATTCAATGCCCAAAGCAACTACACCTACATCTGCCCATCTTTGCATACTTACTTAAAACTCATGTGCACCATAAAAGAAAAAGGTTTTACCCAATCTGATTGTTTCGAACTGATCGTATGTTACATCTGGGCGAAATCGACCAGTACCATTCGATCGATTCGAAACCATCAAATTGTGTACTGACTACCAAACATGGGGAGTGGGGGATGTGGGGATGTCCCCTGATCCCCATGTTTGGTAGTGATGGCCTTTGAGGGTAGCAGGGGTGTCCCTTGCTTCTGGAGATTGGAGGCGGGAGACGGGTCAGAAGAAAAGCTACCTTCAAAAAGGTAAGTAGGGGGTTTGTAGGGGGATGTATTGAGGGCCATTAGATAAAGTTTTGCTGAATTTGGCTGTGGCAAAATTGTCTTTGCAGCAAAATTGACCACGGTCTATTCGGCCACAAAGAATTCTGCCACTGCAAAGTCATATACATCCAAGAAAAACACACCCCTATTGAGCCCATAGAAGGCTAACTTAATAGGAGCCTTTGCGACCTGAAACTAACGTAGCTTAACGTAACTGGGTCATCTACAATCAGCAGCAAGCAACCAACACAGGATAGCATAACGTACCTGAGTCATCTACAAAGAGCACCAGGCAATCACAGTAATATAGCATAACATATTAGGGTCATCTACAAACACAATAGGCATATAACATGGCATAATATACCTGAGTAATCTACAAACAACACAGGCAAACAATATGACATAGCATATCATAACAGAGTAATCTGAAGTTAACGACAAGCAACCAACATAACATAGCATAACTTGTCATCTACAATGTGCAGTAAGCAACCAACACAACATCACATAATTGATCTATCTGAAATGCACAACAAGGAGTCCAGAATGGGCCTTTCTTTAATGATGTTTTTGGGGTATTATGATCTTCTCTAGATTGTCCCCCTTAATTTGGTTTCAACATGAGCTTGTGCGCAGTTCCAGATGACCAAATAGGCAAAGTAGTTATCGGCCACACTACTTTCAGGGCCCTCGCAATGACGGATCAAAATAATATTGATTTGATCTTGAAAGAAAATTAAAATCAAGCTTTCTTAAACTGTTTCCAAAAGATAGAAAAAAAATGAATCAACTCAAAGAAACAAAAACTTTACATTAAAGACTATACAGAGAAAATACTGTTTTCATGTAATGGACCCAAAACACCTCAAAGTACATAAACCAGAGACCTCAGATTCACATACGTTTGTCTCTTAAAAACTCATTTTATGGCAGCTGTCATTTTGTAAATAAATCTGGTGCAACTTACGTATGTGACGTGTAATTTACGGTAGTTATGGTCATCTACATCTAGCGGCCCACATGCACACTACTTAGGTAAGTGTTATTCCACTAGTGCACACGCACGAGAAATGTCTGAAAAAAAGCTTTCTGTGAGTTAGTGTGTCGTGAGAGTTCCCGCCGACTCAAGAACCTAGTCGAATAGTCACAAGTAGAAGCTTCGATAACATCGACGAGTATATTTACCCGACATCTGCGTTACTGCAAATTAGCTTTTCTGACTTGTAATGAAGTTTGATTAACTTCACCGTCTAATTTAACCGAACAAATCTATCTTGTTCAGGCACTTTTACTCATTTTAGGCTGAGATTTAAGAATTCTTTCATTTTCTTGAACAAAGTGTAAATTTTGTTTGTTGTCACTCTTTTGTACACCAATAATATCAGTGCCAGAGTTAAAGTAATTTGCGAGAGGGGCCCCAAAATTGTGACTGCCTAGGGGCCTCCAGAGGGTTTAATCCGGCGCTGCTTGTGCTCAAGGCAACATGGGCCATATCATGCGGTCTTAATTATGAGACAATCTGTAACGCTGGCAGGAGCATTTCCAGCATTGGGCAGTGACGCTTACTAACACTCCTTCAATTCCAGATGGTCGAAGCTGGCAAGTCAGAATAACAGCTAAATATTTACAGTGATTTAGGAAATACGACCCGGAATAGCAATACAGAACTGTCTCACAACCTGGCACAGTTGCTGTTCCACCACTCAGTTTAACTAAATACGTAGAGACCAAACATTCAATCACAAAATGTGTCACCCATGGAAGCCCGGCAAGTGGACACTACAACCTTTGACGCCCTCACCTTCCTATGCAGTCGGAGGAGTTTGCAGCCAATCACGGATCACTTCTACACAAACTATCTTCCATTATATTGGTCAGTTGTCCACAGTAGAATTGTTTTCTCGTCGGGTTGTCTTTTTTACTATAGAAAAAAATCCTGTTGAATGTTATCATTTTTTTTTTACATAACTACCAGTGATAGTGTTAGGTCTGTAAAAAGCATATATTTAAAAATATGTTGTAGTTTTAGGAAATTATCTCCTGTGTTGTTACTACCTGATCTGTCCCTCTGCTGCACAGAGCGTTTCACAACTTATAAGTGAAAGGGGACTGGACGCGGAGGCACAGTGTGAATGATGGACATGCAACAGGGGTGGCTCGCCCATAATGGGGGTGACAGGGCAGTGTCCAGCTACCATATATGGGGTAGCTAGAGGCTGGGGCCAGTGAAACCTGAGCACTGCAGCTGAGCAGCGCACCAGGGCATGGCCAATGTTCCATGCTGGGCATGGGGGTTTTGCTTACCAGTCTTGCATGTCCTGCTGGGCCTCCTTACTGGATGGAGCACTGCAGGTTTCCACACATAAACTGTACAGGTGGAGATTAGTAATTCATGTTTGATCATCTGAACCTATTCAACCTACATAGCCCTCCAACCATACCAACTGTACCCTACTGGTGATCTTCTGACCCTAGTTGCTGGTGGTGAGCCACCTATCTAGGGTGAGGGGACAGAAAGAGGCTAGCCCTATTGCCCAAGCTTCCAACTCACATTCGGGCATTTCGCACTGTGCCCAAAGTGCTGAGCTCTGGGGCCCATTATGGTCTGGGAGGCGCTTCTGCGCATTCCAGCATTGGAGGTCTTTGGTGGGTGCTGATGTCCTGAACCTAGTGCATAGGCAGGAACCAGGATTTAGGGGTAAGTGTACTCTTACATCCCATCCCCTTTCCTCCATACTCGTGGTGCGACCCACAAAACGGGGACGGGGCATCTGATGAGTATGGACTAAGAGTACAAGTGTAACTACACTGAGTAACTTTTCTGAAATGCATGTGCGTGTGTATGCATGTATGCACGTATTATCTCTATGTGTTCTAACATGTCTATGTGTGGCATATGAATGAGTGTGTATGCAGGTGGAGTGTTACTGAGTATATGTTTGTATGTAGGCCAAAGGAAGGGGGCCGGTGACTATGGGAGCAGATTAGAGGTGAAGGGGAGTCAGGTTTGGGCCGACATAGTTTGGGCACCTGCTGGATCAGGGCAATCCTGGCATTATTTCAAAATGGTATTACCCACCTTTGCCGAGTGTTTTATTTTGGCTACACTTTTTACCACCGTTTTTACCATAAAAATATTGATGGGTTTAGTGCAGGCGTTTAGAAGGAGGGTTTTGGGGAGAGGGGCACAAGAGTTTGTGAGGTTTGTTCCCCCCCCCCTGCTTTTTGCACTAAAAAAAGTGTTTTATCTGCAAAAGAAAATTCGTTGAAATGTAATTAGGAGAAAGGAAATCATCATAGATCGGTCAAAATGGCTGAAGGAAGCTTCTGGCAACCCATTCCTTGGTCACCCGTGGACATTCAGCAGTCTATATTTCTATTCTATGCCCAGACGGTCTCAAGGGGAAGGGGAGTGGATAAAACATCAAACACCAGACACTTGCACCAGGTTTTAGGAGAGTCCTGCACATGAGAGAAAGAAAGGAACCAACACTCTCCTTGCTCTCTTCCCAAACCCCCACACCTGAATGATCTTCACTTAATTCCACTGTCACCTGGTATACCCCGGCCAATGGGAGTGATTGCATTTTGGGTTAGGTGACAATGTTTTTTTTTATTTATTTGACAAGGGAGTGATGCTTGATCTGAGGTGAAAAGAGTTTAGGGCCGTTGACACCCTAAGAAGTGGGAGGCATTTAGAGGTGCGATCAGAGGCGTGCAGATTGCCGGGAGAGTGGTTAAGATTTTGCTCTGCATCACAACCTCTAAATAACAGCAAGGGTGGGAGCTGTGGCCCCGCTAAGTCTCAGTGGTGTGGGGCAGGAGCCGGTGGTAGGCCCCACTTTCTTTGGCATGCTCTTACACATGCCAACCGTACAATTTAAGAGGGATATTCACAATTGTTTCTCCCAAAATAGTGCAGCTTCTCCCCCATATGCTTACTATCGTTCTCCTTGATCCGGCCGCCCCCCATCTGAACTCATGTCAGTGGACACTTTCAATTCTCCTGTCTGGAAATGTCTCTTTGGGGTGACCTGTAGTTTTGGTATACCTACCAAAATATGATCGCCCGATTCTGGCCTTTTTCTTTGTGTTCTGGGAAGTCATGGAGTTATAATGGGAGGAAAAATCAAAACGAAAACTTCCAAAATGCAAAGAAAACCCTAGGACTGGTTGACCGTTTCTCAAATGTCATGGCGCATGTGGGCATGTATTGAAGCCCAGTCTTGGAAGACACTTCCGGGTGAACATTGCAAGGTTTCTGGACAATTGCGGGCCGTATGCCCAACGAGGTCACAGGACGCACGAAGTAGTGGAAGTTTGAGGGCTATGCTTTGCAAAGCATCCCTGAAGATACCCTGTTTTCTAATCTTAAAATGTTAAGAAGCATGACGCTACAAAGAGCATAGGCCGAGATTACAGGAGTGGACACGAGGCTATTGCACTGCTGCAAGAATTCTTACATTATTTTTGCTTTCCTTAATTATTTTTTTTTAACTTTCTTTATTGTTTTACCGTTAACAAGTGGTTGACAACCAATACTACCCAAACTTGATCCCCTCACCCCCTCCCTACCTTTTCGACTCTCACATGGTTACAGCAATAAGATAATAAAACGTATATAATTCTTTTTGAGTTCGTAGATATCACTTAGGAAACATATAGGGGTGTCTACTATGAGGCCACACTGTGTCTGACACCATGAGCTCAGATCGCCGCATTTTGTCTGCGACCTGGGGTGAATTCCGGGGACTGTGCTTCTTGAGCAATGTCCAATTGATATTATCTGAAGGGAGGCCAATAATCGAATGGGTGGCTGGAGGCGGGACGTATTGCTGCGTACCTGGTTTCTCTCTGTTCACATACGCACATGCTTTCCAACCACTTCTGGAATGCAGGAGGGTTAGGATTATCCCATGTTCTTGCCACCAGATATCTTGCAACTGCAGGGACCATGCCCAGCAGTCTTTTCTCAGTGCGGGACCCTCCTTCGATCAAAGCCGGTAGCCAAGCTCCGGCGAGTAGTCCCTCGTGGAGGGCAGCATTTCAGTCATTGGCTCTTCCAATGCGACCCAGAAGGGTCTAATGCGGGGACAGCTCCAAGCAACATGGTAAAGGTCTGCTGGTTCTATGCCGCATCTCTTACAAGCGGGAGATCGCTCCGGAAAGAATTTACTCAGGGTGAACGGGGAGTAATATACCTGATGAACAATTCTGTAATGGATCAGTCTGTATCGACAATTCAAGGATATATAGCGGGTTTGCACACAGATGAGTTTCCATTGGTCCTCGCTCAGTGGTTTACCTAGAGATGTCTCCCATATGGTTTTATATGTGTGATACTTCACCCCTTTCCCAGCCCAGACCAGTCTGTAGATGGTGGATACCATTTTCCAAGTGAATGCAGGTTTGGTCACATAGCATTGTGCTGGCTGGGGGTGACGGCTTGTGGAAAGTTGGGCCATTTGTTCCTTAAAATACCTTGTAGTCTTATAGTAATGGAGCAATGTCACAGCATTGTGGGCACCCCTAGCTTGAAGCTCCCCCCAGAGTATATATCGCCCATCTATAATGAGGTCCCCTAGGGTCTGTACTCCCAGTGCTTGAACATGTTCTCTAAATGATTTTTCATGAGTGAGTGAGATGCCGGATATGTGGTATACTGGAAGTTCGGGTAAATAGGAGGTGGTAGTTCCCAACAGCTGATTCATCCGTTCCCAGGCTTTACAAGTAACTGCTATGGGCTGAACCTCCCCTCTCGGTACTGCATCTCTGTTGCCCCAAAGCAGGCCCATAAGTGCATTGGGAGTGGTGACCGCTCTCGCCAACTGTGAGTGTGGGGAGTCAGGGCCAGGACGGTTCCAATTGGCTATATAATGTACCTGAGCTGCCAGGTAGTATAAATACATATTCCAGACCGCCGAGCTCATATGGCTGGGCTAGAGTGTCATAAGCTATCCTTGGCTGTTTCCCTGCCCATATTAGTCTGGTCATCAGCCTTTGTATCCGGTTCCAGTAGGCAAGGGGAGGCCATATCGGTACGTTATTAAAGATGTATAGCAGTTTAGAAGTATTACCATCTTGGCTCGGGCAATGCAGGCTGCCTGGGTGATGGGGAGTAGTATCCAGGTTTCAACTTTTTGTTCTAAAATCTCCAATGATGTGACATAATTATCTCTCTCTATAAGCTGTCCTGTGTGGTGGAGACCGTAATGACCAAATATCGTATCACCTGGGGACTGCTTTCCTTAATTTTATGAAGCAGTCATACACTTGAAAAAAAAACTCCACCTAGGTTCTCATTTATTAAATAGCAGGTTTTATTTACGCTGTTGTGAGGATCTGTAAACTCAGCAGTTTGCACATATTCCACAACTTGCATATTGGGAAATGCTAATGAATGTACAGCACCTATGGCTGCCTCCTTTTGTGCCTCCATCTGGTATATAACGATGGCCCTCTGTCCGGTCCTGACTTTTCTTGCCGCGGGAGCTGCTGAACCCCACAGATCCCTCAAGACTGTTTGATCAACAACTGTGTAAATTACCAGCAGAAGAACTAACACTCCCAAGGAAAAGGGGAATGTGGAGAAAATAAAAAACAACAGACTCCAACTTCTGAATGGCTGCGAATCTGCAGAAGGGAAGGAAAAAGGTTAATCAGAAAACACCATAACCTTCAAAGTCTATTATCCAAAACTACTTCATAGGATCAGTACCTGTACCCTCCATTAACAACTTGGAGGATGTTATTTTCATATAAGTAACTTTGGTTATTCTGATGAGTTCTTAGGGTAACCTGCAATTAGACTTGGATTCTTTTGAAGGGAAGTTAATTTCCAAATTTCAGAAAAACACCTTATCCTCTTCAAAGGTGACTACATGACATTCCAACTCCATCATGTTCCTGTCTTACGTGTAAATGAAAGCACAGCCAGCAAATCCCAGATCTCAACTCATGAATAAACAGATCAACACCTGGAATCAACCCTGGACATAGCGTCTTTCACTTCCCTTTGAAAGTACTGCAGCAGAGTTCTTAAAGTATCAATTAACCCTGTTGCTCTTGCATGGTCTTTCTTTATTTTAAAAACATGCAGGTACGAATGTCTTCTTTCATTCACAGTTTTTTAACCACACATTTCCACACTGTTGTAAACCAGCATGACTTCTACTTGCAAGGATTCTTTGCATGCAGCTCACATGTCAGGTTCAGTATTCATTCAACATGTATTTTACAGAATGTCTTTCTTAGTAAGTAGAGTTGATTTCCAGCAAACTAACACTTGACAATGGGTCTCATTACGAGATTGGAGGTACTATTAGCGCCATGGCTGCCTCCAAACTCGTTCCGACTCCGCCCTGGTGAATGGAGCAATTACCGGTCCATTCCAAGGTTGGCGGGACCGGTAATTCCCCATTCACCAGGGCCATTCCCCATTCCCATTTGAGCCCCCATAGGGCTCAATGGGAATGGGAAATTTTAGTGTGGGCTTAATTATGTTATATATATATATATATATTATATATATATATATATAATAGATAATGCTCTTGTACATAGAAAAACACTGTGGTACACAGAGGGAACAGCAAGAAGCAGAGCAGACAATTTACATACAACATACAAAGCTGAATGGCATGCTTGGAAACCCATTATATAACCATTGCTCAAGTACAATTTCATTTACACACATTGCCTCTTGATAAACTTAATTCTTGACAGCCTTGGATCTCTGACTATATGTGTTGAGTTACATATTCACAAAAACACAGAAAACTCATGGTCTGTGTTAAGACCACAATGGACTGTCCTATATTTGCAGATGAGGCGAGATTCAAACTCCCTCAACATAAGTTCTCGGTTCCCACCCATGGGCGGTGTGGATACTTGTATCATTCCTACAAACCGCAAATCCTTAGTGTTGTCCATTTGATGGTACTGTTGCCAATGCATGGCCAATGGGTATTTGGCTTCTTGACTGGAAATCATACTGATATGTTTACGGATCTTAACTTTTAAAGCGCGGATTGTGTTACCCAAATAATGTGAACCACAGATACAAATAATGCAGTAAATTACACATTTAGAATTGCAATTAATAAATGTGGCCACTTTCTGAGGGCCTGTGTTTCCAAAATGAATCTCATTTGTTTCAAAGGCAAATGGGCACATTGAGCAACCCCCACATTTATGGAAGCCACCATTGCGCATTGTATGCAACCAATCTCCAGTCTGGGGTGTGTCTCTCATGCATCAAGTACACAATAAATTCCTCAATGTAGGAGCCTGGCTGTATGTAATATGTGGTTTAGTATCAAGGTATTCCAACAAGTCTTTAGCCAGTTTTAAGAGATGCCAATTTTTTGGGAGAATTTGAAGAGAGGTTGGGAGAGGTTGTGGTAGTCTGAAAACCTTCACCCCCCTGTAGTCTGTGCCACTGTTCCACATTGTCTTTCTTCCTGTCCTTTATTTTCACTGAGTGTGTAGGTAGAATTAAAAGATGTGTTTGCTTAGACTGTCACAGAAATGCTTCAGACACCATTGCCTTACACAAACACACACACCTAGAGGAGTTCTTTGATAAGGAGCATTTTTGGTACAGGAGGACATGCGTGAAAAACCAGAACCCCACCCCCTCCGAAACTAGGATGTCTGTTCACCTGATTTTATCCATTTTTTCAGATATCTTCTTGAGCACAAACAAGTCAGTGCAGCGTGCCTAAGAACTGTGATGGTAACAACAGTGTTGAACAATATTCTGCAGATGTAGCCGATGGGGCATTAACCACCCCTGCCAAGTTCTCCTAAATTGTCTCCACAACCAGGCGTTCATAGATCTCTGAATCATGAGGGGCTGTGGCAATGTTCTTGCAGCTGGTGGTCAGCAGTTCTCGATATTAACAGCACTGCCAGTAAAAGGATGTTATCAAGTGGCAGACTTATATAATCCGGGTGCCTCTAATGGGTTTGTATACACAACCCTGACCCTCTCAAGATCTTGATTTATCCAGCTACATTGATGTGTGTCCCCAAGTGAATGGACTCGAAAGTCAAACAGACTCTCATCTACTGAATTCTACACTTTTGATGTAGCCAAAAAATGTTTTGAAATTGGTTTAATATGAGCCAACTCTTGGTCCCGGCCGCCAACTTGGTAGCAGAACCAAGGACAGCCCTTGGTGGAACACGACCGTGGCAGCAACATCTATTTCTGAGGCAATCACACCATAGCAACTAGGCAAAATTCCCAGGGCCTAATTGTGTCATGGCACACCAAGTTCCGCAGGAGCTGCTAAACCCCAAAGAGCCACCTGAAACATTTAATCTCCAGGCCTTCAAACGCTGGGCTCATTCACCCCTCCAGCTTGAACTGAGATATGAGAAGGTGGTTAGTCAAACTAATTGCCTAACCACCCACTCCTTACAAATCTCCTTACTCTTCCTCTCTGCCTCCTGGTTTACCTGTGTCTCACTCTGCTCTAACTAGAAGGGAATATATTTCCAGATGATGCATGTGTGTCAGCTCAGCTCAAACAATAAGCCGCTGATACCGAAATGGGCGATTACTCTCCCTTAATTTTTTAAAGACTAATCTGCCATTATTCTGATTATGCACCTGATTCGATAAGAAATGTAATATATCATCTATACCATCTATATATAATGTATATGTAATTTATATAAACAATCACAAAAGCATCCAGGAATTTCCTAAGGGCTTAATGGAATGCGCCGGGGCAATACTCAAACCAAAAAGGATGACCAACTACTAATTGAGGACAAACTTGGGCGTCACCCTCTGGACACCTATTAGATTATAGGCCCCATGTAAATCTAGTTTGGTAAAGATGGTGGGCCCTTCAATTTGATCCAGTGTTACTGCGATCAAAGGAAGTGGATATCAGTTGTTGATTTTTTTCAAGGCTCTGTAGTCAATACATTATAAGTGACAAACCATACTAAGGGGCACACACAATAGTGAGGAAGCAGCAGGTGATTGGAAATAGTGAATAACACCATTGACCTGGCTCTAATCCAAATATTCCTTGAGAGGCTCATTCTCCTTTACCGTAAGAGCATAGATCCTTCTGCACAGAATAGGGCTCCTGCTTCGAGCTCAATCTTGCAGTCATATGACCAACGTCAAGGACGTGCTCCCACCTCTGGCTTTTTGAAAACATTCTAAAAAATCAAATTAGCAATCTGGGAACGTACCCACTGCTGCTTCCATGTTATGAGAAAGAGGCCACCTCTTCAGCCAAACAGGTTCCTAATACAGACCCTACTACCTCTAATATCTGCTGGAATCTCCCTCCAGACAATTTGCTACCCAGAAGGTGAACCTGACCAATGCCATTCTTCTCTCCCAGTCAATGTGAGGCTTGCGAAACATTAGCCAAGATATTCCCAGGATCAAAACTAATTGAGGGGCAACTCAAAAGGCAGCTCTTCCCTGTGGGCATAATTTATTTCTAAGTGTAGGAACACTGCCTTATGGGTAATCGGGCTCAAAGAAAGTGCAGAACCCTCTACCACCCTCACCTATTCTACCCTTATCTTCTGCAAAAAAAGGGATTCTAAGAGTCTTTGCTAAACCTCAGTCCATGAAATTGCCAGTGGCCCCATTATCAATTAGCACTGGATCACTTCCTTCAAAGCTCCCTTCTACAACAAAGATACATTGCCTGTGATGTGAGGCACTGCTGACTGAAGTGTGTTTGCCACATGCTAAGTGCTAGGGAGTTTAATTTCTGAGTCCTTCTGGGACAATTACCTAGGAAATCACCTCCCTTGCCACTGTACATACACAAATAATTCTTGCGACACTGCTCCCATTCCTCCTTAGTCAAATGAACCCTAACTCTTCTCTGTGACTCTTTAGGGCCTAGCTCCTTAACTACCAACTCCCCTTTGGACCTCTTCTGCTCAGGAACAACCCTCAACTTACGCTTAGAAACTGGTCCCCAGTATTAAGCGCGTTTTAGAAGAACAATTATAAATTATTGACCCTTCACTGTTCTGCCCTTTGTTCATTTAAACAATAGTCCACCTGCATGGCCATGTTAATTAATGTTTTGCTGAAGGACGGCGTGTTGGCTATATAACGACCAGGGAATCTTTCAACTCCTCCCTCAAACCTCTATAAAATTAGGAGCCTCTTTCCATTTCCAGCTCCACATTTTCCAAATCCAAGGCGTTAAAGTGTGTAATATCACTAACTAAATCTCTATTGCACTGTTTAAGATCCAGGAACTCTCCATCTTCGTCAGACACTTTATTTGTTACTTAATGACAGACTTTTTCCTATATGATATTTGGTGCGGTCAGCACACACATTTGAGTACACATGTGTTAAATGCCAGACATTGTAGCAGCACAAGGTTGGATTATTTTCTGATATCTCAGACCATAAAACTTCATTACAAGTTTGGGCGTACAGAACAAAATGGTGGTAAATTGGTGCCAGAGAAATCACTGCCACTGCACAGGTTTCCTGCACAGTTGAATCAATTTGTGGGAGAAAAGTAGCAGATTTACCGGCCGCGTCTAGTTGGAGGTAAGTACTCCACTATATATATCCAAAAATCATCTGATTACCACCTTGAAATTCTCCCTCATGGTGAATCTGGTAATTTCTCTATGGAGTCCTGTTGAGTCCGAAATGGTGAATTTCACCCCGATTTAACACATTCATAATTGTTGGGGGGAATTTGAGTGGCAGTAACGGTAAATAGGTTTGGCAGTACTTCTGTCAGAATTACCCTCAAACTCAACCTCAAACGTGATGAGACCCAATATCATGAGTCTGAAATAGAGACTCCTTTCAGATCATACCTTCGTTACTATTAAAATATACCTAGATGCCATTAGAGACTTGGCGGAAGTGGATGGGGGTTTGATCCTGTTCTAGTTGAAGATAGGCAGGCTACTGCAGACATCCAGAGATTAGTGAACACGTTTTTAAAGCTATGATGGCACGTTTGATATAAGATTTATTTAGAATGCCTTCAATGCCACCGCTTGGGGGCATCTAATAATAACGCGGTTCATGAATAGACAGGTGAAATTTAAAGAACAGCGGGATTCCGACTACTATGCTAACACTCAACAAAAGTTGGCAGACGAGTGTCATATGTTATATCATGTTAAGTTTTGTTAAGTTATGTTACAAGGATTTTATACTGTGCCAGATCACCACTGTATTGGTCTCAGAGGGCCTAGATTGGCAGAACCTTGGGGTATTGTGCTCCTGCCCATGGTTTCCGTACCTTGGTATGCAGAGGAAAAGGAGCAGGGAGAAGAGAAGAGGATGGGAAAGTGTGTGAACTTAGACAGATGTATGGATGGTGTGATGTGGAAAGGGAATGCTTTGCAATACTTTTAATGCGTGATTATCTTTTATGGGGGCAAAGATTGGGTTTGCCGCTTGAAATGTATCTTCTAAATGTATCTGGCATCAAAAGGATTGACTATGTGAAACAGCTTAAAGGGAAACGAGGTAAAGTTACGAGCAACGTTTGACGGCTTTTTTACCAGGGACAGTCTTTTAAATTGTTCTCTGGGACAACATCCTGAGTAGTAAATCTTGACTGCTAAGCTGGGAGGCCAAATGTGTGCCTTTAAACTTTGCAAAACGTGCAGGGATAATGGTTAGGGTCACAACTAAGCTATCCTACTAATGTAGAAGGTGATTCTGAATCCATGCAAAGGCATGCAGGGAGTATAGGATACACGCCTCACTGACACCTGGCATGGAAGACTAAGACCCGATTGGTGGCAGGGGACATGTGAGCGGTTATAAACCAAGAGATGGGGCATCACATAATCAATAATAGCACAATCTTAAGGGTGCTTCTGAGATTTTAGTAAGCGCTTTACAAAGAAGATCCTAGGGCTCGAGTAGAAGAAAAAAAAAGAGTGTTGCCTGAATTAGCAATAGCTTGTCAGAGCAGAATGTGAGGAAAGGGCTGTTCGAATCACTGTGCCCAGGAAAAGGTAAGAATAGCAGTGGTAGGAGGTGACACTTATCTGTAAAAACATGGGTTAGTAGTGTTTTTCGCCAATCATAGTCAATATATAGACACAAAAGTTGCACACATAAATTGCACACTGTTGCAGTGATTTATTTGTGAAAACAAATTAATGTAAAATAAACCATCAGTGAATTCATTTAACACCGAAAGAGCTGGTACATAGACAATGTTGCATACAAATAGGAAGGACATGCCAGTGACAATAACTAAATCATACGAATGGTATACTACAGACAACTGGAAGCATTGATAACATCATGGAAAGAAACAACTCCAAACTGTCTCATGCATGTATCAGGATTCTTTCCCTGCAACTAATGTTGTGTTCAGAAGGGCAACTACTCCTCTAACTCTAATCGGGACCTCTGGAAGAGGTATTTCAATTGTGCTGCCCTTTAATTAGTGTTCTGCCTGACATGACGTGTCAACCTTTCAGTGCAAATGATTTGCTTGCATGTGGCCTTCTTCAGGGACTATAGTATGTGGCCAGTACCATTGTATCACTATTTGGAGAACACATGTGGAAATCATTTGAGCAATGAAATAAATGGAATATTTAATAAAGTAGGACTTTAGAGCTGAAACGTAGCTATGTGTATTCATGTTCTGTTTTCTTGGTTGAAATGCTGTTTTTAATCCGCTTCCTGTTTACTTAGTTCAAAACCTAATACCAATGAAACCTTTTTTTTTGATTACTAGGGATTGATTTAAAAAGAAATGGTGTGTGACCGACCGAAACCAATACAATTAGAGGTATACC
Source organism: Ambystoma mexicanum (assembly GCF_040938575.1). Taxonomy (NCBI): domain Eukaryota; kingdom Metazoa; phylum Chordata; class Amphibia; order Caudata; family Ambystomatidae; genus Ambystoma; species Ambystoma mexicanum. The sequence goes on from NC_090925.1 coordinate 1,075,560,684, forward strand.
CGTGTGAATCTAGCATATCATTGGCTCAGGATGTGTTAATTCTCATATTCCACCGTAGATTCCTTCAAACTGAATTATTGTGCTGACCATGTTCACAGCATAAACCTAAAGGATAATATGCACTAATGGCTAAATATGGTCAAAAAGCTCTTACATGTTCACAGCAAATACTTACAACATGTCAGGCTGAGATCCTGGTGTCTGCGGAAGCTGCTGACCCCCGACAATCCACCCAAAATGTGGGACTCTGAGCTGATAATATATATAACCGCTCAGTTTACCTCACTTCCAGGGGAAAGGGGGAAGGGACAAATAAACAAACACCAGGCTGGAAGCTATAAACTTGCTGGTTCTTCACCTGTAGTTAAAACATAAACATGTAATACACCTCATTACTCAATGGGTTACTATACTAACCTTAAACTCTATATCCTTAACCAAAATAGTCAAAAACCATACCTGCTACTTCTCTTCAGTATGCCCAGAGAAGTGATAAGCAGAACAGACTTCCTTACTCGTTGACCAGAATCTTAAAGATCATTCAGCCTTCTCAGCAGGTCCATGAATGTAATATTTAACTTTGTAGTTCGTCTTCTCAAGATTCTTGAACAAGGTCTAAAGTTCTTCAAATAAGTTTAAGGAAGTTCTTTAAAGTTTTTGTATTTGTTTTTATATTTTCTTTTTAGAGTGTCTTTTACTCAGGAACGAATTTTAAACTTGCAATGAAATCTTCACGTGGAAAATCCAGCACACGCGCTAAATCCAAACCGCGGGTAAAACGCATACGCGCTGAAAATCCAAACCGCGGGATAAAACACACGCGCTTTAATCCAAGTCACGGGAAATACGCACACGCGCTGAAAATCCAAACCGCGGGAAAAAACACACGCACTTTACTCCAAGTCACAGGAAATACGCACACGCGCTGAAAATCCAAACCGCGGGAAAAAACACACGCGCTTTACTCCAAGTCGCGGGAAATACGCACATGCGCTGAAAATCCAATTCGCGGTTAAGACGCACACGCGCTAAAGTCCAAGACGCGAGTAAAACTCACTCGCGCTAAAGTCCAACTCACAAAAAATACGCACACGTGCAAAAACCAAATCGCGGGAAAAAGCACACGCGCTTTTATTTTATCACGTGACACTTCTGAGAGCTCGCGCGAAAGCTCCACATAGATTTGTTCTTGCGCACGCGCAGATACGAAACGCGTAATATAACACACATGCGAACTCACATACAAAAAACCCTCGCGTATATGAACAGTAAACACGAGTCCAAAGTTCACGCTCGCGCTTCACTCGCACGCGCAGAATCACACGCGCAGGCTCAAAGTAATGGGAAAAAAAATCACGCGCTAGTTTGAAATGATACGTAGGAAAGAAAACAAACGTACGCGCTTCAGTTTTAGATACAGATTTGCGATTTCAATCCTTTTAAATTAAAATAACCTTTTTACAAAGTTCATCAAAACATGGAAAGTCACTTATCTTGTGATTGAGACTTGAAAACTTCTTTTCTCAGAAAATTGGAAATTTCTCACTCCTGTCCTGTGTCTCCACCAAACTCCATACACGACTCCTGTTATATTTTCAAAGATGCCGCTCGACCGCTTGAAACTTGACACCCTTGAACAAGTTAAGCAGGAGCAGCAAAGCACACGACCTCTCAGCTGGGCAAAGACGATGAAAGGCAGTTTAGAATGTTCACTGTCCTCCCTATAAACAATCTCCAGCCAATTAGAATTTAGACTGAGAACCTCCATCTTGGCTTGGGGCATTTTCCATACACTGCAATGAAGGTTAAGGGCAAAATTGGCTGTTTAAAAATATAACCCATAATAACTTCCCAAAACCTTTCTATACTAAATATGTGTCTCCCCTGACCCAATGTAAATGAGTATATGATACTGTATGTAAAAGAATATGTTGCTCCAACCTGACAGTACCTGACACAACAATAGTAAGCATGTCTCCTACATTTGACCTCTGTTGTTAAAAGTGACATTAAACGTACTCATTGGAAGGTCTTGTGTGTCTACATCTTAGCCTCATTGCGGTAAATGGCGTAACACCATTACTGCAGGTATTTTAAGACAGGAGCACAACATATCTCACTGATCTCGCAGACCTCATCCTAACCCAATGATCACCCACATCCAAACTGATGAGAAGCCCCTAGCCCCCGCCCCACACACACACACACACACATCATACGGGGAAGCCCCCCAACGAGCCGATGCCCCACCTGTGCACACACCCTATTGATCAGTACCATGTTACAATGGAGTTGGGTTTGGATAAAGGAGCCCCCCTAGAAGAAAGAAACAAACACACACGTGGACACAAAGGTACAATTGCAAGGATGCTTGTTAAGGAATAGATGTGGAAGACAGGACATTGACATGAACTGGGACTGTCAGTTCTATTATTATTGCCGAATTGCATGCCTTTGTCATGGTTGGTGTTAGGAAAGATTTCTAAATTGTAGGTAATTTTCCTTCCATGTGGCAACCCCTAAACTTTTTGCTGTAGACTTTGCCAGAGAAGCGCAGCCTTCTGCCGCACTCCTCTGGGCTTTCGCTCCATTCTTACTGGAAAACTGACATGCCCTTAAGACAGTCAATACCGGGAAACGTTGTTTTCCGTAGTTCTTTTATCATGTTGCAGCTTTTGCGCAACATGACACAAGAGGGCACTGTAAGCTAAGTTACCGCTCTCTTGGGTCTCTAGTCACTCTACAGGCCCTAGACACTCTCTTTGGATTGTTAACAAACGGTGCAAGTGAATCACGGACGGGACTGGCGGCAGCGATCGTTTCTTTGTGTTTTGAGCTCCTTTTGGCGGTTTAAGCGCGTTTCTCGCGCTTAGCCCAAAATGGTGGCCTGGCTCCCAAAATGGCCAGACCACGAGGCTCTTTGTCCTGCCCGCTGACCGTCTTGCCCCCTTCACCTTCCCCAGGTCGAGCCCACCCGGGGCCTTCCTTATTTGAGCATGTACTTTCCTACGAAACACAGATTCTTGCGCGGGCTTCTACAGGCCTTGTGTGCGCCTCCAGGATGTGGGCTGGGATGTCTGGTCCCAATACACATCCTGGGTGCCAGAGAGTCTAGTGTGTCGTGAATGCCTGGGACCACTGTGGTCCGTGATAGGTCCACGTATGGTGTGAGTGTTTTGTGAGCAGATCTCCCATTGAGTCCCCTCCGTTTTGGCGCGAAGGGAACTCTGGATAAGAGGAGGCTGGAAACACCACTACCATGTCGATCTCCTGAGTTCTCATGAACAAGGGATACAGGTGCCAAGTATCCTGCAACTACGAGGCTGAACCGAGGAATCGCTGGTGACCCGCTGAAGGACTGCTCCTCTGCACTGCTGTCGCTCTGTGAAACCATTCTGCCTCTGATCGAACGAGACGGCCTGTACTGGTACTTTGACCCTTTGGAATAGTGGGAACAACTATTCTCGGCATCTTCATCATCTCCTGCACGTAAGCCTTCGGAAGTGTCTCTGGGCCATCAAGTGGACTGACCAGCCTACACAGGAGTCTTGCTCTGTTACCGCCGTCAGGTTGTGTTGTATTCCGCGTCCTTAGCACTCTCACACGATTAATACACTTGGCATTCCGAGGTCTGAAGTGAGAAGTCTACATTGGGCTGAAATACACATGGCCGCTCCGTTGCCCTGCTGTGGTAACAAACTGTGCGGGTTCACTGCGTTTAGGACATCCTCAACTCTAACTTCTGCTGCCGCGGAATCTACACGACGCCGAGACGTCCCCTGCTCGTATCTGAACCTGCCAGAACTGAAACTGACACGGAGAAGCCTGGGTCTGCCTGCATCGTGGACCGGTGAGTAGCAACGCTAGGAACTGGTCGCCCTTCTGCAGTAGCCCGTAGCTTTTCCTCGCTGTGTTAAACAGCACACCTTTTTCGCACTCGCGCTCTGCTTCTGCCCTCAAGTGGAGGCCGCGCTTGAGTAGCGGAGATCTGTTCGCCCTCCTTTGTTCACCGCTCTGAACTGCCTGACTTCCTTGAAGAGACTCCCCTTGGCCCACTGGCACCAGCGTGTGCAGGTACTTTTGAGCACAAGGCTCCACTCTTGGTAGGGTTCGGACTTTCTTCTAGTTAGATGGCCTCTGAAGGCGAACTGGGTCTAAACGATTACTTGCACTGCCTGTTTTCATCCCCATCTAGGTGGTCTGCATATTTCGTGCTTCTAACTCTTTAGACCCTTCGGTAATTGTATATATAGTGTATTTGATTGTGATGTGTTGGTTTACTTGAGTTTTATCGTGATTCTTTGCTATGGTCAATATTACAAAGGCCTTGTAATAAATGTGTCTATATTTTTAATATAACACCTGCTTGGAGTAATTTGTAAGTGTCCTTGCATTGTGTGCCCATGGCAGGCTTTCAGTCACCCTCACCCCTCTTGAGACCTAGTCTTGACCGCCGTGATCGCTACCTTGATTGGTCTGGCTTGTCCAGAGGTTATCTTGTTCCAAGAAACTAGGCTGGCCTTCTGAACCTCTGCCCCTCCAGGACAAAGTTCAGAAATCCATCTTAACAGTTGATACCCAGGATAAGATATAAGCAGGCGCCCAACTTACATCCTACTCGACAGGGGGAGGAGCTGTGGCTTACCGGGGGGGGGAGGGTGGAGGGTAGAGATGCATATGATAGCTGACCATTGTGAAGCTGTTTGTGGGGCTGTTGTCTGCCCATCCTTGACACGTGCCATGCAGATTTGAAGCCGGCGATTCTAGTTGTGGGCGATCGGATTATGTTTGAGCAGATGCCCTTAGCTGTTCCTTGAGAACTACTTTTCATTTAAAAAGCCTTACTTAACTAGCATTGAGCGCTAAAACACTGAATTCCAATGCTATACTTAAGTACTGACATTAAATGTACATTTTGATTGTACCCCTTCTCTCTTGTGATATTTACTCAGATGCATGGTAGATGTTTCTATTAACACCTCATGGAAACCTATGGGAATTAATGGCATATAGTATTGCATCCTAGCAGTGCTGCATCGTTAGAGCACTTATGGAGACACCACAATTGAAACCCCCTGAAAAACGACCACTGGGGTGCCATTCTTCTTGTATCTTATGCTAATGTTTCTTTATATCCCAGACACCACAAACCGAATGGCCTCTTGGCACTGTCAAGAGTTGGGCAGGGAGACAGGACTCTTAAAAGGGGGGAGGGGTCAGGTTGACAGAGCTCTTAAAGGGGGGTGTAAAGCAGGAAACTACAGATGCATCAGGGATAAGAAGAGCAAGATGACGCAGGAGAAATAACAGTAAATGGGAGAATATGACCGTGCCTGTTATGAGAGGAAGGATGTCACTGTTCCCTGAAATGCATGGGGGGGGAGCATGGCAATGAAATGAGGGGACAGGGATTTCCATAAGCACAGGGCTGAAACCTGAGAAGCTCTTGTCTCCTTTCCTCCTGCAAAGGGTTGAAGGAACGGTGTGCAGACTCACTCGAAGGCAGTGGTTTAAGTGTACGAAAAGAATTAGTGGAACTATGTTCCCTACTGGCCTGTCCCCTCTCCACACAAACCCCATCGCCACACACTATCCCACATGCAATACAAACCCCCAAACAAACAGACCTGCTGTTTAAGGGAGCTTTCATTGCATTCGACTGAAGTGCAAGGTTCAACGTCTTCATACACTTTTATTTTAAAATGCTGCCACCCACTTCGACAACTGCGCGGAGGTCTCTTGGTTGTCGACAGTGGCGGATTTTGTTTTACAGGTTGTGGGGACAGGTGCAGCCCCTGTAAGTAAACACTGGTATATTGCTTTATTTCAGACACATTAGCAGGAAGGAGGTTTGTTTTCGGGGAGGAAATGAGTTTCACCAGTGTGTTTATGAGACATTTTATCTAACGCCGTGCTTGTGCATTGTATCACAGAGAATCCAGGAGCTGGAGGCCACACTGTACAACGCCCTTCAGCAGGAAACTGTCATCAAATTTGGGGAGATGTTGAGTGAAAAGCAGCAGGAAGAGCTCCGGACAGCGGTGGAAAAACTGAGGCGGCAGATGCTGAGAAAAAGCCGAGAGTACGACTGCCAGATACTGCAAGAGCGAATGGAGCTGCTCCAGCAAGCCCACCAGGTACAGCCGGGCCCTGGCCATGATCCAGGTTCAGGCATAATATCTGCACCAAAATATTGAAAACAAAAATGAGGACTCTTCTGTGTTTTTCTGGGACAAACACATGACTTTTGGATCCAAGAATGTGATATGGTATTTCTGGATCCGAAATGCACATGGTGAGAAGTGTGTATAAGAGAAAAAACATCAGTGGCACAAAAAGCAGGTGTGTGAGAGAGAGTAAAAACAAACAAATAAAAAGCCTGGTGGGTGGGGGACGAAGAAGAGCAGAAGGAAATGGATAGAAGTGCCAACTCATTTAAGAAATAGGAGGCAGTCAAAAAATGAATCAAAGTTTAATGTAAAATCACCTTACTTTTTAATGTGCTAACTTCACACCAATCTCTAAATAAGCTTTAAATCATGCACCCAAAAGATAGACGTGCACCTGTACCGTCCAATCAGTGGCTCTGAACATTGTTGAACTTGGTGACACAGGTCAGCTTTTGCAGGCTTATGGCTGTTTAGGGTTTTGTGGTGCCCAAAATTCTCCAAAGAAAGTAAGTCAAAGTGGCAAGAAACTGAATAACCTGAAGAGATGCCCCTTTCAAGTGATGATCAGCCCACATTACCATAGAGATGATTAATGTTCATACAATATTATAAAAGGCCAGATGTATGTTTGTCTGATGCGCAGTAGAGACTGCCTGCTTCACCGTGTTGTCACCACTAGAGGGAGCTGTTGCATAAGGAAATATATAAGGCCAGCTAAACGGTTGTCCAACGAATTCACACTGCAAATTTCACTCCTCACCACTTTGGCCCATTTACAAAGGCTTTCACACTAGTCTCTGCTGTGTATTTTGAACCTACTGGATTATGTCACCTATGGCAGATTGAGTTCTCAGGGTTGCAGTCATGCCAAGCACGCATGATTTGGTTTTCATGATTTTGAGATTAGGCATTATGATGTGAGAAGTGTAATGCGTGGAGCAGGGACGTCATTTGGGGGTTGCCAGGGGTCGCAGTTGTGACCCCTGTGATCTCCCTTGCTACCCCTGTGGTCTCCCCTGTGATCTCCCTTGCTACCCCTAGAAGAAAAAAAATAATATTTTTCTTTACTTTTTATTTTTTTTACTTCTTTTTTTAAAAAATGTAAGCTCCTGGGCTGTGGCCAGTGTCATGTGGCTCTTTATTTTTTGAGTGGTGGGCTTTCTTATACATGCCTCTTAAAAAACGGGTTTCCACAGGTGTATCACTTTGAGCAGTGACACTAAATAAGAAAGAATAGGAATAACACATAATTTGTCTTTATGGAATTCTATCCAATAATTTCTAGACTCCTTAAAGGTTTATTTCAGGCACACTTCAGGGGGTGAGTCACTGATTTAGCCTGTTCTGTAGGGTATTTTGTGGAGATTTGGGGCCTGACGGTATTTTCTTACCGCCGAAATATAACTTAGCAACAATCACTCCTTGTATTCAGATTGGGCCATGTACAACAATAATACATTGAACATGCATTATTTCAGCACCCAGGCATGCATATTTGGTATGCGTGGGTGGTAGGCGCGGTTGGTGGTATTTTGGTGAGCATAATTCCCTTGTTTTATTTGTGGCCCCAATGTCCAAAATCCCTTATCTTTGCTTAGATTTTTCGTGTAATCACTAGAGAGACCTCAGACCTACATTTTAGGAAAACCACATTTTTCAGTGATAGTGTGCCACCATGGGCGATCTCACTGACTTATTTACGACAGAGAGCTATATATGGTAATCTTGTGGTAATTTCCACTACCTTATATACGGTAGGGAGCTATGTTCAGAGAGTCTCTCTTCCCGTTGGCTCATGTACCTCCAACGAGCTATGCTACAATCACTCACAACTGTTCATACTGAATCTGACATGCACACATCTGTCTTAAAATGACCATTGCACTGTTTAAAAATCTCCCCACTTCATCGGCATTGTAATGGTAAATATTAAATACACCACCCGTCTGTTTTCAAATATTTTTCTGTATTATAAAAGTTGCATTTAAACACGATCTCACTCTTTACAGAAATAAATAAAATGGTACAGTAAAAGCATTGTCTATGACACACTGCAAAGAGCGTGGCGGAGAACAGAACTCAAATTGCAACATTAGCATTTGATTAAGGCATGCACAGGAATCCTACACTGACTGCATATTACCGTACACACTCAGCTCCCACACTTCTCATTACCTTATCTTTTTAGTTGTTCTCTTTGGCTGTTCTCTTTGTGAATGTGGCTCCCTTGGATTAACTCCAGCAAAAAGGAACGCTTGCCTTCTCAAACCGGGTTCATTGCCTGGAATTCTCAGCTTTTTGAGATAGGAACGCCTCAGCCAGTGGAAAGGTCCTTCTTTCAGCTCTCCCCAATCTCGACTGCCAAATCTTGACTGTAGCAGGACGCAGGGATCTGCATTCAGTCAGGAGTCCCACAGCCAGGTCTTCTCCCCAGTAGTGCAGAAAAATGTCTGCCTGTCTTTTTCCCCGATACTGCCCACTAAAACTTTCATCTCAGCCCTCTGTATGACGTGTCCCAATGAAATCCATCATCTCTCATCCTCCTACTCTTCAACAATAGCTTCGCTTATACATTTGCAATTGTTGCAAATCTGACTTCCTTCTTCCTGCAGTTACTGTGCACAAAAACACGGAGAAGCAGGCAGAGAAAAAAAAATCTGCACACACATTTAAATGGCTTTCAGAGTATGCCTAATTCTGCAGTGGAGAACACATTTTATTAGTGGGCTATGTTAAATAAGGTTTTATTAGTCAGGTTAATGGTTAATAGGTTAGCTGTTAATTTTCAAATGTGTCTCTCGCACCATAGGCATTTCAGGTGAAAAATAGTGTGCATTTTTAAATGAGCACGTGTGCTTTTAACTGTAAAAATAGATTTGCATCTTATATGTTAAAATCGTTTTTGACTGAATAGCCTGTCTTTCCTTGTTAATCTGGTAACCCATATAGCAATGCACCGCACCCTTGTGGTGGTAATGCAAAAAAAAAAATGTGCTACTTGTGCAGTAGTGCTGTACTCTATGCTGTTTGCTACCTGTGTAGTAGTGTTGTACTCTGTGCTGTAACACGCCAAATATCCTTACATACACCCTCCTTTTTTTTTTAGAACTTGGCTATAATCCAAGCCAATTCCTAAAAACAACTTGTTCTTTTTTTTTTTACAATATAGCAATCCAACAAAATGAATATTCATGTGCATCAATGAAAATTTGCAATCAACATTTCATCTGAGTCCATCAGTTCATAAAATGTTCCACATTTGCCTTCTCAGTGGAAGTGGCATTACTTTAAGTTTAAATTTTCCAAGTCAATTAAAAACAACGAAATAAAACAACTAACTAAAACAAATAATTAATATAACAAATTAAAATAAATAATTAAAATAATAAATACGTGGAACTTCATATGCCGGAACTTTTGTTTTGTCTCTTTTGGTATGTCCCGACCAGCGATGTTATTCGGTTCATTCGAGTACTCTTTCATCTTGGCAATCTTGAATCCACAGTAGTCATCTCTTTTGGCATTCCGGTTATTTTGTCTTCACCTCCACCTGGAGGCAGGCATCTTTTGGTCTTCATCCAGGGGACTCCAGGACTCCATCGTCTCTCCCATGGGCTCTGATCTCGGAACCTCCGATCAAATAATGTTAATTGTCTAAATCAAAATAGAAAATAAACAAATTAAGTACATAGCATAATACTAACTTCATCCTTTTGCCAAAAATAAAACATGCTTGGTAAAAATATTTCTTTTTTTTTTTTTTCTGAAATTAAACACAAGTTAAAAGAAAACAAGCAGATATTCAATACTTAACACACTTTCTCTCTGCACACCAACCATGAGCTTCCATTATACGTGCATTTATTTATTTATTTATTTATATTTATTTTATATCATATTTTACATATACTACAGTGTTTATGTGCCATCATAACAATCAACTTTTTAACTTCTTTGTCACTGCCTCCTGATTGTACCCATTTATTTTCTCTTTTTGTGTTCAAGGGATTTTATCTGTTTCTACATGCTCAAGCCGCCTGATCTCATGTCTGGGATGGCATGGTTTGATTTGATTTACATGGACAAACTGCTCTATTGCAGTTTCACCTTCATTTTTCAAAACTTTATACACTACAGGAGAGACCTTATCTATAATCCGAAATGGCCCCTGCCAGGCTGCTAGAAATTTAGAATTTTTCTGTTTACTTTTTCCAAAATGAAACTTGTACACCTGATCCCCTACACTGTATTCCTTTGCTGATGTCTTTTTATCATAATATGACTTTGCACTGTCAGCAGCTCTTTCCAGATTTCTCTGCACAAAAGCAAATGCATGTTGCAAATGCCTCCTCAGTTCATCAATATATTCATGAACTGTGGATGCACTCACTAGAGTTTGCTCATGTGTTCTGTATAGTAGGTGTTGTGGTAACACCATTTTCCTACCTGTCAAGACCTCATGGGGGCTAACACCTGTTGCTTTGGCAGGAGTCGACCTGATTGCCATCAGAACCAACGGTAAACGTAAATCCCAGCTGGAACCTGCTTCTGCCACAAATTTCTTTAAAATATCCACAACAGACCTATTGCTTCTTTCAACTGTACCTGAAGACGCCGCCCGATATGCGATATGTAGTTTCCTTTTCACACCTAGTATTTGCCATACTTTACTCATTAGAGTACTTGTGAAATGACTTCCTCTGTCTGACTCAATTCTTTGTGGCAACCCAAACCTTGAGAACACATGGTTCACCAGCAATGCGGCTGCTGTTTGCGCACTACAATCTGGTGCAGGAATGCATTCAATCCACTTTGACATCAAACATACCACACTCAAAATATAACGGTGTCCCCTGCTCGACCTTTTTAAAGGACCTACATAGTCTATTTGCAAATCTGACCATGGGAGAGTTAGACCTCTTTTCATCAATGGTGCTCTATGCATTGGTGAAGCAGGTTTAAATTGGGCGCATACTAGACATCCTCTAGTATATAATTCCACATCTTGGGACATATGTGGCCAGTAAGCATAATCTTTTAGTATTTCTAATGTTTTTTGTGAACCTCTATGGCCTGCAGTTATGGCATCATGTGCATGGTGTAGCATTAGTCCTCTGAATGAAAGGGGTACTACCCACTGTATTTGCCCTGTTATGGACTCTCTAATCATGAGCCCATCCTGTAATCTAATTCGTGTTTTGTTCTTTAATAACACCCTCAACTCTTCTTTTCCCATACAATCTTTTTCTGTTAAAGGATTTTGTTCAGGATCTATCAAATGATTATAATAGATTCCCAAAATTTGATCATTCTTTTGTGCCTCAATCAAATCTTGGTCTGGCGTGTCATGACTCCACTGCACCACCGGTTGATCTATCTCCTTTGGTGCTTTAGAACGTGTCACTGCATCAATTTGTATTTCACCCATTAAATAATCAATATGTAGCAATTCTCCCATCACAGCCCCAATCTTAGCCAGATGGTCTGCCTTATCATTTCCCTCCTTATCCTCTCCTGGTGTTTTTAAATGCCCACGAATTTTTCTCCAGTATATTGTTAAATTATTTTCTGACACCAATTTGTCTATGGCTTGTATCATTTTTCCATGTTTAAGTGGCTTTTTGTTGTATGTAACCATGCCTCTTGCTTTCCAACCAGGCAAATACTCCACAAAGCTATTCCGTGCATAGTCAGAATCAGTCACCAGGACAATTTCACTGAACTTTTTATCAACTGCAGTAGCAATTGCTTTATAAATGGCTGCCAATTCCGCCACCTGACTGCTCCTATCTCCAATCCTCATCCCTATACTGGGAACGCCTTCACATTTCAACCAGACATTTCCTATTCCTGCCACTAATTGTTTATTACTGTCATTTTCAATGTGAAAAGCACAACCATCCACATATACAGTTGGCAAATCCCTGCATGTTTTTTCATCAAAAGCTTTGTGTGATGATTGTTCAAATTCCTGCAAACTAGTTTCCACTTCCATTTCATTTGGTATTTGTTCAGCTGCACAGTCATGTAAGCCAGCTAATCCTTGAGCAATTGGGCTCTTTTTATTTTGTCCATATCTCACTTCTACGGGAAAACCTTGTAATGCCAGCGTCCATGAAGTGATTCTGGATTGCGCCAGATTGCCTGATCTAATTCTTTTACTCTCTAAAAATTGCAAAGGTTGATGATTTGTTTTAATAATCACCTTTTCTCCCTGAACAATGGGGCGGAAATGTTGTAGCGCCCACACAGTGGTTAATAGGGCCTTTTCACATTCATTAAATTTCATTTCAACTTGGGAAAATGCCTTACTTGCATATGCAATGGTTTTGTGATTCAAATCGTGTTTTTGTGATAATACTGCTGACATACAATGTTCAGAAAAACCTATTTCTATAAAGAAATCCCTGTCCTTTATGGGGTATGCTAAACATGGTGCCTTTACAAGACATTCCTTCAATCTAGCCACTGCATCAGACTGCTCCCTTTCCCATCTCCAGGGAGTATTTAGTTTAAGCAGTTTATTCAATGGTTGAGTGATTTCTGCATAATTCTCAATGAACTTTCTGTTATAGCCTGTCATCCCTAATAAACTTTTTACTCCTTCCACATTTTTAGGATCTTTTAATCTTTGTATGGCCTCTATTTTCTTCCTTTGTGGATTTAGCCCATGTTCAGTCACTTCATGCCCTAGAAAGTTCACTTTTTTCTTGCACCATTGTGCTTTTTGCAAAGATACTTTGGCGCCTGCTTTCTGCAATTGGCCAAGTACATGTCTTATTTCATCAAAATGGCTTTTCAGGCTTTCATTTTTTATCAGGACATCATCCACATAAACTATTGTTCCTCTTTCCGCTGCATCCGGCATGGCCTTTCTCAAAAATATGCCAAATTCACTCCCACTATTGATGTACCCGAATGGAGCTCTAAGCCAGGCATATTGAGTCCTGTCAAATGTAAAGGAAAATAAGTGTTGTATCTCCTCTGCCAATGGCACACACCAATATCCAGATGTGAGATCTAACGTGGTAAATACATTTGAACCATGTATCTGAGCTAGGCCCTGATCAATGAATGGTAGTGGCCATCTAGATACTGGTACTCTTTTATTTAACTCTCTTAAGTCTGCACACAGCCGCCATTGACCATTTGGCTTTAACACACCTAAAATAGGCGTATTGGATGTGCTATGAATGGGCCTGATTATTCCCCGTGATTCCAAATTTTTAATAATCTCTGCCAATGATTCTAAACATGCCAGCGGTAGTCTATACTGGCGTACAAACACTGGATTTCTGCTACAACCTTCTGGTAGTGTGGCCACATGTAAATCAGTTAAACCACAATCATAAGCATCTTTTGCAAATACATCCTTAAACTCCATAAATATTTCCCTCAGGTCGTCTCTATCCTTATCGCTGTCACATGCATCCGCTAAGGAGATCTGCTCTTCTACCATTCTGGAAAATTCTGGAAACTCTTCTGGTAAAGGAATCTCAGCGCTTTCCTCTAACTGTGTGGCTGTGTCTTTTTGTAAAGCTGCCACTTTTAAATATTTTGGCATATCAGCTTCCACTTCAATGGGCTGATTTCCTGTTTCATTTTCATTTAAATTAAATATTATGCAATCCTCTTGATGGCAGCACACTGTCTCATTTGAATCATAAGGATACACAGAATGAATTTTAAATATTCCTTTGGGCTGAGAGTCCAGGTGTTCTGGCAACTCGCCCTTGGCATCTACATATTTTTCAGGAATATTCCCAATCACCATGTTATTTAAATCTGCCGTATAATGTGATTTTTGTATGGCCATTCCTAATGGGGAGTTTTCCTCTAAATGAATATCCTGACAACCTTTATTATTTACCATGATTTTTACAGATCCCTCACCAATGTCTACCAATGGAATGTATTCATAATCCAGGCCTTGCTGTTTTATGGATTCATTCAGGCATACAAATGCATCAGAGCCTTTCATCTGCTGTCCATTTTTGCATTTCAGTGTTATTGCAAACTGTTTTGTAAATGCAGGAATAATAGTATTTTTCCTCATTTGTAATTCGACTGCATAAGGAACCAGTTGTGCACAATGATAAGCCCTTCTTTTGTCTTCAAATTCAGGTGCCGGACCACCTAGGCGTGACCATATTTTTTGATTAAGGAAATCTAACACCATACACATTCTGTGCATGATGTCATTGCCCATGTAAAATTCATTTTGTGCTCCACTCACTATCCATATATTATGGTAAATTGTTTTCTGACCAATGCTAATTTTAAGCATGCATCTGCCTGCAATTCGGTTTTCAAAGTCTGGACTGTCCAACCCAGAAACATATTGGTTTTTAATCCTAAATTTCAGGATTTCTTCCCTCTCCATAATTTTTTGCAACAATTTCTCATTAATGAAACTCCTTTCATGTTCAAGTGCTAAAGTGGCTTTTATTGTTTTAAGATAATCATTTATACCAACATGAACCCATGGTTTCTCATCTTCCATGTGTATTTCTGCCAGAGTGGTAATGTGTTTTTCTGAATCTGTTTTAGGAGCAATATTCTGTTTGCATGTTTTCTCTTTTAAATAGAAACGTAATGTGTGCTCATCTATGGCAGTCTGCCAATCTTTCCTTGGGTCCAAGTATATTTGTACAGGTAGTTTTTCATTGTCGCTCTGCATTTTGTCTTGACACATTAATATAACAGTGACACTAGGTATGCAGCTATTCTGGAGATATACCTCCACAGCATCATTTGTTTTGACAACGGTGTGACATTCATTTATATTGCTGTTTTGTGATTTTAGTTTCTTAGGCCTCAACGGTTTTTTGGTTAAGGACCACAGCACTCCATTCACCCCATCTATGAGAGGAGACAATCTTTTCAGGCAATCTGTCCCCATCAGAAGTGGAATTTCACAAATAGATGTGATCAATATCTCTTGTTTCATTCTGTGCTTTCCTATTTTTATGTCAACCTCAGTTACACCTATGATGGGCACCTCCTCCCCATTAAAGTTATGCACTGGGCCTTGATTTGCCTTCACTGTGATCTGACTCTGTGGAGGCCTCCCTTCATTGATACTCTTTACCAGCTCCTTGGACATAATTGTGGCCTGTGCGCCAGTGTCAATCATAGCAAAGGTGTGGCATTTTTCTTCTACAGTGATGGGTGCATAATATCTGTCCTCAACTTCCTCTAATACACATAAGAAATGTGAATTCTTACTGATTTCAGGGCTCACCTTTCTCAGGTCTTTTTCACTTTTGGCTAAGCACATTGGTAAATGAAAAGACATTTTTCCCTCCTTTTTACCCATTTCTGTGCGAGATATTTTATTCATTTCTCCATGTTCAGAGGTTTTTTGGAGTGTGGCCACTGTTCGCCCATCCATCTGGGTAACATCAGAGACCACATTACAACCTTCCAACTGAACATGTGTAACAACATCATTCAGCAATTTGTCATTTTTTAATTCTGTGCATTTGTGATCATTTAGTGTAATACCAGCCCTTTCAACCTCTTCAAAAATATGTGGCTCAAAGAATTCTTCAGGTGATTGACTTGTACCCTCCTTGTGAGTATTTCCTTTTTCTGTCTGTGTTTGGTCATTGTTTTGCTTGCCCAGGGAAGGAGCTATGGCATCCCCACTTACTCCCTGTTTACTGGTATTCCCCATGCATGAGTCATTTTTCTTAAATCTGTTCCTTTGTTCTTTTGGAATTCCTAATGTTTCTTTTTCATTTGTGCAAATCTTTACTGTTTTATTTAGCTCTAAGTTAAACCGTACCTCTTTTTTAGAAGTATTTGCACTTTCTATCACAATTTCATTTACTGGTACTTTCATTTTTAATCCATTAGGCATCTCAGAGTCGTTATGCAAAATTATATCAGAGCAATCTGTCATTTTGGCACTGCGATTATCATGAGTACTTAGTCACTTTTCGGAAGCCCCCCGGTCATTGCTATGGCCATCAGCCCCCTCTTTGGAAGGTTGTTTTTGCGCTGTATAGAGCTTTCCTATTTGCTCAGCTAACATTTTCACTTGGGCCTCAAGGCACTGGAACCTTTCCATCTCTCTAGGATCCTCTTTCTGTGGCCTAGGTCGATATTGGTTGTTTTCCCCCTGATTGGATCTATTCTGATACCTCTCAGGTGATTGATGTCGGTTGGGATGGTTTCTGAACTCTTGATTCATTTGTGGAGGGGAGCGGGTTGCACCCATCCTTTGATTATAGTCCCTTGGTGGGGAATCATTATACTGGCGTGGATTGTAGTTCACGTTTTGCCTCATGTCCTGTCTCTCAGATTGTGGGTACTGGCCCCTATGTTGATTTCCATTATCAGTAAATCGATCCACATATCGGGGCCTATCCTGATTACCATATATCATGGTGCTGGGATCAAATCTGCTCTGTGTCCCCAATGACTGGTAGGGACCATCATTTCTTTGATCTTGATTTTGTCTCTGGTTATTGTTCATACCTGCCATATCAGGCCGATATCCTACCCGGGGTCTATCCCCTAAATATCTAGGGCTGATGTAGCTCTCTCTATTACTAGGATCATGTGTTTGGAACATTGGTACAGGAAATGGCGATCTTTGTTGATTACCCCTTTGTTCAGGTGTCACATTATTTTTACCTTGGCTTTGAGCAGACTCAAGGGACATTTTGGCTGACCTGATTTCCATTACTGTGGCTGAGGGTTCTTTAGATTTAGGCCTGGTATCTTTCATTTTATCACTTTCTCTACCCTGACAATAGAGTACCTCATATAGCTTTGTGCTTTGATGTACAATCCATTCAAGGGACTTGTCACGGTCAAATTCACGGACCAATTGGGATATGATGTCTTTCTGTAGCCCATAGAAGTATGCAGTTTTAAACTCATTGGAATTTGAGTCAAAAGATACATCAAAGCGAGAGAATGCTCTTTTTAAGTCTTGTAAAAATTGGCGAGGGGATGCATTAGGTCCAGCAGTAATTGTGTACGCGACTTTCTTTGCCTCCTGCAATGACTGAAAAGGAGAAAAATGACGCCTAATTTCTTTTTCAAACTCCAGCCATGTCATATTCTGCTGTTCATTTAATCCCCTTATATGATGCTGGCTGTCGGGGCATCTAAAGTTAAATGAAAATATTGTCTGTACTGTTCCCTAGGTATCTGGAGTGCTTTAAAAATGTCATGCACCGCTTCTAAGTGATCCTCAATGCAGCATTCACCTCCCTTTTTAAATGGTTTGATCAGGGCTTTAATGGATTTCATTATTTTTATGGGGCTACTTGTTGCAATACATGGAATTGCACTATTTTGTGAGTCAATCCTGTTTTCAGGTGTATGAGATTGGTGACTGCCCCCAATGGGAGTATCAAATCCCCCAAGGGCGCTGCAACCAAGTTCAGTCACCGGCCCAGTTACTGGGGCACTAGCTCTTTGGGCAGAGCTAGAATTCACCTCCACTCCATTGAATGTGGTACCCTGCCGCCTCTCCTGGGACCTGGGAATGCACATTTGCTGTTCTAAGTCCTTACACTTTTTAAGGAGTCTGTTGGCTTCATCATGCAAATAATTATTTTCATCACTCATTTTATTAATCACCTCCTGCATTTCGCACATTTGCATTTGGCATTCATTGAACTCTTTATTTCTCTTGTCTCTTTCTTGGATCATTTTAATCATTTCTTGTTCTGCACTCTGGAGATCACCTTCTTTTTCACAATGTTCTTTTTGTAAAATCTGCATTTCTGAAACAACCTCATCTTTATCCTGCCTAATGTGATCCACTAAGGCTTTTAAGTGTGCCAATTCTTGCTCACTATCTTCAAATTGTTTCTTGCTTTTGGATAACTGAGTATCAAAGTCTCTGCATTTTAATTGCATGTCTTTTTGGCATACATCCAATTCTGCTCTCAACATTTCCTGATTTTTACTTGCCCCCTCTAATTCAGTCTTTAACCTGTTAATTAGCTGAGTATCATTCTCTTGCATTCGCAGGGATTTGTTTAAAATAAACCATATTTTGCCGCATAGCCGTATTAAACAGTCTTTCTCTGCACTTTTATCGGCTGCATTCAATAATCTTGTAAGGCAGACCTGAATTATGCTGCCTTCTGCAAAAATATTGTCTAGTTTTTCTTTCTGCACCTCACCCTGAATGCGGTTACTCCATTCTAACGTGCTATTCGAAGACCAATTCCCATGTGCAAATAACTTTGCCTCTAAATATTGCACTAGATCTGAGAATGTGGTTTCCCTTTGTGACATTCTGAAATTCGTTTTTAGTGGCACAATGCTATTATAAAATGGGTTCCCTTTAATGTGCAAATGGCAGTGTGAGACACACTTGCCACGCCCAGTAGGTACTCTATGATCACTTTCCCGGCCTGCAACGCACCATAAATATGTAGGGTATTTTGTGGAGATTTGGGGCCTGACGGTATTTTCTTACCGCCGAAATATAACTTAGCAACAATCACTCCTTGTATTCAGATTGGGCCATGTACAACAATAATACATTGAACATGCATTATTTCAGCACCCAGGCATGCATATTTGGTATGCGTGGGTGGTAGGCGCGGTTGGTGGTATTTTGGTGAGCATAATTCCCTTGTTTTATTTGTGGCCCCAATGTCCAAAATCCCTTATCTTTGCTTAGATTTTTCGTGTAATCACTAGAGAGACCTCAGACCTACATTTTAGGAAAACCACATTTTTCAGTGATAGTGTGCCACCATGGGCGATCTCACTGACTTATTTACGACAGAGAGCTATATATGGTAATCTTGTGGTAATTTCCACTACCTTATATACGGTAGGGAGCTATGTTCAGAGAGTCTCTCTTCCCGTTGGCTCATGTACCTCCAACGAGCTATGCTACAATCACTCACAACTGTTCATACTGAATCTGACATGCACACATCTGTCTTAAAATGACCATTGCACTGTTTAAAAATCTCCCCACTTCATCGGCATTGTAATGGTAAATATTAAATACACCACCCGTCTGTTTTCAAATATTTTTCTGTATTATAAAAGTTGCATTTAAACACGATCTCACTCTTTACAGAAATAAATAAAATGGTACAGTAAAAGCATTGCCTATGACACACTGCAAAGAGCGTGGCGGAGAACAGAACTCAAATTGCAACATTAGCATTTGATTAAGGCATGCACAGGAATCCTACACTGACTGCATATTACCGTACACACTCAGCTCCCACACTTCTCATTACCTTATCTTTTTAGTTGTTCTCTTTGGCTGTTCTCTTTGTGAATGTGGCTCCCTTGGATTAACTCCAGCAAAAAGGAACGCTTGCCTTCTCAAACCGGGTTCATTGCCTGGAATTCTCAGCTTTTTCAGATAGGAACGCCTCAGCCAGTGGAAAGGTCCTTCTTTCAGCTCTCCCCAATCTCGACTGCCAAATCTTGACTGTAGCAGGACGCAGGGATCTGCATTCAGTCAGGAGTCCCACAGCCAGGTCTTCTCCCCAGTAGTGCAGAAAAATGTCTGCCTGTCTTTTTCCCCGATACTGCCCACTAAAACTTTCATCTCAGCCCTCTGTATGACGTGTCCCAATGAAATCCATCATCTCTCATCCTCCTACTCTTCAACAATAGCTTCGCTTATACATTTGCAATTGTTGCAAATCTGACTTCCTTCTTCCTGCAGTTACTGTGCACAAAAACACGGAGAAGCAGGCAGAGAAAAAAAATCTGCACACACATTTAAATGGCTTTCAGAGTATGCCTAATTCTGCAGTGGATAACACATTTTATTAGTGGGCTATGTTAAATAAGGTTTTATTAGTCAGGTTAATGGTTAATAGGTTAGCTGTTAATTTTCAAATGTGTCTCTCGCACCATAGGCATTTCAGGTGAAAAATAGTGTGCATTTTTAAATGAGCACGTGTGCTTTTAACTGTAAAAATAGATTTGCATCTTATATGTTAAAATCGTTTTTGACTGAATAGCCTGTCTTTCCTTGTTAATCTGGTAACCCATATAGCAATGCACCGCACCCTTGTGGTGGTAATGCAAAAAAAAAATGTGCTACTTGTGCAGTAGTGCTGTACTCTATGCTGTTTGCTACCTGTGTAGTAGTGTTGTACTCTGTGCTGTAACACGCCAAATATCCTTACAGTTCCTAAACACCTCAACTCAGCCTTTCACCCTTCTGAGGTCGATAAATGAGTACCAACACAGGTTGGGTGATATTGTATGTATATTTGATCTATATGAAGTGCTTAAGCGTAAGTGCTATATAATAACATATCATTATCATTTGGTCTTGGACGTCTGCTTACATTCACAGTAATTTGGTAATATGTGCCTATACACACTGATATTAACGATACATATGGTGATCCATTTTTGTATGAAATGTATATAACATTATAGTGATATTGCAACCATATTTGTTGTAGTGTACTTAGGAACAATATGTGATATCCCTTCCTGTCTTGTCAAGGGGTGAAAGGTTGTGTTCCATCGCTTCCCATGATGTCACTTTGCGGTGAGGGAGGGAGATTGTCAAATGACATCACTTCCTGTGATGTCATCAGAGGGCAAAGGTCATGTGATGTCACGTCCGCTACCCCTGGCATTTTGGTGAAATGACGTCCCTGGCGTGGAGTCAACTTCGATTCCAGCAAAGCCTTTAATGTGCCGTTATATATTTTTTTTAAACATATTTTTATTGAGAGAGTAGGTCAGCAGCAAGATACAATATAAACATATCAGAACATAGCTTCATTATTTTACAGCTTTCAATTTAAGGGAGGAGGGGAAGAGGAAGACATCAAAGATCACAGACATGAGAGCAACCAGTACAAGAGTAGTAGACATTGCAAGTCAAGACGAGGATCCGGGTGTTACATCAGGGTCTGAGTCCAGGCCGCACAGGTAGAAGCGTAGCAATGGCCAAATATCTTTGGGGCGACATGGTGCCGGAACCGACAATACAAATAATTCCTCGTCATCATTTACCATACAAATGTCTTTTAAGAAAGTGGCTCTGGTTGGGGCGGTGGAGGACTTCCAACATTTAAGAATACAGCGTTTGGCAATAATACAAGAAATGTTAAATAGTCGCCTCGTGGTTTCCTTCACTTTGCCTATATCGCCCAACAGGTATTTCAAGGGGGAGAGAGTCGCCGGGATGGCTGTGATATCTTCAAGGAGCTTTGCAACTTCCTTCCAGAACTCCACAATTAGCGGAAATGACCAGTACATATGATAAGGCCCCGCATTGGGGGTGTCACATTTGGGGCAGGCACCTGTGCAATTTTCCACAAATTTAGCTAATCTGGCCGGGGAATAGTGTAGTTGGTTTAAAACTTTGAACTGAATCAGCCGGAGCCCAGCATTCATGGACACTGATCGAGTAAGCTGACAGTACCGGGCCCAGCGGACCTCATCTATTTGAGTGCCCACGTCTCGCTCCCAGATTTCTCTCATCGTGTTGCGCGATGGGGAGTGGGTCTGCACCAATGAATATAGCATAGAGACCCCCTTGCCTTGACCGTCCATTGACACTATTGACCTAATGCATGCATGGGACTGGGGTTCTTGTGGAAATGTCGGCCACTTTGCCGAGAAAGCGTCCCTCATCCTGTAATATTGAAGGCGTTTAAGTTGGCCCCTCCCCACCGCTTCAGTAAAGCTCGTTAGGTCACAGAACTCGCCATCCGGGAACAAGTCGTGTAATGTGAAAAGCTTGTTAGGGTCCCAGGATTGCTGGAGGGCTCGGTCAAATGTGGGGGAAATGCTGGAGAAGTCCCACAGGGGGACTTCCGGGTCGTAGGGGGATTCCAGTCCTAGCCTCTTGTAAAGTCTGGCCCAAGCATGAGTGGTCGTGTATACCGGATCGAACGGGCATATGTCCCCATAGGTTGGGTTAAGAAGGACTGAGCGTATGTTGTTTGGGTGAACAGAGTGCTTTTCAATCAATATGTGGGGGGCAGTGTCCTCTGGGTCGAACCAATGTTTTGCAAATTGTGCTTGCGCGCATAAATAATAAAGCTCGAAGTCAGGTGCCGCAATGCCTCCCTGTACGAAAGGCTCAACCATTTTATCCCAACCCATCCTGGCGGTTTTCCCATTCCAAATAAACTAGGAGGCGAGTGATTTTAGTTTCGAGAAGAAGGGTTTACCTGGCCAAAGTGGGATGTTATTGAAGTAATATAGGAGCTTGGGGAGAACCACCATTTTAAGTAGCGCAACTCTGCCATACAGGGATAGTGGAAGGCCAGCCCACATCTGAAATTTGGTCGAAAGGGTTGACAACAGTTCCCCATGGTTATGCGTGTATAACAGGGTTTTATCTCTGGCGACCATTATCCCTAAGTAGCGTACCTTGGTGGGGGCAGGTCTAAATCCCTCTATTTCAGCTAGGTCTCCCGTGCCGTCAGTAAGGGGAAATATTTCTGACTTCGGTATATTAATTCTATAACCCAAGTGTTCTGAGAATTCATGTATGTCGGACATGATGTGTTGCACGTTTTCTTTGGGGTCACGGACATATAGTAAAGTGTCGTCAGCGTAAAGTGATATTATCTGAGGGGGGCCGGTCATCCTAAGACCTCTGTGTGAGTGGTTTTGACGTATGAATTCCGCCATTGGTTCAATGGTCAGAGCGAAAAGTATGGGTGAGAAGGGACATCCCTGCCTGGTCCCCCTATGTAGGTGGAATGACGGGGAGAGAGTGGTGTTAGTCAGGACCTTGGCTGTCGGTTGTGTATATAATAATCGGACACAGTTGATATAGTACTGGCCGAGCCCAAACCGCTCCAGCACCAGGAAGAGGTATGCCCAGGAAACGGGGTCAAAGGCCTTCTCGGCGTCTAATGTGACCACGGCCGCCTTGGCATCTGGGTCTATCTGTGCCATAACATTGAATAGGCGTCTTAGGTTGAGAGCCGTGGATCTGGCTGGTATAAAGCCGGCCTGGTCGGGATGAACCAGGATCGGCATGTATGGCAGGAGTCTGGTGGCCAGCACTTTTGCAAAGATTTTTGCGTCAGTGTTAATTAAAGACAGGGGTCGATAGGACACCATGTCTTGTGGCGGTCTACGGGGTTTCAAAAGGACAGTGATGATTGCTTCTCGCATCGATTCCGGGAGAACCCGCAGGCTCATTGCCTCCTCCCACACTTTCAGCAGTATCAGGGCCAATTCACTAGAGAATTCTTTGTATAGTTTCGCGGGAAGGCCGTCCGAGCCGGGGGAACGGCCACTCGATAGAGTTTTTATGGCCTCTGCAATCTCCTCTGATGTGCTTGGCCTGTCTAGTATATTACGGGTTTCGGCCGTTAATGTGGGAAGGTCGAGATTATCCAGATATTGAAACGTATCCTCTTTGGTTTTTTTATCGTGGTTGGAATAGAGGGAGGAGTAGAACTCAGTAAAAGCAGAATTAATGTCTCGGTCTTTGTTCACCGTCCCCCCAGTCGGTGTCTGTATGCTCGGGATTGGGTTGTGGTGCCTATCAGTTCTAAGCATGTTGGCCAGGAATCTCCCAGCCTTATTGCTTTCCCACGTATCGTCGGGCTTTGGCTGGAGCAGCCATATAAAGAACTTCTCTATGGGCCAACTCGTGGAATTCTTTTAACATGGTATGTATTTGCGCCAGGGTTCCCTTATCCTGTGTGATGCTGTACTCGGTCTGTAACAGGTCAATTTTTGTCTCGGCCACTCCCAATTCCTCACGTACCGACTTCAACATACCAGTCGACTTGCCTAGGAGGGCTCCCCGGACCCAGGCCTTGAATGCATCCCACAGTGTGGCATAGGTGGCAACCGAACCCTCGTTTAGTTCTAAGAACTCCACAATCTCTACATGCAATGATTCACATATGTTGGGGTCTCTTAGGATTGCAGGGGGCATCCTCCATCTTCTCGCCGGGGGGGAGATGTCGCTAAAGTTAATGTCAAGCGATACCAGCGAGTGATCCGAAAGGGTACGGGGATGTATATCACATTGGGAGATCGCCCCAGATAGGGACTGACTGACGATCCAATAGTCAATGCGCGAGTGAGAGTCGTGCACCGACGAGTAAAAGGTGTATTTCTTCTCGCTTGGGTGTAATGCACGCAATACGACTACCATACCCATCTGTTCCATCAACTGTGTTACTACCAGTGCAGCCTTGGAGGGGGTCCTGGGGACAGTCGATGAACGATCGAGGGATTGGTCCAGTATCATATTGAAATCGCCACCCCAGAGTATTTGTGTCTCCCCAGATGATGATAGCATATCCAGTATTGTACAATAAAACTGTGGGTCATCTAAATTGGGACCATAGGTATTAATCAGAAGCACTTGGTGCCCCACCAATTCACCCCATACCAGTACGTATCTACCCTGTGGGTCTATTTTGCTGGACTGATATTTGAAACACAATTTGGGGTGTCTGAGAGTCAACACTCCTCTGGATTGTGCTGAGTATTCTGTATAGTATCTGTGTGACCCCCACCTCGGTAAAAGTTTAGTATTGACCTGCCCAAGCGCGTGTGTCTCCTGCATAAAAAGAATGTGAGGGTTGTGACGTGTGATGTATGCCGTGATCTTCCTTGCCTTAATCGGGTTATTTAACCCCCGGATGTTCCAGGAAAGGAGCTTAACATTCAAGCCCTTATTGACCTGTGTCATGGTCGTACCTGAGACTAGGCATACGTCCATGCTCCCGCCCCTGTCGCAGGGAGAATGGGTATCCCGCTGCAAAACCGCTCTCTATTTTAACCGCTATAACAACCCTAAACATGGGTTCCCCCAACAAGCCCGGTATTTCGGACGGCAACACCCTATTCCACTCCCAACCCCCTCCCGCATCATCAACCCCAACTGGACGATGTACCCCTAAAACCATAACCTAGGAACACTCCTGGGGGTGTGTGCTGCACTCGTACGACCGCCGACCCAGGAAGTCTGCACGGCTCCATTCCAACAAACATTTACCTTCAGGGCAACCCTGCGGGCTTCAATTTAAAACTTTATAGCAGTGTGGCATCAAAAAAAGGTATCAAACCGCGGGGTCGTCGGGTTCCACCGCGCCCCGGGGTGGCAGGTTCTGGTTCCCGGCCCGATCCCGGGTCGGTAGAGGGATGGAGGCTTCCACATAGAGCATGGCTTCGGTTGGATTTTCAAAAAAATGAGCCCTGCCTCCATGCTGAATCCTCATTTTCGCCGGGTAGACAAGGGAGTACGGGACCTGGCGGAGTCTCAGCTGTCTCTTGACGAGCTCCTAGGATCTCCTAAGTGATTGCACATTGGTAGAAAAGTCTGGATATACGCGGATTCTGTTGTTTTCATGGAATAGGGAGCCCTTCTCCCTGGATATCCGCAGGATAGCGTCTCTGTCCCTATAATTGAGAAGGCAGGCAATTATTGTACGAGGTGGGGGTCCAGGCCTGGGCGGAGGCACCGATGTACGGTGTGCTCGCTCCACAAGGAAATGGTCCGAAAAGGAGTCGGAACCCAGGAGTTCCTTCAGAAGGGCCTCTACCTGACGTTCCATAGACCCTTTGCCAAAGGTTTCAGCCACCCCAACCAGACGGATATTGTTCCTCCTAGAACGGGATTCCAAATCCTCGCATTTGTCAAGGGTTTTCCGGAGGTCCCCCTTCAGCTGGGCAATATCGCGGCCATGTTGTTGTATCGAGTCTTCATTGATAGCGATCCTGCCTTCGGCCTCAGTAATCCGTGTGCTTTGCTTGTCCACCCTCGCCTTCAAGGAGCTAATTGTTGCCCCTATGTCATCCAATTTAGTGTTCACGGCCAGGAAGCTGTTCTGAACCATGGCCATCAATCGGTCCACCCTCTCCTCCATTGGCAACTCAGGGTGACTGTCCTCTTGCTGCGACGGGGGTGCCGCGGACCCGCTGGGCTGGGAATTGGCAAAGGAGTCCATTGGGCCTGTTTTCTTGGGGCGTGCTCCCTTCTGCTCGTATCGGCCCATGTGTAGACTCAAGTAGAAGCGTCTTCCAGCGCCCTCTGCCCCGTCCGCCCCAACATATGGCACAGACTCTATACAGGGTTGGTAGTGAGCTTAGACCCACTTATCGTGCAGGAGAGGCGTTTAAGGGAGGGCTGTAGCCGGATAAAATGTCTCCTCCTCAGCAGATCCTCCCTCCTCATGCGTTGCCCCACTTGTTCTTACTTGTTCTTAACGTCCGTCCACACGTGGAGGGGCACTCCACCAGCAGGAGATATCAGGGGGGCCAAGGGCGGCTCCTCAGGCACGGGGGTCGGAGCAACAGTGGCCCGCGTAGCACGACGGCTGCACGCCACGCGGCCGTTGGCGGGGGGACCACCGCGTTCGCCGTGCCCAGCACGCGGCAGCGATATATACCGACGTGGCACCCTCACATCAGCCGGCAGCGATGGTCAAATCACATCAAGGAGTTTGGTCGAAGCGCGGCCTCTCTGACTCGATCCGGCCCCTCCCCCCGCGGCTCCCGGGGAAGATCGCCTGGAACTCGCAGGCGGCCAATGTCCCAGCCTCCGTCCGCAGGATCTTCAGGACGCTCTATCTTCAACGCGGTCCGGCCCAAATTTTTCTCAGTGTGTGCCCCCAGTCTTACGCCACAGAATGGCGCGCTTCGTTTGTTCCACGGGCGGCCCTGAGAGAGGATGCGTATCTTGAAGGATTTATAGAAGCCGGAGCTCTGGAACTAGGCGGCCATCTTAGATGTGCGCAACAGCGCCCCCCCCCCAAATGTGCCGTTATATTGATAGTTCATCAATAAGCCAAGCAAACTGCCCTAGATTTCTATGCTTGTGTTACACAATACAGGACATGTGTGTGTCCCAGTGAGAATGGAACTACCGGTTGTTGCTTAAGAGGGGTGCCACACATATTGGCCTGTGGTCTGCTGCTCCGCAGTGATTTCAGACGTGATATTTCGGGGTCCCTGGATGGATGTCGGATAATTTTGTAGAATACACACCTCTCAATCTGCTGATTCCTAACAGGGAGAAAAGGGATGAGAAGAGGTTTAAGGAAGCTGCCAGAATGGCTGGTCGTGGTCAATGCAAAAGCATGCAATTTGTGAGCAGTTCAAACTGTGCAATTAGGTCATATAGTCCACAAAACTGAAGATTGATCACGGTTTTTTTTCTTCATTCGACAAGATCAAAAGTATTTACAGTGTTTAAAAAGGCAGCGGGGAGGGCCAGGGGAGCAGGCGGGCACAACAAGAGGAATATACAACCGAAAAGCTGAATTACTGATGTCTCCATCTTTACCAAACCCTATCTGTAGGAGTTGGCACATGTATGCACATTAGCAGTGCTTCAAGTGGAATTCAAAATCGAGGGCAGGCCCCGGGAAAGGGGACTTAGCCAAATTGTGCTTCTCTTAGCCTAAAAGGGGGCAGTTGGATTAGGCAAGGGTTGCTTTCTCCAAACAATACATCACGAGGCTCTGCAAACATGTAGTCTGGGTTAGAAGGTGGCCTTGTCTGCATAGTGGATATAAAGCTGCCTGTGGCCCAGTTTCACTGCCTGTGAACCAGTTTCACTGTGGCCCAATAAATCACTCCCTGTAAGTAAATCCTTTCCTCACTATATACGTCAGTGAGTAGCTCAACTTCAAAATGTAAATAGATGACGTAGGCCCAGTGTACTTAATAGTTTTTTCTTAAGGGATCATTTAGGGTTTCAGCTCCCCTGCTGTCTGCCTGTCCTGTGATATTCTATAACTAATAACACTCAGCCTCCGCTGTATTATTTAGGAGTTTGCCGAAGTATGAATCAGGAAAGTAGAGCTGATAGCATGCACACATTTCCAAACTAAAGACTGTACCATATTAAATGTGCTTTGGCTGGCCAAAGCAGACCTCGTTCAAAAGGTGTTCACTTAGCACTGACATGCTTCACCCTGCTTTCAGCTCTTTGGGGTGGGGCAGGCAGGATGCTTGGGGAATAATGAAGTTCAAGGTGGGGCTCACGTTATACTCCCTGAATGATAACCCCAAACCCAAGGAAATGAACCTTTGAAGTTTGAATTAAGAATCGTCTCCGCTATAATCTAAGCACCACAGAGGTTCATGGGTTGATGGGCTGGGTTTGGCCATGTCCAGCACAATCCCCCATGCATTTTAGCTCGCCCTGATATATATCTCCCATGAGAAACCCCTGTTAGAAAGCACCAATGTAAGCTACTTGCTGCTTTGCATAAAATCAGATGCATTTTGGGAACATAAGAATGAACACACATTATTAAATATGACATATCCATGGAAATTATTGAAGCCTACAGCCCATCTGAGCACATGATGCACCGTGGCCTTCCTGCTTATCTCATTTACAATAATGCTGTACCAGTAAATGACTGCAAGCCAGGAGTTATATCTACTTATTTTGACACACTCTGCCTTTGGGAGTCCTGCCGTCCTGCTTTAGCAGGCCAGGGGTGTTGCTAGGTCTGGAAAAGATCAGGGGCTATGCTAATGTCGGAACTGGCGGGATTCGGGGCTAGCTAGCATTTTGGTTGTGTAGCACCTGAGCTTCTATCCAGGGCTGCAACCCAAAGACCCGGGGCTATAGCCCCTCGCCCCCCCAGCCCCTAGCAATGCCTCTGAGAAGGCCCATGCTTGTTTCGCATCATATTAATCAATTGGTCTGACCCTGCTCTTGGTCACCCATGCACCTGCCAGGTGCTTCCTCAGTGGGGGGCTTAGAGAACCGCAGACAGTGCCCTTGCTCACAGGCAGTTTTTGTGGACTACTGGGGCTCCACCTACTTAAATCCCTGCACATAAGGATAAGAGCAGATGATCGGGTGACAGCACGCTGGCCTTTAAGTCATTTGGGCTTGTACTGCAATCCTAACAGCAATGAAATACTCACCAGACCATATTTTGGGTGGAAAGTAGGTGCATAGTCTGTTTTTATTTCTTGAGCTAATGTGTTTAGGTTTTTGTTAGTAAAGGGAGCTCTACGAGATAAGAACCCTTGTCGAGACCTAGGAGATGGGGACTACGGTGCCGTATCCAGGTGGCATTTGGATGTTTTCAAGAAGTCATCCCTATGCATCGGGTGTGAAAAAGTGAAACCTTTTTTTAGCCAAAATTGCCTACTCTGGCCCTCTTTGTGCAGGCCTGCAAATAAATCCTGTGAGAAGGGTGTAAGCGATTCTCTGAAATATATGCAGTGTGGCCCACTGAGGAAACTTGCACTGGCGTTTCACATGTTTAATAGCACTGCATGCAAACTATTAAATAATTGTACTCGAGTGTGGGAGCCTCTCTTCTGAGGACGAACATGGGTCAAATAACCTGTTCTATGGAATGTCTTCCACTCAGGAGGGTCTCCAACCACGGTTTAGCTCACTGCACCTTCGCAGTGACTGTGCTTAGAGAGGCGCAGATTCGCCTCACTGATGAGGCCTGACTAGGCCGAAACACGTGTCTGTCTGGGGTTGCTGTTGGTACTCTTGTTCAGAGGAGAATTGCTTAGCATTTTGATGCCGGACTGCCCAATAGGTGGGGCCAGACTGATTTGTAAATGGTTATTTCTCCTCTGTGAAATGTACAGTGAGCTAAAACGTGGTTGCAGCCCCTCTCGATTTGGGACCTACCCAGAGAACAGGTTATTTGACTGTGTTCATTCTCGGTAGAGGGACCCCCAGAAAATAATTGTGGCCAAAATGGCAGAGGAGTGCTGCTATGCTCTCTTCGTTTCAATATCAGAGGCAGCATATCCCAAGGGCGTGGCAGCTGTCTGCAGAGGTTTCCATGTCCATATTGGCATGTTGCAGGTTGCCTTTCTCTGCTCGTGTCTATGTCTGAAATGAGACGTCTTTCTTTTCTAGAGAATACGAGACCTCGAAGATAAAACAGATATCCAGAAGAGACAAATCAAGGACTTGGAGGAAAAGGTGAGTGGCTTTCTAGGTTGGCTTGATTCAACTCTGTAAAGTGCATGCCTGCCCTAATGGATGGAGGGTGTGCCATTCTCAAGTTGAAGCAGGTGCTGCACCAAGGTTTGTGTTGCTTTGTATACCATGGAGAGAGAACAAAAAAGCCTATTTTATTGAATGCTGATAAATAACTTTATATGGCAACACGATGTAAGATTTTATTTCAAATGTTTGATACTGGGGTTCTGCTTTGAATGTGCTGTCCTTCCCTTTCTTTTACTTTTCTTTATATATCTGTTGCTTGTCAATGAAGGTATGTGTTTAGAGCATGAACGGCCAGTTGTTTAAGTGGCTTGCCATACTGCGTATCTTCCTGTCGGTGGCTGCGCGTGTAGACCTGACACGCAATGGTTTGGAAAGCCCAATGGATCTGGCCGCTTGAACTCTAAGCTAAAATGACTTTGGTTTGGCCACTTAGTGTTCCCATGAGCAGAATAGAGCTGTCCAATGGGAAAAGAGCAAGAGTTTAAAAAATGTGGGTCATTCTGAAAGAGGTATGATTTGGGCACAAGCCTGGCATGGCACAAGCCTGGCACGCTGGCCTTTTTCTTGGCAGCATTTCAGACTCGCCAACCTGACAAGCCAGCTGCTGGTTTCCCCAAAGGCCCATGTGGCATCATGCTTTGAGACGGTCCTTAGATGGAGAGAGCGCGAGAGTGAGGAGACAGATGCAGAGACAGAGAACTAGGGACGGAGAGAGAGATGGGGACCGCCTAGTAATTGGTTTCTTTTTTTAACCCACTAAAAATATGTAGGTTCCTTTAAGGGAACACTGTGAGGAATTTCCATATGCCACCACTCCTTTGTAGAGCTTACACTGGCTTTGGTAAATCATGTGGGTGGGTAGAGATTGTGGGGGAGGGAATCAGTCAACAATGGCCTGACCTGAGGTGGCAAAATTGTATGCTAGAAGTTAAGGACTAAGAGAGAGCATCTTCGCCAATAATTGGGTAACTAGGAATTCCCTGGCCAATCTCCTTAGCACGTTCAGCACCGCCTCTTTGATCCACAGATGGTCAGTTGACCACTGGTTTCTGCCCCCATTTGTGATCCGAGTGTGGTCATGCACTCAAGCAAGTGTGGCTTGCTCGTTTGCGGGGAGGAGGGTCCACATGGAATGATTTTTCATAGGATGGCATGCATATGTAAAGGTGGGTATGCAGGGTATACTCTGGAATGCATGAGTACAGGACAGGCAGACGTGGCATTTTTATTATAACCTGAGTTGTACACATGGTCAATGGCTGCCAAACATGATCTTATTCTCTTTTCCTGCAGTTCCTCTTTCTCTTCTTGTTCTTCTCCCTTGCCTTTATTCTTTGGCCTTGATGTCACATTGCCTCTTAAGAAGGTAAGCAACACCACTCTTAATTGTCTTTCTCATTTAAAGAAAAGTACCCATATGTTTGTGCGCCTTCACCAGTGTGCCTCACACGCTCTACTCTAGAACGTGGCCCTAATCCAGGTTCTGTCAGGTCCTGGAACAGGGGACTGCAACCAGCAGCTCCCTGGGCGTTTGGATAATGACTCCTGTGATCCCTAATCATTCAGTAGGATGGCAGGGGCTGATGGTAGTTGTAGTGCAAAACATCTGGTGATCCAAAGGATGCAGACCCCTGTCCTAGAAGAAAGCCTGAAATCCTTCGCAGATGGCTCCAGGGTAGAGATGCGATGTGATCAGGCCTCACCCCCCTCAACTTCCCAGAGTTGAGAAAAAAAATGTGTTTACTGGTGTAAGGTGGGTTTTATCATGGGGAAGAGATCCTGAATTGTATTACTTATACAACAGTTTGAATAACAATTCAATTTTATTCACACTCTACAAAATCATATAGCTTCTAAATGACAAAATTCCAACCTTTCCTCGATTGCTGACCAGCACTTTAATTACTAAAGAAAGTAGTGTTTTGTTAATTTCTATTGATGAAGCACCACTGTTAATTTAAATAAATGTTAATTGCAGAAACAACATCAGCACGTTACAAGTTTGCAGGAGTTTGTGTAATAATGTTTGATAAAATTAGAACAATTTGCCAAGAGATAACAGAGGACATTTTTTAAACCTCCACAAACTCACATAATTCCAATATTTAATTGCACAGAATCCTGCTGAAAAGGAACATTTCACATCTACATTCACATCTACTGCAGGGTCATTGAATCTTCACCTCCGAAATGTGCAAATAATTAAAGTGTACCTAATTTTCAGTTGCTACGTATTGTTCCATGATAGATGTGCTGCCCACTGGGAACATATACTCTGCATCGGTGCCATGCACTTGTGTTCTGTGGATGTGTCCTGTATGTATAAGGGACGTTTCCTCGAACCAGGTGACTTTGGAAGGCCAATAGGGATGCACAGTCTCAGGGACAATCCTGGCCTAGGGAACCTGCTCCAGATATCCATATTTGCCTGTCCACTTTTGCAAGCGAACACAAAAAGTCTGCTCATGTGAGTTACTGTATGCTCCTTCAGCATCCCACTCACAGCTGCTTGGATTTTCAGTTGTGGACACCAGCTGTGGGCACCTGCATCCCTTGTGATGCTGCCCTGAACCATCCGTAACCTCTTCTCCAGATCCAGCACCTAGCACGCTCCAGAGGAGCAGGAACTTGCATCCTCTCCTTACTGATACTGACTTGCCTTCAATAACGCAAAACAGCAAGACAAATGATAACTCATTAGAGGGCAGTAGGCGACCTCTTACCAAATGGTACAGCCCTTTGAATGGAATATTATTGCTTAATGAACAAATTATTAAAAAAGAATATTCCCTTATCTACAATGACAATGTTTTCCATTGTATGCTGTATTGTTTAAAGCACAGACCTAGCTCTAGAACAGCAGAGCGCTGTACAGGGTGTGAGTAGCCAACATTTCCCCTGACATCTTTTAACAGTAGCGCAGTACTGTGAGGTCTGTGCATTAGTATGTGCACCCAATGGAATGAGTTCTTGGTCAGGTGTTGCTGGAAGAGCCATGTTTTGAGAGATTTGCAAAATTGGAGAATTGTGGGGGCATCCCGAGCCGACATGGAATAGAGTTCCATAGAGTGGTTGAATGACAAGGGAAGGATTGTTTGCGGGTCCTCTCTTTGTGGACAGGTACGCTGGTGTCCTACTTGTGACTGCTTTGAAGATGATATATGCAATCTTCAACAGTACCCTGGCTTGGAATGGAAGCCAATGTAGTTTGCGTAGGATGGGGATGATTTGGTCAAATTTCCATGCTGCAATAGTAAAATGTGCTGCAGCATGGTGGACTGCTTTTAGGGGAGCCAAGTGAGCAGTTGGGAACCCTGTCTGGAGAGCATTTCCTGCATTGGTGTGTGAGACCAAAAGGGGCCTGCACTACAGTCCAGAAGTCCTGTGGCGAGATGAAGGCTTTCATTTTCAAGTGTAGACAGTCTGAGCCAGAATGTGGGCCTTCTTGGCTATGCGTTTCTGGAAGGACAGGCTGCTGTCAATGGTGGAGCCTAAGGATTTTGTTGTGTCTGAGAGTTGAGGATAAAATACCTCTTTGTTCTACAAGTTATTTTTTAGTGGGCAAACCGATGAGATGAGGACAAATTCAGTCTTGGATAGTTTTAATTTGGGGTAAGCAGGCGACATCCAGAACTGGCTGGCGGCAAAGTAATCTCTGAGACGAATGATGTCCGGGATGTTATTTACTCTCATGTACAACTGAGTATCGTCTGCGTATTGGTGGGTGGTTATATTGGGAAATTTGAGGAGAGTGCCCAGAGGCTCCATGTAAAGATTAAAAAGGATTGGTGAGAGGATGGATCCTTGGGGGACTCCGCAGGACACCTGGAGTTGATTAGGACAAAACAAATTCATCTGGACAGCCTGGTGTCTGCCTGAGAGGTAGGAGTTAAACCAATTCAGGATAGTGCCAGAGAATCCCATCCTGTCAGCAAGGAGGGAGAAAATGATGCGGTGGTCGATGGAGTCGAATGCAGCCGAGAGGTCAAGGAGGATGAGAATATATGAGTCACCCTTATCCATGATTGAGAGGGCATCATCCACCACCTGGATGGTGGCTGTCTCAATGCTTCACTTTGGTTGGAACCCTGTCTGATTGTCATTTAGCAGGTGGCATTGTTTGGGTCTGGCACATAGTTGTGTAGCAACTACTTTTTCCAAGATTTTACCAAGAAACTGGAGGTTCATAATGGCCATAGTTGGCCAGGTCACCTGGATCTAGGATTGGCGTTTTCAAAAGAGGTTGTATGAAACCAGTCTTGAGGGTGCTCGGGAATGATCCTTCTGCGAGGGAGGCATTGATGATGCTCTGGAGTGCATTGAGCACCAAAAGAGTAAGAAGTAGGTTTGAGGAAGGAAATAATTTTTAGGAGATCATTGGGAAAGAGAGGAGAGAATTTGGTCCTGAGCTGCAGTGTGCATGCTGGGGTGCAGAGGATGCTATTGCTGTGGAGGTTGATTTGATGGTCTTGTGGATTTCCTCAAATGTTTCAATAAAAAATGTGTTGATTCCACCGTATTTTCCCTGAGCTGCTGGTACCTCGGGTGAGGGTGAGGGTGAGGGTTTGGAACAATGCTTTACAACTTCAAAGAGGGCAGTGCTTCTGTCAGGCTGCTGCAATGATGGTAAGCAGCTTTGGCCTCTGTGATCAGAATCCTATGGTTTGCGCAGAGAGATTGGAGCTTCGTAAGGTCTCCAGAGTTATGGTTTTTGCACCACCATTTTTCTACGGCTCTGATTGAGCATTTGTTGTAGGCTAGCTTGGGTGTGTACCATAGGGCAGATGAGTGTCCACCAGTTTTCATAGCAGAGTTACTGAATAATTCCAGGAGACCCAAGGCATTCCATGTGGTGGGGAAGTCTACAAAGTTGTCTTCCAGCTCATTGACCGGGCAGGTTTTAAATGAGCAGTGGTGAGTGAGGGGGGATTTAGCCTGACCTTTGCATGCCATAGTCGAGTGTGTGACTGATAGCCACGTGGTCAGACCAGTCAGGTGGGATAGGGTCTGCAGAGGATACGCAGGGGAATGATGTGAAAACTAAGTCTAGGGTGTTGCCTTTGTTCTGCGTGGGGGAGAGCACAATTTGCTTAAGGTCCATGTAAGCGGTCAGTGTAAAAAGCGTGATTCAAGTGTGTTTGTCAGCCTGTGACTCAGGCACATTAAAATCACAGAGAAATACCTTATAAGAATGTGCTAATTAGGCACAGTAGAGTATGTTGGAGATGTCTGCAATGAAAGAGTCACTCCTGTGAGGTGGTCTCTACATGAGGTGGAAGTTGATGGATTCCTTGTGTGATAGAGGGAACCATCAGGCCAGTGATTCAATTGAGCTTGTTCTGTGAGAGGGGATGATGTAGCATGGCCAATCGCTCCCGTGGATGATTACCACTCCACCTCCTGCCCTTCCTGGCCAGACGGCATGTTGGATGCAGTAGCCTTGGGGTAGGAGGACATTGAAACTATGTGGGGAAGATAGGTTAAACCATGATTCAGTGATGAACAGGGCATAAGGGCTGTTGTATGAGAAGAGGTCAGCAATTTCTGCCATGTGAGTAACTGCTGAGCGAGCATTGATCAATATGAGAAGGCGTGTGCATGTGGTCCGTGGGTGTTAGATGGGGCAAGGGCAATATTGATGAGGTAACTTGCAGGGGCTGCCCAGGACACTTGGCCATTCAAGCCTTAGTGAGAGTAGGGATGGGCTGTGGAGGGAGGAGACACATGGTGATGTATTTTGGTGAGTAGCAGTATTAGCGGTTAGTTTGTAGGTGAAATGCAGGAGAGTGAGTTAGGCCCTTGGCTCTAGCAGGCTCCAACAGGCACAAACAGGTGAGGACCTTGTCTTCACCCATCCTTTGCTGAGGACACCGGCGATGAGAACGCCTAAGGAGGACTGATTAAATAGCGGGTGAGCAGGGCCTGGTCATGTGACCAGAAGCCTAGTCAATGTTGTCTTCCTGGTTCTGGCCTATAGTCCTAAGTGGAGACCTGGAAGGTCTGAAACCTGGAGGTTGGCGGAGCAACTGAGTGGCAGGGTCTTGTCATGTGACCAGCAGACTACTCTATGCTATCTGCCTAGAGCTGGCTTAGAGTCCTTAAATAGAGTATTGGAAGGCTCGATAACTGGTGGTGGGTGGAGCACCTGCCAAGGTGTACAACTAATGTAGACAGTCAACCATTGGCCCAGAGCTTGTCTAACATCATCTGGCTGGGACCAGATTGTGTAGCACTGGGGCCCTACTTTGGGTGACTCTTTTGTCAAAGGAATAGTAACAATTTCATGAATATATATGATGTCTGTCTGGAAATGAACTTTAGATCAAAATAAAGCAAGAAAAATTATGAGTACTCTCTTAGTAAGTAATTGAACAGTTTGTGGCTAATAAAATATTAACTCTATTCCAATTTTAACCTTTTGACTAGCACAACAGGCTCTTGCTGCTGCATTGCCACAATATCTTTATGTGTGAAATGTGTCATTTAATTTTTTTATATGTTTTTTTTTTATAACATGCTTAATACCGATGCGATTTCTAAGCACGGACACAGGATTTGAACCTGTGTTGCTCTGCGTCGTCTTCCTTCCAAGACAAACAGGTTGACACTGAGCTATACTACCCGTGCTCATGATTGACAAATGACTTCTATTGGTGGATAATGCACAGTGAACAAACTCAAATTCCATGTTATTGAAGAAAAATGTAATCTCGTTACAAAAGATGTATGGTTTTGTGAATAACAGAACAATATAATCCATTTAAGTTTTCTCAGGTACCAAAACATATGACAATAATCTCTTTTGAAGCACATTGCATGTCACTTTTTTCTGATGAACTTTCATGTTGTCCCCCTTAAAACTTGCATAGATAATGCTACTTAGTGGATGGACAAAACTAACTTTATTACCATGACTAACAATCTGAGGTTCCAAACAAGCTCTTTGTGGACTCAAAGGGGGCGACCATCTTGAAGTGTGTTATTTCCTAGCTAGAGCTCCCCCATCCCTTACTTTGGACCTCCTTTTCAAAGTGCCTGGGACAAGAAACTTCTATTACAAAAGTAGAGGAATCTGCTGCCGTGTTACTTTATTTTAAAGTTGGGATTTCTTGCAGGGCGTTTCAGTATGTGGAATTAGTATTTTTCGTTCCTCCCACTTGAAAATGGGTCTGAAATATTGAAACGTCCAAAAGGAAGACTGCCTTCATCCCTTCACTGACCTTAGCTTAGATATACACGTCCTAAGAAAGCATCATGCTTACTTGAAAAGGGCCCTTAGAAACTCGCACTGCTAGAGTCATTTCAGTAATAAAAAAACATATCTGCCATTCCTTTTTATGGAAATTGCTGGTCCGTTTGTTTTGTCTGATGCATCTTTTTGTTTTTGCAGCGTTCCAGACTCCACGGATAACTCCTTAGAAGGGCAAATGCTTCCAAATCTGCAATGAAGGAAACCTTGTTTACACCGGTTAAAAACTCTGTAGCCAGGACTACTCCCTTCCGCTGTGCATTTTAAAGCCATTCCTCTGGGTTTGCTACTTGACACAACCTGTCTAAAGCTACACTATATGCTGCAGTTAATTACAAGTGCATACGTCGATGTAAGAAGGACTAAAAAAGCTGTGAACCTATATATCCTTTAATTTAAAGAAAAAAGGATTGAACAAGTAGCAGCATGAGAGCAAGTCAAGCAACATATGTGTCTTGGATATGGAACCAAAGTTACTAAGGAACCATCTATTATATCCCTGCTGTGCAGGGGGGTGATTTTAATGTAACACCATGAAATTGCAGAAAGGTTTATGTACACATTAACACACACACACACACACCAGGAA
The DNA here is from genome assembly GCF_040938575.1 of Ambystoma mexicanum. Lineage (NCBI taxonomy): Eukaryota > Metazoa > Chordata > Amphibia > Caudata > Ambystomatidae > Ambystoma > Ambystoma mexicanum. The sequence goes on from NC_090925.1 coordinate 1,075,598,600, forward strand.
AAAAGTGGGATGAACTCTCAAAATCCATCGGAGGATATTTCCAATAAATTATTACATTCTCAGTGTTTGGCTTGCTTTCTACGGGGTCTCTTAGCTTAAAATCTCAGGAACAGTGAAGCTGCAACACTCAGGCTCTAAACAAAGGACATATAGCACTTCACCAGTTCATTCAAATGCCTGCATTTCTGAGTTCCTGGTGAATGGCAGGAAGTGCTCAACAGAGGAGCCTAATTCACAAATTGAGTCGGGGCCCAACCTAACGTTTGCTCATCTAGTGAATAATTCTGCCTTGAAACAGAGGACGTTTTCAGAATACATATTCCTTTACTCCATAAATGTCGATGTTGATGAAGGCCAAGCCACAAAATGGCTGCATGACCTCCTAACATCTTCCCAAAAGACTCTTTGAAAGTTCATGCTAATGTTACAATTTGTTTGCCGTTGAGGAATTTGATTTGGTTCCGTGTTGAGCTCCGTGGTCCAATCATTGGAAAATGTATGGTGTTTATCAAGATAAGAATCCCTGTGCATGTCGTAATGCACCTTGAAAACAACAAGGTAGCAGCATTCTCAGACATGAGTGAATGGCTGAAATAATTCTACCAGAAAGTCTTGGTTTCTGTGCCGTGGTACAATGACAGACATGTTATAAAACAAACTATTTCGATATTGTATATATCTCCATACCCTGACCTGAGTAGCTGGATATGGCAAGGTACTCCTGGTTGTTATCCAATAGGCTTCGCTCACAGGAAGGAGTTGAGCCATCTCCTAGCATGTGCGTGTGGCACATTAAAATCAAAAACCGGCATGCTGAGTTACATGATGGACGGATGACGAATGATACGTCGTGAGCTTCTAGTCATGCACATTGACGGAGTACGCTGCTATACCTCTTTGTGGTGGTTCCACGGCTTTTACTCTGTTATGTTTATGGTGGTAACTCGAGGTCATCATTGCGGACCACCACGATTCCAAGATGATGTGTGTGAGCGAGAGGGCTTCTGTTATGCATCATGCAGCTGGTTCAAGGCACGTGTCAAGATGTTAGAAAGGGCACCCTACTTCTGCAAAGAGAATGGCATGAGACCTGCCTGGCCTGAAGGGCTATTACCAGGCTATTACCGGAGAAATGAGCTTCGTCTGTAGCTTGATGAAGTATTTGTGGTCTGGTATGTGAGCGGGACACTGGGACATTGGGCATTGCTATTCTGCCAGGTGGTTGGCACGGAAGATTTGAATTATTATCAGATGTCTTTTGCTCTAGGGTTTGGTTGAGAATGAATGGTGTGATGATTACATAAACATATTTGGAAGAGGCATGGAGGTCCCCTGTAGTGGTTACTTTGTGTGCCAGCAAAGAGCTTTACCACTGGCAGGGGACTGGTGAGATGCCGGTTGCCATTCTTCAAGCTTGTGAGCCTACTGGCTGTCGGCAGCAACCTTTATGTTCTTTATTTAGATTTGATGTGTGCCGTGTGTGGGTATTGGGCGTTCCTGTGGGCAAGCTCAGTGTTTGGACCACAATGGCAAGGCCATTCTCTGATGTGAAATCAAAATATTACATCGTGTCTGCAAACTCCACCTCTCCAGATGCTTTGGACTAGTCCACCCATGATCTTTCATTGGACTGTGCTGAGTAGGGCTGATGGGAGCTGTAGTCCAAAACATCTGGAAAGCTAAAGGATGAAAACCCCTGCTATATACACCTTGGTGCGGGCGTTGACAAAAGTCGACTTTAGCACTGCACTCATCACTGCACTAGGACTACACAGTCTAGTGTATTTACTTTTTTAGTGGGTATGCCACATTATGCGATTTCAAATTTTTAGATTTGGTTCTGGGTTTTTGGTTGTTGAACCACAGACGGACAAGGTCGGTTTTCTCTTCTCTTTGTTCACCAAGAAGACAGGTGGACAGAATGCCAGTGGCTTTGAAGGCCAGCAGGACAGTCCGTCAGATGTGGAGCTCACGTGATGTGTGACTGACTGCCTGAGTCCTATTGACATTTTAGAGTGGCTGACATGTTGAGATCTCTCCCCGGTTGCCCCGGGCCCTTCCCACTGAGTAGCAGAAGTGTCAGTGCATTTGCCACTTGTTCTTTTCCTGGCACGCCTTGGAGTGTTTGCAAGAATGACACATTTGTTTTGGAACAGCATCTCTCTCTCTGTCTCTCTCTCCCTCTTTCTCTCAGACTGTTGTGGGTGTCATGTGTGCAGGCTCAGACTGGCCTATAGGGCAATAGGCCCATGGTGGAACCAAAAACGCAAAATGCTGGTGTGGGGCAGTTTTTCTGGTCAAAGTGGGCTGCTTTTTTGACCAATGTGGGCCAGTTTAATGAGTTACTTCACCTTGCAGCTAGTAGTTTTGACCAGTGGTGCTGAATAAATGTTCTTTAAAATTCACATTTCATCAAAAAAACTCCCCCTTGGGTACTATTCAAAGAGTTCCACAAAAGGAATGAATTGCCATTTGCAACTGTGGGCCACTTTTTCATTGGTGCCCTGGACAATTGTATGGCCCAATCTGACCATGCATGTGTACAGAGAATAACAGTACATGATTTAACAGAGGGCTGCTCCCTCAGGTGTCATAGATCTAATGTAATTGTATATACTTCTAAAAGCTGGTCTGTATGTACTTAAAGTGGGTCTCCAGTCAAATGAAACGAAGTCGGAATGTGGTATCCTTCCTGTGCATGGACTGGATCTCGGTCAGTGTGTGCTTTCAATGTAGTGTCCAGCAAGGAGCGAGCCAGTCTCCCATCACACCCCTTCCCACTCTAGGGAGGGTCTGGAGGCAACTAAGAATCAATGGCCCTCATTACAAGGTGGGCGCAAAGGGATACCGGGCACCTGTAACGACACCGGTGCCGGTAATCCCTTTGCGCCCTATTCCGAGGTCCCTTTGCGGGTCCTTCCCTTAATGCCTGGTTTTACCAGGAGTTAAGGACGGGACCTGCAAAGGGATACCGGGGTCAATAGCGGTACCGCAATTTGCCGTACCGTTATTGACGCCTTCCCCCTTCCCATTGAGCCCTATGGGAGCTCAAATGGGAATGGGGAATGGCTTTACAAATGGGGACTTACTGGTCCCGCCAAGGTCGGACTGGACCGGTAAGTCCCCATACCACCAAGTCGGTACCGGTATTGGTGCTAGTCATGGCGCCATGACTAGCACCAACCTCGGAATGAGGGCCAATGTCTTTGTTGAAGGCCACACATTTCCCTGTTGGGTGCTGGTGTTTGTTGTAGTGCACATCCCCATCCATAATGGGCACGGGATAGCTGCTTGGTTTGTTCCTGTTAGAGTCCCACCCCCCTCGGCCATGTGCATGGTCTTGGTGGTAGCACATCAGGGCGTTCTGTGCCTCCCACAATTTACTGCCTGCACTGATGTTGTCTACGCGCCGTCCTGGTCTTGACTGACCACAATCCCTTATCCACACATCAAAATGCTTACAGTTAAACATTTTAAAGTATCACTATTTAGCCTTTCTGAATTCAACGTTGGCAATTCATGGTCTTCCCTGGCCCAGACCTGACACCCCTTTGCAAGACTCAAAACCGCCTTCCTTCTGATCAGTGTCACAGCCACACTATTCTATAGCCTCGACCAGCAAACCCTCTCAAAAGTCTGATCACAGTGCACACGAAACTCATGCCTTATAACGTCGCTGCGACGTGGCGACCTTGTTGCCTGCGAGTACACCTTCCGCTCATAGATCAGCGAATGCTAAAGTGCCAGTATAGGCCGGTGCCCCCTCAAACAAAGGGAATTCTGTAAAAGAAACTCTGGGCCTGTCCTATGCAGCGGCGGGCAATGTCTCTTTCTGCAGACAAAGGTGTAGCTTTACAGTCCGGTTTACCAGACAACTCCATGCCACCAGCGACACCAAACCTTAGATTCCAACTTGTCCTATTCCAGACTATGGTAGTTTGGTAATTTACTCCAAATGGTCCATTTGGAAAAGACCAAGAATACAGTGAATATATTAGGTCATGAAATAAAAGCATGGGACTGGAAACATGGAGACTGGATGACAAATCTTCATTTAGACACGTCATGGATAAGATGTCATGTCATGGGAAATGGACTTCTCCAGGTTTCCGGAGATTTGGAGTCCTTGGCCCCTCCTCTGCCCCCACCCGTATCCCCCCACTGTATATCTGTTCTTTTGTTACCTCTGAAAAGCGCTCCGTTATGTATCCGCGCTCAACAAATACCATATTAATAATCATAATAATTGGCTACCAGCAATCATAATCTCTTTAGTTACATACTTTGCATTTGTTTACCTCCAAAGCCATTGGCTGACCTCCCCCTCACCTTCTAATTGGATCTTCCTTTGTATTGAGGCCTATGCAGGATGGGAAGAGCAAGCACTTAAATGGTTCTAGTTAGAGCTGAGAATGCTTTCATTTGCGTTCACTGGAATAATTTGATTAAATTAAGGTCAAATATCTATACATTTTCCGCACTGCACATCTTGAGTTAAAAGTGCATTTGAAACTAATGTGTGACTACTGTTGCAGCAGTACCATCAGAAATCACAATGGGTCAAATTTTAAATGAGCTGGTAATTGGCAGCAGAGTGCTCTAGCCACTGACCTTTACGTGCCTGCGGCTCTCGCTATGTGATTTTGATAGTTTCGCCATCTTTTTAAAACATGCACACACATCCAGGTGGTTTCAGGTTTCTCTGCCTTTTTACTCCCTTTACAATTGTTAATGTGCCCACAAAGAATAGCTACGGCAGACTACATTAACATGAAGATCCAATGTATTCTGCCTCTTTTTTAAAACAGGCATGATCCAGAGTGATTCCAGCATCTACACATGCAGGAAAATGTGATAAGTGCATAGACGCAGGCATGATTTCAGTATGGAGCTGGTTGAGGCCGCAGGAGCAGGCTTTCCGCTCATTGCCCCGTCCCTGCTGTAAATGCATCAAAATGGCACAGATCGTAATATACTCTCTGCCAGTAGTACAATATGATCTGTGTCCGCCTCTGCCTGCATCACAATGACCAAGACTGGTTTTGCATGAAATCATTCATTATTTATAGAATGTACAGACCAAACACGTTTTGGGGAAATAGAGGGTGTTGGGTGGATGAGGTGACACATGCATCTTGGATAACATCCTTATAATTTGATTTATATATGAGATTTTGATTCTGGATGAGAACATACATAGCACACATTTTGTTTAAGGGTCCCTCGCCTGAAAATAAGATTAGGACATTGCACTGTAAAGTGTGCCCTATAGTTAATGGAGTGAGTAATACTCACAACATTGTCAATAAGTCCTCGTTGCATTTGTGGACATGTTACACATTACTACAATAGTCAATATTTAAGTGGGTTGTTGGAACTTTTTTAGTGATTGTGGGAGTGCAGACAACAGATTATATTTTTGGCATATCTACACTTTCTAGCGGGGGAGGTATAGTAAGAGATCTGTCTTCCTTGGAGTGTGAGGCTGGGTTAAGCCTCATCCCTAGGAACAGCAGCGTGCTAGCATCTGTTTTACTTATTCACTAAAAGGTTATCAGGAGTAACTCCTTACTTTGATTAATAAGTCAGGAGCAAGTCAGTGTTACTGATGACTGCTTTGTGACTCCTCAGGACTAAACTGGAGTTCCTTATGGTTACGTCTGAGAGTTGACCCCAATGTATTATCTGTGTGTTGGTTATGCTTTGTGCACAGTCCTCCCTTTGAGGAACAAACTGTTATGCACATTTCCATGAAATGCTTTAATGCGGAATATACTGAACAGGCTCTTTCTGTATTTAAAGTAGCGCTGCCACCCACGTTTCCCAGACTGTACACTTTGGTCTTCAAGCTTTGGGGCAGGCCTCCGTAGAACCCATGGGGTGGCATGAGGTTCTCAAAAAAGGGATTGGGGTGACTGCTTTTAATAGAAAATATAAGCAGTTCTAGCTTGTGGGGGAGGCCTGGATATAATAATTGTATTCAAAGGGGAGATAAAGTAGAAACATTTTTGAATATCGCTGCTGTACTGGAGTCAATAGGGACTTGGTGCTTGGACAGGGTGGCAAAGTGCGGCCTTTTTTTGGAGGCCCCACTCGCATGGCGTGGAATGACTGCAAGGCGCTCGCTCATTTCATATGATTGTTCTTTGAACTTGAAAGGCATGAGCAGGCCGAATTCTCATCTTTTTTGGCATTTTGGTCGCCTGTTTCTCTACAGTAGTTTGTGGGAATTGCCAGTTCTATCGAAGTCTGGTGGCAAAGCAAGGGGGAATCACGTGCATATATTGAGCCTGCGTGTGACGTCAGATGTAGGCTTCGATAAGGCGCTACTCTAGTCACAGACTGAGGTTCAGGCTGATGAAGGATTATGCCATGGCTCTCTTAGAGTCCCAGTGGCAAAACCAGGCATGAAACCTGCAACCTCCGGGCTCTGCATCGTTTTTCTTTGCATAGTGGGACAACCACACCGCCTCCTTGTATTTATGACGGGATACATTTCACAAGTTCTGTAATTGTCATGAGCTGTTCATTGTTCTAGGTAACTCATGATTGCCCTTACCACTCCACCCATTGCAAACAGTGTCAGATTTTAAAAATGTCCTTGTTGAAAATCCAATAATTATTGTATCATGTGTTTTAATATAGCTCTTCATGCTGGGTACCTCTTGCTTCTAAGCACATTAATAAGCTCTGTTAACATTAATAAGCTCTGTTATTATTACCCAATATGTATTTATTTATTTATTTTTACATTCATAGAGCGCACAAAGCCCGCGGGCATCCAGTGACTTACATTTTAGTACAAGCATTTAATAGCACTCGGAAGGAAGAAGGCAGAATGAGCCCGGCCGGCAGATGAACTCACAGATGTTCCCCCATGTGAGAAATGAGCGCTGAACTCTATAGGACTGCCCGTGTGTCGTCTTTAGCACAGTGTTCATGTCTACAGTCACGCCTGTCTTCTCAATTATAGTAACATGTTTAAAACCTTTATTTATTCGAATTTGTTTCAAAATGTCTATCTCAAATTTCGATTTGCAAGACCAGAATTCTAAAGAGGCCTACGAGGTGTATTTTGATAACCTCGGTTTATAAAAGCATATAACAATGAGTCCCGAAAGCTTAGTGGCCTCAATCTTATGCATGAGGAGGCCGGGCCTCCCACTAACACCAACGAGGTGCTCTTTCTGAACACTGCCACGTCCAAACAGAATGCTTCTTTTCCTACTTTTGCTCAAGGCATGTGGCAAAACAAAACAACACGTGCATAGAGGTGCCTTATTTTTCACTTGAAATTGGTTACATGACAGTGCCCTTTTAATGGTAGCAACGGCGCCATTTTATTCTTCGGTTATATCTAGCTACACTTGATATTTAAGTCAACCTTAATAGAACACAAGAGGGCAGTATTGCCCACAACATGAAAATCCAACTCCATTGATGCGGATGCCTTAGCCACCGTTGTAAAAAATCGCGTTGGGCATAACCTAGTAAGGAGATGCCCATGGAATGGGCACATGGTATTCATGTTTTGTTTCTTTTAGGTATTTTGCACAGATGCCAACTCTTGGAAATATCTATCGGTTCGTTTTTGAGAAAGAAGTAACGTTGTATTTGACCGTTTACTTTCATTGAAACAAGGGATAATTTAGGGAGAAATAAATCATTTTTTTTTTTTAAATGGCAATATTCCTCATCCACAAATCAGAAATGCCCCTTCTAGACTAAGCGAGTAGACAACATGCCTGCTTTTTAATATCATCAAAGCGCTGTAAGTTTGCCTTCTATACAGGGGGAGTTGGCATGTGCCTGTTATCCTCAAGGTGCTGCCTTAGGTCCTCTTCACAGCGTCAACAAACCTAGGCACTAGAAAACACCCTCCCCAGGATCAACTGTAAAAACGCCCGCTTACCAATTTCTTTGGAAATGTTTTCTCCCTTCAGAGAAGCCAGGCGCGCATCGTCATCTTTCCACGTAACACACCCACTTTAGCTTCGAGAATTCCCAGAAAAGGGTCCTGTGAGTGCCACAATGTAAAGTCAATTCCCGAGCCTTCCACCACTGAGTCTGCATGCAGTGAGTCTGCAATGATCTCCGCTGCGCGCGCAACAGCAGCACATGCCATGACAAACATGGCGGCCATCACTGGCAATGCGCAGAAGCCTTTCTCTCGATGAGACCTACACGTCGTACGGCCCATCCCCAGGTCGCCCCATCCCCAACACGTGTGTTGATGGATATCAACGCAGGGCAAAGGCCGCAGGGTAATCCATGAACTGGTACATTTTCATGGGAAACAACCATCTTTTGGCTTCAGTTATTCAAAGCAGACATCAGAATGCCATCAAATTCCAGAATTCACACGATTTAAACACATATTTTTCCCAGAAGGCAGCCATTTCAAAATGATGTTTGTTAAAAATGATATGCAGCATTGGTTCAGATTGAATAGCATACTCTTCCAAAAAATGACCCAATGGGAACGTGCAAAGTATTACAGGAATCCTTCATTCAAAGGGATCCTTGAGTAAAGGTTAATAGCCCTCACTGCTTTGCATACTCCTGGACCAAATAACGTAGGGGCTGATTCACAATCCAGTTACTTTGAGTAACTGGCTTAATCCTGACTTACTTCTAGTAAGTCAGGAGTAAGAATTTCCCATAGTAACTTTTGTGTGAATGAAATAGTTCTTTCTAGGTTTAAACCAAGGGTATTTCTCTGTTACTTAAGGCTGACTTGTTAGTGAATTGTCCACAGAATCCTCGCTTGATTAGTATGAGTAGATATTACAAGGTTTGCCAACTTTGACATAATTGGATGATTGTTATTGCCATGGTTTGATCTCAGGGGGGCTGTGGTCCAGGGGTGCGGTTTTCCAATGTGGCAACTGTAGGCCTGGTTCCTATTCAAGGCTTTCACACGTGCAGTGAGCATGCCTGATTTGTGGCAAAAATCGCTGTATTACCTGAGGTGGCATAATTTGGAAAAACTATTAATATGTTCAACTCAAGACTGCATTCTTTAGATGTACACTGCAGAGCTGATATTTCTGAACTCACTAGGTTCCAAAAAAATGACAAGAATTCATGGCACTTCCTAATCTCTTTTAGTTGGACTCACCCACTCAAGACTGCATTGCACACTTAAAGAGCATTTTTTCAGCATGAATGCCTGCCTGAGATACTAGATAAAGTGTTAGGCTCTTGTGCAAGTGTCTAGTGCTATGCACTAACCACCACAAATAAGGATCTAATCTAAAAGTGTGCAGAAGGGTACACAACTGGGATCATCAGGTGCCATCATAAAGTGAGCCATGTCATCTCAGCTTATATCCTCATCATGCCCCTCTTTCCACAGCACCACCATTTTGTTCTTCTCAGCTTATATCCTCATCATGCCCCTCTTTCCACAGCAGTATCATTTTGTTCTTCTCAGCTTATATCCTCATCATGCCCCTCTTTCCACAGCACCACCATTTTGTTCTTCTCAGCTTATATCCTCATCATGCCCCTCTTTCCACAGCAGTATCATTTTGTTCTTCTCAGCTTATATCCTCATCATGCCCCTCTTTCCACAGCAGCATCATTTTGTTCTTCTCAGCTTATATCCTCATCATGCCCCTCTTTCCACAGCAGCATCATTTTGTTCTTCTCACCTTACATCCTCATCATGCCCTTCTTTCCACAGCAGTATCATTTTGTTCTTCTCACCTTACATCCTCATCATGCCCTTCTTTCCACAGCAGTATCATTTTGTTCTTCTCACCTTACATCCTCATCATGCCCTTCTTTCCACAGTAGCATCATTTTGTTCTTCTCACCTTACATCCTCATCATGCCCTTCTTTCCACAGCACCGCCACTGTGTTCCCTTCTCTGGCTCAGCTCCCATGCCAGCAAGGGTAGGATCACCTGACCCATGAGTGGGAGATGGGTTATCATTTGCAATAGTTTGTCCATACCAATTAGCCTTTAATTACAATACATACAGTTAAACACGTACACATGTATCCGTACACACGGTTATTTAACAATAAAGCAAACAAACCTCCTCCAAAAACATATATGGGCTGGATTTTCAAAGCCCTTTTTCAATGGGATGAAAAGCACTTTGTGAATCCGGCACATCCATATTAAATTAATCAAACACATAAAGCCTGACAGGGAAGCTGAAAGCCTCTCTTTTGAGCACATGCACTCTCCATACGAGGAGACCAAAACAAATGCCAAGAACTGAAACTGGGATTGCACCATTATAAAAGGCTTCTGTGAATCAGGGCCTTAGGTTCTCAGTTAAAACCAGCTACACAGCATCACTTTAAGTTGGACCAATTCTATTGTACTCTGGTAATTGATTACAATGGTAAGATTTTCAGACCATTGCATGGATTTCGCGTGGTTCAAATCTGAAAAGGACTGTTTTAAAGACCTATTTGTTATTTGTAATTAAAAACTATACATTTTTTTGCATAACAGCAAAAACAGTATGGTTATTTTAGCTTAAACAACCTTAGTTAAACAATTGAAATTTAATACACATTTTCGTATTTGACGTCAAGTCAAATTCGTCCAAAAGAGACCTTTGAATAAAAATGTTTTCACTAAATGTTTTTGAGGAACAACATGTTTCCGTTCACATATTTCAATCATTTCAGCAGTGGAGAAACTTTGCTGAAAATGTTGGGGGGGACATGACGTCTGAAGAAAAGGTGCCCCATTCAAATGAATGGGGACAAAATAGTGTGCCATGAAAGTTGGGGGGACAAACACCCCCGTGCCCCCCTAAAATTACGCCCATGCATTTCAGCCAATAAGTTAATATGATGTAAGACAAACACAGATGACTATAGCATTCACCACCTCACAGGCAAGTGCCCCTGAGAGTTTTGATTGGGCATCTGAAGCAAATGGCGGGTGTTACTTACATCCTATGGCCCTAATTCTGGCCGCAAATCCCCATTCGTCAAACAGGGATTTGCGGGCAGAATGGCACGCAAATCCCTGTTTTACACGCAAATAATGTGATGAATCAGGTGCCCATGTCTGCTGCTGTACTTGCTGCATTTTGGGGACAAACCAATAAGGAAGGGATGCAAAGTGGGTGTTTAAATCGCAGTGTGGATTGTCTGAGAGGCATGTTTCTCCCAGCAAGGTATCGGCTGTTCCTCACTCTGCCTTTAGATCAGCAGTGTCAGCAGCCAGCCACCCAACGCGATGGGACACATTCATTTGATCCCTTTTCCTTCAAAAACCATTTGAAGTGTCATCAGTTGGGAAACTATCCCTGCTCTGAGCTTCTACTCGAAGTGCAAAGCAAAAGGAGGACCTTGGTGAGTACACAGTGAAGCCTCCTGCCTGAGTTAGGAATGTGCAAGCGGAACATTGTGCTGTGTTCATGTGTCTCTGTTTTTTTATTTTTATTGAAGTGGTTACAGATAGTGGGAACGCCAGTATTAAGAGTTATGTAAAACCCAAAAATGTACAAAGAGATGCACAACGAATCAAGAAAAAGGCCAGATCCAGAAACCAAAGCATGGCTGGTCCCTGGTTGTATCCATATTGTCCACGATTGTTGATCAGTCTTTGCGCACTGTTGGATCATGACACGTTCAGACAAGAGCTGGAAATGATGATGTTTATGTGCAACGTAAGAGCGGTTTTTGGTCTACTTGATAGGAGTAATCCAGATTCCATTGGGCCCAATCTTTGTCCACTGTCTTGCAAGCACCTCAGCAACATTGAACAAGTGATGCTCTGTCAATTCTCCTCGTTGGTTGTGTTTAGGCGCAGGCAGGGTTTGCAGATTGTTCCATGCAATCATACTGTGCCAAAGTATTGGACAGTATCGAGAGTGGTTATTATTAGGGACACCTGTTGACTGGAAACATGTTTTCATTGCCTGACCTGTTCTATCTAGTCATCACAGATGGGCAGAATGAAGGCCAAATGTCGAGATAGATATTCAAGGATGCTGGAGCAGCTGAAGGTCCAGTAGGGCTAGCGCAGAGTCTGTCACATGTCAGATTCCATATCAGGTCGGTGCATGTGCAAGGAACTCACATGCGCATTCAGTCACATGACCTTTCCCTGGACGGAGTCTGCCTCTGAAAGGCCACCGTGAGGATTCACTTTAACACAGAAACACTGAGAAAGAAGGTGGCAAATATTCCTCAAAAGCAACATTTAGAATTCAGAGATTTTGAGTCCTCCTCCATTTGCCACTCAAAAATTAGAACAAAATAATAAAATATCAGTCGGTCAAACAATTATTGACTGCCACTAATCAATGTACTTTGGGGGAAATCAAATCTGTGACGAAAAATAAGTTTCATAAAGAAAGAGAATCTATTTGTGGTCACTGATTTCTGGCTGTATGAGTTTCCAATCAACAGTGAAGCTGATTTGCAAAGCTTTTGAACAACAGAAAAGTCACATTGACAAGGTGTGGGCTGAAAATGTGGTATTTTGTGTAGCATAGCTGAGAATGTGCGCACGTTTGCATGTGCAAAGGCCTCCGGAGTACCTCATCTCGCTGACTTGCCCTCAGAGAAGTAGTTATTGACCGGGAGGGAGAAGGAAATCACAGCCACCTGCGGTCAGAACTAAACCGCTTCCTCATTAGACCAAAAGTACGCGCGGCCTAACCTGCGGAGCAAATACTCCCTACTTTCTCTATAGTGCTGCAACTTATATGTATAAACACACACACTGTGCCTATTATCCACTTTCTTACAGCAACACACAGTATCTGCCAACCACAAATTCACGACAATTGCTCTCTGTACATACATACATACTCTGTACATAGGCATACTCCGAATGTAAAAAGGTGTGTAATGTTATTACTGCAGTTGTATTCCTAAGAATAGGGAAGTGGCCCTGCCATGCTGGGTATTGTTTTTAATGTACATGTATTTATTTTGTATATAACTTATGTATCAAGCTGTACATATAAAACATGTATATATCTATATATTGTACACCTGGATTTTTTCTGCTCGTTACTAACGGTATGCAATGTGTGAATGTGTCTCACTGTGCTGTCATTTGCTGTGGCAGACTTTTGTGCACGACGGGATACATCATTTTGTTTCAGGAGACAGCAATTGCGTTTCCAAATGTATAATTGACTCACAGCATCTTAGTGGGGGTAATTTTGCAAAAAGTGCAGACTGCATACAGGGGACCACCAACATTAGCACTGATGTGAGGCTGCTGCCCTGTTCAACTTTTACAAACGGAGAGCAAAAATAAGGCGTAAAAGCAGGCCAAATCAACTTTACTCTTTGCATTTACTCCCAGTTTTGTTAAAACAAACAAAATGTAAATGCTGGCTGCAAATTACGTTTTACAGACAGGATTTACAAAAGTTTAGTTTGAAATCCGTCTGCTTTTAACAGGTTCCTAAACAGGCAGATTCCGTGGGAATCCATTCGTTTCACGCCTGCACGAAAACCTCTCTCCGGCGTGAAAGCATGCGCCCTTAGAGGTCAAAGGAGGAATGCATGGCGGACATGTTCATTCTGTTTCATGCTCCTCTGCCAGCAAATGACTGTAGAATGCCATGGAGTGTAAACAAAGACATCCATGGCCAATGCCTTGCTTTTATACCATACGTCTACACTACAGGGCTTAGACAATGAGCCCAATATGCTTTCTTCCAGGGAAGAAAGAGGTAGTGCAAATACCTGACGCAGAAGATCTAGTTGTGTTGGTAAATGACCAGGTTGCGCCAGTATCAGTTTTGGTCCAAACCGAAGGGCATAGGATTTTTGTTAGATTGCAAAAACATTCCTTTCCCTTTAAAAATGGGTAATTTGCATGGCCGTCAACAGAGGTCGCAGCTGCGACCCCGATGTCTCCCTTGCTACCCCTGTATTCCCCCTATGCTATCCCAAAAAAAAAGATTTTTTTTTAAACAAAACCTGTTTTTAAAGCTTGGGCTGTGGTCAGCACCATGTGGCTTTTTGTTTTTGGAGTGGCTAGCTTTCTTGTCCAGGCCTCTTAAAAAAAAGAGGGGGTTCCACTAGTTTAGCACTTTGAGTAGTGACCCTGAATTAGAAAGAATAGGAATGACAAATTATTTGTCTTTCTGGAATTCTATACAATAATTGTTAGACGTGTTCAAGGTTTATTGTAGGCACACTTCAGGGGGTGAGTCACTGATTTAGTCTGTTCTTAAACACCTCAACTCAGCCTTTCTTCCTGCTGATGTTGAGAAATGAGTACCAACACAGGTTAGGTGATATTGTATGTACATGTGTTCTATATAAAGCTTTTAAGCATAAGTGCTATATAATAACACATCATTATCACTTGGCCTTGGACGTCTGCTTGCATTCATAGTAATGTGGTAATATGGGCTTATATACACTGATATTAATGATACATATGGTGATCCATTCTTGTATGAAATGTATATCAAATTATAGTGATACCGTAACCATATTTTTCATAGTGTGCTTAGGAACAATGCTATGTCTGCCATCTGCCCCGAAACCTTCGCTCCTCCACCTCCGCCTCCCTGAGGGTCACACACTTTTCCAAGCAAAGAGTTGGCGGCAGATGCCTCTGTTCGGCAGGCAACTCCCTCTGGAACAGCCTCCCTGTCTCTCTGAAAGTTGAGCAGATCCCTCTCCGGTTCCAGAAGCAGCTGAAGACTTTCCTCTTTGCTTCTGCCTTCTCTCTTCTACTTCCCTGCTGACCTCCTGTCTGATAATGCACTGGTTACCTGGCTACCCCCTGAACCACGGGCCTAGGTCCATGATCTCGCAGCTGCACACCTGCACTGCCACCTGGCAACCCTGCACTTGGGGCTGTATCTGTAACCCTACAGTCCCCCCTACCTGCACTTTCTAGCACTTGCTGTTCTGCACTTAAACTTGCATTGCCACCTGCTGGTCGCCCTTTTTGCTCCTCCCCTTCCCACGGCACTTTCTCCCTTTCCTCTCCCCTGCATTTGCGCAATCTCAATGTGACTGGGCCTAGTAAGATCGCTGTCTTGTTCCCCGATCCCCTCCCATGCCTCATCGCGCTTTGAAACACTTGTTTATGGGCGCACTATCAATAAAATATCATATCATATCATATAATGTAATGTCACTTGCTGTTTTGTCAAGGTGAGAAAGGTTGTGTTCCATCGCTTCCCTTGATGTCAGTTCACGATGGGGTCAAATGACATCATCAGAGGCCATGCGTCGTGTGACGTCTCTTCCGCTACCCCAGGCATTTTGGTGAAATGACGTCATTGGGATGTGCACCTGTGGTGTCCCAACTGGCTCTGTCCTCTGTGGTCTATTGCAATTCTTTATTTCTTGCACAGGCAGCTTATCTTATCCGGCGCCTTTAAGTCCTGCAGAATTCTGCAGCCAGAGTGGCCACATCTACACCTCGTAGTGTCCATATCTCTCCAATTTTGCGTGACCTGCATTGCTTACTGTGTGTAAAACATATTCAGTTCGAGACCCTTTGTTTAGTGCATTGGGCTCTTCGTGGCATAGGATCCATTGATTTACAGGCTAAGTTCTGTTCTTATGTTCCTCGCCGGGCTCTGCAGTTGGCGGAGGCCTGTTTGGTTGAGGTTCCACGATTTAAATCAGCTGGTAGTGGTTGCAAGTCTTTTTTAGTGTCCATTGCCTTATTGTGGAACTTGCTCCCCTGTGCTCTTCGGGCTGTGGTAGGCTATCTCTCGCTTAGGCGTTCTTTGAAAGCTTACTTATGTTAGCCTCTTTTTTATGCCGTGCTGTCTAAGTTAGTGCCAAGATGCCCTTTGGGTGAAGGATGCTCTTTATAAATGCCGGTAAGATAAGATAAGCCATATCTGTTTGCCAAAGATTTACATCCTCATCAAATTAGGCGCTCGACTCGTAGATCCCAGTGCACCATTCTGTGTTTTGAGGTAGCCCTGATGTATTGAGTCTTGTATCACTAACAGCACAGCCAGACCTCTTCCACCGTTTAGGCATCTGACATCAGAGTCACATTCCTACATCCCTTCCCGACCCATATCCCCAACCACCAGTCATAGGGCCTCATTCCGAGCTGGGCGGTAAGGGGTTAACAGCACTGGTAATGGTGCCGGTGCCGATAACCCCTTACCGCCCTATTACGAGCCTGCTCGCAGGACCCTCAAAGGGCGCCTGGTAAAACCAGGTGCCCTTAGTGGGTCGCGCTAGCAGACCAGGGAGCTTACAACAGGCCTGTTGTTAGCTCCCTCCCCATTCCCATTGAGCCCTATGGGGGCTCGAATGGGAATGGGGATGGTTCCCTGAATGGGGAAATACCGGGTCCTCCAAAGTTGGAATGGCCCGGTATTTCCCCATTCAGGGAACCCGGACCCGGTATGCGGTATGGGGGTAGCCATTGCGCTAATAGAACCATGGCTACCTCCAACCTCGGAATGACCCCCATAGACTTTTTCCATCTTGAGCAGGGTCCCTGAAGGGTCCAGTTACATCATAATTCCAGTCATATGTCAAATCTAGAAGGTTGCCATAAGTACTGTTTCAAATATATTATGTTCTGCTTCACCACTTATTCGCCACACTTTGTCTTCTGGGAGCATTTGGTTGCAGGAGTATCAGGCACAGAGGTACTCACTGTGCCATTTTGTACCATGAGAATAGACTAACAATTCAAGGTCTCTACGTATAGAATCATCAGAAGGCCACTTATTGATGGAATGCCATGGTGCCTGCATTATAATGTATAGACACTGCGGCTCAGACCAACCACTCATTCCCTTTAGAAGGGGAGGAGGGAGTAGAAGGAACAGCACTGCAAAATAAGTTCCCAAAACTGACTGCATGCGCTGACCCACACAATAGGGGATTCTTACAAAACCAGCCTGAGCACAGAGGCAAGTTTGGAGAGAGGCAACTCACCAACCTGTTGACATCTCAGTCGTAGGGCAATGATGGAGGGGTTTTTACAGGGAACAACTCCACATGTATGAACACTTTGGATAATTATTGACACAGAGGGCTAGTGAGGGCATTCATGTTCCCCTGGGAACATATGCTTTCTGTTGGGTGAGATGATTCTGCAGGGATGTGCATTAGCATTTGTGGTATGTAAGAAGGTTACAGCCGCCATTTTGTTTATAATTGAACCACACAGGGTCAAGCCAGAAGCCATTCATCCGAGAGAGATGAGGATGGACTAGAAACATTGCAGTGGGGTGCCAAGCCGGTCACGATGGATGAGCAATAGTAAGGCAGAGAAGAGCACATTACACAGAGGGAGACTGCTGTCAGTGCCTGTGGGACACAACACTGGCCAGGAATGCTAGTTCAGGGAATGCAAGCAGTGCACAGATGGGTGTTGGGCAGTTTAGTAGAAGAGCAGCGGCATCGTGCCGCTGAAGAGCGCAGGACACGTTTTGTGCTTGTTTGTGTTTATTGAATAGAATGTTTGCAGGTTCTAAGAATATGGTCTAGTTTTCTGGAGTGAGTCAAAGGGGTGAATGGAGTACGAATGGAACCGAGGTTAGATGCATTTGTAGCCCTACCCCTAGAGGAGAAGGCAATGGGAAATAAATAGAAAAGTTGAGAAAAGTCTGGTCACTTTTTAGAGGAAAGAGGAGTGAACAACTTAGGTTGTCAATGAACTTCATGCTAAGATGAAAACATTTTTTATTTAATAGTACTATTCTCTGCAGATGTGGAGCAGTGCATGCACAGTCCGAACAGACTTATCCGTACTATGTACACACATGTGCAGATGTGCTATATGATACCAAAGGTGTGCACGATTGTAAGCTTGTGAGAGCTTGTGAGAAATGTGACGATTCCCATGGTGTGTGTGGCCTCTGAAATGCTTAAATAAATGCAATGATGGTAGACTGGCCTCAGGAAAATGTGTGGGGTTAAGCCACCTACATTTTCCTATGCTCACACCACAACAAAAGCATAGCGCTGTGTACTCTGGCATGGACACAGTCTACAAGCACAGTCTGCCCTGTCCTTTTTAGTTGGAATGCAACATTTAGTTGGAATGCAACAGCAGAGGAGGGCACAATGTCATCACTAAAAGGAGGAGGACAAAATGTCCCCCTACCATGTACATCCTGATTAACTGACACAGGCTCCATGGAACTGCCCTGTTCTTTTGTTAGGCCCTGCAGCTGGCAGCAGCGATTGACATACCAACACAGGGCACTTCAAACAGTCCCCCAGGGTTCCTGGCTGCTGGATAACAAAGGAGACATCAAACCCATCAACCTTTCATGTGTAACTGTGTCAATCTGAAGCCAGTTCCCGCTCGCACTCGATATTAATGACAAGTGAACTGCCACGTCTGGGTCTTTACTTGCAGTAGGCCACCCCATTCATAAGATACCAGAATGTGGTTTGCGGAAGCCAAAGAGACCTGTCTCTCAGCATCATCAAGGGAGACCTGGCACTTTAATAAGAGACCACACAGGGAGATCCATTAACCAGAGAGACTCTTTGATCACAGCAGGCAGGCAGATTGGTGGGACTTAGTAGAACATTGGAGTGAGCCAAGAGCTCTTTCGGTTGAGAGGAGGTGTCTTCCATCTTGGTTCTGGGACACCCCCTGGTTCCTGTTTCACGCCTTTGCCTTTTCCTGTCGCAAAGCACTCTGGTTATGACCTCACACACAGTTGTTGGTAGGGACCCCAGGATCTGTTAATTAAGTTAGGCTTAGCCTATACCAAATAGGCAGATCATCTGAAGACTTCACAGGAAGCCACTAGAAAAGCTCATCCTTGGACCCTAGCTGAAGGTACAGTCTGCCTTACAGCTTCCACTAATGAAGGAAGGCCAGGAGCTTACAGAGGCAGGAAACATCTCTCTCCTTAACATCTCCCAGGGAACAGAGGGAGACAAGAACTCAGAGGACCCTCCATCCACTTCAAAACAGGTACCCAGCCAGCACACTGCGTGCCCTGATAGGATCTGCAGCAAGCTCTGTGTACAGGGAGTGCTAGAAGGCCTCTGAACCCGAAAGCAAGGACCACTTTGAAGGACAATGCAAGCCCATTGAAGAAGCTGGGAGAAGTGCAATGACAAGCACTTACCGCCTCTGCCTTAAAGGACATTCTCGAGCCAGTCAAATTCCTTGATCCGCAACCACCTGTAACACTGACTGCCGTCAAGCTGCAGTCCCTGAAATAACCTGAGATGTCTCGACCAGTTCTTCAGAACCGCAGATCAGCACTGAGACGATTCCTCACCCTGAGTTGCTGTGAAGGCCAGCCTGCAGCTGCTCGTCAAGCTTTGCTCACCAAACTGTCTTGCAGCCTGTTACCTGCCACTGACTCCTCTCTCAAATTCTGTCGCTGAAGCCTGCAAAGCACCCTGAAGTTGATCCAACTCTGTCGATCACCAATAACAACTACAGCCAAAGGCACATTGTGGTTCTGTACCCACTGGTCCTTCCCAGAAAGCCCCTAGAGACATTTTAAGAACCGTAATTCCCTTTGTGCTGAACCCAAAAAACCTTAACAAACTATTGTGGTTATTTACCATAACAACTATGCTTTTGTCAGTATCCAGAGTGCATCCCATTTTCTTCTGAGAAACCGTCTGTCCTCTGCGTTCCTTTACAGGTTGGGTTGCATTTAGTAGTGTGACTAGACTGTCTGTTGTGATAACAATAATGTAGATATTTTTATACAACCTTGACTGGACACTCCTTTTATCATTGGGTAATAATTGCATTTTTGATGTGTTGCAATTAACCAAAGATCC
Organism: Ambystoma mexicanum; assembly: GCF_040938575.1. Lineage (NCBI taxonomy): Eukaryota > Metazoa > Chordata > Amphibia > Caudata > Ambystomatidae > Ambystoma > Ambystoma mexicanum. The sequence goes on from NC_090925.1 coordinate 1,075,618,314, forward strand.
ATGACCTTTAGAGGAGATAAGCCTGCTGTTCCATACATGTTACCACCATTGGATAAGGAGGTTCATAATTTGAATTGTGTGCTTGTTTAATCCAATATGTCTGATCCATTCTGGTTTTAGAGTGTGGGGCTGATTGATGGTTTAGAAACCGATATTCACCCCTAGACGACTGGTACCTCCGAATTTGAATTGTCACATTGGCAGCAGGGGTGTGATCTAGTTGGAGCCTTGCACACAGCTTAGTCATCCAACGATAAAAGTACGGTTGCAGTTAACTTTTAGAACACTACCAGGTATTTTTTAATAATCATAGATCTTGACATAGAGACCATGAAAGGCATGAGCAAAGATGTCCTGTGCATCTTATGTCAAGAGGGAGAATTTCTCCACAGGACCAGGATTAATAAACCTGATCCTCCAAGCTTGGGTAGAAGCTAGCATGGCTGGGGAAGAGACCCCAGGGGGCAGGCTTTACCCTCTGTACCCAAATGAAGAAGAACTTCCAGAGGAGGTGGTGGAAGATGGCGAGGAAGTCAGCATGAGCAGTGTTTCTCACCAACTAACCCACAGCGAGGCGAGTTTGGTTTCTCAACACTCCAGAGTGTTAGGGAGGTCAGGGTCTAGTGCGGCATACCACAGGTCCCAGGCCAAGGAACAGCCTCACAGTGGACCAGTAATTGTTCTGGCTGCAAGCAATGTAGCAGCTAGAAAGTTCCTGTTGGAGGAGAGGAGACTAGCGCCGGAGGAACTCAAACAGTGGGACAACCTCTCCATAGAGTTGGACAAGGCCACAATAGAACTGTGCAAGCTGGCACTCAAAGAGCAGAAGGAGGCCAACAGATCCTCCTCTAGTGAGGGCAGCAGTAATGGCTCAAACCAAAGGTGCCCGGGTGCCTGGGATACACCCATCCCCAAAGAATTAGTGAAGGCCTAGGAATTGGGCAAGGATATATTTGACTGGTTTGAAGCACTCAAGCTTTCTTTACAGCTACAGGAGGTGGAGGAGGTACTGTGTGGTGCATCCCTGATGAGCCGCTTACCAATGCAGGGGACTGATGCAATTCTTCATTTAATTCTTGAAGAAAGGCCCATTTATGAGAGCATAAATCTGGCCCTTCTCAAGAAGCTCTGTAAATCCCCAAAACCCCATAACAGTATTACAAGAGCTTCAGAGAGCTCGGAAAGAAACGTGGGCAGACATTTGAAGCATTCACACAATTGTCTTTGAAATATCTGAGTTGGTGGGTGTCTGGTATCAAAGTTGACCCATCTAAAGGGATGTACAATTGGATTGCATGTGAGAATGTCTTGAAGAATTGTGAGGTTGACTCACACCAGCATCTTGTGGACAAGACTATTACAGACCCTAGTGAGCTTGAAAAGGCTACCAACAGGTTTGTCAGTACCCAAGTCCAGAAAAAGGCTCAGTCGAGCGCACCCAAATCCTGCCCCTTGTTGGAATCTTTATTTTGACTTGATCACCATCAAGCATCCTTCCAGGCTTGCATCCATGTTTGACATCATACCAACATTTGGATGACTCACCGCACTACCTCATTTTCTCCCGAACCCTTCTGACATCCGTGCTAACCATCCTGGAGCAAGATAACCAACCAGCCGACAGCAAGGTGTTGGGTTTGCAACCTCTGATGAGTTTGAAAGGAGACACCCCACTAGATGGATGAGACTCTATATTGAAACACTCTATCATCTCCCTCTGCCAATCTCCATTACTTTGCACCGACAACCGAATACATCCATGATTGTCCTATCAAATTGTTCCACACACCCCTTACGTTTGTGATTATACGGTGCAGTCCTCTTGTGTACAACTCTATTCTCCTTCATCCACCTCTGAAATTCATTGGAAATAGATTGAGGCCCATTGTCACTGGTAATGTTTGATGGCCACCATTCCCTTCAAAACACATTTTCAAGGAATTTAATCATATTCCTGAATATTATATCCTTAATCCGTCCCTTTAGAGAATAAATCCACAACCACTATGACATAGCTTTCTCTGGTTCCACGAAAGTTCAATGGGCCAAGTAAGTCACGGCAATGGACTCCCAGGGGATCTTAGGTACTTGTGGGCCAAGCATGGGTGGAACTCTAGTTTCTAAGACTTTGTCACTGTCGCTACATCATCCACATCCTTTGACATATGCTTCAATGAACTCATCCATTCATGGCCACCAAAACTTCAGCCTGATAAGTGACTGTCCTACAAATACCCATGTGAGACCTATGGTCAAGCTCTACTGATCTCTCTCTCATGCATATCACTTGGAAAGAATAGTCTCCAACCACGACAAACAAACTCCCCCTCCAAACTGAGTTCCTCTTTAACTCTTTTGTACTCTCCCAAACTTTCATCCAGAACTTGATTCCTACCACTTACTTTATCCTGTATCCAACATTTGACTCTTTGATAGACCTCATCATCCTGATGCTCCTCCAATCACTAATTTTCTTGAAGACTCTCTTTCACCACAAGTATGTCTTTGAAATCTTGATTCTAACGTTCCTTCTGTCCTCATTCTCCTCAATCTTTTTTCTGCTTTCGACACGGTTAAACATGCCATCCTGCTCAAGTGCCTCCGTGATAACCTGTGTTTCACTGGTCAGGCCCTGGCCTGGTTGACCTCTTTTCTCACTGACCGACCCTCTCAGGTGCAACTGGGGTCATTCTTGTCTTCTATCTCTCTCTCTCTCTATCTGTGATGTTCCCCAGGAGTCTAACACTCTCCTTGGCTGTTCAACCACTACCTGGCACCTCTGCCCACCGCATTGCTGCTCTTGTCTCCGACTTTCAGTGTTATGCTGTTGACACCAAGCTCTCTTTCAGGCTCCCCTTGCTGCCTCTACTTCTTCTCTCCTTCCTGACTGTCTGTCTGCAATCCAGAAGTGGTGTGCAGCCAATGATCTCTACCTTAATGCCAGTAAAACGGACATCCCCCTCATCTGAACACCAGCTCCCTCCTTTCCTCTGTCTATCTGGCCACCCACTCTCGATCCTCTTCCTGTGAGGCTAAGAACCTTGGGGTCATCTTTGGCTCCACCCTCTCCTTCCCTCCTCACATATCTGATGTCTCTAAGAAGTCAACCTATCGGCTGCACCTCCTCAGAGCTATTCTTCTTTTCTGCACTTTCCTCCAGAAGCTCACTGTCTCCAGAGCTCGGGTCCTCTCAAGGATGGACTACTGCAACAGCCTCTTTCTAAATCTTCCTGCCTCTACTCTCCGTCCTCTACAACTTATCCAGAACATGACTGTTAGACTTGTCCTTGGCCTCAAGCCCAGGGATTGCATCTTTCCAGCCACGAAACCTCTTCATTGGCTTCCAGTGGAGGCAAGAATCAAGTTCAAGATCCTCTGCATTGTCCCTTTGCCTGGGACCGCACTACCTCCAACTCTCTCTTCCTAAGTATCTCCCTTCTCCAGCATGGGGTCTGGCATGGATTCACATGCTCATGAATATTCCCCGTCGTCAGGCCGGGAATCCTCGGTATAGAAAAAATCAGTATCAGTTTCGTTTCTGATCTGTCTTTCTCAGTAGTAACCAATCACCGGTCTCTGGGCCATACTGCCCCCAGCCAATGACTGCCCTCTCCCTAAGCCCCTCCCCTGGCAGCCATCCTCAGATTTTTACTGCACGTTCAAGTGTTGGGAGTCCTCGTGCTTAGCTCTCCAGCTTTTGCTGCGTTTTTGCGCTTTTTTTTCAGGAGATTTTCTCATTTTTTCGGTTCCACCATTTCTACTTCCAATCAACGGGGATCCGTTTCGGAGTTTTCTACGCCCCTCAAGGGTGAAGATTTCGTCGAGTTGCGCTTTTGGAGGATTCCAGAAATTCCGAGGCCTACCCCGGACATGGCCCAGGAGAAAGGGAGCTCGACGCCCGGGAAGCTATTCAGGACGTACCCTGGATGCCAGCTTCAAAACGTTTTCAAGGAGGACGAGCATTTGTTATGCCTCTACTGTGTCCATTAGGACAAGACGCACAAGGAAAAGGACTGCGCGTTTTGTGGAAACATGTCAGAGCGGACCATGAAGGCTCGCCACCTCCGTCTCGCCAACTGGCTGGAAGGTAAGAGCCCGCCAGGTGAGAAGAAGAAGAAGAAGTCCGAGCGGTATTCTAAGTCCTGTGAGGGTGCTCCGGCAACGGGGGCCCAACAAAAGGCTAAGCACCGCGAGTCCGCGGGCACCAGGAGCGCCGAACGGTCGGGCTCCTTGGCTGCCAGGCAGGGCGCACCCTCCCCGGCGCCATCGACCATGAGCCAACGCTCTGGCTCGGGTAAGAGGAAGGCCGAGAACCCGGCGAAGCTTCTGGAGAGGCCCCGGTCGATCTAGAAGACTCTGGCATAGGGGGAGCGAGACTCAGACCCTCCCCGAAGGTGAAGGCCCCAGGCGTACAGAAGGTGACGTTGGCCGTGATTCACCCTGCTAGGACCTCGATTGAGGATGTCGCCGCGGCCCTGGCTCAGCCTGTGGAAGCTACACCAGTGGAGGCGCCCTCAGGTACCAGAGTCTCCCTGCCACCGCGGAGGGAGTCGTCTTTCAGGCCCATCGAGAAGACCCCCACGAAGTCCTCGTTGGAAAAGGGGGGGGGTGGTGGCCGTCGTGGATATGGACAAGACCTCTGAAGATGAGCTCATCCAAGTCGTGGAGGAGACCCAGCCCATCGGGAGGGATCCCGACGAGGGCGACGACGAGGGCAACAGTGACGCAGACGAGGCTCCTCAAGAGCCCTCACGCCCGTCATTTCCGGCGCCCCAGGACACCTCGGCGGCCATTTTGTCAGCCATCCAGTCCTTATGCTCGGAGATAAGGACTAGGTTGCCCCTTCTCCCGACGGAGAAGCCTGAGCCAGACCCGATGGAGGATCTGGAGCCAGGACCTTCAAGGAACCCACCGCCTAAGAGGAGGAGGACGCATCCTAGGCCTCCTCTCCCGCCTCTGCGGCCTTCTCTGCCTTCCCCCGGTCCACTACCCACGGGGATGATACAGGCATGGACACGACTACGACGGGTACGGATGACGACAGAGGCGACGACGGGATGTGCCCCCCGTCACCCCCTGCCCGGGCGTCCCCGCTCGACAAGATTGTATCCTTCCATGAAATGATCGCCAGGGCATCCAAGCTCTTCCAGCTCTGCCCCGAGGAAAAGAAGAAGGAGGGGTTCCTTTACCAGCGGCGCGAGGCTAAAAGGAAGACGGTCCTCGCCGTACCGCTTCTTGATGACATCTGGGATGATGGGCTCGCCCTCCTCAAGAACCCTGCCACGGCTCCTGCGAAGAGGGACCGGTACGAGAAGAAGTACCGGGTCCCCGATGCTGCCCCCTTGTGCCTTAGGGCGCAACCTACCCCGGACTCGGTCGTTTCGGCGGCGGCCAAGAAGGAAGCGGGGGGGGGCATCGGCCTCGACTTCAACCTCCCCTCCGGACGGTGAGGGTAGGAAACTGGATGCGATGGGACGACGGGTCATCTCATCTGCAGCGATGACCATCAAGGCGGCCAACGCCCTGGTCATCGTAGCCCGCTACGACAGGGAGTTGTGGTTCAAGATCGCCCCTCTGTTGGACTTCCTTACGGATGCCAAGAGGGCAGAGCCCCTGGAAATCTTGCAGGAAGGTGAGATTGCCTCAGACCACGCCATTACGGTGGCTACGGACATCGCCGACACTGGTTTCCGTCAGTTGGGCAATGGCATTTGCCTGAGACGACGAGGATGGCTCAGGGTGACGGATTTCCGCCAGGACGTTCAGACCAAGGTTTTGGACATGCCCTTCGATGGGAACAACCTTTTTGGCAAGGCGGTTGATGACTCCCTTCAGGCGATCAAGACGGACACGGAGACGGCCCGTGCACTGGGTGTGCTCCAACAACGACGACCGCCCTTTCGGAGTTCCGGAGGTAGAGAGGGTGCCTCCAAGGGAACTGGCAGCAGCTCCTCTACTTACTGTGAAGCGGCAAGGTCTTCATTGCAGGAGGCCTACAGGGGACTCGGCAAGTCAGGTGGATCCCGCCGTTGTCGCCAAGGTGGTCAAGGAGGCAAAGTGGCCTCCAAACAAGATTGAACCGTCCATCGGGTCGGGCCCCCGCCGAAGCACCCCGGTGGGAGGCCGGCTGACGAAGTTCGTCGGCGTGTGGGAGTCCATCTCCACCGACCGTTGGGTGCTGGACGCCCTGGCCCTGGGGCACGCCCTCGAGTTCCAGAAGAGGTGCCCCCGCATTCCTCCCGAGGCCAGGAAGGAAAATCACGTCCCTCAACTGCTGTTGGAAGTACAGGCGATGCTCAGGAAAGGTGCCATCGAGCTCGTCCCGAAGAGGCTTCGGGGCTCCGGAGTTTACTCAAGATACTTCCTCGTGAGGAAGAAGACAGGAGGATGGCGTCCCATCCTGGACCTGCGACGACTAAACAAATACATCAAGGCACAGAAGTTCTGGATGGTCACCCTCCAGCACGTGCTGGGACAGCTGGAGGAGGGCGATTTCCTGTCGTCGTTGGACTTGGAGGATGCTTACTTCCACATCCCTATTCTAAAGAGGCACTGAAAGTTCCTCAGGTTTGTGGTCAAAGGGCGGCACTACCAGTTCAAGGCCCTCCCGTTTGGATTAAAATCGGTGCCCAGGGTGTTCACCAAGTGCCTAGCACCGGTGGCGGCGCGGCTGCGCCTGCAGGGGATCCACGTCGACCCCTACCTGGACGACTGGCTCATACGGGCAAGGACAAGCGAGCTCGCCGTGGAAACACACTGCGAAGTCCGTCCAGCTGCTCACGGACCTGGGGTTCTCCATCAACTTTCCAAAATCCCACCTGGTCCCGTCGCAAGTCACAGTGGCGCGGCGGGCCTCACCGTCGGAGGAAAGGATAAGGACATCCAAGGAAAGGTGCAACGTCTACTGGCCATGGACGTGGCCAGAGTGAGGTCTATCAAGTCTCTCCTCGGAATGATGTCCTCCTGCATTTATCTGGTGCCCCATTGCAGACTTCGGATGCAGCCCCTGCAAGAATTCCTCGACGCCCACTGGATCCAGACGACGGGCAGCTTCGAGGACAGGATCTTGCTCGAAGAAACGTTCCGTCAGGCGATACGATGGTGGGGTGTCCGCGGGCATCTGACAGCGGGAACAGGCTTCCTAGCCCCGGCCCACCAGGTGACGGTGACGACGGATGCCTCCCTGGAAGGTTGGGGAGCGCACACCGGGGGCCTCCACGCGAGAGGCCTTTGGTGCTCGGAGGAGAAGACTCTCCACATCTTGGAGCTCCGCGCAGTGTTCTGGGCCCTCAGGTCCTTCCTTCCGTCTCTCAAGGGCAAGGTGGTGAGGATCTTCACCAACAACACCACCACGATGTTTTACATTCGGAAGCAGGGCGGAACCAGATCCCCTGCCCTGTCCAAGGAAGCCCAGGATCTGTGGCATCGCACAAGGGATGTTTCTGGTACCCTTTCATCTGGCAGGGATAAAAAACACCATCGCCGACTCACTCAGCAGGGAGCTGCGCTCGTGCCACAAGTTGGAACTGCGCCAGGATCAAGTGGACCGACTTTTCCGACGAGGGGGCGAACCCCAGATCGATCTCTTCGCGACGGCGGCGAACTCCAAGTGCCGGAGGTTCGCCAGCAGGTTTCCCCAACCGAGGAGCATGGGCGATGCTTTCTCGTTCCCGTGGGATGGCCTGTTCCTTTATGCATTCCCGCCGTTGCCGTTGCTACTCCGGCTCGTCAACCAGCTCCAGAGGTCCTGGTGCAGGATGATCCTTGTCGCACCGGCGTGGCCGAGGCAGATCTGGTTCCCGGACCTTCTGGACTTGTCAGCGTCCACACCAGTCAAGGTACCGACGGACGCGGATCTTCTCTCCAGAGAAGGAGGCACTATTCTTCATCACGAACCAGAGTCGCTGAACTTGCAGGCCTGGCTCCTGCAGCACTAGAGTTTGGAGGATACGACATCCCGGCCGACTGCAGAGAGGTTCTTGCAAAGGCCAGGGCATCCTCAACTCTCAAGTGGTACGGACACAAATGGAAGAGGTTCTCTGTCTGGTGCCGGGCACAGAAGATTAACCCTCTGCGGATTACGGCCCCTCAAGAATTGCCGTACCTACTGTCTTTGGCCCAGGCTGGCCTAACTCACGCTTCCATCAAGGTACATCTGGCTGCCGTCTCACGTTACACCAGAACTACAGGAAGGGCGTCCTTGTGGTCTCATCGTCTGGTGAAGGAATTTATGAAAGGACTGTTCCGATCATTCCCGCCGGTGAAGGCCCCTGCCCCGGTGTGGGAGCTCAACGTGGTACTAACTAGGCTCATGGGGGCCCCATTCGAGCCTATGCATTCAGTGCCGTTGAAGTTTCTGTCGTGGAAGACAGCATTCCTCGTGGCCATCACCTCTGCACGACGAGTGGGAGAGATCCAGGCCCTGTCTTGCAAGCCTCCATACTTGACTTTTCACGACACAAGGGTGGTGCTGAGGACGCACCCCTCCTTCATGCCCAAGGTGCCGTCGGACTTCCACCTCAACGAGCCCTTGGTGTTGCCAGTTTTCTTCCCGTCGCCTTCGTCGCCGGCTGAGAGGACTCTGCACTCGCTAGATGTAGCTAGAGCGCTGAAGTTCTACGTGGACCGCACGAAGAGTTTCCGGAAGACATCACAGCTGTTTGTGAACTTTGGACCTGTGAATCAAGGGAAGGCTCTCTCGAAGACTTCCATTTCCAGATGGCTCTCCGGCTGCATCATGCACTGTCACCGGTTGGCAAACCGACCGCTGCCCGGCCGTCCGAGAGCCCATTCGACCAGAGCGATCGCTGCTACTACGGCGTTCCTGTCTGGTGTGCCCCTGCTCGACATCTGCAGGGCTGCTACGTGGAGGTCGACGCACACCTTCACGAGATTCTACTGCGTCGACCGGGATTCCAGGGAGGAGTCCAGAGTCGGCCAGGCAGTGCTGCGCAACCTGTTCGCCTAAGGTGAGCCTGGTGAGGAGGTAAGAGTTGCTTAATGTTGAGTTGTTGTATTGCTTGATATTGAGCCTTGTGCCATCTCCCGTGGTTGTGCATGTGTATACTGCTATGTATTCTTGTATTCAGGAGCATGTGAATCCATGCCAGACCCCATGCTGGAGAAGGAGCAAGTTACTTACCTGTAACTGTTGTTCTCCAGCATGGGTCTGGCATGGATTCCCAATACAACCCTCCCGCCTACCCCTCTGCGGCTCTTCACTTGGTCATACTGCCACTTCACGTGCTACCAAATCTGAGGATGGCTGCGAGGGGAGGGGCTTAGGGAGAGGGCAGTCATTGGCTGGGGGCAGTATGACCCAGAGACCAGTGATTGGTTACTACTGAGAAAGACAGATCAGAAACGAAACTGATACTGATTTTTTCTATACCGAGGATTCCCGGCCTGACGACGGGGAATATTCATGAGCATGTGAATCCATGCCAGACCCATGCTGGAGAACAACAGTTACAGGTAAGTAACTTGTTCCTTCTCGAGCTCTGCACTCATCCACCTCCAACTCTCTGAGGGCCAGTCGCTTTTCCAAGCACGGAATTGGGGGCAGATCTCCTTCTCCGACTGGGGCCTCCCTTTGGAACAAGCTCCCAGTCTCTCTCAAACTTGAGCAGAACCATCTCCAGTTCCGGAAGCCACTGAAGAACTTCCTCTTCACTTACGCTTTCTCTCTGCCTCTACCCTGCTGATGACCCTTCTGCTCCACGCACTGGTCACCTGGCCACCCTCTGAACTTCAGCCCAGGTCCCTGCCTTTCCAGTTGCACCTTGCACTGCTTCTTGGCTCCCCCAGAACTTGTGGTCTGTATCTGTAACCCCATAGTCCCCTCTCCCTGCACATATGAGCCACCTGCTGGCTGCACCTTTTGATTACTTGCACTTCTCCATTACTGCCCTTTTTGCACTTCTCCCCTTTCCCTTCCATGTGCTTGGAGGATCTGAATGACACAAGGCCTAGTAAGATCATTGTTTAATTCTCTCTCTGTTTCCCCCTCCTTGTCTTGTCGCGCCTAGAAATACTTGTGTACAGGCGCGTTATAAATGCCATATCATATCATATCATAACTGGTTCTCCACCACCCTGAAGTAGGAACAATGCAGGGCCTGGAATGTTAGCCATTGTTTGTCCCATACGCTTTCTACAACATTACCTCTTTGTTTACTCCTCTTCTTTTTAAAACAAATTATTTTTAAAGATGGCTAGACGCTATTCAATTCAAAACACTCTAATAAAATACACGTGGTTTCTACAACCCTGATCATTTCATTCTTTTTATTGTCAGGCCCTGAGCTGCAGCAAATTGGTAATCATTCTGCGTGGTTGCTGGAGAAAATCTTTTGGAACGCCTTCAGCTCATTCCTTTTTTTAAAAAAAATATGTTTATTTTAAACCAGCACACAGATGACAGCGATACAAGTAAATAGAAAACATGCCGCAAACCCCCATCCAGTTATCAACAAGGGGTAGGCAAAAGTCCCACCTGCCTCTGCCCCCACCTCGCCCCCTCCATCACTCCTCCACTCCGCCCTCCCCTGAACTCCACCCAGGGGACCCCACCACTTGACCCCCTTCTTTCAAGCCAAGACCCTCCTGGCCTGCCGAGGTTTGTGGGTTAGCGCCAGAAAGTTTTGATCATAGTCTAGGAATGGTGCCCATGTGTTCGAGTAGCAGTGTAGGAGGCCTGCTTTGGCTGCTGACACTTTTTCTGCAATCAATATGTCCCACATTTTTATCCACCAGAGAGACATCAACGGCCCCTCAGCGGTCTTCCAGGTGAGGGCAACTGTGATTTTCCCAGCCAAAAGAAATTGGGTCAGTAGCTTGGCTCGCTTTCCGGATCTTGGGTAAACCCCTGGGGTCGGGACTCGCAATAGGATAGGTTCCGGCTCTAGTGGAATCGCCACCTGGGTGATGTCTTTTATATTGGTGATGCATCGTGTCCATAAGGCATTCACAATTGGGCATGACCACCACATGTGGAAATATGATCCCGGCTGTCCACATAGGCGCCAGCAGCCGGGGTCTAAGGCCCGGTTGATACGGTGAAGCCGGAGGGGAGAATACTACCAGCATAGGAGCAACTTGTGGGCGCATACTCTATTGGTGATACAAAAGGATGAAGAGTGTGTTCGTGTCCAAATGTCTACCCAAGTCTGGTCTTCCAGGGGGTGTCCCAGGTCCGTCTTCCATTGCAACATATATGGGCCCTTGTAGAGAGAATGTCTTCCTGCAAAAGTTTATAAAGGGTGGACATTTTCACATGTGGGGGGAGATCTTTTAGAGTGAGCTCGATGGAGTTGGGGGTACGTGTCACAGCTTGACGGGTTAAGGATGGGAGAACCAATGCCGCAATTGAATATAGGGGAAACTATCCACTTTGGTTAGTTGGAAAGCCACTTTGCATTGCTCAAGTGAGGCTGGTCCGCCTCGAAGAGTTGACCAAGTGTTTCCGGGCAGCCCACAATCCAATTCTTAAAGTTCTGTGGATGGAATCCCGGGGAGAAAGCCGTGTGATGGAATATTGGGGAGGAGGGACCCAGCCCCCTCGGAATGCCCCTACACCTTAAGGCCCAGTCCCATGTTTTGAGGGTATGTGTGGTAGAGGACAGCATCTTCCTCCATTGCTGGCGCAGTGGGGGCAGAATGTGCGGGAGATAGCGCAAGGGAAGCGACAGGCGGGATTGTTCCACCTCCACCCACCTCAGGCGCTCAGAGGACACGAGCCATTCCTTTGTGTGTGCCAGTTCTGCCGTCACCTGGTATTTCTGCAGGTCAGGGACACCCAGCCTGCCCATTTTGGCGCTACCCATCATTTTTTGGGGGAAATCCTTGCCCTTCTACCCTTCCAGATGAACCAGAGCATTTTCCTCTGCCGGCGGCAGAGAGGGGGCAACGAGATCGTGGTGGGTAGGGAGGATCAGGCATACAGGAACCTCGGAAGGAGGTTCATTTTACAGGCAGTAATGCACCCGATAAGTGAGATTTCTTGTGACGCCATCTATCCAGGTCCCTCTCAAGCTCTTTAAAGAGTGGGGGAAGTACACCCGATATACCTCACCCGGACTAGCGGGAATCTGAACGACCAGATAGTGAATGACTCTTTCGCTCCATTGGACTGGACAAAGGGTTTCAAGAGATTCCCGCTCTCCCGGCTCTAAGCCTATACCCAGGGTAACGGACTTGCTAAAATGAATGGTGAAGCCCGCTATTTCCCCAAATATATCGATCTCAGTGAGAGCGGGCCTTAACGAGGAGCTAAAATGTGTGATGGTTAGTAGCACATCATCGGCGTAAAGAGCTATTTTGTGCTAGTAGGTGCCGACATGAAGGCCCCTGATCTTCCGGTCTAGCCGAATTCTTTGGGCAAAGGGCTCCATAACCAAAGCAAATAAGAGTGGGGATAGGGGGCATCCTTGTCTGGTTCCACAGGTTAAGGAGATTGGGTTTGAGAGGGAGCCATTGACCATAAGAAGGGTCTTTGCGGAGTGGTAGTTGGCCAAAACAAGTGTTTGGAAGGTCGGCCTGAAGTGAAACGCTTCCAGGGTAAGAAGCATAAAGGCCCAGTTAACTTTATCAAGCGCTTTGGTTGCGTCAAGGGCCAAGAATGCTAGCTTTCGCAAATCTTGTGTCTCGATATCGATTAGGTTTAGGGCTCGGTGGATGTTATACCCTGTTGACCTATTTTTAATTAAGCCTGTCTGGTCCGGGTTAATTAAGTCAGGCAAGACATCTGCTAGGCGGTTCGCCAGAATTTTTGAGTAGATGTTAGTGTCTATGTTAAGGAGGGATATGGGTCTGTAGGAGCTATTGTCCTTGGGGTCTTTGCCTGGTTTGAGTAGGAGGATAGTGATAGATTCCTGCATAGAAGGGGCAACAGCTTCCTCCTCGACAGACGAGTTAAAGAGGGTGACCAGAGGGGGGGTCAATTGGAGGCGGAAGGTTTTATAGAATTTAGTTGAGTAGCCATCAGGGCTTGGAGCTCTAGGCTTGAGAGACTTAATAGCAGCGTCAACCTCCTCACCTGAAATCGGGGCATCAAGGCTCTCCCGGACAGAGTCTTTAAGCTGTGGAAGTGCTGCCTTTAGCAGGTACTCCAACTGCTCCTCCTGATCTCGTGGTGACGCAGTCATTACCTCAGACAGATGGGCAACCGCAAGCTGAAGTTTATCCTATTTTGCATATTGGACTTTGCCTTGTTGGTCGCAAAGCCCTATGATCGTGTTTTTCCTCTAGTCTTGGCCAACTTCTCCACCAGCCTTTTATTCGCCTTGTTGTTTCTGGCGTAGTAGCTTTGCTTGAATTTGGCTAGCAGATGCGCTGTGTTCTCTGCATAATGGGCTTCCAGCCTTTTCCAGGCCGCTTGTGTGGCCTGTTGGGTTTTTGGGGACCAGGCTTTAAGTTTATGGTTTGTTTTTGCTTTTTGGACCTCCTCCTCGAGGATCAGTCTGGCCTGTCGTTTGCGTTTGTGGAACGCCGCCCCATGCGTGATCAATTCCCCTCGCACCACCACCTTCATGACATCCCAAGTGTTGGCTGGGGAGGTATCCTCATTTGGGTTCTCCTTAAAGAAGTTTTTAATCGTTTTGGCCACCGCATCTCTCAGTGCATATCATTGAGAATGGGGTCATACAGATTTCATCATTGTTTAGGGATCGGAACTGGGTCATGAACCTAGAGGGCCAGGGTAATTGGAGCTTGGTCAGATAGTATCCTGTATCCTTCGATGGTTACCTTCTCGACATAGTCCAGGATCCGCAGGGAAGCCAACAAGAGGTCGATCCGGGAGAATGTCCTATGGACATGTGAGTAAAAAGAGAAGTCTTTTTCGGCGGGATCAGCACTCTCCAGGGGTCCACTATATCCAGAGTCCGGAAGAAGTGAAGGAGGCTGATGGCCATTTGAAATCTTTAGGGGACTTGGGGTGTGACCTGTCTTTTGTGGCGTAAAGTCTCCAACAATGATGATTTGGCCCTCTGTTAATGGAAGGATGGCCTTGCCCAATGCTTCGTAGTAGGCGCCCTGTCTGTAGTTCGGGGCATACACCGAGATAAGAGAATACAGCTGCCCGAGTATGATGCATTTAACTGCCACATAGCGGCCGTCCGGGCATTACCAGGCCTCCAGAATTTGTGGGTTCAGTCCTTTTGCGAAAAGGATCGCTGTGCCCCCCTTTTTAGTGCTGCTGGAGCCCAGGAATTGGAGTGGAAACTGTTTATTGCAGAGACATACAAAATCTGCTGGCAGAAGTTGTGTCTCTTGTAGAAAGGCCACTACTTTTCCCCATAATGCAGTCTCTGCAGAGCGGATTTGACTTGGTGTGGGAATTCAAGCCCCTAATGTTGAGCGAAACAAACTTCAGTGTCAGATGAGGAGGGGGAGAGGTTGCGGCATCTGGGGGTCTCAGGCGCGGCGACTGGGGCGAGCGCAGGTCAGTCATCTCTGGGGAGTTTTGATAGCACGCCGCCACCTCGTGGCTGGGGTTTTAACATTAACCTCCAACGGGAGGCCGAACCTATAATAGTTTGGGAAGCCGATTCTTCTGGTCCGGCACGTCTCGTAGCCAACAGGGTCAAACCTGTCCATCCAGCCAACAGGGCTAAGACAGTCAACAAAATCAGAATTCCATTGACATGCACCTTGGAAGTGGGCATGGGCCGTGTGAAGCCTGCAGCGTTGTTATTGTAGCTTTGTCTTCCAGAGCCTTCTATTCGTTGCCAGGGCCGTAAATGATCATTTCACATTTCGGTTCCTCTGCACTCTTGTCCAAGATGAGCGGCTCGGTTTAGCTTTGCCAGTGCAATCTGTCGAGGGATCCTTCACTCCTCCAGGTGAGTCAGGGCGTAGGATCGCTGCAGCGTTGTCAAGGTGGCTGATCCTCCGAAGGGTTCCATTATATGAACATTGTAGAGCTGTTGGGAACAGTCACCGGTAGCGGACCTGCTGATCCTGGTAAAAGAGCGTAAGGGGCCGGTGGGCCCTTCTCTTTTGCATCATCAAGGGGGAGAGATCCTGAAAATTTGGAGAGGGGAACCTTGGAATGAAAGTTCGCCTCTGGATCACCCTATTGCTGATATGGCTTCTTTCGTAGAGTAGAAGTGCACCCTAGTTATCACATCCGGGGGGAAATCCGAATCCACACCCCTACGAGGGCGCAGCCTCTGGGTGCGGTCCAACATGAGTTGCGATTTGTCCAGATTTGGGAGCAGTGACTCAGTCGGGGAATCCCCCGTATCCACAGGTTGTTGCATCGGGCCCTGTTTTCGCGGTCCTCCTGTTTGAATTCAAGAATCTTGCTTCTGTTAAGCAGCTCCTGGATTGATCTTTGTACTTCTGCGAGAGTAGTAGTGTGCTCTTGAGTCAAATCCTTAACCTCCCCAAATCTCTGCTCTGCATCTGTGACCCTTTGATCTGTCCGCTCCAACTTGGTATAGAGCTCCGACATGCATGATCTAAATTATGCCTTGATGTCCGCCATGAAGGGTTGGATGACCTCTTTGGTTGCCAGCAGTCCGCTGCCCTCTGGGTTTTTTTGAGGTGTGAGTTTTGGGGGCTCAGATTTTTTTCCCCCTGTCTGCTGAGAGCAGCATGGCGGTGATGTCAGAGTTTTTGGCGGGCTTCAGATGCTTGGCCATTACCCTGGGACCACATCAGGACCTCCCCTTGTGTTTCCAGGATTGGAGAGGTGAGGCCGCGGGGCTCCCTCAGCGTCTGCTGCTCTGGCCAATCGGGTGAGGGCTGCCGGATCTTATTCAACTCTATCCATAGCGTGGATCTGACCAAAGCTGTGGGGGAAGAGTATGAGGGAACGTTCAGTTCCTGGACAGGCAGCTGGGCCACCTGGTGGGAACCTCACCAAGCTGAGCTTCAAGCGGGTGGTGGACTGTTCTGCTGTTGGACGATTGTAGCTCCCAGGGTCTCTCTCTGGAATGGAGAGCCTGGATGATGTTAAGTGTGAATTGCGGCACAGGTTTACCTCTGCCAGTCGATCTCTGTGGTTAGTGAGGTTGTATCTTGGGAGATCGCATCCAGGGGAAGTCGGCCAGCCCCCCTGGATAAGCAACACTGGGATCCATAGGGTCTGTAGTATTGGGAGGGTGAAGAGCCGTGGGCTGGGGCACCCCAGGAGGTAGCTGTAGGTCAGAGTTGGTCACGATCACTATGCAGGCTTGGGGCGAAAGGTCGAGGCGGCACCCGCTGGTGACCCGGCAAGGCGTGGGGGTAGCCTCCCGAAGGATTGCAGCATCTTGAGGGCTCCCCCTCCTGGTCCAGTGCCCAAGCAGGGGAATCTGGCCTTATCACAGATGCCAGGTGTGATCAGGTGCAGGGGCTGCATATGGGGGAAGCAGTGACCAGACCATGTGTATATTCGGGGCCCAAATAGGCTGGTAAGTCCAAGAGGCTACGAGAAGGTTGGGCCAAAATGCCTCTTTATGGTTTAGGATCGGGTAAATCTTCACTGCGAGGTGGATGGTAGGGCCAGTCCCCGTTAGCCTTGGCGTTGCTGCAGAGGTCAGCTTGCGAGGGGGAGCTTTACCGTAGCTCGGCTCCTTGTAGGTGTTGTGGAGGCTCTCTGCAGGGTGCTTGCTTCCACCTCTAGCGCCGCTAGCCAGAGCCTCCTAACAGGCAAAGCGAGGCAGGGGGGAGAGGAGCGCGGGCCCCCGACATGCGGTCACGATGTGCGCCCCAGCCCCGAGTTGTCAGAGCAAGCTGGCGCTGCTGTGCACCCCCCCCCTGCCACCCGCCGTCCCGCAGAGCCTCCTCCTTCAGAGAGGCACCGGAGACAAAGCAGGACAGCAGGGCTGGGCCGGCGCGGGTGGCTGAGTGCCTCCACCAAGCACTGCACAGCCGAAGCATCTTCATCTTCACCAGGGTGGCTCCTTCTCCACAGCACACCCCCGGAAGGGGGGGGCCAGGCGCAGACCAGAAGTATGATGTTTCGGGGATCGCGGTCTCCTGCAGACCGCCCGGGTGCAGTCAGCTGGATCACAAGCGGGAGCGGCCTCGTCCCACTGGACTGCCCGCCATCTTCGTTCGCCTCGGTGACGGGAGCCATGGCAATCCGCTCTGATCTCGAGCTGGGCCAACATCAGAGACTCCCCTCGCAGCCAGCCACAGCCCCAATATTCCCGCCCCAGCAAATGTCATTCTTCCTTCCAAGTTGGTGCAGGAACTGCATATTATGTGTTTATGCTGCAGGCTTCACATGTAGGCCATCTTGGGAGCAGCCACATCGATGGCGTTCCAAGCCACGCCCCCTTCAGTTCATTCCTGCAGAGCATTTTCCCCTTGCTACGGCAACCTCCAGCAGAAACACAGAGAACGTGTGCTCTTGCACATGGATGGGTCCTTTCCTCTGGAGTCTTACAGTCTCTATGCTGGTAAAGGTTGTGCGCGCGGGCGTGCGCGTATATTGGCTCACGTGTACTATTTCAATTAAAAATGCAGCTGTGCCTAGCTGCACGCAACCCTGCCACCAAGTGTCTAACTAAGCAATTCTTGCCCCCCACTCATCTAGTGTGCTGAAATGCCAGCTAGGTCTGCACTCATGGACACTCTTTGTACGTGCCCTGGGACACCTCCTGTGCCCCTTTTCCACCTCTTTCACCCCACTCACCGTATCATGGGAGCGTGGGGTTGCCACGGACTCCTGGTTCCTCTGGGCCATTCCCGGCCTGCAGCTCTCAGTGCCACGGATCCAAACAAATCTGCAGTGGCACTCAAACTCTCCCAACACCGACCTGTGCAGTTTAGGGTATTTTGTGGAGATTTGGGGCCGGACGGTATTTTATTACCGCCGAAAAATAACTTAGCAATAATCACTCTTTGTATTCAGATTTGGCCATGTGCAACAATAATACAATGGACATGCATTATTTCAGCACCCAGACCTGCATATTTGGTATACGTGGTTGGTGGTATTTTGGTGAGCATAATTCCCTTGTTTTATTTGTGGCCCCAATGTCCAGAATCCCTTATCTTTGCTTAGATTTTTCGTGTGATCACTAGAGAGACCTCAGACCTGCATTCTAGGAATACCACATTTTCCAGTGATAGTGTTGGTGTGCCACCATGGGCGAACTCACTGACTTATTTACGACAGAGAGCTATATGTGGTAGTCTTGTGGTAATTTCCACTACCTTATATACGGTAGGGAGCTATGTTCAGAGAGTCTTTCTTCCCGTTGGCTCATGTACCTCCAACAAGCTATGCTACAGTCACTCACAATTATTCATACTGATTTTGACATGCACACATCTGTCTTAAAATGACCATTGCACTGTTTAAAAATCTCCCCACATCATCAGCATTGTAATGGTAAACAATAAACATCACCCGTCTGTTTTCAAATATTTTTCTGTATTATAAAAGTTGTATTTAAACACGATCTCATTCTTTACAGAAATAAAATGGTACAGTCAAAGCATTGTCTGTGACACACTGCAAAGAGAGTGGCGGAGAACAGAACTCAAATTGCAACATTAGCACTTGATTAAGACACGCACAGGAATCCTACACTGACTGCATATTACCGTACACACTCAGCTCCCACACTTCTCATTACCTTATCTTTTTAGTTGTTCTCTTTGTGAATGTGGCTCTCTTGGATTAACTCCAGCAAAAAGGAACGCTTGCCTTCTCAAACCGGGGTCATTGCCTGGAATTCTCAGCTTTTGCAGATAGGAATGTCTCAGCCAGTGGAAAGGTCCTTCTTTCAGCTCTCCCCAATCTCGACTGCAGCAGGACATAGGAATCTGCATTCAGTCAGGAGCCCCACAGCCAGGTCTTCTCCCCAATAGTGCAGAAAAATGTCTGCCTGTCTTTTTCCCTGATACTGCCCACTAAAACTCTCCTCTCAGCCCTCTGTATGACGTGTCCCAATGAAATCCATCATCTCTCATCCTCCTACTCTTCAACAATAGCTTCGCTTATACATTTGCAATTGTTGCAAATCTGACTTCCTTCTTCCTGCAGTTACTGTGCACAAAAACACGGAGAATCAGGCAGAGAAGAGAAGAAAAAAAAAATCTGCACACGCATTTAAATGGTTTTCAGAGTATGCCTAATTCTGCAGTGGAGAACACATTTTATTAGTGGGTTATGTTAAATAAGGTTTTATTAGTCAGGTTAATTGTTAATAGGTTAGCTGTTAATTTTCAAATGTGTCTCTAGCAATATAGGCATTTCAGGTGAAAAATAGTGTGCATTTTTAAATGAGCACGTGTGCTTTTAACTGTAAAAATAGATTTGCATCTTATATGTTAAAATCGTTTTTGACTGAATAGCCTGTCTTTCCTTGTTAATCTGGTAACCCATATAGCAATGCACCGCACCCTTGTGGTGGTGCTGCAAAAAAAAAAATGTGCTACTTGTGCAGTATTACTGTACTCTGTACTGTAACACGCCAAATATCCTTACATATACCCTCCTTTTGTTTTTAGAACTTGGCTATAATCCAAGCCAATTCCTAAAAACAACTTGTTCTATTTTTTTTTTACAATATAGCAATCCAACAAAATGAATATTCATGTGCATCAATCAACATTTCATCTGAGTCCATCAGTTCATAAAATGTTCCACATTTGCCTTCTCAGTGGAAGTGGCATTACTTTAAGTTTAAATTTTCCAAGTCAATTAAAAACAATGAAATAAAACAACTAACTAAAACAAATAAGTAATATAACAAGTTAAAATAAATAATTAAAATAATAAATACGTGGAACTTCATATGCCGGAACTTTTGTTTTGTCTCTTTTGGTATGTCCCGACCAGCGATGTTATTCGGTTCATTCGAGTACTCTTTCATCTTGGCAATCTTGAATCCACAGTAGTCATCTCTTTTGGCATTCCGGTTATTTTGTCTTCACCTCCACCTGGAGGCAGGCATCTTTTGGTCTTCATCCAGGGGACTCCAGGACTCCATCGTCTCCCGTGGCCTCTGATCCCGGAACCTCCGACCAAATAATGTTAATTGTCTAAATCAAAATAGAAAGTAAACAGATTAAGTACATAGCACAATACTAACTTCATCCTTTTGCCAAAAATAAAACATGCTTGGTAAAAATATTTCGTTTTTTTTTTCTTTTCTTCTGAAATTAAACACAAGTTAAAAGAAAACAAACACATATAAAATAGCATTCAATATTTAATACACTTTCTCTCTGCACACCAACCATGAGCTTCCATTATATGTGCATTTATTTATTTATTTATTTATTTATTTTATATTATATATTTTACATATACTACAGTGTTTATGTGCCATCATAACAATCAACTTTTTAACTTCTTTGTCACTGCCTCCTGATTGTACTCATTTATTTTCTCTTTTTGTGTTCAAGTGATTTTATCTGTTTCTACATGCTCAAGCCGCCTGATCTCATGTCTGGGATGGCATGGTTTGATTTGATTTACATGGACAAACTGCTCTATTGCTGTTTCACCTTCATTTTTCAAAATTTTATACACTACAGGAGAGACCTTATCTATAATTCGAAATGGCCCCTGCCAGGCTGCTAGAAATTTAGAATTTTTCTGTTTACTTTTTCCAAAATGAAACTTGTACACCTGATCCCCTACATTGTATTCCTTTACTGATGTCTTTTTGTCATAATATGACTTAGCACTGTCAGCAGCCCTTTCCAGATTTCTCTGCACAAAAGCAAATGCATGTTGCAAATGCCTCCTCAGTTCATCAATATATTCATGAACCGTGGATGCACTCACTAGAGTTTGCTCATGTGTTCTGTATAGTAGGTGTTGTGGTAACACCATTTTCCTACCTGTCAAGACCTCATGGGGGCTAACACCTGTTGCTTTGGCAGGAGTCGACCTGATTGCCATCAGAACCAACGGTAAACGTAAATCCCAGCTGGAACCTGCTTCTGCCACAAATTTCTTTAAAATATCCACAACAGACCTATTGCTTCTTTCAACTGTGCCTGAAGACGCCGCCCGATATGCGATATGTAGTTTCCTTTTCACACCTAGTATTTGCCATACCTTACTCATTAGAGTACTTGTGAAATGACTTCCTCTGTCTGACTCAATTCTTTGTGGCAACCCAAACCTTGAGAACACATGGTTCACCAGCAATGTGGCTGCTGTTTGCGCACTACAATCTGGTGCAGGAATGCATTCAATCCACTTTGACATCAAACATACCACACTCAAAATATAACGGTGTCCCCTGCTCGACCTTTTTAAAGGACCTACATAGTCTATTTGCAAATCTGACCATGGGAGAGTTAGGCCTCTTTTCATCAATGGTGCTCTATGCATTGGTGAAGCAGATTTAAATTGGGCGCATACTAGACATCCTCTAGTATATAATTCCACATCTTGGGACATATGAGGCCAGTAAGCATAATCTTTTAGTATTTCTAATGTTTTTTGTGAACCTCTATGGCCTGCAGTTATGGCATCATGTGCATGGTGTAGCATTAGTCCTCTGAATGAAAGGGGTACTACCCACTGTATTTGTCCTGTTATGGACTCTCTAATCATGAGTCCATCCTGTAATCTGATTCGTGTTTTGTTCTTTAATAACACCCTCAACTCTTCTTTTCCCATGCAATCTTTTTCTGTTAAAGGATTTTGTTCAGGATCTATCAAATGATTATAATAGATTCCCAAAATTTGATCATTCTTTTGTGCCTCAATCAAATCTTGGTCTGGCGTGTCATGACTCCACTGCACCACCGGTTGATCTATCTCCTTTGGTGCTTTAGAACGTGTCACTGCATCAATTTGTATTTCACCCATTAAATAATCAATATGTAGCAATTCTCCCATCACAGCCCCAATCTTAGCCAGATGGTCTGCCTTATCATTTCCCTCCTTATCCTCTCCTGGTGTTTTTAAATGCCCACAAATTTTTCTCCAGTATATTGTTAAATTATTTTCTGACACCAATTTGTCTATGGCTTGTATCATTTTTCCATGTTTAAGTGGCTTTTTGTTGTATGTAACCATGCCTCTTGCTTTCCAACCAGGCAAATACTCCACAAAGCTATTCCGTGCATAGTCAGAATCAGTCACCAGGACAATTTCACTGAACTTTTTATCAACTGCAGTAGCAATTGCTTTATAGATGGCTGCCAATTCCGCCACCTGACTGCTCCTATCTCCAATCCTCATCCCTATACTAGGAACGCCTTCACATTTCAACCAGACATTTCCTATTCCTGCCACTAATTGTTTATTACTGTCATTTTCAATGTGAAAAGCACAACCATCCACATATACAGTTGGCAAATCCTTGCATGTTTTTTCATCAAAAGCTTTGTGTGGTGATTGTTCAAATTCCTGTAAACTAGCTTCCACTTCCATTTCATTTGGTATTTGTTCAGCTGCACAGTCATGTAAGTCAGCTAACCCTTGAGCAATTGGGCTCTTTTTATTTTGTCCATATCTTACTTCTACGGGAAAACCTTGTAATGCCAGCGTCCATGAAGTGATTCTGGATTGCGCTAGATTGCCTGATCTAATTCTTTTACTCTCTAAAAATTGCAAAGGTTGATGATTTGTTTCAATAATCACCTTTTCTCCCTGAACAATGGGGCGAAAATGTTGTAGCGCCCACTCAGTGGTTAATAGGGCCTTCTCACATTCATTAAATTTCATTTCAACTTGGGAAAATGCCTTACTTGCATATGCAATGGTTTTGTGATTCAAATCGTGTTTTTGTGATAACACTGCTGACATACAATGTTCAGAAAAGCCTATTTCTATAAAGAAATCCCTGTCCTTTATGGGGTATGCTAAACATGGTGCCTTTACAAGACATTCCTTCAATCTAGCCACTGCATCAGACTGCTCTCTTTCCCATCTCCAGGGAGTATTTAGTTTAAGCAGTTTAGTCAATGGTTGAGTGATTTCTGCATAATTCTCAATGAACTTTCTGTTATAGCCTGTCATCCCTAATAAACTTTTTACTCCTTTCACATTTTTAGGATCTTTTAATCTTTGTATGGCCTCTATTTTCTTCCTTTGTGGATTTAGCCCATGTTCAGTCACTTCATGCCCTAGAAAGTTCACTTTTTTCTTGCACCATTGTGCTTTTTGCAAAGATACTTTGGCGCCTGCTTTCTGCAATTGGCCAAGCACATGTCTTATTTCATCAAAATGGCTTTTAAGGTTTTCATTTTTTATCAGGACATCATCCACATAAACTATTGTTCCTCTTTCCGCTGCATCCGGCATGGCCTTTCTCAAAAATATGCCAAATTCACTCCCACTATTGATGTACCCGAACGGAGCTCTAAGCCAGGCATATTGAGTCCTGTCAAATGTAAAGGAAAATAAGTGTTGTATCTCCTCTGCCAATGGCACACACCAATATCCAGAGGTGAGATCTAACGTGGTAAATACATTTGAACCATGTATCTGAGCTAGGCCCTGATCAATGAATGGTAGTGGCTATCTAGATACTGGTACTCTTTTATTTAACTCTCTTAAGTCTGCACACAGCCGCCATTGACCATTTGGCTTTAACACACCTAAAATAGGCGTATTGGATGTGCTATGAATGGGCCTAATTATTCCCCGTGATTCCAAATTTTTAATAATCTCTGCCAATGATTCTAAACATGCCAGCGGTAGTCTATACTGGCGTACAAACACTGGATTTCTACTACAACCTTCTGGTAGTGTGGCCACATGTAAATCAGTTAAACCACAATCATAAGCATCTTTTGCAAATACATCCTTAAACTCCATAAATATTTCCCTCAGATTGCGTCGATCCTCATCGCTGTCACATGCATCCGCTAAGGAGATCTGCTCTTCTACCATTCTGGAAAATTCTGGAAACTCTTCTGGTAAAGGAATCTCAGCGCTTTCCTCTAACTGTGTGGCTGTGTCTTTTTGTAGAGCTGCCACTTTTAAATATTTTGGCATATCAGCTTCCACTTCAATGGGCTGATTTCCTGTTTCATTTTCATTTAAATTAAATATTATGCAATCCTCTTGATGGCAGCACACTGTCTCATTTGAATCATAAGGATACACAGAATGAATTTTAAATATTTCTTTGGGCTGAGAGTCCAGGTGTTCTGGCAACTCGCCCTTGGCATCTACATATTTTTCAGGAATATTCCCAATCACCATGTTATTTAAATCTGCCGTATAATGTGATTTTTGTATGGCCATTCCTAATGGGGAGTTTTCCTCTAAATGAATATCCTGACAACCTTTATTATTTACCATGATTTTTACAGATCCCTCACCAATGTCTACCAATGGAATGTATTCATAATCCAGGCCTTGCTGTTTTATGGATTCATTCAGGCACACAAATGCATCGGAGCCTTTCATCTGCTGTCCATTTTTGCATTTCAGTGTTATTGCAAACTGTTTTGTAAATGCAGGAATAATAGTATTTTTCCTCATTTGTAATTCGACTGCATAAGGAACCAGTTGTGCACAATGATAAGCCCTTCTTTTGTCTTCAAATTCAGGTGCCGGCCCACCTAGGCGTGACCATATTTTTTGATTAAGGAAATCTAACACCATACACATTCTGTGCATGATGTCATTGCCCATGTAAAATTCATTTTGTGCCCCACTCACTATCCATACATTATGGTAAATTGTTTTCTGCCCAATGCTAATTTTAAGCATGCATCTGCCTGTAATTCGGTTTTCAAAGTCTGGACTGTCCAACCCAGAAACATATTGGTTTTTAATCCTAAATTTCGGGATTTCTTCCCTCTCCATAATTTTTTGCAACAATTTCTCATTAATGAAACTCCTTTCATGTTCAAGCGCTAAAGTGGCTTTTATTGTTTTAAGATAATCATTTATACCAACGTGAACCCATGGTTGCTTATCTTCCATGTGTATTTCTGCCAGAGTGGTAATGTGTTTTTCTGAATCTGTTTTAGGAATAATATTCTGTTTGCATGTTTTCTCTTTTAAATAGAAACGTAATGTGTGCTCATCTATGGCAGTCTGCCAATCTTTCCTTGGGTCCAAGTATATTTGTACAGGTAGTTTTTCATTGTCGCTCTGATCTTTGTCTTGACACATTAATATAACAGTGACACTAGGTATGCAGCTATTCTGGAGATATACCTCCACAGCATCATTTGTTTTGGCAACGGTGTGACATTCATTTATATTGCTGTTTTGTGATTTTAGTTTCTTAGGCCTCAATGGTTTTTTGGTTAAGGACCACAGCACTCCATTCACCCCATCTATGAGAGGAGACAATCTTTTCAGGCAATCTGTCCCCATCAGAAATGGAATTTCACAAATAGATGTGATCAATACCTCTTGTTTCATTCTGTGCTTTCCTATTTTTATGTCAACCTCAGTTACACCTATGATGGGCACCTCCTCCCCATTAAAGTTATGCACTGGGCCTTGATTTGCCTTCACTGTGATCTGACTCTGTGGAGGCCTCCCTTCATTGATACTCTTTACCAGCTCCTTGGACATAATTGTGGCCTGTGCGCCAGTGTCAATCATAGCGAAGGTGTGGCATTTTTCTTCTACAGTGATGGGTGCATAATATCTGTCCTCAACTTCCTCTAATACACATAAGAAATGTGAATTCTTACTGATTTCAGGGCTCACCTTTCTCAGGTCTTTTTCACTTTTGGCTAAGCACATTGGTAAATGAAAAGACATTTTTCCCTCCTTTTTACCCATTTCTGTGCGAGATATTTTATTCATTTCTCCATGATCAGAAGTTTTTTGGAGTGTGGCCACTGTTCGCCCATCCATCTGGGTAACATCAGAGACCACATTACAACCTTCCAACTGAACATGTGTAACAACATCATTCAGCAATTTGTCATTTTTTAATTCTGTGCATTTGTGATCATTTAGTGTAATACCAGCCCTTGCAGCCTCGTCAAGAATATGTGGCTCAAAGAATTCTTCAGGTGATTGACTTGTACCCTCCTTGTGAGTATTTCCTTTTTCTGTCTGTGTTTGGTCATTGTTTTGCTTGCCCAGGGAAGGAGCTATGGCATCCCCACTTACTCCCTGTTCACTGGTATTCCCCATGCATGAGTCATTTTTCTTAAATCTGTTACTTTGTTCTTTTGGAATTCCTAATGTTTCTTTTTCATTTGTGCAAATCTTTACTGTTTTATTTAGCTCTAAGTTAAACCGTACCTCTTTTTTAGAAGTATTTGCACTTTCTGTCACAATTTCATTTACTGGTACTTTCATTTTTAATCCATTAGGCATCTCAGAGTCGTTATGCAAAATTATATCAGAGCAATCTGTCATTTTGGCACTGCAGTTATCATGAGTACTTAGTCACTTTTCGGAAGCCCCCCGGTCATTGCTATGGCCATCAGCCCCCTCTTTGGAAGGTTGTTTTTGCGCTGTATAGAGCTTTCCTATTTGCTCAGCTAACATTTTCACTTGGGCCTCAAGGCACTGGAACCTTTCCATCTCTCTAGGATCCTCTTTCTGTGGCCTAGGTCGATATTGGTTGTTTTCCCCCTGATTGGATCTATTCTGATACCTCTCAGGTGATTGATACCGGTTGGAATGGTTTCTGAACTCTTGATTCATTTGTGGAGGGGAGCGGGTTGCACCCATCCTTTGATTATAGTCCCCTGGTGGGGAATCATTGTACTGGCGTGGACTGTAGTTCACGTTTTGCCTCATGTCCTGTCTCTCAGATTGTGGGTACTGGCCCCTATATTGATTTCCATTATCAGTAAATCGATCCACATATCGGGGCCTATCCTGATTACCATATATCATGGTGTTGGGATCAAACCTACTCTGTGTCCCCAATGACTGGTAGGGACCATCATTTCTTTGATCTTGATTTTGTCTCTGGTTATTGTTCATACCTGCCATATCAAGCCGATATCCTACCCGGGGTCTGTCCCCTTGATACCTAGGGCTGATGTAGCTCTCTCTATTACTAGGATCATGTGATTGGAACATTGGTACAGGAAATGGCGATCTTTGTTGATTACCCCTTTGTTCAGGTGTCACATTATTTTTACCTTGACTTTGAGCAGACTCAAGGGACATTTTGGCTGACCTGATTTCCATTACTGTGGCTGAGGGTTCTTTAGATTTAGGCCTGGTATCTTTCATTTTATCACTTTCTCTACCCTGACAATAGAGTACCTCATATAGCTTTGTGCTTTGATGTACAATCCATTCAAGGGACTTGTCACGGTCAAATTCACGGACCAATTGGGATATGATGTCTTTCTGTAGCCCATAGAAGTATGCAGTTTTAAACTCATTGGAATTTGAGTCAAAAGATACATCAAAGCGAGAGAATGCTCTTTTTAAGTCTTGTAAAAATTGGCGAGGGGATGTATTAGGTCCAGCAGTAATTGTGTATGCGACTTTCTTTGCCTCCTGCAATGACTGAAAAGGAGAAAAATGACGCCTAATTTCTTTTTCAAACTCCAGCCATGTCATATTCTGCTGTTCATTTAATCCCCTTATGATGCTGGCCGTCGGGGCATCTAAAGTTAAATGAAAATATTGTCTGTACTGTTCCTTAGGTATCTGGAGTGCTTTAAAAATGTCATGCACCGCTTCTAAGTGATCCTCAATGCAGCATTCACCTCCCTTTTTAAATGGTTTGATCAGGGCTTTAATGGATTTCATTATTTTTATGGGGCTACTTGTTGCAATACATGGAATTGCACTATTTTGTGAGTCAATCCTGTTTTCAGGTGTATGAGATTGGTGACTGCCCCCAATGGGAGTATCAAATCCCCCAAGGGCGCTGCAACCAAGTTCAGTCACCGGCCCAGTCACTGGGGCACTAGCTCTTTGGGCAGAGCTAGAATTCACCTCCACTCCATTGAATGTGGTACCCTGCCGCCTCTCTTGGGACCTGGGAATGCACATTTGCTGTTCTAAGTCCTTACACTTTTTAAGGAGTCTGGTTGCTTCATTCTGCAAATAATTATTTTCATCGCTCATTTTATTAATCGCCTCCTGCATGTCGCACATTTGCATTTGGCATTCATTGAACTCTTTATTTCTTTTGTCTCTTTCTTGAATCATTTTAATCATTTCTTGTTCTGCACTCTGGAGATCACCTTCTTTTTCACAATGTTCTTTTTGTAAAATCTGCATTTCTGAAACAACCTCATCTTTATCCTGCCTAATGTGATCCACTAAGGCTTTTAAGTGTGTCAATTCTTGCTCACTATCTTCAAATTGTTTCTTGCTTTTGGATAACTGAGTATCAAAGTCTCTGCATTTTAATTGCATGTCTTTTTGGCATACATCCAATTCTGCTCTCAACATTTCCTGATTTTTACTTGCCCCCTCTAATTCAGTCTTTAACCTGTTAATTAGCTGAGTATCATTCTCTTGCATTCGCAGGGACTTGTTTAAAATAAACCATATTTTGCCGCATAGCCGTATTAAACAGTCTTTCTCTGCACTTTTATCGGCTGCATTCAATAATCTTGTAAGGCAGACCTGAATTATGCTGCCTTCTGCAAAAATATTGTCTAGTTTTTCTTTCTACACCTCACCCTGGATGCGGTTACTCCATTCTAACGTGCTCTTCGAAGACCAATTCCCATGTGCAAATAACTTTGCCTCTAAATATTGCACTAGATCTGAGAATGTGGTTTCCCTTTGTGACATTCTGAAATTCGTTTTTAGTGGCACTCTGCTATTATAAAATGGGTTCCCTTTAATGTGCAAATGGCAGTGTGAGACACGCTTGCCACGCCCAGTAGGTACTCTATGATCACTTTCCCGGCCTGCAACGCACCATAAATATGTAGGGTATTTTGTGGAGATTTGGGGCCTGACGGTATTTTATTACCGCCGAAAAATAACTTAGCAATAATCACTCTTTGTATTCAGATTTGGCCATGTGCAACAATAATACAATGGACATGCATTATTTCAGCACCCAGACCTGCATATTTGGTATACGTGGTTGGTGGTATTTTGGTGAGCATAATTCCCTTGTTTTATTTGTGGCCCCAATGTCCAGAATCCCTTATCTTTGCTTAGATTTTTCGTGTGATCACTAGAGAGACCTCAGACCTGCATTCTAGGAATACCACATTTTCCAGTGATAGTGTTGGTGTGCCACCATGGGCGAACTCACTGACTTATTTACGACAGAGAGCTATATGTGGTAGTCTTGTGGTAATTTCCACTACCTTATATACGGTAGGGAGCTATGTTCAGAGAGTCTCTCTTCCCGTTGGCTCATGTACCTCCAACAAGCTATGCTACAGTCACTCACAATTATTCATACTGATTTTGACATGCACACATCTGT
Source organism: Ambystoma mexicanum (assembly GCF_040938575.1). Lineage (NCBI taxonomy): Eukaryota > Metazoa > Chordata > Amphibia > Caudata > Ambystomatidae > Ambystoma > Ambystoma mexicanum. The sequence continues at coordinate 1,075,647,581 of NC_090925.1, forward strand.
CTTAAAATGACCATTGCACTGTTTAAAAATCTCCCCACATCATCAGCATTGTAATGGTAAACAATAAACATCACCCGTCTGTTTTCAAATATTTTTCTGTATTATAAAAGTTGTATTTAAACACGATCTCATTCTTTACAGAAATAAAATGGTACAGTCAAAGCATTGTCTGTGACACACTGCAAAGAGAGTGGCGGAGAACAGAACTCAAATTGCAACATTAACACTTGATTAAGACACGCACAGGAATCCTACACTGACTGCATATTACCGTACACACTCAGCTCCCACACTTCTCATTACCTTATCTTTTTAGTTGTTCTCTTTGTGAATGTGGCTCTCTTGGATTAACTCCAGCAAAAAGGAACGCTTGCCTTCTCAAACCGGGGTCATTGCCTGGAATTCTCAGCTTTTGCAGATAGGAATGTCTCAGCCAGTGGAAAGGTCCTTCTTTCAGCTCGCCCCAATCTCGACTGCAGCAGGACATAGGAATCTGCATTCAGTCAGGAGCCCCACAGCCAGGTCTTCTCCCCAATAGTGCAGAAAAATGTCTGCCTGTCTTTTTCCCTGATACTGCCCACTAAAACTCTCCTCTCAGCCCTCTGTATGACGTGTCCCAATAAAATCCATCATCTCTCATCCTCCTACTCTTCAACAATAGCTTCGCTTATACATTTGCAATTGTTGCAAATCTGACTTCCTTCTTCCTGCAGTTACTGTGCACAAAAACACGGAGAATCAGGCAGAGAAGAGAAGAAAAAAAAAAATCTGCACACGCATTTAAATGGTTTTCAGAGTATGCCTAATTCTGCAGTGGAGAACACATTTTATTAGTGGGTTATGTTAAATAAGGTTTTATTAGTCAGGTTAATTGTTAATAGGTTAGCTGTTAATTTTCAAATGTGTCTCTAGCAATATAGGCATTTCAGGTGAAAAATAGTGTGCATTTTTAAATGAGCACGTGTGCTTTTAACTGTAAAAATAGATTTGCATCTTATATGTTAAAATCGTTTTTGACTGAATAGCCTGTCTTTCCTTGTTAATCTGGTAACCCATATAGCAATGCACCGCACCCTTGTGGTGGTGCTGCAAAAAAAAAAATGTGCTACTTGTGCAGTATTACTGTACTCTGTACTGTAACACGCCAAATATCCTTACAGCAGCCGGTTCATCCTGCCGTTGTCATCACTGCAGCCACTCACAACAGCAGCTTGTCGCCAGTGTAATGAAGTGGATGACTCCATTGTAATGCATTGAAATCTTTATTTCATATTAGGTTCAGCATAACGTGGCTCCAGTCTTCCCTCAAGGCTCAACTGCCTTTTCCACCCCCCACATTCTTAGAACCTGTTTACATCATCCTGCAAGGTTTTGACAGCAATCCACCTGTCAATATGCTGTCAGAGTGACACATTAACATAAAACACCATAGAACAGGGGCCTTGTGAGGAATTCGACCATTCGGATGGTGGGTGAGGGCTCGCCTGGGCATTTTTTGAAATGTTTAAATAAATGGAATGATGGTAGATCGACCTCAGCAAAATGTGTGGGGCTAAGCCACAGACATGTTCTATGCTCACACCACAGCAAAATCATAGACCTGTGTACTCTGACATTGACATAGCCTACAGGCACAGCCCGCTTTGTCATATTTAGTTGGAATCTGACAGCAGAGGAGGGCACAATGTCATTCCTAGAAGGTGGAGCACACAACTTCCCCCTGCCATGGACAGCCTAATTAACTGGCAAAGGCTCCATGAAACCACCCTGCCATTTTGTTAGGCCCTGCATCTGGTGGCAGTGCTTAACATACCAACAGAGGGTACTTCAAACAGGCCCACAGTGGGCTTGGCTGGAGAGGATATCAAAGGATACAGGAAACCCAACAATCTTTCTTATTTAAATATGTCAACCTCAAGCCAGGTCCCGCCCTCAGTATCAATGACAAGTGAACTGATATGTCTAGGTCTTTTGTTGCAGTTGGCTCGCCCTGTCTGAAATGGAGGGGCCGAGGGTCTAAATTCAGAAAATGGTACAAGGTGGCGCATGAGAAGTCCCTCCCAAGACAGAGAGCCGGGGGCCCTACTGGTTATGTAGGTTGAATTTCAGCTGTCCAGGACCGTGGCGGATATCGGCTCACCTGGGGGCCAGACTAGATAGGCATCGCAGGCACCAGGGCTCAGGCAGTGTGCCAAGTGCTGCCTAATCCACAAATCCAACAGCTGCCCGGCCATACCCCTTGACGGCTTGTAATCATAGCCAACGAGGCAGGCCCTTCGTGAAAGTTCTCTCGGGCTAAGTGGGCTAGGTGCAGCCCGGGAGATGACGAGTGGAGAAACCCACTTCACGCAGAAGGGTGAGGAAAGAAGAATAAGTCCTGGGTTGACCTTGTGCGGAGAGGAGAAAGTGGAAGTCCCAGAATGCTCCTTTGAGTGGCACGGGTGAATGAAATCCCTGGGCTGCCCAGCGTGGCAGCCATGGTGGAGACATCAGCCCGCCCCCTTCGTCTCTGGACGCATTTCAGATGGATTACCATCATTTTTGTTTTCTGATGATTTATAATCAGACTATTTCTCCTTGAGTACTTGCTTAATGCATCCATACTTCGCTGTAAGCCTATTCGTGTCTTGTCTATAAGTAAAGTATCATCAGTATAGCCCATCCAGGCAATTTTTTGCTCATTTATTTTGTGGGAGAAGTTATGGCAGAGATCCAAATGAGGACCCATAGCAGAGACATACAAATTATTTAAGGTTGGTGCTAGCAGGCAGCTCTGCTTTTGGCTGAAGTTGGAATCTATTTCCTCACTCAAAAGACCCTCTTGGTCCAGCCTAATTTGAACTTTAGTGTTTGTATAAAATTTTGTAATAAAATAGAGGATTATCGGGTCCATGCTTAGTTTTTGTAGCTTCAAACACAACAAGTTGCGATCAACTATATCGAGGGCTCCTCTGAAATCTATGAAACATATAAACAGTACACCATTTTTTTTTACTTAGACAGTCCTGCATCAAGTAAGTCAGGGACTACAAATTAGATAACACCCCCAGTTTTTCCTAAATCCACTCTGTTGATTTGTGAGGAGATTGTTACTTTTTGTCCACTTTTGCATTTCTGATAACAATAATTACGCAAATATTTTTGCATAGACATCTGTCATCGCAAACAGTTTCTAATTTTCTGGGTTGTCTCTCACCCTCTATTTGAATATAGGGATTATTATCAAACCTTTCCAGCTAACTGTTATTGTTCCATTTATGACAATATTTGTGTAAATATGTCCCAGAGTAAATGCTCAATATTGTACAGTGGAAAGTGGGATTGTACAAAAAACACGTTTTGTTGTGACACTTAAGACCTACACCTCTCCATACATTAATAACACCTCACAATATTACAAGAGGATATTTTCTTAAATTGTTGCTGGAAAGAATAAATGCCACACATCTTCCAAATACAGAGCCTGCACTGAAATATTCACGCAGAGCAAAACCCTAAAAGGGATATTTTATCAAGCTGTACTGATCCTACAGGTGCTATAGCTGCCTATTTCTAGCCACCGACACTAATGATCTCTGTGCAGCTTGCACCCTCAATTTGTGTGCCCATATGCAGAGACGTTTCACAGAGTCTTTGCAGTCACTCCAATGAGGGGCGCCGATAAAGAGAAGAGCTGGAACCTAGCAACATTTCTACAGAGCCAGAAAGAGTCTTTTGGGAAGTGCCTTAAGTGGAACTGGAAAATGAGACAGGGCTCATCAAGGGGGTGTGGTCTAATGGCAGGGGGCGACCTGCCGTTTGTTAAGCCGTGCTCCCTTGACAGGCCGAGGCTTAATGGGCTACAGGCACCCCCGCCACATAGCCCTTTACAAAGATCAGCACCCTTTCCCCCCAGGGGAGTGGACACTGATCTCTGCATTTATTACCTAAAGAGATGGCTGGCGGGGGACAGTGCCACATGTTTTCAGCCTTAATGGTGGCGCTGGACCTCGCCAGGCATTCCTTTAGCTAAGAGATGCAACGATCATCCTCTGGTGATCTCTGCATCTCTCAGCTAATGGGATCCCTGACGAGGGGCAGCAGCACCATTAAGGCTGAAAAGGTGAGGCCGCTGGAAGCCGAGGCATTTTTTGCTAAAGCCTGAAGCTCCCGTGAATGAGCGGGAGCTTTAGGTTTTAGAAAAAAAGGCACAGGCCTCACATTTTCTTCTATACTTGTGGCACCGGCTGTCATGCGTCCGACCTCCTTGAGTGTGTGGAAGCGGTGGAGAATGGGGAGCCATGGGTTGCTCCGTCATGTTCTTGCACATGGTATGGTGATGGTCTAGTGTTTTTTCTCACTTGGTGGTTTGTTGGTACTTATTCACTCCGTTCCCAGAATTCTTTGCGTTGCGACCTCGCAGTTAGTTTTCACTCTGCCGGTTTATGCGCTATTGTGCTCTCAGCAGCTACACTTCATCCTCACGTCTCTCGATTTCTGTTTTCCGAGTGCGCGGCCTCGGCCATGCGTTCTGTACTGTGCTAGTCTTGTTTTTGTTCCTTTCTGTGCTTCCTCAGAGTCTTCTGTTCCCCTTCTTTAGCTTTGCTATGGTGGATCTCAGCTACTAGAGCTCCTCCTCCTTTTCCCGGCAGACATACCCTTGACTCAGAACTTCCCAGATCTCTTTCTGGGACACCGGCGTGTCTGGCAAACTGATTGACGACAAGCTGGATTACAACCACTTCCGGCAAAACATTACCACTCTACAACTACTCCGGTCATCCGAATGACTTTTGGATCCTTCCATCATCCTCTGTAACGGCTTCCGTGATCCTCATTGTTTTTTTTAGCTTCTGCTTTTCCCCCACACCTGCCGGCTCTGGAGAGGGGGCCCCAGAGTGTAGCTTTTAGGCTGTCACTGTGGCTTCCGTCCGAGGCCGGTCAACCACACGAAAAGAGGAAAAAGACTGTGCCTATAGACAAAGCCTACAACTCGGAGTCAAGCCATTCAGGTGAGGAGGAAACGGCTAGTAGTGGGTCAGAGAGTAGTGATCTGAACATTGACACCGGCCCATGAGCATCTCTTGATTAAAGGGATGCATTGCTGGCGCCACCATTATGGAGAAAAGTCATTTTTTCTTAAGTATGAAGCTCTCGCACGTGAGCTAGAGCTTCAAGCTTTAGGAAAAAAGCCTTATCCTCTAGCAGCCGGGGCAGTCAGTGGATATTAGTGAGCTATGGCCTGCCCCACCTCAGAACCATATATCTGAGCCTGCCAGGGCTGGGCCCCGGCTAGCCCTGGATCACATAAAGCCCAGCTTGTGGGGAAATGTGTGGCATTAAAACAAGATGATCTGGGGTTGCATCGTTGCTCTAATTCAGCAACAAATTAACTTTGCTATCACATGAAATGAAAGCACACCGCAATATTTTTACTGGCCTGTGTACGCCATGTAATTTGGACTGATTCCAAAAAATACTTGACCTACACGTGGCAATGCAGAAAATTGGCCCTGCAAGTCACAAGTTAATAAAATCCCCATCTTGCACATGCTCCCATTTTTTTCCCCCACAATGGTATTTTTTAAAGCCCACTTGTGCTGGGAAAAACACAGGCAGTGGCTTTCTAGGGCATTGGAAGGTGGCCCCCTCCTTAAGTGACCTACCTTAGCTTCTCCTTCTTGGTGGATGGTGGTACAAAGCAGAGACTCTAGCACAGGGCCATATTGCATACAGGGAGGGACTCCCGTGTATAATGGTTGCCACTCGTGGTAATGTTCTCTGCCGGTGCTGCCGGCAGGGATAGGGGTGTATACAGGCTCGGGATATTAGGCCTCAGGTCGCGCTGCGAAGCTCATAGAATGCAAGTCACACCCATTAGCTGGTAAAACCTGAACTCCCATCTTCCGGCAAATGGGTTCTTTATTACGCCTCACATCACCGCGCGTTAGGGATGTGAGGCAGATGTAAGATTTCTCCTTTATCCCACTTGACAAACATTTATCAAACATTACTGCTCCCTCACAGGTGTGTACATCAACATGAAAAACAACCCAAAATTTAAATCCCTTGGAAACTCACCACTCATAGTCCCTCAGTTTCCCTGGGGCCCACGGGACTGCCCTCAGGTTGTACCCATTGGACCGCTGCTAAAGGCATTGTCTCTGTTTCTCTTCCCCCTTCCGATTCACCTTCAAAACAGGGAGGTGCTTCAACACTCCGACAGTCATTTAGGCTATTACCTTGCACACAGTCCACTTCGGGCCCTTGTCTCAGGGTGTGTGGTCACCTTCCTCTTGCGGCTGTCTGTCTCCTTTAGTCCACATTCCTTCCAACACCCTTTTGAACCATGAAGTGTTTCTTACAATGGTCTCTTGCCCTCGGCTCGCTGTTAACATCGTCCCTTCTCTCTTGATTACCCCCCAGGGTGTGAAGTCATAACGAGTCTCTAATTTTGACTTGGTGGGGTTTCTTAACAACAACACTTGGCCACCCACCTTGTGCTTGGATTCTCTTGCATTTCATCAATGTCTCATGTGTTTGTTTGCTGAGACTCGCTCAGCCTGTATGCTTTCTCTGTCAATGTTGTCCGTCTTCCTGCTGGGGTGATGTGGTATGGATGTGCAGGTCGTCCATGTATTTTCTAAGCTCTCTTCCTTGGAGCGGTGGCCCGTTGTGACTTTTGACATACTTTGGCAGTCCATGTGTGGCAAACATTTTTTCTAATGCCGGGATACTGTGTCCGCTGCTGTTGATGATAGTATTTCTACCTCCAGGTACCGCAAATAGACATCGATAGCCACCAGCAGGCATGCGCCATCCTGTACAGTGCAGAAGTCAAAGCTGATGGCTTCCTACCATAATGTCTCTCGCTCTGCTGACTGGATTGGTTCTGGACTCATTGGTGCACCTGTCACTTGGCATGGGTGGCATGAGGCAAAGGTTTCTTCCACTTTTGCATTGATGTGGGGAAACCACACGCGATAATGTATCCTGCCTTTGGTTCTGACCATGCCTTGGTATCCTTCGAAGGGCCAGTACGACAATTATGTCTTGTAGAATGATAGAGATTATTATGCATGTGTCTCTCAGGATTAGTCCTTCACTGGTGACTGACAGTTCTTGCCATACTGGGAACATCCCTGAGAAGAAATCCTTGGCGGCTGGCATGCAATTGTGCAGGAGACAGAGAAATGACTTCCATTCTCCTGTTATTATTGTGTTATTTATAATGTCAAAACACGGGTCAGCTTGTTCGGCCTCCAGACTGTTTTGAGCTTAATTGTGTTGAGGATCCAGCTAATGTGTTCTTCAGTCTCTTTCAACTCGTCCACCTCGCATGGTGTCGCGGCTCTTGGGTGCTTGGATAGGAAATCTGCCGGATTGTCAGTTCCTGCTTGGTATGCTTGTTCAATCTCATACTGTTGGAGGTTTAGCAACCATTTCCGGATTCTGGCTGGTGGGTGTGATGAGGAACCTGTGAATATGGGAATCAAGGGCTTATGGTCGGTGTAGGCCTTGAACTTACGCCCATATAGATAGATGTGAAAATGTCTACAGCCCAATAGAACTGCAATTACCTCTTTTTCTATATGCGAGAACAGTTCGGTGGGTATCGGAGCACTGGAGGCGTATGCAATGGGTTTGGTCTCACCTGTGCGTGATTGTTGGACCAAAATCGCTCCTATTCCGATGGGACTTGCATCCACATACAGTTCAGTTGGTAGAGTTGCTTCATAGTATGCCATGATTGTGTCCGATGACACAATGGGCCTCATTACGAATTTGGAGGTAGCCTGGTGCTATTAGCGGCATGGCTACCTCCAAACTTGGGTCCGGGTTCCTTGAATGAGGAATTACCGGGTCATTCCAACCTTGGAGGACCCGGTAATTCCTCATTCAAAAAACCCATCCCCATTCCTATTTGAGCCCCCATAGGGCTGAATGAGAATGGGGATGGAGCTAATAAAGGGCCCGTTATTAGCTCCCTGGTCCCCTTGCGGGACCCGCAAAGGATGTCTGGTCTGACCTGACGTTCTAAGCGGGTCCCGCAAGGGAACCTCGTAATAGTTCGGAATGGGTTTACTGGCACCATTACCGGTGCCGGTAAACCCATTCCGCCCACCTCGTAATGAGGCCCAATGTTTTGATTCGTTCAAATGCCTCCTGACATTTGGGGCTCCAGTCCCATTTAACATCTGATTTGGTCAGTTCTCTCAATAGTTCTGACATGGTTTCAAGGTTGGGTATAAACCTGCTGCAGTATGTGGCCATGCCTAGAAAACTGTGCACTTCTGTTGGCGTGGTGGGCGGAGAAGCTCCTTTTATGTCTGCCACCTTGAGGGCGTCGGCGGACACGTCATTGTTGTTGAAAACATACCCGAAGAATGTTATTACCTCCTTTAGGAATTCACATTTGTCACAGTTGTAAAGGTACAGTCAGACATCCTCGCTCCAAGCTCCGCCCCTATGTTGCCTGTAAGTTGGGAACCAGAGATGATGACATGTGCAGTCCCAGTCAGTGTACCAATACCGTAGAGAACCTTCGAGACAAGATACCCATTAAGGAAACCCCATCTAAATGGACAGAGACATAGCACTCTTTTGGATGAGGTACCAGAAGAAATGTGCATTTGAACACAGAAAGGAGTCTGATGACATCACATGAAAGGGAGTTGGCATATCTGGAAGCTGGATGGAGAGAAGAAACATAACAAGTATTCTCTAAAGACTTAAAGAATAGACGGTAAAGATGAACAACATTTCGGGCTCGAGATGAAGATGCTCAATCTACAAAAACACTGAACAATATGTAAATCAGATTACACGTGTACAGTTGCTGGAAAGACAAGTAGGGAAAAGTATTCATAAGACTGGCTATGTAGTGTATTAGATGGCGGCGATGCTCCAATGTATATTCATAGGAATGTATATAACCTTGACGTTCCATAACGCACTTTAGCAGGCCTGAAAGTTCATAAACAAGAAAAAGACTTTCAAAATGTGTGCTGCAGTCGGAAATTACTGATGGCATGGCAGGTTTCGGGAACGATGGGGCTGGCTCAGAACCAAGGGAAAAGACCACAGTGTAACTGATGCCTGTCAAGAAAGCTACAACAAATGTGAGAAAGGAACATACTCTTGTTTGAAGCAGTATGAAAAAACAGGAAAGGTTTCTACAGGTCATCTTTTAACGGATTAAATACTGCAAAAGGCTCAAAAAGAGTGGTCTTCAAGTCACATGAGTAAAGTTAGAACAGCTTGGGTCAGGCTTTACCGAAACTAAAAAGACACAGTGAAGCCATACTCCCTTTATTTCCCAGACGAAATTCACAGCTACAAGGCCAAGTACAACAGCTAATTGTCTGACAAATTGAAGGAGTGTTGACAGATAGTGGGTTAATTGGAGAGGAGGCATGATCACGCCGCGCTTCCATGCATCTGTAGTGGTAGCCTGTGTGCTGCTAGCGTGAAGAATGTTCCAGAAGGGTATGAGGGTGCCAAAGCAATCATAGTGGGCCGTATAATGAAAAAGCTTTATAGTATGAAGATGCAATGAATTGTTCTGTATTTAGTGACGACAATAGTGACCAGTTATTGGGGTGGGTTGTGATGTCCACCTGACTTAAGTACCCAATCATAACCAGTGGCCATATAGAATGTATACTAAGATGTTCACGGAGAGCCAACCATGGGTACCCATACGTTTTGTAGTTTGCCACCTAATATGACATCAGCAGTGATGAATTTGTGTTATAAAAGGATAGTTTTTTATGAAATGTTTTGAGACTAAGCTGTGCGGCGTCGTATGATGCCTGTTGTACTCCCTGTGTTAGATAATTGATATTAAAACAGAAAAGCACTTTGCCAACTTCCTGAGTCTTTTTTATATTGAAGTCTGAGTAACCTCCGCATCCCCATCCACATCTGAGCATTGCTACCTCGTCTTAAAGGGCTCTTGGGAATAAGAGTTCACTTGGTAGCAGAGGGGATGGTTAAAGGTCCATTGATCTAAGTAAAACTTTGGGGTCCCGGTTATATCGGATGTCCTCTGCCATTTAGCTGAAAGGACATGAAGCTCCCTGTAGATAGAGGTTAGATTAAAGTACAAACCCTTGCAAGGTTAGGTACGATGGGTCCCTCGCCTTTCCCCACAGAAACCCCTCCGACTTCTACAGGAAGCTGAATGGACAGAAGGCTGAATCGGCTGATTAAGGAGGAGGCGATCCCGAGACTCGGAAGTTGAAAGACAAATGGCGAGTAGATTGGGAAACGTTAAAAACTGTATGCATGGGAAAACTAACCATGGGGAAAAGGTAACGGAGGGTTGGTTGAGTATTATGAATAATGATAAGAGGTTTTGAATAAGAGATATATAGAAGATGAGCGTTCCATAGGTTAGCCCAGAGGCCTGCGTTCAGGAACGTCAGAAAAAAATATCTTAAAATCTAGAAATAGATCTATAGGAGACAGACAGGTCTGTTAAGGAAAATATTTTACACCCCCATCAGGGGTAAAAATTAAGGGCAATAAGAGCCGCGAGGAGTGTCGGCTAAGAAGATACATGTGGGCCGGCAAAGTGTGTTTATATGTTTTGTATGTTATATGCATGTAAGTGTAACGCTCACCTGGTATCCACGGGAACATCACTCAGCCTGTTTTGACCTCTTACGACCTTGAGCACTTCCCTGGAGGCTATTCAACTGGAGACTGGGCCTGAAACACAGGATTGGTAGAGTTTAACTCCCTATTGTCTCTGTGTGCTTGAACCCCTTCTTCCCCTGGGTCCAACCCTTCCCTTTGATCCACAGCTCACCTTGTTTTCTTGGATAGTGTGCTCTCCGTCCTGCTTTCAGCGCAGGGGTGCGTTGATTGATGCAGGCTCATTGTTGCCTAGTTACTTCACTGGCAAGAGTCCGACAGGTAAGTATAATGAGTCTTTTGAACAGTTCTCTAACTTCGTTACTTTCCTTCCTTAGATGATGGCCGGCGTCTGGGGATGGCGGCGTGCTGCTGAGATGAGTAGCTCTGAAGGTGAGTGAGAGCGCGAAGCGCGATGCACCCCTTTCGTATTTGCATTGAACTGAGTTATTTTTCTGTGTCTTTTAGGTGCAACAATGTTTTCAGCGTGGATGCTGGTTATGAAGAACAAATGCGGTGGGTAAGCGCGGTATGCAGCTCCTCTAGATGTTTCCACGCTAACCTGGAGTGTCTTTTCCCTCTTGCAGATGGATGAGAAGTTCCGGAGACAGAGTTCCCCCAGAGCGGCTGGGATTCAGGTAAGCGTTTGAAGCTCGTACAGTATTTAATAATAAGCGAAGATTTGCAGAATGCTTATTAATGCCTTTTTTCTGTTCTTTTCCCTTTTCCTTAGGAAGCGGCGTGCCGGGATGGGAATGACACCGCCGAAGATGTCCGCAGAACAGAGGGAGCAATGAATGATGGGCAGAAGCGCTGCAATGTAAGGCTGTTCCTAACGGTGTTCTTGTTCTTGCAGGAGCTGAGCGCAGAAGAAAGATGCAGGCCTACTGGAGACCGATCTGAATACGGTGAGTGTCACGCTGCAGGTGCAGAAAATGCAAAGCATGTTTCTCAGCCTGGGTGTGGCTTAAATAGTCTCTGGGTATCCCAGGTGTCTCTGGGCTGAACCACACCCAAAAAACTAGACCGCACATTCAGTTCTGGGAACCGAAATATGTGGGTGCATCCATCTTGTCCTCATCAATGCACTACAAGTCCAATCCCCAATGTTATCCTATGGGAGTAAGTGAGTCTGGTGCCACAAGCGCCAAGTCTGACTCCAAGTGGGTCTTTGGAGGGATGGAGAGGCCCTTGAGGTCCATGTAGGTGATCGTGTCCTGGCTCCAGCCTGACATCTTGGAGGGCTGGTGACATGAGGGGCAGGAATCATGACAGCGCCCCCCCCCCCCAAGGCCCCTCTCAAGGTGGCTCTTCTTTCTGGTCCTGGTTTGGTTGGATGGTTTTGATGAAATCATCTAAGCAAGCGAGGTGCATGGATGTACTCACAAGGCTCCCATGTCCTGTCTTGTGGACCATACCCCTTCCAGTCTACTAAGTAGTATAATTTGGATCTGACGTACTTTGAATCTAGGATGTCCTTGACTTCGAATTCTGGCTCCTCTGCAACTACTACTGGCTGTGGTGGTGTTGCTAGCCAGGTCCCAGGTTGAACAGGTTTAAGGAGAGACACGTGGAACACAGGATGAATCTGCATGTTTGACGGCAAAGCTAGTCTGACCGCCACAGGATTTATCACAGAGGTGATGGTGAATGGACCCAGGTATCTTGGACGGAAAGTTCGGGCTCCTTTAATGGACATATGTTTGGAAGCCAGTCAGACTTTGTCTCCCATTTGGTAGTAGGGGGCCTTTGCTCGGTGTTGATAAGCAAACTTCTTTTGGCGATTCTTAGCTTGAAGTAGGTGTTCAGATGCCCTTTTAAAGGTTTGAGAAATGGTTGTGTGCAAGGTTTTGACTGCTGGCATTTCCAGGGTTGTAGAAACGTCCAACTCAGAAGTACGTGGGTGCCTGCCATACATGGTATAAAAGGGTGTCTGCCCAGTGCTGGTGTGTAGGGAATTATTATAAGCATATTCAGCTATCCATAATAGGTCGAACCAGCTTCCTTCAGCTTGGTGTAGCATGCAACGCAGATACTGCTCAAGCGTCTGATTTGTCCTCCCAGTTTGACCATACATTTGGGGATGCTGACTGGTGAATAGCCGAATGTCGATTTGGGCCATAGAGCAGAATTTTCTCTAGAAGTTAGATACAAATTGAGTACCTCGGTCTGAGACCAAAACTGAAGGAAACCCATGGAGCCGTACAAGGCCTTCAAGAAATACCTTTGCCAGAGTGGAAGCATTTGGGAGCCCCTTAAGAGGAATGAAATGTGCCATTTTTAAAAATAGGTCCACAACCACAAGAATAGTGTTAAAACCTTGACTGGGTGGTAAGTCAGTAATAAAATCGAGGGACAACGTGTGCCAGGGTGCTGGTGGGATTTCCAATTGTTGTAATAGCCCAGCCGATTTCTGCTTGGATGACTTGCTTTGAGCACACACTCCACAAGATAGGATGAATTGGAGAATGTCTTTAGCCCACGTGGGCCACCAATAATTTCGTTTTACCTTGGCTAGGGTTTTAGCGATTCCGGGGTGGCCCTCGATCAAGGAATCGTGATAACCGGACATGACTTAATAATAATAAATAATAATAATAACTTGTTCTCGTAGTTCTTGGTTTGGTAAGAATAAACGATTCCTGAAGTAGGGCAACTGATTTTTTATCATGAAATGTTCTCCTTGTGCACTCCACACTTGTAATTTCTCGGCACTCATCAGGTTTTGGATTTCTTCATGTAATTCTTTCTGAGTTATGGTTGTTGTGATTCCTAGGAGCTTGAAACTCGGGATGATTGCTATTGGGTCAGGGGTCTGATACCCTTGCTCTTCCTCCCCCATACGGGAAAGGGCATTGGCCTTCCCGTTTTTCACCCCTGGTCGAAATGCAATCACGTAGTCATATTCAGCAAAACAAATAGCCCAACGTAGTTGTAGAGAGGATTGGGCCTTTGCCGTTTTTATGTACTGGAGGTTCCGGTGGTCAGTTATTACGGTGATTGTGTGTCTGGCGCCCAAGAGGCAGTTCCGCCATGCCTTAAAGGCTGACTTAATGGCCAGGAGTTCTTTGTCTGTGATAGCGTAATTGAGTTCAGGCGGTGTGAATTTACGCGACCAGAAGGCAACAGGGTGTAACTGGCCCGTTTTGGGGTCCTTTTGTGAGAGGACGGCTCCCATAGCCATGCTTGAGGCATCCGTTTCCACCAGGTATTGGAGATCAGGGCGAGGGTGGCGTAAGATTGGGGCAGATGTGACTCTTGCTTTGAGTTCCTGGAAAGCCTCCTCGGCTTCTGTTGTCCACTGGAAATTTTTGTTGCTTTTCCTTAGTAATGACGTGATGGGATGCATGATTTGCAAAAATCCTGGGATGAACCGGCGGTAGAAGTTTGCAAAACCCAGCATACTTTGAACCCCCTTGAATAAATTTGGGGATGGCCAGTTCAGGATAGCATCTACCTTGTGTACATCCATTCGGATTCCATTCGGGCTGAGAATAAAGCCCAGGAATTCCACCTCGGAGATGTGGAATGAGCACTTTTCGAGCTTGGCGTAGAGCAGGTGTTGACAGAGTTTCTCCAATAAGGATCGGACGTGTTTAACGTGGTCCTGCTTTGATGCGGAATATACTAGGATATCGTCGATGTACACTAGAGCACTGACATCCCATAGGACATCGTTCATGAACTATTGAAATGCAGCAGGCGCGTTGCAAAGGCCAAAGGGCATTACTTGATATTCGTACAAGCCGTATTTGGTGCGAAAAGCGGTTTTCCATTCTTCCCCCTGTTTTACGCGAACAAGGTGATATGCTCCCCTCAGGTCTAGTTTTGGGTAGATTTGGGCATCTTTGACTTGATCAAGCAATTCAGGGATCAGTGGCAGGGGGTAGTGATTTTTTACGGTAATCTGGTTCAGTGAGCGATAGTCGATGCACGTTCTCAAGGCCCCCTCCTTTTTCGGTACGAAGAATAGAGGACTGGCTGCTGGAAACTTCGAGGGACGGATGAACCCATTGGCCAGGTATTGGTCAAGATAGGCCTGCAGGTGCTGTTTTTCTGGTTCTGTGAGTGCGTAAATTCACTCACAAGGGATTTGTGCGCCGGGTATCAGGTCGGTTTGGCACTCGTATGGTCTATGCGGTGGCAGGGTATTAGCCTGTTCTTTCTGAAAGACATCTTGAAAGTCCTGGTATTCACTTGGTAGGGTGCCGATTGCCACAGTCGCAAGCGTGGAGGTACTGGTGTCTATTGGTTGTTTCTCTTGGCGATAACATGTGTGGGCGCAAGTCTCGGGAAAGGCCAATTCTTTTGCTCACCAATCGATTCGAGGATTGTGAGCTACCAACCATGGCATTCCCAAAATCAACCGGAACTGTGGTGCCTTAATGAGGTCGAAAACCATTGATTCTTGGTGTCCATCCTGGCACAAAAGGGTTAAAGCTGCAGTGCATTGGGATACTGGACCAGAAGCTGTTTCCGTGCCGTCGACAGTGGTAACAGTGTCAGTGGTTGATTTAGGGCGTAACGGAAGCCCCATCTTTGCCGCAAGATCCTGGTCGATGTAATTCCCAACGGCTCCACTGTCTATGTACGCTTTACTGCGTGCATCTGAGATGGTTGTTGATCAAGACCACAGATAGTGCAAAATGGGATGTTTGTAGTTCACTTTCTTGGCTCGACAAGTGGACCCCTACACTTGCCGGGCTGGGGAGTTTTCCGATTACTTGATGGTATCTTCCTTGACCGTGGCCCCTAGCGTCCTCCTCGGTGGCTTCACAGGGCACTCTTTAAGGAAATGACCTGACCTTCCACAGTACAGACATAACTGCTGCTGTCTCCTTTTATCCCTTTCCGCATTAGTCAAGGGGGATCTGACCCCCCCGATTTGCATTGGTTCTCCTAAACCTTCCGTTGTTCGGGCAGTATTGTCCTTTGAACGCACATACATAGGGCGAGGGTCCGGTCTGGTTCGATCTGCTCTTCGGTCTTGCAACCTATGATCCATTTGAACAACAAGGTCAATGAATTCTGAGCAGTCTTTTGGGGGGTTCACTACTTGTGCGAGAACATCCTTGAGCTCCCCCGGCAACCCCTGATAAAATCACGTGGTTCTCTTCTCCACTGGCCATTCGGCTTCAACTACGAGTCTATTGAACGTGGCTATGTATGTTAATAGGTCTTGATTCCCTTGGCGTAGGGACAGAAGTTCATTGTCTAATGTCTGCCCATGAGTACAACGGGCGAACAGCTTTTCCATCTCCTGCTGAAAGCCCCTGAAGTCATGCAGCAAAGGATCGTCTTGGGCCACAAAGGGAACAGACCAGTCCACGGTGCTACCACTCAGGTAGGATAGCACAAAAGCGACCCGTGATTCATCATTCGGAAAGGCCCCTGGCCTACAAAGGAAGTGCAGGCGGCACTGGTTCATGAACGTTGCAAACTTCTTGGGATCCCCCGTAAATCGTTCAGGCGGGGCCAAGGAAACTGCCCCAGGAAGGGTTATCTGAACGGGATTGGCTGATGGTGCTGGCATTGAGGGCACGCTTCCCGGCAATGGTTCATGCCCTGCTTGTGACTGGAGAAGTTGCCGGCTTAAATCATCAGTCGTTGTTTGGCTACTATCAGCTCTCTCCTCAGGGTGTTGGTCTCCTGCCTGGCTGCATGTACTTCGGAACGTAGCTGCCCCAACATGTGGGCTAACTGGTCGGTTTCTGACGTTTCCATGACGCCCAGGTGGATTTTGATGTGAGGCTTTGCGTTCTGTAACGCTCACCTGGTATCCACGGGGACGTCACTCAGCCTGTTCTCAAACCCTTCCCTGGAGGCTATTCGACTGGAGACTGGGCCTGAAACACAGGATTGGTAGAGTTTAACTCCCTATTATCTCTGTGTGCTTGAACCACTTCTTCCCCGGGGTCCAACACTTCCCTTTGATCCAAAGCTCACCTTGTTTTGTTGGATAGTGTGCTCTCCGTCCTGCTTTCAGCGCAGGGGCACATTGATTGATGCGGGCTCGTTGCTGCCTAGTTACTTCACTGGCAAGAGTCCGACAGGTAAGTATAATGAGTCTTTTGAACAGTTCTCTAACTTTGTTCCTTTCCTTCCTTAGATGATGGATGGCGTCCGGGGATGGTGGCGTGCTGCTGAGATGAGTAGTGCTGAAGGTGAGTGAGAGCATGATGCGCGATGCACCCCTTTCGTATTTGCATTGAACTGAATTCTTTTCCTGTGTCTTTTAGGTGCTGCGACGTTTTCAGCGTGGATGCTGGTTAAGAAAGAACAGATGCGGTGGGGAAGCGCGGTATGCAGCGCCTCTAGATGTTTCCACGCTAACCTGGAGTGTCTTTTCCCTCTTGCAGATGGATGAGAAGTTCCGGAGACAGAGTTCTTCCAGAGCGGCTGGGATTCAGGTAAGCGTTTGAAGCTCGTACAGCATTTAAAAATAAGTGAAGATTTGCGGAATGCTTACTAATGCCTTTTTCTGTTCTTTTCCCTTTTCCTTAGGAAGCGGCGTGCCGGGATGGGAATGACACCGCCGAAGATGCCCGCAGAACAGAAGGAGCGATGAATGATGGGCAGAAGCGCCGCAAGGTAAGGCTGTTCCTAACAGTGTTCTTGTTCTTGCAGGAGCTGAGAAGAAGAAAGATGCAGGCCTACTGGAGGCCGATCCAAACACGTGAGTGTCACGCTGCAGGTGCAGAAAACGCAAAGCATGTTTCTCAGCCTGGGTGTGGCTTAAATAGTCTCTGGGTATCCAGGTGTCTCTGGGAACCGAAATATGTGGGGGCATCCATCTTGTCCTCATCAATGCACTACAAGTCCAATCCCCAATGTTATCCTATGGGAGTGAGTGAGTCTGGTGCCACAAGTGCCAAGTCTGACTCCAAGTGGGTCTTTGGAGGGATGGAGAGGCCCTTGAGGGCCATGTAGGTGATCGTGGCCTGGCTCCAGCCTGACATCTTGGAGGGCTGGGGACATGAGGGGCAGGAATCATGACAGTAAGTCAGAAGAAAAGTGAAGTGTCAAAGAGCAACAAGAGATTTTTTGATTTTTAAAAAGGAGAAATTGTTAATTTTTGCTATTTAGAGTATTGACTGAGTAAAAAAGATAAAGTGAAATGAAGTATAGAGGTTTTGAGCTGCGACGATTGGTGCACACTCATGTTGGGAGTGATTGGTTGTATAAAGTGTTATTTGTGTGAAGCACAGTGAGTATCGACAGGCGAGTGAGCCTTGTCACAATGGAGGATAACACTCCGCTCACGCATATGTGCCACCAGTTACCTAAACACGTACCCAAACTTAAACAGTATAGCACAGAATGGGTTAAGGGAAGAGCAAATAAAATGTTCATGCCATGGCCACAAGGGGGATTGCTGTCAAAACCAGTTTTATAACACATGACTACATATTTGCATGCAGCATACACAGGAAAAAATCTGGAGAAAAGGCTAGCTAGTTTAGAGCTTTGGAAGATATATCAGGAGGAACTGGAAGATCCACCTCCTGAAGACTGAATATTGAGCCAGAGTATAGAGGGGGATAAGGAGCCTTCTGCTCCCCCCACCGTGATTGTAGCAAATGATGGTAATCCAAAAGATGATGGAGTGTATCCAATAAGGGAACTTAAAGCAGCAACAGGGTATAGTAACCCCACGTATGAACCTCCTGCTTATAGCAGTGATGAAGGTTCGGAGAAATCTCCAGAGAAAGACGTGGTCTCTGTAGTCCTACAGGACAAAGAGAGAAGTTAACAACCAGGTATGACCCTTGATATAGAAAGGGAAATTAAGATATAGAAGGGAGAAATGGACAAGACTGTTGAGATAGCGCTCATACAAAATGAGTGGATGGGAGGTCAGATATTGCTTAAACTTGATGGGACGAGCATTGGGGAGGTATGGCAAAAGGAAGACCAGGACGAGCAAGATAAAGAAGACAGGGACAGAGAGAAGCGATTGAAAGAGGACGAGCTTAAATGAAAGAACAGGAAAAGCCGAGAACAACTGTATCAAGAAGAACAGCTGAGGAAGGAAGAAAGAGCAGAACAGTAAAGGAAGTATGATAATAGGCAGCAAGCAATCAAAAAATGGGATAAGTTAGACAGGAAAAGAGAAGAAGAGAAAGAGAAGTTAAGAGAGAAGAGCATACAAAGGCAAACAAATTATGAAATGTGCAGGGCAAATGAGAGAAGAGAGATGAAAAGACAGGAGGAAGAAAGAATTAGGGAAGAAGCAAAGAATCGAAGAGCATTAGTTGATGTACTGGAACGAAAAAGGAAGCAGAGAGCACGCGACATTCATCGCATTGAGAAAGAGTTAAGAAACCCAAATACAGTTGTAGCATGGGAGGACATAGAAGCATTTTTCCCATCACAGGAGCCGATGGCAGCGCCTTCTAGGGTAAATCTAGAGGAGGATTTTGAAGAAGAAACTATTGGAGACAGATTTGCGAAAGCATATCATGAAATGAAGACGAAAAATTAATTAAAAAGCAAAGGAAAAGATGATCAATTTGAGATTTACCAAGCACGAGGAAAGGAAGGAAGTCCGTTTAGTTCTAAACACCGAGCTCTGTTTCTGGATAGGCTAATTCTGAATAGAGATGAGATGAGAAAGAGGGTAGTCACATAAGTTGGGGACAGGAAATGTCAGACGAAGAAGGGGAAACGTGAGGGAGAAGGGACAGATGCATGCGGGTTTGGAGAATGTTATTAACAGATAAATCGGTTAGATGGTGAAGAGGTAAAATGGGACGTCCCCTTCCCCCGATTCTCTGCCAGACCATGGCCTAGATCGTCACGGCCTAAGCACCCACCACGAGAGGAATTTGACCCGCTCACAGATGCCTCAGACATTAACATCTACCGTGGCCACTCCCCACGTGGCCAGGGAAACTGCCCGTCAGTCAAGCCACATGCTGAGACCTCTGGCGAAGCTGACATAGACCATATGGATCAACTCGACTATCGCAGCAGCAATGAAAGTCACCATCGTTAGAGATGCCATGACGACATAGCCCTCGGACGGTAACACATCTGCCACCATGCACACTGGTCAAACCCACACCAATCTTACACGAAGAACATACTCACTACCATGACGTAACAGACCATTTACAGACACTGATGCATCGTTGTTATTTTTCACATAAGCTAAGCTACAGCACCGCAGAGACGCAAGAAGAGCTTGTGTACATGCTTGCAAATGCTTCATCGCTACTATAACCACGTCAACATAAGGCACTCATGTGTAAGGACCCCTGCCGCTCACCGCGACCCCCATGTTGTGAACCATATGCCGCCTCTAATGGATCAGGCCAACATAGGCCTCAGCCACAGAGTAGGCCGCAAACTCAAAAGCCACAGGCCCAGAGCAGCTCGGACGGAGCTGCAAAGCGCTGATCATGAAGAACAAACCCTGACGAGTGCCTCACAGCCAAGGCCACGAAGTTGCAACTTACACGCCGTGCGCCCCGAGCCTGCTGCGACTAACCGCCCCTCAAAGCCGAAATACAAATCAAATGCTCAGATTCTGCTCCAGCCACGGTCTCACCACACGTGACCAAGCTGACATGATGCGGTGCCAAGTACCAAGTCCCAGGGACACTCTGGGGTCTCACGTTTGGGACACAGACTGCAACAATGAAGTGACAAATTGGTCAGTGACGGCAGCGAGAAGTAGCGATCCTGCAGCTAATGGCAGACCTGTCCATTGTCCTCCGCTGACACATAGTCACACATTGTTTCAAACATCAGGTATACTGCGAGCTGGGAACAACGATGGTCCCAGGCTTGGGGGCTTGCGGATGAACCAATCAGGGCACGGGGGCTAACCACTGATGGCACTGCAACCTAGCCAATCACTAACCTGTTCCATGTAGCATTTTTGGTGTAACCATTTCTAGGGACGACCCAAGCCTACCACCTGACCTCTTCTCCACCAACCAATAACTTACCTAAATGTTCCTATACAAACACTATTACTCTGTTAGCCAACCCAAGGTGGCGTTAGGTTTTGGGGCAAGTTTCCCAGGTGATGCACAATGAAGCGTCACCCATGCTGAAAAGGGGCCTGCAAGCCCACTCTTTGGAGATGTGTTCCTGGATGACCTAGGATCCCAGAACCTGTCCCTGCCATTTTCTAATAAACAGCAGTAACGCCTTGCTCTTGCGTGTGTCTCATGCTCATTGGGGACTGCGGGAGGAGTTGGGGTCTCCCTACCCCCGGAGGTCCGCAGACGGCCCTGCCGACCTCCAGGAGATCACCCCAACAAGTCGGAGGCACTGCTGAGATACTGAGGGTGAGGCAAGAGGGACGTGCAGCCTGCGCCAAGTTGGCCCGGCACAGCGGCCCCCTCTGCCGTTGCCCCCTTTGGAGGACTACAGTTCGATTGCGGAACTGCGAGAGGACCGGACAGCGCAATCCGGAGAGTGGCTGTTCGGAGCCGACTTGAGAAGTATCCCGCCCGCGGTTGGCGAGTGTCAGACGTGGTCCAGACGTGGGAAGGTGACGATCAGATTGAGAGGGGTACCTGCAGCCGAGCAGCACCAGCAGGCGAGAGCCAATGTGAGTATGGCACACGCAACCAGCAATGCAAAATTGTGCGGGTGGCGGGAGGAACTGTAACGAGGTGTCGGGTGGATTTAAAGGGTGCTCAGAAAGATTTTAATAATTGAGCGGCGGTTGATGTGAAAAGTATTGCCGGACAGGCACGAGGGCCGCCTCGTATAGCATTGCAGAGTGCGTAGGGTGGGGCTTAAGGCCCCCACATATGACTGGTGAATCACGCTGATTGGTTTTGATCGTGGGCACCTGTACAGAAGGGGGTGTGGCATTTCTACGAGTTGACGTTTTTGATCGATGAGTAGATGAGGATTCCTGTTGGTCGAGTGTTTTCGCTCAGTGAATAGATGACATATTCCTGGCTGAGATAGCTAGATTGTTTCTCGGTGCAGAAGATAGTGTGCTGGTTAAGCTCCCCGGTGCGGGAGCGTATCATACGTGAGGCGATGCAGCATGTGCAGTTTACTATAATAACGAAGTGATTAATGAATACTCCACTCCAGGAGTCGTGGGAGGACAGATGTGGGGAATGACATTGCAAAACAGCGCGCATGTTATTTTCGTGTGTATTCATACATACCTGTATCCAACTGTCCTAGGGCTGGTGACGTCACCCATAGGATGCATAGGATTACTCAGAGATTTTGAATCACGGTGAAAGGTGGGGTGAAAGAGGGAGGCGGCAGCACACGGAGAACGGCGGCTTGCCTTGTACCAGGCGCGGCTACGGGAGGTGGTAGAAAAGAAACGGCGGGAGGGAAGACGGGAGAACAGGGAAACTCTTGGTGGTGGAACGAGAAGAGAAAAGGGGGAGGAGCTGAGGTAACGACTGAAGGCACGCCGGTAGCAGCGGTGCAAGGAAGGCGGGGTGGATTAAAAAAGCATGCCGCGCGGGACGTGAAGCTGCAGGTGGCTTTGCATGCCACAGGTTGAAGGTGACCCTAACACTAAGGAAAGGAGCATAAGGAGGGCAAAACTGTCGCAAAAGAAAAGAGGGTGGTGGCGCCCAGCGCAAAAGTATTTTAACACCATTGTTTTCTTTGCAGCGGAAAAGTCGGAAGACCCCAGCTTACGGGGCCAGGTAACGGTGGTACTGAGGAAGTAAGGGTTTTAAGAATGTCTGTGTACAATGGAATGGGGGCAGGGTACAGGAACCTGCTAACAACGCCACTCCAACACATATGCTCTACGCTACCTCCACATAGAGACAAAATAGTAAAGTATAGTATTGAATGGACACAAGGAACAGATAATAAGATACGGATACCATGGCCGCCCAATGGCAGCTTTGATATGTACACTCAACACTCTCTCCTAGCATATATACATAACACATATAAAGGAAAGAAGCTAGCGAACCACCTAGAAGTTTTCGATCTCTGGAAGCTGTTCCAGGAATGCATCCCTGGGGTAACGGGGATGTTGATAGTGCAGGGAGTGAAAGGGGAGAAGGTGAAAGAAGAGGGGAGGTGTAGCGCACCCCTGGAACCTCCCAATGTGGAGGAAAATGAGAAAGAATCAGAAGGGTCATACTCAGTAACAGAGGTTAAAAAGGAAGGGGAAGGTGAGACGCCCATAACTAAGGAGGTTAAGAAGAAAACGGGAGGGTTGTACCCAGTAACAGAATTTAGAGAGACGGCGTGGTCACAGTTGACAGCTGCAGAAGGGTATTTAAACCCTACGTTTAGCCCGTCGCCGTACTCGCCAACAGGTAGCTACCCAAAGGGGAGGGGCGTGGGGAGCGCAGCAGCAGCGCACGCACAAGTAAACGCGAGAAGTACACAGTAGACGCATGTAAACATTGCTGATGTAGGTCCAGACGAATGGACAGCTGCCCAAGTGTTGCTGAAACTACGGGGGAAACTAACAGAAGAGGAGGAAGAGGTAATTATAAGGGTAGAACAGGAGGAGGATGGAGGAGCACACGGGAGGTGTGAGGTAGGTAACACAGAAGAGAGGAAGATGACAAGAGCAGAGGAGGCGATGCTGGAGGAACAGTTACCAGGATTGAGGGAGGCACGGATTGTACTGACCAAGCAACTAGAGCAGGAGGAACGTGAGAAACAGAAGAAGAGGACGGGAGGAAGGAGTGGTAGAGCGACGTAAAACAAGCAGGAGATAGAAAAGAAGAAGAAGGAGGAGGACCGCTTAAGGGGAATTGCGGAAAGGGCAGCATGCATGGAGCAGCGGGAACTTAGGAGAAAAGAAGAGGAATGAGAAGAGAACGACAGGGAGATGACGCTGTGGAAGAGAAAGATTATAGCAGAAAGCACACGTAAGTATGAGGAAGGGAGGATATTAGAGAGTTTACTGGAAAAAGAGGGCGGGTGTGGTATGAAAAGGATAGAGATTTCAAGGCACTCAAGCAGGTAAGTAACGCAATAATGAACAAATTTAGCAGGGCAAGAGTGGAGGCAAAGGACGAGGGAAGCAAACAAGGAAACACGGAAATAGGAGGATCAAACAAGGCACACAGGAATAAGATGCAGGCAAATAACACAGAGGAAGCGCCAATGGCACAAACACAAGGGGACGCGGAAAAGACAGGTGAGTACGCTGACATAGATCTAGACACGGTAACAGTAGGAGGGAAAAACATAACTTCACAGTTGGCATTCTCAGATGGGTTCTGCAGTAGGAAGAAGAAGGATCTTGCAAAGGACAAACCGAGGGAAGCGTAGAAGGGCTGAGTAAACTATACATAGCACGCACAGACTGTGGGTTGTCATGGGAATGCAGGACACAGGAAGGCGGAGAGGGAGAAAGGATGAGCAAGAGACAACAAGGAGGAAGGGCACAGCGACCACTCACACCACCAGCACAACACACGCCATATGTTAATAAGCTTAGGGACCTCCCAGGACAAAGAATGGAGGAGTTGACAACACAATATAACAAGGACAAGGTAGGTAAGCGGAAGGGGCTTGTGGCAGGAGGAGAGAGTAGGCTTACACAACACCTTACTGACTTTATCGAGGAACTTTCCGACATGGAGGAGGATAACGAATGCGCATATATAACACCACGCAGACGCACACCAGTGGAGGTAAGGGAGTACACGCAAATGCCATTACTAGAGAGAGGGGGGAAAGGCTGCAATACGTTCCATGGAAGCACGCAGATAAAGAGAACATTAAATGTAGGTTGCCATCATTTTTGTTGGAAGGGCTGGGAAATGGATATACGAAATGGAGAAACAAACTGCCGGACTAAAGTTAGCATTGGGCGATGTAAAGGGTTTGTTAATTTCTATATTGGGTGACGCAGCAGATGACATCTGGAAAAGGGCGGGATTTCCAGGGGTGTCCATTAACGACACATCACATGACGGGGCACGAGTTGCAAACTGCAGACACACATTATGGCAAGCGCTGAGGGTGCAATACCCAGACACGTCAGAACATAGGAGCAATAACTTCACGTAAGATGCGTGAGAATGAGGACCCTGTCAATTACATCCAAGAAATTCAAGAGAAGTGGCGCTTGGAAATGCGGGAACCGTGGGACAAAACACTAGCAATTTTTTACCACATACTGATACAGGGCCTCCCAGAGCCGGTACAAAGACAATTAAAGAAATTAGTGGGAATGGAAGCAAAGGCATGGCCGGAAATTCAGCTAACAATAGTGCACCACTGTAGGTTGTGGCAGGAGAAGATGAAGCAAAAAGAAGAAGATAGGAAATCAGAGGAGGCGAAATTGGTACAAAAGAAACTGTCCAAATATGCGATGGAGGGTGCACTAATAACAAGCCCCATACAAGCAGTACAAGCACCAGACGCGACACAACAGCACTCAGTAGCAAAACAAATACAACCAGCACAAGTAACTACAGAAAAAATGCCACCGCCACCACCATATACAGCACAACACCCCACAACACTCCTATGCTCCTCAGGTGGGGAGTAGATCCACACAAATGGGAAACGGGCAAATGAACAACTATAAAGGAAGAGGTGGGGCAATAAGAGGGTGGGGATTTGGGCCAACAGCACAACAACCAGGGGGAGGGTTCCGAGGGTACAACAAATGTGGACATCAAGGGTACTCAGACAGCACTGGGGGGTACCCATGGCAAGCACAAGAGCCTGCAACATGCTAAACGTGCGGAGTGGTAGGGCACATATCACGCACATGCAGGGCAAGACCGGCACAAGCCGGATGGGGAGAGCATGGGCAACAAGGATACAATGGGGGACAACAGTATTACCAACAGACACCACAACAACAGATGGCACAAAATCAAATACAACAACAACCAATGACACCACAACTTCAATACACACAGCATCATCCGCCGGCACAGCAGCACGCACAACAACAGATGACGATGACACAACAACAACACGTCCAGACTGCACAACAACTAACACAGATACAGGACAGTACCCCACAACCCGCAGAAGAACCAATACAACAAACACATCTGGGGAGTGTAACAATACTGGGCCACAACCCATACACAGGGAATGGACAATCACTGTACCCCCAATAGACCAGCCCACAGACGTCCTTGCTGTGTCCCATCCTGTCGGTAACACCTAACCCTGCGGAAGAACCACATATAAAGGTGGCGATGGGTGACAAAACATTTTCCTTTCTAGTAGACACAGGTGCAACTAGGTCTTGCATAAGGGAAGGGAAGTTCAATTTGTCAGGCGATGCCATGCACGCTCAAGGATTCTCTGGGGCTAAAGGGCTGGTTCCTTTTACTGATAACATCTACTTATCTGTTGGGGAGCACGACTTATCTCTAGCGATATTATATTCAAAACAATCACCAGTAAATATTCTTGGAAGAGACATCATGAGCAGGTTGAACATGACTATCTCTTTTACTGACAAGGGAATAGTGTGCTCCACACCAGGCATAAATATGCTCACAGCCCGACACATACTACAGGCTTATTGTGAAAAGAAGGTGATAAGGGCCGAGCCAGTGGACAGGGACCTCTTCCAATATGGGACATACATGGGAATAGTGTGGCTACCGGGAATAGAGGGCAAAGTATGGAGGAGACCTGCGGCATACCTCTTCAGGCCAGAGACACCCACTGATGAAAAGGAAGGGGAAATAATATCAGTGGACGTGGAGGGTACTGTTGCGAAGCAAGACTACATTGCAGTACATGCCCAGGATGGGGAAGGGAAGGCATGGTGAGCAGTGATAGCATTGGCAGAAGGATACAGGCTTACACAGGTATCAGATGAGGAACTGTTTTCTGATGACAAAGGAGATGGGGAAATGGTGTTTGATATGAGTGTGTATATTTGGCTGATGGTAAGACTCAAAGACGTAGCTCAAAAAATGGCAATGGCACTGGAGGTGTCCTGCCCTACTAAGGTACCATTTTGCGAGGAAGACTTAGCTGCAGTACCCACATCGTTATGGACAACTAGTCCCTATGACGTGGGTTGCATAAAGAGCATTGGAGGTGTGCAAATAAAGCTAAAGAAAGGGGCAATGCTGCCTAGGATGAAACAGTACCCACTATCAAAAGAAGCTGATGAGGGGATATATGAGACTATATCAGCCCTAATAAAAAGAGGAATACTAGTACCAACAGAGTCACCATGCAACACGTCAGTGTACCCAGTGCGTAAGGCAAAAGAGGGGTCCTGGCGTTTGATCAAAGATTTAAGGCCTCTCAACCACATTGTGGAAGCAGAGTACCCTATTGCAGCCAACTAAGCAATGATACTGTGTGGAATTCCAGCAGAGGCATCACGGTTCACTGTGATCGACCTCAAAAATGCCTTCTTCTCCATTCCATTGCACCCTGATTAGCAAGACTTAACAAGCTTCACATACCGCACCACAAAGTGGAAACACACTAGGTTGCCACAGGGGTACTGTGAGTCGCCATCAATCTTTAACAGGGTAATACAAATGGATCTGGCCAACATAGAGATGGAAAGCACAGTGCTGCAATATGTTGATGATATTATAATATGCAGCACAACTGAGAAAAAGTGTAGGAGAGACTCAGTCAAAATGCTCACAGTCTTAGCTGAGAAAGTATACAAGGTAGACAAGGAGAAACTGCCGTACTGCCAAGAGCAAATACTTTACATTGGACAGATCATTTCACAAAAAGGAAGGAACATTGCACCACAAAGAGAACTAGCAATTCAAAACACACCACAGCCACAAACAGTGAGAGAACTACAGCAGTTCCTTGGTCTGTGCAACTACTGCAAGGCATGGGTCTTTGATTACAGCTCATACATAGGACCACTACTCAAGGCACTCAGAGAGGCACAGAGGGGCAAAGGAAATTGGAATGGACACGGGAAATGAAAAATGCATTCAATGAATTGAAAAATGCTATTTCAACTGCACCAGTACTGGCCACCCCCAATTAGCAAAAAGAATTTTACATCTTTTCAGATTGTGACTGAACAGTAATGAAAGCAGTACTGACTCAAACGACTAGCATTGGGCACAAGCCAGTGACCTTTTACAATGGCCATTTAGACCCTGTAATGATGGGACATTTCCTGTGAGAACAAAGCCTAGCAGCCGCAGCATTTGGGATGGAAAAATCATCTTCGATTACAATGGGATGCCAAACTACTTTGTATGTAGAACATGCCCTCTTTGCAATATTGACAAAACCAAAATCCACACTGACAACACAAAGAGCATCAGGGTATGAGATTATTCTATCTAGGCCAGAACTGACAGTAGTAAGATGCACTAATGTAAACCCAGCACAATTTATAGCAGAGGAAGCAGTAAATGGAGAATACTCACATGATTGCTCGGAAGCTATAGAAAATTACTCAGGAGCAAGGACAGTGGAGGGAAATGTATTAGAGGTGGGTGAGGTTATGTATATAGATGGGTCATCAACTATTGACCAGAGAGATGGAATAAGAAGAACAGGTGCAGCCGTAGTACGGCTCGGGGAAGATTGGACATTTGTTCCTGTCAAATGTGTTAAACTGCCCCAACACTACTCAGCCCAAGCAGCAGAGCTGTTAGCCATTATCATGGCCCTAGAAGAAGGTAATGACAATAGAATAACAATTAACTCGGATAGTGATTATGTTACATCAACAGTACACTCAGGATTAATAAAATTGGAAAAGAGAGGATTTCGGAGAGCTGATGGTACACCAGTACAACATGCTCTTCTTTTGGCCAAATTAATTGAAGTAATTAATCACCCAGAAGAGGTAGCGACTTGTGAAGTGTCAGGCTCACACCAATGGTGATGACCCAATATCAAGGGGCAACGAAGCAGCTGATGCACATGCTAAACATGCTGCATACTTTGGTGAAATATGGACACTCCCAGAAAAACAAAAACAAAAGGGGGGGTAAGACAAATGCTGATGAAGGATGGGTATACGCACATCCCAGAAACAGAGGTCATGGAACTGCAGGCAGCAGCACCAATGGCAGAAACAGAACTGTGCGTGAAAAGAGGGTGTACCATGTCTCCTACAGATCCACTATGGCGCCAGAACAACACTTGGGAAAGTAGTGATGCCCCTAGCACTGTTAAAAATAGCTCTGACACAATTTCACCATCCCACGCACACAGGGAAAGAGGTAATTGCAGCACGAATAAAGGAAAACTAGTTCTGTCCTGAGTTAAACTCACATGTCACTAATTTCATCAGTAATTGCCTTACATGCCAGCAATTCACAGCCGGTCGTACGCTGCAAGTGATCAAAGGTACCATACCCCAGCCTGAAGGACCCTTCCTGCACCTCCACATTGACTACGTTGACATGATCAATGTATGTCAAGGCTACAGATACATGATTGTAATGGTGTGCCCATTTTCACGATGGATCAAGGCCGGTCCAGTCTCTCATGTTGATGCATTTAGAGCAGCAAAATTCCTGGTGAGGGAGGTTTTCCCAAGGTGGGGGGTGTGCAAAGTATTATGGTCAGACAATGGCCCTCATTTCACTAACAAACTGTTCCAACATGTAACCACTCTCTGCGGGATCAAGCATAAGTTTGCATGTGCGTACCACCCAAATGGCGTATGGAAACGCCTCAACAGCCTTCTAAAGGAAGAAATAGCAAAAATTAAACAAACAACTAAGAAGAGTTGGCTGTACTGCCTCCCCTTGGCCTTGTTTGAACTGAGGAATAGACCAGGATCAGATCACCACCTCACACCCCATGAGGTGGTGACTGGGCACCAAATGCACCTCCCACTCACACCCACTCACACCACCATCAAGGGCCACAATTTATCGCCAATCAACTAGTAATGGTTTTGGTAATGAAATGCACGAATATGTCTCTTCTTTGGTAGAGCTGCTTTTATCTCTCAACAGCTTAAATGGACACAGGCAGGGTCGAAGAATGATCAACAAGGAGAAGCCACCAACGAGGAACAAGAAGAGACAACACAGTGGACAGTAAAAGAAGGAGATACAGGGCCTCATTACAACCCAGACGCTAAGGGGTTAACGGCGCTGTAAAAGGTGTCGGTGCCGTTAAACCCTTAACGCCTGATTACGAGGTCCCTTTGCGGGTTGCACTTTAATGCCTGCTTTTAGCAGGCGTTAAAAAACCAACCCGCAAAGGGACCTAGGAGCTAATTACGGCACCGTAATTTACGGTGCAGTAATTATCGCCTTCCCCATTCCCATTGAGCCCTATGGGCCAAAAATAGGAATGGGGAAGGGGCCATGGTGAATGGGGAATTACCGCCCTGCCAACCTTGGAATGGGGCGGTAATTCCGGCATTCACCATGGCGGATACCGGCATGGACCATGGTGCTTATAGCACCATGGTCCACCGCCTGGGTTGTAATGAGGCCCACAGTTTTATTAAAGAACTTTCAGCGAATGTGGAGCAGTCCACGTTTTACAGGCCCCTACCTGGTTGAAAAAGTAGCCTCCAGTGCATTGAAGCTCAGGGGCAAAGAGGCCTGGACTCACTTGCATGACATCAAGCCCTGCAAAGCACTGACCCCCCCTCTCCTCAGCGAAAGGGCCAACGCTTCAGCAACGACACCAGGAATAGCCGCCAGCCAAGATCAAAACGCCCCAAAAGACACTAACAATCAACACCCTATAGGCCACCCCATGATTACAAGGTCCCAACAAAACAAAATGACTTAGCATTAAGTAAACACTCTCTTGCCACCAGCCATTAAAGGACATTGGCCCTCATTACGACCCTGGCGTTAACCAATGGCGCTATTAGTACCATGGTTAATGCCGGTAATTTACCGGATCCGCCATGGTGACATGGGGAATTACCGCCCCATTCCAAGGTTGGCGGGGCGGTAATTCCCCATTTACCATTGGCCCTTCCCCATTCCCATTTTCGCCCCATAGGGCTCAATGGGAATGGGGAAGGCAGTAATTACGGTACAGCAAAATGCGGTACCGTAATCAACTTCAAGGTCCCTTTGCGGGTCCTTACCTTAACAGCTGGTACAGACCAGCCATTAAGGTCGGGTCCTGCAAAGGGACCTCGTAATCAGGCGTTAAGGGATTACCGGTACCGGTACCATTACCGGTACCGGTAATCCCTTAACGCCAGGGTCGTAATGAGGGCCATTGACAAAGGTATCTGTAATATACACCACACTGTGTAAACACGTGCATGCTCTCTTCTTTTTGTCTCGCACATGCAGGAATTGTGTATTGTTATTGTGGTTGCAGTAAAAGCAAAACATATATATAAAACAGAAACAGAGTCACTGCCCAGGGGTAAATGCTGCCCGCAGACAACAGCACCCCAGAAGCACTATCACATCAGTTTGTATATGTTATAAAAAGACCAAAATACTTAAAAAGAAGAAGGATTCATGTATACTATAACACATTTCTTATAATTATTACTCAATCATTTCCACACCTCCACGAAGCACTACCAGCCCTATGGATGGTGAGGAAAGCGTGGGAAGAGCTTTTCGCCTGGGCATTGAACGATTACCTAATACGCAGGGCTTAACTAAACAATACTAACACAATAACGCATGCCTTCAGAAATGTTCAGGTGGGCACCTATATCATCTACAGTAGCTGCAGGACCGCAGCAAAGGTAAGAGTGGAAATGCCAGTGGTATTAGCAACTGTAATTAAAATGATAACAATATTTTTCACCACTGGCCTGATTTCTGCCGCTGTTGGGCAGGCATACTATGCTTTCTATGTGGCTTTCTATGTTCCCACTACTAATATTTCCCCCCAAATACCCACAAGGAGCACTGTGTCAGGTGGTACAACTAGTACGGGGCAAAACATTAAGAGGAACAAACGAAGCATATCCAGTGATGTAAACGGGGTTGACACATATCTCACAGAATCTGCACACATCTCCAACAACATGTGGTATAAACACATGTCGAAAATTGCTAAGGATACGACAAAAGACAACTGCTATGTGTGTTCATTGATCCCTTACGCCATGAGCGCTTCCAGAACATTTGTTGCCTCAGAAGTGCCTGCAACAACTGCTGAATGCTTGCTATGCTTAGCATTATTCCAAATGAGAGGAAGGTTCCAAGGGCAAAGGGCGACACTCCGATGGAAATCAAGATCGACATACCCATATGAGAACAACTTCATTAAAACACTCCCCATGTATGATGATTCCTGGCAACAGATGAAAGGACTCAAGTATATAGCAGAAGGACCACAAAAAGGAGAAATGCAAGAAGTAACACTGGATTACCTAAAATGTGAGTGGTATGCAAAAGAGGTTGCCGGTGAACCAGGATGCTGGGAAAGATCAGTGATACTGATATATGGGAAGGTGCTCACAAAGGATGGATGGGTGGACGGAGTTGCGGGAAGCAAGATACTGACATTGGCAAAGTCACCCGTGGTGAAAGTGCAAGAAGAAAATGACAAGGGCTATAAAGAATGGACGAAGAGTGCTGCACTGGTGATGTGGTTAGATAAAGAAGAGGAACCAATAACAATACTCCCACTGACAGCATCGACACTGTGTTACCAGCATGACGGAGAGATAGATGTTGGAACAAATGAAGGATGCAAGAGAATAGTGAAGATTCCTGAGGGGGGTGCAGGAACCGCTCTACTAATGGATCACTACTGGGCCTGTGGAGCAAGAGCATACCACAGCATGCCGCCAATGTGAGATGGAGTATACACTATGGTACACATCAACATACCATCACTGGTGGTAACACAGAAGCACGTTAACTTGGAAAATTTCCCAAAAATGGACGAAGGAAATCAAAGAAGGAGAAATTCACCGAGGATGGTAGGAGAGAAACAAGGGAACAACACAGTAGGCCTTTCCAGAGTGAAGAGACAAGGAGAACCACTAACAGGAAACTACTTGTGGGAAAAATCAGAGACAGCCCTGAGTGACATTCCACCAGCACACAGGTTATTCGGCAGAGCAGCAATGTTCTTCTCCTCCATCATACATCCCAGAGTACAAGCATACGCCAATGCCAAATGGTTGCAGACAACCAGGTGGGAGCTCATGCTGACAATCAACACCACAGTGAACAGATTCAATGCAATAAAAGAAGAACTAAGAGCAATACGAATGGTGGCTCTACAAAATAGATATGTACTGGACCTCCTAACAGCAATGGAAGGAGGTGTTTGAGCAAAAATAGGAAGTTAATGTTGCACATTTACCACTACCAATGATGAAGATAACGGTACATTATCGGAGGCAGTATCACAGCTTGCCCAGATGCACACCAAGATGGAAGATGAAGCAAAAGGAGTGAAGAAGGACGGTAGCTGGTTTTCATACATCTTTCCTGGGTGCCATCTTGGTTATCAGATGGCCTCAAAATAGTAGCAGGATGTGTGATTTTAGGAATGGCTGCTAGAATGGGGATGAAGGTATGGAAGACAAGATCTAAACACACTGCTGAGGAAATGATAGGTATGCATGTCCTAATGCCAGCTGAAGATGACAAGAATGCAGACATTATCATCAAGGAACGTGAACGACTGCATTAACAAATAGTGGAAGCAGACTTGTACCCCCCATCAATTAAAGTAAAAAATCCAAGAAACCCGAAGAACTATGTTGGGAAGTGGGTTTACTGCGAACCCGGTGGTGGATGTGTTTATATGTATTGGTCTTTTGAAGACCATGTAGACAGATACGGACACTTGGTGGGAATAACGAAGGTATGGCGAATAAGAGGAGACAAGAGAGTGGATAATTTTGTGGTCGACAAGTCAACCAGAGGGGGGACTGAAGAGGTAAAATGGGATGCCCCCTTCCCCGATTCTCAGCCAGACCATGGCCTAGATAGTCAAGGCCTAAGCACCCACCACGAGAGGAATTCAACCTGCTCACAGATGCCCCAGACGTCAACATCTACCGTGGCCACGCCCCACTCACTACCATGACGTAACAGACCGTTTACGCATACTGATGCATCGTTATTATTTTTCACATAGGCTAAGCTACAGCACCGGAGAAACGCAAGATGCAAGAAGAGCTTGTGTACATGCTTGCAAATGCTTCATCGCTACTATAACCACCACAACATAAGACACTCATGTATAAGGACCCCTTCTGCTCACCGTGACGCCCATGTTGTGAACCATATGCCACCTCTCATGGATCAGGCCAACATAGGCCTCAGCCCCAGAGTAGGCCACAAGCTCAAAAGCCACAGGCCCAGAGATGCTCGGATTGAGCTGCAAAGCGCTGATCATGCAGAACAAACCCTGACGAGGGCCTCACAGCCAAGGCCATGAAGTTGCAACCAACACTCTGCGTGGCCCGAGCCAAGCTTACTCCTGCTGCGGCTAACCACCCCTCAGAGCCGAAATACAAATCAAATCTCATAATTCTGTTCCAGCCACGGTCTCACCACACGTGACCAAGCCGACCTGATGCGGTGCCAAGTTACTACTGACTTCTGCAATTGTATTCATGCTCCCCTCTTGCTTCTCCACACTTTTTGACTGCTATCTCTCTATTCTCTCCTCCTTTCCCTTTTCCCTTTTCCTATCTCCTCCCCTTAATTTCTTCTATGCACCTACTCTATCAGAATTGTCCCTGGACTTAGTATGATAGCAACCTCGTCTGTCTCTTCCTCCCTCCCCTTACTGGTTTTTTCCTCCACACAGCCCCTCCAGCACTATCTGAAATGTCGTCAGGCCTAGTATGATAGTCCCTTGTTTTGTTCCTCCCTACCTTTCTGCACCCCTCTCCCTCACCTCTTGTTTTTCTCCGGCTCTACCATAAATGTTGTCAGGCCTAATACGGTACGATAGTTAATTTCACATCCTTACTGTTCATGGCCTGTAAGAATGTAATTGTATTTTCCCTTGTCCCCTCCCTTGCCATGAAGCGCTTTGAAACACATTGTGTATAGGCGCTATATAAATAAACTATCATATCAAGGACCAGGGACTGCACGAACGTGCTTCACATGGTCTGATTCTGAAGAGGAGTACACTAGAATATCGTCTATGTATACAACAACACAGACGTCAATGAGTTCACGAAGGACATCGTTCATAAAATACTGGAAGGCTGCTGGTGCATTGCACAACCCGAAGGGCATCACATGGTATTCGAATAACCCGTACTTAGTGCGAAAAGCAGTCTTCCATTCGTCGCCTTTCTTTACACGTACCAGATGATATGCCCCTCGGAGATCTAATTTAGTGTAGATGCAAGCGTCCTTTACTTGGTCTAGTAATTCGGGGATCAGAGGCAATGGGTGTCGGTTCTTAACCGTGATCTGATTTAATGCGCGGTAGTCTCTGCACGTTCGAGGTCACCTTCCTTTTTAGGCACGAAGAACAAAGCTGAAGATGCAGGGGACTTGGATGGACGAATGAAGCCATTAGCAAGGTATTGATTTAAGTATTGTCGTAGGTGAAGGTTTTCGGGTTCGGTAAGGGCGTAGATCCTACTACATTGAGGTTGTGCACCGGGTATGAGATTGATTTGACAATCGTATGATCTGTGAGGTGGTAGTGTGTTTGCCTGTTCCTTTTGGAAAACATCCTGGAATTCTTGATATTCCTGAGGTAACTGCATGACTGGAGTAGCGACTGTGGCCAGGCCTTGGTTCAAGGTTTTTTTTGGGTAACAAGTATGTGCACAATCCGGGAAGGTTATTCTCTTCTCTCGCCAAACAATACAAGGATTATGTGTTTCCAACCAAGGTATCCCCAGTATTATTTGGAACTGCGGGGCTTTGATTAAATCAAACACAATAGTCTCTCGATGCCCATCCTGACCCAATAGTGTCATCTCTGCGGTGGAATGAGTTACAGGCCCAGAGGCAATTTCAGTTCTATCGACTGTGGTGATGACATCCAAAGTGGTCTTTTTGCAGAGAGATAGATTCATCCTAGAAGCCAACTCCTGGTCCACATAGTTTCCTATGGCCCCGCTATCAATGTATTCCCTCACTGCGTGCATATGTGATGGCTGCCTTGGATCTATAAGGACCATTGGTATGATGAAGTGCGAGGTCTGAGTATCCTTCTTCAAGCTCGGCAAGCAGACCTCTACGCTTGTTGGGCGTGGTCGTTTCCTGAATCAGGCTCTGTTTGATTTTTATCAGCAACTCCGACTACTTTTTTAGATGTTTTTATAGGGCAATCCCGTAGAAAATGTCCTGAGGCCCCACAGTACAGACACAATTGCATCTGCCGTCTTCTTTCTCTTTCCTTTTGAGTTAAGGGTCCCTTGACCCCCCCCAATCTGCATCCGTTCTGATACATCTGTTCCTTTGAGGGTAACATTGGGTTTAACCAATACCCGATTCTCGAACTTAGCTCGATCAGCCTTTCTATTCTGAAGTCGGTGGTCTAACTGGACCACTAAGTCTATATATTCTGCACAATCCTGAGGTGGGTTCACAATTTGGGCCAAAACGTCTTTGAGTTCACCCCGAAGTCCACGATGAAATAATGTAATTCATTTTACCTCTGGCCATCCGGTTTCCACCACTAACCTATTGAAAGTGGTGATATAGGTTAGTAGATCCTGGTTACCTTGTCGTAATGATAAAAGTTTGTTATCCAGGGCCTGTTCCTGTGAATGTCTGGAAAATAGTCTTTCCATGCTCAATTGAAAACCTTGAAAATCCCGAAGAAGAGGGTCATCCTGGTTAACTAACGGAATTGACCAATCCGCTGCGCTGCCACTAAGATATGATAGTACAAAGGCTACTTTGGTTTGGTCGTTCGGAAAATCTCCAGGTCTGCATAAAAAGTGCAAGCGGCATTGGTTCATAAACACGGCAAACTTTTTTGGGTCCCCAGCAAAACGTTCGGGTGGAGCTAAAGGGCTGCTCCCTGGTAGAACCACTTGCACAGGATTGCTCGATGAAACAGAAGTTGGATTCCCCCGAGTCCAGGCATTGGGGTTTGCCCAGCTTGGTTTTGCAGTAATTGTCCAGCAAGATCATCAGTGCGCTCCTTTGACACAATCAGTTCTCTCCTGAGGGCATTAGTCTCTTGGCGCGCAGAGTGCACTTCTGCCCTAAGTTCCCCTAACAATAGTGCTACTTTGTTGGTTTCTGAGGTTTCCATAACGCCCAGGTGGGGATTTGTAGATAGGCTTTGCGTTCTGTTACGCTCAACTGGCTCCCACAGGGGCGTCGGTCGGACCCG
The DNA here is from genome assembly GCF_040938575.1 of Ambystoma mexicanum. Lineage (NCBI taxonomy): Eukaryota > Metazoa > Chordata > Amphibia > Caudata > Ambystomatidae > Ambystoma > Ambystoma mexicanum. The sequence continues at coordinate 1,075,684,340 of NC_090925.1, forward strand.
GACAGCTGCGGTCTCCACCCACGTGATGCGTAGTGCAGCGATGACTGACTGGATCTGCCCTCCTTATCTTGTCTGCTTAACCCGTAGAAATATTCTCCTGCAAGTGGAGAGATGGATTTAGCCATTTGTGGATTCAAGTGATGGCACCCCCACAGTCCTCCCCAACTAATCACCTCCGAAATGCCCTCACAGCAATCTCACCTTATATTCTTGAAAGATGAGCTCTCCATCCTGCGTGGATTTGCAGGGGCGCGTCGATTCCAGTTACTTCACTGGTTTGAAGGCTCAGGAGAGTTCCGGAGAGTATTGATTCTGAGGTTCCTGGTGAGGTCCAGTAAGTATTAAGTTCATATAGTTCAATATGTCCGATGTTCACTCTTGTTCCCCCCTTCCTTTCTTGTCTTGCAGCTGGCTCGTGAAAAGATGCTCTTTTGGCAGCTGGTGGCGCTCAGGTAAGAGTCTGTGTCACCCGTGCTGTCCGGTAAATGTTGCACGAGGAAAACGTGTTGTTTTGTCTCTCTTTACAGATGCGGCACGTGAAAATATGGAGAGTCACAAAAGGATGCCTCCGGTGGTAAATCAGGTAAGTCTATGGTGGTAAGAATTATATTATTTGGTTCCATTGGCTCACCTTGTGGTTTTCTTTTGTCTCCTAGGTGCTGAAGTTCGGCGAAGAAATGATGGAGGCAGCGCCGACCCGAAGGATGCTGTGAAGACTGGTGAGTATGGCGCGGCGCTGCAGCTGGAGGTGCGGCGCGTGCAGAAATGATGTTCTTTACAGGTCCGGAGACCAGATGGATCCAGAATCAGGTGTGGAATAGAAATAAGTTTGTTTTCTAACCTTGTCCCTTTCTTTCCTCTTTGTTTTAGGAGCTCCGGATTCGAGGCTGGCGTGGCAGAAGACTGGATGCAGGCTGCAGGCACGGTGAGTGTTGCGCTACCGGATGCAGAATAACGCGAAGCGTGTGTAGCTGGTCGGGTGTGGTTTAAATAGCCTCAAAAGTAGTCCCAGGTAAGAAGTCCCTAGAACCACACCCGAGTAAAAAAATAGTCCCTGTAGAAAAATAGCCCCTTTCAGGCTTCATGTTGGATTGGAGTCATTTGCAGCATGGTCTGCCTGAGGTAAGTAATGACTATGAGCCTGGCGCCTTAGGCGCCAGGACTGATTCCTACTATGAGCCTGGCGCCTAAGGCACCAGGACTGAACCCAGATAGCCCCTAGCCGGGGCTGCTGAGGTTTTACTAAATGTCTAGATGCCTGCTCCCGGGGCTAATTGGCTTGGTCCGGATGCCTGGGGGTAGGCATCATGAAAGGTAATGAGAGTACCTGATGAGTTTCTATTCAGACCCCAGATACCTATGAATGAGGAAGGGGGCAGATATTCCCCCTAGAATTACAAGCAGCCGTACTACGAGGAGAATTGGCCATGCTCAAAGGATTTGATGATGAGGGAAGGCCATGGAGAACAGTGATTGCTATTGAAGAAGGGTTCAGATTAACTGACTTCACTGACAAGGATATGTTTAAAGACGACCCTTCAGATGATGAAGTGGTGTTTGAAATAAGCATCACATATTGGATTAGAACAGAAAGAAGAGAGATTCCACAGCGAATGGCAATCATGAGACAAAGTCCCATATATTTTGATGAAAATATGGAAAAGGTGCCCATTTCTTTATAGACAACAGGCCCTTATGACGTAGGACTACTGAAAGAAGTAGGAGAGGTTAAGGTTAAGCTGAAACCTGGAGCAATGTTACCTCGTGTAAGGCAGTATTCTATGTCAAGAGAAGCAGATGATGGGATTTTTAAGAGCTTATCAGCCATGATGGATCAAGGCATTCTAGTGACCTCAGAGTCACCATGTAATACTGCAGCGTACCCTATCAAAAAAGGTAAAGGGGGTCATGTTGTTTAATTTAGGACATGAGGTTGATTAACCAAATTGTAGCGGCAGACTTTCCTTTAGTTCCTAACTCTGCAACAATCTTATGTAATATCCCGGTTGAAGCACAATATTTTACTGTGATTGACTTGAGAAATGCGTTTTTCTCAGTCCCAAGGGTATTGTGTGTCTCCATCGATTTTTAACAGAGTCCTGCAGATGGACTTAAGTAATATAGATTAGCCAAGTGTTGTTTTGCAGTACGTAGATGACATACTAGTTTGCAGCATGTCGGAAGAAGTGTGTAGACGTGACTCGATTCAATTGATGATTATTCTCGCAAAGAAAGGATATAAAGTGGATAAAGAGAAATTGCAGTACTGGTAAACGGAAGTGTTGTATAAAGGACAGTTAATCCCACACAAAGGAAAGAAAGTTATACCAGAAAGGGCTGAGACGATTTGGAAAACAGCAAAACCGCACACGATAAAACAAATGCAGCACTTTTTAGGACTTTGTAACTATGTTAGAGCATGGGTATTTGATTACAGTACGTATACAAAGCCATTGTTGCAAGCCTTGAAAAAAGCACAACAGAACTTGAAAAAGATTGATTGGACTGAGGAGATGGAGAAAGGCTTTGATGAATTGAAAAAAGCATTTTGTACGACTCCTGTTTTAGGAATTCCCAATTATGCAGAGGAATTCATTTTATTTTCACACGCAAATGGAACAGTTATGTCAGCAGTGCTTATGCAAATAACTACGTTAGGGTATAAGCCCCTGGCATATTACAGTGGGATTTTAGACCCAGTCATGAGGGGTCACTTACTGTGTGAATCATCGCTGGCAGCTGCTGCATTCGCTATTGAGAAGACCGCTCGTATTGTAATGGGATGATCCATGACGTTATTTGTTGAGCATGCTCTGTTTGCAGTCGTAGAAAAACCTAAAGCTACCTTGACATCTCAAAGGGTTTCTGCTTATGAAGTAGTAATATCGAATTAATCTGATGATTAAAATAGTCCGATGTAAAACAGTGAACCCTGCCATGTTTGTTGCTGAGTCATTGGAAGAAGGCGAGCAAGGGCATGACTGCTCAAATTGTGAAGAGTTATATGATGATATCCCGAGAGTAAAAGAAAATGCTCTCACCACAGGAGAAATTGTTTTTATTGACGGTTCCTCGAGAATCGATCAAACTGATCGACAACGGTATACAGGTGCTTCTGTGGTAAAGCATAAGGCTAATGGAGAGTTTGAAGTAATGACAAGTGCAAGACTACCATCTCATTTCTCAGCACAGGCTGCAGAATTGGTGGTGCTTATTGTCGGGCTCGAAAAACACGTAGACCAGGAAGTGACAGTCTATAGTGACTCTGCCTATGTTACGCCGACCGTGCATGCAGGATTGGCACTCTGGAAAAGGAGTGCCTACCTCCGAGCAGACGGCACTCTGGTTCAACACACTGCTATATTGGATAGGCTCATTAAAGCACTACAGCTCCCAGTAGCCATTACAATAGTTAAGTGAGCAGCACACACTAAGAGAACATATTTTATTTCATCTGGAAATCAAACTGCAGACAAAGAGGCAGGAAAATTTGCATATTCACTGGACATGATGACCTTTGATACGCAAGATGTGAAAGAGAAAATTGTGGCGATGAAGCGTGTGAATGAAGGTTTTAATAATTTGGCAAAAAACACAGATTATGGAAATACAGGGTAGCACTTCACAGGCAGAAACAGATCTGTGGATACGGAGGGGATGTTCATTATCTCCCACCGAAGTACTTTGGCAACAGTGCAGCACTGTTAAACCAGTAATTCCTGTAGCCTTGTTAAGGGTGGCGTTGGAACAGCTACACTACCCGGCGCATGTTACTAGGGAGAGCCTCGCAGAAGCTATTTCAGAGGATTGGTTCGTAAGGAACCTGTTAGAACACGTTGCATTTTATGTAGTAAACTGCATTGTATGTCAAATGTTTACTGCTGTGCACACACTGCAAACAGTCAGAGGAGTTATTCCTTTACCAAATGGTCCTTTTCAGTACCTACACATTGATTATGTGGATATGCTGCAAGTCTGTAATGGTTATAGGTATATGATAGTGGTAGTGTGCCCGTTCTCGAGATAGATTGAATCTGGTCCATAAACACATCCTGATGCCACTTGCACAGTGAGATTCCTAGTTTGATAAGTATTTCCTAGATGGGGAGTATGTGAGGTGCTGGGATCAGATAATGTCCCCATTTTGTAAATGAAGTATTTGAACAAATCAGCTTATTGCGTGGCATAAAACATACGTTTTCTTCGGCTTATCATCCACAAGGAAATGGGATTTGTGAGAGTCTCAGCGGCCTATTAAAAGAAATAATTGCCAAGCTAAAATTGACTCTAAAAAAGGGGTGGCTGTATTGCCTGCCTCTTGCGCTATACTCTCTTAGAAATCAACCTGGCTCGAACCACCACCTCATACCCGGTGAACCTGTTACTGGAAGACGAATATGAACACCTTTAACTACTCCATTGAGGATTAGGAGTGATGCCCAAACAACTGCAGAATTGTTAGGAACTGAATTGCAAGAATATTTAACATGCATGTCCACAAGTATTTCTGTCATTTCAGACCAAGTCGAGTGGAAGGGTGTCGGGCTAAGAAAACAGATGGAGACCATTCAGCAACTCGAGTGCAAGAATAATCTGTACCAAAGGTCTTTCCAGGAGACCATGTGCTTATCCGAAATTTCACCAGGAAGTGGCACGAGCCCAGATATGGTGGCCTGTTTATTGTAGAGACGACTACACAATCAGCTATTAAAGTTATAGGAAGAAGAGCATGGATTCATCAAAGAGACTTGAAAATCTACACTCCTCCTGGATCCCCACCCCATTCGGAAATCAAGTCAAGAAAAAGCAGTTCAGCATGTGCAGTCAAGATCTATGACGAGGAAGAAGGACACAGAGACTATCTAAGGATAGACAAAGAAAACTTTGGACTGTGGCTTTCCTGGAAAGCATTATTTGTGTTTGCTACAGCAGAGAGTGGAAAAATCATTGTTCTGAAGCCACAGGGGTGTATTGACTTTTGACTTTGAATTACAAACGTAGGAGCAGAGCAATGCTAGACTTGGTTTTCGTGTTTGATGACTGGAAAAGGGAGCAGTTCCCGGACTCTTTCCAAACAGAGTTTCTTTTCAGAGGATTTTATGGTCCTCACTGATGTGGATGTGCACAGACTACTTCTTGCTGTCTTCATTTTCATACTCAGAGCTTACCCTGTTCTTCTTGGCCTTTGTGTTGACATTCAGACTTTTCTCCAGGATCCTAAGAATGCTCCAGCAATTAGACAACTTTTTCCAGCAATTCTAAACCAGTTCAGACTATTGTCTGAACATTTATTTGAGCACACAGATGGTTCTGCATGATGAAGATTTTCACAGGCTACTTGGATTGATTCTTTATCCTTTGGTTTGCAATCATGCCATGCTTGTTGGATGACGCACAAGCACCTCTGCATTCCTGAGGTAGCCCAGAAATCGACCTGCAATAAATTGGCTGATACATGAACTCTGCAAGCAAGGTCATTCATCACGTGGTGCATCTTTGTGAACAGATAAAATGATCCTGTCAAATGATGATGCTCATAAACTATGCGGTATGGGCTTCCATTTCTTGATTGAACAGTGCCCACATCTTGTTGGTAGGCAAATGATGTGCATACATTTCTGAGAGATCCAAAGAATCAGCTTGCCCTTAATCAATTTCTAACAGACATTATGAAATAGATTCATTGTTTGTACAATGTTTCTTGTCACAGGATGATGTCCATCATTTAGTGGCATTAATCTTCTACTACCTACTCTAAGCACATCCCTACCTTGTTTGGCGAAAGGACTATACATTTCTCTTCACCAAGAACCCGATTAATTGTCAAGCAATTAGCCAGTTGCTTGTGGAACTCATGGAAAAGATACAGCAGCTGTCTGAGTGGTTATACGATTGCCTGAATAAAGCATTTATTCTTTCCTTAAAGTTAAGTACAGGCAAATCATGTGGTCCTTAAACCACTTAGCTATTCCAGAAAGAGAGACACAACGACTATCAGTATCTTCACATTGTTGAGGCATCTTGTATTGGTGCATAATTTATGACTGCCTTATGTTTTTTGTCATTCTGATCCTGGTAATACATGCTGCATGTTAAGGATCCAAAAAAAAGGGAGAGTTCCTTTTCTTTACCCTACTCCTAAAAAAAGGGAGGAGTCCAAATTGCAAGAGATCCTAGGCCTTATGTGATTGTTCCTTCTTCAGTAGCTTATGTGAAAGAACCTGGTCCTGTGGCAAATGTCACTGTTCTTATTTAATAAGACGTCCTTATTGAGGAAAAGGCATCTGAGACGTTATTATTGAGCATCAGATACAGAATATTAGAGAGAGACAAATTAAGTCTCCTGTAATCACTCCTACACCAGTAGTACATGTAAAAGCACCAGTTGTACTAACTAATGTTCCTAGGATCTCCCCAGTAAGCAAATGTTTTACTGATATAATGCATGATATATTCATTGAGCCACATGTGGCAAGGAGGAGACCTAAGAGATATGCACCAGAGGATGATTATGAATTGAATAACTATCTAGAGAGCACAGCACACTTAGGAAACAATGTTTGGTATCAGCACATGAAAGAGGCGGGTTAGAGAACGTCTAAGGAGGACTGCTATGTATGTGCACTGCTGCCTTAAAGTATGGGAAAATCTAAGGTTTTCAAGAGGCCAGTTTATGGGTCGAACAGCGTACCTAAAATGGGCAACTGAATGGACAGATCCATATTAAGATGACTATGTGCAGGACACAAAGACATGAGCAAGAACCCAGACTAAGAATCACGTGATCAGGTATGAACAGCCCGTAGTTAAAGGAGCTGGAATCAGATGGAAAGTAACCAGAAGATTGAAGAGCTCAGAAAAAACTAACCAAGAGATTCGAAGATGGAAGGAAAGAGGCCAAATGCAGATCTGGGGTTCAGAGCTCTCTCCAGACAGTTGGGAAGAATGTGTGGTAATCTGCAGAGATTGGGTAATAGTTGGTCATTAACGGCCAACTGTTGAAAATGCGGAAAAACTGTGCAAACCATTATGGTCAAAACTTGCTAAACTACTGACATGGGTTGAAGATAAAGGAGGACCTTTGCAGATAGTGCCACTGGAAAGTGCAAAGCTGTGATTCATAAATAATGGCACAAGAGAAATAGGAAAAAATCAGAACTGTGGACGAATTTTTGATGCACAAGGAATGAGTGTTGGAACAGCAGTGATAATGGATCATTATTGGGCTTGTGGATCCAGATCTTATATGAAGCTGCCCATGGATTGGGAATGACTTTGTTCCATTGTGAATGTTCATGTTCCAGTACTGGTGATTCTAAAAAGTGATCTGAACATTGGTGAATTCCCGAAAGCAGATGCACATCTAAGGAAGAAGAGGTCTGCAGAACATTTGGGCTAACTGAAGAGGGAGAACTATTTTTCTGCTAAATCAATAGGGGTTTTTGATTCAATCCCATATGAACACAAACTGTTCAGCAAGACCTTGTTGATATTTACGATAATCTTCTTGCCCAGGATCCAGACAGAAGCAAATACTAAATGGCTGCAGATAACCAGATGGGAGCTCCTGCAGCTGGTCAACACTAACATTAAAGGATTCAATGCAATTAAGGAAGAACTGAAAGCCATAAGACAGATGACTCTTCCGAATAGATATATCTTGGATATGATTACAGCTATGGATGGAGGTGTTTGTGCCAAAATCGGAGAATCATGTTGCACATTTATACCTTCTCATGACGATGAGAATGACACCTTGACAGAGGTCATATCCATGTTGACAGACCTACATGTCCAGATGATTGATGAAGTAGAAGACATTTCTGATGAGAGTTGGTTTGGAGCAGTTTTCTCATGGGTTCCACAATGGATGGCAGATATGTTCAAGTTTCTTGGAGCCCTGTTAGTGAAGATCATGCTTGGATTTTGTGTGATTAGGATAATAATCTCACAATGCAAGAAGGCTGCGAAGAAAGCTGTAGGAATGAAGATCATGATTGATGTTGAATCAGGATGGATGACTAAAGAAATGACAGATGAAGAGATCAGAGACTATGTGAAAACCAGCATACACACACCGGAAGGTACAAAGTTCCTGTTTCCCACACATTGGAAGAAGTACGTGGGAAGATGGATTTACTGTAGCCCTACTGGACACAGCATCCTTATGACATGGAGCATTGATGAGCATGTGAAATCAGCAGGAGTCCTGAAAGGAGTTGTGAAGATTTGGGTCCCAAAGAACCAGTTTTTCAAACAAGGATGTCTTGATGTAAAGATTGATAAAGAAGTGGTTGATGAATTGCCCAGATTGGGGAGTGTAGAGGTACAGTCAGACATCCTCACTCCAAGCTTCACCCCATGTTGCCTATATGTTGGAACCAGAGATGACGATATGTGCCGTTCCAGTCAGTGTACCAATACTGCAGAGAACCTTCGAGACAAGGTACCCATTAAGGAAACCCTATCTAAATGGACGGAGACAGCACTCTTTTGGATGAGGTGCCAGAAGAAATATGCATTTGAACACAGAGAGGAGCCTGATGATGTCACATGAAAGGGAGTTGGCGTATCTGGAAGCTGGATGGAGAGAAGAAAGATAACAAGTATTCTCTAAAGACTTAAAGAATAGACGGTACAGATGAGCAACATTTCGGGCTCGAGATGAAGATGCTCAGTCTACAAAAACACTGTAAATCAGTTTACATGTGTACATAGCAATGTACATAACGTGGATGTTCCATAACGCACTTTAGCAGGCCTGAACGTTCATAAAAAAGGAAAAGACTTTCAAAATGTGTGGCGCAGTCGGAAATTGCTGATGGCATGTCAAGATTCAGAGACTATAGGGCTGACTTAGAACCAAGGGAAAAGACCACAGTACAACTGAGGCCTGTCAAGAAAGCTACAACGAATGTGAGAAAGGAACAAGCTCTTGTTTGAAGCAGTATGAAAAACACAGTAAAGGTTTGTACAGGTCATTGTTTAAAGGATTAAATACTGAAAAAGGCTTGAAAAGAGTGGTCTTCAAGTCACATGAGTAAAACCAGAACAGCTTGGGACAGGCAGTACCGAAACTAAAAAGACACAGTGAAGCTATACTCCCTTGATATCCCAGACGAAGTCCAGAGCTACAAAGCCAAGTTCAAAAGCTAATTATCTGACAAACTGAAGGAGTGTTGACAGATAGTGGGTTAATTAGAGGGAGGCATGATCACGCTGAGCTTCCATGCACCTGTAGTGATAGCCTGCGTGCTGCTAGCATGAGGAATGTTCTAGAAGGGTACAAGGGTGCCAAACCAATCATAGTGGGCCGTATAATGAAGAAGCCCTATAGTATGAAGACCCAATGGATCGTTGTGTATTTAGTGACGACAATAGTGACCAGTTATTGGGGGTGGGTTCTGATGCCCACCCGGCTTAAGTACCCAATCATAACCAGTGGCTATATAGAATGTATACTTAGATGTTCACGGAGAGCCAACCACAGGTGCCCATACATTTTGTAGTATGCCACGTAATATGATGTCAACAGTGACAAATTTGTGTTATAAAAGGACTGTTTTTTAATTAAATGTTTTGAGGCTAAGCTGTGTGGCATCGGATGATGGCTGTTGTACGCCCTGTTTTAGATAATTGATATTAAAACAGTAAAGCACTTTGCCAACTTCCTGAGTCGTTTTTTTTATTGATGCCTGAGTAACTTCTGCATCCCCATCCACCTCTGAGTATTGCTACCTCGTCTTAAAGGGCTCTTGGGAATAAGAGTTCACAGTGAATTGTGAGTCTGGCCATCTATAGTCTGTTGAGTACCATTTGTAACCTGCAAATGTGTTCCTCTCTGTCACTGGCGTGGACGAGGATGTCATCGCTGACGTTCAGTACTCCAGGAATTCCTTGGATTACTTCTTGGATGGCTTGTTGGAACACCTCTGCAGCAGATGATATTCCGAAACTCAGCCTCTTATATCGGCTCATGCCCAAATGTGTGGAGAAGGTTGTGATGTATCATGAATCACTGTGTAGTTTCAGCTGGTGTAGACTGCATTGAGGTCCAGTTTTGAGAACACTCAAGAGCCTGTGAGGTCCATTATTGTTTCATCCAGCATCGGGGTGATATGTCTGCACATTTTATGGCTTCGTCTATGCAGATTTGCACTTTTCCCAGGTGTTTACGTTTCTTATTGACAACCATTGGGGACACCCATGGTGTTGGGCCGGGCGCTGGTTCGATGATGTCAGCCTTCTCTAGATATTGTAGTTCTTTTGTCACTGGTTCTCACATGAGAAGTTATCCTGTGCCGTACCACTCGGAGATGAACTGTACGGTCAACATGTAGTTTAATCAGCTTTCCTTTCAAACATCCTATGCATTGGAGAATGCCAGGGTGTTTTGCAAGCAGGTTGGTGATGTCCGTAGAGTCAGTAATGTCGCAGATGAACTTTATGAGTCCTAATTCCTCTGCTGACTCTCAAGTAAGCAGACATTAAATGCCTGCGTCTACTACATGCATTGTTGATTGGATTCCCTTTTCTCCTCTGCTTATCGCAGTCCGGAAAACTCCCGCCACCGGCAAAGGCATTTTGCTTGCATATGCAAATAGCAGGGTCTCTGTACATTTGATTTCTGGCTGGGGATGTAGTCGGAACATTTCAGCCAGCATGACGTTCCCTGATGCTCCAGTGTCGATCGTCATCATCGTTTCCTGGCCTTTTATGTTAAAGATACACTTGGGTCTTCTATTCTTCCTTGTCAATGTGTTTCCCTCTTGTTCTAGTGCTGAGATGAGGTGAATCTTGCCTTTTCTTTTGTCCATCCCGCTTTAAATGAATGTTGCTGCTTTTTCATGCTCGTCTCCAGAATCATCCATTGAGGAATTGTCACCAGTCACCACCAATCATGTGTCTGCTTGCTTCTTTTTCTTGGAAACAGTTTGCGGCGGTAGTGGTTGCGTGGGTTGGGAGGGGGCATGATGATCGACACACACGTGTGTAATCATCCCTTCTGCTGCATGCTCCACACGTGGTGCCTGTGCTGGGCAATTCCTTTTACCATGTTGCGCCCATCTACACCATCTGTATTCAGTCAGCCCTGGAATTTCTTGGTTGCCACCATTATGTGGTATGCGTGTCACAGTTCTCGTCCTTGGGTGCTTGGCGGTTTGTGACTTGTGCTACTGTTACCGTTGATGGCGCCATTTGTAACTTTTGCAAAGTTGTGGCCATTTGCACTACTAGTGCGGGCGATAGCTCTCTCAGGCATCCGTATTCTAGTATCCTCTCCAAGGTGATTCATTTCTTAATGAGCACCATTCTTCACAGCATTTCTGAGCTCATCCCATTAATAATTTGGCGCCTTATCTCCTTTTCAAAGTCATCAAATTCACAGGACAATGCTAGCCGCTGGAGCCTTGTGTGGCCGGCATCAAGTGTTTCATCTTTCGTCTCTACTGTGGTACAGAAGTTGCATGTCTCATAGTCAGGGTTCAGTTGCGGCATGAAGTGTGCTGTCAGTGCATCTTTTGCCAACTGGTATACATCTGCTCCATCTCCAACTGCTAAAGAGTGGAAAATGTGTAAGATGTCATCACCTACGTTGAGCAGAAGGTGTGATCTCATTTTCCTTTGGTGTTGTTACGTCCTTACAGTCCATTGCCATCTAAAATGTTTGAATACAGATCATCCAGCGGGGCCCCACTGATGATTGGTCTGTGTAAGGGTCAAAAGGACCTAGCACTGCGTGGTACCCCCATGGTTTTGGTGTGTTGGTGCCAGTGGCGTCAGTGATGCTGCTAGTCTCACTGGTGTGATGGGCCTCGGTGTTGACAGCTCCGTAGCCATATTGTATTGTCTTCGTTCTGCTGATTACCAGTGCAGTCCATGTTGTGAATGAGTGGTTGGGGACACTCTTTCTCCGTGATGAATTGTGCTGGGTTGCGCTTTTTGTGGTTTCACTAGTCCCACTATGTCTTGAGTGGGGCGCAGGTTTGCTGGCTGGCAGTTCCTGTCTTGTGCGTCCAAAAATTGCTTTTCTTTTTTTTTTAAAGTTCTTTCAGCCGAGAGAAAGATGTGTTGTTTGTGGTGCGCATGAGTTAATTTTGCAAACTCGTTGCCAGTGTAAAGTTCCCTGCCTGTGCTGCCGGCAGGGATCAATGTGCTTTAAGGCCTAGCATTATAGGGCCTCAGGTCACGCTGCGCAGCTCACAGAAAGCATGTCACACCCATTAGCTGGTAACTCCCGCACTGCTGTCTTCTGACAAACCGGTTCTTTATTACGCCTCACATCACCGCGCATGCAGGACGTGAGGCGGATGTAACACGTGCCTCACATGCTTTTATCAGGTGTTGCTCTCGCTGTCCCTAGCCACACGAGGGATCATGATGAGAGCAAGTGCATCCACAAGACAATACCCTGCTATGGTGGCATTGTGCACACTGGTGTGGTGGAACAGGGGAGCCCTGGCAGGCACGGCTGAGAACCTATTTTTGAAGACTGCCAGGGCTCAGCCCACTTAAAGCCCTCTGGTACTGTAGTATCTGAAGAGCAGGGGTATCCGTTGCTCAAAGTGCAGAAGGTGAAGTTCATAAGCTTGGTGTGTGGCGAAATTAGGGCAAAATAATGGACCAAGGACTTTGGTGTATGGGGTGCAGTTAAATCCAGTGTATTGTCATGCACCAGTGCTTGTATAGGGAGTTGGATACAAGGGCATTCAAAAGTGAAGTGAGGAGCAGGAAACCCAGGAGCTGACTTTTGCACTGTGACTGGAGAAGCGTCCTGTCCTAGACAACACTGCACTTGAATGTGGCAGTGAGTGAGGGACTTCAGTGAACAATGCATTTCTCAATTCCTTCACTCACTTTCACGCTTCACCCCCATGATGACTAGGATGTGGCTTCACACACTGTACATAGAACCACGATTTATATTTCTTCCTGCATTCACTGGAGGGACTTTCTTTGACGCAAGGGCAATCGAAAAATGTTTCAAAATGATGCTTTGGGAAATTACAGACATGAGAACATAATCAATTTTAGAATGCCTCAGTGCACAAGGCCAAAGTGTGCATGGACAAGTGCATTAACTAGAACTAGAGGGCACAGATGAAGACTGCTTTAAAGTCCCCATGATCTACCCTTCATCCAATTCTCAACATAATGGAGACTCGCCATGTTGGTTTGAAGGAATTGGCAGGAAGAATGTGGCTATAGATTGCATCACTCTGCACGTGGATTAGGCCAGTATTGAGACACAATCAGGGACTAACACATTCTGAGGTATAGCGACAGTAGAATGCATGAGGAGTTCTGATTCAAGTTGAATTTATAGTTTGAAGAGTCTGATGGGGGCAAAAAGGATGTGATCTACCATGCTAATTGCGAAGGAATCACGAAAACAAGGTTGTGGAAGAAAATACATGTAGATAATGTAGATAGGGCTCCATGTGATAATATCCCCACAAAAATGTCGCCATACAAGAATGGTGCCTTTTTTTGCAGCAATATTACCCCATGGAACTTGCAGGGGACACCCCCGCAAACTCCATATCTCTTTTAAAGGGAGCGGGGGACACCCCCACTCCCATTTACTCCATAAATGATCCCCATAAATAATGTTTCTTATGCCGTTTCCCGGCGACTATATGTATGGCGACTTTATTTATGGGGATAATATTACCCGATACCGTAGACAGTAGGTAATAACAGTCAACTGGGGAAGTGGAAGAGAGCGTGGCAGTAAGGAAAAAGCAATGCAAAGGAGCAGAATCGTGTGCTTGAGGTATTGAAGCCCCCAACACCTTGATCATTAGAGAGATATTCCTGTCAGCGCTATGGAAACTTCTAAGGAGGACTCCCATCAAGGTGAAGTTCATGATATGGGCACTCTGCAGGATAATGATATGGGCACTCTGCAAGATAATGATATGGACACTCTGCAGGATAATGATATGGGCACTCTGCAAGATAATGATATGGACACTCTACAAGATAATGATATGGGCACTCTGCAAGATAATGATATGGACACTGCAAGATAATGATATGGGCACTCTGCAAGATAATGATATGGACACGCTGCAGGATAATGATATGGGCACTCTACAAGATAATGATATGGACACTCTGCAGGATAATGATATGGGCACTCTGCAAGATAATGATATGGACACTCTGCAAGATAATGATATGAGCACTCTGCAAGATAATGATATGGACACTTTGTTGCATATTGTCTGCCTAAAAGCTCAATAATTTTGGGAACTGGAATTGAGACACAGTCCCTAAACCTGCTAATCAACTAGACCTAGTCACACCAAACATACATTGAGAAACATTGATAAGGGCATGGGTGGAGGGCAACCTTCATTCCAGTGTTTAAATCCTGGTGGATCTATCAAGTCCAGCAGTACTACAATGCTTATTAATGTAGGATCTATGCATGACCTGGGAATTTCATTATTTTATCCAACAGGCACTCCAACCCAAGAAGCTGTATACTCAAGATCTCAAGGATAATACCCCCACTTTATAAATATGCTATTCATATTTGAATTTGTAAATTGAGTGATATTCTCATAAATTCTTAATTCTGACAGACGTTTATGTATTGAATTAAAATTCATTGAGTTTTGAGGTGATATTGAGCATCAATTTTAGATGCATGATGTTCATTGTGACAGTTTTTATTGTTTTTTCTTGATTTGTATACATGAGTTTTATAATTGTTTATACAATCAGAATAGACACATTCCGACTCTGATCTGTCTCGACTAACAGTGCACAGATGCAGTCTTGTGGTGCAAGTTCGTGCTGTACAAATACTTTTGACCTGATTTACAAAGCGTTATTCAAGGGCACTTCGTTTTCTCAAAAGTGATCTTGAGGAGCATGTGTAATTGTGTAATATCTTTGATATGTTAGCAATACTTGAAAAATAGTCAAAACAATGGTATACACTTAGACTTTCATTTATAATTGCCTTTGGATAACGTTGTTGGGACATGGTCAATTATTTCTCTCACGTTCAGCAAAACCTTTAAAACCGACATTGAGCCCCGTTCTTGGAAATAACGCATAGAGGATACAGTCAATTACAATTCTGCTTCCATTAGCAGACGGTTCACATTGAGATCAATATTGCACTTTCTAAGCATTTATTTATTAGTGCATGTATTTATTAATTTATTTGTGCCTGTAAGGTGCTGTGATGTTTTTGTGACTTTGCATAAACTAACGTTGCGTTGAGTGTTAAATGGAAGCAAATCTCCCACTCTGCACTGCGGTTAAGGGGATGCTTGTTGCTTAGCAACAGTTTAATAGTAAAGAGTTTATGTAAAAGATTAAATAGGTCAGGCCTTAAGCACTCTATCACTGTCCTCTAAGAAATAACATCTATCACAGTACTGGAAGGCAGCACATACCACGGATTTCCTGCTATAGGGGAGTTCAGGCACCAACAGTGAAATGACTAATGGCAGGGTCTCTTCCCCAGAATGACGTAAATTAGTCTTACTCTCCAGAACAAAATAAAACATAAATCCTTCCTAGACCTTGGGGATACTGAGGGGCATGGGAGGAACTAGAGTTATGTTATCTTATGTTATTGTGATTTATAGAACACACCACTGCCATTTTCATGACCTCCAGGCACCCAGGTGGATCTGAAAATGAATGTGGTTGGGATAGCTTAGTTAGTTGGATTTAGAGGGGAAAGCGCAAGAGAGCTTTGATGTGCTGTTGGTGGTTTCAGTTCAGAAAAACAGGTCACTGTGTGCTGGTATGTTTTTAGTTTATCAACATTTGAGTGGTGTTTGGTGGGTGGGTGTATGCAGGTGTTTTATGAGCATCCTGGGTGTTGTGGAGAGTTGGCTAAGTGCCCTTAGTTTGGGGTGATTTTGTTTCTGTGGCAAAGATGTGTGTCTTGTTTCTTTAGTGTTGGGTAGTGGGTATGCAGAGTCTTTAGTAGGGTTAGTCGGGGAGTCTGGGTCTTTTTCTGTGCGTTGGGTTGATCCTGTGGGTCATTCATATTCTATCGCGTTTGAGATTGAGTTTTCATTTGGTAATCCGGTTTCGTAGATTCTTATTGTGGTGCATTGGTGGTTTTTTCTCTCTCTGGTGTTCTTTCTTTAGCTTGATTCATTAAAGAGCCCAGTTTTTACCAGTTTCCTGAATTGTAGATGATCTTCTGTTATTCGTATTTCCTTTGGGAGTGAGTTCCAAGTCAGACCGCTTTGCAGGAGAATGCTGATCCCTCAAATGTGTATTTTGTGCATTGTTCTGGTTCAAGTTGAATTTTGTTGCTGGACCTTAGTGTTTGTCTTGGTTTTTAGATGGACATTTATTCCTGTATGAATTCTGCTCCTTATCCATGGATTGCTGTGCGTTATGCAGAGTGTTTTGAAAACGATTCATTTTTTGACTCATAACCAATGTAGTGTTCTCATCGCTGGGGTGATATGTTCTCCCTTAGTGAGTCTGAGGAGGAGTCTTGCAGCTGCATTCTCTATTCAATGTAGTTTACTCATAAGGAATTCTGCCATTCGGATATATATGCTATTGGCTTAGTGTATTCTTGACATGACAAGAGAGATGACGGCAAGTGTTATGTGTGTGAAGGTAAAGAAGGGAAGTATCTTCTTGATTTTGTGGAGGTCGGAAGAAGCATTTCTTAACTATTGCAATTACTTCTGGCTCTAGTGTTAGGTTGTTGTCCATTTGTCTCGGAAGGTTAGCTCAGGGGCAACGCACTCGCCTTGGAAGCACGGCAATGCAGAGGAACACAGGTTCGATCCCCGGGTCGGCGCTTAGAAACCTCTGGGTATTAAGTGCATTATGAATAACCAATTAGAATTGCCCATTAGAATTGTGAGGTTCATGAACCACTTTGGATGGTTCTGATGGGTTTCCCAGCTCGATGGGCCATGGGATGTGGTGCTTTTTCAACAGCTCGTTGATTGCGATCATGATTTCGGTTTTGTCTGGGTAGAGTTTAAGGTTGTTGGTGCTCATCCACTGGTTTGGTTCAGTGAGGCAGTTAGTGAGTGTTGGGTTTTATTCTTCACTGGTATTGATTTTGAAGATGATTTGAGTGTCATCTGCGTAATTTTAGCATGTGAGGCCATGTTTTTTTTAATGAGGATAAACATGGGCGACATGTAGATGTTGAAGAGTAGTGGTATAGCCAGGTGAGTGAATCTGCCCATTGGAGCGTTGCAGCACTCTATTTTGTTAAAAAACAACTCATCCAAGGCCTGACCCAGCCCCCTAGAGGCCCCAAACTCCCTCGACCCCCTCGTCTGCCCGTGTGCATTTCTCCCACCTCTCGACCATCCCACCTCCCCATATTGGATGATTTCCCTTCCTGGTTAGTCCTAGTCCCACGCCACTGCCTGCATGCCTTCTTTTTACTCAGGTGAGTGAATCTGCCCATTGGAGAGTTGCTGCTCACTCTATTTTGTTAAAAAAAAAACATACAAGGCCCCGACCCAGCCCGCTCACGGCTCCTGACTCCCCTGACCCACTCGCCTGTCTGTGTGCATTTCTCCTGCCTCCCGTCCCTCCCACCTCCCCTGATTGGTTGATTTCCCTTCCTGGTTAGTCCTAGTTCCATGCCACTGCCTGCACACGTTCTTCTCACCCAGGCACCTAGCTGAGTGAATCTGCACATTGGAGCGTTGCTGCCCACTCTATTTTGTTAAAAAACCAGATGCAAGGCCCTGACAGAGCTCGCTCGCAGCACCTCGCTTCCCCGACCCCCTCGTCTGCCTGTGTGCATTTCTCCCACCTCTTGACCCTCCCACATCCCCTGATTGGTTGAGTTCCCTTTCTGGTTAGTCCTAGTCCCACGCCACTGCTTGCATGCCTTCTTTTCACCCAGGTGAGTGAATCTGTCCATTGGAGCGTTGCTGCTATTATGTTAAAAAACCCCATCCAAGGTCCGAACCCAGCCTGCTCGCGGCCCCTCACTCCCCCGACCCTCTCGTCTGCCCGTGTGCATTTTGTAATGACGCGAGCACAAACCGGCAAAGCCATTACAACACATTTCTCCCACCTCTTGACCCTCCCACATCCCCTGATTGGTTGATTTCCCTTCCTGGTTAGTCCTAGTCCCACGCCACTGCTTGCACGCCTTCTTTTCACCCTGGTGAGTGAATCTGTCCATTGGAGCTTTGCTGCCCACTCTATTTTGTTAGAAAATCTCCATCAAGGCCCCAACACAGCCTGCTCACGGCCCCTCGCTTCCCCGACCCCCTCGTCTGCCTGTGTGCATTTCTCCCGCCTCCCGTCCCTCCCACCTCACCTGATTGGTTGATTTCCCTTCCTGGTTTGTCTTAGTTCCACGCCACTGCCTGCACACCTTCTTTTCACCCAGGCACCCAGGTGAGTGAATCTGCCCGTTGGAGCATTGCTGCCCACTCTATTTTGTTTTAAAAATAACAACCAAGGCCTGGACCCAGCCTGCTCGCGGCCCCTCACTACCCCCACCCCCTCATCTGCCTGTGTGCATTTCTACCGCCTCCTGTGCCTCCAACCTCCCCCGATTGGTGGATTTACCTTCCTGGTTAGTCCTAGTCCCACGCCACTGCCTGCGCGCCTTCTTTTCACCCAGGTGAGTGAATCTGCCCATTAGAGCGCTGCTGCCCACTCTATTTTGTTATAAAAAAACCCATCCAAGGCCCCAACCCAGCCTGCTCACAGCCCCACGCTCCCCCCACCCGTAACCTGTCCGTGTGCATTTCTCCCACCTCCCATCCTTCCCACCTCCCCTGATTGGTTGATTTCCCTTCCTGGTTAGTCCTAGTCCCATGCCACTGCCTGCACGCCTTCTTTTAACCCAGGCACCCAGGTGAGTGAATCTGCCCGTTGGAGCGTTGCTGGCAACTCTATTTTGTTAAAAAAATCCATCCAAGACCGTGAACCAGCACGCTCGCGGCTCCTCGCTCCCCCGACCCCCTCGTCTGCTCATGTGCATTCCTCCCGTCTCCCATCCCTCCCACCTCCCCTGATTCATAGATTTCCCTTCCTGGTTAGTCCTAGTCCCACAGGACTGCCTGTGTGCCTTCTTTTCACCCAGGTGAGTGAATCTGCCCGTTGGAGCGTTGATGTCCACTCTATTTTGTTAAATAGAAAACATCCAAGGCTCCGACCCAGCCCGCTCGCTGCCCCTCGCTCCTCCAACCCCCTACTCTGCCTGTGCCCATTTCTCCTGCCTCCCGTCCCTTCCACCTCCCCTGATTGGTTGACTTGATTTCCCCTCCTGGTTAGTCCTAATCCCACACCACAGCCTGTGCACCTTCTTTCCACAAAGGTGAGTGAATCTGCCCGTTGGAGCGATGCTGCCCACTCTATTTTGTTAAAAACAAAAACATCCAAAGCCCTGACCCAGCCTGCTTGTGGCTCCTCGCTCCCCCGAACCCCTTGTCTGCCCGTGTGCATTTCTCCTGCCTCCCGTCCCTCCCACCTCCCCTGATTGGTTGATTTCCCTTCCTGGTTAGTCCTAGTCCCACACCACTGCCTGTGCACCTTCTTTTCACTCAGGTGAGTGAATCTGCCCATTGGAGCATTGCTGCCTGCTCTATTTTGTTAAAAAAACATCCAAGACCCTGACCCAGCCAGCTCATGGCTCCTCGCTCCCCCGAACCCCTTGTCTGCCCGTGTGCATTGTGTAATGACGCGAAGGAGCCAGGTAAGTTGGAACAACTTTAATCATCAACCTGAACAGCCGTGTCTTTGCCGCTCTCCACATGTCTTCTCGGCACGAGCATAGAATCCTAAGGAGAATTCCACGCTCGTGAAGAGAGCACAAACCGGCAAAGCCATTACAACACATTGCTCCTGCCTCCCGTCCCTCCCACCTCCCCTGATTGGTTGATTTCCCTTCCTGGTTAGTGCTAGTCCGACGCCACTGCCTGCGTGCCTTCTTTCACCCAGGTGAGTGAATATGCCTGTTGGAGCGTTGCTGCCCACTCTATTTTGTTAAAAAACCTCCATCAAGGCCCCGACACAGCCTACTCATGGCCCCTCCCTTCCCCGACCCCTTTGTCTGCCTATGTGCATTTCTCCTGCCTCCCGTCCCTCCCATCTCCCCTGATTGGCTGATTTCCCTTCCTGGTTAGTCCTAGTCCCACGCCACTGCCTGCGCGCCTTCTTTTCACCCAGGTGAGCGAATCTGCCCGTTGGAGCAATGCTGTCCACTCTATTTTGTTAAAAAAAAAAATCCAAGGCCCAACACAGCCCGCTCGTGGCCCGTCGCTCCCCCGACTCACTCATCTGCTTGTGTGCATTTCTCCCACCCCCGTCCCTCCCACTTCCATGTTTGGTTTATTTACCTTCCTGGTTAGTACTAGTCCCACGCCACTGCCTGTGCGCCTTCTTTTCACTCAGGTGAGCGAATCTACCCGTTGGAGCATTGCTGCCTGCTTTATTTTGTAAAAAAATAAATATCTAAGGCACCGACCCAGCCCGCACGCAGCCCCTCGAACCTGTGTCCCCCTTGTCTGCCTGTGAGCATTTCTCCCGCCTCCCGTCCCTCCCACCTCCCCTGATTGGTTGTTTTCCCTTCCTGGTTAGTCCTAGTCCCACGCCACTGCCTGCGCACCTTCTTTTCACCCACGTGAGTGAATCGGCCAGTTGGAGCATTGCTGCCCAATATATTTTGTTAAAAAAAACCCATCCAAGGCCCCGACCCAGCCAGCCTGCGGCCCATTGCTCCCCTGACCCCCTCATCTGCCAGTGTGCATTTATCATGCCTCCTGTCCCTCCCACCTCACCTGATTGGTTGATTTCCCTTCCTGGTTAGCCCTAGTCCCATGCTACTCCCTGTGTGCCTTCTTTTCACCCAGGTGAATGAATCTGCCCGTTGGAGCGTTGCTGCCCACTCTATTTTGTTAAAAAAAAACATCCAAGGCCCCAACCCAGCCCTCTTGCGGCCCCTCGCTCTCCAGACCCCCTCGTCTGCCCGTGTGCATTTCTCCCACCTCCCGTCCCTCCCACCTCCCCAGATTGGTTGATTTCCCTTCCTGGTTAGTCCTAGTCCCACGCCACTGCCTGCACGCCTTCTTTTCACCCAGGTGAGTGAATCTGCCCGTTGGAGCATTGCTGCCCAATCTATTTTGTTAAAACACCCCCATCCAAGGCCCGGACCCAGGCCTCTTGCGGCCCCTCGCTGTCCTGACCCCCTCATCTGCCCGTGTGCATTTCTCCCACCTCCCGTCCCTCCCACCTCCCCTGATTGGTTGAGTTCACTTCCTGGTTAGTCCTAGTCCATGCTACTGCCTGCGTGCCTTCTTTTCACCCAGGTGAGTGAATCTGCCCCTTGGACCATTGCTTCCCACTCTATTTTGTTACAAAAACACCAGCCAAGGCCCGATCCAGCAAACTTGTGGCCCCTCGCTCCCCCTACCCCCTCGTCTGCCCATGTGCATTTCTTCCGCCTCTCATCCCTCCCACCTCCCCTGATTTGCCTATGCACCTGTTCAATGCTCCCAGGGCAGCCCTCTGCCCATGCAGCCCTGTGGCTAAGGGCCCCAAGGCAAAGGGAAGCTCCAACACAGGCGGCTCCAGAGAGTGTCTGCAGGTGTCCGCAGGGGAAGCCAATGAAGCCAGCAGTCAACAGACACCAACAAAAACTGTAAGTGTGGCATGGGTGGGGCATAGAGCAATTACTTTACTCCAAAAAGCCATGACACTCTACCTTACCTTTCTAGTATGCTGACTGCTATAGACTAATCCCATGCATACTTAGAGAGATTTGAAACCACCAGCCTATATCTATTTATTGATGGACTACAAAACTTGCCATGCATCACATATTAACATAGTTGCCAAAGCTAACTAGAGAGAACTGTGAAGTTTGGCCTCTGTCGCATCTAGATCGAATAGTAAATATTAGCCACACTTAGACAGAATTCCTAACTTTGTCTGCACCGAATGTTGACAGAATTGTGAATGATAGCATGTGCCACACTTGGATGAAATTGTGAACTTGGCCTGCGTTGCATCTAGACTGACTTGTGCCACGCTACGATGGAATCGTGAAGTGTAGCCTGCTCCACAGTTAAATGAAATTATGAACTCTAGCCTGCATCACATCTAGATAGAAATGTGAATGATAGCATGTGCCACACTTAGATGAAATTGTGGACTCCGGCCTGCATCATCTAGATATAAATATGAATGATAGCATGTGCCACACTTAGATGAAATTGTGGACTTTGGCCTGCGTCGCATCTAGACTGACTTGTGCCACACTACGATGGAATCGTGAAGAGTAGCCTGCTCCACAGTTAAATTAAATTATGAACTCTAGCCTGCGTCGCATCTAGATAGAACTGTGAATGATAGCATGTGCCACACTCAGATGAATTGTGATCTCTAGCCTGAGTCTTATCTAGATAGAATTGTGAATGATAGCATGTGCCACACTCAGATGAATTGTGAACTGTAGCCTGAATCTCATCCAGATAGAAATGTGAATGGCAGCATGTGCCACACTTAGTTGAAACTGTGAACTCTACCTTGCGTCGCATCCAAATAGAAATGTGAATGATAGCATGTGCCACACTAAGATGAATTGTGAACTCTAGCCTGCGTCACATCTAGATAGAATTGAGAATGATTGCATGTACCACTCCCAGATGAATTGTGAACTCTAGCCTGCGTCACATCCAGATAAAAATATGAATGATAGCATGTGCCACACTTGGTTGAAACTGTGAACTCTAGCCTGGGTCGCATCTAGATGGAAATGGAAATAATAGCACGTACCACACGTAGATGGAACTGAACCGTGAACTTTAGCCTGCACCACAGTTGGATAAAATTGTGAACTTTAGCCTGCATTGCATCTGTATCCTCATGTATATCTGTATCCCACTTATACCTGTGTCGTCCCCTGTCCCTATGTATCTGTATGTCCCTATGTATGTCCCCACCGTCCTGTTCACATGCAAGGTCTCAGGCGCATACAGATAACCACCATATCCCATCACTACGCTTACTCTCTACTATACACCATCACTCAACTAGAACACAGCTATAACCCTGATAATTCGGCCTAGATGTTCACATACGAATATGACCCCATGAACACCCATCACCCAATAAAACACAGCTAGCTGAGCACATTCCGACTAGCTGCTCACATAGGTGTTCCTCAGGCCTAACGCAGCCAGAACCCAGTCTGGCTGTCCACCCACCATACTGCACACATCAAACTGATATCTCCAGCACCACACCTATCGCTAGAAAGCAGCTATCATCTGACAACTACACCAACTGCACACATATCAGGTGCACCCACGTACCATATGACACTACTTCACTCTACTGACCTGAACTGCGGTTCCTGAGGGTGTTCAACCTACCAGTGCTTGAGGTCATACCAATTATATATAAGGCACTATATAAATGGCAAGTAACATAACATAACATTATAGTGATGAGCCCTGTGGGACTCCACATGTTTTTCTAGGTGCTGACTTGAATTGTGCTGTTCAAGTTTTTTCCATTCTTTCTGTCAAAGTAGATTTTGACAGAGCTGTGTTGTGTTGCTGATTCCAATACCTTCTAGTCTTTTGATGAATGTATCGTTGTTGACTGTGTTGAAGGCTGTTGTCAGTTTGACTAGTATTAGTGCTGAGTTGACGTTGGAGTCTGCGTTGGTCTTTAGGTCATCCTATATAGATACTAATGCAGTTTCCATTTCGCTCATTGGTCTGAAGCCTATGTGTGCCTGATCTAGTATCCAATTGTTTCCTACATGTTCCAGCATTTGTTCATAGACACAGCTTTATAGCAGTTTCTCCGGGGATGGGATATTTGAGATTGGTCAGTAGTTGGTTAGGTATTCCGTGTTTCCTGATGGATCTTTAAGGAGTAATTTGATGAACGCTGATTTGAAGGCTCATGGCATGGTTCCTGTTGCTAATGTGTGTTTGAAGAGGTTGAGGTAATATTCTGCAGGTGTTCTTTGGGCAAGGATGTTCTTGTAGACGTCTGGTGGGCAGGGGTCTTGTGGAGAGCAGGCTCTTGCTCACCAGGCTGTTCAATTGATATTTCGAGATCAGTGGGAGGCGGTTTAGTCTAGTAGGTGCTTCCAGTGTTGGCTGGTAGAGGTGTTCGATGGAGCATTTTGCTTGCTCTCTATGATTTGCTGGATGTTTATGATTTTGTGCTTGAAGTAGTCAGCACGGACATTGCATATTTTTTGTGAAAGTGTTGGTGTTTTGTTGCACACTGAAGGGTTTCTTAGTTATTTTAAGACATTGATCATCTCTTTCTGGGTGTTGCTTGAGCATGTAATCTGTTCGTTGTAGAATGTATTTTCTGCTTAGAGTATTTAAACTTTGTATAGTCTAATCTGTCTTTGGTATGCGTTTTCTAGTGTTGGTCACAATTTTTCCTCCATTCTTGCTCCAGTTTTCTGTTAGTTTTTTTCACTGGGGTGTGAACCATGTTGCCATTGATTTATTTAGTGATGGGGTGGATGGTTTTTCTGGTGCAGTGCCATCCAGTGTTTTCGCAATCCATGTTTGGATTGTGTCTGTTCTTTCTTCTGTGTTGGTTGAGTTTAGAACAGTGATTGATGATTTTGTAGCTTCCAGTCTCGCGTTTAGGTCGACACCGTTAATGGAGTTCCAGTTTCTTTTCAGAAATGGAGGCTTTTTTGGGAGGTTATCAGGTATCAGTGTTGGCGGTTGGATCACAAAGGGTACAATGAGGTGGTTGCTCCAGGTGCAGTTGTGACCAGGTTTTAGTTGCAGAAAATTGTTCCTAGTGTGGGGCCTCTGTGTATGTCAATCCTTTCACCAGTTGTTGTAGATGCATTATTGCTAGTTGATTAGTTAAAGTTTTGTGTGAGTTGAAGTTCTCGTCTTTGAACCAGATGTTGAAGTCTCCAAGTATGGTCAGGTGACCATGTTTAATGGCGATATTGGTGATGGCATTTACAAAACTGTCTATGACAGTAGGGTTGTAAGTCGGTGGCCTGTAGATAACGTTAGGTTGGTTTGTGGATCTAAACTAGGTGCAGAAGGAGTGATTCACAATTTGGGATGTTTAGCGGTGGTACTGAAGAGAGACAGATGAATGTGTCCCTCATTGTTCCGGTCGCTCCCTCATCTCAACATTACAGAAATGAAAGGTGCACATCGTTCCTGACCCTCTCCTCCCCATCACCACTGTACAGCAGATGCGAGAAATGCTATTCACTCAGACAACTATACAAACCCTCCCCTGAAGACGTTGTAGAGGATATAAATGTGCAAACAACTGAGCAAGTAGACTGACTTTGACTGTACAGAGCACCAAATGACGTCACGACCAAGACTAAGACATAGATGCATTAGACATGAAGCACATATGCATCCCTGCACAAGGCTACACAGACACTAGGTTAAACTGCTCTTTGACATTAAGAACATGCTTTTGAACCATTTAGATACAGGTCATTTTGTTATGCTGAAATGCAAGAGGCTGAACACAACTAACTTATGCAGCCATATAAATCAAAATGGAAGATGCAGCCACACTGAAGTGCATAGAAAGCACTGAGAAGGTTTGAGAATGCAGGGAAAGGCCTGACTTGCTGATTTAGCAGGAAAACGCAGACCAGACTGTTCATGCAGCCGGTGTACATATTGTAGCCAAAGCCATCAAGAGATGGATAGTTTCACATGAGCATTCGCAGGTGCAGACAAAGGCAGACACAAGAAGCAGTCTACTTAGATTAGAGGGAACACAAATGTTGCTGGAAGGACAGTGACACACCACATCAGACTAAATGTGAGTGAAAGGTAGCTTGAACATGGCCCTAGAGGGTAGAGAAGGTATAACACCCGCATGTATAAATTCTAAAAATTCCTGTAAATGTTGAGCAGGAAAATCAAGCCATTGGTCTCTACACAAGTGATCTGAGACTAGAGGACAAAGCCTATTCATTCGAGCCAGACAGAGACCTTTGTTCCCATCCAGCTTAGGACAGGTGATACAAAATAATGTTAGGATGAAACCTAAATGTACTAAGCTCATGGCCTAGAGGATCAGAGACGGTAACCTTATTGGATTAGACACCACCTTTGGGGCGGTTCTCATCACCTTCAATCGTTGCTCATGGACTGGTGACTGTGCAAGGTTCCAAGGCTGAGGAATCCTTCACTGACCTATCCCTACTCAACTCCTGTGCCAGTTTAAACTTTGTTGGACGAAGCAATTATAATGCACTAACCTGACATGCCTTTACTGCCTGACTTAGGTTTTTGTAGAATAGCGCGCCACTTCTGAAGTCACAACCTGTTAAAACATAATGACAAGCCTCTAGCGAGTTGAGAGAGCATTGGAAATCCTTTGATGTCCCTTTTTGTGAGATCTCATAATAAACAGTGGTTTTGTCACATTTTTTAACTTTTCTGTTTCTTGGGCATGGGGATTTCTCCTGAACCAGACCTCTTGCTGTTAGATTGGGGGCTTTCTCTGTCCCTCCACTTCAAGTGGTAGCAGAGGATAATTTGCCAAGACCCCCCACTGACATACTGTTTTTTCCTGCTGCAAGCCTGAAGGGATTTGTCCCTACCCGTGAGGACCAGATTGTTAAACACGCATGAACTACTAAGACAGTTGTCAGGAGCCCCTTGGTGAAATTCCAGTCCACTCCTCGTGAGACACACAGCAGACCAGGAGGCAGAGTGGCAGATTGTGGCAGTGACAGTGTCCAAGAGCTTCGGCTGAACCACAGAGTGTAAGTATGAGACCCGTTATCTAACAAATGCAGGTGGGAGGGAATTGTTATATCGTGACTTGTCATTTATGTTATTTATGAAGAATCCCTGTTTCCCGGCTTTAGCTGATGTTATGGATGAAGAAAGAATCCATGTTTCCAGTTGTTGGCTTACGTTACGGATGAAGGTATTTATCCTATGTGTCCAGGCGTGAACTTAGGTTACAGATTAAGAAATGTATCACTGTATCTAGGCGTTAGCTTACGTTACGGAAGGTGGCACCTTGTTGAATACTACAGAAAAAAGAAAAAGAATACAAAATCTAAGATAAGATTAAATGGTTATCCTATGCTATAGTATAGAAGAAGGGCTACAGCCCTGAGTGGTCACTTTAAGAGATTAATTCCCTATGAGGAAAGGCAGGAAGATGGCCATGGGGTATTTGTGTTGGGGTATTTTCGAGTATTACTCCTATGTTTTGCACGCAAAGTACTTGATGACGTCAGAAGAAAGTTGTGAATAGGACATAGCACAATGACTGGAGGTTTTCAGCCCATGTCGGGGCACGGAGATGCTGGCAGAGAAAAGGGGGAAAGGTTGCGTTTTGTAGTGCGGTAAGGTGATGGTTAAGAGTAAAGGCACAGAGAGCTTAAGAGGTTGTGAAAACGAAAAGATTTCAGTACCATTGAGTAGGGCTCTGGGAGTAATCAGAGGTTTGAATTGACCTTTAACGCCAGAATTTATAGAGTGTGGGCGACTTATGGTTTGAACCCTTATTGATGTTGGTGAAGCTGGAGAGGTTGGTGGAGAAGATCGGCCATTGGGCCTCATCAGGAGGTTAGCAGTATCCCAGCGGTAATTAAGCTGGGATACCGCCAATGCAGTTAGCGTTACCGCTGCTCAGTCTGGCGCAATTAGTGCAGGATCACGAGAAGCTGCATAGCTGCAATTCCCCATTGGGTTGATTGGACCCAATGGGGCTGGGGGCACTATTAGTGCCGGCACAGCTAATAGGGCAAAAAATTCCCTCTCCATCAGCGCATTCACCTCCAGCTCAGAGCTGGAGGTGAATGCATCCTGACAGGGCCAAACTCCTGATTGGGTCAGCCCTTAAATGCAGCTGTAATAGCTCTACCGCCGCATTTAAGGGCTAAGACCCAACTGGTGATAGAGCCCATTGTATTTTGGAAGAGTTGATTTATTGTTGACAAGAACTGTAAAAATCGGATTGGCATTTTTTGAAACATACAAAAATCCCACTTTGAAGCTAAGTAAGTACTGTCAGTCAGAAAGTGACGTGCCATCATGGGGGACACTCGCCTCATACATTTGTCCCTTGTGCGATATCATGATAAAATAGGCAAGTATAGCGTGGAATGAACTCACCATACATAGGGCAAAATGGCAAGGCAATGGCCGCAGGAAGGAAGTCTTTCGAAATCTGTGCTGCAACAAATGACCACATATTTGCATGCCACATACAAAGGAAAGAAATTGAGCAACAGATTAGCGGTATTGGAGGAACTATGAAAGATGTTTGAGGACAAAGAGGTGGACCCACCCAAAAGAGAGTAGATGGCCAAAAGTTTGATGTGGTGGCCATGCGCCCACGGCTCCTCCTCCTCAGACAACTCACCCACTGACAGGAGGGCAGGGATTTTTTCCTTTGAAAGAATTAAAAGCAGCCGGTTACAGTAATCCTGTGTATGCACCTCTTGTGTAAGTAGTGAAGACACACTTAGAGAAGATAAACTAACTAATCAGAAAGTAGGGACCATGACTGATGAATGTAAAGAGTGCAGCGAGCTGCAGGCAAAGTTGATGTGGGGTGAGGAGATGGCCCAGAGACATAAGGGGGATGACAAGATGGCAGTCCCACGAATGAGTGGGTAGGAGGTCAAATATTGCTTAAACTACATGGACGGTATCTAGCAGAGCCTGGAGACCCAGAGGGGGAAGCTAGGAAGCAAAGGGAAAAGGAGGAAAAGGATGAACAAAAGAGAATAGAAACAGGGGAAAGAGAATGGGTAGAAATAATGGAGGAAGGGGGGAGGTTGAAAGAGAGGAGAAGAACGGACAGGCACAGAGGTGGAGGGAATTAAAGAAAGCAGAGAAGGAGAAAGAAAGAGAAGAGAAGGAAAGGAACATAAAGCTGAAGGAAGCAGAGGAGAGGGTGACAAGAAAGGCTGAAGCAGAGAAAGAGAGGCAGGTGCAATTGGGAAGAGAGAAGAGGAAAATGGAGATTGAGGGAATTATCACAGAATGATAGTGCAGAGAGAAGGAGCAAAGGGATCAAAAGCAAGAACGGGATAGAGAGGAAAGTAGGGAGAGACACCTTAAGGAAGATAAAGATATAATGAAGGTCCCAGACTTTTGGACGAAAACAGGGAAGCAGGAATACAAAGCAGGATTGGGGCATTATACCAAAGCAGCAGGGATGATGTTGTGGCCCTTTAGGCATGCACAAGCACAGTGGGTTCCCCGTCGAGAGAGGGAAGTGATACACTGGGTAGAGTGAAAAGGGGACTTGAAAGAGAAAATATACTGAAACGACTGAGTTTCAGAGATGAGGGGGACGGAGAGAGTGATGACAGATTAGGGACAATGGGGTCAGATGATGAACAAGGGGAAAGCGAGGACAAAGAAGGGAGAAGGAGATCGCTCTCCCCCTCTGAGGGAAGCAGCCCAGAATGAGAGACATTGTGAGATGATGCACAGGATATAGAAAGAGTGAGCTAGAACCTGAAGGGCATAATAAGCACTGAGAAGGCTGATTGCATAGCGCTAACAAGGTTACCCCATATGCTCAGAGGTTGAGAGCAGTACCGGGTGAAAGAGAGCCAGCAAGATGGGAGTATTTACAATAACAAAAGACATAAGGAAGCCTGAGGAAAGTGTAGGACTGACACAATTTCTGCTGTTGGAAAAGGGTGGACGATGACCACAATATATACCATGGAAACAAATGGACAAGGATAACCTAAGATGTAAATTGCCATTGTTGACTGCTGGAGCGGGAAAATTGATCTATTAGTTAGAAAGGTTGACGGCAGGGACATCATTAGCAGTTGCCAACATGAAAAGCTTGCTTTCTGCCATTCTTGGAGAGAGAGCTGAGGATGTTTGGAAATTATCCGGGTATCCGGGTGTGATGGCACAAAATATAGCGCACTACAGAGCGCCTTTCAACAACTTTAAGGCAGCCATATGGAAAGCCCTGAGAGTGCAATAGCCAGACACATCCAACAGAAGCGCGATTACGCAACGCAAAATGCATGAGGATGAAGACCCAATTCAATATATTCAAGAGATCCAAGAACACTGACGTCTTGAGACTCATAAACCATGGGACAAAACCATGGGTTTGTTTCAACACATACTAAGTTGAGGATTATCAGAGCAAGTACAGAAACAATTGAAGAAATTAGTGGTGATGGAGGCTGAGCCGTGGTTCAGAAATTCAATCGAGTATAGTACATTATTGTAGGTTAAAGAACATGAGAAAGAAATGTGAGGAATGGAAACAAGAAAAAGCAAAGTTAGTTCAGAAAAAAATATTGAAGTATTTAAAGGAACGTGCAATGTTGAGAAGTGGAGAGGGAGTGGTCAAACATAATTCACAGTAAAAGCAGCAAATGTAAACCTCCCAGCCTTGGCTAACTCGGTATCTCTGCCCCGTGCATGGGGCTCGTCATCGCCTGGAGCGTTGTTGCATAAATATTGATATATGCCTGACATTGTGTCTTTTTCTTCCTATGATACTTTGTATGGTGAGGCACTTCTTTCTTCTAAATGTCTTAATTATTCTAATCTCTTGCACTCTCAATCATCCCACCATTACTTTGTTTTTGAATCCCTCTCTCGCCTATTGTCTCCCCCTTTGCCTGATCACTCCCTGCACTCCACACTTACTGCATCTGATTTTGCTAATTTCTTCACTTCTAAAGTGAATTCTCTCCATTCTGCCATTGCCCTTGTTTCCCCACATTCATCTTATTCTGTTTCTCCTGCTCCCCTGTTGCAGCCCTTTCTTCTTTTTCATCAATCTCTTATTCTGACACTTCTTTACTCATCTCTTGGGCCCAACCTAATGCTTCTCCTAATGATCCCGTTCCATCTGCTCTTATTTCTAAAATCTAGCCTTCTCTAAATTCTTTCATTACCAGCCTTCTTAACATCTCTCTTACCACTTCTATTTTTCCTCTCTTATTCAAACATGCTATTATTCTTCCTGTTTTGAAAAAATCTTCCTTGGATCCTGCCATTCCTTTGAATTTCTGTCCTATTTCTCTTCTTCCTTATCTTTCTAAATTACTGGAACATCTTGTCTACTCTCAGGTTTCTTCCTTTGTCACTCTTAATTCTATTCTACCTCTCTTTCTGGTGTTCAACCTCTTCACTCTACAGAAACTGCTCTTTTATCTGTCTCTGACTCTCTCATTTCTGCCCGCTATGCAAAACACTCTTTTAATCTTATACTTTTGGACTTATCATTGCTTATGGTACAGTGGATCATACACTATTTCTTCTCTCTCCCCCTCTCTCTCTCTCTCTCTCTCTCTCTCTCTCTCTATCTCTCTCTCTCTCTCTCTCTCTTCGTTTGGATTTTCTAGTTCTGCAATCACATGGTTCGAATCCTATCTCTCTAATCGTGCATACTCGGTATATTGGGCTGGCGTTAATTCTGCCCCCTTCCTCTTCTACACAGTGTTCCTCAAAGGTCTGTTCTTGGTCCATTTCTTTTGTCTCTGTATACTTATCCTTTAGCCAAGATTATCTCTTCTTTCGGATTATCTCATCACTTGTATGCCAATGACACCCAACTATTCCTATCCTTTTCTTCTGTCATGCCTGATATACACTCAAACTTCTCTACCTGTGTTTCTGTGGTCAAAACTTGGATGTCAGACCATTTTCTTGTCCTTTATCGATCTAAGACTGAATTTCTCTTTTTCCCGCTAATACTAACCCTCTTCCTGTACCTCCTCTGTTTGTTCTCCCTTCTCCTTCGCATCTACCCTTTTCTTCGACTGCCTGCAACCTTGCTCTACATCTTGATACTAATCTTTCCTTTGCTCATCATATCACACTCACTTCTCGTTCTTGTTGCTTTCATCATTTCAACATTCAAAAAGGTAGACGTTTTCTTACCTCCAGTGCCACAAAGCTTTTAATCTTGTCTTTAATTTTCTCTTGATTACTCTACTGTTCTGTTCTTCTCTTTGGTTTTCCTGTCTGCCCTTAAATCTATTTTCAATTCATATATCCGTCTTCTGTATTCCCTAACCATTTGTGACTCTATTATTCCTTCCTTGGCTTCTCTTCAATGGCTACCTTTTCACTCTCAACTTAAATTCAATTTTCTCTGCGTAGTATTTAAATCTCTTTATGGACTTGCTCATATTTACCTTGCCTCTCTTCTTTCTTTTCATGTCCCTTCTCATACTCTTCATTCCCAAACCCACTTTCTTTTAACTGTCCATTGCCCCCCATGCGCTTCCTCTCATTTCCGTTCTTTTTCCCTTCTGGCTCCTCTTCACTGGAATGCTCTCCCTCTATCCCTGGGGTCTATTCACTCTTACTCTTCCTTATGTGCTGTTCTAAAACGTTTTTACTTCAGCCTTAATTGTATTGTGGGTTCTATTGTAAGTTCTATTATTTTATTGTATCCACTTTCTCATTTCATTGTACTGTAAACTAGTTGTGTACAGTGCCTTGGTGTAAGCGGCTATATAAATAACAAATGCAAATAAAAATGGCAGGTGGAAGTTTTGCAGGAAGAGGGGATGGTAGCTATTAGCCACAGGGAAGAGGAGGTGTGCCCAAGGGGAGAGGAGCAGTATATCACGCCAAGCAAGGAGGGGAAGGATTTAATGGGGGATAGCTCAGGCCCATGGCACCCCCCTCCACAGTGTTGCACATGTGGGAAGATTAGTCAGAAGTGTAGAAATAGGAGGAATACAACAGAATTTGCAAGACCCAAGAGGGGGATGACACATCCACCACCATACAACACAGAGCAACCTCACTATTATGCCAAAGACCACATACAACCACTGCGTTACATGCCAGAAATTGCAACAGCACAACATACACCAGCACAGTCGTAACAACCCATGACGCAGACACTGCAAGCACCAGTATATGTACAGCAACCGCAGGCAGCACACCAAGAACCGGCACAGCACAACACTGTAGTCACTAGAAATGATGATACGACAGCACAGACTCCCACACCAAGACAAGGCAATGGGCCTCATTACAGGTCTGGCAGTAGCCGTGCCTGTAACAAAGGCATGGCTGCCGCCGGTCCTTTGATTTTACTGCCACCCGTGAATGGACAATTACTGGGTCATGCCGAGGTCGGCAGACCCGGTAATTGCCCATTCACGGGTGCCGGCAATAAGGGACTTCCCATCCCAATTCGGCCCCATAGGGCTGAATGGGAATGGGGAAGGTGGTAGCACTGGTACCACTAATAACGGTACCGGTGCTACAGTCCTGATCTGCTCATGGGTGCCGGTACGGCCACCAGGTCAGACCTGGTGGCTGTGAAGGCACCCGCAAGCAGAACACGTAGTATGGCAGTACGGTAGCAACAGCGCCCTTACCGCCATACTTGTAATGAGGTGTCACGACTCGCTTCCTTCGCTCCCGTTCCCATCACTTGGGGGCATGATTTGGGGTTTATCCCCTACAGGACTTTCCCTCCGAACCGTATGCTACAGTGCTGTGATGAATTGGGAGAACTAAATCCCTATTTTCCAAGCTACTTCCCTTCCGGATCCATTCCAGGTTTTCGGCAGCCAGCATGCTTCTTTAACCAAATGACTATGCTTCCCAGAATGCCTGGCCCACTGCTTCACTTCCACCCTTGTAGGACAAGGTTGGGTGGAGGATAGGCAACACCTGTGGCTGCAGGTGCAGCAATCAGCACACCTGAGGTGTGTGCTCGTTAAGCAGTTTTAAAAGCCTCAGTTTGCTTCAGTCCAGCGCTGGTCATTGATGCAGTGTTTGCGTTTGTGACTGGTCCCTTGTTCTTGGTTCTTAGCTTTGTGCTTAGTTCGTAGTTTCTGTTGTTTGTTCTTTACGCTGGATTTCGAATCTATGAGCTTTATTGATTTCTGCTTTCCAGATTTCCCTTTCTGTCTTCCTCTGTTTACAGGCAGCTTTTCTCAGTGTGTTTCCCTTTGGTGCAGCTCAGTTTGCCTGTGTTCTTTATTTCTTTGACTTTGTCCTTTGCTGCTGTAAACCTGGAAGCTTTATTTTTTCCTCTTAATAGATTAGCTTCCTGCCTTTTTCCTTGGATGGGTGGGGGAAGTTTGCCTTTGTAATTTCGTTTCCCTGCTCCTGCTCCTTTACTTTCTCTTGGAATCCATTCCATGTTTTCCCTTGCACTTCTGCATTTATTTCCCATTGATTATTAGGTGTTGTTTGCTGTTGTAGCTAGCTCCTGTGTGAATGCCTATGTTTTCCTCACTATTCTATAATCACTATTCTTACTTGCCCCTTGTCTTGACTCTTATGTATTTAGTTACCTCCCATTGCTGTTATAGCCTTTCTGGGTCCCTGTTTGATCAATAGGGTTCGTGGGCTTACTGACATTCAAGTGGTATTTCTAGTCCTTGTGAGTACTGATTTAAGTTCTCTTATTCAATACCATCAAGAGTGTTAGCTCACAGATCCTGTCCTTGCTTACCCTCTACGTGGGCTTAGCGCTGTCAGTATCTGTAATAGCATAGGGGTTAAGGAGCTTGCCGACTTTCCTTGCAGTCATATGGAGTGCCTAAGTGCTTACCCCACATCCCTTTTCATATATTTGTATTGTTGTCACACACTGTTTGCACTCCTGGGTTTTGGTATACTTGAGTCTTGGTTCCTATGTGCAGGTTCTTTGACTCAAGGCTATTCATTGTGTGATTTTGTGCACATTTCCCTTGCCATATTCGCTGCCTTAGTCCTCACATGACAGAATGACCAGCCCACTATTCCCATTGAATATGGCAAGTTTAAGAAAGAAAGGCAGCAAGGCCTCTAACAAGTTTGTACAGAAAGCTTCCCTACATTTACCTGTGACAATCAAATCACTAGTCCTGACTGAAATTACCTCCTTGTCACGAATGGGCATTTACGTGCAGAGTTTTTTCCCACAGGATGGCCCATCTTACATTGCCTGATCCTAGTTCTGTCTTTTATTCTGATCCATATTCTATGTCAGCACAAGCCTTAGCAGCAGAAAACAACACATTGTTAGACTTATTACACAAGAGTACCACTGTTGTTGAACCCCATGATTCCAGTTGTGCATCACCTCAGATTGAACAGTTTCATGATACAAAAATAAAGAATGGAGGGGTTCCTTGCATAACTTCTGTTTTCTACCCTCAGTCTAAAGTATACTCCTTTGCACAAGTACATGCTGTAGTCCCTAATACCAAGAGGTCTGAGGTCAATAGTTTGCTTAAGGGAAACACAGACCAAGTTGGTAAGAGAAAGTATAAATCACAGAACCTGCAAGCAGTAGATGACAATGTACAATCGGTGCACATCCAGATTGCCAGTGCAGGATCCATCCCTGAAGCCACCATGCCTCCCCCTGTGTCTACTGATAGTGATATACAGTTAATGCAGGGCATGCTAAAAGCTAAGCTAGAGGAGTTAAGACAAGAATTCATTTCTTTACAAGAGGAGAATAAAACCTTGCAGTCTTTACTGAATACACCTTAGATTTTATCCGTTGATGTTGATGTTGATGAAGTGAACAATGTTCAGGCCCCGAGTGCAGAGACTTTGGTAAACCCTGATATTTGTCAATATGTAAGATCTATTGGGAGTGAAAGTCTTTCTTCTAGCACAGCGCTTAATCTGGGCACAGTTTCTGACAATTGTCCTGCTGTTTGTCAGGGATTGCAGTTAGCTGAAGATTTACTAGGCACTCCTTTACCTAAGGTTTCCAGCGTAGCAGCTCGTCATAACCCTGAGCTAGCACACATGCAAGCTTCTGATTTCCAAACACAATCCACAATGGTGGCATACACAGATTCAGTCACTACAGTAGGCTTAGGCCCTGCTCTTGATCCAGCTGCTGAGACTGAAGTAGATGTTCAAGCTGATGTGGAAGACGATGTTACCTCTGGGTTCACTCTTCCTTCTGCCAATTCTGATCACAAACTGTCAGAGACAGTACAGATTTCATGTTCTGATGGACTCATTCTGCAGTATACAGAACCAAAAACCCGGCAGGCGATTCCTGAACTGTTGATTGTTAATCTGCCACTTTCAGAAGCTAAGACAGAGGAATGGACAATTGACAAAATCCTGATTAACAGAGACTTTACTATGGTGATTCCACTGGTTGATTTTGACTTCTACAAAGAAAGAGACTCTGTGTCACCCACTAAGGAAAGTGACTGCAAGGGTACAGCTCAATCTTTGGTTACTGGTGCCAACAGTCTACTGCCCTAAAGGTGCCCTCCATTCGTGATCCACAAATGTGTCTGTCAACTTCTGAGATTTCTGTCTGTCCTCCTACAACCATTGACTCTTCTATGATCCAATCCACAGCCCTGCAGTCATCTTTGGCACACGTGTCTTCAATCAATGAACCACTGCCATGTCTGCCATCTACTCAAGAGGCTCCAACATGCATGTGGTCAGTCCCAAAGACCTTGACATGTTTGTATTCAACTACCGAGATTGCTCCAGCTTGCATGCCTTCAGCCTCAAAGTTTCCTCTGGCCTGCCTGTCTACAGCTACAGTGACTCATCCAGCAGATCATCCTTCAGCCATAGAGCCTCTGATAGTCCATCATAAGTGCATGTCTTCAGTCCCAGAGACTACTGCTGGTTTGCCTTCAGTTCATGAAACACCGGTATCCTGCTTAGCCTCGCTACCAATATCAGAGGTATACCTGTCTACACCATCAGATCCTGCTGTATTTTCTACTGCTCCAGAGATTCCTCCTGAATCTCAACCATTTACTGCCAATGAACGTCCAGCCTGCCTTTCTTATGCTTCAGTGGGATCACCAGAATGCCTGCCTTTTACACAAGACAATTCTCCTAACTGCTCCACTTTAGCATCAGAGCCTCCTGAATATGCAGCATCAGAGTTTGAGACTTTTGCCAGCTCCCGCTTCAGAGTCATCCAGTTGGACCAAGTGACGAGTCAGAACCACTCACCTGGGTAGGCACAGGGAGTGGTGCAGACCGGCGTATTACCTGCAGGACTTGTGCAACAGAATTCCGCCAAGAAGCACCAGTCGGGTGCTAGTAGCCAAAGGAAGGGAATGACTGCTGCAGTTCAAAATGTGCCTGTTATTGCTCCTGCTGCGAGTGTGCCTGATGTACCAAGTACTGCGTCTATCATTTCTATCAATATGCCAAATGTCCCTGCTGTTGTATCCCATGCGCAACAAAGTGGCTACACGACTGTCACCAGGAGTACCAGCCTTGTACAACACATTGGACTTCCAGGCCTCCAAGGCGTAGAACATGTGCAGTCAAACCTTAGTCAGTTTCAACCACAAGCCTTTTCCCAGATGGATGACAGAAGAAAAAATCCGAACCTCTACCTCTGCCGCCACCTTCTTTAATTGCTGAACATAAACATTTCCTAAAACCTCCCGCATGTCCGCTCTCGGCAAAAAGGCTAACAGAGTTTCTACCATTGTCTAATGCATGTTGCACTAGCCTGCCTCCCTCCTCAAAGACTTATAAGTGTCCGCTCCCAGTGACTGTGTTTCCTGGGCCTTCCAACTCGGCTTCAGATACTGCAAGTCCTTCATGCCTTTCTTCGACCCATGAGTATCTTCCTCACCAGACGCCTGCCTATGACTTTTCTAGACTGCAGCCTGATTCTATGCATTCCAGTCCATCTGCCTTTGCCCACAGGCCACCATTTCCATCAGTACCACCTCCAAAGAAAAAGCACTCCCATCATGGAAAGAAGATGCTCGTGCGGGTGGAGGGCACCAGAAGATGGCTTTGGGAGGGGTATACTGTCACGACTCGCTCCCTTCGCTCTCGTTCCCACCACTTGGGGGCATGATTTGGGGTTTATCCCCTACTGGAATTTCCCTCCGAACCTTATGCTACAGTGCTGTGATGAATTGGGAGCGCTAAATCCCTATTTTCCAAGCTACTTCCCTTCTGGATCCATTCCAGGTTTTCGGCAGCCAGCATGCTTTTTTAATCAAATGACTACGCTTCCCAGAATGCCTGGCCCACTGCTTCACCTCCACCCTTGCGGGACAAGGTTGGGTGGAGGATAGGCAACACCTGTGGCTGCAGGTACAGCAATCAGCACACCTGAGGCGTGTGCTCGTTAAGCAGTTTTAAAAGACTCAGTTTGCTTCAGTCCAGCACTGGTCATTGATGCAGTGTTCCCGTTTGTGACTGGTCCCTTGTTCTTGGTTCTTAGCTTTGTGCTTAGTTCATAGTTTCTATTGTTTGTTCCTTACCCTGGATTTCGAATCTATGAGCTTTATTGATTTCTGCTTTCCAGATTTCCCTTTCTGTCTTCCTCTGTTTACAGGCAGCTTTTCTCAGTGCTTTTCCCTTTGGTGCAGCCCAGTTTGCCTGTGTTCTTTATTTCTTTGACTTTGTCCTTTGATGCTGTAAACCTTGAAGCTTTAGTCTTTCCTCTTAATAGATTAGCTTCTTGCCTTTTTCCTTGGATGTGTGGGGGAAGTTTGCCTTTGTCATTTCGTTTTCCCTGCTCCTGCTCCTTTACTTTCTCTTGGAATCCATTCCATGTTTTCCCTTGCACTTCTGCATTTATTTCCCATTGATTATTAGGTGTGGTGTGCTGTTGTAGCTAGCTCCTGTGTGAATGCCTATGTTTTCCTCACTGTTCTATAATCACTATTCCTACTTGCCTCTTGTCTTGAGTCTCATGTATTTAGTTATCCTCCCATTGCTGTTATAGCCTTTCTGGGTCCCTGTTTG
The DNA here is from genome assembly GCF_040938575.1 of Ambystoma mexicanum. Lineage (NCBI taxonomy): Eukaryota > Metazoa > Chordata > Amphibia > Caudata > Ambystomatidae > Ambystoma > Ambystoma mexicanum. The sequence continues at coordinate 1,075,723,003 of NC_090925.1, forward strand.
ATCAACAGGGTTTGTGGGCTTACTGACATTCAAGTGGTATTTCTCGTCCTCATGAGTTCTCTTATTCAATACCATCAAGAGTGTTAGCTCACAGATCCTGTCCTTGCTTACCCTCTACGTGGGCTTAGCACTGTAAGTATCTGTAATAGCATAGTGGGTAAGGAACTTGCCGACATTCCTTGCAGTCATAAGGAGTGTCTAAGTTCTTACCCCACATCCCTTTTCATATATTTGTAGTGTTGTCACACTATGTTTGCACTCCTGGGTTTTGGTATACATGAGTCTTGGTTCCTATGTGCAGGTTGTTTGACTCAAGGCTATTCATTGTGTGATTTTGTGCACATTTCCCTTGCCATATTCGCTGCCTTAGTCCTCACATGACATGAAGCCTAATGTGTCTATAGTGGGAGGGAATCTGTTCATGGGGACAGTGATGAGCCTACACCAACAAAAGGACAGCCCACAGACTAACTTGATGTGTTCAATCCTATCTGTTACACCCGACCCGCATGGGGAACCACGAGTGTGGGTCATCATAAGTGACAAGTCTTTCTCCTTTCTCATAGATACGGGGCCACCAGGTCCTGTGTTAGAGAGGATAGATACCCTGTGTCAGGCATTGCCATGAATACTCAGGGTTTTTCTGGGGCCACAGATTTGGTTTTGTTCACTGACAAATTACCAATCTGGGTTGGAGAGCATGATCTTACCATGCCACTGTTATATTCCTGCTGCCACCACTTAAAATAATGGGAAGGGACATGATGAGTAAGTTCAACATTACCATCACATTCACTGATCAGAGGATAGTATGCTCCATTCCAGGGATCCACTATGTGAATGCATGAGAATGCATTCAAGCATTCCGCAGCCAGACCATACAGAGGGGGGTACCACTAGATCCCGAGGTATTCCAGTATGGGATGAATATATTGGTCGATATATTGCTAGCATGGCTCCCAGGTATAGAGGGTAAACTACATTGTTTACCAGATGAGATTTTCTTCAGGCCAGAAATGTTCCTAGACGAGGAGGAAGGACATAGTGAGGCAGGAGAGAGTACTGATTCATGGGACACATGATACAGGTAGTGCTTGGAGAGCGGTATTCACAGTAGGAGAAGGACACAGACTGACTGACTTGATGGACGAAGAACTGTTTAGGGATGACTATTCCGATGTTGAGACGTTTTTCATTTACTGGATGAGAATCAATTACTGGGAAGTCCCACAGAGGATGGCCCTGATGAAAAAGACACCACCATTTCTTGAGGACGATCAAGCAGGGGTGCCAAGCATATTATGGACCAAAAGCCTGTGTGACATTGGCCTGTAGAAAGGGGTAGGAGCTGTCAAAATCAAACTGTAGCCAGGGGTGATACTACCATGGGCAAAAGAAGACCCCCTATCTAAGGAGGCAGACAAGGGTATTTTCGAGACAATTTGCACAATAGTGCAACAGGGAATCTTAGTGCTATCAGAGTCTCAATGTAACATGCTGTGTACCCAGTGAAGATGGTGACAGGCGGGTTGTGGCATTTTATTCAGGATTTGCACCCTCTGAATAATATTGTTGAAGCAGAGTTTCCCTTACTCCCCAATCCTGTGACAATATTATGTAGCATCCCATCAGAAGTCACACATTTCACAGTGATGGACTTGAATAATGTGTTATTCTCAATCCCTCTTCATGAGGAATCACAAGATTTGACCTTATTTCTATATAGAAATAAAAAGTGGAAACATACAAGGTTACCACAAGGGTACTGTGAATCACCTTTAATATTCAATAGGGTCCTTCAAATGGACCTGCGGAAAGTATGTTTAGACAACACAGTGATTCAATACGTGGACAACATTCTGGTATGCAGCAGGACAGATGAGCAGTGTCAAAAAGACTCAATACATTTGATGACAGTCTCGGCAGAGAAGGGCTAAAAGATGGACAAGACAAAACGACATTACTGCCAGGAAGAGGTTCTATTCATTGGACAGTTAATCTCACATGAAGCTAACACCTAAAAGGGCAAAGGTGATCATGAAAACACTGGAGCCAAAGACTGTGAGGGAGATGCAGCAATTATTAGGTCTTTGCAATCATTGCAGGTCATTGGCTTTCGTCTAAAGCACATATGCTAGACCTCTTTTAAACAGACTTAAGGAAGATTGGAGGGGCAATGGCAAACTAATATGGACAGGTGAAATGTCAGAAGCAGTTTATGAATTGAAAAGGGCAATATGCACTGCCCCTGTTTTGGGAATTGCTGATTAGTTCAGAATTGTATTTATTCTCACACTGAAATGGGGTAATGATGACAGCAGTACTCACACAGATATCTACTTTGGGGCACAAACTGGATCCAGTGACGACAGGCCACTATCCTTGTGAACAAGCATTGGCTGCAGCTACATTTGCAATTGAGAGATCATCAAGTATCACCATGGTACCACGCTCTACGTGAAGCATGCCTTTTTTGCCATTCTTAAGAAACCCAAAAGCACACTGACCACACAGAGAGCAAATGCATATGAGGTGACTATCTCAAACTCAGCCATAAAAGTAGTGAGATGCAGATTTGTGAACCCAGCGACAATCATAGCAGAGCCAGTAGAGGAGGGAGAGTATGTACATGACTGCACTAAATACACAGAACACTATGATGGCATCCCCAGAGTCAGTGAAAAAGCCCTCGGGGAAGGGGAAGTGATCCTATTGACAGGTCCTCAAAGATTAACCAGACATCAGGGGAACAACATACTGGGACGGCAGTGGCAAAGTTGATGTAGTGACAAGCATGACATTGCCTGCACATTTCTCAGCACAGGCGGCTGAAAAGGTTGCACTCATAATAGCACTAGAAACACACGAGATTGAGGAGATTACAGTGTATTGCGACTCTGCATATGTGACATCAACAGCACATGCAGGACTGTTACAATGGAAGAGGAGGGGCTTTCGACACGCTGAAGGCATGCCAAGCACCCCTATTGGACAGACTCATAGGTGCATTACAACTCCCATCTACCATCAATGTGGAGAAGTTCCAATCGCACACGAGGGGGGAGGATGTAGTTTCCTGCTGCAATGAAGCTGCAGATGCCGAAGCCAATAAACAGCATGCTTCCCAGAGATTCATTAATTCAATAGGCCTCCCAAGTAGCACATGTATGCGCAACATGGCAATGCAAGAAGGGTTTCATTGATTGCCCATTACCCAAATAATAGAATTACAGGTATGAGCACCAGTAGAAGAAAAAGAATTGAAGATACAAGGGGGGAGTTCAGTATCCCCAACGGATGCGATGTGGCAAAAAAAGCACCGGAAAGCCGGTCATGCCCCTCACATTACTGCAGACAGCCTTAACGCAGCTTCATTACCCAACCCACACAAGTACAGAGAGTCTTGTGGTGGAGATAACAGAAGACTGGTTCTGTCCCAACTTGGCAGAGCATGTTACTGCCTTCATGTATCATTGCATTGTTTGCCAATGTTTGAAAGCCAGAAACACATTGTGAGTAGTGAGAGGAGCAATGCATCTGCCAAATGGGCCTTTCCAACATCTACATATAGATTACATGGACATGATTGAGAATTGTAATGGCTATAGTTATATGCTAGTGGTCATATGCTAATTTTCTCGATGGATCTAAGCCAGTCCATGCACCCACCCTGATGCCACTTGTTCAGGAAGATTCATCGTTAGAGAGGTATTCTCGCGATGGGGGGTGTGCAAAGTGTTCCCGTCCAATAATGGACCGCACATCATAAACAAAGTGTTTGAGCACATCACAATCCGATTGTGGATTAAGCACAGGTTTTCCTGCATGTATGACCCACAGCACGGTCTGTGAACGCATCACCGGCCTGCTCAAAGAGAAAATTGCAAAAGTGAAAATGACTCTTGAAAAATGGATGGCTTCACTACCTGCCCATAGCCCTGTTCGCATTGGGCAATCAGCCTGACTTCAACCACCATTTAACTCCCCATGAGGTGGTGACAGGATGACGCATGCACCTTCCACTTGCTCCCCCCACTAGAGCACTGACGGATGCCCAGAATACTGCCACTGTTTTGGGTAATGAAATGTATATGAGTATCTCTCTTCGATGATGGCTACTGCTTCTTTTATTTCTCAACAGCTAAATGCATGCCAGGGGAGGTGAACATAGAATGGTGAAGACAGTACATCAGTAGAACCACAAGAACTTCTGAAAGCCCCACTCCTGTTCCCAGGGGATCTGGTTCTATTAAGGAACTTTAAAGAAGCTGCCACAAGCCCCAATTTGATGGCCCATTTACTGTAGAGCAAGCCACTGATAAAGCTATAAAATTGGTAGGGAAGAAGGCTTGGAATTACTTGGGTGCCATCAAGCCCGGCAGAGGTGAAACCCCTCTTGTCCACGATGCAGATTGTGCATCACAAGAAGAAGAAGATGAAGAAGAGCAACAAATTGAGACGAGTTCCAGAACCAGATCCCAACAGGAGCATACAGAAATCTAGTTTAGGCACACTGTTCATTTTACATCCAGCAACCAGCATACCTATATGAACTGACTTTCTGTGAGTATTTTTGTACCTGCAAAATACAACCAAAGAACACTTTTTGAATTTACAGGGATATGGATCCAATGGTGCCAGCATAAATCTTTGTCTATGCTTTCCTTATCTACTTTGTAAACAGATATACGATATTACCCTTGAAGGGTAGTAACTCACAATTGCAACACAACCTGCAAAGACCCCCTACCCCTGGCATGGACCGATCACCACATGATCCCACTTGAGGTCAACACCAATCAGGCATTGCCCAATAAGCATCCCATGGCACCAGCATGTCCCACCAGGAATAAACGCAACATCACTGCTGAAGCCCTACTACAATTGGTCTTACCTACCCTCAATGCTCTCCCAGCCAACACTGACTTAAACCTGCTGATCGACACCTTCAATGATTCCATGGCTAGAGCAATGGACACCGTTGCCCCCTTAAAAATACGCAAAGTTAAACCCAAAGCTCATCTGAACTCGTGGTACACCCCTGAGCTCAAATTACTCAGGAAAGAGAAAGCTAAGGCTCATCTCACCTGGAAGAAAAACCCCACTGCGGAAAACAAATCCAACCTCACTAACTTATCCTCACTTTACAAAAGCGATATAATCCTGACCAAAAAAGATTCATATAACACCAGGATCACTCAGGCAGGATCCTCCACTAAAGAATTATTTAAAATTCTGAAGGAACTAGAAAACCCTACTTCACCTCCAGAAACCTGCCTGAAAGACAAATCCTGGTGCACCAACATCGAGAACGCCCTCGACAATAAAATTCTAGGACTCCAAACTAAAATTGAAGACAAACGGCAACAACTCTTCATTAATAAGGCCACCAACCTTAGCCTACCCACACCTAACAACACTAGCACAGGCTTCTCATTTAAGAAAGTCACCATCCGGGAAGTTAAAAAAATCATCACCTCCCTGAAACCCTCTAACTGCAAAGGACACAGCTGCCCGGCACAGATCATAAAAGATGCAGCCAGAGAGCTCTCCCCCTTCATTACCAAACTCATCAGCCTATCCTTCACCAATAACTCTATCCCCAGCAACTTAAAACAATCATGGGGTCTCCCACTCCTGAAAAAACAATCCCTCGACCCGGCCATACCCACCAACTACAGGTCCATCACCACAGTCCCCTTCCTACTGAAAATCCTGGACAGAGTTGCCTACATCCAAATTCAGGAATACCTGGAATCCAACCAACTGCTAGGAATACGTCAATCTGGCTTCAGACCTCAACACGGAACTGAAACCGCCCTTGTTGATCTCAAAAGCCAGATTGATGAAATTAAAGACAAAGGCAATGCAGCACTCCTACTCCTACTAGACCTCTCAGCGGCCTTTGACCTGGTCAGCCATGAAGTCCTCTGTAATCACCTTGCCACTGCAGCCCACTTCGCCTCCTCTGCCATCGCATGGATACAATCCTTCCTGGCAAACAGAACCATGCGAGTCTTTTCCTCTACAGCCGCAGCAGAACCCATCCCTATCACATGCGGGGTCCCACAAGGATCCTGTGTATCCCCCACTTTGTACAACATATTTACAAAGCCTCTATTTGACCAACTGGACCGTCTGGGTGTCACCTACACAATCTACGCAGATGACACCCAGATACTCCTCACCATCTCTGGTAACTACCAAGAAGACTCCGCCCGGATCAACAAAATATTCTCCATCATTCAGGCATGGATGGCCTCCCATGGTCTCTGCCTGAATGATGAGAAGACAGAGCTCCTAATCGTCGGCTCCCCCAACACTCTAACTAAACTTGACCCTAGCTATAACAACATCACCATCGATGGCTATGCCATCCCCATAGCGTAAAAACCCTTGGTTTCTATCTAGATGCCAACACCAACCTCAGGAAACACACCAATATGACCGCCTCTGCCGCTGCCTATACCGGCAAGCTCATCAGGGCCAGCAGACCGTTCCTATCACCCAACAGCTGCCTCACCCTTGCCAGGGCCCTAATACAATCCAAACTGGATTACTATAACAGCCTGTACCTAGGTGCTAATCAATCCGTACTCAACAAGCTGCAGGTAATACAAAATAATGCCCTGCGCACAGCCCTCAACATTCCCAGACTAGAGCATATCTCCGCTACTAGGAAAGCCTGCAAATGGCTATCCATACGCCAAAAAATTGATCTAAAAGCCATATGCCTCACGTACAAATCCCTCAATCACCTAGCACCACCATATTTAGCTAATAAATTCACCCTGAAACCTGCCACCAGATCCACCAGATCCTCCAACACTCTTTGCTTATCAGTGCCCAGGTTCCACCTAAAAAGAGCTGGAGGGGTAAGCTTCACAGTGCTTGCACCCCAACTCTGGAACTCCCTACCGCTTAACATCAAAACTACCGAATCCTTCCAGATCTTTAGGAAGCAGGTCATCAGCTGGCTTCTAAACAAAGAATAACGCCATTAACACCAGACCCATGCGGTAACTGGCTTAGACACTGTATTTATATTGAAAATTGTATATTGTACGTGCTGCATATGCTCTGTTTATTGATCACTGTATATATATGTATATATTATAAACTTGTACGAAGTATGCAACACAAAGATACTTCTCAACGCTGTAACCAAATTCTTAAGCGCCCTTCTACCTCTGGGTTTGGAGCGCCATATAAATAAATAAAACAAACAAACAAACAAACAAACAAACAAACAAACAAACAAAAAGGAGTGAAGTGCCTATTATTGCGTTGCTTAGTAACCCTAAAGTTCAATTCCTTTTTGAAAGAGTCTTTGCTTCCATATTAGTACAATTCTTCCACAGGAGAGGTTGACTGCTTACAATAATAATGATACCAAGTGTTGTGAATTGTGGTGAGTATCAGTTGCAAGCTCATGGACAACACCAAGGGCGTGCATACATGCAATACATGAACACTGCTGCGACAGCTATTGTATGGATATTTTTTGCATTCTGATGTCTCTATCTCTTTACACTCTTGGCGCTGCAGAGAGCTGCACTGTATTAAATACACAATCAAGGATATGCCAACACAAAACCTGTTCCATTGACGACCGCAGCTGTAACCGAGCTGGTCACCAGCACTGCCCAAGAAGTAAAAAGGCTTAAGCGAAGTGTGAACTTCAATTTCGAACATGTAACTGCTTACTTGTCCAATTCGGCCACATCACCAAAAACATGTGGGACCAAGATGGGGAGAGAAACCTCAAGTGAGAGCTTCTACGTGTGCTCTCTCATCCCCTATTCCATGAGCACCTCCGGGACATTTGTAGAGCACAATGCCTCATAGATTTAGCGCTCTGACCTTCAAGGGGCCAGTTTCAAGCGAAGTGGGCAACACTGCATGTATGGATGTAACAAAAGATGTTTCCCTATGGGGACAGCTTTATAAATACTCAAGCAATGATAGAAGACTATTGGAGCTCAGATAAAATGATACAATACATACTGGATGGTCCAACTCGAGGGAAAGCAAGGATAGTGAAACAAACTGAGCTGCAGTGCCAGGAAAAAGGGAAGAAGGAAGTAGGGGGAATGCCAGGAAGCTGGGAAGGACCTTAACTGCTGGTGTATGGACAAGTGTTCACAGGAGATGAATGGCTAGAAGGAATGATGGTGTGGCAAGCACACGCACTCCTGATGGTTCCAGTGGATGTGGTACAGAAGGGGAACAATGACTGTCTCAAGGAATGGGGCGGCAAATTCTAGATTGCTCACATGGGTCGAAAACGAAGCAGGCCCTCTGCCAATAATACCAGTTGGGAATGCCTCACTGTGTTTCCAGAATGATGGTCCAGTAAAGGTTGGAGTGAACAAAGATGCAAATGAACATCGAAAATGCCCGTATGAAGGTTGGCACAGCAGTACTAATGGAACACTAATCAGCGTGCGGTCCCAAGGCATACATGCAACTACCACCAAACTGGGGAGGGATTTGTTCTTTAGTGTAGCTGCATACACCAGCCTTCGTAGTGCCTTAGAAATAAATCAAAATAGATGGATTGCCCAAGATTATGCACACCAGAGGAAAAGAAGATCAGTGGAGTTGCCCAGAGTGAAGAAAGGAAATTATATTTCGAGCAGGATGGAAAAAGCCCTCAATGCAATGCCACATGAGCATAGACTGTTCAGCAGGACTGAGATGTTCTTTGCTTCAATTGTTCCGGGGATCTAGGCCAATGCAAACATCAAATGGCTCCAGATAACCAGATGGGAGCTGTTGCAGACAATCAATTCAACGGTTAAAGGGTTCAACGCTATAAGGGAAGAACTCAGAGCTGTCAGACTCTTGACCCTTCAACATAGATACATCTTAGATCTCCTCACAGCTATGGAGAGTAGTGTTTGCACAAAGATTGGCCCATCCTTTTGCACATTCGTACCTGCTCACAATTAAGATAATGGGACCCTTACAGAGACCATAATGCAGCTGTCAGAAGATGTAAGAAATGGCAAACTCAGTAGGGGAAGATGATGATTGGCTGGCGTATATCTTTTCCTGGATTCTGTCATGGATGGCCAACGGACTGAAAGTACTAATAGCAGCCCTAGTACTAGTACTATTCACATTCTGTGTCATTAGAATATCTAATGCACAGTGCAAGAAGACTACCAAGAAGACGATATTGATGAACCTTTTACTAGCTATGGAAACAAAAATGGATGAACAGACACACACTCTTGCAGTGCTGCAGTTACACCTGAAGCAGAATTCCCTTTTTTCTCCAGGCACAAAATTCTTTTATCCCCCAGATCCCTGTAACTATGTTGGATGATGGGAGTGGTGCAACCCAGATGGAGAATTTTGCTATATGACCTGTATTTTGGATGAACGTATGAAATATCATGGTGGCCTGAGGGAGTTTGCAAATGTTTGGACTCTGAAGCTATGCGTCAGTAGAGAGCACCTTCATGGAAGTGTGGCTGATATCTCGACCAGAGGGGGGGTTTTAAGAGGGACAGATGAATGTGGCCCTCGTCGCTCCGGTTCCTCCCTCATCTCAACATTACATGAATGAAAAGTGCACATTGTTCCTGGCCCTCTCTTCCCCATCACCAGTGTACCACAGATGCGAGAAACACTATTCACTCAGACAACCATACAAACCCTACCCTGATTTTGTCACAGGGGAGATAAACGTGCAGTCAATGGAGCAAGTAGACCTACTGTGACTGTGCAGAGAGCCAATGATGCTGCGACCAAGACTAAGACACAGATGCGTTAGACATGGAGCACATATGCATCCCTACATCAAGCTACGCAGACACCTAGGTTAAACTGCTCTTAGAAACAAAGAACATGCTTTTGACCCATTTAGATGGAGGACATATACTCTTTTGTTATGCTGAAATGCAAGATGCATGAAAATAAGACATGAAGCTTGCTTGACGCTGAACACATCTAACATAAGTAGGCATATAATTCAAAATGGAAGATGCAGCTCCACTGAAGTGAAAAGAAAGCACTGAGAAGGTTTGAGAATGCAGGGAGAGGCCTGACTCACTGAATTAGCAGAAAAACACAGACCAGACTGTTCATGCAGCTGGTGTACATATTTTAGCTAAGGCATCAAGAAAGAGGGAGTTTCACATCAGCACTCGCAGGTGCAGACAAAGGCCGACACAACAAGCAGTCTTCTTAGATTAGGGGACACACAAATGTTGCTGAAAAGACAGCGACACACCACATCAGAGTAAACCTGAAAGGTAGCTTGAATGAGCCCCTATCGGGCAGAGAAGGCATGACACCTGCATGTATAAATGATAAAGATCCTCACAAATTTGAGCAGGAAAATCAAGCCAATGGTCTGAGAGTAGAGGACAAAGCCTATTCATTTGAGCCAGTCAGAGACCTTTGATCCCATCCAGCTCAGGACAGACAATACCAAATAATATTCGGTAGAAAGCTAAATGTACTAAGCTCAAGGCCTAGAGGATCAGAGATGGTAACCTTATTGCTACAGACAGTACCTTTGGGAGTGTTCTGATCACCTTGAATTGTTGCTCATGGGCTGTAACCGTCCAAGGTACCACTGTTCAGGAGACTGTCACTGACCGATCCATACTCACTTCCTGCGCCATTCACCCTTTGCTGCATCAACCAATTATAATGTACTAACCTGACAAGCCTTTACTTGCAACATTTAGGAGATGGTCACAGGTGGAGCTACCAGATAATGTATAATCAATCACAACACTAACCCCATATAGATTCTATATGGAGTCTGCCTCACTAACCAACAACAGCCTGGCTTAGGTTTTTGCAGAATAACGTGTCAAGTCTGACGTCACGACCTGTTAAAACCTGATGACAAGCCTTTAATGAGCTGAGAGAGTACTGGAAATCCTATGATGTCCATGTCTGTCCCTGTTTGTGAGATCTCGTAGTAAACAGTGGTTTTGTCACATCTTGGATTTGTTTTTTCTCGTTTCCTGTGTGTGGGGATATCTCCTGAACCAGACCTCTTGCTTTTAGATTGGGGGCTTTCCTGCCACTCCACTTCAGTGATGTTGTTCTGTTTAGCTAGTCCTTTTATGCTACATTGAGCCCTCCTCCTCTTTTTCCTTCTCCATTGGCTTGAAATTGTTGGGTACAATCCTGCTCCTCAACAAAACCTGTCTAATTCAAAACTACAAGATAATACTGCACAGATTGCCGTGTGATCTAATGAGATCATGTCATCCGCATACCGCTGTCCGGATATTTTTGTTTGTCCCATTTTTGGTGGAAAAGACCTCACGCTTTTTTCTGATTCCTTGAGGTCTCCGAGGTATGCTATAAAGAGGGCTGGGGCCAGTGGACAGCCTTGTTTCATCCCTTGTGCAGTGGGTATTTCCTCCGATAGTACACCTTGTTGGCTCAATAGCACTCTCAATGTTGTTTCTGAGTAAAGGCCTTTGATCGCGTTTAGGGTGTCCGCTGGGCAGTTCCAAGATGATAGTTTGTCCGATAGCTTGTTTCGGTCGACCTGGTCAAACGCTTGAGCAAGGTCGATAAATGCCAGAAATACCCTTGGGCTCCCATTCATGATCTTACTTTTTAGGCAGCTGAGGAGCAAAATGTTGGCCGAGGTTCCAATGTTTTTCATAAAACCGGTCTGGAAAGGATCTGCGCACTCAGCGGTCTTGACCCAAGATTGCAACCGTGTTGGTAGGAGAGAGCCTAAGACCTTCCCGATTACATCCAGTAATGCTATCGGTCGATAGTTACGCGGATTTTCTTTGCTATAACTTTGACCGCCATGTCATAGTGCAGAAAGCAACCCTTCATGGCAAGAGTCCCAGTGCCTGAGAAATTAGAGCATGCAGGCTCTAACTGTATACATTTGCATTATTATGTAGTGAGTTAAAAACCGCTCACTCCTTAATTCAAATTAATTTATTTTTAAGGCATATTCTCTGGGTTTCTTTGAGAGGAGACCTGGAGGCTGCCGAAAATTAAAGGCTGGGGGTTGTGCCACCCCATCAACCTATGGGTGAGCCTCCACTGGGGGTAAGAAGATCATTGAGGTCTCACACTAAATAACACACTTAGAGAAGGTCAAAAGGAGAGTGACTGAGAGTGATGGGGCGGGAGATTGCTAGATCGGCACATGATATGCCAGGTACAGTTAGTAAATGTTATTTTCCAAACAAACCTAGGTGGACATAGGTAGCCATATTTGGCTTCTCAGACATATAACCAATGTGTTAAATATTCAGGCATCATGTCTGGAAGGTCAATACCAACACCTCCCAACTGGTTTCCTCAACATTTATCTCAATTAATAATGGACAATAGCCCTCATCGGGCCCTTAAAACATAACAAAATGACTTACATTGGACATTGAAATCCCTTCTCTCTATGAGTAAGCAGTAATCAATTAAGCAATAATCCTGCCTTGTGTGGGCTTCACTGGCTGGTGACAGCCCGGCACCCAAGTTACAGGCCTGATCAAAGCAATGGCCTTAATGCCAGGTTCCGGTGCCGTTACTGGGCCGGTAAAGCCCGCAGAATGTGGGATTATTGCTATTAGCACCTAGAGGCAAACCCTTGTGGTGCTAATAAAAATAGAAAAAATTAGAAACAGCTGTGCTGCTTCATTCGCAGCAGCGTCTGTGGAAGGTCAGGGTTGTTATGGAAATGGAAGGCGGGGCTCTGCTTGGAGCCCTCTTCCATTTTCGTGGCTTGAATAGGAAGCCATGCGGCTGGGTGGGGGAGCCCTTAAGAGGTAAGGATATTTGGATGGCAGGGATGGATTGAGGGGAGTGTGCAGGAGCTGGATTTGGTGGCAGTAGGCAGGGCAGGAGTGAAAACAGCAGTGCCGGCTGCAGCGACCAGTCGGGTAGCTCCAAAACTGGGCTTGCATCAATAGATTCAGTACAAGTTTGGAGCTACCTGAATGGGTGCCTCACTCGCCGAGGGTGCTAATTAATTTGTGTGCTGGCCACTGATTGCTCCGTAGTGCTACTGAACTCATACATTTGTTACAGTATGCACACACACTAGTGATTGACAAAAAATAAAAATAAAATCACAATTGTAGACCATGAAGCCTGGCCCACTGGTCACCTGCATGGCATGTCAGAGACCCACAAACTCCCCACTGATCTTACCCACACCCCACTCACTTGATCCAGTGCAGCCAATGAGCCCTTATTGTGATGGTATCATTCCAGCAGGGCACATACAATGACAATGTAGGTCTCCAAATTTCAGGCTGATCTACACCTCTGGAATGCTTCTTTTGTTGCTACTAGAGAAGAAAGAGGATTGGGGCGGGCACCGCTAAGTTCGTCTAAAGTGCTTATAATTATTTGTAGTTCAAAGTATGCAGTTCATGGCGTCACCAAGTAAACAAGTATACACTATACTGGGAAAACACGAAATTGGGTAATGTCTGATGAGAAAGAAAACGTCATCAGACCTTGGGTCGCCAATTGTAGTGAAAACTACTGATGGGTATTATATCAATTTATGTCTAGAGGATGAATCTATTGTAAGCTTAGTTTTACCTGATCATCAGTTATTCCAGTTTTTGGTGAAAATAGCATATCACCATCAAATATTTTTGTGATAGAAGATTATTTTAATTCATCAATTTGAAAGAAGCAAAAATGGTAGGCCAATGCATTTCGGACCTACAAATGGTCCTTCATCAGGGCAAATTTCTAAAGTACAGAGAAAAAGGAAAAAAACAATAACCAAAAAATCATGAAATCAGAATAACATCATATGGAGTTCTTATGAAAGTAAATCACCACAAATCTCGTAAATTGTTCTACTCAAAAACAAAAACAAAAACAAGAAATGCCTGCATATATATGTCGTAATTAGATGTTCATCACAATGACGTATCAATTTCCATCACATCAAAGATAATCCCTTTTATCTCCTGGGATAAAATGTATCAACAGTTGACCACTGGTTTCCACATCTGATTCCTTTTGAAATACTTGTACTCAGTTAAGTATCTATAAAACATCAAAGTTGTAACCATCTAGGTAAAACTATCTAGTTCAAATATATGTGAATAGCGATGAAAAATCACACGTTCTATTAAATGCAAAAATGCACATACCTCGGTGTGTAAGTAGATGTAAAAAGGACATTCATGTGTAAAGTACACGTGGTCTAGGCATACGTGTTGTCTTTTTCTAAAAGATATCCCTCCATGTGTGGCCGCTTTAATGGTTCCCTCTGAAAAACAGATTAAATATTTGCGGTCCTTAAATGATTTGAAAGCCCTAATGTTATTGAGCGATGTAAACATAGTTGTGAAACCGCTTACCTTGAGTGTTACAGTTATCTTTCTTTTCGTATTGAGAGATGCAGAAAGCTATTTGAAAAAGGCGTGCTGATTCAAATGCCTTAATTACGTGTGTATCAATCTGATGTGGGAATAGTACACGATCGTAGATAGAGCCACCTGTTAGGTACATAAATGTGGCTGTTATGAATATATATACTTCCTAGCTGACCGATTATAGCTCAGTGAGCGTGATCTTGTTTGCAGTGTAAGCTTACCTAATGGCGCTTGGAGATAGCGAGGACGCCACTGTCTTGCTCCGGCCGCGGACAGCTCTGGAACAGCCCGAGCGTAGTCATGGAAACGTTATTGAAGAGGACGCTACGTGATTACGTTGCTGCTCGTTTGTGGTGATGGTTACCATGGCAGCTGGGCTCAGATGCCTGTTGCTATTACGGCGTTACTAAATGTGGCGGCAAAGTACTTCTTATGCTTGATTATGGATTGTAAGTGCTGGGAAACAAAAAATATAAGCAGTGTTCGTGTTATACGCATAGGCAGGCAGGTTTATACACTTCAGACATAGGAAAGGCTCAGCCATGCCTTACAGGAAATGTGCTATTCAAATCTTGCATAGGCACACATATCTCTGCAATGAGTGCTTAACACACTGAGCTAACTTCTGAACTATTGTGGCACTCAATTTACCAAAATGCATTCCAAATTTGGCTATTGGACATGATCAACATAATTCCCACAGGAAGGAAAGAATGCTACAGGAGTTGTGCCACAAGGCACAAACACACAAACTATATATATACCACAGTGAACACAGAAAGCATTACATGATGAATTGATCAAGGCAGAATGTACTTGCCAAAACAGGCAGTAGGTTCAGAGCCTCAGCACCATGCCATAAAATATCCTGATGTGTGATATTTAATTCTGGTGAACAAAGGAATCTTACTTCTTTAGGTCAGGCAGCATTGTGGGGCCCCCTCCATAGTGGGGGCCCTGGGCAAGTGCCCCTTTTGCCCTCCCATAAAAATGTCTCTGTCTACATATGTTGTTGTGTACATCATTCTATCACTGCAGGTAAAAAGATTGAGTGTTTACATTGAATTATTTTAAAGACACACTACGAAATCATGAAATCTCGTTTGTACAACTGGCACATAGCTTGTTGCTGTAAATAGCGAAAACATTACCATAAAAATAGCAGTGCGTGCTAGTATCGAAGAACAATGTTAAAATGCATGAGATATGCAATTAATTCGACTTTCATATTTAGCTTAAACACAGATAGTCAAATATGATACTAATTATCTTGATACTGTATCACTGGGTGCAGTTAGAACATTTGGTTAAATGTTTAAAAGAAAAAGAGAAAAGAAAAAATTACTAACATGAAAAGAAATGGTAATATACACCTTACCAGTCTTGTCTTAATAAGTATTATCGTCTTGATAACTCTTCTCCTGAGTGACATAATTCTCATGCCTATACTACATACATGGCATGCCAACAAACATGGCTTAAAATACAACCAGTTCAGTTACCTTGTGAATTTTGAAGTCGAAAAAAAGAAGAAAATAAAAATAAATATATACTCAAATTGAATTTAAGAAATGTTAACTTTGATAGTGTCTTTTTCATATGAAGCAATGCAGATTCAACTCTTCATTGAGCCCGCAGGGCGATACAGTGTCCAATCTCTCAATCCAATGTGCCTCAAGTTGCTCTAGTCTTTTGGTAGCACTTATTCTAATGTTCGTCATTTGTACTACTTCAAGGATTTGAAATCTCATTTCTGATATCTGATGTTTTGCTTGATTAAAATGTCTGGCAACTGAGAATGGAGATGATTGGTTCTGACATTTGATTTATGTTCATTCCATCTTATCCGTGCTTTTCTGCCAGTCTGACCAATATATAATAATCCGCAAGGGCACTTAATGCAATATATGACACCTTCTGACATGCAAGTAGAATAATCCTTGATTTTTATCTTCTCTCCTGTTCTGGGATGTATAACTGTGTCACCTTTTATAATGTTATTACAGTTACTGCATGACATACATGGAAATGTCCCTTGTTTTTTTGTCAGAGTTTTTTTTAGTAATTTTGGGTTTGGTGTTGACCAGCAGGTCCCTCAAGTTGCTGCTTCGTTGATTCGCAAAAACCGGTCTTTCTTGAAACAGATTCTGAAATTTGTCGTTACAAGTTAACATCGGCCAATGCTTGAGAATTATTTTCTTGATTTTGAATGACTGTACACTGTATTTGCTGACAAAGACCAATGGATTCTCTTTGTTTTTTGGTCCTTTTGTTTGCAATAAATGGGTTCTTTCTTGTGTCTCAGCTTTTTCTCCAGCACGGTTGAGTTCTTCTTCTCTGAAGCCTCTTGCTTTACATTTTTGAAACAATTCCTCCTTTTCTTGTGAATATTGAGATTCTATGTTAGTGATTCTTTTTATGCGTAGTAGTTGGCTGTATGGTAGGCTGCGTATTGTACCTGCCGGATGGAAACTCATCCTGTGGAGAAGGTTATTTCTATCGGTCGGTTTATGGTACACTTCTGTGTTGAATGATGCTACATTTGGAGTTACTAGAACATCTAGAAAATGTACACTAGGATGGCCTTTTTTGTGCGTAAATTGAATTCTTTTATCAATCATGTTGATGTATCCCAAGAATGAGTCTAAATTTCTTTTGTTGCTGCTGTCATTTTATTTTTATCCTAAAAAAGCACTACAACCCACTCTGCTAAATGATGCATGATATCTTTATTTGTTTACTGTTCTGGGATGCTGTCAGCAATGGAAGTTGTGGCTCTGCCAAATGTTGAGCAAGCAACGTGTCTCTAGAAGAGGCGGATGGAGAGGGCACTGTTCAGTTGAAGTGAAGAAACCAACCCTTCCCCAAATGGAACCCTGATAAGAACTGCCACTTTTGTTTCATGGTCAAATAGTTATCTGTCTACACATCTCCTAGAACAACACACTGAAAATATCACACAATGGCATATTTTAAATTCATTTCAATGATATAATGCTTTGGGGTCACAACCTGAAGTTAAAAATCATTTTCCATTGTCAGGTGACCTTGGTTAGCATTCTATATTATGCAATCACTGTCAAAGATATGACATTACAAACCAGAGAATGTCTTAGGTCTGACTGTGACCTCTCCCATGCTTTTGAGTTGTAGTTCTACTTTTGTGTTGCCAGCCATTGGCAAATTGTAGTTCTTCATTTATGTTGGTGACATGTCTCGATTCTTTTAATTTTGACCATCTAGTCACCCTACCGTCTTCTCAGGCCCTACTTTCCATAATCCAGCAAGGCTTCTTACATCGCACCCAACATCACCACCAACCACAAATATACTGTGAGGTTGTTTGGATAGCAATTGTCACATTGCTCTGTTCAGCTTGGAGGAGTTGGGGAATGTGGAACTAAGCAATACTCTCATGCCAAGTGGAGATGCTGAGTTAAGGAGAGTGAGCAGGAGAGAGAAAGAGAAAGAGAGAGAGAGAGAGAGAGAGAGATGGAGATAGGGAGAGAGAAAGAGAGAGAGAGAGAAATCAGATAAGTCTAATAATCTTTTTATATTTCTGTATGTGAAGAAGGAGGGAAGTGGAAAGGAATGTGCACAAATCAGTCAAATTTGATTCTGTCATTCCTAGAGCATGTAATTAATAGTGCACTACTTTTAATCAAATCACTTTTAGGCAATGAATAGGCAAAGCCAAATATCTGACAACACAGATGAGCCAATCAAAACAACAAAAGTTCAGGGTTACTGGTAGCCCTTAACTTTAATTAAAGTGGTTAAAACCTAGTAGTGATGTTTGAATAATAACATCAAGCATATGAAGCATACATAGTATGCATCTCAAACCTATGAACAAACCTTACTATAAACAGTAAGTGTAAGTTGCTCTTAAATGTAAGGCTGCTTTAAGAAAGTGCTATACAGAAAATGACCAATTCGAGAGAAAATCTGTCAATTCAAGTTGTTCATTGAAGCCAGGCTTGTGTGATTTTGTTCTGAGGATCCAAAGTATTTTACACTCTCCATGCTCATCCTGTTTAAGTGTGTCTAAAACTACCAATTTAAGATCATGCTCTAGATTAACTCATTATAAAATGTGTTTTGCAAGAAGTACATGCATAGATACAATATTTGGTTTTACAAGTGGCATGCATAAGTAATTTCCAAGTAAAATTCAGAAAGGGAAATGGTGTACTTTCTTTTACAATATGGCATGCTGCTCAAACCCACAATGGAAAAGTCCAATCATGGTCCAGTCTGCAAACTGATGTCAATAATATGTTGAGTGTGTCTTTTTTTGTAGGGAGTACACTACTTTATCCTTAATATTCCATCCTCTATTGAAAACAAATAAGAGTGTCTGAGTGGTGCGTTCTCCAAGGGTGACAGATTTTTCCAGTGATGTACAATCATTTGTTTTTAATGCAGAACTCTGTTGTGAAAAGCAAGTTATGGATAAAAGACATTTTTCAAACTCTGGTTTAATGGGGAGGGTTTCGATATGGTATTCCCTAATGGACCACTATGGTCATTTTGCAGCAGGCATAATGAGGGCTATCCGGTTATGGTACCAAAAAGATTTTAATGAACACTTGTTTTAACAAACACCTTTTAACCAAAAATGTTTTTCTGTATTTTTAAAAAATAGATAGGGGTGTGGTAAAGGGGTAAAACTGGCAGAGAGGTGGTTGGGGTGGGGTTAGAAACAGAAAAAAATGCGGGGCTTGGAGGTGGGACCTCCAAGAAAACAAAAAACAAAAAATATCGAATTTTATTTTCATTAAAATAAGCTTGGTAAAAAAGTGCTTGGTAAAAAAGAATTCTGTAACATCACATAGAACCTAATGAGGTGGTGAGGATATCCCCTTACCTCCTGCCGATTCGTCAGGATGTCTAATTCCTTAAACATTTCCTCATTATAGTAGTTTTGACCATCCTAAGGAATTTCCATGATTTAATGCAAAAAGCCATACTTTCCGACAGGCAGACGCAGCGGCTCAGAGTTTCAAGCATGGGTTCACCAAAGGCCAGATTGCAAGTTTAAATCCTTTCATTGGCTTGGCAATACTTCAACTGGTAGTTTGAGCTCTGTGTTGGGGGGAAATAGGTAGCATTTGTGTATTTAATGTTTTTGATCTGTTATAAAAAAAAAAAGCTTGGGATGCTGGCTTTTGTAGCATAAATGGTGTTTTTTTACGATCAGTCTTCTTTCTATACAAATTGCTGAGACGAACCCTCCCAGTGACAACATGTAGTTAGGCCACACAATGTTTATGTACAGAAAGTTTGGGATGGAAGAACATGACTCATGTGTACTGCTTCATGAGAATATTGCTCCACTGCTCTACCCATCGCCAGTTAACATGCCTCCCAGGCAGCTAATTAAAGACTCCAGACCAGCTTCAGAAAGAAAGCGGTCTGGAGGCTGCTGGTCACATGACCATGCTCTGCTCCTCAATTGCTCTGCCCACCACCAACTTTCCTTCCTTCCTTCCATTCAGCTAATTAAAGACTCCAGACCAGCTTCAGAAAGAAAGCGGTCTGGAGGCTGCTGGTCACATGACCATGCTCTGCTCCTCAATTGCTCTGCCCACCACCAACTTTCCTTCCTTCCTTCCATTCAGCTACTTAAAGACTTCAGGCCAGCTGCAGGAAAACAGCATTGAGGTGGCTTCTGCTCACATGACCATGCCTGGCCACTCAGCTGCTCCGCCCACCACCTATTTCACCAATCCTCCTTCTGAGTCTTCATCACCAGCATCCCAAGCAGAGCACAGAGGAAGACTCTGCTTGCGTCTTTTTGGGCATGATAGGGCATGATAGGGCCAAGCGCCAAACCCGCCAAACCCGCCAAACTCGCCATCCTGCACAGTGCTAAAGAAGTCTATCATATCTTCTGCTTGCTCATTATCCGGATCGTCCTGTTCCATATCTGTCTCCCCCTTCATGATCTGGAGGCAGAGGTGCACTGATTTTTCTGACAACCCCCTGGCTCTTACAAAGTTAATCTGCCCCAGAAATCTGTTGTTGACCTCTCTCAGTCCTCTAAGCTTACTGTCACTACATCTAGCTGTTGCTTCCTCTAACCAGGTTGCAACATCCCCCCCCCCACTGTCGAGGGTTTATTTTGCTCTTCTGTTCCTATAACATTCTCCTGAGTGCTCTTAATTTGTCCAGATTAAATGCTACTTCTATGGGGAACTGAGTGTGCTTCTTCAGTAGAGTCAGATAATGCCAGGAGCCTAAGAAGTCGCAAGTAGGACTGCTAAAGTTAGTGAACATAAAATGTGCTGTCAAGCCCTTAGGAGGATAATGCACTTTAATCCCGTTCAGAGCACATGGCCACTGAACTTTTCCAGAAGTACTTGCCAAGGCTCCCAGCATGCTATTCCTGCCGTCTTGCTAAAGTGATAAGGTCCTTTTCTTTTAGAGTAGAGTCGCCCATTAGTGTTCATGCTGAACGACAACGTGTGATTAACAGGTTTCGGGTAAACATGGCCGCTCATATCCACTACTGGTCCCTTCCAACTCAAGCGAGTGGCCTAGTGCCTCCACCCCTCAGAGCACTTCTGCTGTTGGTGAGAGGTCTATTGTCTCTGCCGGTCTGAGCTGGCATGCTCATTGCCCTTAATTCAATGGCCTTTCCTTAGTGCACCCGGGCAGACCAAAAGTTCCTAGTCTGCGGTTTAGGCGCACGTGCACATTAGGCATTCATGTTAGGCAAGCATTGCCTAAGGCAAATAGGGTCGAAGGGGTGCCCTGTCCATAGTCTACAAGGAGTTTTAAAAAAGCACACTAGGGAGGTGATGCAGGATGACATCATGATAGGGTTACACTTTTCTTTCTTCTTTCATTGTTTATTCCCATGCCCCCATCAGTAGTTTTATTTATTTATTTACTGGCATGGGTCTGTGCTCTTTTTTGCTTTGTCCAGACTTTGCTCCTCCTCATCTCTCCCACCCTCTAACTCCTCAGTGACACCACCAGCCCACTCACCATACCCGCTGGTCCTGCGTACCTGCTGCTACTGCTGCCATCCACGGCCCATATCCTGCTGTGCTTTGGCCTTTGTACTCAGACATTCCCCACTTCATTGTTCAGTCTTTTCTGGGGGATTCTCCTATACCCGCCATTACTCGCCTTTCACCAACATACCTACACTACACTTCCACTGCTCCAGCCTCTCTTCCGCTTTCTCCAACATTCTATGTCACGTGGTGCATGCGTGAACAATTCCGAAGACGCATCTTTATCCACACAGTGTAAGGTTTGTGCAAATTCGAAGTTAAAGGTAATTGTATTAATAATTCAGATTGGTCACTTAAAATGCTACCTTCCACAAACTCTCACTTAAATGGGACCCTATACACTTCTCCTTCAACTGGCCCGATGTGGCCTGAGTTTCCTCTCTTAAAGCAGTGCTCAAGTGCACCCTCATCTTCTAGTCTGCCTGCCGCAAGTAGCAACACTTCCGTTTTTGCCGACATAAAACCTGTGGTCATGATTATGTCGTATAGCTCAGAAGCACGAGTTCTATTGCGTACATCTTACCAACTCAGCATTCTACATTTTTTCGTTATTTTTCGTTCATTATAAAAGTTATTCATTGTTCTTAATTCGTTAATCCAACTGTATACCGTTAGCAATGTGGAAAGAGACGCGCAGAAACCCAAAAGAAGCCCGCCCTGCTCTGCGCCGGCTCTCTGGAAAAGTGTTTGACCAAGAAGCTCAGTCCCTTGAGAGCGGTTAACCAATGAATGAAGGCGCCAGAGAAGAGGGAAGAAACTGGAAGCGTGAGTGCTTTGTTTTATTTTTTTTACATAAGTGGAACATACTTTATTTTCAGAGACACGCGCCAAAGAGGCAGGCCACGCTCTCTTGGCGACCGCGTAAATACAGCGACTGCCTCAAGCAGCTGCAGAGTTTCAGTGCAGGTACAGAATGTACCACGAGTGCCTTCCTTATGTATAAAACCCGATCTAAAATCCAACTTCTCAAAGCACGAAAGGGAATTCTTTTTAGGGCGTGTCTGGGTTAAGTTGGAACAGAATCCTCGCTTGGAGGAAAAGCCTCCTATCATCTATGCATGTCTTATATCATTATTGTAAGCGCTGCTTCTATATGGAATGCATGACTCCCTATTACTTTTCTTTTCTGTCCGTTGTTTTTAAATCTTGGGACTTTATAAATCATGATTTTTGGGATCAGTGTTCGTGGATCTACCCAGAAAACATTCTTAGTAATCCAGCTGGAAGTCTAAATTGCACATATTTTGGGATCCCTTCGCACAATGCATTGTGCCAAGTAAACCTTGGGTTTATATAGACTGTACTTTGCATGAAACTGATGTGAATAATTCATTATTTAACATAAGTATAGAATTATAGATGGGTAGCTAAAAACTACAAGGTTAAGAGAGCGAATGTTAGGTCATGTAATGTATGGCAGCCATGTCCCTTTTTCCATCCACTGCACTGTTTCTTATTGACCAGCATAGCAGAGAGTGCAGAGTGGACGCATGGTTGACTATATACACATGATAAATGAGAAGGCCTTCATTACGAGTTTGGTGATGCAGGAAAAAATGGTTGTAAAGTTAAAAAGGTGTCGCCGGGAAGCCCCAATGCAAGCGGAACAGACACGCCGGGAAATCCTGCACCAAATAACATAAATAGTCAAAGCAAATGGCAAAGCCCACTTTATTAATAATCCATGTAAAGACAGCAATAGGCGCACAAGTATCAAGAGCTCTCAAACGCTGCAATACAGAACATCAGGTTATAACTGAGAAACACGTCATAATCGACGTAATACCACAATCTTAGTTGCAAAAACCCACAGCGTCAAAGGATTGGTTAAGGTTATTGTGTACATGTACATTGTATATGGGTTAATCTTTTCATTGGACATAACTACCTGATGGCTCCCTCCTTGGATCACACCTAAATTGATAAAGGTAAGAAAGACATCATCTTAGCAATACGTAATTGGCTAATGCAACTGTTACAGGGCGGCATCATTTTGAGAGATTTGATTGTTTGGAATTGGTGTTACCAACCTTGAACACATGGCAGGTCATCAGCACACGAGCACACATTGTGGTATGGGGAGCCAGACCCAGGAACTCTGCCTTCATGTCAAATAAGACACCATCCCTCATTTCCTAGGCCAGGAGCCAGGACAACTAGCTTTGAACTTGACCTTGTCAGGCGCCTCTGTTCTGGGAATGTGTGGGGAGTCAAGGCAGGTGCATATCTGTGCCTGGAGCTAATGAATGGACAGTGTCTCCCAATTATGGTTCACATGTGAGAAGATACAAAACACACCCTGGACGTTGCCGACCAGTAACCCAAAGCTGCACTCCGAGTAGGATAGAATCCCAGGTATGATGTCTCAACTAAAGAGGGTTGGTCAGCTCCGCCATGGAGTCAGCCATCCCTGATAGTTGAGGAGGTAAATTTGTAATCTTGTAGCAAGCACTGTACATATGTACTTGCAGAATATTCACAGTATCATAGCTATTAGAAGATAACCAACTTTCAATATTACTATTTGCCTGCCGGAGTGTCGAGAGGAAAGAACCAGACTGACTCGAAACAGATTAAAAGGGTAAAACACAATTGTTTATATATCCTATTCACTAGAAATCGTACTGTTAACTACACAGTGCGATGTGTAAACTCTAAGAGTTGTCACAAGTATTTCAAAACAGCAGTAATACAATTGAGCTGCAAAAATGCTCTGATGAACCAAAAGAAGTCAATCAAAGAATATACAAAGTTATGTCACAATTACATCATTGATTATACTTTTCTAAATGTAATCATAGGAAAACACTCCTAGGTGATGTTTGATGCCAACGCGTTTCGGATTAAACTAATCCATCTTCAGGGCAGGATGTGTTTATCGTTCACACTGTGATCTTAATAAATTCTCTTGGTGAGCCCAAAGGGTAATTAGAATAAACTAATTATTATGTGTAACAGAGAGTATTTTAAATCCAACGATTAAATAGCAAAAACACTAACCTATGTGGTCCAAAATGCAGGACTCTTGAGTATGGGCAGGTCTTCAGAATTTCTCCTAGCGACCAGACCGCAATGGGGTAGTGGCGGGATGCTATCCCCTTAAAGGCATCTGCAAAAGGAGGGAAATCGTCTGTCAGGGCAGATTAAATAAACCTGTTAAATGCTGATTGGGGGTCAAAATGTAGTATTTAAAAATCGGCAGATGTGAGATGGTACAGCAAATTTACCTACAGTAAAATGTTGTAATCTTGATGGGAGCACATATAACAAGTATGAGGATTAGTGATAAGAGAAAGTGATTACGCTTGATGCGACTTAAATAGAAAGCGGGGTATATTTCCATTGTCCACACGTCATGCCATTAAGGTGTTGGCATTGGTGGCGAGATATCAAACTGTTGTAGTTTTAATAGGAGCACATTTAACGAGTATGAGGATTAGTGATAAGAGGAGGCGTTCGAGGTGGCTAAAAAAGGAAAACGGGGCATAACTCCATTGTCCACACATGATGCCATAAAGGTGTCAGCATTGGTGGTGAGATAGCATGTACAAAAAATGCACTTATCATCCGTATGGAAAGTATTTAGTTGAGCAGCCCGTCGCCAAGACGGGTCGCTCTCGTCTGTTCGATAATAAAGGCTTAAACCAAGGACACCACGCATGCGCGTGGACACCATGGAAGCCATCTTGGTATGGGCATTCGCCAGTTCTATGAACAGTGTAATGATAGTCGCCGCATCGGAGCGGCAGGCAATGTAAATGCGATGCTGCATTGGGGTGGAAATACGGCTCATGAAGCTAACCATAATGTTGATAAGAATCATTCCAGTGTAATGTATTGGCGATTCACCATATTCAAAGCATAGGGGTAGGTATTTCCAATATAGCAAGTGGAACTCTTTAAAGAATGAAGCAAGTCTTTGGGTTTCCTAAAAGAGAGACGAGAGTCATGTTCCTTGTTCTTGAAGAAGGATAGTGTCCACTATAAAGGAAAACATCATAAACAGTAGAGTCTGTAAGGGCAGCATTTAGTGTCAGTATTTCTCTGCTTGAAAAAGTACTATATTTTATTTGTGTGCAGGTAAGATCCTTAGGAGAAATGTTCACTCAATTATATTTCTGTGCTTATTAGGAATGATCAATGTATTGTCTGTCTCTCTCTGCTGGTTGCTATCTGCTCCTTGTAGTGTATCTCATCTGCATTCACCTCACCTCTTCTTCACCTCCAACTTGAGGTAGTTGCTGCAGGGCGATCTCTCCTTTGTAGGGTTTGATGTAACTGAGGTGCAGCCAGGCTCTCCTTCCTTGGACTCGTACTGCAGTGGGAGAGACCTCCTCGATGAGGTATGGCCCTACGAAACGTGACTTCAGATCATCAGGGTACAATGCTGGTAGCTTTGCCGGAATTGAAACAATATTATGCCTCCTATCGCAGCAATTGTATGTGTATTGGCCTACGCGAAGTTGTCCAAACATCATATGCGAACAAACTCCGCGGCAAGGTCTTGACCTTAGAGAAAGTAATGAAAGTCACCATCTTGGATTAAGCCGCCATTTTAGGTTCTCTTGTAATGTGGCAGTCACCCTGAACATCAAAATGGAGCCGAATGACATTCTGAGTAAGATTCTGGCCGTAGTGACCTCCGTATGCACGAATAATTAATATGCCTACAGGCCACTTGTCGGGGTCGCGAACTGAGACCTTGTCCTATTGCTGACCTATGTGTAAATGTACAACTATATCAGCGAAACTAATCAAAATGCATATATTATAGGATTGACCTGGCTAGGAACCCATAGGCCCGATTCCTAGAATGGTTAACCCGCGAGGGGGTTGGCCAAGGGCTGGATAAAGAGTATAAAAAGCCCAAGTATTCCAATGTACGGTCTCTCTCACTAATGCATCGAACCTTCGTTGAAGTTCGTTACGTTACTCTGAGAGGCGAATAGCTCTCCGTTTGTCAATTGACTTTGGTAACTGTTGTAGCTTTTAAATAAAGCACTTGTATGTTCTTTGTAACCTGTGTTGGTGTGTTTCTTTTTGGGCTTCCCGGCCTCATATTATTTTTCTGTTTCCACAGTTGGCGCCCGAATAGGGACCCTCAAGATTGATGCCGGATCATTGAAGGTTGAAGCAGACTATCGAACCGGGATCGGACGGTGTGATACTGCCGGCCCGACCGAACGAGACGCGATACCTCGGCAGCGCTGAACGATCCTTGGACGATAGTCGTGTGGTCTGACACGGCATCTTGACGACGGTCCATTTTTGAGGCAGGCAGATTTGTCGAAACCACCAAACACAAGGTAAAATTCGTTAGGTAAGTTCTTTGGTAAACCGTACGGTCCTCCTTAGGTTTGGTCAGGTGCAGTCGTGACCCGGCTCTTAATTTAACCCTGAAAATTTTAATTTGGCATATTGTATCTGCAGACAAAATTATTGACCAGGTAACACCAATTTTTTGTGAAATGCCTGGGAAATTGTCTAGCTGCTTTAGGGTTCTGTTCCGCAGCGATCGACAATCTTTGGAATTTAGCCGCCCGGCACCACAGGAGGGGTTGCCGGCATGTACTATGTACTGTAAGTATGGCATTGGAAGTATAGTATTTAATGATATTTGGCACAGACAAACCAGACATGCCTCCGAATTTCAGTGGCCAATCAATGGTAGTTTCGAGATCCCCCGTATTGAATACCTAGAATCGGTCTTGCGAAAAAAGAAGGCCAGGCCTGCATCATTTGATGTTTTGCAGAATTGGAAAAAAGAAGCATTGCAGCAGCTTAAAAGTAGGGATAAACATGCACGCCGTCACAAGACTAATGCCGAAAAGGCGGTGTTATATGATAAAGAAAAACGTTCGGAGTCAGTTAGAAATATGGATCGGGCTTTCTCACTAGGTATCCAGAAAATGTATCCCTCTAAAGATTTCCATGTTTCTGAAGAATTTATTGAGAAATTATTAAACGAACGCAAGCCTGGTGCCTCTGCGCCACCTCCGTATGATCCTCTCCCGGGTGCTCTGCCCATTCCTGCTGTTATTCCTGCTGTTATTCCTGTTCGCCCTGTGCAACCTATTGTTCCCATTCCTCTAGTTGTTGTTCCTCCACCTATCGCACCACCCCTTTCTCCTACGCCGATCGTTGCACCCCCATTGAATTTGCCCGTACCTTTGCTCCCGAGTGGTTCTGTATTGACTGAAGTTGATCGGGGTGCGGGGTCGAAGATTGTCACTCGAAATACTGTTTCTACAGGCAAGAAACAGGAATTATTTGCATGGGCTAAGCACTGTATGGAGAAAGGTGATCAAGTTAACGGTTTTTCCACATTATCAAATATGGACAATTTTCCCGAGAAAAATGTTTTTATCGAAGGTCTGGGGACCCATTTATGTGTAATGTGGGGTAGATTACAAAATTCGGATCTCCCACAAGGGGTGAGGGATCTAAATACTTTAGCGCTTTCGAGGGACACAGAGGAGAAAGTACAAGGTCATGTTGAGAGATTGTTTGAGTATAGGAGGGACTTTGAGAAATCACGCGATGAGGATGATGAAGACGACAGTATGTATGTGCAGAAACGGTTCCTCCCGTGTCGTAGATCGGCACCTGAGGAAGTACGAATTTGTACCAAAGATGCAATCGGATGGATCTCGGATTCATCGATACCGCCAGATGAAGTACATGACACGTATAGTCAGTATACAGTAGAAATGCAGAAGAAGGTGATTCAGGTAATGGTACAATACCTGCAAGATGAATGTGTAAGGAAGAAGGTTAGTTGTCCTATAGAATTATTGCACACTATGTATCGCAATTTGTTCACGTCCTGTTTTCACGACAGGAAGTGAACATTATTAGACAATCAATTCCCGATATCAGGAAAAACCCAACAGGGTTTTACAAAGAGATAGAGTCCGTTTTGCAGTCCTCTGTGTTCAACTTAAGTGATATTGACTTGCTATTCCCTGTACTCCTACCCGTAGATTTATGGAAGCAGGTTCGAACAATAGACGATGTGCCAGGGTTAGGAGATACGTGGGCTAACATGACTAGGTTAGATGGGGAAAGACCAGCAGTGAAAAACCACCTCAGGTAATACTTACTTTGCCTGATAGAATTGTCGCAAAATTGAAAACCATAATTCCTGAGAAAATAATTATTTGGGACAAGCTTACGGCCTGTGTTCAAGGGAAAACTGAAGGTGCCACCAAGTTCTTTAATAGATTCGAACAGGAATTCTCCGATTTCAGTGGACAGGACCTGGGCACAGAGTCCGGGAAAAGGTTGTTTGTGGACAAATTTGTACGTGGGTTGTTGCCCGACATCCAGTCACAGATTATGTCCTCTGAGAGCGCTTGGCAGGCGAAATCCCAATCTGAAGTTTTGCACATGGCTCAGTATTATGAGAACCGTGTGAATAATGAAAAAGAGAAAATAGAGAAGAGGAAAGGAGATTTGAAGACTAACGTATTGTTACAACAAATTGTTAGAAATCCCAGAGGAGGTATGTCACAGACCAGAGGTCAGTATGTCCCAAAAGGAAACTCTCCTTTGGGTTCTGTGAAAATTAATCAATGTGCCTATTGCCGCCAGGTAGGTCATTGGCGAGCACAGTGCCCCGTCCTTCGCCAAAGGTCAAACAATGCATTTGGGAGTATGGGTAGACGACCTAGAGGTCGCCCCAGAGCGGGGGGCCCTGATATAGGTCAGTTTTCGCAAGATCCTCAGCAACCTTTTCCACGGGAAAATCAGACTTCGAGTGTGGACACGAGAAACATATTTGATCACCCTTCTGCTGCCTACCTTTCTGAAGAGCTTCCTTCCGATGACATTTTGTTTCGTTAGGACTGCCCGAAGCAGGGTTTGGAATCTTCACCTATTCCCGTTAATCAGAAAGGTCCCTACGTTGAATTGTTAGTGGGGAATAGGAAACATCAGTTTTTGATAGACACTGGAGCACAGAAGTGCTCCATCGATCATTCCCGGGTTCCAGACAATCCACTGTCAGGGCAAACAAATGTTTCTGTAGGGTTTTCTGGTATACCAATTGTCTGTCCGGTTTCTTCGCCGGTGTTTGTTTCTTTGGGTCCCTTTACGGACCATTGCCCGTTCCTTCTGACTTCGAACTGTGGAGAGAATTTGCTGGGGTTAAATTTGTTGAAGAAACTGAATGCAGTAATTGATTGTTCTTATGATGGAGTACGACTGACGGTTTCACCACAGCAACTTCCCAGTTTCCAGTTTCTGACTCGACCATTGCCTCCTGAGTTTAGTGTTGTCCCGGAATGTTTATGGGCGGTTGGCGACAATGATGTCGGGGTACTACAGATTGAGCCCGTTAGGATAGTTTTGAAGCATGGAGTTAAATTACCACGCATTCCGCAATATAAAATATCAGTTGAGGGCGAGCGTGCTTTGAAGTGCATTGTCTCCAATTTTGTGCATCGAGGGGTGATTGAAGAGATTGCAGGTAGTTTATGTAACAGCCCGATTTTGCCTGTATACAAGAAAGGCGACAATGCAATCCCATACCGTTTTATAATTGATCTTCGTGCTATTAACAAAGTTGTCGACCCACAATTTCCAATTGTGCCTGATGTAACAACGATACTAACAATGATCCCTGCTACAGCTACGTATTTTAGTGTTGTGGACCTAAAGAATGCCTTCTTTAGTATTCCTATACACAAGGAGAGTAGATATTTGTTCGCGTTCACCTTGGGTGGACGTTCATTCACATTTACTCGGGCACCTCAAGGGTATACTGAAAGTCCAAGCATTTATAGTAGAGCTTTGAAAGAGCAGCTTGACACCCTTGAATTGCCACCTACTTGTACACTGCTTCAGTATGTCGATGATTTGCTTTTGGCTGCAGATTCTGAAAGTGCTTGTAAAGAAGGCACTGTACTGTTGCTTGTTCATCTAGCTAAAAATGGTCATAAAGCTTCGCTCAAGAAATTTCAATATTGTTGTCAGGAGATCGCCTATTTAGGTTACCTCCTGTCAAAGGAGGGGAGAAGATTGACACCTGAAAGAATAAAACACATTTCTGGCATGTCTGTTCCAAATACACAGAAGGAAGTCAGGGCCTTAATAGGTATGGCTTCTTACTGTAGGTTGTGGATCCCGAACTTTTCACTAGTGATAAAACCGATGTTGGCTTTGACGAAGAAGGGCATTTCTCTGCCACTGCCATGGAAATCGGAACATCAACGATCATTTGAGCTTCTCAAAACCGCGTTATGCTCTGCACCGGTTATGGGTACTCCAAATTATGACAAGGCCTTTGTGTTGTTTGTGCATGAATATGATGGATGTGCTTTGGCTGTGTTAACGCAGGAACATGGAGGGAAGAATAGGCCGTGCAGCTACTACTCCTCCGCCCTTGACCCTGTCGCATGCGCTTTGCCGAGATGTTTGCGAGCTGTCGCTGCTGCTGCCGCGTCCCTAATACAGAGTGAGGGTATGTCCTAGGCCATGATTTAATTTTGATGGTACCTCACTCTGTAGATGTCCTATTGAATAAGACTCAAACGCAACACCTCACCTCTGCACGGCTGACAAGGTATGAATTAATTCTCTTTGCCCCTCACATTCAAATTAAGAGGTGTTGTGTTCTTAATCCGGCTGAACTTCTACCTTTCCTGCAAAATACTGTTTGCGGTGACGAAGAATTACATGACTGCCTGTATACCACTGAACAGGAAACGAAGGGCAGGATAGATCTCATAGATATTCCTTTGGGCAATGCAGGTTTTGTGATGGCTCCTGCTTCAAACTTCCAGATGGTACATCTACAGCTGCTTACGCAGTTACTACGTTGAGTACGGTTGTTGAAACTAAGAGAATTCCGCATAACTCTGCGCAGGCCGCAGAGATTATAGCGTTGACCCGAGCTTGTGAACTCTCCAAAGGGCGTATAGTAAACATATATACTGATAGTCAGTACGCCTTTGGGGTGGCTCACAACTTCGGGAGGCTCTGGTCGGAAAGAGGGTTCCTAACCTCACATGGAACCAAGATTCAGCACGGTCCCCTGATAGTGCAATTGCTCTCGGCACTCTCACTTCCTAGGCAGTTAGCGATCATGAAATGTGCAGCACATCGTAAGGTCATAGATGATGTGGGAAAAGGGAACGCTTTTGCTGACCAGATAGCCAGGCAAACGGCCACAGACCTTGGCGCAGACATGTATGCTCTAAGGGAAACAAAAGATGCCTATGTAATGGATAAGGGTATCGTGTCTGTGCGAGATATCCAAACTCATGCCACAATAGAAGAATCTAAAAAGTGGGCTGAAGGAATGGGGAAACTGGATGACGATGGGTGTTGGGTGGATACATCTGAAGGAAAAGGGTTGCTCCCTGATTCATATGTGCTGGCAATGGTTACGATGGCACACAGTCCTACGCATGTGTGTGCCCAGCAGATCACGAAAATGCTAGAGTAAGTATGGGTGAATGATAAAATTTCGAAGACTGCACAGCGCCATGTTTAGAATTGTATGATTTGCTTACAGCACAATGTGGGGAAGGGGACAGTAACTCCAAGGGGAAGCTTTGGGTCCCCTTCTGTTCCCTTCGAGGTCATTCACTTTGATTTTATTGAGATGGAACGGTGTAACAATCTACAATATGTTCTTGTGATTATTTGTGCTTTTAGTAAATGGGTCGAGGCTTTCCCCGTTAAAGATGCTACTGCCATGACCACTGCAAAGACTATGGTAAAAGAATTATTTCCACGATTTGGGCTTCCGAGGGTAATTTGGTCGGACAATGGTCCCCATTTTGTTGCAGCAGTAATTTTGCAGATATGCACAGTGTTACACATTGAGAAATGATTTCACTCAGCTAGGCATCCTCAAAGTGCTGTGTTGGTAGAGAGACATAACGGCATCTTAAAGAATAAGCTTGCAAAAACATGTGCCGACACCAAACTGAAATGACCAGATGCCTTACCTATTGTATTGTTAGCCATGCGTACCACACCTCAAACTAAGACTGGGCTCTCTCCCTTTGAGGTAGTGATGGGGAGACCTGCTAATATTTGGGGTCTTCCGAGGCCTAAAACATTGAGGGAGGTTGACAATGTATTGCTTGTAGACTACTGCAACCAGTTGACTAAAAATCTGTATTTCATTTATCATCAGGTCCAATCAGCTTTACCTGTACGGTTTACGGGCCCAGGACATGATATTCAGCCTGGAAGTTGGGTCCTAGTGAAGGCCTACGAAAGGTCTTCCTGTCTCGCTCCTCGATGGAGGGGACCCTACCAGGTGCTGTTGGTCACCCAGACAGTAGTGCGGGTGGCTGGGAAAAAGCATTGGATCCACGCGACGCATGTCAAGAAACTTCCTCACCCGACGCCACACGTTACAGAAGAAGCAGAAACCCTCGCTGATGCTACAATCTCTGATCCTGGAGTAGCAAACAGAACTGTGAGTGCGTCGGAGAATTTCCCTGAGCCCGTGGAGCTTGGGGAACAGTCTATTTCGTCTCCGCACTCTTTGAAAAAGTCACTTCCGGAAAACATTGTTCCAAGTCCTGCGACTTCCGTCGCCTCCGATATGTCGCTTCCCTCAGGAAGTGACGTTACCTTATTTCCGGATCAAATAGTTTTGGGTACCACCAGGTACGACCTTCGACGAAGAAAATAGAACTACGGCATGGGTCTTTCCGTGCATTTGGAAATAAGAAGTGATTGAAAGTTTTCTCTTGTAAAAGAAAGTTCCTTTCGAACAAAAGGAAAAAAAGGGACTCTGCTGGCTAGGGTTGGGAAGGACTAAGAAGTCGCGCAACCGTAGTGTCGCCAGCAACGAACATTGGGGTCGTCGATTGAGAAACTACGATGCTTGCCACCTCCACCGCTGCTCCCCGCACTGGACTTGTAAATAAGGGGGTGACCAGCTCGGACAACTAACAATGTGCCTGGGCCCCGAAAACGTATTGCTTTGTTGTGTTAATAATAATTGGAATTTGTGTAATTACTGCTGTGGGACTTTGGTACTTCAAAGAAATTTACCCTCTAAAACCTCTACTGTCAATTGAGATTGTACCTACTGCTTTGACTCCCTCTGTACACCTTCACACCTTGTCACCTAGAGACTCCCAGCATAGACGAATGTATCATAATAACACTTTAATGATAGTAATGAATGCAACGCATGCCATTTTTAATAAGAGTAATTGCTGGATTTGCACCCATTTACCGCAACATGGGAAGAAGGGGCTAGGATGGTATATTAAACCTTTACCTTTAACAACTGCTTGCTATGCTTCTCTTAGAGCACTATTCTTTGGCCGTTGGAATGATAGCCTCTCAGGGAACTTCGATGGAACTAATTTAAATGATTTTGAGAAACGTGAATTGACTCCCCTGGGATGCTCGCTTTTTGCAAATAGAAGTAGACCTAATGTTGCTTCTATTAGGCCATCTGATAAACTATCTCTTCCTTTTCAAACTCTAATTTCCTTTAAAATGTCTCCGATAGGCAATAAGGACGCTGTGCCCCCTTCCTACTCTATTAATCATAGCCCCGATTCAGTCCCCTTTTGTGTACAAAGAAATGGCTCTCGGCCAATGGGAGATTTTGAAGGTTGTGTAAACATTGTAAATTTGACTGGGGAGAACAGGCCTCTGTATGTAGGGGGGGGCCTGTTTATTTCGTTTGTGGTAGTTCAGCATTTCCCTGGTTGCCCAAGGATTGGCAGGGAACCTGTTATTTAGGAATCCTATTACCTGGGGTATTTGTAGCTAGTAGATTGGAAGTTTCTAAGGCTCGCCCACGACGGGACGAGAATGGAGATACCCCTGGGCAAGTATTGGGAGATATAGCGAAATCAGTAGTGGCCTTTTGGGGACAGATAGCAAACTCTGAAAACATTAGGGGGCTAGCAAGAGTACTGGAGAGAACCATCAACGGGACCACGGATATACTCTACAATATGACACTAGAACAAAAGGCAATAAGGTTGGTAGCACTCCAAAATCGGATGGCATTAGATGTCATTCTGGCAGAACGTGGTGGAGTATGCAAATTAGTGGGGTCCGCTTGCTGTGTTTTCGTACCAGATTCCTCACCGACAATTTTCAAAGCAATGCAGAACTTGCACATCCTTAGTTCTGAGGTGCATGTTCCTGTGGGAGATTGGAATATTAGCGCCTGGTTCTGGGATTCTCTACGATCCTGGGGTTGGAAGGTGCTTTCTGTTATCCTGGTTATTTTGGGAATCCTGCTATTCCTTTGTTGCTGTTTCCAATGTCTACCTAGTATATGTGCAATGCATGGGGGGGTGTTGTGCTCAAGCGGTGAGCACAGTAGGGCACAAAATGTACGCCCCAGATACAGCATCTAAAGAATTTGTGTTACAAGAGGTTCTGATGAATGACCTAATGGCTATAGACATTACAGATAATGATTCAGGATGTATAGACGACAATGCATGGAGTTATTTACAGAAGTATTAGAAATGATATTAGCACTTGGCATAGGCCAAAAGGAGGGTTTGTCGGAATTGAAACAATATTATGCCTCCTATCGCAGCAATTGTATATGTATTGGCCTACGCCAAGTTGTCTAAACATCATATGCGAACAAACTCCGCGGCAAGGTCTTGACCTTAGAGAAAGTAATGAAAGTCGCCATCTTGGATTTAGCCGCCATTTTAGGTTCTCTTGTAATGTGGCAATCACCCTGAACATCAAAATGGAGGCCGAATGACATTCTGAGTAAGATTCTGGCCGTAGTGACCTCCGTATGCACGAATAATTAATATGCCTGCAGGCCACTTGTCGGGGTCGCGAACTGAGACCTTGTCCTATTGCTGACCTATGTGTAAATGTACAACTATATCAGTGAAACTAATCAAAATGCATATATTATAGGATTGACCTGGCTAGGAACCCATAGGCCCGATTCCTAGAAAGGTTAACCCGCAAGGGGGTTGGCCAAGGGCTGGATAAAGAGTATAAAAAGCCCAAGTATTGCAATGTACGCTCTCTCTCACTAATGCATCGAACCTTCGTTGAAGTTCGTTACGTTACTCTGAGAGCCGAATAGCTATCCGTTTGTCAATTGACTTTGGTAACTGTTGTAGCTTTTAAATAAAGCACTTGTATGTTCTTTGTAACCTGTGTTGGTGTGTTTCTTTTTGGGCTTCCCGGCCTCATATTATATTTCTGTTTCCACAGCTTTAGTAATGTTCCAAGATAATTTGTTTGCTGTCTTCATCAGTCCTCTTTAGCCTCCCCTGCCTGGCTCGAATCTGAGACATAAAAGGCAACACTTGTCATAGCAGTATTCATGCATTTCAGTACCAAGCACATTGAAAAACATTATGGGCATCAGTTTGCACTTAAATGGGAGGAGCAAGAAGTGCATGCATATACCGTCCCGTCACCAGCTCGTGAGGAGTCAGGTGATGGTCTGTGTATTGCAAATAGGGATAAGGGAAGGCAATGAGGTAATCCTTTTTTCAGGGTCACTTTTAGATTAGCAATTAGTTCTTTAAGGAGGCAATTGAGGCACTGTGAGGAATTCAACCATCACACAGGGAGTGTGCAATCAGCTGGGCATTTTGGAAATTTTGTAATGAAATGGAATGTTGGGAGATCAACCTCAGGAAAATGTGTGGGGCTAATGTGCACACATTTTCCTATGCTTGCTGCACAAAAAACACATAGTCAAGTATACTCTGGGGGGGCAGAACCTACAGGCGCAGTCCTGTCATGTTCAATGGGAATGTGACAGCCATGAGTACATCAAAGAATCTGTCAAGGATGGCACTCTGTCAAGAGTGGCACAGGGCCCCCAGGTAGGGTTTGGGTGGCAGTGCTGATGTAAGGGGACAGATAAGTACACACACAGCGGGAAACTCAACAAGAAAGAAAAGTAGGCAACTGTAGTTGTGAACAGAAAGGGGCAGGAAATACAAAGATAGAAACAAACTGGATTCCCTCTTGGGGTGTATGCAGAAATGGAAAAGAGTGTTCCACAGACCTTTGGAAACTCCAGCCTTCTGCACAGATTACTATTACAGGGGCCCACTCTGCTCATGGCTGGGAACAACAGCTGTGGGTGTCTGTAACACTGAAAACGCGACAAGGGAAAGGGCAGAGGTTGCCTGCCGGAAACCAACAGTCAAGCTCTGTACAAAGGATCAACATAAGACACAAGAGAGACAAGAACAGAAATAACCAGGGAAAAGGAAGTCTAAGAGAAATCTAGCAGAAGGGAATGAAGGAAAAAACAGTACAATAGAAATGGGTAAACTAAAGGGGAGGACAGAGGACTCAAGGAAGAGAAAGACAGGGATCAAGAACAAGGGGTTGCAAACAAGGAAGAGAGCAAGGGAGCAGCAGCCAAGAAATAGGGAGACTGCAAACAAGGAAGCAGGGCTGTAGTAACGGATGGCACAAGGTGCATAAAAACTGTAGTGGATTGCAGAGGACTGTAGTAGGCTGCAAGGCAGAGAGTCCAGAGGAGCAGGACTGAGAGCTGTAGTAGGCGGCAGACAGAGAGCCCAGAGGAGTAGGGCAGCAATGAGCGAACCCAAAGGAACAGGGCTTCGAGGCAGGGAGACCAGAGGGTCAGGGCTGAAAGCAGAAGAGAGTAGCAGGCTGCAAGGCAGGGAGCCCAGAAGGCTATGGCTGTAGGCAGCGGAGTGTAACAGGCTGCAAGGCAGGGAGCCCAGAGGACCTGGGCTGTGAGGCAGGGACCCCAGAAGGTTAGGGCTGAAGGCAGCAGAGTGTAACAGGCTGCAAGGCAGGGAGCCCAGAGGACCAGGACTGTAGGCAGCGGAGGGTTGCAGGCTGCAAGGCAGGGAGCCCAGAGGAGCAGGGCTGTAGGCAGCGGAGGGTTGCAGGCTGCAAGGCGGGGAGCCCAGAGGAGCAGGGCTGTGAGGCAGGGAGCCCAGAAGGCTAGGGCTGGAGGCAGCAGAGTGTAGCAGGCTGCAAGGCAGACAGCCCCTAAAGAGGACTGGATCAAAGCAGGAAAATGCAGCAACAGGAACAGCATACAAATTCGAGCCACAAAGCAAAAAGGGGCTGGGAGGACGCTTGATGCAAGAGACTGAGCTCCTGCAGGCAGCTGTTAAATTCAGCCCTGCCCTGTACTGAGGCAAGTTAATTGGCAGCACCTGGAGCAGCACACCTGACAATAATCTGTCTCCTCCCTCTCTGGTCCTGAGATGGTGGAAGCAGCACTGATCGCTACGGCTTCTGGGGATTGTGGTTCCAATACTGACAAATGGGAATGGGCAGGAATTGATAGCTGTAGCAGGGTGCATTATGGTACATGTAGTTAGCTGAATAAAATAGGAAAGTACCAATGTCGTACAAATGGAAATTAAGGACCAAAATGTGAATAGGGGATATCATCCATGATGGTTGCCAATGTGTGTGCCAGTGGCACAGGCGTGACAGAATCCCAGGAAGGGGAAAGGCACACCTTCCTCCTGCAATGGCCAACCTAATTAAAATTTCAAAGGCTCCATGGATCTGCCATATTCATTGTCAAAGTTCTGCTGGTGGCAGCATATACTGATGAGCGTTAATTAGAACAGGACTGCGAGAGACCTGATCGCAGAACTGACAAAAGGGGACACGAAACCAACACCTCTTTGATATGCAATGTGTCAACTGGACGTTAGCACCCACCCCTCTGTATGTAGCTCGGTGAACGTCATGTCTGGGACAACCTTTTACAGTAGGCAGCCCCAGCAGCGGGACCCCCTTTCAGAGGGAAGAAGTATGTGATGTGATGGAGACAGAAAGTCTGTTCTCACCACAAACTTCAACAGAGATCTGTGCTTTGCTCAGGAGTTTAAGGGACACTTTGACCCACAACAGACAGGAGGATGGGTGGGACTTAACAGTACATGTTGTCACGTCTTATCTTTCCTGTTGCAGAGCACTCTGCTTATCACCTCATGCATAACAGAAGATAGTTGGTCGGCTCCCAGGATTGGTTCATTATGGTAGGCTTAACCTGCACCAATCACTGTGGCCCATTTGGCTTTAAAAGAGGGCTGAGCCCCTCTTTTGGCAAATCATCATACGACTTTGAAAGGAGTAAGAAGAAGGACTCATTTGGACCCTGGCTGAAGGTACAGTCTGCCTTACAGCTTCCGCCAGTGAAAGAAGGGAAGGATTTCCACGAGGGAAGTAAGATCCTTCCCCTAAACATCTCCCTGGGAAAAGAGAGAGATACCAACCTCAGAGGATCAATCCTGCAGCTCCAGGCTCGTACCCAGCCAACACACAGCGTGCCTTGCTAGGTTCTGCCAGCAAGCATCCTAGATGGGAAGTGCTAGAGAGTCTCTGACCAAATGAAAAGTCTGTTACCTGCAAACACTCTCCTCAGCTTTGGGCCATCTGCTTTAAAAGATGACACAGCCCTGCAAAGAAGCTAGGAGAAGTGCCACGACAAGCATCAACCAGCATCCATCTTTTAAGGATGTTTTCAAGGCTGCCGAACCCTTCAAGATGAAACTGGCTGCACCACTGACAGTTGTCACGCCACAGTCACTAAAGCCATTTACCAGCTTTCCAAATCTGCCAAACAGCACGGAGACAACGATTCTTGACCGTGAGCTGCCGTGTAGGGCAGCCTGCAGCCGTCCGTTCAACCTCACTTGCCGAGCTTCCTTACTCCTGATAATCACAGCTGTCTTCCATCTTGAACTCTGTCGCAGGAGCTACAAAGCATCATGGAACTGACTCAATGCTTTTGAGCACCAAGAACTTCTACACGCACAAGATACATTGTGGT
The DNA here is from genome assembly GCF_040938575.1 of Ambystoma mexicanum. NCBI lineage: Eukaryota > Metazoa > Chordata > Amphibia > Caudata > Ambystomatidae > Ambystoma > Ambystoma mexicanum. Next base: position 1,075,762,146 of record NC_090925.1, read on the forward strand.
TCCGTCCTCCTGGTACTTCTCGGAAGGCCCCTAGTGACATTTTATGACCCATTGCTCTCTTTGTGCTGAAACCAAGTATCCTTGGACATTTCGAATGATTACTTTAGCGACAACACTCCTGTCAGTATCCAGTGTACATCCCTTTCCTTTGTGAAACTGTCTGTCCTCTGTGTTCCTTTACACAATGGGTTGTATTTTGTAGTGTGCTATATGTCTGTTGTAATAATAATAAATGTGCTATTTTCATACAATCTTGACTGGACAGCCCCTTTCATCATTGGGCAATAATTGTATATTTTCTGTGTTGCAAATAACTAATGATCCACGACGTTGTGGAGATAAGCCTGCCGTTCTGTCTATGTTACCAAAACGAGGTTTATAATTGACTTGTGTTTCCAATCTGTTCAGATCCCTTTCATGCGTACTAAAGGTGTGGGGCTGATTGATTAAACCAATATTCATCCCTGCACCATTGGTGCCCCAGTAGTTGATTGATCACAGCCACTCACAAATTCTGTTTGCCTGCGGGTGATAAGCAGAAGAAGATGTATGCTTAATAACCAATAGGCTTGTGATGTGCTCAAAGACTTTGTTTACAAAATTCAGTCGATTGTCAGACTGAAGGACTGATCACACTCCCCACCTCGGTGTGACCACATGCACAAGACCCTTCACAGCACATGTGGCATCAGGGTGTGTGCATGGACCAGCTTCGACCCATCAAGAAAATTGACATAAGACCATTAGCATATATCTGTAGCGGTTACAAATTGGAACATATCTGCATAATCAATAAGCAAACACTGAAAGGGTCCTGTGGGAGGGGAGATTGCTCCTCTTACTGTTCACAGCATGTGCACTGCAGTAAACATCTGGCAAATTGGACAATTTGTGACGAAAGCAGCAACATGCTTCATCAGGTTGGGCAAAAACCACTCTTCTGAATTCAGAGTTGCTAGCCTCTCTCGTGTTGTATGTGCTGTGTAATGCAGCTTATCTAATGCTACATTAAGTAATCCAAGGGTCATAACTGGTTTTCCAGTGCTGTCAAGCCACCACAATGCATCTGTGGGGTGCAATGAGCATTCCATGTGCTTCCATAAATCCTGCTCTTCTGGTGGGGCCCATCCCTGTAATTCAGTTATTTGTGCTTTGAGAAATGTATTAAAGCCTTCCGTCATTACCATACTTCGTGCACATGTGTATTTGTTAGATGATGTGTCAAATTCAGATATTTCAGGAAAATACACTGCTTTTCGGCTTCTAAGTCAGTGGCTTCATTGCCGCTTGAAATTAAATCTGTGCCCTTAGTGTTGTGGGCTGTGCACTTTACCACGGTGATGGCCGATCGTAGTTGTAGTGCGTTTATAAGTCTGTCCAATAATGGCGTGCCTTCTGCACGTAAGAAGCCCTGCCTCTTCCAAATTGATAGTGCTGCATGCACTGTCAACGTCACATAGGCGGAGTCAGAATACACTGTTACTACCTCATCCATATACATTTCAAGTGCCAAACTAAGCACTACCAATTCTGCTGCTGAAAAATGCAAAGGCAATCTTGCAATCACCACTGTCTGAATGTTGCTATTCAGTTTTCAATTTACCACTGTGGTCCCCATGTGTCTTTCACCCTTGCTCTGGTGATTGTCGAGGAACCATCAATGAAGAGAACTCCCCACCAACCCAGGGCATTTTCTTTAACATGGTGTTTATCGTCATGGACCTCTGTGTATTAGGTGCAATTGTGTACGTAGTCCCCGTCTACTGGCTCTGCTATGAATGTTGCTGAATTCACTACTGTGCACCTGAACATTTTGATTGCTGAGTTTGAAATGATCAACTCATATCCAGATGCTCTGTGTGGTCAGTGTCCTTTTTAGGTTTCTCAAGAAAGGCGAACAGCACAAGCTCCACATATAATGTTACTGTACAGCCCATCGTAATACGAGCAGATTTCTCAATTGCAAAGGCTGTTCCTGCCAATGATTGCTCACAGGGATAATGGTCTCTCATCACTGGATCTAGAATCCCAATGTAATATGCTAGTGGTTTATGTCCTAGGGTAGTCTTTTGCGTGAGAACTGCTGCCATTACCAATCCATTTGAATGAGGAAAGAAGAACAATTCTGCACTTTAATCAGCGATTCATAGAACAGGTGCTGGGCATATTGCCATTTTTAACTCATCAAATGCTTCTGTCATTTCATCTGTCCGGGCTATGTCACTGCCATCCTTCTGAGATTCATTGAGTCCTTTTAAGAGGGGGTGATGTAAGTACTGTAATCAAAGACCTCTGTCCTGCAATAACTAGTCCCAGAAGTTGTTGCATCTCCCTCAGTGTCTTTGACTTTGACTTAGCTATTTTCATGATTGCTTCTGCTCTCTCATGGGTCACTTTTCTCCCTCCTATGTATAAGACTTCTTCCTGGCAATATTGTAATTTCTCCTTGTCTACTTTGTACCCCTTCTCTGCCAAGACTGTCATCAACTATTTTGAGTCTTTTCAGCATTGTTCTTCTGTCTCGCTGCACACAAGCATTTCATCTACATACTGTATCACTACACTATCAAGGTGTACGTCCCCTAGGTCCATTTGTAGGACCTGATTGAATATTGTAGGAGACTCACAGTACCCTTGAGGTAATCTTGGATGTTTCCACTTATTGTTTCTATACAAAATCTAAGTCAAGTCTTGTAACTCTTAATGACGGGGAATTTAAAAGAAGGCATTCTTTACATCAATCAATGTAAAATATTGGGCTTTGGACTTAATATTACCCAATATTGTGGCTGGATTTGAGACCAATGGAAATTCTGCTTCAACAATATTTTTAGGGAGAAAAGGTCCCAAATAAATCTCCACAACACCCCATTGATTTTTTCACTGGGTACACCACTGTGTTACATGGGGATCCTGATGGCACTAGTATTCCCTGTTGCACTAGAGCGGAAATGATGTAATCAATGCCTTCCTTTTCTTCTCTTGACATTGAGTATTGTCTTCCTGGTGTCAAGATTGCTCCTGGCTTCAGTTTGATTTTCACTGCACCCACTCCCTTCAATAGACCAACGTCATATGGACTGCTGGTCCACAATATGCTCAGTACTTGTGCCACATCTTCTTGAAAAAATGATTGTATCTTTTTTTACCAATGACATTCTCTTTGGTACTTCTCTGTTCTCAATTTTCATCCAATAAGTGAGGCTTATGAAACACACTACCTCATCATCTGAATCATCATCTCTAAACAGTTTCTCCTCTGTCAGATCAGTCAGTCTCTATCCTTCATCGAGAGCTATCACTGCTCTCCATGCTTTATCCTCATCATCAGGCCTTTGAATAGTCACCCTGTCTACTCTCACTATGACAGCTTCTAGCTCTATTGGAATCACTTGTCCTTCCTCCTCATCCATAGGTACTTTTGGTCTAAACAGAAATTGTGCATGTAGTCAGTATGTTTTGCCCCTTATTCTGGGAATCCATGCCACCAGTAGGTGTACTTCATACAGGAATACTTCTGGATCTAATGGCATGCTGGCTGTGCTTTCTGACCATAAAAGGCTGATATATTAATTCTGGTGCATGTAGTGAATCCCTTGAGAAGAACATACTATTCCCTTGTCAGTGAAGGATATAGTCATGTTAGGTTTTCTCATTAAGTCTCTCCCTAATATGTTAAATGGTCTCTTGCAGGAGTAGAATAGTGGCATGGAAAGTTCATGTTCTCCTATAGTGATAGGTAAGTCGCCAGTAAAATGACCCATAAATGTAGCCACAGAAAAGCCTTGTTCATCCATGGCAATGCCTGACATTTGGTACATCCCCTCCCTAAGACAGGATGTAGTCGCTTCTGTATCTACAAGGACGGAACACGTCTTGTTACCTATAGTCACCTCAACCCGTGGTTCCCCTTGTGGGTCTCATGTAACTGATAGGATTGAACACATCAAGTCACTCTGTGGGCTGTCCTATTGTGGGTTTAGGTTCATACCTGTACCAGTAAAAGGGTTACCTCCAACCACGGTCACACTCGGTACCGGAGGGAGAGGATTTGGATTTCAGGCTCCACAGGGAGGAGGGTTTAAAAGGGGACAGCCTAGGTTTGGAGGACAGCCTCAACATTTCTGGGTGTGTGGAAAAATGGGTGGAGGTGTAGGCGTCTATGTAACGCTCACCTGATTCCTGCAGAGGCGCCGGTCTTGACTGGGTGAATGCCGTATCTTCAAAGGTGATGTGTAACACACGGTTGGCTCTTTGGGCTGGACCTCTGTGCACTGTATGTCTGACTCGAAGAGTAAGATGTCTGCAGATAGAAAATATGGGATTAATGAACTGGGGTTATTGGGTGCCTCTCTCCTCTTCCCTTTCTCTTCTCCTGTAGAACCCCAAAGGTTAACGCCCTCACCTTAGGTAAGTGAACGCCGAGCTCTCCATCTGCCTCGGGGCAGGGTGCCGTAACCAGTTTCTTCACTGGATAAGGGTGCAGGCCTCTTGACCTCAGAGGACTGCTGTCCGCCGTTAACTGCACGAACGGTAAGTTCTGGGCACTTCAAATGTCTTAAAAGTCTTTTGTAATGATATCTCTTGTTTTGCAGGGTTCCGGCGATGGCGGATGGCGGGCTGATGAGAGTTAAGGATCGAACCCGCGTGAGGAATAGAAGCGCCTGGAAGCACATAAGTAAGCGCTTGTAGCCTGCTTCACGATGCGCACTAACTGTCCCTTTTATCTTGCAGGTACAAGTTCGGAGCTTTAGAGAAGCTGAAGGGTGCTGGTATACCCACTGGATTCGGCGTGGGAAGGAGTAATGGCACGTGAGTAATAAAGTTGCCCAATGTCTTTAAACGCACCTTCTTTTGTCTTTTAGATGCGGGATGCAGCGCCGAAGGCCTCCGGAGCGTGCAAAGAGCTGGTAAGCTTTTGTCTTTCAGATGCCGGAATGCAGTGCGAAGACCTCCGGAGCATGCGAAGAGTAGGTAAGCCTTTGTCTTTCAGATGCCGGAATGCAGCGCGAGGGGTTGGTGACAGCCGATGGACCAGGTAAGAGATGCGCTGCCACTGAAGACCGTAGTGCTAACCTGTTCTTTCTTTGTCTTTACAGATGCTGCTGAAGACTGGATTCCAGGATGGTAAGCCTTTGTTCCCTTAGGCCCAGGATCAGAAGCAGAAGACACGATGAGCGTTCTGCTGCAGAGAATGCAGAATAACGCAAAGCAAGATTCATCCATCGGGTGTGGTTTAAATAGCCTCCTGTAGTGCTTAGGTATCTCCTTCCACAGCCACGCCTAGGTAAGAAAAGAGTTCCTGCTTTCCAGAAGAGTTCCAGTGTTCTGAACCTAGGGAGTGGCTGCTGCCCCACCCAACAGGAAAAGTAGTCCCAAACAGAAGAGGATCAGGGGTTCAACTGGCAGGTAAGTAAGCAGCATGGTCTGCTGCAGGTAAGTCCACCCAAGCATTATGAGCCCGGCGCTTCCAGCGCTGGGACTGGGCATCTTTATGAGCCTGGTGCCACTGGCGCCAGGACAGGGTCCAAAAGGTCCCAATTGGGACTGGCTGGCACTCGGAACCGGGGTTATGGGTCTGCTTCCAAGGGAGTCGGGCAAGTCCTGATCTTTTGGAAGCAGAGATCATGACAGTCTGCGATCCTGCACTTGCATTCCATGCTGTCACTTACTGATTTACGGGCAGTTGTATTTGCAACTTTGTTTGCTGTGGCTGCACTGGGGCTTGCTGTGCATGCATTGGTGCATGCTTTATAGGCTGTATTTGTGGCCCTTATGTCTGATACTGTGTCCTGGGCATAATACTTAGGTGGCTCTGCACTGTATGGTGGCGGCTATGCTGTCCCCACCCTTGGATGCTGCTAATTCTGCTGCTTTCCTCCCCTGCTTCTACATGCTTGGGAAATGTGGTCCATGTTTTCCACACATCCAGAACTGTTGAGTCTGTCCTCCCAACTTAGGCTGTTCCCCTTTAAACCCTCCTCCCTGTGGAGCCTGAAATCCAAATCCTCTCCCCCTAGGTACATCTCCTCTTCCTCGTGGCCAATAATTGCATACTCCTCTTCCTGCAAAATTCCCTCCAGCCATTGGACCTTCCACTGAAAACTTTGATTGTTTTTTTTCTAAACTAACTTTGCTTTCTCCAGCTTTATTTCTTCCAATTTCTTTCTGGCTTTCTCTTGCCTTAATCAACAATGATGAACTATAGTTAATTGAATCTCTGGCAATGGTTTCGCTTCCATGCCCACTAATTTATTCAATTGTCTCTGCACTGGCTCGGGACTAGCTGACACAATATGTCTCATGACACCATCTCGCTTGAATCTCTTGAATGTAAGCAACTGGGTCTTTGTCATCAGGCATTTTGTGCATCATGATTGGACTCATGTTCGACATATCAGGATATTGCACTCTAAGTGCTCTCCATACATCTGCCCTACAATTGTTATATGATGCTCCATCGTGAGTTGTATTCTGAGCTGTCTCCCAGGATACCCTGCTCGCTTCCAAATGTCATCAGATCTCTCCATGATGGTGGCAGCAAGCAAGCTTTTTATGTCACCCAGCGCTCGCTTCATCCTTGCTGTCATCCTTTCTAATTCCTATATCCACTTGCCAGCTTTTGATGTCAAAGTTGGTAACTTACACCTTAAATTATCCTTGTCTATTTGTGGCCTTGGTATATATTGTGGCCGTCCTCCCTCCTTTTCTAACAATGGGAACTGCGTGACCCCCATGGCTCGTCCAATCGCAGTTGCTCCCCACTGCTTGGGTATACCACCTGTGACATCAGCATCTTCCTTCCCAGTAAATTTCTCAACCTATTCACATAAAGTGTTACATTTTCTATGCTTCTTGATCGCATTTTCAGAGCCCCGGATCTTTTAGCAAGTTCCGGCAATCTGTGTGCTCCTTCCGACCCCAACCACATTCTCTCTTCCCCTGTTTTAAGTCTGTCGAAGGGGTTTGAGCGCCCTCTTCCTCATTTTCACCTTAATTTCTTTCCTCATCTGAAAACATTGGGCCTCATTCTGAGGTTGGCGGTAAGGGGTTAATGGTGCAGGTAAGGGTGCTGGTGCCGTAAATCCCTTACTGCCGTATTACGAGGTCCTTTAGCGGGTCCCACTAAGGGCGGCTGGTTTTACCAGGCGCCCTTAGTGGGAGCCGCTAAAGGACCAGGGAGCTAATAACGGGCCCGTTATTAACAGGCACAAAGTTAGTTCCCTCCCCATTCCCATTGAGCCCTATGGCGGCTCGAATGGGAATGGGGAGGGGTTTCCTGAATGGGGAAATACTGGGTCCTCCAAGGTTGGAATGGCCCGGCATTTCCCCATTTAGGGAACCGAGGCCCGGTATGGGGGTAGCCATTGGGCTAATAGCACCATGGCTATCTCCATACTCGTAATGACCCCCATTGTGTCCCAACTTCCATTACTCCATTCCTCTTCCCTCTCTTCAAAATCTAACTTCCTCAGGGGGAGCGTCCTATCCAGTCCTCCCATTCCTTCCTCCAATACATTCCCTTTCACCCCACTGTCAGCACTACTGTCTCTCCTGCTCCTGTACAAATTACCAATCCTCCTGAACATACCCTCTCCCTCATCTTCATCTGAAAGAGTACCGGTTTGGGTATCTCCTCAACTTCCTTATTACGTCTCTCTAAGTTCCTCTCTCTTTGTCTCCACTCCTCTTCCTGATCTCTCTTTCCTGCTTGGTCCATGCACCCTCTAAGGATCCTCATCAATTCCTTTCTGGTGCCTTTCCCTGCTTAGGGAACCAAGAGTGTCCTAGTCTCTGTGATGGATGACATGGCCAGGCTGGTTGATGGCAGGGGTGAAGGGGCCCTGATTCTGCTCGATCTGTCAACAGCCTTTGACACCATGGACCACCCCTGGCTTCTCGCCCGCTTGGCCTCCATCGGCCTCCCGAGACCGGTCTTGGCATGGTTTACCTCTTTTTTTACTGGCAGGGGCCAATCAGTCTGTCTCTCTCTATTCCTTTCCTCTCTGTACTCTCTTTCTTGTGGAGTCCCCCAGGGCTCTGCAGTGTCCCCGATGTTATTTGACAATTATATTCAGCAACTGATTTGGCCTCATCTGCTCCCTCGGTTTAAGGTGTTACTCGTATCCTGTCTGTGAGATTGCCTGTTGGCCATGGGGGACTGGATGAGTGCCAACTGGCTTAAGCTCAACAGGGACAAGGTGGAGGTTCTTGTGGTTGCCACCTCCTCTAACTTTTGTTCTTGGTCTTCTGATTTCTGGCCTTCTTCACTGGGTGAGTTTCCTGTTCCAGTGACGGTGGTGAAGAACTTGGGGGTCTATCTCTCTGCATCTTTGTCTATGGCCTGCAAGTCAGTGTGGTGTGCCAAAGAGGGCACTTTTTAATTGAGGGTCCTTCAGAATGGCCTGCCCTTTCATCCTCCTCTTCTTCATCCTGTTGTTGCCTCTCTTGTCTCTAGTAGGCTAGATTATTGTAATGCTCTGTTTCTGGCCCAACCAGCAGGCCTATTCCATCGGTTTCAGCTGCTTCAAAATCTGGCTGTCAGGGTAGCCACAGGCCTACTTTACAGCTCTCACATCAGCCAGGTATTATATCGTCTGAATTGGCTCCGGGTGAAAGCCCTCTGCCTCGTCCATCGGGCCTACAATCAGGTACGGGCTGATTTTCTCTGTGACAAATTTGAACCCTATATTTCCGGTCGCCGTTGTGGTCTGGCAATGATCTCTTGGTTCAGGTCCCCAATTTTCGCCTTCAGCGAATGGGTGGTCGGGCCTTCTCTGTGGCTTCAAGTAAACTATGGAATAGCCCTCCCCCCT